>NC_091698.1:41692500-42942500 GCF_041296265.1 Equus caballus | reverse complement strand
TACCCTGACTTATATAGGTCATGTGAGAAAAAGAAAAAGTAGGCATAAAGAAATGCACAAAGCTATTCACGTGGATAAAATGTACAATCTAGGCTACCATATTTCTAATCTTGACTATTGTAAATAATGCTGTAATGAACACAGGGTACATATAGCTCTTCAAGTTAGTATTTTTGTTTTCTTTGGATAAATTTCCAGAAGAGAAATTGCTGGATAGTTTGCTACTTCTCTTTTTAATTTTTTGAGGAGTCTCCATACTGTTTTTCATAGTGGCTGTATCAGTTTACATTCCCACCAACAGCTTACCAGGGTCTCCTTTTCCTTACATCCTCACCAACACTTGTTATTTTGTGTCTTTTTGATAATACCCATTCTGACAGGTGTGAGGTAGTATCTCACTGTAGTTTTGATTTGCATTTCTCTGATGATTAATGATGTTGAGCATCTTTTCAGATTCCTGTGGCCATCTGTGTGTCTTGTAGGGGAGGAAGAAGTATCCCTCTACTCTCTAGGTTCTTCTGGCTGGACTAAGCATTAAATTGACTTGAGACAGAAATAACAGGAGAAAACCAAACCAATTTCAACAACATGTATACATGAGAGAAACCCGGGAAAATTGCGCAACTTGCCAAAATGGCTGAGGCCATCACCTAAAATACCAACTTTAGTTAAAGACAAAGGAGGATTTTGGGGGTAGTGGTTTGGGACTTCAAAGGGGAGGAAAGGCAATTCACATGGAGATGGAAAAGCAAATGTTTGGTAAACAAATGTTTGTTGGGTCATCTACAAACAGTGGGACCTGAGAAAGGATTTTGATAAAATGGGCCTTGCTAGGTGCCTTCCTATCTATCACACCAAGAGTTATCTATGGTGATAGTGCCTTCCTGGGACAGATCTTCTAAATTAAATTCTTTTAAGCAGTTAGGGAAAAGGTCAAAGTTTCTTTATGACTCTTTTGTTCTTGAAAATAATCAAGCCTAAGAGACACATTTTGGGGTGGCAAATTCTGATCCCCCACAGTCTTTGGAAAAATGCCTGTTCAAGTCCTCAGCCTATTTTTCAATCGAGTTGTTTATTTATTTATTTTGAGGAAGATTAGCCCTGAGCTAACATCTGCCACCAATCCTCCTCTTTTTGTTGAGGAAGCCTGGCCCTGAGCTAGCATCTGTGCCCACCTTCCTTTACTTTTTATGTGGGATGCCTGCCACAGCATGGCTTGACAAGTGGTGCATTGGTCTGCACCTGGGATCCGAACTGGCGAACCCTGGACCCCTGAAGCGGAACGTGTGAACCTAACCACTGCATCACTGGGCTGGCCCCAAGTTGTTTATTGTTTTGATATTAAGTTGTGTGGATTCTTCATTTATTTTAGATATTAACACTTTTTGAATGTATGATTTGCAAATATCTTCTCCCATTTAATAGGTTGTCTTTTCATTTTGTTGACGGTTTCCTTTCCTGTGACAAAGCTTTTCAGTTTGATGTAATCCTACTTGTTTATTTTTGCTTTTATTGCCCCTTTCTGGGGTGATGGGTCCAAAAAAATATTGCTAAGGCTGATCTCAAAGAGCTGACTGCTTATGCTTCATTCTAGGAGTTTTATGGTTTCAGGTCTTATGTGTGTCCATCCATAGATGTATAGCTAAAGAGGATGTGTATATATAGCCAATTGAATGTTATTCAGCCATAAAAAAGAAAGAAATTTTGCCATTTGCAACAACATGGATGGACCTAGAGAGTATTATGCTAAGTAAAATAAGTCAGACAGAGACAAATACCATATGATTTCACTTACATGTGGAATATAAGAAACAAAATTAATGAGTACACAAAACAACAGAAGCAGACTCATAGATACAGGAAACAAACGTGGTTACTAGAGAGGTGAAGGCTTTGGGGGGTGGGCAAAACAGATGACGGAAATTAAGAGGTATAAGCTGCTAGATATAGACTGAATGAGTCATTGGGATGTAATATACAGTATAGGCAGTTTAGTCAATAATATTGCAGCAACTTTGTATGGTGACAGATGGCAACTAGACTTACTGTGGTGATCATTTTGGAATGTATATTAATATCAAATCACTATGATGTATGCCTGAAACTAATAGGGTATTATGCATCAACTGTACTTCAATTAAAAATAAATGAACAAATAAATTTTTAAAAGGTACAATCTAAACGTAAAATTTTTTATAACAATCAAATCATCTTATACATACAGTTATGCAACCTGATTTTTACAACAAACAGTATGTTTTGGTCATTGATCTATGACAATACACATATTTTTTGTAACACGTTATTTGTAACTTTCGAATAGTACTCTATGGTGTAGTGATTCCATGATATATTTAATTCTACTTTCCTCTATTTGGGTATTGCATTTTTTCCTACTATTTGCTATTACAAATAATTCCATAGTGACATTTCTTAAGCACATGTGCAAGAATTTCTGTAGATTAGATGTTCTAGGAGAGGAGTTTCTGGTTTAAGGGCATGCACATATGGGATTGTAAAATTGGACTCTGGAGACTAGAAGATTCAGATGCAAGCATTCTAAGGAGCCCTCCTTGCAGCTGCTTGCCCTGCTGATATTTATGGCTGACTGGAGTCTACAGCTGGTGTAATTCAAGATTATTCTCTCCTGTCTTGATTCAAGCCCAGTGGGATCCCTGGGTGACTCATTGCTACTTCAGATTGTTACCAAACCAGGCCTCTTTTGCCTGCTGTGCGGTATGCCAATCACTGAGACGATGAGTTTCGTAGCAGAGAAAGGATTTATTCACAAGGCAGCCAAACAAGGAGACAGGAGAACAAGCCTCAAATCTGCCTCCTCAAAAATGGGGATTAGGGATATTTATGGGATAAAGGGAAAAGGTGGTCTAAAGTGTGGTGATAGATGATTGGAGGTAAGGAAAAGTAAGGTAATTGATGATCTGCACAAAAATAGTCAAGCTTCATGGCTCGTCACAGGACAGGTGTTTACAAAGTGGCAGCATTAGTATGATCTGAGGGTGGAGTTTTCAGCCCTCCTCTCCCCTACTCCAAAGGGTCACTTATCGGACATTTGTGCAGTCCCAGTTGATGGGTCAGTGGTTTCAACCAGCCTGAACTGGACGAGATGTCAACTCTCAGTTCCTGAAAAACAACTTAAGCAACCATTACCATGGTGACCCAGGCATCACAGATGTTTTCTATAAGGAACCTGGGGAGAGTCTAACAATTGCTTATCTACATGACTTTTACGTATAATCATGAACGGCTATCTGGCCACCAGTTCCAAGATCCCATTGGCTGCAGGCACCTGAGTGAATGCTGTACCCTCCATCAGTCTACTGGGCAGATTTCCTCCTGGCTTCTGTGGCAGGGCACTTCATCTTGCTATGGTGGCTTCCCTGGCCAGTATGGTAGTTATTAACCTAGTGTCCACACCAGCTGAGACTTGAGATTGGATTGAGAAGGCTAAGCCACCTACTGAATAATGCTGCACCAGATAGCACAGTGACACTCTAGGGAGGGTTGGGAAGCAGACTGGGAGGTTGTCTCTGGGTTTCTAAACAGTCATGGGGCAATAGCTCCCCTTTAGCCTTTGTTTTTCCCCAAATTACAGAATATACTTCCCCCTCTCTGAGTTAGAGCCAAGAAATGGCAAAGCAGGGCACTCATCTGACCCTTTTAAACCATGCCTCTTCCTCTTCCTCTGTCTCTCTCTCCCAAACATTCCTGCCTGGAGGGGGCAAGTTCCCTTTCATTTTCCCTGTGTAATATCTTCCCTCTTCCTGACTCCTGCTCAGCCTTACCAGATTAGAAAAGAACTTTATGTATAAAGTTCTCCAACCTTAGTTGTTATTACACTAAAGAGGGAGATGAAGGAATTTGGGAAATACTTAGCAAGACAATATCCTGATTTGCCTGTCTTATGTATTTCTATTTTGGCAAGCTTTACATGTCCTCAGTCTTTCTTTTTTAAAAAAATGTGAATGTGCTCCCAGGCAGATAGATGCTTAGGGAGGAAAAAGACAAAAGTCTTGTATTTGGAAAGTCGAAAGGTAAAAGCTCATTAAAAATTTTATACTTACGTGTGTGTTTATCTCTGATTTCATTTTGAGATTTCTTGCCAATGTGCTCCAAAATTGTTTTTCTACTTTAGAATGCCTTTAGTAGTATGTAAGTGTGTCTCTTTTTCCATTCCCTGGTCAAATTATGGCCATTTTTAATATTTTACTTTGCTTTTTGTTAATCTGATAGAGAAAAATTATCTAATTTGTTTTGGTTTTCATTTCTTATCAATAAAAAGACTGGATATCTTTTTATATTTGTCATTTATATTTCTTTCTTCTGTTATTTGCATGTGAATATCCTTTCCTAATTTGTTGTTTCACTTTTCTTATTGATTTAAATTTCTTATTGACTATATGAGGATGTTAAACTTGTAAACACTTAGGGCAGTGCCTAACACATAGCAAGCACAGTGCTGGGGAAATATAATTAAAAACAAAATCTTCTCACAACCCAGAAAACCTTTGCACAAGCGTGGTAGAGAAAGAAAGCAGTTTTATTATTGAGGAAGCATTAAACCAAAATGGAAGACACATCACAGGTAATCTGCTAAGAGGTTGCGGAGACAGAAGGAAATCTGACCCCCTGATATACCTGTGGAGATACCATCCATTCCATACCTATTCTCAAGATAAGCAATAACCAGTCCTCAAGAGGACTGAACAGCATCATTTGTCACACATAGTTCATCCTAGATTCACCTGGTGATTGTGGTGACCATCTGAATTAGCTCATTGGCTTTATCCAGAGGAAAAACAAACTTTTCACATTCTTAAGACAATAAGTAATTTTGCAACTTGGAGCAAGGTGCCCATCAGGGAGGCCCTCAGGCTCTCAGGAAATTGGCAGATAGAGGTGCTCTCTCCCCTGATGATTGCATTTCAAAGAGATGACTCCCAGGTCCTTGAGAAAGACAGTCCTGGATCATAAAGCTGCCAAAAGCCCTATCTAGTTTTCAAAAGGATTTATATATATTCCAAAGAGATGAGAAAGTACCTTACAATTACAAGAGTTTTAAAATAAACGCTCTGTGAAAATGGAGTGGAGGAAAATCTCCTCTCTTATTTTCAATGGGTGGAATTAAGCCTTTTTGTTTTAACTTATATTTGTCCTTACTGTTGCTGATAATATTATTGTTGTTATTATTTATATGTTCTTTATATATTAGGAATATTACATTTCAGTTTGCTGGATACTCAGTAAAAACGAAACAAAACAAAAAAATCCTAACACTGGCCTTCAAGGCCCTTCCGAATCTGGTCGGTTACCTCTCAGACCTCACCTGGGATGACTCTCCCCTATGTACTTTCTTCCAGCCATGGGAGAATATGCACCAGGACTTTGTTCTGGATCTTGTCTCTGCCTGGACCACTGTCCCCAGGTGCACAATTTTCTTCCTGAGTTTTTTCTTAAATGCCCTACTTTGATATTGAAGGTTACCTTGATCACTCTGTTTAGGATGATAGACTCACCCTGGCCCCACCACTCCCTAGAACTCCCATTTCCTCCTTACTTTATTTTTATCTATAGCACTTAACACCTCTTAATAGACTAGATACTTCACTATTTATTTAGTTTGTTTGTCCTCTCTCTCTCATTAAGAGGCAGTTTGGCTATCTTGGCCACTGCTCTGTCTCCAGGACTGAGTAAGCTCTCGATGATTTCTTTTTTTGAGGAAGATTAGCTCTGAGCTAACAACTGCCGCCAATCCTCCTCATTTTGCTGAGGACGACTGGCCATGAGCTAACATCCGTGCCCATCTTCCTCTACTTTATATGTGAGACGCCTGCCACAGGATAGCTTGCCAAGCAATGCGTAGGTCCTCGCCCAGGATCTGAACTGGTGAACTCTGGGCCCCTGAAGTGGGATGTGCGAACTTAACTGCTGCACCACCAGGCTGGCCCCTCAAAAATATTTTTCAAATAACTAAAAATATTAAAAAATATACTTTTGACATTTTCATTGCCTTTCATTATGGACTCAGGGTTTTTCATATATAAACATTTTGGTTACTACATAGCCAAATCAGTCTTTTCGTGTGTGGTGTCTGAGTTTCACGGTTTCCTTAGAAAAGTTTTTCCAACATCATAAGATTTTCCATGATATGAAACAAAAAGGGCAATAGTGGAAAAACTCTGAAAAGCTGCATGAAGTCTGGTAATTAGTTAATAGTGATGAGCCAATGTTTTCTTAATTAGTTTTGACAAGTGTATCATGGTAATATAAGATGTTAGCAACAGGGGAAATTGGGTAAGGAGGTTATGGTGTACAGGAGTTTTCTGTATTACACTTGCAACTTTTCTGTAAATTCAAAATTATTCTAAAATAAGAAATTCATTTAAAAATTTATCTTTTCTTTATCTTTATATCTAATCATGTTCAAAATTTTGATTTTAGGTTAGATTTTAAGACCATACCGGAATGACTTTTTGTTGTCGTTAGTGTATGGTGTAAAGTAGAAGAACTTTTTTCTTTTTCCCTTATGGATAGTCAGTTGTTCTGGCTTAAAATGCTGCCAAATAATATATATTCAGTAGTGGAAATGCACTTTTGTTTTCAAAAACGTTTCAATTCTTCTCATCTATTTATTCTTCCAGATTAATTGTATAATCAGGTCATCAAGTTCCACAGAAATTCTCATTGTGATTTTGATTGAGATTGTGTATGTAAAGGATAGATATTTTTGTAAAATTTTACTGTATTAAATTAATGTATTTAATATTCCTTATGTATGCAAAGCTATTATAATCAGTAACAGAAAGAAAGAAAATATGCAAAGTACATGAATCGGCAAGTTAGCTAATGAGAAATCAAATGACCAATGGCATACAAAACTTAAATAAAGGATTTCAAGCGAAAGAATAATCAATAAAATACAAATTAAAGTAAAAGGAGTCACCATTGTTCTTTTTTCCCAGTGGCAAAGATTAAAATGAGCAATAATGCCTGACTCGCAAGGATGTGGTGTAATAAGTTCTCATATAATGTTGGCAGAAAAGTAAATTTGGTAGAATCTTTCTGGAAAACAAACTGGTAATTTCTTTCAAATTTCCAGCATTTTGAATACTCATTTTTCAAGGATATCCACTTCTAAAGATTCCTCAAAGGAAATAATCATGGAAAATATAAATTGTAAAAATATCTCTCATAATATTGCTTCATAATAGCGTCAACCTGCAAAAACAGAAACCAATTTAAGGGGCAAAGCATTTATTTGGGATCAAAGAATTGTAATTTGGAGAGGACAGATTCAGGTTGAAACCCAAAGAGTGTCCCTCCAGGGAGAAAAGGTCAGACTCTCTTAAAGGTACAGAAGGGAGATTGTGTTACAAAGAATTTTTAACTAGAGTTGGAGGCAGGGAGCTAGTTCTGGCAAAACATTGATTGACTATTGATTCCATCTTCAGAAAGTCTGCAATCCTCAGTCTTTGTGATCAGGATGTCTGTTCTCCTGCTGCCTTCTCAAACAATTGCTTGTAAAGCAATTGTTGCTTTGCCCCAGCCAAAGTTTCGGCCCAGTCCGAGGTTCAAGACAGTAAAGCAGTTTCTCTGGAAAGACAGCTCCATTTTTAAAATGACTCCACTAAAGACAATTTTGACAATACAGCAAGTAACCTAATTTTACATTAGGGTGTGGTTGAATAAAATTTGTTATATATATGTATATATGTATGCTATATAACATATATACTTATCCTATATATATATACACACACACACACATATACATATCCTATATATATATATATACTTACATATATCCTATATATACACACATATATGTATCATATATATATCTTAATATCATGATAAGTTGACCATAATATACTTAGTTAGAATGCCATGAGGTTTACTCTTATATGAGGGAGAAATATGATATATAGAGTTTTCATGGACTGAAATAAGGATAAATTTAAAAACTCAAATTTGCCTATGGTCTCTGGAACAGAATCTTTTTCTCGCCTTGGGTGAGCTGAATGACTGAAAGCCGTCAGACTGGGCTGTTTGTCCTTGAGTAAACTGATAGAGTTATGAGGAAAGGCAATTTCAATTATTTGTGGCTTTTCCAAGAAATCTTGTGATTCACATATGGAGTATAAATGATGTATTTGTATATTTTGGCTATGAATGTCCTCCTGTTGACACCATCACCTCAGTTAGTTCAGCCAGATCTACACACACTCTCTGCGTTATGATTTCTCAGTCTCCCCTTCTAGTCAACCTCTATTCCCAGTAACACTGAGTTGACTGAGAACTTCAGTCCTGTTTCAATGCACCATTATTAGGAGGATGTCATGTTGGGATAATAGTTATCTAGTAACATTTAAGCACTCAGGTATTAGAAAGTAGAGAAGCAAGAAGTAAAGAGATAACAACAGAGATGTTGGAACCCACTTCATATCCAATACTCTATTTGGACTAGGCCTAACTAGAAATTGGTTTCCAGGAGTAGTTGGGCCAATCTTAAATAGCTAAGTGGCTCTTTTAGTTGGCTGATTGAATTCCTTTCCTTGAAGTGTTCACCCAGGCACAACAGCATTTGTTATTAATTGTGCAGATTCTGCATTGACTGGCCAGTAAGTAGTGAAGAACACATGCATTATGGAGCACTCTTAATCAATGAGTTTATGCTGGTCTAGCCTCTAACGTTTGAGCCATTTCTTTTGCTATCTGGATGGTAATCAGGGATATACTTCAGCTCATACATTTTTTTTTTCATGAATTCCTATCCATGGTAGAAATCCCTTTATAACCTGGGGGAAATTAAAAATCTCAGACCCTTCCTATTGAATTAATATGTTGGGCTATTAATGAAAGATGAGCGACAGGAGTAGGAGGTGGGTGGCTGGTAGTGGTAGTTCAATTGTGTATGCTAAGCTTGAAAGGTTCACCTGATTACCCAAGAAGAATATTCCTGGGGGTACACATTGAAGGGACATAAATGTATCGTTTATGATAACAGGTCAGTGCCGATTACTCTCTGGACTTAATTAGTCTCATTGTGGAGGACAAATACCTTTGATGAAATTAAATAGATCACGTACTGATTTCTAAATAGATTCTTGATAAAATAATTGGACTATAACCATTCTTATCCATGATGTTTCTTAAGTTCCTTTGAGGCTCTGGGAGATATCAGTACCAGTGGTTAACTGTAGGGGACTAAGGTCCAATTAAGATATGACAGGGTTAATAGTATTCCTGTGCTGAATATATGAGGGAACATGACCATTAGTTTGGGGGTGAAGTGCAGTGCCATTTGGACTTCTGGGTCGGGCTCTAAGATTCTTACTAGAGAGACCTGGAGCTGGATGACAAATCTAGCAGTTGGAAAGGTTGGCAGCCACTCTCATTGAGAAAGGTACATTAGGGAGTTCAGAGGCCTTACAGGAACAAAGACAATCAAGAGAGAAGCAGAAAAAACTGGAGGAAGGGAATCATAAAAACTCTGTCTTGAACCCACATAAAAGAAAGAGGCAGGCAGTAAGAGAAGAAGACAAATGAAATGTTAAGTCCTTTGTTCTAAGCATGTGTTTTGATTTAAAAGTCATTGGATGAAACTATCTACAATCCACTCTTGTGGCAACTCTCTATTTCTTCTTCTTTTAATGAGTTTGACCTCCAGAGGGAATAGACACCCAGGTTGTAGGATCCTGAGCAGTGTTTACTTCAGGAAACAAGAATCCACAGTAGTATGATCCACAGTTGTAGTTTAAGAGCAAGATTTGTGGATAAAAGTACTTGAAATGGTCCCTTTAAGGCAGACTTTTATTTCTCTTTCAATATATCCTCCCTCCTTATTTGGTATAGTGCAGGGGTACGTCTGGGGATGCTTGGAATTGTAGCTTATACCTCTTGGGCATATAACTGTGATATTAACTTTTGTTAGAATCTTGAAAGGTCAGAATTGAGCATGGTAGAATCTGTCAGAGATTGAATCAATCTGAGTCTCATAGGTATTTTTCTTAATAATTACATATGGTGGGAATTTAAGGGAATTTTGTGGTGTAAATCACAGTTTCTTTAGGGTAGGGTTAGAACTTTGGGCAAAGAAAGATTAAGTGCTTTTGAAAATTTTGACAGTTTTATTTATTTATTTGAGGAAGATTGGCCCTGAGCTAACATCTGTACACATCTTCCTCTATTCTGTATGTGGGATGCCTGCCACAGCATGGCTTGATCAGTGGTGCAAGGTCTGTGCCTGGGATCTCAACCAGCAAACCCAGGTTACCTCCAAAGCAGAGCGGGCAAGCTTAACTGCTAAGCCACCGGGCTGGTCCCTATTTTATTTTAAAAATTATCATTCAGTAAAATTGATTTCTTTTCCTATTGTGTATAGTTCTATGAATTTCAACGTATGTATAGATTCCTGTAACCGCGACCACAATCAGGATGTGGAAAATTTCCACCACTCCAAAACATTCTCTGTGGTGTCCCTTTATTGTCACATCCTTAACCTACCCAACCCCTGGCAACCACCATAGTTCTGTCTTTTTGAGAATGTCATATAAATGGAATCATACAATATGTAACCTTTAAAACTGTCTTGTTTAACTCAGCATAATGCCTTTGAAACTCATTGAAGATGTGTGTCAATAGTCCATTCCTTTTTATTGCTGAATAGCATTCCATGGTATGGATGTTTCAAAGTTTGTTCATCCATTCACCTGTTGAAGGATATTTGGATTGTGTTCAATTTGGGGCAGTTATGAATAAAGTTGGAATAAAGACTTATGTACAGATGTCTGTGTTGTTGGAAACTGGAGGAAAGGCTACCCTTCTTATAAGGTGGCAGAAGATCTTGACCAGATTGTATTTTTATGTTTTGTGGAAAGCAGAATGTGTAAATGATGAACTTGGATATTTCACTGAGGATATGTCTAAGCAAAGTGTTGAAGGCATGGCCTGGTTTCTCCTTGCTGCCGGTAGCAAAATACAAGAGGACAGAGATAAATTAAAGAAGAATTGTTAAGCAAAAGGGAACCAGAACTTGAAGATTTGGAAAATTCTCAGCTTATCCATATTGCAAAATATAAAAAAGTGTGTTCTGGAGAGAACATCAAGGGTGTGGTAGACAGCTATTTATTAAAGAGATTACAGGTGTGACTCGTGGATTCAATCAAACATCATAGCAGAAGACATGAATAGAGTTGTAGTTATCCAGGAAAGATCCATGGAGGACCTTCTTTTATGATGGCTTGAACCCCTGTGAATGGCATTGGAGACCAACAAGAGTTTTGAGAATTTTATACCAGTAGATATGCTGCCAGTTTAGACTGAAGGAGACAGAGACAGGATGAAATGAAGGAACGCTGCTGGATTTCTGGGGTTCTACAAGACAGGCCAATAGAGCTATTTGGCTGTGAACATGTATTATCCTTCAAAAAAGGGAAGAACACCCTGAAGGTGTTTTATATGTCAGGAGAGTGGACACTACTACCATGGGTGCAGAGGGTGCAGGCCTAGGGGGCTGCAGCTGTCTCCTCCTCAGTTCCCGAGGGTAGGGCCACCTCCTAGGTTTCAGAGTTGAGGTCATCTCCTGGGTTTCAGTAGACTAGGCTGCCACTGCCCAGGGATGAGGAGGCAGGGCTGCCACTTTTGTGCTCCAAGGAGTCAGGGCCACCCCAGTAGGCCTGAAGGACAGAGAATTGGGCCAAAGAGAATTATTCGCAAACCTTAAACTCTTAGGGGATTTCAGACTTGCTTGGGACTTGTGATCTCTTTCTTTTCTCTGATTTCTCTCTTCTGGAATGGGAGTGTCTATCCTATGCTTGTTCCACCATTGTGTATTAGGAGATAACTTGTTGTCTGGTTTTATAAGCTTAAAGCTGGAGAGAAATTTTGCCTCAGAATGAATTATACTTCAAGTCTCATTCACAACTGATTTAGGTAAACTTTTTGACTTAGAGTTGATACTGGAACGGGGTGAGACTTTTGGGTCTGTTGAGATGAGGTGAATGCATATTGCATGTGAGGAGGATATGAATTTTGAGAGGCCAGAAGGTGAAGTGCTACGGGCTGAATTATGTCCCGGTCAAATTCACCTATTGAAGTTCTAATGCCCCTACCTCAGAATGTGATTGTATTTGGAGATAGTCTTTAAAGAGTTTTTTAAGTCAAAATGAGATCATTAGGGTGGGCCCTAATCCAATTTGATTGGTGTCCTTTTAAGAAGAGGAAATTTGGACATAGACAGGTACAAAAGGAAGGCCACATGAAAAGATTGCCATCTACAAGCCAAGGAGAGAGGCTTCAGAAGAAACTAACCCTGTTAACACCTTGATCTGAGACTTCTAGCCTCCAAAATTGTGAGAAAATAAATTTCTGTTGTTTAAGCCACCCAGTCTGTTGTATTTGGTTATGGCAATTGCACCAAACCAATACAATAAGTTTTCATAACTCTAGGGTAAATACCCAAGGGTGGGATAGGTGGGTCACAAGTTAGAAGTATGCTTTACTGTATAAGAAGTAACAAAATGTATTCCAGAATAATTGTTCTATTTTTCTTTCCCAACAGCAGTGTTTGAAAGTTCTGGTAGCTCTGTTTTCTCGTCAGCATTTTGTATTGTCAGTATTTTTAAAAATTTAGCCATTCTTGTAGATGGATTGTGGTGTCTCATCATGGTTTTAATTTGCGTTTCCCTAATGGCTAATGATGTTGGACATCTTTTGGAGTGTTTATTGTTGTATCTGTCTTGGTAGAGTATCTGTTCAGGTGTTTTGCCAATTTTTAAGTGAGTTTGTTTTTGTATTGTTGGGTTTTCAGAGGTGTTCATATGCTCTGGATACAAGTCCTTTGTCAGAGATATGATTTGCAAATATTTTCTCCCAGTCTGTAGCTTGTTTTCATCCTTTTAATAGGATCTTTTGAAGTACACAAGTTTTAAATTTTTATGAAGTCAAATTTATCAACTTTGTCTTTTATGAATTATGCTTTTAGAGTCATGGAAGAATGCTTTTCCTACCCCTAGGTCATGAAGGTTTTTCCCTATATTTTCTTCTAAATGTTTTACAGCTTTTCATTTAACTTTTAGATCTATGACTCATTTTGAGTAAATTCTTTTTTTTTTTGAGGAAAATTAGCCCTGAGCTAACATCCACCACCAGTTCTCTTTTTTTTTTTTTTTTTAAAGATTTTATTTTTTCCTTTTTCTCCCCAAAGCCCCCCGGTACATAGTTGTGTATTCTTCGTTGTGGGTTCCTCTAGTTGTGGCATGTGGGACGCTGCCTCAGCATGGTCTGACGAGCAGTGCCATGTCCGCGCCCAGGATTCGAACCGACGAAACACTGGGCCGCCTGCAGCGGAGCGCGTGAACTTAACCACTCAGCCACGGGGCCTGCCCCACCACCAGTTCTCTTTTTGCTGAGCTAATATCTGTGCCCATGTTACTCTATTTTATATGTGGGATGCCTGCCACAGCATGGCTTGATAAGCAGCGCATAGGTCTGCACCCAGGATCTGAACCAGTGAACCCTGGGCAACCAAATCAGAGCCCGTGAACTTAACTGCTAAGCCACTGGGCTGACCCCATCATTTTGAGTAAATTTTGTACAAAGTGTGAGCATACACAGACCTTCTCCTAGTTATTAAATCAAAGACTAATCTAGGTGCAGCTGTGAAAAGATTTTGGTGATGTAATTAAAGTCCCTAATAGTTGATTTCAAGTTAATCAAAAGGGAAACTATCTTAGGGGCTTGACTTAATCAACTGGAAGCCTTTGAAAGAGGGACTAAGGCCCTCCACAGGAGATTCAGAGACTCCAGAGTGCAGAGAGAAGAGAAAACTGTAGAATATTTCTGCATCCTGGGACCCTCACGATCATCTTGTGTTGCCAGTCTGCTGATTTAGCTTGTTGGTGTGAAGCAGCACCTGGGTCTGCAATTGCTGTCCTTTCCTCCTGGCTCTTTCTTAAGTTTCTCTGACTCCTGGGTCAGGTATGTGTGCTCAGCTCCATGATGAAGGGCTCTGGGTTTTGCAGGATACTTATGACCAACGTCAGAGGCAACAAGAATGGATATCCAGAGAACTCTAATACAGATCCCTTTTCCGTTAAATTGCTTTGCTTTTTTGTCAAAAATTAGAATTACAGACAGTCTGCGGACAAAAGCTTTTTCCTCCTCGGGTAAAATGAGTGGCTAAAAGCCATCAAAGAGGTCAGTTTGCCCTTGAGCAGATTGACAGTCATCAAAGGAGGCAATTTCAACCAGTGGTGGGTTTTCTAAGAAACTTCACGATTTCAGCTTGGAGTGCATGATGTGCTAAAATCCGTGTAATTGCTGCTGGTTTCCTTGCATTGGCCTCTTCCCCTTAGGCCATGACTCTACTACTTCCCTTGTTAAAATTTCTTAGTATTAGTAAATGAAATAAGGATTCAGAGAATATCATCTTCAGTATAATGCTATAAAAAATGTTTTTACATGTATATAGGTTAAAAAGAAATCTGAACATAAATATACTAGAATGTTCATAGTGGGTATCACTGGGTACTGGGATCATGGTTAAGCATTTTTGTCTTTTTGCTTATTGGAGCTTTCTAAATTTTCTTCAATGAGCACGGTGCTGTGGACTCAATGTTTGTACCTGCCCCCCTATTCTTATGTTGAAGCCCTAACTTCCAATGTAACTGCATTGGAGATGGGGCTTCCAAGGAAGTAATTAAGGTTAAATGAGGTCATGGGGGTGCAGCCCTGACCTGATAAGATTAGTGTCCTGAGAAGAAGAGACAGCAGGGAGCTTGCTTTCCCTCTTTCTGTCGTGGGAGGACACAGTTAGAAGGGCCATCTGCAAGACAGGAAGAGAGCTCTCACCAGAAACGCAATCCTACTGGAACCTGAATCTTGGACTTCCCAGCCTCTAAAACTGTGAGTAAATGAGTTCTTGTTGTTTAAACCACTGAGTCCATAGTTTTGTCATGGTAGCCCAAGCAGACAAAGACGTGTGGATTATTTTTGTAATGAGTATATAAAACAATAATAGGACTTTAAGAAAAAAAAAAAAAAGCCTGACTTAAAAGGTACTAAAAACAAAAGTGCAAGATCTTTTGATAATTATGTAAGTTTCCAGGCATTGCTAATTATATCTTGAATTCCTCAAAAGAAATATATACGATAAATGCTAAGTAGAGATGCTGAGAAATATGTTATTTGGAGAGAGCTTGTGTTTCCTGGAGAGAGCTGTTACAATTTCTTTTTGGAATTAGCCAGGAGTAAAACTTAGGGCAACTAATTTTACATTTGGTGAGAGAGTTCAGCTACAAGAGTTTTGCTTGCTCATGCAATCTCTGCCTTCTCCCTAGTACACACACACACACACATAGACACACACACACAGTTCTTTAATCTTCCACACTAGGTTGGTGCTTCAACATAACATATTGTAAGACTAAAACTCTATCTCCTGGATAATGTACATTAAATTGCAATAAAATTTAATCAATAATATCACAGCTTTTCCATCCGTTTGGCTTCAGATCTGATTACTTTCCAAATGACTTCTTTGACAACAGGTGATGTCAATTTGGCACCCTTCTCTTTCCTCAGCTACCATGATCTTTTTTATTTTCTAGTGCTGGTGTTCGTTTGATTTCGAGGGTGAAAAGCCCTAAAGGGATGTTGACGTACTCTAAAGCAAAGCAGATGATTAGTGGTGTGCTTGTGGAAGGTGTGTGCTCTCATGTCATCTTTCCACATATAATCTTTTCCTTTTTGCCTCTGAATTTCCATTTAATATGTTTCTGTGGGTCTCCATTCCAATATGTCTCACACGTGGCAAACACGTCTTCTAGAATGAATTCGTATTCGTATTCTCTCTCTCTGTCTCTTTTCTTGCTGTTCTTGTTTCTCCTCCGTTAAACTCGTTTAGATATTGTGATGAGCAGTGACTAACATCTTTTTTTACTGAGAGAAAATATGAAAATTAACATGAGGTGAAATCACATTTTTTGATCCAAAGTGCTATTTATTATACAGCATAGGAAGCATCTTTCTAGGAGATGTATTAAAATAATTCACTTACTTGTGTAGCATATAGATGATCACTGTATCATTGACACAGAATTTCATGCTGTTCTATCCAGAACACATTCTAGGATTTGCTATATTTCCCGTGAGCATTGAACTAGAGGCTATTATTGAGATCAAATGCTGCTAATGTGGCATTTGGTGCATACAGAAGTTGAATTGTAATGCTGTATGCCTGAAACATATAATAATTTAAAAAGAGAGTGTATGGCAAAAAGGGAGAACAAACGACTATATACTATATACTTATTGCCAAAATGGGATCTTATACAAAGGACACTGAAGATTGAAAAGCCTATGTCTACCTGCCTAAAAGGAATCAGAGGAGGCTGCTTGTGGGAGATGACACTGCTGTTAATATGCTGCCTCGGAGGTTTGTCATTGGTAACAAGAGGATGACAGAGTGTTGTAGATCCATTCAAACTTATTCCTTAACAGTAGTAATGACTGAACAGTAGACAAAAATAGTTTACATTATATAACACTCTACCAGCAACATAGTACAAAAGTGGTTTGCACCACACAACGATCAGATCTTACTGATTTGTAGGACTACACATTTTCTCTAGGTCAGGGTCATCATAAAACTATGTTATTGCATAACTATTTCTTGAGTGCCTACTATGTGCTAATATGGCAGATACAAAATGAAGAAGAAAGACAAAGTCCCTTCTCAGTGAGCTTGAGTTCTAGAGGGGGAAGTGGTAAACGCATCACTGCGAAAGATACATCCAGATATTGATCCGTGCCACGAAGCAAGTGAAACAGGACAGTGAGCCACATTGTGATGGGGGTAGAGAGAGGTGACTATAATTTAAATTTGATTTCAATAATAACAAAATGATTGGAACCTAATTGCGTCATGTTTTTAAAAAATATGTACGGGGTGGAAAGAGTGAAATCAAGAAGGCTAGAGAATGTTTTTTCCAAGGGAAATGTTCACTTTCTGAGATTAGCACTTATCTGGAAGCTCTCAGGTATCTATTTTTGACAGATTCTAGGAAAACCCACTGGCAACGTTAGTAGAACAATAGCGTGAATCTCTGGTTTTTGTAATGATGGGAGCATTTCCTCATGGGAAAGGGCAACTCTATAGCTGCTCCTTGTCCCTGTTGGGAAATTTCTTCCCATGATGCTGACTCCAAGGGGAGGCTTATTTCCCTTTCCCCATCCTGGAAAGTGTGGGCATAAATACTTCCCTTAATTCCTTTTTGAACAGCTGAGAAGACCATGATTTAATGTTTAATGAAGTCTTTACTTAAGGTCAGAGAAAGATGAAACAAGAGATTCGATGTAAAAATTAATATGCAATAAAAAATTCTGGCTGTCTGATGTACCTGGATCCTGACTTATTCTCACCATACCCCTGAAAGGGCTGCTTTTTTTTTTATTGTCTTATATGGTTTCAAAAAAAGATCATATGTGAATTACCACAATTCAACATGTTCACAAGATACAAAAAGAGTGGTAAGATTGGATTATAGGATTTGCCTGTGACCATGCCTGAAAAATATTGTGGACACTCAGTTAATTCTCATTTTATTTTTTAACTAAGATATAGTTAATATACCATAAAATCCACTCTTTTAAAGTGTATAATACAGTATTTTTTTAGTATATTCAAATTGTTGTGCAACTGATACTGAACCTCTTCATCTCAAATTCATGTGCCTGATGCATAGCGAGCCAAACACTGAGACCTCCGTGTTTAGAGATGGAGAAAGGCCCCATTCGAGTTGGCCAAGATGAGAAGGCGGGAGCATGAGTTTGCTCAACTCAAATCCACCTTAACCGGAGCAAGAAGTGTGTGTGTGTGGTGGTGGTGGTGGTAGGGGGGGGCGGGGATGTGGTTTGTAGACCTAAGTGTCTTGGCAGGAGGAGCTTCAGAGAAACAAAGGGGTCACTCCTGATAAGGCCCTGGGCAATCTTCAAAGGCCGCTGGGGGCCGGCCATCTGGTGATCCCAATCTTCCCAAAGGCATTCTCTTTCTTCTGCAAAACAAACTCACAAATCCTGGTGACCCGAGTCACTCTTCAAGTTAAACGAGAGAACAGCAAATTGACAAGATTCATAACAAGGTCAAAAGGCAATCATGTTCTTTTTTTTTTTTTTTTGAGGAAGATTAGCCCTGAGCTAACTACTGCCAGTCCTCCTCTCCTTGCTGAGGAAGCCTGGCCCTGAGCCAACATCATGCCCATCTTCCTCTACCTTGTATGTGGGATGCCCACCACAGCATGGCCTGCCAAGCGGTGCCATGTCCGCACCTGGGATCCGGGCCGGCGAACCCCGGGCTGCCGACAAGCGGAACGTGCGAACTTAACCGCTGCACCACCAGGCTGGCCCCGGCAATCATGTTCTTATTGAAAATCTATAGTAACCCTCAGGTACCCGGCTTCACAAACAACACTGCTGTCTAATTCCAGAGAATTTTCTTCATGCCAAAAAGAAATTCCATATCCATTAGCAGTCACTCTCTATTCTCCATTTCCCCCAAACACTGGCAACCACTAGTCTACTTTCTGTCTCCATGGATTTACCTATCCTGCACATTTCATATAAATTTATGTTGGAGGAGGTCATGGAGAGGACATGACCGCAGGTTGACCCCAGGGCCATACCCAGGCAATCGGAGGCTCCTCAGCAGCTCCCCTGTCCTTGGAATATGCCTTCTGCTTCCTTCCTCCCACTAGAAGCTGCCCCAAGGACACAGCCTTAAGAATGTATTATTGAGATCATCTGGATGGTATGCATGACTGAATGCATGTAAGGCCTCTATATAAACTGTTAAAATTCTGGTGGGCAGGTGCAGAGATCGACTCATCTAGCGGCCGCTCAAGACAAGCCTCGTATGTAAGTTCCCTTGCTTATTAAACCTGCCGCCTGTCCATCTGGAGTGATCTGCCTCTTCCTTCGGTCTCTCCTTGCCCTCTGTATACTGGGAAGCTCTGGAGGTTAGAAACCAACAATGAAATCATACAATTCGTCCTTTTATGTCTAGCTTCTTTCACTTAGCATAATGTTTTCAAGTTTATCTATGGTGCAGCATGCTTCAGTGGCTTTTCATGGCTGAATAATACTCCATTGTATGGGTTTATACTTGTTTATCCATTCTTTAAAATTCATTCATCAACCATTGGACATTTGGGTTATTTACACTTGTTTTCTGTTGTGAATAATGTTGCTATGAACATTCAGGTACATGTTTTTGTGTATACACTTGTTTTCAATTTTCTTGGGTATATATCTATACCTATGAGTGGAATTCCTGGGTCATGTGCTAACTTTATGTTCATCTTTTTGAGGAACTGCCAAACTGTTTTCCAAAGTGGCTACACCATTTCATAGTCTTAACAGCCGTGTATGAGGGTTCCGATTTCTCCATCATCTTGCCAACACTTGTTACTGTCCATCATTTTGATTACAGGCATCCTGCTGGGAATAAGTGATATCTCATTGTGGTTTTGATTTGCATTTCCCATTAGGAATGGGATGTTGAGTTTTTCACATGCTTATTGGCCCTTTTTATATCATCTTTGGAGAAATGTCTATTCAGATCCTTTGCCAATTTTTTAATTGGGTTATTTGTCTTTACATTGTTGAGTTGTACTCATACTTTATATATTCTGATTACTAGGTCCTTATCAGATGTATGATTTGCAAATGTTTTTCTCATTCTGTGGGTTTCTTTTCACTTTCTTGATAGTGTCCTTTGAAGCACAAAAGGCCTTAATTTTGATAAAATCCCATTTATCTATCTTTTTCTTTGGTTGCTTGTGCTTTAGGTGTCTAAGAAACCATTATCTAATCCCAGGTCACAAAGGCTTACACTCATATTTTCTTTTAAGAGTTTTTAAAGGATAAGGAGTGGCTTCTTGGACTAAGAAAATGAAGGAGAAATTGTCAAACAGAAGGAATGGCAGGTGAAAAGTCCCAGGGTTGTGAGAGGTTTTGGTGATTTTTATAAGACAGAGGTGGCTGGGGCATAGCATATAATTTTCTCATGTAGCGTTTCATTTTTGTACAAATTGGCATTTTTACTTTCTACCAGCAAAATGTGTATATTTTATTTTATAATGTGCTTTAAAAGGCCTAGACTGACTGCTTTTTCTGAACGCAAAGTATTATACATCAGCTTAAGGTTACCTCTGTGCTGGATAGTTCTACCATACATGTTGCTAACAATAATGAAGGAGGAAAAAAATCCTAGAGGAAGAGTTCATTTAATTTTTATTGATCAACTGATATCTTAAGAATTTCAAGTGACAACATCAAGTCAAGTAACAACATGCATAGAACCTGTGCTAAAAGCCTTAGCTGAGTGAACAAGAATGAACCAACACAGTAAATAAAACATTGTTTCTGTTTTCTTGGCTTGCCACCTCAAGGTCATTGTTAAAAAGCATGAATATTCTAGAGGAGGTTGTTAAACCTCCCTGCACATTAGAAACATCTGGAGAGATTCTTGAAAATGCAGATCCTTAGGCCCCATTCCAGACCTAGTGAATCAGAATGTCAAGGTTTTTTGTTTGTTTGTTTTAACACATCCAGTGATTCTCATAATCAGGTTTGGGGATCAGTACCCAAGAGGGCTTTGCCTTGCTCCACAGCTGTCCAGCTATATCGATGGTTTCAAGTCAAGTTAATCAATACAAATAAGAATGAATGAATATTATTTTCTAGAAAAATACTATACTGTGTCAGAAGTATTTTCTTAATCAATTAGCAAATGTACAGGAGAAAGAAATTCAGAGAGTTAATGAAGCAAGTGTGTTTCATTCACTTGACTGGAAAGAGAAAAAGCCATGACCACAATATTGTCTACAGAAATCAGTCTCTCAGAAGTCCATAAGTTTATGATGATTGCATTTAATGATCATAACTCAATAATGAAATCAGCCATAACACTGAGACTATCTACAAGATTAACAAAACATGCGTTTGTTTTGACTCTGAGCATGTTACCATTTTACTGAATAGGCTGAAGTCAATGGAGGAATAATCAGGAATCAGTTTTATTTTTCTCCCTTCAAACTTTGTCTGATAAATTTCCCTTCTCTACCACTGGACAAAAACTCTGGTTGAGGTCTTAGCTTTTCAGTCACTATTATAGGCATGAAAAATTCCAAGTCCCCTCCGGTTCAAAGTGTCTCTCTTCCCAGCTTGGCCTACTGTGGCCTGGGGACTTGAGGTTGTGCGGGGAGGGGAGAGGGTAGAAGGGAAATTGGATCAGTTTTATCCTTAACTACCAGTTGTTCCTGCTTCTAGCTTCTGCAAGGTGAGGGTAGAGGGTCCGGGAACTCTAGGTAAACTGGCAAATATTTTTGTCTTTTAGCCATTTCTTATAAAATATTTCAGAAATAAGGTATAAAGAAAATTTCAACACCTATGTACCAACTACCCAGCTTTAAAAATATAGCATTACCAATATAGACCCACAGCCCTTATTTGAAACCCTTGGGGGAAGATGTGTTTAAAATTCAGAATATTTTAAATTTTGGAAAGGCTATACTGTGAATACCCCATATACTATATAATACTCTCAGTGAGATCTGGGGCCGTGCTTCTTTATTTCTACAGCCTAAATGTATGGCTATTTAGCCTAAGTGGGATAACTTTGGATTGTAAATTCTCATGTCAGGTCAGGTTTTTTCCTTCTCCAGACGAGTTTTGGGATTTTGCATGACGTATGGCCTATATAATGAAAGCGCTCTGTGTATCCCTCCCTGATGGCCCCTCCCTTCACTGCTACCAAAGAGGTCTATCACCCTGCATTGGGAGTTTATAATTCTCAGGCTTCCTCTGCAACTTTACCATACGTGTGTGTGTTCTATATATTGTTTTGTGTCTTAATAATTTGAGAGGCAAATTTTCACACGACAAGTGTTGCTGGAATCTGGAAATCGCTGTCCACTTTCATGTCCAGTGTCTAACTGCAAGCTGTTTAGTTTGTGTTTTGCCTTCCCCCCCTCAGTTTTATTGAACTATAATTGATAAATAACATCATATAGGTTTGAGGTGTACAACATAATGATTTGATATATGTATATATTGTGAAATGATTATCACCGTGCGTTTACTTAACAACTATCACCTCAAGAAGCTACAATTTTTTTTTCTTGTGATGAGAACTTTTTAGATCTATCCTCTTAGCAACGTTCAAATATACAATGTTGTTTACTATAGTTGTCATATCGTACGTTACATCCCCAGAGCTTAGTTATCTTACAACTGAAAGTTTGTGTCTTTTTTTTTTTTAAGATTTTATTTTTTTCCTTTTTCTCCCCAAAGCCCCCCAGTACATAGTTATATATCCTTCGTTGTGGGTCCCTCTAGCCGTGGCATGTGGGACGCTGCCTCAGCGTGGCTTGATGAGCAGTGCCATGTCCGTGCCCAGGACTCGAACCAACGAAACACTAGGCCGCCTGCAGCGGAGCGTGCGAACCCAACCACTCGACCACTGGGCCAGCCCCAGAAAGTTTGTGTCTTTTGTCCACCTTCACCCATTTTGCCCACTCCCCATCCCCCACCTCTGGCAACCACCAGTCTGTTCTCTGTTTCTATGAGTTCGGTTTTTATAGATTCCACATATATGTGAGATCATACAATATTTGTCTTTCTTTGTCTGACTTATTTTACTTAGCATAATGCCCTTGAGGTTCTTTAATTTTGGGAGCATGTGGGGATTCTTCTGATAACCTCCGTGGGGAACTTCCCCATGCATTCTCTTTCAAGGGTGATGTGTTCTCTGGCCTTATGCACTCACATCTCCTTACCTCTGATCTGGATCATTCTAGATATATGATGTGGTTTTCTTATTTTTAAAGATTCCCAGGTGTTAAAATGACAACATTATTCCTCAGCTAGTACTGGTAGTGGCATATTTACTCGTAATATTTATTGAGTCTGTCTGATAAGTCAGCTGTTTCCTGTTTGGATGACTGAAGAAGAGAATAGATATTTTTTGGTTAAAGTTAAAATTATCCAGATAAAAAACATTCCCTTTCTTCACATAATTTTTATATCATATTTATTAAGGTATAGTTCACATATAGTAAAATTTATCCTTTTAAAAATGTATAGTTCTATGAATCTTGGCAAATAAATATCAGTAACCACCATAATCAAGAAATAGAAATGTCCACCATCTTAAAAAATTTCCCTCACGTCCATGAATAGTGAATGCACTTCCCGCATGCTCAGGCTCTGCCAAGCACTGATTTTATTTCTGTCCTTATAGTTTTGCCTTTTCTAGAACGTCATATGAAGAGAATCATACACTACGTAGCCTCTTGTGTCTATCTTCTTTCATTTAGCATAATGTTTTTGAAATTCGTCCATGTTGATGATGTATCGTAGTTTCTTTTTATTGCTGGGTAGTAGAGTTGTGCTATATTTTTCCATTTAGCAGTTGATAGACATTTGGGTTATATCTGGTTTTGGGCAATTATGAACAAATATTCTATAAATAGTGGTGTTTAGGTCTTTGAGCATACATTTTCATTTTTCTGGAGTAGTACTTAGTAGTATTAGAGTTCTAATTCATTCACATCTTGGTCAGTACTTGGTATTGTGAATTGAAAAATGTTTCGCCACTGTAGTAGATTCATAGTGCTATTTCATTGAATTTTAATTTGCATTTCTCAAATGACTAATGATGTTTAACATTTTCTTTGGTGAAATGTCTGTTCAAATTTTTTGTGCATTTTTAAAAATGGAAATTTTTA
The DNA here is from genome assembly GCF_041296265.1 of Equus caballus. Lineage (NCBI taxonomy): Eukaryota > Metazoa > Chordata > Mammalia > Perissodactyla > Equidae > Equus > Equus caballus. The sequence goes on along the minus strand of NC_091698.1, from coordinate 42,918,693 downwards.
TATTCATATTTTTGGCAGTCCCCTCTTTTTCCCATCCTTTGCCCAAAGTGAAATGGCTGTTACGTAGCATCTCTCCTCGGAAGGCCTCTTTGGAATTTAGTTGACTTGGTTGCCTTACAACTTCACTTTTCTAATAGGCTCAGGAAGAGTTATGATTTTGTAGACTATCTGGGATTTTCTCATTGTGAAGCTAGAGGTAATGTACTATTGTGTCTTTCTATATCCAAAATAGAAGTGACACCCTCTCATATAATATTTGTTTTTAAGAACCAGATTCGTTTTAAAACCTAACATTCGCTATATTGAGATAATCCAAAATACATAAGAAGATATTTTTATTTAGCAGATGTCTTCAGACTGTCAGTTGGTATGTTTTAACAATCAAAAATGGTACCTGTGACATAATGCTTACACAAGTAATTACTGATTATATCAATTAGAAAATTTAAGCATACCTCCATGTGTCCAATTCTATTTTTAAATAAGTTTTCAGGGCCACAAACTCGAACATCATCAATATAAATTAATAAAATGGCAAGTTGTAAGAGGTTAGGGAGTATTGAAAAGCATGTCAGGTTATAAAGTTCATTCTCCAAGTTAAAGTATTTAAATCATTTTTAAAAATATTGTAGGGCAACAAAATGTGTATGTTGGTCAATTTGGCTTAGTGGCCATCAGTTTTCTACTTCTGATCTAGATAATATATTTTACAAGGAATTCAAAATACTTTTGCTTCTTTCAATTCATTGAACCATTTGTTTTTGGTTTCTTCTATTAATACAGCACAGAGGTATTTCCATATTCTACTAATGAGAAGCAATCTCTTTTATCATTAATGCAGTCATTTAATACATGTTGAGGATCTTCTCTCTACAATACTAAACCTTAGAAATTAAACTATAAATGTAGGAAAATAATCGATATGGAAAAAGCTGTTGCAGAACTTTTCTTAAGGAGATTGGAGAAAATATCTTGATGGGTCAGATATGAAAGAAGAAATATTCTTTTTCCTGCTCTGAGCATATCTATGTTTTAATCTTGAGCTTCTAGACATGCAGTGTTGTAGTTTTCTTCTATCTTTCAGTAAATAGGACCTCTGAGAGAGTTCTAATAGGCCAGTTTAGGTCTTCTGATGAGTAAGCCAATCTCTTTTCTGTATCTTGTCCCCATTAAGGATTACCTAGGAGACTAGAGCCAGGAAGGTGGCAAATATGTCATAGAGAAAGTCTAAGACTAACTCATTCCGCCTTGGAAGAGAGGGAAATTGGAGGGAGAGAGGCAGATGTAGAATGAAGGTTGCTTTCCCATTTCCTCTTTAGGGGCTTAAAATTTGGCAGGAGACAACTCCTCTGGTGATACCATGCTATGCGATCAGATTCAACAGCAGAAACCAAGAGAACATAACAGAAACCAGGTGCAAATCATCCACCCGTACATTTTCTATACGAAACATTGGCAAGCTGTTACAGACTTCTCTCTTGTATATTTTGGAAAACTACATTAGCACAAAACTACATTAATCTCTAGTTATTCTATTCTATTCTATCCTATCCTGTTCACTTGATTCTATTCCATTCTACTCTGATTTGGCCAAGGATAAGTAGAATGGCTCCAATTGAGAGTTACAATGGACACATAGTGAGTTAATGTTTTTCATTAGGTTTGGAAAGTTCTGAATCACTGTCTCTTCACATATTGCTTATTGCTCATTTAATCTCTTCTCCTTTCTGAGACTCCAATTCTGTATGTTAGACCTTTTTACTATGCTCCGTATAGTATGGTTTTTTCTGTATTTTTCACTCTCTATAGTTTAGCTTGGAGATTATATATATACATATATATGTATACAAGTGACTACTTTCTAATTCACATGTCCTTTTATTTTCTCTTCTGGTGGGTCTTAACTGCTGTCATACCCATCTATTAAGTTCTCAATTTCATTTTTTACTTACAGAATTTTAATTTGATTTTCCATTTAAACTTTTGACGTTAGTTTTTTCCATTACCGAACTTAATCATGGTTACTTTTAAATGTCTGTTGTGCCAATAATTGAGTCATCTATGAATTTGTTTCTATTGTTTACTTTTTCTTTCTGTTCTTGTAGTTTTTGTTTGAATGCCACGCATTGCATATGAAAAATTATAGAGGCTCTGAGTGATAATACCTTCCTCCAGAGAGGGTTTGCCTTTTCCTCTCAAAGGCGAATAGAGAGGGGATAGATTACATTGGTCTAATCGGGGATTGAACTGACTCAAGGCAGAGTGGCGGCTTTTGCAAGTCTTCAGTCATTGCCAGTTTGCTTCTGTTTTTAGTGTCTAATCCTCCAGAAATTTCAGTTGGACTCCTTCTCCTTGATGGGATCTGAAGTCCAATTTTTATCTCCTCTCATCTGTCATGTGAGTTCTAAAAAGTTTTTCTGTTCTTCAACAGCTTTCTTCTTAGCCTCTTTCCATGCTTGTCTTACAATTTCTGCTAATGTTGGAAGAGAAAGCCACCAAGTTGACTGCTCAGAGATTGCTTTTTCACCAGGATCTTGGCGTCTGAAGTCTTGGCTGTCTTGTCAGCCATGACTCATATTTTGCTCTTCAGTTCTGTGCAATCGACTAAAGTTCTGAAATATTCCATGCCTTGTAGCCACAGCCCTATTCCTAGATTTTCCTCTGTTTTTGCTACCAGGAATCTGCAGAAGCCTAAAGGGCTGGGTGGGTGCGTGGAGGGCTCATACAGTGCTCCCACACTCTCTATGGTCCCCTTTTCTTTATGATTTTGGCTTGTTATGACCTGATTATCTGAATGGCTCCCTGATAGCTTCAAACAGATTTTTTTTTCTTTTTACTTTTTAGAATTTTATCCAGCTTTTCTCAAGAGGAACATAGATTTGCCTCAAGGAACTCTATCACAGTCAGAAGCAGAAATCTGTTCAATGCTTTCTTTAAGTTTTCTCTCATTTACCAGCAAGAGGTTGGAATTTGGGTGGGATAAATAGGGAAATTCCTAGATTGAACTCAGACTAAATAAATAAATTCCAGGGGGCTGGCCCCAAGGCTGAGTGGTTAGGTTTGTGTGCTCTGCTTCCGTGGCCTGGGGTTTGCTGGTTCAGATCCTGGGCACGGACGTATGCACCTCTCATCAAGCCATGCTATGGTAGCATCCCACATAGAAGAACTAGAAGGACTTACAACGAGGATACACAACCATGTACTAAGGCTTTGGGGAGGAAAAAAAATAGAGGAAGATTGGCACAGATCTTAACTCAGGGTGAATCTTCCTCACCAAAAAAAAAAAAAGACAAAATCTCTTTGCTCAAAAACCAAAATCTATCTATATCTTCCTCACAGAAGAGAATATATTTAAAACAAAATGACACAGACTATTTACAATAAATGCTTGCCAAAAGTAATTTTGGTAAATGCAAGCAAAAATCAACATATAAGATAAATTTTGCAGGAAAAAGTGTTAAACAGGATGGTGAATATTATTTTATAATAAAGAGTAAAAATCATAATAAATGAAGCATCATGAGCTTTCGTTCCCCACACAAGATCACACTGAAATAGAGAAAGAAAAAATGTGCATACAAGAATAATTTGACAGAAAAGCAATAACTGAGGATGCTCTAAAACCTCCCCCTGAGTCATTGCCAAGTAACGTAGACAAAAATAAATCTGGATGTAGAGTATATAAATGACACTGGATACTAGAACACAATGGAGCAGTGCCTTCCAATTATTTTTAATATATAATTGTCTATCCAGCCAAACTACAAATCAGTGGCAAAATAAGGTCATTTTCCGATACTCTACACTCAACACATTTCTCTTTCAGGCTTTTTCTCTCAGGAGGCTACTGATGTATGTGCTTCAGCAAAATGACAGGGAAACCCGAAAGAGTTGACTTAATATGTACTTCTAACTGTGGACTCTGCAAAGAGAGGACATATTTTGTTGAGCTCCTATGGCATACTTAGAAAAAACAGTAATTATTTTTGAGTCATAAAGAAAGTCTTAAAAAGATTCCCAAATCAGAAATCATAAAAACCACATTATCTGACCATATATAGTAAAACTACAAGTAATTAAAAAAGTGTCAACTAAAGAATTTTAACACTTTTGAAATTTAAAATACAAACACAACTTTTTGTAAATAATTCTCAGGTCAAAGGAAAAATCAAAACTTCATGTGCAGACTGTTTAGAAATAAATGAAACAAATAATACAGGTAGCCTTAAATTGCCTTTGTTGTTAGATAAGAGAGAATGAAAATAAATAAACCAGACATTTTACTAAAGAAGTTATAAAGATGGCAGTAAAATAACCTTAGGAAAAGTAAGAAAAATAACTTGAGTTAAGCAAAAGTTAACTAGAAAATGAAAAAAGATTTATATATATTTAATCTAAGACTAGTTATTTAAAACATCCAATAAAAATATAGGCCTCTGCAGCCCAAGGGCATAGTGGTTAAGTTCTTGTGCTTTGCTTCGATGGCCTAGGGTTTGCAGGTTTGGATCCTTGGTGCTGTCACACACACAGCTCTTCAAGCCATGCTACGGTGGTGTCCCACATACAAAACAGAGGAAGACTGGCAGAGATATTAGCTCAGGGACAATCTTCCTTAAGCAAAAAGAGGAAGATGGGCAGTAGATGTTAGCTCAGGGCCAATCTTCTTCACCAAAAAAAAAAAAAAAAGGAAAAGTAAAGAAAAAGAAATAGGCCTCTGACAGAGCTAATTAAAAATGAGGGATAAATGTACACTAGAAATATAAAAGAGGAATATAATACACAAGAATAGAGGAGTTTCAAAAACTATAGCACAAGATTGTATATAGTGCTATAATAAGATATTCAAAATTGTTGAAGAAATGGAAGATTTTCTCAGCAAATATTAATGAACAAAATTGAATCAAAAGCATAAAATCTAAATATATAAATGGAATAGAGTGAAAAAATTGTCAATGTATCTAGCCCCATAAAAGGCATTGGCCTACATGATGTTATGGCCAATTTCTGACAAACATTCAAAGAAAAGTTATTTCTCATAATATGTATAAGTGTTCCAGGAGGTTTCAGGTTAATTTGAAAAGGATGCCTTTGTATCTGCTCCTTTCCAGATTCCAACACAATGGTATTAGGAATAATAATAAAAATAAGAAGCTAGAAAACCTGCGAGGAGAAGGAGAACTTGTATTTAGAGGATGGAGCGCGGCCAGAGGGGAAGCTGTCGTGGCAGAGCAGAGGAAGCCTCAAACCTTAAGGCTTGGCAAAAGAAGAAAGTGAAGCAATGCTTAGCGAATTGCCCAGCACTGTGAAAAGGCTCCGCATCCTGCAAAGCAGTAGAAAGTTTAGTGCTGAATACCTTTGGATCGACAGAAAGCCCGTAGAGTAGTTGCAGTGGTTTCACGCCCATGTAACGGCCAGTAGCTACTCGCTTACTACCTGATGACTACCTCAAGGCAACAAATCTTGTTCTAGGGAGAAATAGAACCTGAGATGCTCTGGACTCAAGAAGACTGGGAATAGTGAAGAACTGGAGACAGAAACTACGTTAAAAACAGGACCCATGAGCTTTGGTGAATTCTCCTGCCTTCCCCTCTTCTGCTGCCACCTTTCCCTCCTCACCCCAGTCTCCAGAATATACACAGTTAGGGTCCAAGCTACTCTTTGCTCCTCAAGCAGGGGAATGGAGGATTATCCTCGGGGAAAGTGAGCAGCACCAGAGAAAGAGCCTGAGAGTCTCTGAATAAATCATCTGGAATGTTGCCTCATCGCATTATAGTGAGCACCACTCCATCAGCCTGCCCATGCCCACAGCACTTCCAATAGATGAAAAGACAGCCGAAGAACACCAGATATTGGAGGAATGCTTTTAACATTAAAGACAGAGAGCAAAACAAACAAAAAAGTAAATAGAGAGAATGACCTTGGAGGAAACAAAAAGCAAATCAGGGAGCAGAAGAAAACTATTCTGCCTTATCAAAATATAAAACTGTCGTTAATGTGTTCAGAGAGATAAGAGAAAAAATTACTTGATAAAACGTTGCGATAATATACAAAAGGGGCCATGAGAACATAGGGAGCTCTTGGAAATTTCAAATAGAACGCCACCACCAATTTAATTGAATGGTTGAAGGATAAAGCTAAGGACTCCCTTAGAAATTAGAAGACGAAGACAAAGAAGTTGACAACAAGGTGGGAAAGGTAAAATTTGTGAATTGATGCATAAAGTCAAACATCCAAACAACAGGCAGTTTAAGAGGCAGCTGAGAAAACAGAGAAGAAATAATATATGGAAAAATCCCCAGGAGTGAAGGCTGCAAGTCTTCAGTGAGGACCCACGTGTCCAACGCGTGAATGAAAAAAGCTCACCCTAAGCCATGCCATCGTGGCACTTTAGAGGGCCACTGGTAAAGAGCAAAATCTTAGGCTTCTCCTGAAAAGAGAAAAAAATCCCCTATAAATAAATAGTAGTCAGAGGTCACTGGAAGTTTCAAAAATATAAGTGGATGCGAGAAGACTGTGGAGCAAAGGCTTCACATTTGAGTGAAAACTATTTTTAGTGGATGATTGTGTGCCCAGACAGTGCACTGATACAGGGACAAAACACGAGAATACTAAAGAATGTCTCTTTCATGTACTCTTTTTCAGACGCTGTTGAATTGTGCTTTAGCAAAATGATGGGGGAAAAACAAGACAGAAGAAGACAGAAGATAAGAAACAGGCATTAATCACAGAGGAGTAAGGGGGGATATCCACAGATGACAACTGTGCACCAGGCGTACAAAGAAACACACTGTGGCAAAACTATTGGCAGACCAATGGGTACGTGAAAACCAAAAATTAGCGAAAACTGTACAAATGGAAAAAAAAAAACCAAAAACACAACTAGTTATTGCTACCAGGCAAAATTGCATTGGAAAATAAGTGCAATCATGGACCACTCCGTCTCAGCTATAAATAACATACAATCGTAAACTATTTATTAACCAACTAATTTTGCTAAAATTATGTTGAGAGTGTAGAGGAAGAGAAAGTTGGAGGGTGTGTAAAGTATAATCCTCATAAACAGTTGTTTATAAATAATGTCTTCATTTGGTAAATCAAGAAGCAACAGTATAAACAACGGTATAGAAATGTGGAGGTAAATAGCAGAAAAAATAGCTAAGAAAATAGAAAGTAGGCATGAGACTAAGCAAAAGCGTTGGTCAGAGGGCTGCTTTATTTCATTAGAAGTGTTTTAGTAATTTTTTTCTATATTTTAATTACACACACACATTGTTTGATAGAGATAAAAATAATTTGAAAGGGGAAAATGGATAAAAAATGTTTTAGAGCATCGAAGAGGTAGAAACTTCTTAATTCATTTTATCAAGCTAACCTCTCAGTTAAAAACTTGAAGATGATAAGATAAAATAGAAAACTGCACACAAAACTCAGCTATCAACGTGAAAGTCCTAAGATATTAACAAATAAAATTGATAAAGTAATAATAAACAATGACCAAGCTGAGTTTAGTCTAAGAAGCAAGGAAGGATTAACATTATGAAAAAGAAAAAAACTACACAGGCTCTCCTTAATCGATACTGGATAAAATTAAATAGCATTGTTGATTAAAAGGAAAATGTTGGCATACCAGGAAAGACTATTTCATCGATATGACAAGAACATCTGAAATAATCGCTCAACACCATCCTTAACTATGACAGACTAGAAAAGTGTCTAAAATTAGGCAAAGATAACTACAATTATCTGTGTTGTTCTGGACGTTTTGAGCAAAAGAATAAGGCAAAGAAAGACATAAATGGTGTAAATATTGAGAAGATAGCAACTTATTTTATCTGCAAACGTTACGTTTGTCTACCTGGAAAACACCTGAGAATAAATTGGAAAGCTAGCAGAATTTCTAATAGAGTTTATTAAGATGGTTTGTTATTAAATAAATATACAAGAGTTAACAACTTTTTATACCAGAGGAATTATTTAAAGAGATCTACCAAGTTTTTCTAGAGGGTTGAGTCTGTCTGTATATGACGACAAAAACAAAACAAAATAACGGTGACTTGAAACAGCAGTTCTCAAACTTTTTGGCTTCAGCGCCCTTTTGTCAGATATCATATGAAAATTCTGGAATAGATAAAGTTGAAACATACTGTCTTCCTTTTCTAGGACTACTGTAACATCACCGAGAGAAGGTGGCGTAAAGCATCAGATACTTATTCTCTCACAGTCCTGGAGGCTCAAAGTCCAATCAGGGCGTCCGCGGGGCCTCCCTCCCTTTGAAGGCTGTAGCGGGGATTTTCTTGTCTCTTCCAGATTCTGTTGGCTGCAGGTCTTCTTTGGCTTGTGGCCTCCTGCCTCGGATGTCTGCCTTCGTGGTCACATTTCCTCCCTAATCTGTGTGTCGAGCTTTGTCTCTCATCACTACACCTGTGAGGGCATTGAGGGCCACCTAGATAATTGAAGGTAATGTCCTCACCTCAAGATTCTTAACCTAATTGTATATGCAAAGATCCTTTTCCCAAATAAGTAACATTTAGAAAATTTGGGGATTCAGACTTGATATCTTTGGGTGGCAACTACAAACAAACCTATTCTACAAACTGCTACACGAACCTACTGTGGAAAAACTGGGAATACACAAAATTTTTAAGAAAATATAATTCATCCGGAATATATCACAACTCAGATACCCACTGTTAAAATGTGTATTTAGAGATATAGATATCTCTAGATATATAGTTATACGCATTTGCTTTGCACTTTTTTTTTACCTAGTTGAATACTTGAATAGATGGAGAGAGAAATCACGTTTCAAAAATTCTCACTATCCTAATGTATACATTTTATTTGATCAAAATTAAAATAGCAACGATATATGTTTTGGAGAGAAGCCCATCCCATGGGAACTTTGCAAAATTTTTCTAAATTTAGTCTAAAAAAATCAGACAAATGCAAATATCCAAAGCAATCTGAAGAGATAATAAGAGGGTTCTTTCTCTACTAGATATTAAAATGTGTCCTAAAAGCAAAATAGTTAACAAAATGTCATACTGCCGCAGGAATGGATGGGTTAATCCTAATGAAACTAGACAGCAGATCCAGAAACAGGTTATACACACACGTAAAAACACACCTCTGTCCTTCCTCCCCCTACTTCTCTCTCTGTCTCTCTCTCTCTCTCACACATACACACACACACTCCTACATCCATGTGTTTATATTAGTTTCTTATTGCTGCTCTTACAAACTATCACAAATTTGGTGGTTTAAAACAACACAAATTTATTATCTTAGAGTTCTCAGGACCAGAAGTTTAAGATGAGTCAGGAGGGCTGCATTCTTTCTGGAGATTCTAGGAGAGAAGGTGTTTCCCTGCCTTGTTCGCCTCTTAGAGACCAACAGCGTTCGTTGGCTCATGGTCAAGGAATCTCCATCTCCTCCCTGCGTCTTCACAGCCAACAGCATAGTGTCATCAAATCTCTCTTTCTGTGACCTCTGCTTCCGTTGTCACATCTCCTTCTCTCACTCTGCTTCTGTCATCACATCACCTTCTCTGACCCTAACCATCCTTCCTCCCTCTTCCAGAATCTGTGATTACATTGTGCTCTCCAGATTGTGATCGTTATTTTTATGTGTCAACTTGGCTAGGCTATAGTTCCCAGTTATTCAGTCAAACACTAATCTAGGTGTTGCTCTCAAGGCATTTTGTAGATGTGATTAAAGTTCATGATAAGTTGACTGTAAGTAAGGGAGATTATCCCAGATGATCTGCATGAGCCTGATTCAATCAGTTGAAAGGCTTTGGAAGCAGAACTGAGACTTCCCTGATGAAGAGAAATTGCGCCTTTGGACAGAAGCTTCGCTCTATGTGCTGAGTTCCAGCCTGGACTTTCTGACGGCTTTTGCCCCATGAATTTTGGATTCTTTGTGCCAGCTCCCACTATCACATAAGCCAATTCTTTGCAATAAATTTTTTAATATATTTCACCTATTACCTCTGTTCTTTGGCTGAACCCTGATGGATACATGCATAATTCAGAAGAATCTTCCCATCTCAGGATCCTTCAAGTCAGAAAGCAGGCTCTCACTCAACACCACATCTTCCAGCCCCTTGATCTTGGACTTCCCAGCCTCCAGAACTATGAGAAATAAAATGATTGCTGTTTATGCCACCAAGTCTATGGTATATTTGTTATAGAAGCTCAAACTGACTAACACAGGTGTCTGACAAGCACTTCACACTTACACGTCCAAACTGTACTTCTGATATTCCATTCACTAAACCTGTCCTACTTGCATTTCCTTCCAATTCAGTATGTGGCGACTCCAGTTTTCAGGCTAAAAGTGTTGGAGACATTCTTCACTACTCTTTTATCTTTTTCTCATCCTTTATCCAATCTGTAGGCAAGTCTTGTAGGCTATACATTCCAAATAAAACAAGAATCTGATCCATTCTCATCCTCTCCTCTGGTACCATCTGAGTCCAAGCCATCATCACCTCTAGGCTGGCTTAATGCAATTGCATCTTACTGGATTTTCTTGCTTTCATACTTCTCTCTTCATTTATTCTCAGCCCAGAAAACAGAGTGATCTCATACGACATAAGTAAGATGTCACTCTTTTGCTCAAAATGGCTTTCTGTTTAACTAAAAAAGTCAAAGACCTTACAGTGGCCTACAAGAAAGGCAGCTCTGTAATGTACCTGAGCTCCATCTGAGAAATGTTTAAGAATGAAAGTGGAGCACTATCAATAATCATGCCAGGAAAACAGGTGCAAACTCTCATTTCAACCAGAGAAGCTTCCCCTTTCCCAATTTGAGTTACTAAATTCGCCTTTACCCTGATCCCCCTCTGACTTCATCTTCTACCACTCCCTCTTTCGTTCATTCAGTGCTAGCCACTTTCGCCCTCTCAACCTGTCAGATTTGTTCTGCCTCAGGGCCTTTCCACTTGCTTTCCAATTTCTAGAATGCTCTTTCCTTAAATATTGGCAGATTGCTTTTTTATTTCCTTCAGGCCTTTTATAAATGTCACTGTCTCAGTGAGACCTTCTTTGGCCTCCCTTTCTGTACTCAAGTTTATTTCTTCCCTCTCTTCCTTGCCTCTTTCATTGTTCTTCTCATCGCTATCTAACATATCATATATTTTGTTCATTTATCTTATTTTGTGGTTACCTTATATTAATTGTGGTTACTACATGGTGTGAGATTAAAGGTAATTTGTATTTCCTTGTTTTTGTGTATCTGAACATTCCACTTTGACTTCAATGTGCAGGAAGGATTTGCCTAATAAAAAAAAGAAAGTTATGAATATTGATATCATTATTGGTGAAAGTCTAAAGTTTCCTGTTTATTCTTTGTATCATTTTGGATATGATCTCTCATGCTTTGGGCCATGGTTTCATGAAAAAAAATGAGTTTTAAAAATTTTAAAGTCCTGGAAACTTACCTTCAAAAGAAATTCTAGTAACTAAAATTGATAAAGGGGGAGCTTCTCTGGTTGAAATGAGAGATGGGTACACAGGCTCAGGACTCTGAGGAACTCACTTTGAAAAGCTCAGGAACAGATGATCTCTTAGATCCTGTGGCAGAAATGGCTGGCTGTGATTTGAGTTCCCCTTCTATATTGTAGAGTTGTTGCTGGGGTGCAGCCCCCCAGCCATGGATTCCTTTCCTCAGCTCCTTTTACATGTAGGTATCGCCATGTGACTGGGCTCTGGCCAATGCATTGCAGAGTGGGATGGTTGAGTACCACTCCCAAGCCTGGCCCATAACCAACACCCCTCACCCTGAAACCCCCTACAGTCTCTTCTCCCATCTGTTGGCCAGATGTTGATGGCCAGAGTGCCTTTAGAAGCCAAGCATTGATGATGGCAGATGTCAGCCTGGGGCTCTGAATGCAACATGGGGCACCCTTGAGTACTCCCCTTGGCCTTATGACTTATATTGCATATGAAATTTTGGGACTTATCTATTATATCAGCTAAACTTTTCCTAACACTCAAATACCGCACGGTTCTATATTTATTCACAAGTGGTAGTAGAAATTAAGCAAAAATTATATTTATATTGTCTAGGTACATTTTTCATCGTGGGGTATAATTTAAAGAGAAGAATTGAAAGAAATTTAATAATTCACATCCTGGACACTTTAAAATATTCAGGTATTGTAAACTTGAGGTTTTTTATAGTGCCATCTTGATTTTTTCTTTGAATGGCTATCTCAATGCAAGTTTTTGATCTCTCTAGTTCAACGTTTTATTATGACTTTTTAGGTATCAACCAAGTTGCATTGATGCCCTCCTGAGAAGAAAGACCCCTTTTGTCAGTCAAGTCCAGGGAAAGTGTGAAGTCCAAGATCTTCCCAGAGGAAAGCATGGAATGAGGGTAATTAGACTTTGTGCCTGTCCTTTCACTTTTTAAGCCTAAATACTTTGAAAGGGTCCTCCATTCACCATTTATCCTCTTCAAAGTTGTGTTTGTTCTTACCTGGGTTCTACTGCATATAAACATGCAGGTGTAGGAGGAGGGCAGGGCAGGGGCCAGAGAAAGAGAACCTAGGTTGCTTAGGAAGGCCCTGTCTCCACTCTTTGGTGCTTGCTGTGCTCCAAAATACACTCCTTCAAGGCAGAGTTAACACGTAAAAGACGATTCTTCTTGATCTTCTCAGGTAACAGAGGTTAGTGCAGCTTCTGGACTAGTTATAAGATATGCAAATAAGCTTCATATTGTCTCCTGTATCAGGTCTCAGAACTAAACTTCTCCCCATCTTCGCCTCCCCGGGTGACTGTCCAGCTGCCTGATTCTTGAAGCCACTTGACTTTGGCAGGAATGCGTGACTACCCCTCAAGCCACTCCCTTTCCAAGAAATAAAAATACCACGGTACTTGGGCTGTCACCAGTTCACCGTACCCCAGGGAAGCTCCTGTCTGTGATGTCGCATTCATTTCTGAACACTGGCATTGTACTTTGAAAATGCACAGAGAAACACTTGATGAATAACAATGAAACCAGCAGCGTTTACTTCTGTGCATGGCAGTCTCAGTTACATTTTTTTTTAAAGACCTCTTTGCCAAAATTGGTTTAGGTTTCAAGACACGTTTTACTCTTAGTCAGATATAAAGGTCACTCTGTGAACAAAGGGGAGATTGCGTGTTTTTGGTGATCACAGATGAAGCTGGAAAGGCAGCCTCTTTCAAACAAAATGAGGTAGTAAGTGGAAAATGAAGGTGGCAGAATTCTATAGAGCAGTGCTCAGCAGCAAGGGATGCTGGCATTTTTTTCTTGACATAAACACAATAACACGTAGAGAAAAGCCTATCAGATGAGAGAGACCCAGGTACTGTACACACAGATTTTCAGACAGGCAGTTGGAGCCCCTTGGTATCTTTAGTTTCTCCCACTCCCTGCTACTTTATCCTTTGTCAGATTCAATGCAGCCTTCAAGGGCACTGGAGGCAGACGAAAGAGAAAAATGTCGAGGGAAGGACAAGGGGGAGGGGGAGAAAACAGTTTCCTCTCCTAGCCTTTGTTAAGGAATGAAAGCACACATCACGTGAAAATCATTTCCTCTCTATCCAACAGCGCCAACACGTTTGACACTGGTTTGCTGAGAGCTTATAGAGAAACTGTGTTGACATTTTATTCACATAAGGGTTTTGAATTATCTAAGGTTTCTTTGAGATGCGCTGTTGGATATGATCTGAATAGTCAAGCTTGGAGGAAAAAAAAAACAACCCCCAGTAACTCTTAAATGTTCATATGAATCCCAAGGTGGAAAGCAAAGATGAAATGGTAAGAACAAAAATATTTGCTTACTCCTAGACAGCAACATGATACATCTATGTCAAAAAGAAAATAAAAAGTTGCTCTTCGAAAAGGACCCACAAATGTCCAACTTTGCCCCGCTACCCTTTAGGCTAAGGGAAGTAGGATCTGACAATAATGACCAAACACAGCAGGATGCTAGAGATTCTGTCCTTCTACAGAGGACATATTTTGAAATATTTTCACATGGAAAATACACACATATGTTTTAGTGAACAAATACATATTTTCATTGCAGTGAAATTAGAAAATACAGATGAAAGCAAAAAGAAATACAAGCACATCCAGCCCTACTTCTCAGAGATAAGGATGCTAAAAATGTTCCATATTTTTATCTTATTCTAAGCACATATGTATGCATAATACATATATACAAATACCATAAAATGAAAATAATTTATTTATGCTGTTTTGCAATCTGTTTTGTAAAATACGTTGTAAACTCATTTTTATGTCACTTATCTGCTACATCATTTTTAATGATTACACTATATTCCTTTGTATGAATGGACCATAACATGTATAAGAAATCTACTTTTGGATGTTTAATTGGTTTCTAATTTTTTGTTGTTGTTAATAATGTTGCAGCAAATACCTTTATTTTCTTATGATAGATTTCCTAGAATTGAATTGCTGGGTGAAACATCGTATCTAATTGCTGATGACTTGTTTACCTATATATTCATAAAATTTATAAATTTATTTTTGATATCTAAAGTTTTATCAGAGTATACCTTTCTTTTTGACCTCACTCTCTTCTTTTGGAAATCCTAATGTATACACATGTGCATTCAAACGTAAATTAACACATATGAGGTCAGGAGAAAGAAGCAATAATTACGTAACCATATAATTATATCTATAAGATATACACGCACATACACACTGGATGTCTATTTATCTATCTATCTAGAGAGATATATTTTTTCTGTGTGTTTATCTCTGATCTGTTTCTGTCTCTATTTCTAACTCAATCTCCAATAGAAGAAAAACAATAACCAAGCTGTAAGAAAGATCCAGTCTGATAAAAATTCAATTTCAAGGATATATTGAAAAATCCTATGAATGTATAAGCAAAACAGGTCACAAGTGATCAAATATTATTTTTTACCCATCAAATTAACAGAAATTATTAGTGTTGAGGATGCAGAGAGACAAGTACATATGTATGTATGTGTGTGTATATATGTATGTATATTTATACCTATATATCTATGTACTCTTTCTGGATATTTTATCATTTCCCCCATTGTTTTCAATCTCTAAAATATAATAGCACTTTTTTCCCCAATTCTCAGAAAATTTCTTGCACTTATAATTTGCTGAGCCAATTCCTGTAATATTCAATCTTTTTGTTCACCGACTTTTCTGAAATATTAATTGTGCATTTATGTTATTTATTCCCAAACAATCCTAATCAATATCCAATTTTCCTGGCTCCATGAGTGCCTGCTTTTGTCCATAGATAGAAAATTCTTTGGAATGTGTACAAGAATATGAATTAGACATTTTCCATAATTTTCTCCTGTTTCTTGGAGCAGCTCTATTTATGAGGAAAAGTGTTCTAATTTCTAAAACTGGTCCTTTTCTTTGGAACTTTTCCTTTGGAACTTTTGTTCTTTTACTTTGGAACTGTTGAATCTTATCGTAAATCCAATAATTTTTTCCTTGTTGCTTTTCATTTTGCTCATTCTGACACAGTTTAGTATTTGGTTTTCGGTTAGATTACATCAACAATTGTGCGGGTTGCACTTTGAGTATTGCAGGGCCAGACAAAGCGAGACAGGAAATGCTTAGATATGGCTCAGTTATCCTCGGCCAGATCAGATGATTGGATTAATGAAGAGGAGAGAGGGAGATTGAACTGCAGATGGAGGCTGCGGCGACAGAGAGCATCACCTCTGTGTTGAATGATTACATTTTTGTGATTGTTGTGGCTGCCTAAAGTAAGTTAGCTGATCCAGGGCTCAGGATTCTCTAGCTGGAATGGCACTCAGTGCTTGTTAGGAGTCAGCATCAGTGGAGCCTCTGCGTTACTGACCTCTGCTTTCTGGGAAAGTTATAGTCAGGAGTAAATATCAAGGATGGATCCGGACCTCATGTTATTTTGGGTTTCTGTAACTTCCTCTTCTCGGATGTGCTCATATGATTTAGGATTTAAAAAATATATACTTTTAATCTTGGAATATCTTTGAATCTACAAAATTTATAAAAATAGTCCGGAGTTCCTCTATACTCTTCATCTAGCTTCCTTTAACGTTAGCATTTTACATAACCAAGGTACATTTGTCACAGCCAAGAAATTGATATTGACATAATGTTATTAACTAAACTACTGATTTTCTTTGGATTGTGTCAGTTTTCCCACAAATGTCCTTTTTCTTTTCCAGGATCAAATCTAGAATATCACATTGCATTTATGCATAACTGAGTTTGACCGTCTAGCAAAAGCCACCAAAACTTTTCTCCCTTTCACTCCCTTATGGAAGGTCACTTGAACTTGATTTCCACAC
Source organism: Equus caballus (assembly GCF_041296265.1). Taxonomy (NCBI): domain Eukaryota; kingdom Metazoa; phylum Chordata; class Mammalia; order Perissodactyla; family Equidae; genus Equus; species Equus caballus. Next base: position 42,902,360 of record NC_091698.1, on the reverse strand, counting down.
AGATGTCTTCTCCTGAAGTTACTTGCAGTTTGACCATCCTTTCTATCATTTTAATGCCTACTTCTTTATTTTTATAGAAAATTTTCAGTTTCTTGAGAATGTACGGGCCTTTCTCTAGTTTCCAAGGATAATACAGGTTATTTTCTAGTTTGATTTCTCATTTTCTCTATTTTGTTTTTTGGGGGATGTTAAACTCAAGGCCCTCATCATCAACTTAAGCCGGAGACACCAAACATGTCTCTCAAATTTCATTTTCATTTGTGAGCACAGAGTTAGCAAATTTGTGACACAGTATATAAAATACGTCATGTGCGCTAGAATCTGGAATGGAATCACTGGGTAACTTATTTCCTTTCATATCCAAATGCACTCAGCTCAGATGAAAAGTCATTCCATCAGAGAGCCTCCACTACTGCAAAGTCCATTCTGAAGCAAGAATTCTGAGGCTTCAAATCAAAGTCCGCTTTTGTTTGCCCAAATCTTCCAAGACCCTGTCTTTGAAGGTACACAGAGAATTCCTAATATCTGATCTCCATTCATCTTTTCATTGATTATGTTGCAATATTCATGGATTCTTCAACTCTGATACCAAATATCTTTCTCCAACACTCATGCAGCTCAGTCACAGTGATAAATCTCTCATGGTTGTGATTCATGGAATTGGAGTATTTGTATGCTCCACCATATGTTGCTTTTCATTATGCTTTTAGATGGGCACCTAGTGTGGTCATTGATTTCCTCACACACCCTCAGTGGATGGAATGGCCATCTTTAAGGTTGGCATGCGTATTCCATCACATCCATCTGAACAGAAGCCTAGCAGAAACGCACGCAAGCACAGAATTGCTATGTTTCTTAGGGTTAGTCCACTCTAGGTGAGTACAGCTTTGATCCCCCTCCTACTCTGCTGTGGTTACGGGGCTGGATTTAGAGTCAGCATTATCCTAATTTCCTGTTTCTTCCTCTTCTCTGGGAAGGTGCGCTCTGACTTGCTATAACCCTTCAGACAATTTCTTTTTATATTAAGTTCCATTAAATTATAAACACATTAGATTCCTCAATCTATTTTTGCCTGCAGGAAGGACTAATGTGGTTTACAAATGAGAATTAATGTACAAATGAATCCCAGGGTATATCCTGAACAGGGGGCACTGTCAGGCCATTACGAATTAATTTTTAATAAATCTTGAAAAGTGTCTCAGGATTGATTCATTTGGTGTTCATGTTCATGCAGCATCCTGCAAACGTAATGGCACAAAATGTCATCCACAAAAAATAAAACAAGAAAGCCCAGCCTTTCCCCAAGGAACACATAAAGTTTTTAAGGACATGAAGAACCTCCCAAAATATTGACTTTGGGAATTGCCAAAATCCTGCTCTTACTTTTTTTTCAGAGATGGGCTGGGAGTTTTACAATCTAAGCCCCTCCTGATGGAGCTTTGCATCTGCATTGTACTGTTTATTTCTCTTCACTCGTGGCATTTCTCACTCCTCTGTCATAAGACATTCTGTTGCTGACCCCATTTCTCCTTTGGAAATCTTCTTAGAGACTCTTTGAGCATTTCTCATTCAGTTCTTTTTTTAAACAAACTGCATTCAGTGGAGCTAAGCTATTCCTGGACATAGTATTTTTTCCCCTTGTGTTTTGGGATTAAGTATTATTTTTTTCCTCGGGTCTCTCATCCTTTGAAGAAAGGAATCTTGTAAAGGTTAAAATCCATATCTCGGAAACATAAAAACCAGTTTCCTCTGTAGAAGTTTTCAGGAATCAGAACGGGCTGCAAAGGGTAATAGGCAGAGACCACCCTGAGGATTCCTTGAAATCTTTCCTCTTTGGAATTAACCAACAGTGCAGAGCAAACAAAAAACGGAGGAAGTTGTTGTGGATATTAAGTGTTCATAGATAACTTTCTACCACAACTCCAGTTTCTTAGAGAGCTCTGGGAAGAATACCCTTATCTCAATTTAGCACTCCTGTAAATATTTTGAAAGATAAAATGATAACTATTATAAGATCTAACTTTGGTACATTGAAGATGGCTGTGAATTCTTTGCTTCTCCTTCCATTTGAGAGGTGGACTCAAATTCTCTTCCCTTCGAATATGGGCTGGCCTTGGTGACTTGTTTGACCAATAGGACCTGACACAAATGCTATTCTGGGATTTCTGAGGCTGGGTCTTAGGAAGACCTGTAGTTCTGCCCAGGTATCCTGGAAGCCTGTAGTAAATGTCACTATCCTGACATCGCCAGGCTGTGAGAAGCCGGTGCCAAATGGAGAAGCCCTAGAAAGATGGGACACCATGTGGAGACAGAGTGGCTGAGGAGCTCTGAGACCCCAGATGTGTGAGTGAAAAAAACAGATTGGAAGTGCAGCCTGCAGCCCCGGTGGCCCCAATTAATGCCACATGCATTAGAGATGAGATGCCCAGCTGAGTCATTCCTGAATTCCTGAACTGCAAAATTGTGACCAAAATAAGATGGGTGTGTTAAACCATTACAAGTGTTGTAGTAGTTTTCTATAGGCAATAAACTGAAATAGTAACTAAACCAAATGTTAAACAAACAAGAGTAGATATTTATGGCACTGAATCAAGCAGAGTAAGTTGGACAGTTTGTACAAACCCATGTAATTTTTTTTTAATGCTATCACCCAGATCACTAAGGATCAAGGCACAAAGTTTAGTTAAAACCTAGCCTGGAAATCTTGTCCTTCAGAGAAGATCACAGATTCAGCCGCGATCCAGACCTGAGGCAGTGTGTTGAGCCAGCATATCTGCCTCCTGATCACCCAAGACCGCAGTGAATAATTTCTAGTCAAGCTTGGAGTAATCCCAGAAATATTGGCCAACCAAAATCAAACACCAAAATTGCAGCCCAGCCATTATTTAGCATTTCTAAATCAAGTCCATTGCAGTTTATGTGCACATGGTCGTAGGGTTAACATGCTGTGCTGACATCCAAGCCTTAGATTCTAAGGTAATGCACACCTTCCCTTGAGAACATAAATTCATCAATAAAAAAATCTTCCACTTATGGGGGCCTGCCCTGTGGCGCAGTGGTTAAGTTCGCACACTCTGCTTCAGGGGCCCAGTGTTTGTGGGTTCAGATCCTGGCATAGACATAAGCACTGCTCATCAAGCCATGCTGTGGTGGCATCTCCTATAAATAATAGGGAACGATTGGCATAGATGTTAGCTCAGTGACAATCTTCCTCAAGGAAAAGCAGGAAGATTGGCAACAGTTGCTAGCTAAGGGCCAATCTTCCTCACCAAAAAAAAAAATCCTCTACTTCTTCTTTTTTTTTTATTTAAAGATTTTTTTATTTTTTCCTTTTTCTCCCCAAAGCCCCCCGGTACATAGTTGTGTATTCTTTGTTGTGGGTTCTTTTAGTTGTGGTATGTGGGACGCTGCCTCAGCGTGGTCTGACGAGCAGTGCCATGTCCGCGCCCAGGATTCGAACCAACGAAACACTGGGCCGCCTGCAGCGGAGCGCGTGAACTTAACCACTCGGCCACGGGGCCAGCCCCAAAATCCTCTACTTCTTAATGAACACCAACAAGGAAAATCCCTAAAAAGGACACACACACACAAAGAAATTATTTAAATGTTACTCAATTTAAAGCTCCCAATTTAATTGCACTATTCCTTTTACGGTTTCCCACATTTTTCTACAAAATAGAGCAGTGCCAATTTTAAACACTCAGAAAGTATATAACAATTAGTTTTCAATTTCCAATACGCAATTTCAGCTTTTTCTATACTTTAAAGGAGCATTCTTCTCCTTGTGACTTTTTGATAGCATTTAGCTACTGCCTTGACCCGCGAGGGAAGAAACACCCACTTATTGGTCAAACAGGTCAAAGAAAGTAGATTATTTTTCTGCTCTTTGCTAAGCACAGGAAAAATCCCAGGAAATAGCTAGGTCTCAAACCACCTCTTATATTCTGACCATTTACTTTAGTTATAGCTTTGGGAAATTTAGGTTCCTTTTCCCCCCAATTTAGATCTCTGCTAATAGAGGTTCCAGCCATGCTGCAGCCTCCATCTCAGCCTTCACACTCTTACAGTTGAAGGATTTACATCAGTTGGGGATTCATTCTGATGCTCTTTTGGCATTTGTAGGAAGGCTTTTTCTGTCCTTACAGGGGGTGGTGAGGGAAAGATTGCTTACACCAAAAGATAATTACGGATAAAATTGTAGACATTTGAAAATCTACTGATGTCACACTATTTTTTGGAGGGAATGTGTTGGGACTAACAGAAGAACAAGGGGTGTTCTGAATGATTGTCATGGACATACCTTGGGAAATGGCTCTGTGTGTGTGTGTATGTGTGTGTGTGTATGTGTATTTGTTCCACTTATTTATTGCTGCAAAACAAACCACTCCTAAAACTTAGAGGAGTAAAAACACAGCCATTTTATTATGCTTATTAATTTATGGGTCAGTAACTTGGACAGTTCATGAGGGAGATGGCTCATCTCTCTGGATGGCTTAACGAGCTGGGAAGATTCAAGCAGCTGGAGGTGGCTGAGACAGCTCCATGGGGCCATAAGATTGGGCCTCAGTTCTTCTGTACTTCATATCTATTGAGACTGGAATGCCCAAGATGGCTTCCTTACCCACATATCTGACACCTGTGCTGGGACAGCTGGACATCACTCTTTCTCCCTGTGGCTTCTCCATGTAGCTATTTGGACTTCCTTGCAGCATGACGACTTTAGGGTGGTTGGCCTTCTTGTATGGCTGCTGGCTTCCCCAAGAACAAGCATTCGAAGACCCAAATGGAAGCTGCAAAGCTTTTAGTGACCTTGGCTTAGAAGTCTCAGAGATCACTTCTGTAGCATTCTTTTGGTTCACTAAGTAACTAAGGCCATTCAGATTTAACAGGAGGAGAATTAGATTCTGCCTCTATGGGAAAAGTAGCAAACAGCTACTTTTAAAATCTCTCATGATGGGTATGTTGAAGAGGCAGGTACCAGTTGCATTGGGAACCCAGCCATGACCACATGGGACAACTGTAGAAGAGGGTGACAATGGAGATGGCTTCCTCTTCCTCCCTTTGGCCGCTAGACCAGAGTGGGAGACATTCCTCAGACACTGAAACAAGGGGACATGGAAGGTGTTACACTCAGTGGTACAACATCAACCTGATGAGGCAGCAACATGAACAGCGGAGAATAAGAACTGCTGGACAGAGCTGGTATTTTAGCTACTCTGGACTTACCAGACTTACCTCTGGGGGAAGAAAGAAAAAATTCACATTTTAGCAAGCTTAAGTCTGGAGATTAACAAAAAATATTTTTAAAAAACATGTAAAGAAATTTGATAAACTAAGTCGGATTGTCATCACCATCTTCCAATCAGAATCCCTTTGCCTGTGTCATTTCGTCATACATCTGTATTACCAGTCAGGCAGCACATTAAATAAACATATCTTTATTCTCATGAAGATGGAACCCTTAATAGCATTTTATATCCAAATAGTCACCAGGGTTTCTTTTTTGCTGGATATTTAGCAAAACATTGTGGACCTGGAAAAGCACATAGAAAGGAGCACATCAAACACTATATATATATATTCGAATGTGTGTGTGTGTGTGTTACAGTAACACATATTTCTGTAAAACATTAACATCAATACCAGTGTGGGTATTGGTGTTCTTACAAGAAGTTCTTACAAACACTTGTTTTTCTTTAACGTTTTTTCACAAGTAATATGTTTTTGTAAAAATTTAAATAATGTAGAAGGATATACATACAAATAATGTAGGATATAGAATAACTGATTTCCTATTATGACTCTTCTGCCCCCAAATCTCTCCAGACATTTTCAGATCATTTTGCTCAATCACATGCTTCCATTGTCTGTCTAAGGAGACATCAAAATCCTTACCATTGAAATAACCCTTGGCCCAGATTTTTATATTCAGCCAAACATAATCATAAAATTTCATTTGTGTTCCTCTTTCAAATGACAGATTTCTTCACTTGAAATCATCTAACACTATTTTTAAATAGAAAATAAAATTATATGGACATTTGGAGAAAAATTTATATTTGCGTAGTCCCTGCTATAATCGTTCTTTGGAAATTTAGTTTTCACTCTGCCTGCCTTTCACGTGAATAATGTACAAGTTTTTGTAGTTTTATTCCTCCTTTAAGTCCAAGGATAGCTTCCTTCCTAAATTGGGGGTAATCCTTATACCAGTCACAAGCAAAGTCAGGATTCTACAGGGAAGTAAAGAGTACATGGGTCTGGTAGGATTTTTTTGGCTGCTTGATTTTGTAAATTGCATGAGTCAAATCAGACTTTTAAACTAGATACTGCCTTTTCTATTGTGGTGTCATTCAATTCCACAGTAGCTGACAACATCATTTCTCTGTGGTTAATCCCTTATGTTAAACCACCATCTTTACGAGGCAATAGGACTCAATGGTAACTCACAAGCTCCCATTGTGGGAGCAGCATCGCTCTCACTTATTATGACCAGAGGGATCACTTCTTTCCACTTGGCTTCAGAAAATTTCCTTGTACCATTCTCTTTACCCTATAGTCTGTGAAGATTCTCCCTGTCACCCTGAGCCTCTTATCCTGGGCCCTTCACTGGACTCACCTTTCCCTTCTCTAAAGAGATAAAGAAAAGCATTACTCAGTCTGAGAGCAGTTTCAAAGTGTTTTCTACCTCTGTTCTTGTTTCTGGATTTGAAATCTGTGCTCTTCTCTCACCAGCTCTGGGTCAAATGGATTTGATGACATTCTCAGGCATCACTTTCCTTGGGGAGGAATTTCAGGATACTCCCATTCTGATGCTAAGTTGTTAGTTCTGATGTAGAAGTAGCTACTGGACTCAGAGTTAGTAAACCATAGCTGATAATAATTAGAGTAGAAAAGTGTATAGGTAGAGTCCAGAGGAGAAAACATCTCCCCCAACTCTAAGTCTACATTTATCCTGATGCTGCCCTAAGACTCCAGTTCCCATGATGCTCGCAGACTTCCTTGCCTTTATCACATTCCATTGCACATTAGTTGTTCAACAAGCATGGTGGCTCATCTTAAGGCTGTTACATAATATCTTAGTAGAGAATTTCCCTGTCTTAAATATATGGTCTCTGGAGCAAAGACGCAACCACTCTTTCACTACCTATAGTTGGGGTTAGCAGTTACCTGTGCAGTGCCAATTTCAATCTATGAACTCAAGCTCATATAATAATCTTGGTAAACAGAACTGACCTATTCTATAATAATTTTCCCATTGGCTTAATGGGTATCAGAAAATATTATAGAGTTTGTTGGGTTGCTTAAGAATACTGTCAGAAAGCTGTATCCCTATGGGACAGTTAGGGAGTTTTTAAGGAGTTAATACATGTAATGAGCAAAGAAGAAAGCTTGGAACATCATAACTCAAGAAAGACTATTATTAATATTACTACTACTATCATATCTGATTGGCACCAACAGTGAATGCTAATTATTTTCCTCCTTCCATATATCCGCTCATTTTGAGTTTTTGTATGCAAATACTGAAATACAGTTCTCAACAGGAGCAAACCAGACAGACTCAGAGTCAAATTTGCACTCTATTCCCTGTTAGCACAAGCTGTAGGAGAATACATCACAATTCTGGCAGAATACATAATGATCTGGCTAAATGATTAATTATCAAACAATATTTCTGTGTGGAAATGGTACACAGGAAATACTAGAGAAAAAAATTAAATGTCAGTCTGTACTCAGTGACCTTAAGAACTTCCTACTCTGAATATCCTTATGCATTTGACAAAAACAAAAATTGAGTATTCACTGAATTAAAGAAAAATATTAGAGCCGCCAAGAGAAATTTCATGAACTAATTGTGAATACATTTATGTTAGAAAACCTTGATTCAAAAATGTTTTATGGCTATGCTATTAAGAGGACTTTGAGGGTCAGAAGTTTAAAATTTACTTAAAATTTAGATAACTGGATATGGATAGTTATTGACCCTTTAATAGTGTATTAAACTATTTATATAGTGTTCTACAAAAAAATAACATGTACATGAATAAAGTATGTGCATAACATCTAATTTCCTTCCTTGAAGCCTTTTATAAATCTGTTTATCAGGCAAAACCATGGAAATGTTACCTAAGAATGCCTGGACAAGCTCTCATCTGTGTGTAGCAGTAAACACTTCGATAAATGACATCTCTAAAGCGATTCTGAATCCTGTGGCTCAAAGGGCAGAGAGCCCTGGAACATTTTCCAAACTTGAAGCTGAGTATTGCTTCACAAGGTATGCCTCCTTAATGACAGTGTTCAACCTAAGCTTTTATGAAAATTGTTCCAATTAATAGTCTTTATATGATGGATATGGGATTGTGGTTATGAATTTCCATTCCAGTTCACTTTGTGCAAGAGCAATCATCCTTAAAGGTTCATAATTTCTTTTAATTGGATATTTCATTACCAGGCAAGGGTACAGAGAGCAAAACTAATTTTCCTTGCCTTTTATTTAGCCCACTTGATTCGGGAGTAAGTGCTTATGATGTAGGCCTAAAAAGCAATCATTGTTCTTGCTTCTAAAATTAATTTGCTGAACCATGGAGAGCAAATTATTTTGTGTTCTGTGCCTCAGTTTCCCTTTTGGCAAAATGGATTGTTGACAATTAAATTTAAGAAATGAAAAATGAGACATTAAAGTGGACAGGCTCTTCCCCACCTGAAGTCTAAATGTATTGTTATTCCCATTAAGAAAATCTGTACACATTTCACTTCATCTCCCTTTCTTGTCTAGGGCTGGCTGCACTTCATCCCATAAAGTTTAACACGGTGGAAGAAACCAGCAGATTAGGATTAAATAACTTTCAAATTGGTCCTGATGCCATCCTTTACTTGGCCATGCAACCCTGGCCCAGTCATGGAGCTGCTCCAAGACTTCCTTATCTGCTCTTCTGTCCTGTTGGCCCCCGTCGGCCTTCAGGGAGTTGCTGTTTATTATCTGCTGCAACAGTAAAGAAGTATTCCATCCCTGGTGATACATCTTGTTATGAGGTTCCTTAGAGAGAAATGAGGACTGGCCCTGCCATGCATGGTATCTGTACTTACCTCGATCAGTCACTACCAAGGCCCGGGTCTCCTGTGTCATCCATCATCATTCTGACTCTCATTCCTGGGATACTCTTTACCTTGCCCAATCTGCCCACTTTGTGCTCCCAAATCTCCCCCTCTCTTTCCTTTATGATTTGCAAGATCTCCAATCCTTTCCTCAAATCATTTTTCACTATCTACCCATACTCTCCTGGATTCATTTTTCTCCTTGCTCAGGCTAAATTCCACTGTGCCATTAAAGTCATTTCCTTGTGAATAATCATACTTCTTTTGTCTCTTTTTTCCTTTATTTTATTTTTTTGAGAAAAACTAAAACCTTGGATAAATATTACCGTATATTCTTCATGTCTGCACCTATGCAGGTTGAACATAGCTGGGGAAAAATCACACTATTAACGCCTCACTCTAAATTAATTATCTCAATTCTCAAATTGACATCCAATAGAGCTCCCAGATCCCACTGTGTTTCTTTAATAGGTTCATTTTTCTACTCCCTAAAGAGTGTCTATCGGCTCAAACCCCAAAACCTATTTCTTATTCTCACATTCAGCTGGAAACCTCTGCTCAAACTTTGTGGAGAAAGCAGGAGTCATAAGAAACAAACTCTCATATTTTCCCACCAGGAACCCTATAAATCTTCCTAAATTTACTTCCATCTTTTCTTTGTCGCCTTCTCCTATTGCAAGCAAATTCCCCCTCTTTTTCTCTACTAAATCATTTAATTTACAACTTCCACATTGCTAAATTCAATTGACATGTTTCTGTCCTCATCTTGCTCCATCTCTCTCAAGATTCCACATGGGTAACCATGCTCTTCTTCTTGATACACTCTCTTCTCTTGGCTTCTTTTACACCTCCGACTTCTGGTTTCTCTCTACCTCACTGTCCATCCCTTCTCAGGCTCCTTTGTTAGTTTTCTCCAGCTGACCAATGTAGGAATGGATTGAAGTTCCACCCCAGTCCTTCTTCTTTACTTAGATTTTTCTCATCAGGTGATCTTTTTCTCTTCTTTGCATGTATCAACGATATTTAGGTTGAGAAATTCAAAATCATCAGCAGGGTTTCTGGGTTTACATAGTTGACTTCCTGCTTTTCCTTTCAACTTGGTTGTCTTAGAGATACCTGTCAGTTAACAGGAACATTAAACTCTAAATATTAACCAGGAAAATTAAACTTTTGCCAACGATCTCAACAATCCTATAACTGTAACTTCCCTTTCTAGCGGATGACAATATCATCTTCCCGGTTCCGCAAACCAAAACCCAGGTATCATATTTGAATGTGAGCCTTCAGTAAATCCATGCCTCTCTCTTGCTGAAAAACTTTTGTTGACTTCCATTGCACCTACATTAAAGCCAAACTCTTTAACATGGCCTACAAGGATCAACATGATTAGCTTTTCACTGAATTTCACACCACTTTCTTCCCAGCCCTAGTCATGCTCCAGGCATGCTGACAGATTTCCACTTCCTGGATCATGCCAAATCTTTCCTTCTTCAGGACCCTGGCCTGCTCTGTTCTGTTGGTTTAGAATCCCCTCCATCCTTCACTGGGTAACTAGTGTTTTCTCTTCCTTTACATCTCAGCTTGAACAAATCTCCTCAAAAGGGTGTTTCTAGCCACCACGTCTGAAATACTCCTAGTCCCCACTCCATTATTCTCCATCTCAGCATTTCCTCTTTTCTTCATGGGAGTTATGATGATTGTTTTATAATTATTTATTGGCCCCTTAACCCCTTTTGCTTGTCATTTTCCCTCTAGTATCTATGCTTCCAGAGGCAGGAACATATTTTTCTACTTAGTCTTTCCTCCTGAATGCCTGGCTCATTTCCTGAGCATGGCAGTCACTATTATAAATAGTCATTAATGAATGAATTAAATAGTGAACGAGGAAAAGGCCTATATATAGTTAATGTAAGGATCAAATGAAATTATGTGGGTCAGATCACCTTTGACAATATTCAAGTGTTAAAGCAAGGCATTTTTATTCCATTTTTTCTGTAGTGAGTGATAGGCCTAGGACTGTTTCCATCCTCCTATCTTTTGAGCCACCTTTCTGCCCTCATTCATAAATCTTCACAAATTCCATCTTCTGCAGGAAGCCTGTGCAGATCAGGTGGGTTGGGAGAAAATTCTCACCTCCCTCACATATTTATGCTTAGCAACTGTCTTTCCCATATGTCCAATTATGTCTACAAGATAAGAAAAGTGAAAATTATGTGGAAAAAAACCAAGAACCTTAATTAACTTTAAAGGATGAATGTTAATTTTTCAATTTGTGTATAGATGCCAGTGCAAGTGTGCTGTATGTTGGTTTGCAGCGTGGGTTCGGGCTGAGGCTGAGCTCGATGATTTTCAAGGCTCCATCTACCCTACGATCTTGGGTCTTTCAGCATTGTGCAGGATGCAGGCTAGCCACAAGTCAGCCTTAAATGTTTAATAAGGGAGGGCTTTTCCTCCTTGTTTAATAGGTTAATTTAAACTAAGGTATTCTTCTTTGGGGTTCTGCAGTTCACATTTTGGTTAAAATCCTTTCATCACTGTTCCTTGTTCCTAAAGGATAACGTTTGTACTCTTGACGTATCATGCACAAGGTCCCTTGTGAACTAGAACCTGAATTTCTGCTATCTATTTGTTTTTAACCTCTATTCCCCCTATCCCAAACTCCTCTGGATACTTTGAAAAGCTTCTGGTTTACTGGCTATAAGCCCCAGGTTGTCTCATGCCTCTACCATTTTGTTTATTCCACGTCTTCTTCCTGAGACCTCTTAGCCCTTTTGTTTGTTTATTTTTTACTCTACAAAACGTCTATCCATTCTCAAGAATTAGTTCAGGGCCAGCCCAGTGGCACAGTGATTAAGTTCGCATGTTCCGCTTCTTGGCGGCCCGGGGTTCGCCGGTTCGGATCCCGGGTGCGGACATGACACCGCTTGGCAAGCCATGCTGTGGTAGGCATCCCACATATAAAGTAGAGGAAGATGGGCACGGATGTTAGCTCAGGGCCAGCCTTCCTCAGCAAAAAGAGGAGGACTGGCAGTAGTTAGCTCAGGGCTAATCTTCCTCAAAAAAAAAAAAAAAAAAGAATTAGTTCAAATTTTACCTCCTCCACGAAGCTTTATTTAACCTCCCTGGAAAGAGGTACTTCTTCTTCTGAGGTGTCATATCTTCAAGATATTCTTTTGGAATATCTATATCCATATTCACACTCATAACTCCAAGGGTACCGCTCACATCCTATTTCATGTGGATTGCACTCCTTGGAGTACACAGTGCACAGTCTTCTCTGTCAGAAGTGATGACTCTCTATATCATATTTTTATGATCTTCTATACATGTTACATGTATCTCTTCGCATCGCAGCCTTAATCCTAAACCTTATTTTGGTCTTTTCAGCACTTACTTGATTATCTCTGTTGTTTTTATTGCATCTTCTATATTTACCAGTTATTTTTATCATTCTAAGAAGAAGAACCATTTTCCCAGCCTCATGTTTAAGTATGATAGAATTTCTGGGACAATGTACCTGACCTCTCTACCTTTTCCTGCTTCTACCTCTTAATTGGCTATAAATTTGGAGACAGAAGCCAACTGTTACTTATAGGTCCCCTCAAACCTCAACACTAATCCACATCTTAGTTTTGCTCTAAAATGCAAACACTGCTTTAATGGGTAGAGTGTCATGGATAAGATTCAAGGCAGTCAGAGTTAAAATGTGGCACTTTTGCTAATAAAAATGTTTCATTTTTACATATTGTAAACTTGTTCAGCTTAGTCTGCAGTGGTCCAATTCTGTCTCTTTTTCTCACTGTGATGTTATCTATAATTTAAAGCAGTGAGCCAAGATTTAAAATAGAGTAAAGCAAGTTTAGGTCTTATGATCAAGATTTGTAGAGCATTTGTATTTTATTGGAAATCATGTCAATTCTATTAAAAAGCAGATTCCCCTTATAAATTCAGAAATCAATAGTTTTTTTGTGTCTGCTTATTTAAAAATCCTATCTAATAACAGTTGTTCTTCTGCTGGGTTTTGAATATTAAAAAGCTAAAGAGGACAAATACTTCTCTCACATAATTTGTCTGAGTTTAGCACTGCCAGTTGGCTAGAGGGCAATGTTAATGAAGCCAAAAATCACAGGTTTGATGTGAATATCTGCCAGCAACTTTGCTCTGGTAAATGGCCTCAATTACACTTTTGACCCAGGAGAGTTGACCTAAGATTGTGAACCAATTATCTCAATAAACACTCAGAGGGGATAAGAATATATGGACACAAAATCCACTACCACAAATAAAAAGACAACTCATGGCTTAACTTAATGGAATTTACTCCATCTATCAACAAATTAGGTGAACTCTACAATTCTATGGCATTAAGTGTGATTTTTATGTTGATAGTACTCCAATTTATGTCTCCTCTCTTGACTCCAATTCCAATTCCTATATCTGTTGATGTCTTTATTTGGTATCTCTTTAGCATTTCAAATTTGTCATGACCAACAAATCAAAACAAATGAAGCCATCAGAACAAAACCACCCTACTGCTTTCACTTTCTGCCCAACCTATTTTTTTTCTCAAGTCTTCTCGATCTCAGTTAACGTCACCTTATCTCAATTAATGTCATCACCAACTATCGAGTTGCTTAAGTTCTAAACCTAAAAGTCATTCCCAATTTCTCTTCTACTGTCATCTCTCAAATTCATCCATCAGCTAGTTCTGTTGTCCTACCCCTATAATTATACTTAACCCACTTCTGCATCTCCATTGCTATGACCATAGCCTGAGTCACGTAGATTATTGCTACAGACTTCCAGCTAGCTGTCTACTTCCACTTTTGTCTCCATTCAATCTGTTCTCTGTGGAGCAGTCATTTACTTTTAAAAATGGAAAGCTAATCACACAAGTTTGTGGTATAAAACTCTCCAGTGACTCCTCTTTGCACTTAGGATAAAATTCAAACTCCTATGCGTTGCCTGCGTTGGGGCCCAGGGCAAACTACCCCCAAATATACCACAATGGTATACTGATTATTTTGAATTAAAGTTACTTGAGAAGCAAAAAGGGCTTTTGATCCTCCTGTCTCTGTTCCCGTTGAAAGCAGGAAATGAACCTCCCATGTGAAAGGTGCTCTCCCAGCATCCTTATCACCAGAGCCAGGGGACTCAGGGCTAAGAACCCTGTATAAATAAACCTTGTTAATTTACTACCTCAAGCCTAAACTCTGCATAAATTCCTCACTAATTATGTGCCTCAAACCTAAGTTTCTTTGTCCTGTCATTCCTCACAAATTTATTGTTTCTTTGTTTAAAAGATGAGTATGCTGCCTACTTTGTTCACTCTGAGCATCATTTCTCTATGATCTCCAATACATGCATATTAAACTGGGTTTTCCTCCTGTTGATCTAGTCTTGTGTCAATTTTATTATGAGTCAATGGTAAGAACACAAGACTGGTAGAAGCGGGGGAATTTCCACCTCCCTGACACCTACAAAGCACTGAGCTGATCTTTGCCTACTTTTGGGCTCTCACTTCGGCTTATCATTCTCTCTCCCTTGCTCAACCCATTCTAGACACACTGAGCTCTTTCTGTTCCTCAGACCCACCAACTCCTTTCCATTACAGGCCTTTCATCTACTGCATCTTTTGCTTTGACCACTCTGTCCCCAAATTTTATTTCCTCATGCCTATTTTCTCATCATTCAGGGCTAAGTTCAATGTCACCTCCTAAGTGAGATGTTCCTTTGAAGGTGTGATCTATATTAACTCTCCTATTTCTCAGTCACTTTCTTTTATATCACTCTATGTTATGGCCCTCTTTAGGTTTTACTCTTATCTGAGATTATTTTGTTTATTTATTTATTTACTTGTTGATTTCCTGACTCTTTTAATGAGAAGGTGAGCTCTATAAGAGCAGAGACCATATCAGACTTGGTCATGCTTCTGCCATATATCTAGTATTCGGAGTAGTGTCTTAAATCTAATGGGCCTTCAGTAAATATTTCTTGAATAAGTGAATATTGGTTTATTGCAGGAAGATTATGGATCATCAGTGACAAATATTGTTCCCCATTGGACAACTTGGTACATTGCTTAATTAATAGTTCTCTTTACATCTTCAACTGTTTAATTTAAAATGTTGAGGTCCCAGGTTGAGTCTTCTGAATAGAAATGATGAAAAAATTAATATTTTTTGAGAAAGTAGATGGCCCAAAGTGAGCTAAATATAGCTCATGATGAATTCCATGAGAAATATCAGCTGAAGCAATTATAATTGGAAGTCAGTAATAATAAATATTGTCATAAAATTGTAAGAGACATGCAGAAGATATGAGATGCGGAAAAAATTGGAAAAGCTTAAAAAGAGATACTGTGGGATTGAGTTAAGTGAGATTGAGATAGGAAAATGATTAGTTATTTGAAGATTATGGGCATTTGTCAGTTTTGAATGGTGGAGAAAAAAATTTGTGGTTAATCTTCTTTGCAGAGGGATAAAAAGAGTCACTTTCTCTAGGAAGCCACTACCTTTAGTGGTGTTTTCTTTCTCTAATTTCTTGCAGAGTGTTTGCATAAAAGATATATTTTCTTATTCTCATTATCTGTTCAGTGCTTGGCAACCCCAAGAGCACCCCAGGGGCAAAAACTATAACTTATACTTGTCCTTTTCATCCATTTATCAGCTAGTTCAACGTTAGGCACATGGTAGGTGCTCAAGCCATCTTTCTCATGGGGAAGCATAAAACTTTTCTGTGGTGGTGCAAGCGTAGGCTTGCTATCAGGACATCTGTGTTCTACTCCTGATTCTGCCCCAATCAGCACTGTAACCCATCTAAGCTTCCTCTTTGCCCCAATTTTTATGTTCAAGTTTGGACTGTCTGGTAGCTACAGAATCCCCCTTTTATCCAGGGAACTTGTAAGCAGAGTCTTGCATCTAAAACACAATTGGCTGAGTTTGGCTGCAGAAGCTCCTAACGTGCTAAGGAGCACTCTGAAATTAAAGGTCTTCACATTTATCCAGAGTCTGACAGTAAGAATTTTATGCATAGCAGGACTTTAAGCGAATGTTTCCTATTGTCTGAAAGTTGCAGCTAAGGCATTATGCAGTAAAGGATTAACCTTGACGGTAGAAAGATTTGGCCTTCCCCTACTAGCTCCTTGGAGGTAATCTCTAAGCCCTTGGAATATTCTGCTTGATAAAAGTGTCTTTACTCCCCTGAGGACCATGGGCCATGCCAGATAGTCTATGCTAACAATCCGATTTATGGCCAAAGCCTTGGGCCACAGGATATTAGCTTGACCTCTGGAAGGGTTGGAGACTAAGGCCAGCCATGTTTATGTGACCACTCCTAATAAAAACTTTGGACACCAAGGCTCAAGTGAGCTTCCCTGGCTGGCAATACACTGTGCATGTTGCCACACATCTTTGCTGGGAGAAGTAAGCCCCGTCTACACAGCTCTATGGGAGAGGACAACCGGAAGCTCATGCCTGGAACTCCCTAGACCCTGCCCTCTGAGCCTTTTCCCATTGCTGTTTTTAATCTATATCCTTTTGCTGTAATAAACCATAACCATGAGTGTAACAGCTTTGTTCAGTCCTGTGCGTCTTTCTAGTGAATTATTGACCCTGAAGCTCTTGGGGACCTTCTCTACTGCAGGCATAAAGCCCCCAACAAAAGGCACTCGCATTGCCTTGCCAAACTGCCACATGCTTCCTTTGTAGGACTTACTGAGAGGTGAAATGTAAGTCCTGTACCATTAACCACCATCCAGCCACCCGACCCCAGTTCACATAAGAAACACCTGAGAAGCAGGTGGTCTGGGGGCATGTGGGAGTGGGGAGACATTGGCTTGTGTAGAGTTCAGTGCTGTGGTTAGACACCTCTCCAGTCCTTGAAGCAAGCGAAGGAGGTTCCAAGAAAATCAGTCACAAAGGTTGAGGGTGCTGCCCGATGTAAAGATTGGCAACTACCCCAACCAAATTCTTTTGTATGGATGCTGTACTACCCCCTTGGTGCTGTCTTGATCCTAGTAGGGTAGGTGGGATGATTCCTGAAAGAGCCTGACATGAGTCCCCTTAAAGTTTGGGGATAAATGTGATTGTATAGATTGATGCTACTATCTACTTATGACCTAAATGGCCCTGAAGGAAAGATTTGTGCTGAGTAGCTCAGAAAGAAGGATTTAAAAAGATGGTTGTGTATTGTGCCCAACCCCTATGGCTCTCAGAGGGTGGTGCAGAGGGTTCTAGCGTTTCCGATGGGTCCATGTGAAGGAAACTAGAGCTTAGAGAAGGGGCTTGAGACCTGGGACAGTCTGGCTGTCCCAGGGAAGCAGGGGTATTCTCGATCCCAGAAAAGATTTTTGAGTGTATACCTCTGGCAGGACTGATGGAAGATGTAGTTGCCCTTCTCTAAAAACATCCCCAGAGAAGGAGGAAGCTGGGATGATACTGGATATCATCCTAAGAAAAGCATCCACATCCACACAGAGGCTACCATACCACCTTGGGCCACCAGCAGTAGACGGAACTAGATATACTGTAGGGAGGCCAGCACCACCCTGCACTCACATGTTACACAAGGCCACCCTGTTCTGTCCTCTTTCCTCTCGCTGCCTTTCCAACAACAGATGGGCACAGTTTATGCAGGGGAGTAGAAGTGGGCCACGAACAGTCATGTCCTCTTCCCACCTCAGGCTTTACCAGCCATATGCCTACTCTGCATTGGAGGATAGGAAGCACAGCACTTTGGAACAAATAGGAGACTAAAGTTTTAAACTGAATTGGACACATTCAATAACTGGATATAACTGAAAATGTATGTAATCTAAGAAGTCATTAAAAAAATGGAAAAAGAATCTAGCAGAGAGTCAATGAAATTTGTGACTTAAATAAAATTTATATTTACATTTCTATTCCCCAAATTGGAGACTTCTAAACAAATCAAATTGCTTCCCTCCCTCCCTCTCTTTATCCCTCTTTTTATTTCTCTCTTTTGCCTATCTTTAGATATCTATCTATCTACCTATCTATCCATCTTCTGTCTATCTATCTGTCTGTCATCTATCTTTCTCATGGGATCCTGCTTCTAAAACTGATGACCAGAGTTACCAAAACATATGTCATATAAGAATTTCCATTTCTGCTAGTGATTGAATGATGGAAACTTTGTTTATAATTTATTTATTTTTCTGTAGACATTTGTTGAAGAACAAAAGAACAATGACTCTACACTATTCTCATCATACTGCTCTTTGAAAGGCATACTTAAATGATTCTTCCGATGTGTTAACCTCTAGTAGCCCCATTATGAAGGTTCCAGCGTGGATCTGACATCACGATGGATTTTGTTCAGCAGCTTCATCATGGTGCTCAGTGTGAAAGCTTTCCAAGTGTGACCCCTCTGTGAGGAAGCCAGACGGGTGGCCGGGGCCATGGGTAAAAAACTCTTCGCCTGGCTGAGAATGATATTTGTGAGATGGTGTATAATGCTGTGATCCACATGGAATTAAGGTAATGAAAGATTACACACATCTCAGGAAAGACTTTTCTGCCTACCTTAAAATATTACACTTCATGTAAGAACAATCCTGAATTTAAACAAGTTTCACTCACTAATGAATCAGATTGTGTTGCGATCCTAGGTATCTTTAACCCCTAAATTATGTTTGTCAAATAGAAACAACTTTTGGCCTTTTTGAGGGGCTCTGTTTCCTTTTTTTTTTTTTTTTAACTGCTGGGATAAGGTCAGATGATCTATCAGAACTTTCAAGTTCTAAAGTCTGTGATTATCTGAAACAGGTAATTACGGGAGCGGCTGGAGCATTTCAATTCTGGACCAGCCCCATTATAAGCCTGTTATATCAACAGGACACCAGCTTAGCTACAGCAGATTCCAAAAGACTCACGGGTTGGGTGGTTTCCTTGTTGAATTTGGTCACCAATTCTCAAACAAGAAATCGCAGATAAATCATCTCATCATCTTCACAGTTGGAGAGAATTATTGTACTACCTAAATTAGGCCAAGGACTGAGCCACCGTGGGGACTGAACTGCCTCTTTAAAAGCTGCCGTCTCTCCAAGTCGGGGTAAAGGGCATCATCAGAGGAAACCTGCATCAAGGCTAATGAGGACCTTACTGAAGGCAGCCGGGGGAATACTTTAGAAAAACTGCCTTCCTGCCAGTGCCCGACTCTAAACTGTACCATTCTCCAGCAAAATACTTTACTCGTGACTCCTACCTGCTGCCAACCCACTAACTTGATTCAGAGGGAAGAAGAATTGGTGCTGGCTGTGTCTGTCCCACCCTTCTTTCCCCTTTCCCCTTCAGGGTGACATGGCAGGATGCACTGCAGACCAACAGAGAGAACAAGTTGCCCGTAGATATGACCTCGGAACTCTGCGTGTGCTCTCAACAGCTTCTGGCTGACCATTGCCTCTGTGCGTGTGTGACTTTTGTCTGGTTGTTTGTTCAATGATTCCACACTAGACTGTAAACTCCATGAGGGTACAGATCATGTCTGCATTTTTGTTTTTTCCCGTCATATACGCTCAGCGTCTAGCACAGCCCCTGAGTCATCATTGAAACCCAAGAGACGTTTGTTGGGTGAATGAACAGTTTCCTCTAGATTATCAGGTAGCTTTTTGCTAACCTAGAAGGTTTTCTGTATATCATTCTTTTTTTTTTTTTCATTGAACAAATATTGATTGAGTACTGTTACAGGCCAGGCACCAGTCTAGATGCTGTGTACACAGAAATGAACAAAACTGACACAGAAATCCATGTCCTGTTTGCGTTCTAGTGGTGGGAAACAGGTGTTTTTTTTTAACAATAAAAATTGCATATATTTAAAGTATGCAATGTGATGTTTTTGATTTTGTGACATGATTACCACAATCAAGATAATTAACATACCTCTCACCTCACATAATTACCATTTTTGTGTGTGTGTGTGGCAGGAGCACTTGAGATCTACTCTTTTAAAGATTTTATTTTTTCCTTTTTCTCCCCAAAGCCCCCCGGTACATAGTTGTATATTCTTTGTTGTGGGTCCTTCTAGTTGTGGCATGTGGGACGCTGCCTCAGCGTGGTTTCATGAGCAGTGTCATGTCCGCGCCCAGGATTCGAACCAACGAAACACTGGGCCGCCTGCAGCGGAGCGCGCGAACTTAACCGCTCGGCCACGGGGCCAGCCCTGAGATCTACTCTTTTAGCG
This sequence comes from Equus caballus, assembly GCF_041296265.1. NCBI lineage: Eukaryota > Metazoa > Chordata > Mammalia > Perissodactyla > Equidae > Equus > Equus caballus. The sequence continues at coordinate 42,882,062 of NC_091698.1, read as the reverse complement.
AATTTCAAGTGTATAATATATTATTATTAGCTATGGTCACCATGCTGTATGCTAGGTCTTCAGAACTTATAACTGAAAGTTTGTACCCTTTGATCAACATCCCCCAATTTCCCCCACCTCCCAGCCCCCAGTGGCCACCATTCTTCTCTCGGTTACTATGAGTTCAACTTTCTTATATTCCATATGTAAGTCATATCATGCAGTATTTGTCTTTCTGTGTCTATCTTCTTTTACTTAGTGTAATGTTCTTCAGGTTTATCTATGTTATCTCAAATGGCAGAATTTCCTTCTCTTTTTAACGCTACATAATATTCTATTATGTATACCATTCTTGATAGAGAGACAATGTTCTAGGCCAAGGTACAGCAAGAATTTTCTGGAAAGGGCCAGATAATAAATATTTCTGGCTTTGTGGATCACACGGTCTCTGTTACAATTACTCAACTCTGCCATTATACCACAAAAACAGCCACAAACAATATGTAAGTGAATGATTGTGGCTTTGTTCCAAGAAAATTTTATTTTCAAAAACAGATGGCAGGCCAGTGTTAGCCTAGGAGCTAAAGGCTGCTGTCCCCTGTTCTAGGTACAAAATAGGGCATGGAAATTACCTTGTTGGAAATATGGAAAATGCAACTAGGTACACGCTTTCATTTCGTCACAGCTGTGAGCAAATATGCAAGTCCTATATAAGGCTCTCCTCAAGCCAGAAACACATGATCTTCATATCACAATCGAGATGTCAATAAATCAATTAATCAGTCAGTCATATATTGATTATTTATAAGTGCCTAGTCCTCACCTGGTGTTATACTTTGGAAAGAAGTTAGACTCTATACTGAAGGGCTGAGAAACAGATCACGTCTTATGAAAATTTCATTTCCATTTGAAAAAACCAAGATTTTCCAGAAACCTGTAAGAAATCAAGTTCTTAGGATCTGTCAAAGATGTTTTACAACTCTGAAGTTCAGTTCATAGAATCTGTTTTTAAAACCCATTTTTTTTCTCCTGCCCAAAAGGGGTATGAAAAAACTCTAAATGAGTCCAATATAATGTTTCCTAAACCTGAAATTAAAAAAATGTTAAAAATAGTGGGATTTTAAGCTCATATGGGTCTTGCAGATTCACCTTGAGCTTCATGTTCTACTAGTTTCAGACTTTTATGAGCAGGAAGCAGTGTTATATCTTGACAAGCTGTGTGATAAGAAGGAGAGACAAATAAGAAATTTGAAGAAAAACCAAAGGAATTCTGTTTCAAAGGGTAATTTCTTCACTTCCTTTCTGCTGTCATCAGTAGAGGGACAGGGAACAGATTTGGAAAAGGTATTGGTGCTCCTATATGTCTTTCCTGAGCCAGGTCACCAGATAGAGTTAGCAAAAGTTTCTACTTACGTTGTAGAGGAAGAATTAATCTATAAAATAATTAAGAAACGGAGATATTTTTATTTAAAATTATCTTCATTTTCTTGGCTTTACTGACAGCTTTCCATAAAGCTTCTCGAATGAGTACTTAGAACATGATTAAAGTTAATTGGAATCATGACATTATCAGATTCTTCGCTTTGTAAGCTACAGCCTACAAACTTTAACATAATAGTTCTTACTATTTGGAAGGAAGCATATGTACTTTTGAGAATCTGATTAATATCTACAAATCCCTCCCCAGAAAATAAATATATACGGTGTATTAGCAAAGACTTTTAGTTGAAGCTATAGACACCAACCCTAAATTATAAGAAAAAAAGAATTCATTGGCAGGAGATTGGCAGGATTATGGAAGCCATGGGCACTGGAGAAGGCAGGCATGAATTTAGGGGACTCTGCAGAGCCAGGAAAGATGTTGGAAGCATAACAATGGCCTCGAGGCTGAGCACCCTGGCCAGGATGCCACTATTACCACCATGGCTTTATTGCTTCCGCGGCCACCACTGCCATGAATAACTTTCAACTCTTCTCTCCATCTTTCATCACTGGATCAAAATTTAAGCCCCGGGAAGAAGCATCCAATTGGCTAACATTAGGCCATTTGCCCTTGCTCAGATCCTTCAGAAGGAGTAGAGAAGCCAAAATTTTGAATTATCTATCTACGAAGACTGCATATAATGAGGGGCAGGGGTGATTCCCTCAAACAGAATCAAGGTGATAGTAGGAAGGGGAAGATGCAGAGCACCAAGTTAATGACAAATGCCTCGGTGTTTACATATCTAGGATACCGGTAGAATTTTGGAATTTTTTCCAGAAGTTTATAGACCAAAAACTACCTATGGATCCTTTAAAGGTTCATTTTCTCCTCCTTTAACATACACACTCAATTCGTTATTAAACACCTATGACGAGTGAATCACTGGGACTTAGAGTCAAGTCAGACACAGTTCCTGCCTCTAAGGAATTTCTGGACTGGTAGGGGCAAGATTTACATTTTTTATATATTTAATTATAACAAAGTGGGTAATAACAGTTAAATTCATGGTAAGTTATAATAGGATTACCTAAGAGAAAGACAGTTATTTCAGTTGGGAGATTCAATGTAGGCTGTTAATGGAGAAGGGCTTTTGAGATGGACCTTGAAGGAGGCTAACACTTCAATAAGTGGACATGGAGCAGAAGGGCATTCTAGTCATGAGCTAAGATAAGAACATGGGCAAAAGGTAAATCCCAGTGTGGCGCATTATATAACCAGTTAGCTACTTGAAAATATGCATGGTGGGAGTAGTGGACACTCAGACTGGGAGAATTAGGGTGGGAGCAGACCACAGGGAATTGTCGCTGGGCTAAGGAGCACAACCTTCATACTGTGGGTGGTCCAAAGCAGGTCAATAACAGCGTGTGAGCAGAGGAGGGGCCTGATCATCAGTGTATTGAAAAAGATTTACTCTGGCCTATTATACAGGATGGATGGAGGTTGAACTTGAAGGCAGGAAGTCTTTCAAAGTGACACTGCAAATACTTGACCATGACAGTGACCAAGAACTAAACCAAGGCAATGTGACCAGGAAGGAGAAGACAGATATGAGAGCTATCGTGAAGAAAGTTGGCTGCTTTGGGTGATGGAGAAGGAGATATTCTAGGAGGAATGCATATTTGGAATCAATGTGAATGGCTGTTTAAAGGCACTGGCTAATAAACTCGAATTCCTGAGGCAAGCCTTCTAAGTTCTATTTCGGAAGTGTTGAGTTTGATGTGCCATAGACATCTAAAAATATTGATATCTAGTAGGTAGTTGAAAATGTAGATCTAGAGGTAAAATGTGACCAAGACTACGTATATGGTTAAAGGAGTCAGGTAGTAACACAAACAAGTGATAAAGGATGCAAACTCATTACAGAAATGTATGAACTAGAGATTTTTTTAAATTAAAAAATGAAAAATACAAATAGAACGTCATAACTACTTATTAACTTTCATAATTTGTTATTTCTTTGATTTGGAACCCAAACTCTTCCAGTTTTTTTTTTAATAGAAGGAAGAAATGACTGTTAGTCTTGCGTTTTCAATTTCAATATGCAAAAAACATTCAACTGTAATACAGTTAAGTGGGGCAATGTTTAGTTTTACTCATTTTCATAATTTTAAAACAACTAATATAGGTAATTGTGAATATGAGGAGTATTTTAGCACAGTTGTTTTCGCATTTAGCATAACTTCATCTGAGATACTCGTAGAATGCTGGTATTTTAATGGCATCATATTTGGTTTTCCATTCTTTGCTCTACTCCAGTTTAGTATCTTCTGCCTGGGTCTTCACTCACAGAGAAAAGCTAACTGCAAAATGTTAGGTCATTTTTATAAAATGTAAAGTCAGATAATATTTTTTTGAATTGAGTCTTCAACTCCACAATTTCGAGACTGTAGTTGAGACAATACTGTCATTTCTAGAAACCAGTCTCAGGGTAGGAAGGTTGGCTGGTTGTTATTCCTCGCCCAAGAACTTTTCCCAAAGCCACAGTTTTTCTAGGAGTAAGTGAATGGAATCATGCAATTTTGTGTAAGTACACGTGAACACCCATACAAAGAAATATTTGGGGTTTAGCTTGGCTGTAACGTCAACCCAAAAGATTCAATCTGATCCACTTTTGACTGGTAAACTAGTCTGGGGGTTATCCTCGGATGATACAAGCAAGTAGATTTCTTTGAATAGTTTAAAAAATATCCTCAGCTCCATGTCACCACTAAGCCAGATACTTTCAAGCAGTACAGTATCCAATTCATCAAGCCAAGAGCTAGATTGTCTGAGATTCAAACAGTCTGTGTGGTAATGGCTACTTTGACGAAGAGTTTCCTTTTTAACTTTTAGCACAAAGATCTCCCTGGTGGGTGGTGCAATGCCCTATGACCTGGAAACACGTTGTGACCTTGAAGTAAACTTGTATAGCATGGACCATTATAGCACCACTGTTTGTAGTCTTACTACTAATTTTGAATTTGTCCAACATGAATATTTTCCTATTATGCACAAAAAATCATTTCCCGATGTTATTCGTATCGTGACCATTCTGCCTTTGGTCACATCAAAATTCCTTTTGACATCATGAATAAATACAGCTGACTGTGTGGTATTATTTTTCCCTGTGCTTTCATCAGCTGCAATAGAATATGCGACAAAAGATTTAACTTTTTCATGCATTGCATCCTATAAGTGCTTAGCCACACCTACCATACATTGAACTGTAGTATTTCTGGCTAGATATATTTTTGAAATTGATTATTTCTGCTTAATGCACATAATTTCTGATGCCTTCTATAGATATATTTTTTTTAGTAAGCTTACCTCGTGCAAAAGGTTTTAGGGCCTAAGGAAATTTTCAAGTAATAGATAATGGCATTGCACTGTAGCAATGTTTATTTTATACTAAAAAGTTTAGAAATTTCAGCCCTTTCTTTGAAGTTCATTTATTTTTCATCATTCATCTTTTCTGTATACTAATTATAATTCTTATTATGGTTTGTCTCATAATGAAATATTAAGTCATATTCTCCTGACTTTGCATAGTGAACACGTCATTTACACATTTTTCTTGAAGTATTCCCATTGGCTTGTCTCTCCTCACCCCATTTTAGATAGCAACATGGGTATCAAGAAAAACTGTTTACTCTACAAACCAACAGAGCAGTGGCATAATGATGAATAGCCACTTCACTCTGTCCTCAGTTTTGGGCTCTAATAGGGAGTAGTGGGGACTGAGGTAAACTAAATCTGGAATTCCCACATAAAGGGGATTCTAACCATTTACAAATTACCCAGTTATCTTTTAGCTACTGATTTCTTGGTAATTTGCATTTTGGCCTGTGTGATATCAATCCTTTAAAATATAATGAAACTTGTTATACGTGTGGTGCAATATTTGGGAAATTTTTGTAAGTATTCTGTATGTGTCTCAAAATAATGTGTATTCTGCAGGTATGGAGTTCAGTATTCTATGTAAGCTTGTTCATGTTGTTCAAGTTTCCATGTCTTTATTGACTCTTGTCTGCTTGATCTAAATATTTCAGAGTGATATGTTAAAATCTCTCATTTCAGTGTGAACTTTTGGTTCTCTCAGTTTTTGCTTTATATCTTATGTTTCGATGCTATGCAATTAGGTGTGTATATAAATTTAGAACTGATGAGCCAAACATCTTCTTGCTCTCCCTCCCTTATTTCTTATAATGCTTTTTACCTAACGCTTCCTTTGTTTCTTATTAATATACCTGCGCCAATTTGTTTCGATTAGTATTTGCCAGATGTAACTTTGACTTTCAACATTTCTGTGACTTTATAGATTAGATGTGTCCCTTGTAAATGGCATATAGTAGGATAAATATAGAACTTGGTTCTTGTTGCTTGTACAAGGAATTCATGCTACCATTTTATAATTATCAATTTGAGATTGTTCTCTCTCTCTCTTTTTACTCTTTATTTTGAAGTAATTTCAACATCACAGCAAACCTGCAAAAACAGTACAACACCTGCATACCCTTCACTCGGACTCCACCATTGTTAACATTTGACCACATTTGCTTCTTTTCTCTCTCTGTCTTTTTCTGTCTGTCTATCTAGCTTTCTCTATATTTTCTACATCATTTAAGAATTAGTCTCAGACAGGATACCTCATTACCTTTAAATTATTGAATGTATATTTTTCTAAAACAAGGATACTCTCCTACATAACCACAATAAATCTATCAAAATCAGGAAATTAACATTGGTACAATACCACCACCTTATCCTCAAGTTCCATTCAAATTTCTTTCCACTATCTCAATGATGTCATTTATAGCAGAAAGGAAAAAAGAAACAAACATACGAGACCTGCTTCTCCTGTTTCCCTTTCCTTTCTGGTCTGGCTTTCCACCTGGGATCGTGTGTGGGATTTAGTTGTGAACTCTCCTTAGTCTCCATCACTTTGGAACAATTTCTCATCTTTCCTTTGTTTTCATGACAATACTTTTAAAGTGTAGAAGCCAGTTAATTTCATTACATATTTGTTAACTATTTTCTCATGATTCAATTCAGATTGTGCAATTTTGGCAGAAATATCACAGACTAGCTATTCTGTTCAATAGGAGGTGGATTTGTCCCCTTACCGTTGATGTTCACTTTTATCACTTGGCTAAAATGGTGTCTGCCAGATTTTGTCACTGTGAGGTCAATTTAAATTATTTTTTATTTATTAAGTACCATAAATAATACATATTCCTTGAAGAGCTACTTTGAGATTGTGAAAATATACTTTTCCTTGTCAAACTTTCACCTACTGGTTTTAGCATCCATTGATGAGTCTTCTTTTTAACCTATTATTTAATTGAAGGATGAGGAATAGGAAAAAATTTGAACAATTAGGATCCAAATGAATTTCTCGTTTTTTTCTTTAAAAAATAGATGGGCGAAGACTTTGTTATTCTTTAGGATATGGCTTCATCCCGTGGACCACTTGCTTTTGGAGTCACTTCAGGTGTTTCTTAACTATGCCCCACCCCAGATCTACAGAATCAGAATCTGGAGGGTGGGCCACGGGACTCTTCCTTTTTAACAGATTCCCAGGTGGTTTATAAATATAGAGAAACACTCTACTGAGAGAGTCAAGTGACCCTTGGTTTAAGGATTTGCCTAACGCTTGCGAATTGTGGACAAAGGACACAGAAGTTGCATTTGATGTGATAGGTTATAAAAATTACATCAGATATACCATTGAGACAGGATGGATTTATTCATTTTAGAAAGCTCACATTCTGCCCTAAAATAGATGAATGCGCAGCACACCATTTAAACAGAAGGCTGTTCTGTTCTACATAATCCAATAAGTGAAGTGGAAAAAAGGATATCTTTCTCTGTAGTTCTAAGGTCTCCACCTGCACTTTAAACTTTTTTTTTTGCTTGGTGAATATCAAAGCACATAGCATTTCAGTCCTGTCTAGTTTATTCCATGTCTCCCATCTTCAGCTCCTTCTTTCCTCTGCTTTCCAGTAGCAAACACACTATCATCCGTTGAGTTGCTAGGTTCTTTGTCTCTTGAAAGCCTCTGCTGCTGTGAATCATGAAAGAAAATTCTATCTTTGTGTATAACACTTTTTTAGTGCTGTTTTACCCTGGAAAATTTATCTGAACCACAGTCCCAGACCTGTTACTTCTGGCCACTTTTTATTATAGTCACTGGTATGAATTGGCATCTCATGAACTTTTCACAATTATAGTGCTATTTCAAATCTCCCCCAAGTGCCATAACTTTGCCCAAGTGGATTTATCAAATGTTCTCTAATCAGTTCAAACCTAAGTCTCATGTGTAAAATGCAGTCCGGGCTTCCTCAGTTAATATTATGCCTTGTTCCATCCAGGCTTTTCTGTAATTCAACCACAGGGTATTCCATTGCAAAGAAATTGCCTCCCCAAGATGGTCACTCGCAGTTTTTCCTGGTTTTAGGTAGTTCGGCTTTTTTCTTGAGGTACTATTTACTTAATATGACAGACACACAGCTTCAAATTATTTTTCACTTGAAGACTATTCCTTATAATGCTGAATAGAAATATTGTCATCTTAAATCAAAGCATAAAGGATGGGAGCGGACGGAAAACCTCTTTAGAATACAAAGATAAGAACTTGGAATCCAGGAAAAAATCTGCCATTTTTTGTTTTAATTAAAGGTGGAATGATGAAACAGATAGCAAAAGTAGTGTGGTTAAAAAATTTTTATATTGACCCGAGTGTTTATTAATACATTAATGGGTTATTTTTATTGGTTTATATACTGTTCACCAAAAGCTGGTTTTACATGCATATGCCATGTCATTTTGACACAGGTGACTTCACAGACGTAAACAGATGCTCTGGAAGGCTAAGTAACTTTCCCAAATGTTCGAAACCACCACACCAGTCTAATTCTAAAATTATGCCTTTTCTTTTCTGTCTTCCTACTCATTATGACTCTCATCACATTAGGTACAGAAATTATGGTCCTTGGTGAAGTCAAATATTGGCATAAATCTCAACCTATTAGGTTAAAGTGACAGAAAACTTAAACTTTCTTAATTTCTAACAAAAAGGAATTATTGCTAGATTTCCTGCTGCATCCAAAACAAGAGATGATTCTTTGCAAATGAAACATTTTCCATTTCTTGCACGGGAGATTGTGCTGAGAAAGTTATATCTCTTAGAAAGATCTGTAAGCTTAAAAACTCTATGCGCTTAGAGTTATATTGGCAAACCCGAGTGTGTATTGGTTTTCTTCCTACTTTGATGAATAAGAGAAATATTAGCAAAGCCAAACAAATGAAGTAGAAAGATTTTAAATGTTCAATTATTCTGAGGCATTGGCAATTAGTAAATCTTGGCAGCATATATGACCAGGCATATGCGTGCCTACTACTTGTGTACCGAGATACCCGATTCTCTTCTCCTCTCTCGTCTCCTCTTCCTGCCTCCTCTCCCTTTCTGTCTAATTCCCTCCCCCTCACTCTTCTCTTGTCTCTTGTTCTGCATTATATTTCTAGTTTTCTTGCTCAACACTTAGAAGTCAATTCCCACCTATATTCAACGCACATTGTGCCCACTCCTTTTAAGATGCACATATATTTAGTCACTTTGCCAGGCCTTGGCAAATGAAAAATAATAATGTTTTCAATTTCAACAAAAATCCTGATTCACTTGACACTTAATGCACTAATTACATCAGAACTGTCTAAGATGAACTGAAAAAAAAATCACCTTTTTATTTTGAGAATTGAAGGCCTTTCAAACAAAACACATTTGTGTTTACTGAGAAAGAAGCTACAATATGAAAGAAAAACTGTTTTCCAATTGTTCATTATTGTATTTTATTTTTACAACATGTGCTTTTCAGATTATACAAGTAATTCAATATACTATTTGAAATTATGGAAAAGCATATTGAGTAATGGAAAAGTTTATCTTCCACTTCATGAATGAGAAAATTACTCTCTTATTTAAGGCTTATTTTCTTCTTCTCGCTAGTTCCCAGTTGCACCTCAGAATTGTCAGCTAGAAACCCGAGGGATTCTTCCTTATTGCCTTCCCTCAACCCAACTGGATTGTGTCTCCTGTTAGATGTTATCATAATTCTCTGTGCTTCTCATTCATGGCACATAGACTTTATGTGTAACGGATTATTTATTCTCTATCTCCACCCGAAGCACAGACTCTGATTTGTTTGCTGTGATGGCCACCTCTTAGCAAAAGGAACAAATAAATATGAGCATAAAAAATGTTGAATTATACTGTATTAGTTTTATAATCCACTTAAGAATCTATTTAAAAATTGTGAAAAATTTCCCTGGTTATTAAATATTTTCTGAAACCATATGTATATGCTTTATCTATATCTATGTGTATAACTATAGATAGATATAAATGCAGATGTTTGCAATTTTATGTAGTCAAATATAATAATTTTTTCCTTGATGGATTCTACCTATATTATTATGCATTAGAAAGACTTACACATATGTTTACCAAGATTTTCCCCAATATTTTATGGGTTTGTTGTTTATATTTAAACTTTAACTCTCCTGGAATTGTCTTTTTAAACTTCTTGTTATGAAAATGTAGAAAAATAATATAATGAGCCCTTAAGCACATTATAACCCAGATTCACAATTATAAGACATGGTCAATCCTGTTGCATTTATACTCCTACCCACTCCTCTCCTCTTGATTATTTCGAGGTGAATCCCAGACATCATCTTATTCATCTGCAAATATTTCTTTAGGTATCTATAAAATATAAGGGCTCTTTAAAATAATACAATCACAACACTATATCACATCTAAGACAATGAACGATTATTCCTTATAGTATTAATTTTTTATGTAATGAATAAAGTAGGAATCTCTACCATTTTCCCTCTGGATTCTTAGCATCTGTCTCATCACCAGTTTTTGATGATCCGCCCTTTTCAGTGTCATTTTCTTTTTCTCCTTGAGAAATCTCAGCAGAAGGGACTACCCTGCTTTGTCTTTCTGTCTGCCCTGGGGTTCATGAGTTCGGCTGTATGAGTTCGCTGCTGCTTCCTGCTGTCTTTTAGCTGGCAGAGGTAATTTTTACAGTAATTTGTAATTTGTAATTTTTACAAATCTGGGGCCTTTGAGCCTCTTTTGAATGCGGTTAATAAGCTGTTACCTGACTGCTTTATCCAGTACAGAGCTGAATTCTAAGGTGAGCTATTTCCTCCTCTACCATGGTCAACATTCTTCTCAATGCACAACCTTCCAAACTAGGAAAATTTCATTGAGATCTTCCAATTTCCATGATAGCTTCCTGCACCCCACACAATTTTCTCAGTAGGAGGAAATACAGATTGCCTCTCACTGATTTTCTTCAATCACTTTCATCTGAGCTTTGACATGCATTCTTCAGAGTTTCCTGTTTGAGGCTGAATTTTTCCTTCCCTCCTATATCAGATGCATCTATTGCCCGGCATCACAATATATTGTGCCTATAGTCACAAACAAAACTCTCATCTGCAGAGAGCAATAAGAATTTACTTATCATGTGTCTGTGACTCTGCTGAATTGGTCCTGCTGGTCTTCGTGTCAGCTGGGCTTATTCATCCAGGTTACAGAGGCTGGGACGGCTCTGCCTCCTGCTGCAGATGCGTGGGTTAAGATCACTGGGATGGTTCTCTGTCATATATGTTCATTCTGTGGGTACTCTGAAGCTACATAGAAGCTCTCTTTGTGCCAATGGTACAGACACAGGAGTGCAAGTGTAAACTTGCTAGGTTTCTGAAAGGCCTAGGTTTGAAATTGGCACAATGACAACGTTAATTCTGCCCACATGTCATGATCCAAAGCAAATCATATGGACAGACCCATACTTCTCCAAGGGGGGAGAAGTATGTTCTATCCATAAAAGTGTGCATAGAGTGTCCGTCAACCAATAAAATTGGGATTTTTTTTTTAAATCATTCTTTTGGGCCCCATTGCCAGAGGTTCTGACTCAGCAGGTCCCTGGCTGAATTTAGAAATATGTAGGCACTTATCCATCTTGCTGATCAGTCATCACAGAGAGCTACTTGATTAGATGCTTTCTCAGGCCACTTACAAGTCCATTTCATTTGATTCTTTGAAATAGAGAGTTTTTATTTTTTTGAAAGTGCACTTTGTTCTCGGGAAGTTTTAAAAATTTGATAGCCGATCTCTACAGCCATTTGGTGTTTCAGGGCCACAAAGCAGGCTGACCATGGCCTTGATGGAAACGGTGCTGTTCGCCTCTATGCAAAGCTCTGACCTGTTTTATCCTCATCCACTCCTCCGCCTCTTTCCCAGAATCCTTCTGTTGGGGCCGACTCATCAGGCTCATGGAGGGAAGTTGATGATAACCATCAGTCGGCACAGCTGGACTAAAACCAACTCATTTCACACTGCAGTGGCCGGTAATCAAATGGCACTACATGCTTTATTAATTTGTAGCCACCCTTCCTCTCTCTCTTTTCTTTTCTTTTACTCATAGGTCACTTAAAAATGCCTTGATTGTGCAACAGTGGGGAATAATCTTTCTTCAAAATACGTGGCACTTTCATTATGCAATTGCTAAACTCAGCATCTTGGGGGCATTTCTCATAAATATTTAACACTCCATTTTAAAATTTATATTTGGAGTGATTTTTATTTTCTCATTTGAAAGAAGCTTTTAATTGTGACATAATGGCTGGCCCTGTCACCATAAATAACCGTGGGTCAATAGTATATTAATGGGTAGCAATGTTAAGTCTCTGTTCAGTAGCCACTGTGGTTAGGAGGAACATGGATGCTTGGATAAGCTCTTCCATGAAAGTTGATATCAGCCTGACATTGCCAGCCACAGAAGAATTATATTCATCATTTGCTTGCTGAAGTAACATGAATTTCTTTTAAAAGTCCATACATTTAAATTGCCAGCATACGATTTATGCAATACCAGAATTTGCCAGCTTGTTTAAGCCTACGTAGAGACTTATGTAGGCAGTGGGTAGGAAGAAAATGCGATGCAGAGCTCAGAAGTACTTTTTTAAAATCAGATATTACTCATTTTTGTTAATACATTGCACGTATATGGAAACTTTCTTTTACATGCCAAGAAACTCCTTTGAGTTCTAATATCACCCAGAGTAAGTATACATCACGCCCTAGAAATGGCTAGACTTAAGTGTTGTATTATATCGACACTAAATTTTTTAAGTGGCTCTGTGTTGTGTTGATGCTATTTTTTTTAAGTGACAGGTAAAAACATATTTATATTGTCTCCAATATTTGGGTTGGTTTGTGAATTCCAATTTGGGGAAAAAGAATCCACAAAACCCAGGAATCAGGGTTTTCCACATCAGGAATCACTTAAAAGATAATAAACAAGTAATAGAGGGCTGTGATCTTATAGCTGTTAGCGTATTTTTTTTTAACAAAGGGTCAGAGAGTAATATTTTCATGTTTGAGGGCTATATGATCTCTGTTGCAGCTACTAAGCTCTGCCATTGTAGCATGAAAGCAGCTGTAGACAACACATAACACGAATTATAGCTATAGTTCAATAAAACTTTATTTACAAAAAAAGCTATGAAATACACCAATTAAAATTCAGAAACTACCAGGGACCCAACTATATATTGTCCACAATATATAAAAAAATTAAAAACACAGATTGAAAGTTAAAGGGTTGGAGAAAACATATTGAGCTAACACTAATCAAAAGAAAATGGGAGTAGCTATAGCAATTTCAAGCAAATAGACTTCAGAACGAGGAAAATTATCAGGGATTAAGAGGGCCATTACATGATTGTAAAGAGGTCAGTTCTCCAAGAAGACATAACAACCCTTAACACACAGGTGTCTACAACAGAGCTTCAAAATATATGAAGCGGAAACCGATGGAACTGCTGGGAGAGATAGACGAATCCACTATTATAGTTGGAGACTTCATCACCCCGCTATCAGTAATTGACAGATCCAGCAGGCAGAAATTCAGTGAGGACATAGTTGAACTGAACAGCACCATCAATCAACTGGATCTAATTGACATTTATAGATTATTTTATCCAACAATAGCAGAATACACATTTTTCTTAAGTTTGCATAGAACATTCACCAAGATAGACCACACTCTGGGCCATAAAACACATTTTAACACATTTAAAAGAACAGAAGTCAAACAAAATATGCTCTCAGACCACAATGGAATTACACTAGAAATCAATAAGAGATAGGTGGAAAATGTCAAAATATTTGGCTATTAAGCAATGCACTTCTAAGTAACGCATAGATCAAAGAAGTCTCAGAGAAATTCAAAAATACTTGGAACTAAATTAAAACAAAAAGTACAATTTATCAAAATTTGTGAGATGTGGCAAAAGCAATGCTTAGAGGGAAATTTATAGCATTGAATGCATATGTTAGAAAGAAGCAACATCTAAAATAAAAAAATAACAGTGGACCAATTCAACCCATGGACCAGAGATTGCTGAGCCCTCATCTAAAAGGTGATCAATTTGATTCTAAAGTAAGTCAAATTATTTCTCTCCACTCCATGTTTATAAACTATAGAAACCCATCCTAAACCATTGTGGCATCTATCAAAAAGGGAACAGGAAGAAAAATTAGACAAAATAAATACAGGCCTTTGTTATTACTAGAATAAAGCCCCTCAGCTTACATCCTATGGATGATTGGCATTAACACCACCCCCCAGCGGCCCGGCTCTTACCGCTGCATCTAACCCTCCTCTGAACCTGCATTTCCGATTGACGGCCCTTTTCCTCTGATAAGCTCACACTGTTCTTCCTTCTTGCCCACGTTACAATTTATATTCCTCTTCCAAGAACCAGAGCGATCTTCAAAAAGTCATTCACTTGCTTAAAACTCTTAATGTTTTTCCCACTCCCTTTATGATTATAAAAAAAAATTCTTAACACGTCCAAGGCCTGGCATTATCTAGTGCTGACCTCTCCCCGCAATCTAATCTCATGCTTTTTTTCCCCATTCACTTATTATTCCCCCAAAACATTAGAATGTCAAGCATCTCCCTCTGATGCACTGGGCATCTACAGTTCCGTAGAAGGCATCGCCCTCTCCCTATCTCCTCTTCTAGATAATTCTTCCTTGTATTAGTTTCCTCTGGCCACTGTGACAAATTACCAAAGCCTTGATGGCTTAAAATAGCAAAAGTTATTCTGTTATAGTTCTGGAGGCCAGAACTCCAAAATCAGTTTCACTAGACTGAGGTTAAGGTGACTGCAGGGTTGACTGCTCCTGGAGCCTCTGAGAGGGGGATGTGTTTCCTCGTTTTTTTCAGTTTCCAATGGCTTCCTGTATTCCTTGGTTTGTGGCCCCTTCTTGCGCCTCCAGAGGACATCATCCAATCTCTGCTTCTGTGATCATATCGCCTTCTTCTCTGACTCTGACTGCTTCTGCATCCTTCTTATAAGGACACTTGTGATTACATCAAATGCCCATCCAGATAATCCAGGATAATCCCCTTATCTCAAGATCCTTAACTCAGTTACGTTGGTAAAGTCCCTTCACCTTCTAAGGTAACATTCACAGGTTCTGGACATTAGGATGTGGGCACATTCGGGGGACATTATTCAGCCTTCCACACTATTCATCTTTCCCATCTTGGTGTCTATGTCTTTCCCCCGGACAAGATGGCCTGACCCTCCCATCTCCATGTGCTCCATCAGCACACCAAACCCTCATTTTTTTTTTTTTTTTGGTGAGGAAGATTCACCCTGAGCTTAACATACATTACCAATTTTCCTCTTTTTTTGCTTGAGGAAGATTAGCCCTGAGCTAACGTCTGTGCTAGTCTTCCTCCACTTTATATGTAGGATGCCTCCACAGCATGGCTGATGACTGGAGTAGGTCTGTGCCCGGGATCCAAGCCTGCGAACCTGGTCTGCTGAAGTGGAGTGTGGAACTTGAACCACTCACCCCCGGGGCTGGCCCCCAAACCCTCTTTTTAATTCATTTCAGTTACTTTTCAGCTTAACACCTGCCTCTTTCACCAGACTTTAAGCCAAAAGAGGTCAGAGAGCATGTCCGTCCTGTTTATCATTGTTGAATAAATGAACTGGGATATAGGCCCGAGTTTTCACATTTCACATTTGTCACTTCAGTAACTTGAATTTATGATAAGGACATTCGAAGTAACTTTTTTTTTAAGCTTGCTCATTTTTTTCTGTGTGCTTTCTTTTAGAATAGGCTGACAGGAAGCATTTTTAGGAAATTTTTCTTTGTGGTAAGAGAGAAAAAAATTAAAAGCCCCATCAGGATGTAAGTTATCAAGTGCTTTCACATTTAGTGCACTCTCTCCTGTTCTCAAGAAAATAGAAACTATATTATCTGTACAACAACTATCCTTACCAATTATGAGTTTTTACTTGCATTTCATTGAAGTATATTTAACATGGAATAAAATGTGTAAGTATGAAGTATTCACCATTCACATTTTAATTAACAACGGAGTGCTTGAAGGCTAAATCTTTGGCAGGTCTATAAAAACAGAAAGTAAATGACCTTTAACTTTTAATTACTTTTTTATGGCTTTAAGCATTATATCTATTTATGGTAAAAAAATAAATGAAACAGGAAAAACCCAAATAGGAAAAGAAAAATCATAAAGAATCGCACTACCCAGCAATCATCAGTCTGAATCTCGAGCGTCCAGGCATCATTTCTGGTTCCTTCTATGGCTTCTCTCCTCGCTCTTCTCGGGTGGGTCTATCCAGTCCCAGCTATAAACACTCTCTCTATGTAAATGACCCCCAAATCTGTTAACTCCTCTCCCTTACCTCTCCCTGGCCTGCAGCCCACTTGGCATCTCTGCTTGAATGTCCAGTAGACATCTCCAACATAATATTGCTGAAATAGAATGTTTGACTTTTGCTCTTTCTCATTCTTTTTCCCAGTAAATGTATCTCCATCATCATGCACTTAATGTCTCCGTCCAAAAATCTAAGATTTGTTCTTGAAAATGAGGATACCCCAAAATCTCAAAAGTAATTTAAATTAGTGAAGAATTCCTATTAAATTAGGTAGAATCTAAAACTCAGGAAAACAACCAAACACTCTATATGCAAGAAGTTAGTGTCTGGTAGAGGTCAGAGGGCAGAAGGAACGATGATTTTGCAGTGATAGTGATATGCTAAGTAGCTAAATGGTAGGGAAAAGTGTAGTTTCTCTAGATGTCTCTCTCTCTTTCTTTCACTCCCAAGTTTAAATTCTCCAAAAGTCTGAATCAGAGTGATTCCACCAGTTATTACTCAACATAGAGCATCTCATTGAGTAGAGCATCTTACTGAGTAGAGCATTCACACCAGCCTTTTATAGGGAAAGGCCAGCCTAGATCTTTCGTCTTTGGGTCAAATGTCTCTGATCAGGTAGTTGTAGCTGGAGCTGGGCCATCTCCACATGTATGTGACCTAAACGTGGCTCCATGCTTAGAAGGGCCCCATGCTTGATTTAATGCTCTGCTTTGGCTGTCTGGAAATTCTTAATAATTTTTGAACAAGGGGCTTTGTTCAATTTTTATTTTGTATTGAGTGTCATAAATTATGTAGCCAGTCATATTTTACTGAGAATGGCCAACAGGGGTTAAGGATCTTTTCAGAGAGGGGCTATGGTGTACATGGGTTCTCAGGCTTCCAGAAAAGGATGGTGTAACTTAAAGAAATCTTGCTTGGATTTCCACAACACCAGTACAACAGTAGAAATAATAAATTAAACATTATTAAATTTGTCCCTAAAATTTATATTTACTCTGCTAGTAAAAATAACTCATAGTACAATTAAAAGACAAATGCAAAGCTTAATGGTATATATGTCCTTTCTATGGTCATCCTGCAATATTTTTAAAGTGTGAAATTCCACAGAAATTAATGAGAAAAAAGTGGGCAAATGATATAAGCAATTGATTAATATAAAGGAAATAGAAAAGATAAGTAAACACATGAAAACATATTTAGCCTAGTTTGCCATTGAGAGAAGCCCAAATATAAACGACATACTATTTTTACATATAAAATTGGTGTCTTTTAAAAGTAATACTCAATATGTTCATCAGCAGAAGGAAAAGTGCTCTCTTATCTGCTTAGGAGAGGGTTAATTAGTGGAATCAATTTAGTAATAACTATTTTCTTAAAACACATGTATTCTAGCAACGCTACTTTTGAGTATTTGTCTTAAGAATATAATCACTTTTATATGCAATGACATAACTGTGAAGCTGTTTTGAAGCATTGTTTTATGTTTGTGAAAAATTGATCCTAAGTGTACAAAATAAGAAATATATTTTATGCCACATATTTGTATATATATATGTACGAATGTATACACACACGATCCACACAGTGTGTAGAAGAATATATATTAAAAATTTGAATAGTGTTTGGTGAGGTTGTAAGTGATTTTAAAATGTGCATTTAAAAATTAAAAGTAGATATTATGTAAGCAATTGTAAAAGGTATTTCCAGAAAATGTAAGTGGCGAAAATCGAAATCCAAGCACAATTTTATCAAGGAAAAGGAAGCGATTTCCTCCAGAGCCCAGTTCCAAGTTTTCCCAAGTGATTCACCTCCAGGAATAAGTTCAATCCATTCCAGCATTGCTGCTCCTCAGGGCAGGTGAGAGGGCAAGACCTTCAGATGCCTTCTGCGCAGGGGAGAGAGCCACAAATAGTGCCTAAAGTCTTAAAAATGTTTGTAATCAATAATTCAGTAATTTCACTTCTAGGACTTACTCTAAGCTAATGATTTAAAAATGCACAGAATGATGTACCTGTGAGAAGGTGTATCACTCCATGATTTATGATGAAAAATGGGAAATTTCCTGAAAGTCTAACAAGAGTGTATAGCTAAATAAATTATGGCACAATAAATGCAATCATTTAAAATCCCACATCCAAAGAATATTTTAGAATATATGAATATGTTAGCCTTCCTGGATTTATTTCATAAAAATTTAAGCCTGTTAAGGATATCTTGCTAGGTTCTTCTGGTTAGTAGAATAATGGCTCTGCAAAGATGTCTGGATCCTAATCCCCACAACCTATGAATATGTTACCTTACATGGCAAAAAGGACTTTGCAGATGTGATTAAGGTTAAGAACCTTGGGATGGGGAGACCATCCTGGATTATCTGGGTAGGCCCAGTGGAATGGAAGGATCTTTTTTAACAGAGAAACTTTCCTAACTGTATTTATATAGAGATTTTGCTAGCTTTGAAGATGGAGGAAGGGGCCATGGACCAAGGAATGTGGGTGGTCTCTAGAATCTGAAAAAGAAACAAGCAAAGAGATTTTTCCCTTAGAGCCTTCACAAGGGGACACAGACCTGCTGATACTTTGGTTTTAGCCTGTGTTGGACTTCTGACCTACAGAATTCTAAGATGATACATTTGTGTTTTCTTAAACCACTATGATTGTGGTAGTTTGTCACAGCAGCACAGAAAACTAATACAGTTTCTCTTTACGAAAGAGAGAGAGAGAAAGATACTGAGAGAGAGAGACAGAGACAGATAGAGAGATCATCTCTAGACTGGAGAAATAGTTGCTGAGTTTGATTATGAAGGAGGTTATGAAGATGAAGAGAACATGGGTCTGAGAGGAGAAGATGGCAAGATCCTGAGGGGAAGTGTCTGCACCATGAGTCTAGATATACGGGATCAGGAGTGGGCCTGAAGAATAGCATGGAAGCCTCAGAAAGCCATCAGACTTGAAGGGGCCCTGCGGAGTGGAACAAAGAATGTCACAAAGTGATGCTGATTTCTTATCCCTTACTTCTTTCCTCCAACACCTGGATACTTCATAAACTCAGAAACTCTCCTAATCCTAGAGAAGGAAGGAAGAAAGGGACTCTGAAAAGGCTGAGGTTAAAGGTCAAATTTTCTGGCCAAACCAGTGAGAAGGGGCTCAAATTATATGTTGAGTAAAAGAAAATTAAGGAAGTTATATTCTTGCATAGCCGAGTTTATGGCCGGATGAAGTAACACAGAATCAGATCATCAAAGCAGACTCATAAGAATCAGTGATCTAGCCCTGTATCAAACTTTGCTAATAACTTCAAATATGTAGAAGATCAAGAGGTACAGACAAAGCAGAGAGATCTGAGCCATCCAGGCTGGCTCCCCGCATTGAACACACTCTCCTTACCTAAAATAATAGATGAGGTCTCCAAGTGAGGTTTGGTGGGGTTTTCACACAATAGGCACTGTGTAAATTATGAAGCATTGCCATTTTATATCCCAGCTATTGTATAGCTAATGTGACATTCTTAAGGGAGCCATGGCACATAGATTTATTTATTGTCAGTCAGTGAGTTTATTTATTACAAGTAATCCTTTAACCATGGATATCCTGCTAAGAGTATTGTGTAGGTAAGGTCTCTTTCTCTTAGGAAATATCATTAGTCTAATTATCCAAAGGTCCAATTGACAAGGAGATTAGGCATCTTTTTTCAATCTTTTCTTTTACCTATCTTTTTTCTTTACCTTGAAAGCAGCCCTCCAGTAAAGGGAGCAAATAGATCACAGGCCAGTGGCTTTACCTCCTTTCTCTCCTCTGATAATTTGTAACAACTATGGTAACTATCTTTATTGACATATCCCAAAAAAGGAAAAGGGCTATAGAAGATACTAAAGTCATACTGGAAGACAAAAGATACTGTAGAGCATACTTTTAAATAGGGTTCTCAATTTTTAAGGTGTCCTCAATTTCCATACCAGGTGTTGAAGTTATAACAGAGTACCAAGCTGTAATGTCTGTGACCAATTTAAAGTTGGGGTAAAATCTGGGATTGACCTTGTCGCATAACTGATTTGTAGAATTGCAAAATGGATTCTTTGAGAGAACAGATTTGAAGTGTCAGATGGAATACAAACCTTGCTTATAGTCCACTCTCCCACCAGAGGTATGTGGGAGGGTGAAATGGAGAAATAGGTGGTTGCCAAGTCTTGTGTGTCCTAGGACATTCCTGTGGGAATTTGGGGAGGGAAAGTCATGGGACAGGAAGAGTAGGGGCAGTATACACTGTGGCATGGGCTTAGGCTTTCTTTATTGATAGATGTGAATTCCTTTAGGGAGAGCAACTGATTTCTCTTAAATAATTTTCTTGACTTTAGGAGTAAAGAGATGTGGGTTGAGGCCAGAGTGATGGATTATCCCTTCTTCCTCCCCAGTTTAATGCACACACACTACGTTCAATTCCTGTCTCCCTCTAGATTCTAGAAGAAGAGAGGTTGGGTTGGACTTCATGCAGAGATTCTTTCCTAGGTCAGTGGGAGAGAGGTGGAGCTCTAAAATGCTTCCAGACAGAGAAAGTACTGGGGACCATCGCTTTACGGCTCCCTTAATAGCATCAGTTTCTACTCTGTGGCAGACATATTCCCTGAACTCCATCTTCCATCTCTCTTGATGCAGAGAACCAGAGTGGTTTAGGTCCAAATTGATGATGCCTGCAAGATCATCTAGGAGTGATTTTCCATTACAGAATATGGATTGAGAAAAAAGATGTATACCCATTCTATTTCTTACTCATTTGTAATCTCTTTCTATTTTAAATGTAAACCTATAGTCATTAAGCCACTATTGGTAAAATAGCTTTTGCAGGTGAGTCTGAGACTTTAATTTCCATAACTGCGTTGTTTCTATGCATTTTGAGTTCTCAACCAGCCACCAACCTGCCTACGAACTTTTGGAACATAGCTCACTTACAGCCTGGAAATGTAAATAAATCCCAATGTAATTATCAGACCCACGTATTCCTAAGTGTCGTTCCCTGAACTAATCTACATGTTCATTTTTGTTGGCAGCACACACCCTTTAATGACCTGGATGCCCCTATTAGAATGGCCTGTTTTGCCCCAGCAGGCTGTGACACTCTGAAACATTCAGCTTAGAATTAATAATCTACCATAGTAATTAGCAACCCAGTAGAAATGAAAAGATCACAGCTAAAGTCATAGCTATTTACTTAAGAGCAAATTATTAAGTAGGTGTTCAAGATTGTTTCTATGTTCTCAACCTCAGGGAGTGTTCTTGTAAATTGCAAGTTTTCTCTCTCCAACATAAAAAGGCCCAACAGCAGCAATAAATATATCCTTTGGGGGCAAAATATAGACACTCAACTTGGATGGTTGGCTTGATCAAAAAGTATTGTCTCATTTGTGTGTGAACAAGCCACACACACACACTTGTGCACACACTCAGGCAGACTCACAAAATGCCTATACACACAGTAGAAGCAGTGGCAGGTGGCTTTTTTCAATTGGTGACTCTATTATATCACTGAAGATTCCACGGTACATAAATCCGCTCTAGAAAAATGAAAATTCACAGAAAAAATTAGCAGTTTATGGATGAGTACAATCCTCTCTCTGATTTATAGCTGTATAATTGTGAAAAATATGGTGTTTAAATACAAATAACTCTATCGTTAGCATGGGTGATGGATAAAGGATCATACTCCCTAGTATAAAAAAGAGACAAGCAGACTTTGATGCCACATTTAACTGGGGCCAGGATGTTTGATATTGTTCTGCCTACAATGAATATAATCGGTCTCCTTTTAGGAAGGGAATGTCCCCTGTAATGTAGAACAGTATAGCCAGAACAGGAAAGCACGTGGGTTAAATCAGATTTATTAAACAAGTAAGTTCATTTTCTCAAAGTGCTAAAGTTTAGGAGAGTCAGGCATTTCTGAACTTTGCTAACCCAGTTCGGTCTAGTATTATCCCCAGATTTTATTTCCATTCCCTTTGAAGAGCCTATTGTTCAGGAGTATATAATTCTCCTTGGATTTCCTTGATCTTGTCTGCCTTGCAGTCCTACCACAGCTGCCAGACTCTGAGGCAGCCCATGCAGTTCTACCACATTTAAGGCTGGAACAGCTAACATTGTTAATTCAAGTTTAAAAGCTTTTCTTGTTGCCGATTTTAACAGTATAATAAGAGGAAATGGGAGAGAGAGAGAAAGAGAGAAAAACAAAACACATCCTCAATCGGAAGTCCTATTATATTATCTTCAGCCAAGAGAGGACATCTCTGCAAGATTTGTCTTGTCTTCTATGCTGCAAGCTGAGAACATACCCATATTTTGATTTTTCTAAGCGTTTTCCCTCAGAAACAGATCTATATCATGGTTTATTCCAATGTCTTTTTTTTATGAGATGCTACTCATTTTTCTTGCTCATTCTTTTAATTTTTCTTTTAAGAAAAGATCCCCAGGACTGTTGGAATACTTCGTAATTGCTGTTTGTCAGAAATAACTTACTCTTTAAGCTAGTGTTTGGAGATGAAAATAATAAGAAACCCATACATAATGAGTCTTTTAAAACCTTTTGCCTGAAAAGACCGAATCTCCCAACAGGATATTATTACCCAACACAATGACAGTCTTTTCTGATCCGATTGCACAGAATTATTTCTTTCTGCTCTATTCAAAACCACCCATTGGCCAAAGAACTTCTTATCTTTTGACAGAATAAGCTCTAGAGAAAGTACAGTTGATAAAAGAAGTTCTGTCTAATGGTTAAAACTGAGAATTAAGTTAGAATTTCTTGGCGTAAGTTGGTCATACAGAGATTTTATATATCTCTTGTTCCTCTCAGTTTAGTTATCACATCTGAAAAGTATTGCCAAGCCATGAAATAGGATTACTGATCTTCTTACTATTAGTGAATTATTTTTAATCTCCAGAGGGCTATTTTTGCACAGGGATAATAATTTTTTCTCCCATTTGATGACGTTTTGCTATTCACTATTTAGTTCTATCTTTTATACTGTCTCTGAATTTATGTCAATAACTTGGTTTCCCAACATAAAAATTAAAATAAGTTACTGTGGGAATCGTATTTCCCACACACTTCAGTTGTATTTCCTCAAGTATCTGAGGAAAAAATACTGTAGAAACTGATAGAGTTATTTAATAAATATTTACGAGTAGGGCTGACCAACCGGGTATATGTTGTATCACTGAGTAAGTCTACCATTCTCCACATTTCCACATGCTGTAAAGTGAACAATCTTCCCATACTTTCCCTAATTCACCACAATTTATTCTCACCTAGTATCTTTTTCCTGAGTTTTCTCAGTAGTCACTAACAGCTTTCTTAATTTAGATCTAGCAATTTTGGCATTGTGAAAACTTCATTTCCTTCAAATGCAACTTCAGGATACAGGAAGCAATTGGTGAAGTTGTTTTCCTAAAGAAAGGGCACCTCTGGGCCTTGAATGAACTCCATTTCTGCAACCATTTGCTGGAAGGGGAGTAATGGTGTGGTGTGCTGCAGAGGACCCCTGAACTGAATTTTCAATGAAAACTTAGCAAAAGGAGGTAACACGTCCTTTGTTGTTTGCTCGTCTGTTGATGTTTTAAGAACAGAGCTGAATTAGTCATAGTTCAATTTAGAAAATATTTTAATTTTCTCCAAACAGTATAATATTGTAATTTCATGCCTCTTTTTTTGTTTGCTTTTTTTTTTTTTTTTACTATTTTCCCTCAACATTCTGTCCTTTTTGCTGTATCCTTACTTAGATCTACTACATAGCATTATGCAGTATACATCCATCACATTTTACTTGTTATTCCCTGAATGATGGACATCTAGGCTACTCCCAACTCCTTGCTACCACAAACAACACTCTGTAACATCCCTACATACAGGCTTTTCTTTACGTCTGTGACAGTTTCTCCGGGCATATACCCGGGAGTGGACTTGCTGAATCATATCATGTAAGAAATTCATACCTTCGTTAAGTATTGTCATACTAGCCTCCAGCGTGTCTGCACAAGGTTACATTTCCACTGACTGTGAAGGAAGATTTTCATTTCCCCATATTTCTCTAATACTTGGTGTATTAGTCATCTATTTCTCTGTAACAAATTACTTCAAAATTTTGTGTCTTAAAAAAAAGGTTTATTATCTCACAGTTTCTATGTGTCAGGAATCTGAGTGTGGCTTAGCTGGGTTCCTCTGGGTCAAGGTCTGTCATAGGTTGCAGTGAAGCTGTGAGCTGGGGTTGTCATCTCATCTGAAGGCTCAACTAGGGGAAGATTCTCTTCCAAGTTATTCATCTGGTTGTTGGCAGGATTTAGTTCTTCATGGGCTATCGGACTGAAGGCCTCAACTCCTTATCAGCTGTTGGTTGATGGCCTCCTTTAGCTCCTTACCACATGGGCCATTCCATAAAGAAGCTCACAACATGGTAGCTGGCTTCCATAAGAGCAAGAAAGTGAGAGAGTAAGAGAGAAGAAATTAGACAGAAGCCACACTCTTTCCAATCTATCTTTGTAAAGACATCGTCTCACTTTTGTTATATTATACTTGCTAGAGGCAAGCCAATAGATCCAGACTCTGTTTTCTGCCCCAGTTGAATTTTTAGGAGGCAATCATCTGTAGCGCTTAGAGAAATGGGTTTTAGAATCAGACACCCTTGCCTCTGGACCCCGGTTCTGCCTCTGCCTCACTGTATTATCCCAGGCAAGTTACTTACTTGCATAAAACTCAGTTTTCTCATCAGTAAAGTAAGGACAATACTAGTGTCTATCATACGAAATTATTTTGAAAATTTAACAAAATGAAACAGAAATGCTTAGCATAATATATATGGCACATAAGAATTTTTCAAGCAATATTTCCTACTAACATTTTAATTAAAGTATGTCTTTTGTGTTGGGATTTATATTGAGAGAATGATGGCAAAACCATGCTATCTTAGGGTATATATCCTGCAAAAATAGAAAAAAATGGAAATAAAAGACATTGGATATTAAGGAGAATATTCAACAAAATCCAGGAAGCCATAAAAGTGAGCCTCTCTGGAGGATGGTCAGAATAGAGATTTTGCTGTAGGATTTTAATATTTTTAAATGTATCATTTTTTGGAGGAGAAGATAATTTGTTTTAGAAGATGAAAATGGAGTGTGAGTTTCAGTTAGAGCAAACAGAGTGAGTAGAAAGTATGAAATAAGCTTGATTTTAAGAAGTTAAACAAATGGAGAAATAAATTTTTATGGGTAAAATGATATTAATACTTGGTTATTTGGGGTTATTCTACTTACTCAAACTTTTGTAATACTAGAAAAATAGATATGAGTGAACCCAATTAACTTTTCTGCTCTTCCTTGTAAATGAGTGATAGAGGCTGCATTTCAGCATGAGGACATAGAAGGTGAAGTAAGAGCAAAAGTATTTCAGACTTGCATTTTAGAAGCAGTAAGAATCCGATGCAAGAACCCATGGAGCTACCCTGACGAGGGATCTCTCTGTATGTACTGTGTTCACAGGGCTCCCATCAGTCAGAGCTGACCAGTCGTCTGCTTTCAATGGTAGCGCTGGCAGACTGGTGTTTTGCAGCCATGCATTATTCATCTTAACATAAAGGATACACTCAGCTCTCTTAACCACTGCCCCAGGGCCCTCTGAGTCAAGAGGGGAATATGTGGTTTTGGGATTGTGTTTCTTTATGGGAATGGAAAAAGCAGACTAGCCATAGGCATTTGCCTCTACAATTCGGTTTGTAAAATATGTGTAGTCAAAGTAGTATTCAGAAGTTACTTATTATGGGATCAAAAAAATTCCTAGAAAAGACCAGAGCAGACACAATTAATTTTTACTTCATTTCTATGCAAACTTTACTTAGATGAATTCTATTTCTGGACAAAGTATATTTCATGAGCTGCCTACTAAGTAGATAAGGAAAACATATGAAAAATGCTGAACTTTGTCAAAAATATCAAAACGTCCTGTTTGAAATCTCAACTTTTGACAGGTAATGAATTAAATAGTAAAGTAATTAAAATCTCTCAGAACCATATGAAAATAATTTTATGTGATGAAAATAGCTAAGATTATCAGCTAGTACCTTTAAACACACAGACACGTACTCATACACATGCAGAGAGAGAAGAGAGTGAGAGAGAAGAGAGGTCAAATGAGAAACACTGATTTTTTTAACTATAAAAACTTAGCTCCCAGTTAAAGCTGTAATATAGACCAACATTTACCAAAATTTTCCTTTTTTAAAAAAAGCAGCTTTATTGAGGTATAATTGATATACAAAGAACAGCACATATTTAATGTGTACAATTTGATGAGTCTGGACAAATGCAAACAGCCATGCCACCATCAGCAGAATCAAGGTAATAGACATATCCAACACCTCCCAGTGTTTCTTTGTGTCTCTTTGTTTTCTCTTTTTTTGTATGTGGTAAGGACACTTAACATGAGATCTACCAACTTAACAAATTTCAAAGTGCACAATACCATATCATTAACCGTAGACACTATGTTAGAATTTACTCATCTAGCATAACTGAAACTTTATGCCCATTGAATAATAACTCCCAATTCCCCAGTCTGAAAATCCCTCAAAATCACTATTGTATTCTCTGCTTCTGTGAGTTTGACTATTTTAGATACCTCATACAAGAAGAATCATGCAGGATTTATCCTTCTGTGCTGGCTAATTTCACTTAGCGTAATATCCTCCAGGTTCATCCATGTTGTCACAAATGGCAAGATTTCTTTCTTTTTTAAGGCTGAGTAATGTTCCATTGTATGTGTATAGTACTTTTCTTTATCCATTTCTCTGTCAATAGATACCTTATTTCCATCTTGGTTATTGTGAACAGTACTACAACAAACATGGGAGTCCCGGTATCTCTTCAAGGTCTTGATTTGAAGTCTTTTGGATATATACCCAGAAATGGTATTGCTGGACCATATGGTACTCCCTATTGCTTTTCATAGCTGCTGCACCATTTTACATTCCCACTAATAGTGTATAAATTTCAATTTCTCCACAACCTCACTAACACTTATCTGTTTTTTTTTTTAAACAATAGCCATCCTAACAAGCGTGAGGTGATATCTCACTGTAGTTTTGATTTGTATTTCCCTGATAATCAATGATGTTGGGCATCTTTTCATATACCTGCTGTCTTTTTCTAAGTCTTCTTTGGAGAAATGTCTGTTCAAGTCCTTTGCTCAGTTTTTAATTGGTTATTTGTTTCTTTTGCTATTGAATTGAATGAGTTCTTTATATATTATGGAAATTAACTTCTTATCAGATATACAGTTTGCAAACACTTTCTTCCATTCTGTTGGTTGCCTTTTCATTTTTTTGATTGTTCTTTTTGCTATGCACTGCTTTTTAGTTTGATGTACTCTTACTTGTCTATTTTTGCTTTTGTTGCCTATACTTTTGGTGTCATATTCAAGAAATCTTTGCCAAGATCAATATCAAGAAGCTCTTCCCCTATGCTTTCTTCTAGGAGTTTTACAGTTTCGAGCCTTATGTTTAAGCCTTTCATCCATTTTGTGTTGATTTTATCTAAGATAGGGGTCCAATTTCATGTTTTTTCCATGTGGATATGCTGTATTCCCAACATTATATATTGAAGAGACTATCTGTTTAACAAAATATTCAAAATATTAGTCCAATAATTACCGTCTACTTTGTAAGTTAAATACTTGAAGTAATATGTGCTGCTAAATTTTATATTTTTATCATAAAAGTAATATATGTCCATTGAAAGAAACTTAGAAATTACAAATGAGCAAAAGGAAGGAAAGATATCATCCAAAAATAGCTGATATTAATGTTTTTGTGCATACTTTTTGTCTTTTATCTGTATCAATGTATGAATTCATATTGTTTTGTGCATATTCCTTTATACTATTATAAAAAACACAATAAACACAAATAAAATGAGCTCATGCTGTTTTGCACATATTTCTTTGTGATGTTTTAAAAATGTGATAAAATAATAAATCAGTATCATTTACTATGTCATAAAATATTCCCTTTCAATATTTTAAATAGCTTTACAATGGGCTATTTAAGATGAACATTTTTGTAGCTATATCTTTATGCATATTCATGATTATCTCTTCAGAATAAATTCTAGAAATGGAAAAATTAGATCAAAGAGATTTAAAATTTTGAGACATTTAGTGAATATTATAAAACTGCTTCCAGAAAGTAGTTCTTTGCATTCCACAAAACACATTTGAAAGTATTTTCTTGCACTCCCACCAACACTAAGTGATTAAGATTTCGATTTTAATGTTTTTTATGCTTTTATTCATATTCCATTGAAAACTGAACATTGTAAAGTTATTGATCATAAATGTTTGTTTACTTTTTAATACTTTCTATTACATGATCTTTGGACTTTTTCTGAGAGTTATCATCTTGTTATTTTTAAAATTTGTAAATCTATATTTTACTGATTTTAACTCATTATCATACATGTTGCAAATTATTCCTGTAGCCTGTAGTTTGCCTTTAAGTTTTCTTTAGGATCTTACTTGTACAAGAAAGTTTTTAATGTAATCAGATTGACCAATTTTTACCTTGATACCTTTTTTTAGTATCTTCCTCCCCAAAACATTTACCTATTTGTTTCAGTATATAATTTTTTTTCAGTATATAATTTACTTGATTTTTTTACATTGAAACATTTATCTGGATTTTATTATTATTATTATTATATTTTGGTCTATGGATTGAAGTGAAGATCAATGTTTGTTTATTAATTATCCTTTCCCTACCGATTTAAAATGTAATTTTTATAAGTAAATAGTGATACCTGTAAATCTTTGGATTTTCTATTTGTTGTGTTGATCTGATTTCTCTTCCTGTGGCAATTTCGCAGTTTTAATTTTGTCCGGTTTATAATATACTTTAAAATCCTAAGGTAATAGTCCCTGTAATCATTCCTCCTTCTTCCCTTGTTTATTATTTTTTTTATTTTTGGCTTATTCTTCTGGGTGCTGTATCGTTAAGCCCAATGCTGGATTTTGACTGAATATAGATATTTTTTGTCATCTCAATAAGTGTGCTTTTATTGTTGGTTTACAGATACTTTTATTTCTGAGATGTTAAATTTTCTTAATTGATTTTTTGGGGGACCATGTAGTTGATTATTGTTTCTCCTTAACCATTCATCTACTGACAAGTTATGGATATGTATGGATTTCCAAATGTTAAATTGAGGAGATTCCTGGCCATTTTGGTCGTGTTCTAATAATCTACTTTAGATGTTCACTTCCATATTAATAACTGAGTTGAGTCTGCTCTGTGTGTGTGTGTATGTTTGCACGTGTGCACGCGTGTGTAATGTTTCTCAGGGCTTTCTATCAGTTTTAAGGTTACTTTTAAAAGTGACTTGGGGCTTTCAGTATTCTATGCATTTTGAATAACATTGGAACTAGCTGTTTTTTGAAGGTTGGAGAGAAATTTCCCCCCATACTCCCTTCTAAACTGTCATTTCCCTAATCTTTTTTGAACAATATTTTAAATTTCTTCCAAAGTTATTTGTCATTTCTTGTTTTAGCTCAATAATTGAGTTAATTCTGATAATTTATATTTTTTCTGTTAAACTATCAATTTTATTTTATGATTTTTATTACGACAGTTTTAAATTTTGTGGTTTATGTTTAAATTACATCAGTGTAATTCCAATGATCAAGAAAATATGGTTTCCTTTTTTTTTAGTGAAAAGGTATAATTCAATCTGGGTAACCTTTATGTGAAATAAGAAACTAGGAACAGTATTTTTGACCTCATATTGATGCCGGTCCTGATATCAGTTCCCCTACATTAAACCCAGTGCATATGGGGTTAAAAGCAAATCACTCATTCCCTGTTTACTCCCTGGCTCCAGGGTCCACTATCCGCCATGGAGATGGACAGCCAAGGACACCACCTGGATTCCTTAGCATCTCCTCCTCATCCCTGCTAACAGCCTCCCAAGGCCGAATGCACACTGGTGGGAAAGCTCCAACCAGCCAGACCACTGATTCCCCTGCCTCTCTACAAGCAGCCACATTCCTCACAAACCTTCGAAACCCCTCACCTCCCCTCTTTTGGGGAGACGACATTAAATGAGACAAATTTGAGGGCTCGCTCTAGTTTCCTGACTGATGTCATCCGAAATAAAAACCCTTTCCTTGCCATAAGCCTGGCCTTCCAGGTTCTATTTGGCCCCTCTTGTGTGGCGGGTAAGGAACATATGTTTTCAGGAAGTAACAATATCAGTCAATGATGTGAGCAATTCAAAACAACAGGAGAAACATGTAATTCCCCTGTTCATTTCTTCTCCCAAAGGTTTCCCATTGCACTTGGGATAACGCATACAATTCTTCCCCTGAGGAAGGTTCCGCATAATCTGAACATTCCAGCACATGTCAGTCTCAGCCTTATATGATATCATGGTCTCACCATGCTCAAGGCAGACAGACTGCTCTTTGTTTTCCTCTACACCAGAAGCTCCTGCCTGTGTTATAGCCTTAGCCCGTGCTCTTCTCTCTGCCTGGAACACTCTTGGCTCCCTGCTGTCCTTAGCAAAGTCCTACCATCCCTCAGGTCTCAGCTTGAAGAAATGTCACCACCTCAATGAGCCCTTCCTGAACCCTCCCAGTCCACTCTGTATTGTCTCCATGTTATACTCTCTGATAAGGCCCTAGCTAATCTCATGAACTCTGGGGGCAGAATGGGTTCAAATTTTGGATCTATCATTTATTAGCCCTGTGACCCTGGGCAAGTTACTTAACCTTTCTGTATGTTAGTTTCCCCACTTATAAAATAGGGATAAAAACAGCATCTACTTCCCAAGGTGATTGTGATGATCAAAGGGGTTAAAATATACATGTGAAGAACTTAAAACAGGGCTTGGAACATGTAAATATTTTCTGGTTTAGACATTTCTATTATTATCATTATTTCTTCTATTGTATATAGGCTAGCTTACGTAACTATGCATTTGGGTGCATGCTGGTTTCGTGTTTATTTTACCCCGCCAGACTACAGACTTCAGGAAAGCAGGGTCTGGGTTTATTCTTCACTGTATACTATTCCCTCACATGAGAGTGTGGATATATTTGTTGAATGAATGATTATTTATTGTTCCATTTCTATATGTTCTTGTTTTTTTAGACTTTATATACTCTTGTAAACTCTGGTAATGCTTTCCAAGAGACATTTCCCGTTCATTTAATAGGCAAAATTAAGGCTCTGACAATTTTATTTCTATTTTAATGATACAGTTTAATATCTTCAGACACAGTTTTCCTCAAGCACTTTCTCCGGACACCCTGTTTTATGGTGCAGGGATTGGTTTAATACCACGAAGTGATTTTTGTCACACAATCTCTCGCCGCAATATCTTTTTTCTTTCTTATTGGTCCTCATCTTGAATCTTTTTCTTCCACAGAAGAATGGGATGGGGAAGAGGTGATTTCTCACTGTTGACAACATTCAACATCAAACATTGTAAAATGCTTCGGTTTCCAGTGGTGTGGATCCCCTCATTTTGCCTCCAGCATTTATTCATCACCTGGGTGCATTGGTCAGACCTTTGGACATGTCCATGTTATATAACTTTTTTAGCACATACAACGTTGGTGACACTTTTAGCCCCCAGGACCCCTTATGGACATACTTGCCACAGTGCACCCTGTGAAACATTCAATTGAGGAAATGAAAGATAGCGCATGGAACAACGATCTTGCTAGAGCACTTTTTTAGAGTTACTGAGGACGACAGCTAGTGGAAGAATGCCCAGCACTGCTGTGAGCACAGCACCCACTACATAGGAATGAAGTACTGTCCCTGTTAATTTGGGCACTCCCACAACAAACATGGAGAGGAAGTTGTCAACAAAGAGGCAGTTCTCTGCCTCAGCTTCCTCTGGCTGTAGCTCCCTTCCCCGTGCTCATTACAAAAATACTTAATTCTGTAAAGGTGAACAAATAAAGGAGAACAGAAACTGGAGAAGATTTTGCTGTTCAAAAAAGGGTGCCCATCTGAGTCAGTGTCTTCCTATGAAGCAATTTCTATGGGAGATACAATACAATTATGGAAAATGTTGACTTTGTATTGCCAATGACTGCTGAGACAACTTGGCATCTAGGAAAGCAGAGAAGGCCATCAGGACAAAAGAAGAGAAATCTAGAAAGATCCTTTGGACCTCAGAAGCCAGCCTTGGGAAGATATCATTCCCTTTTCCTAAGGCCATGATAGTAACTGCCAATCAGCGTGAGACACTTAAATGGCAAATCACTGCATTTATTGAAGAAGCCCCTTTCTTCATCCCTATCTATGTTTATTGTAATTCCTCTTCCCACTTAGAGCAAGGACTTTTCTTCTCCAAAATGAGAATAAGAACCTTAGCTCATTTCCAGGAACATTGGTGTCCTGGGTACAGATGCCAGGTGGAAAGATCTGACAACTCCCCTTGGAAAGTATTCACATTACATGCATATCACAGAACTAACGATGCCACTAGATCAGTTTCCTAGGGCTTACATGACAAAGCACCACAAAATGGGGGGCTTAAAACAATAGAAATATATATTTTCTCATAGTTCTGGAGGCTAGAAGTCCAAAATTAAGGTGTCAGTAGGACCATTTTCTTTCTGAAGTCTCTAGGGGAGGATCCTTCCTTTCCTCATCCTAGCTTCTGATGGTTGCCAGCAATCTTTGGTGTTCCTTGGCTTGTCCAGTCTCTGCCTCTCTCATCACGTGGCATTCTCTCTGCATCTATGTGTCCAAATTTCCTTCTTCTTAGAAGGACACCAATCATTGTATCTGGGCCCACTCTAAGCTAATAAGACCTCATCTTAAATTGATTAAATCTTCAAAGACTCTGTTTCCAAATAAAGTCACATTCATAGGCAGTGAGGGTTAGGACTTGAATACATCTGTCTGAGGTACACAGTTCTACCCACTACAACCTCCTAGAAACAAAATATCTGGTAGTCATCTGACAAGGCATTTTCTTGATCCCTGTCTTCTGTTCTGCTAGGTCCAGGAGTATATTTATCACCCCACAGAATTCCCTATATTCACACTATCAAAGCACATTTCTAAACTATATCATTTAAAATTGCCTTCAAAAACTCTCTTCAAGATTTGCAAGGATCTCAGCCACTGCCAAATTATCTAACACGTTGTTTTAGTAAAGACTGACATCTAGTATTTTGGGTGGTAAATATACAGTGGTGAAATTTGTACCTCTATCTTTTATGAATCTCAATGTTGCCAACGTTTAAGCCCTTAGTGGCTGATGATAAGAGTCCAAGTGTAGTAACCCTTTATTTTTCACGATATGCATTGTGATTTATTCTTGGATCTCCTGAACCTCAACTCATCACAGACTGTAGCCTCTGGTGCCCACCTATTTTCAGCACTTTGTGTAGCAAATTACCTTCTGAGGTAAAGGGTGTTTGACAGCAAACATGCATTTTAACATCCACCTCGCCAATGGATGCAGTGGGATTGTTCTTCTGAAGTGATTAGAAAGGATTCATTTTTTACCTACAGGCCTCCATATCAATAGCTATAGGTCAGTGAATACCAGGCTTCTCTTCAATCTTGGAACCTCTCTTGATATGCTGCTGGACATAAATTAGGAGCAACTTCCTCTGGGCAATAAAAATTAGTTATTTTATGATGTGTTATATTGCCATAGAACAGGTGAAATGCCTTGAAGATATCAGCTATTCCCAGGATTGAGAGACCAGTGTACCCATTAGGTTGCATTACACCAGTCCATCATGCTGTCACTGAAACAAGGTTCCTGTCACCTAGCTCTAGTTGGGCAATATATTTGTTTTGAGGCCTGCCTCACAGGCCTTAC
The DNA here is from genome assembly GCF_041296265.1 of Equus caballus. NCBI lineage: Eukaryota > Metazoa > Chordata > Mammalia > Perissodactyla > Equidae > Equus > Equus caballus. Next base: position 42,847,961 of record NC_091698.1, on the reverse strand, counting down.
TCACTACAAATTCAGTCACATACTGAGGAATAATTTCTATTAGAATAAGCCAAGTGTTACAATTTTGTATCTTTGTCTCCATAGAAAACGTTAACCCAAAATTTGGTGGGAATTCTTCCCCACTAAACCCCCACAGTCCCTCTGTGACCGGATAATATCCCCTGTCTTACAAATCTCCTCTGAAGGACAATTTCAGTTGTCTGAAATTCCCATCAGTGCACTTCCCCACTGTGCTAGTGCCTCAGTTCTGAGACGACAGGGAGAATGGCAAAGGGTCCTGGAATACACCACAGTGGTGTTAAAAGATAATTTTCAACAAAGAGTAAAATCGTGACTCTCATATAGACACAAAATGAACACAAGTTAAAGATTTTATTTAGCTCATAATTAATGAGGGGATCAGACAGATGCTAAAACTGATTCAAAAGAGAATCTAAAGAACTGGCCAATTTATAGATCAAGAATAGTGAAATGATTGTGCAAATGGAGGCAAAACTGGATTTCCCATTGGGAAGCACTGTAGAGATGAACAAATGGAGGAAGACAGTTGAGAAGATTTAACATCAAGAAAGGGTGCCCATCTGAGTCAGCGTCAATTGAACCACTACTAGACAGGACAGAATTTACATTTATATAGACAAGATTTATTTTGCTTTGCTGTCAGTTATCCTCAATTTACAGAGTTATAAAATAGCTCCTATGGAATCAAAATCGGATAACCCAGAGAGGTCCTCTGGAGTCTAGATAACGCACAGCTTCCCATTGAAACACACAGTTTCCCCTATGGTGGCAACACCCAGCAAAGTCCAGGTTTAGAAGTCTTCCTGTTGTTTTTGGTATATCAGTCTATAACATTACAATCAAAATCCTCTATGCTGGTGTGGAAACAGAATGGTGGAAGAGGAAGGAGACGTACTTATGAAATGTACAACAGGCAGGGAGAGAAGGAAGAGTGACTGGTGAGAGAACAGGGCCTGGGGAGAGAGAGAGAGAGAAAGTGAGAGAGAGAGAATAACGGTGACAGAGAGAGAAAGAACCAGGAGGGACCATCTGCACTTAACAGGTGCTGGTACTACACTCTCAAGGTCCAGACCAAACCAGCACAGAGCTGTGGAGAACCACAGGTGAGCAAACAGTTTTGGAGCTCCTCTGTATACAGCAAGCCTCTGTAAACTTAACCATGCATCCCATGGGAAGGAGGAAAGGAGAAGAAACCCTCTTGAAGGAAAATAAACAGACCTGATGGGAGGATTAAATTTTGAATTAGTTTCCCCAAAATGACTAAGCTAGAATAAATATATGGAGTAGGCTAGAAAGGGCCAAATTTCTTTAAATTGCCAAATTTATTTCTTCTTTCATCATCAGGAGTGAGCTCTCAAGAGCAAGATAAGATCAGTTATAAACAATATGGAATGAGATTTAAAATACACATTTAGACATCATGTTTATGTTTCTGTTTTGTTTATGTTTATGTTTTGGGCCATCCATTGCACACTCTCAAATTTCATCATTTTTTTATCATCAATAAATACTTAAAAATTGTAAACAATGGATATTTTTTTCTCTCCAGTATGCTGGAGTTGGTTTGATGGTGGTTTTATTGGAAACACCTTGGTTAGAGACTAAAAGATTCTGTAATTCTATGTGTACCTTATTATTGCTAATAATTAATATAACATAATATAATTATTTTTCCCTATATTTATTTTATAAATGGACACCATCCTGGACACAATTATTGGTTTCAAAATTTGTCCAGTGATTCTTGAGTATTTAAGGTAGACAGTCACATTTGGAAACAATGACGCTTTTTTTCCTTGTCCATATATGAGCCTATTATTTCTTGTCTTCAATTCCAGAACAACCCTAAATAATACTGCTGCATTTAGGTCAGCTTCTTTTCTTCTTTTTTACTTCACTGGAAGAAGTCAAGGGTTTTGCCTTTAAGGATAGTGTGGCTGTTTGTTGATATTGATGTTATTCAGCAGATCACAAATGTGTTTTTTGACTTGTTGTCTAAAGCTGTAAAAACTCAGAAGGGAATGACGAATTTTTCTCCTTGACTTATTAAAGTAATGAATTATATTGATAGTGTTCATAATATAGACCCACTCATACGTCTGAAACAAAACCCCTTTGGTCAAAGTAGATTATTCTCTAATAGACTGCTGTATTGTATTTGCTGTTTTTATCTGATTTCTTTGCCATTATTTATGTTTTATTGCATTGAGGTCAGCAAATATAAACTGTACAATGTCTGCACTTTGGAGTGTATCGAGGTTTGCTTTATGGCTGAACATAGGAGCTATTTTTGTAAACGTTCCATTGACATTTGAATAGAATAGATATGTAGAGGGTATATACTTTACTGTAGATAAATCTGTTAAATTTAGTTCATAGTGTTATTATTATAGGCATCTAATTCTTTCTTTCTTTTAGACATTTTATTTTTTTTATTTTTTGTTTTTTTTGAGGAAGATTAGCCCTGGGCAAATATCTGCTGCCCATCCTCCTCTTTTTTTGCTGAGGAAGCCTGGCCCTGAGCTAACATCTGTGCCCATCTTCCTCTACTTTATATGTGGGATGCCTACCACAGCATGGCTTGACAAGTGCTGCCATGTCCACACCCGGGATCCGAACCGGCAAACCCCGGGCCGCCAAAGCAGACGGTGTGCACTTAACCACTGCACCACTGGGCCAGCCCCTAATTCTTTATTTTTGTTCTTAGTTTGTCAAAGGCCAAGAGCTGTATGTCAAAGTCTCTTTTTGTGACAATGGCTTTGTCAGTTTCCTTTTCATTACTCACACATTTACTAAACTTCTGTTGCAACTCTAGGCTTCTATCCAATTTAACACGCTGTTTATATACATTTATGTCTACCTCTGTGGCATTTTTCTTTCCCTAGCTGTAACTAGGACATTGCTGTACTTACATTAGGTGTTAGATAGATACTCACTGATTGATTTTATCCTTTTCCCCAAGAAATGTTCTGGACAGGCATTACTTGAACTGGTTTCAAGTTTAGTATTTCAACCATTACAGGATTATTCACATGATTTATGCCTCACCCTAATATCACTGATAATATACTGATTGCAATAGGTCATCTCTTATTCCTACTTAAATAAGCCTTTGCTACTAATTAATTAATATACTCCAAAGAAGAGGTATAGAAAAAGGTGGTTCCTAAGAAGTCATTTTTGTATTTGCAGTTGGGTTCTGCAAAAATTGTGCTGTGGAAGGGATTTCTTAGGTCCTCTGAAAAGAGAAGCAAACCAATAATGCTGAGAGAATTTAACATCAGCTTTATTCATTTCGCTAACATTTGCCCTTCCTTCAGCATCTGTATTCTTTCCCAGAAATTCTACTTTGCAAAACCTAGTGTGAATGATAAGTTCCTGAGTGAAGCTAGAGTTAAAAATAACTCTCTGTTAACCGTTAATAAGTATTAGTGCTGCGGAGGCCCAATGCTGTAGTGACCTAATTCACACAGAATCAAAGTGAGTTGTGCTAAAGGACATAAGCTCTTAGAATCTTTTCCCACTTCCTGTCTCTGCGTCTCAATCAGGAATTAGTCTAAAGAGTTGCCCTTTCTCTGAGGCTGAATAGCTTTGTGTGCATTTTGACTCTCCTCATTTTACTAGTCAAAAGCTTTTACTCAACGGTGGCTCTTTCCTTAGATCCTACATTTGTCCTTATCATCAACACAAAATCTTTATGGATCAAAGTTTTGCTTGTTACTGGTTACAACTATTGTGATAGATAAGGGGAAGATAAAGAACGTTTACTTATCTGTTACATGAAAATCTCTGTAACTCAGGAGTTTTTGTATCTGTGCTGGCCAAAAGGACTCAAAATTTCCTGACAAAAGAAATTATAAATTGCCTGATTGGTGGTGGTGTAGATATCGGGGTATATTTTTAAGGCCCTTGCAAGTCTTAAGATAGAAGGGGAAATGATGAGAGGAGATTGGAGAGTGTATTGTAGTATTAGGTGGGGTTGTTTTAGGAATCGCCTCAAATTAGGGGTGAGTGCTCTTTCCAGATGAGACTTTACTTTGATTATCTAATTGAAATCAGATCGAAGATTTAGAACCCCAAAAGAACTGGTAGTGGTTGGAGGTATTCCCATGCCCTTTTTCTCTCTAGTAAATGAATACCCAAATAACAAAAGGCTATTACCAACACTACTTTTAGACCTGCAGGTGGAGGACTTAACTTTGTTAAAGGGTCTTGTGTTCTAACTGCTTTTTCTTCATTGGTAATTGGGGATGAAAGAGAAGAGAAGTGCCACGATCTGAAGGGCTCTGAATTTTGGGACCTGATAGGGTAAAGAGAGCAGGGCAATGATAAATCTATCTCCATCTTTCCAGGGCTTAACTTCACTGTTACAAAATCTTAAACAAAGCAACAAGTTTCTCCCTCTATAGGTTTGGGAGATACGAATTTCATAGGTGTAGGGAGCAGGACCCTAATGGCATAACACACTTGCGAACAATGATCTCTTATTAACAACAGAGGGACAAATCCAACATGGCTGATGCCAGAAGAATTTCATACCTTTAGGGAGAATTTACCTGAAGATTCCCCAAACTGAATCTCATGTAGAAATTCTGTGTGTGTTGGCTTTTTTGAGTGAGGGATTGAGGCAAGGAATACTGTTTCCACGTGCTTGGAGGAGTCGTGAGGTTAGTAAAATCTATGTTCTGTAAATTCGACAGTCTTCTAACTTTTGTATATTATCTGGGAGACTAAAGGTCATGTTTAGAGGGAAAGGTTGGGCCAGTTAAATTCCACTTCTGAGTATTTATCTGAAGAAAACAAAAGTACTAATTTAAAAAGATATCAGCACCCGCATGTTCATTGCAGCATTATTGACAATGGCCAGGATATGGAAACAGCCTAAGTGTGCATTGATGGAAGAATGGATAAAGAAGATGTGGCACACACACACACAAACACACACAGAATGGAATACTACACATCCATGAAAAGGATGAAAAATTGCCATTTGGGACAACATGGGTGGACTTTGAAGGCCTTATACTAAGTGAAACAAGTCAGACAGATAAAGACAAATACTGTATAATTTCACTCATATGTGAAATCTGAAAAGACCAAAATAAACAAACGAAGCAAAACAACCCAAGCTCACAGACTCAGAGAATAGATTGGGCATTGCCAGAGGGGAGGGGAAGTGGGGGAGGGTGAAATGGGCGAAGGGAGTCAAAAGGTCCAAACTCCTAGTTATAAAGTAAATAAGTTATGGAGATATGATGTACAGCATGGTGACTATAGTTAATACTACTGATTGGCATATTTGAAAGCTGCTAAGAGAGTAAATTTAAAAAGCCTTATCACAAAAAAAATTTTGTAACTATGTATGGTGACAGATAGTAACTAAACTTATTGTGGTGATCATTTCATAGTGTATACAAATATTGAATCATTATGTTGTACACCTGAAATTAATATAATGTTATATGTCAATTATACTTCAATTAAAAAAGTAAGTTAGAAAAAAAGAGGTTTGATCTGCTGAAATAAATACTTAGAATGGATAGTACGTTTGAAGTCCATTGATTGGATATATGTAATTCATATGTAGCAAGAGAATAAAGAGCATCTTTACAAAAAGATGGATAGAAGGTACTATAAAAGAAAAAGGGTAACACAGGATCCAGAAACCTTGTATTCAACCAAGAAGACCAGAATTTGGGGGAAAAAATCAAAACTAAAATTTCGCATATTAGCTGATTGATTAACTAAACCTAGTAGCACTTTATATTAGTTTTTTATGCATAACATATTTTAGTATTAATTAAAGATTTAAAAATTATTGTTCAAAATTTGGGTAGTACAAGAAAAGTGTGAAATGGATGCTTAACCTCGCTCACAGTCCTCCAACCAATAGGCAATTATGATTAGCATGTGATATGTTTTCTTTCGGTATATTTTTCTACGTAATATATAGTTCTAAATTCAGATGATTTTTACCTCCCTTAAAATTATAGCAAGGGCATTTTCTCTTGTAATTACTAACCGTTTGCAAAAATGATTTTGCGCTTCCAATTTTAACATAGGGTCCTTTAAACAAGTAAAATGCTCTCCAAAAGCATCACTACCCATTTTAGAGTAAAGGTCCAGTTGCCTGATGCAAAGTAGGCACCTAATAGATGTGAATCCCACCCACTCTCGCTTCTGTCCCTCTCAGGGGAGTGCCAAGCAGGCAAGAGACAGTCAACAAATGGTTGTTAGATTTAAAGTAGTAGGGATAGCAGAAGAGGCCTTGCTTTTTGGAATAGCGTAAGATTGATGGCACGCCTTTAAAAAATGACAAATGTCTGGCTCAGCTGTTAAATATGGTGTAATTCTCTTAAAACAGTCATGTCTGCTATTTATGCCTTTGTATCAGGCTAAACGTATCAGAACAGGATTTTATGTGTTAGGAAACATGATTTGACTGGTAGTATTTCTAAGCTGTGTTACAACGGGTTATTTTTCTGGGAATACCAATTCATCTTTAGAACCCAGTTAGTGTTGCCGGCAGGCAGTACAGGACTGTTCCATTTTATTCTGTTCAGACAATGTTTGTGGTGAGGTCTAATAAGGTGATTCTTTCTGAAAAAAAAGTTTCTCTCTTTGTTGCTGGGAGGCACACTCTTGGGGAGGAAAGGCTCCACTTGTGGATTAAACCTTACAGATCATTCCTTTCACCTCAGGAGTTTGTTAACGATGCACATTCTAGGGCGTTCCCAGAGGTTCTGACCTCGTCACTCCTGGGTGGAGCCCAGCACTCTGTATTTGTAACCAGTGCCCCAATTTGTAACATTGGCCAGGACACACTTTTATTTCTATTTGTGCTAAGTTTGGTATGTTGGATAAGCACTGTAGAAAGTTAGCAAGGGATGACAGGCGAGAGATTTTTCTAAGGCATTTTCGTTGAGTCTCTCTCACACTCTCTTTCCTTTGAGCTTGGTTTATAGCTTGTCTTTTTAGTTGTCATATATATATATATACATATAAAGAAAATGGCTTAGCTCTGCCTCCCTGTACAAAACATCTCTAATTATCCATCTTCTTATATGCCTTTCCCTGTTAACCAAGGAGCAATGGCTTTCAGAGGCTCTCTGAGGCATCCCATCAGAGCAAGTCATGGTGAGAAAAGCTGAGGGCGAGTGGCTGCGGGTCCATGAAGCAGCACTTGCCCCTCTTTAGACAGAATAGCATCACTAATCAGTCTCTCCAGTAAGCTGCCCTTTGAATTGCAGGTCCCACAATTCTACAAATGTTTGAAAACCACTATTCTAGATGTTGCAAATAATTCTCGTACAGTTTCTTTTTTTCATTGAAAAAGCAATTTGTAAATATATTCACTGTAAAATATTCAAGCAATGGATTAAAGAAAGCTCTCATTTTCTTGGGGTGACTGTATAATGTATTGTTCAAACAAGGACACTTTTGAGAATGAAAGGGAGGCTGTTAGTAATTACATTGGCATAAACTGAGACTCTTCTGGGCAAACTAAGACTTGTGGTGACCCTATCGTTTCTCCACCAAACTCATTCTTTTCCCTGTTTCCTCTTCTTTCACCACCAATCACACCTTTCTATGTATTCTTTCATAGGTAAGATTGATAAAGTTTATTTTACCACTTCCTTTTACACTTTACATTTTCCTGTTTTTAATTATTACAATTAATGCTGCAAAAGCAATGTGCAAATCTCTTAGGGTACCCATGTGTGGAATTGCTTGTTGCATTTTTTTATTTTAATCATTTATGTTCAAGACAATCTAAAAATATATTACCATCGTAACACAGAGGCTATTGAAGATTTGAACTTTACTTGATGACCTGGGATCATGATTAGGGATATGGATTCTTGCACTGTGGGCAAAAACCAGTCAGGTTCTCAGGGACTATCTAGCCTTGCCCTAAATGGGCCCTCTGAGTTATTGAACATGTTTCTATTATTAATAAATCACATAATTAAAAAATTAAAAAACTGTGCAGAACCTAAGAAATCATCAAATACAATTCCTTTCCCTTACAGATGAAAACCCTGAAGCCTGTAAAACTAAACTCACCCATGGCCGGAGACCCAGCAGATCTGTGACTAGCGAAGGTCTCCTGGGTGCAGGCTAATTCTGTGTTTTTCTTTTCTTTCTCGCTAAGCTCTAAGCTAAGCTTGATGTGTCAACCCCTCTCCCTGGACTAGTGGGATCTCTCTTATTTGCTGTTCTCTATGTGTATGATAATGCCACAGCTAAAAAATATTGATTCCAAATGACAGAAACACAAACAAAACTGACCTAAATAAACAAGAAAATATAGCGATTCACACAACGGAGACGTCCAATAGAAGATTTAGGGATTCACAGGTTGATGGGGCTCCAGATGTAGTTCCCTGTGATTCTCCAGACCTGCCCTCCTCCTCGTCTCAGGGTTGCCCTCAGGACGATGCATGGAAGCAACATGGCTGAAGCCTTCCCAGAACTTCCGTTCTCTCTCCAGACTGTCTAGAGGACCTAATGTCTCATGATAGCTCTCAGAGGAGCCAGGGGAAATTTTTTTCTAAAGACCCTATCAAGGGTCTCCTCCTTTATCGTTAATGGAAATCGTGACTCATGCCCTCCTAAAAACAGTCACTGATGTCAGGCTAACACACTGATTGGCTTAAGTTATTAATCAGAGTCCTCTTTGGGGCTGGCATTGGAATGAATCTCACTGAACCTGTGTGGCCGGGAACTTGGAATGAGGGTTTCTCAAAAGAAAACCTGGATGCTCTTGTTAAAGAATTGAGTTGTAAATGGTGAGGAGGCAACCTATAAATAAGCATATTCTCTGGAAATTCACAGTGTTTATTAGAACTGGGTAGAAAAACAGAACAGATAGCCGCGAGTGAAGAAGGTTTGACTGTTTCTTCTAGGATTAAATTTAGTGTTAATATTTTGTGTGATGCACTCTGCTTAGCAGAGAATCTTTCAAAGCTTTTTTTTTGGATCATTGTTCTACATAGTTGAGTTTTATGGATAAATGGCAATTGACAGTATGGTCCCCTAAAACGATTTGCAGACCTAGAGTAACAGCTTACCCTGAGGGAAGAGGGAACAGCAGTGGTGAACAGGAGTGATGGGAATTGTATAGACACCTTAGAGCCTTTTTTATGGCTGTAGAATTTCAAGCCATTGAGCTAATTTGGGCTATAACATTTTGTTGAGAGGTCTCTGGCATCCAACTCCCACTGGGCTCCCTGTTTTTTCTTTCATTTATTTTCATTCCACCTCAATTCGAGGTTTATGTGAAATTACTCTCTGAGAGCTAAAGAATCCAGAATGCCAAAATGAACAGTAAGAACAAGAATCTCAGAGATACGATCAGATATGATCAGTGCTCTTTATAGTCGTCAGAAAGATTTGAAGACATGACCTTCAGGATTTTTTCCAGCGTGTGAAGTTAGGTGTGGTCATGAGACTTGCTTTGGCCTACGAAATTTGAGTAGAAGTGATATGTACCATATCCAGGGGAAGCTTTAAGAGTTAAGAGTATGATCCAACACATTCTCTTTTACTGCCTTGGTAATTTGGGGGGCATTTGTCAAGATGGAGAATTTTATAGCCTGGTAATCTCTATGATATGAGTGACCTACTGATCTATGATGGACATTTAGCATGAATGAAATAAAACACCACAAACTTTTGTTATTATAAACCAGGGGTCTGAAAACTATAGAAAGAGTTTAACTTGTGTTAAACTACTGGGATTTGGGGTCATTTGTTACTAGAGCATAACCTGCTCCATCCTGACTGATAAAAAATTGAAACAAATATTTCCTCTGAAAGTGTTTAGATAGAAAGTAATAAAAAAGAAAACTCAGAATAATTTCTCTTGTTATTTATAACAGGAGGCAAACATTGGAGATTTAATATTTTTAGATCTCTTGAGTTATGATTAGTACTGCCTTGGGCAAAGGCTGTGGGGTGTCTGAGAGTTGGATTTTCAGAGGTAATGTGCAAAATAACATCTTACACTTCTTTCTTGGGCAACCTAGCATCCTTAAAATAAAATAAAGAAAAAGAAAATTCTGAAAAAAGACATTACTTTTAATGGTTGTTTCTCTTTCTTTCTTTCTTTTCATTTTTAATGCATATATGATTCTTAAGATTATGACTAGAATCACATGCTTCTTTTCTTCACTACTTTTCTAACTTTTCTGAAGACCTTTAACTTGTGATAAATATAAAGAAAACACCAAAAGTGCCAATTATATTGCCTTTTCCAAAAAAAGATGTGACCTTTAAATTAAAATCAATAAGGCCCAGCATCTCTTATTCACACTTTTGGGTGACAAAACAAGATTGATAAAGAGAAAAGAGATGGAAATTTAAGAAGATTTTGGCTTCGTGCTCCAGGACATCTACTTGAGAATGTGTGCTTATTTTCTCATTCATTTCTTTATAGATATAATTTCTGTGAGTTTCCAAGATTGGGCTGATTTAGGCTTATAGATTCATTAATCTAAGATCTTCTCATTTTAGGGACAAAGGAGTAAAGATACAGATGTGTGATTTGGACTAGCTAACACAACTAGATGATGAGAGAACCAGATGTTAAGCCTACGTATTCTTTCTACAATACCGTGATATATCAATCTATTCTTGCTTTAGTGTTTCAAATACCACAAGCAAACAAAAGAATATAAATACTATGTACCCTCACCACCTGCCTTGCCATTTTCCTTTCCCTCATCCTCAGCTCCTCTTATTCTGCCTCTTGTTTACTCTAAACGAGCCACACTGGCCCTCTTTCATTCTTGATCCCCCCGTAGGGTATTTGCACTGGCTCTTCTCTCTTCCTGAAGCACTCTTCTCCCAGATACCTGCATATCTGCAGGGCTCATTCCTTTACCTAGTTCAAAACGAGGCCTAACTATCTCTGCATTTAAAATGAAGACTCCTCCTCCATGCACTCCAAGTATCCCTTATCTGTGCTCTGTTGTTTTTGCCTGGCGTTTGCCAGTTTCCTTCATGATTATTATGCTTATTATTCTGTCTCTCCCTCCCAGAATGTAACCCTCATGTAATCAGGGATTTTTCTGTTTTGCTCATTGATATATCCCACATGCCTAGAACAGTCTTAGCACATAGTAGGGATTCAAAAATGTTTGTTGATAGAATGAATGTACAAAGAGAAGAGAGAAAATAAGTCCATATGTGATTAAAAGGGAAAGAGAATATTCAATTCAAAGACTTATTAGAAGGGGCATAATTATGTGTTTAATGTTGCTTGTGCCTGGCTTTTGTGAATTCTTCTCAGTACAGGAGAAAGAAACGAACATTTGTTGAATGCTCACGTCACAGGCCAGGGCCTAGGAGCTTTACATATGATATCTGTTTTGATTTCACGTGAACAGCAATCACAGTACCTTCAAGGTAGGGCTATTACTTCCATTTATAGGTGAGAAAATTCAACTGGAGGTTTAAGCAATTTGTTCAAAATACTATAGCTCTGATGTGTGGATTTGAATTCACATCAATTTGGCTGCAGTGCCCTCACTCCTTCTGTTTCCATTCTATTATGGTTAAGGAAAGGAGGTAGAGAATGAATAAGATTTTTAACATTCTTTACACAGGCTTATATGTTTTGGACAGACATACCATAATCTCCTATGTTATCCCCTTGAATAGAAAGAATTAACTCACTCTTTTTTATCCTCAGAAAAAGCTTAGTCATTGCATATAACCCTGTCCATTATTCTAATTCGTTCTAAGTTAGAATTTTAATTTATTTTACAATATTGGCACTCACATACAATACTCATCAACTCATAAATATTATTAGCTTATGCCTTTGACCTATGACCCAAAAATGAGGGGCTAATATCTCCCAGATAGCACACTTTTCAGATGCTGGAGATAAAAGAAGGAAAAAAATATTTACTTTCCTTGGCATAATTCTTCAGGCAGTTTCTGCTACATGTGAAGAAAATTCTTTTTATTTGGAGGTAAACATTCATGAAGGCCTTCGTCTGGCAATGTATTTGATAATAATCTGAAGAAGTAGGAACTGACAGACTTGATGACAGTTGACCAGTCTTCCAGTTGTCGCTCAGGGCTGAGGGCTCTCGCTTTCTCCATGAAGACAGTTAAGGTCTTCCTTTCCTTGTAAGGAAAGCCCTAGCCACTGTAGAAATAAGTAGACAAGAGGCAGAACGGTTTCATGGGGAATAATCTAAATAGAGACTCTGAGAAATGAGTTTCTGTGTCAGTTCTGCTGACATCTAAATTTGTACAAATAAGGTTTTCCTTTTTCTCAGTTTCTTCACTTGCAAAATTAGTGCATTGGGCCCAGTGATCTGTTAAGCCAGCTTTTAGGTCCAAAATTCTAGAGTTTTCCATAAACTTATTTGCTAGAAAATGATAGGGAAAGGACAACAAGATCATATTTAATATGTATTATTATTTTAGATCCAACTAAGGAAAAATTTCTGAAATTGGATGGACCCTACTGCATTTTTTCCATCTTCTGGTACATGCTACAGACTGTTTTCAAATAAAGAAAGGAAAGCCTATTTCTTTCTGGGCGGAAAATTGATGGCTTTTAAGATACTTTAGAACAGACATCTTGAAAAGTTGATTAAGTGCTCTTTAGAGTACAGAGTTTATCAACAACTTCTGTGGCCTTACTCTGTGTGAAAATGGGCACAAAATGCACAGCTTTTAGGAAACCTCTAATTTTTACGTAACTTCTATTTCTGGGAATCTTTAGTTTACAGCTTTCAACATGTACTCAGAGAGAGCAATTTCAAATGAACTACAGATTAGGAAATTGAAAAATACTGTGGAGGTGTGCGATTCATCTTGGGAGATGTGGTCTTGACCCCTCCCACCTCCGCATCCTCTGATTAGAAAGTGCTCTGTGTGGAGGAGCAGAGGTAGATATGGAGAGGATCTGTATACTGGGAATTAAGGTCATACTGGGAATTAAGTTTTTGGTTTGTTAAAAAAAATTTTCTATGAGTTTCCGTTGTCAGGAATCTAGGCAATAAAACTCCTACATTGTTTTGCTGAACCAAAGTCTGCTAGAAACTGTGAATTGGGTTTAGAGTGGAGCACATCAAGCTTCCAGTCATCTGTGACCTGAGAAGGATGTGGAAATAATCCAAGTGCATATGTGGGAAAGGGAGACAGGTAATTTACTGGATAGAGCTTTGCTTCATTCAAAGAGAGTAAGAAGAAAGCTCCCCCCGGGTGTGAGGAAAACTACCACAGAATAGAGGAAAGGGAATAGTATCTAGAAGCCTCAAAGGAAGAACTTATTTTTGTAATTGATCTACTGAAAAGTGTAGATGTCATTTTTAAGCAAGTCCTTTGTATCTTAAGAGTACACAAAGGCATTGTCTCTAGGAAGGAGAAGCAGACATTCATTAGGAGAGAAGGAGGGACAATAAAAAGCAGTAGAATTAGAGGAAAATGTGATGATAAAACAAAGACTGGCCTCAGAAAAAATAATAACCCAATGACAGAAATAAAGTCTGTATTTTCAGTTATAAAGAATTGAAGGTGCAGAAAAATCAGTCAGGGATGCAGAGAGTAACTTGAAAAGAGCATCAAGAATTTAAAGGCCGAATGATAAAGAGGAAAATGATGAGCCAAAAGAAGTTGAGATAGATGACATAAACTATAAATAATAGTATGCCTGAAGGAGAGAACAGAACAAATAGCTCAATGAATTCAAATGAAACAAAAATTTAAAGACTTTTCCAAAGACTGGTATATGCAGATTGGGAAAGCTTAATATATTCTAGACAAAGCCCATGGAAAGAAACTCAAGCATAGATATTTCATAGAAAATAATTTAGATTTTAAAGACAAAGATAAGATAAATACAAGGATTTAAGTAGAAAACCTCATTTCTTCCAAAAAATAAAATATCTTCAGTCTTCAATTCTGCACCATCAAAGGCAAGATGTGAGTGCAGCAATACTTAACAGAATTTTGAGGGTAAAAAAAACCACCTCACTTGCAGCCCAATAATTAAATATATTTTAGGTAATACTTTTTTCATATTACATATTTAATATAATTTTAACTTCTGGAAACATAACAATACATAATGGATCATAGCCTATGGGCTAGAGGATAGACAGTGGAATGTGAGAGCATGAAAGGAGGGAGTGAAGTGATTAGGAGAAAATGTAGATTCAATAACTGAGCTTCTTGATGAAATAAAATTACATAGTAGACTTGAGAATGCAGAGTTTGACTTGAGAATACTGGATTAACAGGAAGTTTTGGTCCGAGAGAACAATACATTGGCATTTGAACCATTCATTTTTAAGAAGGACCATGTAGGGGCCGGCCCCATGGACAAGTGGTTAAGTTCGTGGGCTCTGCTTCAGTGGCCCAGGGTTTCACCAGTTCAGATCCTGGGTGTGAACCTGGAACCTCTCATCAAGCCATGCTGAAGTGGCATCCCATATAGCACAACCAGAAAGACCTACAACTAGAGTATACAATTACGTACTGGGGGGCTTTGGGGAGAAGAAGAAGAAGAAGGAGAAGAAGAAGAAGAAAGAAAAGACTGCTAACAGATGTTAGCTCAGGTGACAATCTTAAAAAAAAAAAAAAAAAGAAGAACCATGTATATGAAATAACAAGATTCAAGGAGTGAACATAAGAGTTGGAGGCATCATCTTTGCCTCCATCTTTGCAAAAAGAGAGAAGAAGAGAAGAGAGAAGATATTGGGATTAAGTTGTGAGAAGTTACTGTCATTTGGGCTGTCCAAAGGACATTTAAATTACCAAATGCAATAGTAGAACTTGACGACAAGGGGAAGAATGTGAGATGGAAACCAAAATGATAAAAGAAATGACATGGTTTGTGACTTAGAGTAGTGAGGAGTTGATGACTCTGAATGGAACAAGCTTCAAGGAACAGAGGAGTTCTATAAGTGGGTGGGAATAAGGAAACATGACAGCAGACTTAGACAGCAAAGACAAAGTACACACCAGCTCTCAACTACAAGATATTTAAGGCTGGTGGAGTGAGGAGTTTACTTGAGAGGGCTACCCATAAGGTCCTGTCTTTGAGAAAGAGCCAGGAAATGGAGAAAATATTTTAAGAATAGCTTAAGCATTTAAGGAGTTTATTTACCAGGAAATAGTTATTCTAGAGGGTACAGAGGGTTTGGGAGAGCAATATAAAGTTAATGAATAAATGAGAATCAATTCAATCTTACATAGTAGTAAAAGAAATTCAAATCAAAGCAAGACAGATACCATTTTCGTCTCCAAATTGACATGTGTTACTCAATATTATTGATACTGTGGTTAAACAGTCTTACACATTCTCTGTAGAGATGTAAATGGTGTCATCTTTCTGGAAGGCATTTTGGCAAGATACAATAACATGTTAAAATTGTATACACTTTTTATGCTGTCATCTCTTTCTTTTATACCTAAGGTTTCAGCTTAGATATTGCATATTATAGACAGCATTTCTTAATTTTGCAAAACAATGTTGTATGCCTTTCCTTTGTGCTCACCTGATGCCCTGTACTCCCTCTGTTATAGCACTTATCATAATCTATTATAATGGCTTGTTTAGTTCTATAGATTTGTCTCCTGACTTTAAGCTCCACCTTGTTATTCTATCCTGCTTGTAACCATCTACCTCTGTATATACAAGGTTTCTAGGACTTAAGATAAGCTCACTCATGTATAAATGAATAAACAGATAATAAAAGGATGGAGGAAGGGATAAAGGAAGAGAGGATGCACCTATGTTAATAAAGATATTTTAAAAATGAGAGAGAGAGAGTGAGAGTGCAAAGGTGAAGGAGAGCAAAAGAGAGAGAGAAAGATTTGAGTCCATAAACACCAAGATGCTAAGGATAGCTATTCTTAAGGACTGAGTTTACAATGGTCTTAATTATCTTGATTTTGCTTCTCTGTGTTTTTAAAAATTTCGTTTATTTTAATAATAAAAACAAAAACTATTTGAAAAGAAAATAGATCTTGAGCCAACATCATTCTTTATGGTTTCACAAGAGTCAAATAATTAAGAAAAAACTGTAGTATCTTCATTCAGGGAATAGATAATGTACATAAGAGAAATAGATCAGGTATAAAGCAAGAGAGAATGGCCAGCACTGTGGTAAACCGGACAGTAAAAGCCCATTTATAATTGACTTCAGCTTTAAAACTTAGGAATTTGGGCAGGCTTAATAAGACACGTTTATGAACTGACTGTGACCTTCAAATCTCCAGAGAGCGACCTCTGCTTAGAGCCAGGAGGAGGGCGAGGTTGTCTTCTATTATCCTTATTATCAGCTACCCTTGGGGAAGCTTTATCTAATAAAGTAACATGCGGAAAAAGGGCTTTATTAAAAATAAGGAGAAAAAATCATTTTTGTTTGTGGCAGTGTGATTATTTCCTGAAAAAATCCAGAGTAATGTGGTGGCAAACTATTAGCATAAGTAAGAGTTAGCAAGATGGCTGCAATAAAGCAATGTCAAAAATTCCACAACTTTACAACACGTCAAAAATTAGCAGTTAGAAAGTATAGTAATTAAGATAGTGTACTGAGCACGCTCCTCGATCCACTCCCTTACAAACAAGCTATTAAGAGTAATGCTGTGAAATAAATAATAATACAATCTCCTAGAGGAGTTTTGAGAAATTCTTTTGAGAAAATTCTTGATAATAAAGAATAGAAAATTATTTTCTGGTCCACGCACAGCTTTAATTATTTAAAAATATGTTTATACTCTTGAGTTTCCTGCTTAAGAATGAAAATTAGATAATTGCCAGCTAAATAATAGCAAATTAAGTCTCTCAATTATTTTTTTTGTCTCTCATTTCTTGCATCCTTTCCTTTTATTCTGACCTGCTGAATTCTATTCACTACCACTTTTGAGCCTATGATGTTCTGTTCCAGTCTTTATTTGTTTGTTGGTTATTAATTCTCATCCTTCTTTCCTGATTGGGATTAATA
The DNA here is from genome assembly GCF_041296265.1 of Equus caballus. Classification (NCBI taxonomy): domain Eukaryota; kingdom Metazoa; phylum Chordata; class Mammalia; order Perissodactyla; family Equidae; genus Equus; species Equus caballus. Next base: position 42,830,961 of record NC_091698.1, on the reverse strand, counting down.
ATTTCATTGCCCCGTGCTTACATTTCAGTTTGTTTTGATTCAGACATTAAATTGCATTTTAATTTCTCCTGGATCGAGATATTTCTTGCTTTTAGTTTGATTCTAATGTTTTAAAATTTAACTTAATTTAAATTTTTTAATTGAGGTAATATTGGCTTATAGCATTATGTTAATTTAAGGTGTGCAATTGTATTTTGACTTCTGTATAGATTACATTGTGTTCATCACCAAAAGTCTAGTTTGCATGTCCCCCATTACCCCTTTCACCCTTCCCCACGTCCCCCTTCACCTCTGGTAACCACCAATATGTTCTCTGTATCTATGTGTTTGTTTGTTGGTATTGTTGTTGTCATTGTTGTTTTTATCTTCCACACATGAGAGAAATCACATAGTGTTTGTCTTTCTCCGTCCGACTTGTTTCGCTTCACATCACACCCTCAAGGTCCATCCATGTTGTTGCAAATGGCAAGATTTCATCTACTTTATGGTGCAGTAGTATTCCATTGCATATATATAGACCACATCGTTGTTGACAGAAATCAAAGAAGACATAAAGAAATGGAAAGATATTCTACGTTCATAGATGGGAAGAATTAACATAGGTAAAATGTTCATATTACAAAAGCAATCTACAGATTCAGTGCAATTCTAGTCAAAGTCTCAATGACATTTTTCATGAAACTACAACAAAGCATCCTAAAATCTATATGGAACAACAAAAAACCCTCAATAGTAAGGCAATCTTGAAGAAAAAGAACAAAACTGGAAGTAATATACTCCCTGATTTCAAAGTACGTTACAAAGCTATAGTAATCAAAAAGCACAGTACTGGTGGCAAGACAGACACACAGATCAATGGGACAAACTGAGAGCCCAGAAATAAAGTCACACATTTATGGACAGCTAATTTTTGACAAAGGAGCCAAGAACACACAATCGAGAAAGGAAAGTCTCTTCAACAAACGGTGTTGGGAAAACTGGACAGCCACGTGTAAAAGATAAAGTAGGCCACTATCTTACACTGTACACAAAAATTAACTCAAAATGGATTAAAGTCTTGAAACCATAAAACTCCTAGGAGAAAACATAGTCAGTAAAATATAGTCTGTATGCTCTGTGACATCAGTTTTAGCAATATCTTTTTGGAAATGTTTCCTCAGGCAAGGTAAACAAAAGAAAAAATTAAAAAATGGGACTACATCAAACTAAAACGCCTCTGCACAATAAAGGAAATGATCAACAAAACGAAAAGACAACCTACCTATTAGGAGAAGATATTAGCAAATCATGTATCTGATAAGGGATTAATACCCAAAATATATAAAGAACTCATACATCTCAACAACATAGAAACAAATAACCTGATTAAAAAACAGGGAGAGGATCTGAACAGACATTTTACCAAAGAAGTTACACAGATGGCCATCAGGCACATGAAAAGATGTTCAACATCACTAATTTTTAGGAAAATACAAATCAAAACCACAATGAAATATCACCTCCCGTCCAACAAAAAGGCTGTTTTTAAAAAGACAAAAAATGACAACTGTTGGAGAGGATGTGGAGAAAAGGGAGCCCTCATACAGTGCTGGTGGGAATGTAAACTGGTGCAGTCACCATGGAGAAGAGTATGGTGATTTCTCAAAAACTTAAAACTAGCACTACCATATGGTCCAGCTAGTCCACTTCTGGGTATTTATCCAAAGATCACAAAAACAATAATTCTAAGAGATGTATGCACCCCTGTGTTCATTACAGCATTATTTACAATAGCCAAGACTTGGAAGCAACCTAAGTGCCCATCCTTGATGGATCAATGGATAAAGAAATAGAATTTGATTGATGGAGAAAAAAAAAATCGAGCAGAAGTAGTTGCAAGCAAAGAATAGAAGAAAGTTATAAGAGAAGTAAAAACCAATCTTAACCCACAAAATCCTAGAAAAATTCAAGCTTGAAGTCAATATTCACAAGCAGGGTGCCACAGGAAAATTCTTGGTGTAAATGATTAAAGAACCGGTCAACCAAAACCCTTTCCTTCCTAAGATGTTCTCAGTGTTTGATAACAGATGCATTTTCCTCTAGGTTAATACTTCTAAGGCTCTATTCTAAACTAAGTGAATGCTCTGCCTGTGGGCTCCAGCTGTGGGAATTCTCATACACTTCAATGTAAACAGTGGTCCTCAGTTGGAGATTGGAAGGATTTTTGGTTGTTGAAATGACTGGGGGTTTCTACTGGCATTTAATAATCAGGTTCCGGGAATGCTAAATATCCTGCTATACACAGGACTGCCTGGCACAAAATAGTACAATCTTCACCCAAACAATCTAGACCAATACTCTCTAATAGAAATACAAAGCAACCCACATGTACAATTTTAATTTTTCTATTCACATTAAAAAAGTAAAAAGAAACAGGTGAAATTAATTATAATAATATATTTTATATAATCAAATATTTCCCACATATTATCATTTCAGCAGATAATCAATATAAAATTACCCATGAACTATTTTATGTATTTTTTATTTGTACTAAATTTTTGAAATCCAATGTTTATTTTACACATAAAGCACATCTCAGGATACTAAATTTTTATTGGAATGGTTTGATCTGCATTTATATTTCATAAAGTTCCCAGTTGAAAAATTAGACTCACATCATAGTTGTTCTGAACACAGTTAATTTTTTCTAAATAGCTTTTTTATTTTTCTCTGCTTCAGCAAATTGCAATTGCCACATGCTGTAAAATTTGTGATGTACTTTTCAATCCTTTTTTCTTTACTGTTTTGATTGTAGTACTGGCTTTTTCCTCTCCATTTAATTCTGCATCAGTATTATGCTAAAAATATTTTAAAGTAAAACTTAATTATCCTTATTTATTTTTTAAACTAGAAATATAATTTAATTATGATATAATTTCACAAAGAAGTATCTCAATTTAATTACCAGTTACATTTTACATATCACTGTAATCATGCAGTCGGCCTAAAATATTCAAACCAATATCTTCAATGTTACATTAGTGTGTAGCAAAAAAATCACTCAAACTGGGCAATTTGTTGACATTGACTAGATCAGCAGAGTGTTTACGTGTCATATGAGAAACAATGCAGGTGCTTGGCACGCACGCGACAATACAACAGCACTATCTTACACAATGCAATGGTTACAGTGAAATGTAGAACTAAAAAATGATAAATTTGTGTTTCATGAAAAATATTTTATACTGCTTCAGTTCTTAAATATAAATCCAAGTTCATTAAAACACAAAGTCCTATCTGCTCTGGCATCTTGTTACCTGTTTGGCCTCAGCTCCTGTCACTAGCCCTGGTCACTTTTGTCTGCCACCCTGGTCTCACTGCTGCTCCTTGAACAAGCTGGGCCTGATCCCACATCAGGGATTTTGCACGGGTTCCATCTTCTCAGAAGCTGCCCCACAGACGGCCGCAGTGGGCCTTCTTTAAGAATGCTGTTCACACCCCGTCCCCTCCTCACTCTCCTTCTACCCCTCCTGCTTTACTTTATTCCTAGCATATGTCTCCATCTAATAAACTATGTGATTTGTGTGTCTCTATTGCCTTTCTCATGCTTCCTAGAATATAAACTGCATGAGGGTAAGAGTTTTGTCAGTTTTGTTCACTGATCTACCCCTGGAAGCAAGAACAATGTCCAGTGACAGTTGAAGCCCAATCAATGTTTGTTAAATAAGTGAACTTACACAAGTAATTATTAATGAATAGATATGACACATAATTTGCAAACAAGAAGAGGGAAAAAATAGAGCAAAAATACTCAGTCTATTTAATAAAAGGCAAAAATGAATGAGTGAAAAAGAATTTATAGTTAAACAAAACATAAAATGAGATGGAAGAATAAATCCAATGAAATCATTAATCATAATAAGAGTGAATAAGTTAATTCCTCTATTAAAAACAGAGTAAAAATCCTATTAAATTGCTTCATAGTTTCATGAAGGAATATATAAATTATAAGAGAATTTGTAGAAACTTGAGTCTGTAATTACAGTGGAAGAGTTACCTCGCCTAGTTAAATTTATGTTTAGAGTATACACAATTAAGGATATGGGGGATTTGAATAATAAAGAAATAAGCTTAACATTGTGGATTGATAGAACCCTTTAGTCAATCAACAAAAAATAGAATAATTTCAGACACCCGGGGAACATGAGACACCATAATACCATGACTAAGTATTAGGCCTCAAAGAAATCATCAAGATTTCATTGGAGGGAAATTTGAAAAAAACTCACGCAATGTGTAATTTATATACCTGTTGACTTCCCTAATTCACATTCCCAATTCTATACTACAGAAACATTCAGAAATGAAAAGAAAAATATACGTACAGACATGTTAATTGTGGCATCATTTTTAATAGTGAAAAACTAAAAATAACCATTAGTTTACCAATGAGAGAATGATTAAATAAACAAAAGTTAATTCGTATTATGGAACACTATACAGCAATCAAAAGTATCCCCAAGGTTTCTAAAATATTTTGCTAAGAGTAAATGTCGCAGAAGAGTCGTGTAGATTCATCCCATTTAAGTGATACATATAAACACACGTGAATAGATCTAGAATTGACAGATTTTTTTAAGCCATTAGCATTAGTTACTTCTGTGAAGAGGAATCCAAAAGGATAAGGTTAAGTTGGAAACTACACTTTTTTTTTTAAATTTTTTATTTTTTCCTTTTTCTCTCCAAAGCCCCCCAGTACATAGTTGTGTATTCTTCGTTGTGGGTTCTTCTAGTTGTGGCATGTGGGACGCTGCCTCAGCGTGGTCTGATGAGCAGTGCCATGTCCGCGCCCAGGATTCGAACTAACGAAACACTGGGCCGCCTGCAGCGGAGCGCGCAAACTTAACCACTCGGCCACGGGGCCAGCCCCGGAAACTACACTTTTATGTGCTTTTTATGAAACTAAAAAAAAATATATAAGATGATTTTGGTTTCTTCATTATACTTCTATTTTCAATATTTTCTGTAATACATCTTCTATAATTCAGAGAAAAATAAATTGAACAAGCTTTACAAATTAAAAAAAATTCTTTGGCAATATAAAAGAAATCCACATCCACTCATCCTAATTTCAAGCAGAGCAAATTACTGAAAAACTACACTTATTGAGTGTCTCATATAAAGAGGACAATTAACAATCAGATAAGCAGTCATCTTGACAGTTCAAAAATATTTTACATGATGGAGGTCAAAATCATTACAGAAATTGTTAATATACTCTTAAAAAAACTTTGTGAAATATTCTTCAATGATTGTATAATGTTTGGTGGAAGCTCATAATCCAGAAAATCATGACATTTTAGATCAACTGATAATTCTGATGAATTCTACTTCATTTCTTTTCTTTTCTTTTTTTGTTTTTGTTGAGGAAGATTGGCCCAGAGCTAACATCTGTAGCCAATATTCCTCTATTCTTTTGTAGGTGGGATGCCACCACAACATCTCTTGATGAGGTGTGTAAGTCTGCACCCAGGATCCAAACCCGTCAACCCCAGGCTGCTAAAGCAGAGCACATGAACTTAACCACTGCACCACTGGGGCCAGCCCCACTACTTCATTTCTTGACATCATTTAAACATATTTCAGAATGGTAAAGAGGTTTCACTGGAAAGTAGAAAAAGTGATAGGATAGTTGACTAAAAAGTCAGCTAGGATAGTTGACTAATTTCTCCAGTGTGTGTAATAATCAACCATCATATTTCTTTGGAAACATTCCTGTTAAATATAAGAGCAAAGACATATTCTTTCTCTACTCTGTGCTCCTTCTTTGAAAAAACATCTTTCTCATCACAATGAATTTTGTTTTTCTATCAGAATCTATTGAGTTGCTGCAGGTACTTTGTTCCCCACCTCACTATAAATGATAGAGTCTTTAGTACTCAATAGACATTGTTGTAAAAATATATTCTTACTAGCCACACAAGAACATATTTGCTTCTGGAATTTACTGGACAGATACAGTGCTCTTCTTTCAATACAGAATAGACCTAATGAAGACAGAAGGAAGAATGGATTAAGGTCTCAAATGCCAGCATGTGTGCGCTAGCAATGCATGCACCCATGCATGCACAAACACATACACACACACTCAAACACACAAGAACTATACAAAAAAAAAAAAAAAAGCCAAGTGGAAGGTGGCAGAGCAAAGGGAAATCTAAATATTTGGATTTGAAAAGTAGTATGGAACAAAATATTTGGATTGGAAAAGTAGAATGGAACAAAGACATGTAACTGTATGGGTTCAGTTCTGCCATTTTTTGAGCGGGAGTGAATCTCCTATAAAATTCCTCACACTAGCAGCCTGTGGAGGACTCGCTTGGGTGTTTGGACAGCTCATGTTTCTTGCGTGATGGGCTGTTAACTTCAGTATGTATATTATGCATATCTGCCAGGGCAAAGCGAGGCAGCTTCTGTTTACAAATAATGTAAGTTAATGTAATGTATCAAATGTTAAATTAGATAAAGTTTTACTTGAATAATAATAGCAGGGCACTGGAGCTTTTTGGTGTCATCTAAATAAATGACATCAAAGTAGAGAGCACATAAAACTGCCACCCTGACATTTAAGACTCCTACAGATTTTGAACAGTTTTCTAGTGTCTTTTTATTATAAGGACACAATTTTTACTTTCAAAAAGAAAAATGCTGGAACTGTACTTTTCTTTCTTCTATGATATCACCAATCAATATTAGATTTAAATATTTGAAAATAGTTAAAAGTTTGATGCTTAAAAATTATTAATGAAATTAAAAATTCTTATGAAACTTTTAGAGTTTTAAGAAATTATAGAAATATGCTTATATGTTTCAAAATATAGGAAATATTTAATTTCTTAATACAATGCCTATCTTTATCATAAACTAATGAAAACTAAATATATATCCTGCATCCCTACCTCCGTCTTATATCAACTTCACATCCAAACTTCTTGATAGAGTTGTTTATATTCTCTTACTTGATTTTTATCTTCCAAATTTTCTTCTCCAATCTAGCTTTTGTACCATCCTTCTTTTGAAATTTCTCTTTCTGGTCATCAATGATTTCATGTCTCTAAATCCAAAGGAATTTAAATTAACTTTCATTTAACTCAGGTTCTCAGCAGTATTCGATGCTGTTGATCATTCTCTACTCTTGGCATCCTCCAAACTCTTCAGCTAGTTTCATCCTAGCCAAGTTCTGGAACTGGATATCGCACTGATAGTTGGTATTCCTAGTACACTGTCTCTAACCTAACTTAAAGTCTGCAGTTTCCAAAACTGGTCTTTTTTATTTTAAATGAAATTTAATGTCATTGTTGTGTAAACTAGAAACCAGGAATCATCACTGAGACTTCCCTCTCCTTCAACCTAGATCTGATGCATTACCAAGCACTGCCCAATTCTTTCCTAAATATCCTTGAAAAGTTTCAAATGCTTTCCTTCTATAAGCCATCATCTTATTCAAGGTATTGTAAACCCTCACTTGGACTTGATCTTCCAATGGGTTTCCTATGTCTTCCCTTGCTCAACTTGCCTCACGTTCCCCATTTCAGCCAAAGTGATCTTTCCACATAGATATGGACTTTGTCCTTGAGCATCTCCCATATGGGAAGAAATGAGGTTGAGAGCTGAAACCAGGGAGTCCGTTCCCAAGATTTGTGTTCTGCATCTCTGCTTCTGTGTATTAAAGAGCTGATGCAACAAACTAAGCATATTTCTTTTGGGCCTGCTGTTTTTCCCCAGCTCCCAGCCCTCCCCCAAACACTCTTAGAAGGGAAGAAGGAGAGGAGGACAGCATTATGGAGATATCATTACTTCCCTGCCTTCTTCCTCAAATTAAATGCAGGAAAAGTGGGATAGAGTTGTACACTAAATTTCAAAAAGCTTCTGATGAAAATTAAATTTATTTTATTATATAAAAGGTGAATTAAAATTATTATTTTTATTTTAACATTACATTTATATGGATAGAGTATTAGTTTTGAAATACTTGCAATTGAAGTCTGCTAACAAAAGTTTTCAAATTGCACTCAGGTGACATAAGACATCTCTGCTTTTAGTCCTCCAACTCAGCAACAAAAATTTGGCATCCATCCATGAACAAAAGTGCCTTTGTGGGAGCTGTGGGATCCAGCACCATACACCAGGGAACCTGGGAGAAGTATTACCCACCTGGTGCACTGTATAATAGGAAGAAAGACCTCAGTCCTGGTTGTGTGCCCTGAAGTAGCCCATGAATTGTTTCTAGACCCTCTTAGTCATGGTCTGGGAGCACCTGGAGAACACTGACTTGGGCAGTCACCCATGGATGAGAGAGCCTTTGTGGATGTTCAGGTTTCCAGAGGAGAAATTCTAGCACTCTACTGTAGCAAAAAAATACAAGTTTGCCTGCATCAGAGTGTGTAAGAAGAGCAGCTTGATTTTTCCCACATCACTCCTCTCCTAAAGCAGTACAGCTTAGCACTAAGAGAGATCTTCTTGGCCAGTGAGTTCTCCCATGGGGGAAAGGGAGAGTGGCTGAATGAGTACCTGGCTTCCCCAGTTGTGCAGGACACTGCTAAAGAGACTCACTTCTCTCTCGCAGCATCCAGAGTATTAAATCTAGTACTAAATCTAGTACTCTTCCCTGTAGGCATTCCATGCCTAGGGGGAAGGAGGAGATTGGGAAAGTGGCAGATAAGTTTCTCAGAAGGCATTAAAAGGATATGGTTCATACTGACTGTGTTGTGGATTCTACCAAGAAGTCCACCCATAAGCCACTGGAAAAGCCTCACCTGTTATCACCAAAACTTTCCTGTGGGCACCCCAAGGGCCCCATGTGCCTCCTTCAGAATACCTCCACTCCCTAGCCAGTTCCCTGTGAGTGTTCCCAAGGGCAGCAGCAAGAGAAAGCTTGGAGAGAAGTCTAGGGAAAACATGCAGAAAGCAGGCCAGGGTCCACAGGCCAGGAAGAAACCATAAACTTGAGCTGTAACACTACCTTTGGGAAAACAAGAGAGAGGCTGCCAGTAGCTGTCCTGGTGCATCGTAGGATCAAGAGAAGACATATGAGCTTAAGAATTATGCCACAAGAGGGAGCAAGAAGCATGGAGCAGGTGTATCTATACAAAGTCTGAGAAAGCCTCAGAATCTCTAACACAGGGCTAGTGGAAGGTATTCTTCCCCGGAAGGCAGTTAGTAAATATTGGAGGAACTGCTTCAAATGTGAAGAGAGCAACGTAAAACTTCAAAGAACATGAAAAATAAGGAAACATGGCACCACTACAGGATCAGCATAATCTCCCAGTCACTGAATGCAAAGACACGGAGATTTATGATTTATCCAATAAAGAATGCAAAATAACTGTTTTAAAGAAACTCAATGAGCTATAAGAAAACACAGAAAGACAATTCAGTGAAATCAGGGAAACAATACATAAACAAAATGAGAAACTTAAGAAAGAGAAAGAAATCATAAAAAGAACCAAACAAATTCTGGAGCTGAAAAATTCAATAAATGAAATGAAAAATGCAATAGAGAGCATCATCAACAGAACAGACCAACAGAAGAAAGAATCTGTGAGTTAGAAGATAGAAGATAGGAACTTTGAAATTATCCAGTGAGCAGAGAACAAAGTTTAAAAAAATGAGAGTGAAGAAAGCCTATGTGATCTATGGGATGCCATCAAAAGAACCAATATGTGAATTATTGGAATTCCAGAAGAAGAAGAGAGAAAGGGAGCAGAAAGCTTATTAAAAGAGATAACGGCTGAGAACTTTCTAATTCTGGGGAGAGTTCATGAAGTTCATGGAACACCAAATAAATTAAGGACTCCAAGACACATTATAATAAAACTGTCGAAAATCAAGGACAAAGAGAGAACCTTAAAGCAACAAGAGGAAAAAGATTGTAACTGACAAGGGAACCCACATTAAGCTATTGGTGAAGTTCTCAACAGAAACCTACAGGACAGGACAGAGTAAGATGATATGTTCAAAGTGCTGAAAGAAAAAACTGCTGACTAAGAATACTCTATGTGATGAAGTTATCCTTCAGAAATGAAACAAAGACTTTCCCAGACAAACAAAAACTAAGAGAATAGCTCACTACTCGACCTGCCTTATAGGAAATGCTAAAAAGATTTCTTCGGCTGAAATAAAAGGACACTAACATGGAAACATATGAGAATATGCAACACACTGGTAAAGGTAAATATATAGTCAAATTCAGAACACTAAAATACTGTTTGGTGTTAACCATTTTACTATAGTATAAAGGTTAAAGAACAAGCGTGTTATAAATAACTATAACTACCATAATTTGTTAATGAATATACAATATAAAAAGAGGCAAATTGTGGCATCAAAAACATAAATGGGGGCAGTGGGGCTGGCCCCGTGGCCGAGTGGTTAAGTTCGTGCGCTCCACTGCAGGCGGCCCAGTGTTTGGTTGGTTCGAATCCTGGGTGCGGACATGGCACTGCTCATCACACCACGCTGAGGCAGCAACCCACATACCACAACGAAGAACATACAACTATGTACTGGGGGGCTTTGGGGAGAAAAAGGAAAAAAATAAAATCTTTAAAAAAAAAAACAAAACATAAATGGGGGGAGTAACAGGATAGAGTTTTTGGATGTGACCAAAGTTAGGTTGTACCAGCTAAAAATAGACTATATATAAGCTGTTTTATATAAACCTCATGGCATTTTTCACAGAAAAAGAAACAACAATCCTAAAATTTGTCTGAAACCAAAAAAGAACCCAGATAGCAAAGGAATCCTGAGAAAGAAGATCGAAGCTGAAGACATCACATTTATTGTTTTCAAACTATATTACAAAGCTATAGTAATAAAAATAGTATGGTACTGGTATGAAAATAGACACATAGACAATAGACCAATAGAACATAATAGAGAGCCCAGAAATAAACCTTTGCATACACAGTCAACTAATATTTGACAAGAGAGCCAACAACACTCAATGGAGAAAGGATAGTCTCTTCAATATATGGTGTTGAGAAAGCTGGATAACCACATGCAGAAAGATGAAATTAGACTCCTATTTTACACCACTCACAAACATGAACTCAAAATGGATTAAAGATTTAAACATAAGACCTGAAACCATAAAACTCCTAGAAGAAAATATAGGGAAAAATCTCTATGACATTGATCTTGGCAACAATTTTTTGGAAATGACATTAAAAACACAAGCAACGAAAGCAAAAATAAATAAATTGGGCTATATCAACCCAAAAAGCTTCTGCAGAGCAAAAGAAATAATCAACAAAATGAAAAGGCAGCTTATGGAATGGGATAAAATATTTGTAAATCATATATGGGATATGGGGTTAATATCCAAAATATACAAAGAACTCATAAACTCAATAATAAAGAAACAAGTGGTCTTATTAAAAATGGGCAGAGGAACTGAACAGACGTTTTTCCAAAGAAGACATACAAATGACAAAAAGGTACATAAAAAGATGCTCAACACCACTAATCATCAAGGAAATGGAAATCAAACCCATAATAAGATATCACCTCACACCTGTTAGGATGTCTATTATCAAAAAGACAAGTGATAACAAATGTTGGTAAGGATGTGGAGAAAAGGAAAACCTTGTACACTGTTGGCGGGAATGTACATTGGTACAGCTATGAACGAAAATAACATGGAAGTTCCTCAAAAAATTAAAAATAGAAGTCTGATGTGATCCAGCAATCCCACTGGGATTTATATTAGAATAAATGAATATATCTGAATAAATGAAACCATTATCTCAGAGATGTCTGCAGCCCCATGTTCATTGCAGCATTATTCACTATAATCAAGATATGGAAACAACCTAAGTGTCCTTCAATACATGAATGGATAAAGATGTGGTATATATATATATAAGCACAATGGAATATTATTCAGCCAAGAGAAAGAAGGAAATCTTGTCCTTTGTGACAATGTGGATGAAGTTTGAGGGCATTTTGTTAAGTGAAATAAGTCAGATAGAGAGAGAAATATCCTATGATAGCCCTTATAAGTGGAATCTATAAAAGCCGAACTTGTAGAAACAGAGGAGAATTGTGGTTACGAGGTGCTTGGTGGTGGGGGAAATGGGGATTAGTCAAAAGGAGCAAATTTCCAGTTGGAAGATATATAAGTTCTGGGGACCTAATGTACAGCATGGTGATTATGGTTACACTATTGTGTTATATACTTGAATGTTGCTAGGAGAGTAGATCTTAAGCGTTTTCACCACAAAAAGGAAACGGTAATTATGTGACATGATAGAGGTATTAGCTTATCTTATGGGAGGTAATCATTTTGCAATATGTAAGCGTATCAAATCAACATGTTGTATACTTTAACTTGCCTAATCTTATATGTCAATTAGAGCTCAATAAAACCGGTAGGAAAAAGTTTGCAGAATGCTATCTACACTTGTGTAATGCTGAAGAAGAGAGTCCATCACAGTACTCCAAAACACAAAAAGCCATTAAACTTGAGGGACTGACACAAAACTAAAAATTCTTCAGTTTAGTACAATATTAGAAGGGTTGCTTAGAGTAAACCTTTGATGAATTTTAATAGTAATCGCTAGGGAACTCAGGAAATCTTCAGTCCTGTCCAATCGTCCTTTCTAAACATGAAGTTCCCAAGGGTGATAGACACACAAGGAAAAAAAGCAGAGGGTAATTCAAGTAATTCTTGATCAGTCCCCTAGTACCATATCAGGTCTATAAGAGAGATGCAAAGGGAAAAAAAGGTTCTTCTTCAAAAAGGGATTTGGGCTCCAACTTTTGATGTAGTCTTATGCCGAACTGAACTGCACCACATGAAGAGAAAAGACACATTCCCAAAGTGGCAGATCATTTGAGATCTAAAGCAGAAAGAAACCATGTTCCCTCCCTTGGCCTCCACCCTGGGTATGTTCCCAATCTATTAATTTATTTGTTTCAATCACACTATTTCAACTTAATGAAAATATAACCTACAGACAAAGCATGTCAGCGGAAAAAGTATGTTGACCCCCATGGTACAGCATAGTTTGTCAAAACTATCATTCCAATATTCCTGTTCTGTGGGCTTGTAAGAAGCCCCTTCCTAAGTGGGAGGAGGATCCAGGCTGATGCTAATACATGTGCTGCCTGCAAGAGAACAGAGTGAGAGAGGAGGAATCCCAGAAAGGAACCACTCTCGCAATAGATTTTGTGAAACTGGACTTTGCCAATATATTAGCAAACAAGAGTTTGCTTTAGTGAGGTGCAAGGGGTGAGAAGAAAGGGCTTTTGAGTTTACCTTGGGAATTGATGCAATAATAAATAAAATGTCAGTAAATACTCACCTATTAAAATGTAAAGATTAACATATGGGGCCCCAAACTATACCAGGAATGAAACTCTAACCCAGATACTTCATAAAATGTAAAGCTAGGAAACCAAAAATTTTAAAAAGTTTGGGAAAAAATACTAAGGAAATGAACTTAGAAGAAAGAAGGAAGGACCAGATTCTTACTAGACAAAATGAAATCAAGGCACAAAAACATTAAAAACCATGGAGATTCGCTTCTTTTTTTACTAAAGGGCAATTACAACACACAAATAGAAAATATTCTGAAGTACCTAGATCAAGAAGAAATAGAGCAATAATGATAATCGGGGATTCTAAAGAGCATTTTTCAATTTTTAAAAAATCAGATAAAAAATGAACATATGGAAGATATCAGTGATATAGGCTCATTAATTCAATATATTTCGAATTTTGTATACTTAAAAAATGACACATTTTTGCGACCACATGGAACTTTTGCACAAAATTATTTTCCCCTAGGAAAACTGAACCATGAATTCCAAATAACGCAAAGACCTTTTCTGAACTTATCAATATCAGAATAAAGGAAAAATCACAATGTAACAAACTAAAATCAGAAGGGTCTAAAGGAAGTGGGAGGAAGTATGAGTGTTAATTTCCTCATATTTTGTTCCAGGAAGTAAACAGACAATTTATGAAGATAGGAAACCAAGAAATAGTGGCTTAGATATATTACTAAAAGTTATCTAAGTAATCTTCAGAAAAACACAAGATGGGCAGTAAACCTTCTAAGTTATCAGAAGAAATACCTGAGCTACACATAAAATAAAGAAAATAGAAACCAAATATCCAGATATAAAAAACAAAGAGAGCTTTAACACAAGGCATAACATAACGCATGGTTAACTAAGACCAAATATATATATATATTTATTCCATATCAATACCTATAAAAGTGGCAAACTCTCTTATTCAGAGAAAAATTTTCTTAGAGAATTTATCTATTCATTCAACAAATACTTCAGTACGAGCATTTCCAATTGCTTTGGATAAAGCATTAGATAAGACAGAGTTCTCTGCTTCACTGTGCATATATTCTAATGGAGAGAGACCAATAATATGTCATCTCATGAAACTAAAAAGGAAAGTGCACTAGAGATTATCTGAGGAGGGAGAAGTGGCTACTTTAGCTTAGGGAAGGTGTCTTTGGAGAGGTGGCATTTGAACTTACACTTCCAATGACAGTGTTGCAAGGATCTGGGGAGACTGTGTGAGGGAGAGAGAGGAGCAAGCACGAAGTATGAGAATGTGGAACGAGTGTGGTGTGTTAAGAGCTACAGGAAGCTGATGTGCCTGGGATTTTGGGTGATAACAAATTACTTTGAGTGTTTTAGTCTGAGTTCTAAAAAAAGTGAAGCCTGAAGCTGTTTACATGTGAGTAGCTTACTTAGGAATATGATTCCAGGGACCAGGTGTGAGAGACGGAGACCAGGGAGGGACAGGAAAGGAGGAGGAGCGAATACAAGGGCACTTTATGAAACCAGCCACTGCTGGGGCTCCTGAATTATAAAATCCGTCTCCAAACCGTCTGTTCCAGGAGGAAAGGGGATACATTACCCATGAGCTCCAGTCCTAATTGCTCAAGGGTTTCTTCATGGGATTTTAATGTCCCTGTGCTTCCAGGTCACACAATTGTGAACGTGATTAGACCCCAGGGGTATCTGTGGCATCTGAGAAGAGTGGGGGCAGGTGAGACACAGTTCAAGGTACTGTAATGTTGCCCTTGTAGAAAAACAGTGTAAGCGTGAATGGAATGGGTCACTGAAGCTGGGGTTGGAACAAGAGAATTTAAAGTGGTGCATGGGACAGGTTTGATAGATGAAAGTAGATGGAGTTGGAAACGAACACACAACTGGATGGTATATTCCAGATATGTGTGTAAAACAAAGTGCCTCAGACGTTTTGCAAGTAAAGGGGTGTGCAACGACACACCTGCTGGTGCAAAGAAAAAGAAACTGAGGTCAAAATATTTATATCAGAGAGAATTGAATTCAAGGAAGAATTATTTTTTAATGATAGAAAAGGCCTTTGTATAATAGTAAAGTTCAGAGTTCATTACAAGGCTGTACGCTGAATCTTTATAAATCAAAATATATAGCATAAAATTTAGAATTTATACGATAGACTATATATATATTTGCATTTATATGCAAATATATCCTTGAAACAGAGATTGTACCTTTTTCTTAAGTACCTATACAACATTTGCAAAAGTTAAAATTGATTATATATTAAGCTACAAAGAGAGCTTAAATAAACTGCAAAGGTGTAAATAAAGCAGACCATATTTTCTGAATACAATTTAATACAACTAAAATAAAACAAAGAATCAAAATAACAACCACCTGGAAGGGCAATAACTCTACATTAAACAAAGCTGTATTTTCAGAATATTTAGAAAATAATGACAATGGAAATGTATATTAGTATATATGGGATACAGCTAAAGCAAAGATCAGATAAAAATTCATAATCTTAAACATTTAAATTACTAAGGAATGAAAATCAACACATTAAGCACTCTATTTAAAAAGTTAAAGAATCAACGAAGTAGAAGAAAAGAATCATTATAAATAAAAATAAAATGATGACACAGAAAACAGGAAAAATATCTGAATTCTTAAGAAATTGCTGGATGTGTTTTTGTTTTTGTGCCTTTGAAAATGGGAGAGGAAAGAATAGCCATTTGAATAAGAAATTAACTAGAGCAGCGGTCCTAAAATTGGAGCATGCGTCAGAATCACCTGCAGGTCTTGTAAATACTCGGATGGTTGCGACCCATCCGCCTGAGTTTCTGATGTAGCGGGTCTGGGGAGGGGCCCAAGCAATGCATTTCTAATGATTTTCCAGATGGCTCTGGTATAGCTGTGCCAAGGAAGACACTACAAGAAGTCCTGAGACAGAGGAACCGCTAGCTAGTATAAATGAAGGAAAAAAAAAGAAAGAAAGAAACTCCAGGAAGAACAAAATCCATTTAGGTAAATAACCACAGAAACAGAAGAAACAGAGACATCAGTTCTGTGGTTTTCAACCTTTACTGCCTACATGCTTCACATGCGAGCTGTCACAAAAACCTGATATCCAGATCCCTCTGTGGTTGGGTTGAATCAGAATCTTCGAGGCTGGGATCTAGGCAACGGCACTCTTGAAGAGCTCTTGAAGTGATTTTGATACCCAGCCTGGCTTGAGAAGCATTAGAATAAGGGATTAATTGCATTCCACTATATAATTTGGGTAAACCGGGATTTTAGTTGGAAAATTTTCAAGTTTCTCTAGAATGCAAACTCCAGCTCTCTTGGTTCTCTTACTCACTCCTTCTGGACTTTTTTGAACTGGGAGTTTAGGAGACAGAACCAATGATGCTGTACTTGGTCCCTCCCACATGTTTTTGCTTTCCTTCTGCCGACTTGCAGATAAATGCTTTCCAGTCAGTCTTCATCCTGTAGTCAGTTCTACCTATGAAGGGAGACCTGAGATCTTTAGGCTATGCCCTGGTCTGAAAGATAATTTTTTTAAAAAATACAGCTCTATTGAGATATAATTCATACACCACAAAATCCACCCTTTTGAAATGTACAATTCAGATTTTAGTGTATTCTCTAGTTTTAGAGTATTTTGATCAGCCCCAAAAGAAACTTGTTGCTCTTTAGCTGTATCCTTCTGTCCTCCTCAGGCCTGGGCAGCCATTAAGCTGTTTTCAGTCTCCATGGATTTGCCTTTTCTGAACACTGAAAGATTAATTTCAAGTCATGTGAATTATTAGAAAGTTCGTTATGTCCTCAAACCACACAAATGACTGGTCAAGTTTTTATCCAAGAAAAATCTGATAGTTTGACATTCATTTGGTTGTCAATTGGTTTCTAATCAAGTAGGAATATGCATGTCTCCCTAAAACTCTACAACTGGATGAAATAAATTATTTCTTAGAAAGAAAGATGTTACCAAAAATGATTCCAAAAGTGATAGAAATACTGAAAAATCCATAATAAGGTTGAAAAGAGCTATCCTAATGCCAAAATGGACTAGACTATTGTAAAAATTAAAACTTCTGTATCTCAAACATCATCATAAACCAAGTTATGTTAAATATACAGTAAATATGCAGGGTAGTTAAGTTACAAAGAGCTTTACAAGTCAGTAATAAAAATACAGATACCATGATAGGAAAAAAAGGACAAAGGAAATGTATATCTAATTCAAAATGAAGAAATAAAAAAAATTAACATGGGAAAAAATGTTTAACATTATTGGAATTGAAAAGATGCACATTTAAACAGTTGGCAAAATATAAAGATATAAGCAAAGATGAAAATATTAATATATTAAGTGTTGATGAGGATGAGAGGAGATGGAAATATGTTGTTGAGATCAAAGGTTATTTGTGAAAGCTGTTTGGAGACATGTAATACAATTAAAACACATAATCATAGCAACTGCATATTTTGAGTTTTAATCTCAGGGAATAGATAAATGCATGAAAATGTATTTCTAAGTAGTTAATTACAACAATATGTATAAAAAGGAAGTTGGGAAAGGTATAAATATGAAACAAATGAGTATTTTAATGTATTTGGAAACATTCATGTGTTGATTTTATATATTTATGTTTATTGATAGGAAATGAATCAGTGAAATATTGAGAAAAGCAGTTATGAAATTGCCTATACAATTATCTCTTTCTCTTCATTGAAAACAGCAACAATAACAACAACTAGAAAAAGCCCAGAAAATTACTCTTTCTATTTTTAAACAGACTAAGAGGAAATACAATTTTAAAATCATGGTTAAGGGTGATTGTTAATTACTTCTTTATACTTTTCTGCGTTTTCAAATTCTTTACTAGCTTGCCTCTTTTATAATCAGAATTGAATTTTATATCAAAGAGAAAAGTAAGTAAGCTTTGAGATCATGTATCTGCCAGAGGCCAGCTTGAAAATTTCACAGAAGTCATGTAATTTCCTGTACTGAGTGGTTATCAATTTCTGTGCTGAAAGCATTGGAGAGGAGGATAAACACATGATTTGAGAAGTAGGTTCAAGTGCTTTTATCTGAATAGTTCTCCTGTGTTCTGACTTCTGCCATATACGGTTGCCAGAAACACACACCCTATCAGTGAAATAGTGACTGTAATATTTGAGGAGGGCGCGTGCCTCTGACCTTGGTGCTGAATTGTCCTTGAATTATAGGGCTTTGGGTGTAAATCTGAGAAGCATCAGAATCACTTCAGCAAGATGTCCAATCTTGCACTCAGAGACTCTAACTCAGTAGGTTTGAGGTAGAGCCTAGAAATGTGTGTTTTTAACAGATGATGCTGAAAATGTTGCCTGTCACCTACTGTTAGGGTCTCAATTCTCTAGGGGCATAGATACCTCAGGAATTCTGAATTGAATAAGAAAAGAAGAGAGAGAGAGACCTTGAGGTATTAACTGGAGGAAATTAGGAGACTTGACCTATTTGCTTTTTAAGTGAGTTTGCTTACTGAGAAAGAAACCAGAAGAGAAATGTGTGCACCAAATAGGCAAAAACTATTCAAGTGCGCTCATGAGAAGAAAAAATTTTTTTTTGCAATAGACAAGATGAAAACTGGCTGGTAAGAAACAGCATGAATAAGGTGTTATCAACTCAGTTCATATAATTCAGTATGTGTGATTTTTCATTATTTTTATTATTTATACTGGTAAAAATTTTGTGATTTTTACAGAACTTTTGCATCATAATTGCATTAATAATTTTATGATAGTTCTGTTGAGGTTTTGAAAGTTATTAAAATATTTTCTGTGGTAGAATTCGGGCAATGTGCTCATCTATACTTTCTCTATTCTTGCTTTTCCAAACAGTCCTAAAATTTTTTTTGGAAGATTAGCCCTGAACTAACTGCTGCCAGTCCTCCTCTTTTTTGCTGAGGAAGACTGGCCCTGAGCTAACATCTGTGCTAATCTTCCTGTACTTTATATGTGGGATGCCTGCTACAGCATGGCATGCCAAGCAGTGCCATGTCCGCACTCGGGATCCGAACCAACAAACCCCAGGCCACCGAAGTGGAACTTAACCACTGTGCCACTGGGCCAGACCCCTAAAATTTTTTAACTGACCAAGTAACAGTTCTTAAGATAAACAGTCAGGTTGATTACATCTCTATAAGCATATTCAGGAAACCATTGCAAGAGCGTGACTGGAGTCTTAAATCAGGGATTGGAAAGTCCAATAGATAATGTGGCCAAGGTGGCAACAGAGGTGAGGTGGTTATAGGAGCCTGGTGGAGACTGTGGCAAAATGCCCTTTTTAAAGATGGTAGCTGCTAATCAAATCCTTTCCCCTATTGTCATGCTCATTGTGTCTGTCTCCTCCATATCTTAAATGAAGTCAGACATCTCAATATCTACGGGAATCCCCTAATTTTTATATTTTAGGAACTACTAAGTATTAAGTAAATCATGGTGTGGGTCAAGCCATCACATCAAATGTGTCCTTGGGACAGCCACCTCTGGCATAGATCAGAACAAATAAAACGACATTCCCTTCACTCTCCAATTCCTTCCCTCCAGAGTTTATGGAGGGAACCACTAATCATTGCAAACAAGCTCTAATTTGGCAGGTTCCGAGAAAGATCAACATTTCCCTGGGCAAGTTATTATGAGATTTACGGGTTAGAGGACCTTAGTTAGCATAGTTTACTTGGAGGAATGGGAGCAAGGAAAATAATGAATGAGAAGCAAAGACATGGATATGTAATCTGTATTTTGAAAATGTTGCTTGACCTCTGAGATCCTTTCTTTTCTCTATGTCAATAGCTACCCCTTCCCCAACTCCTGCAATTTCACCAGGCTGTCTGCAATATGTTTTTCCACATCATTTGATGAACATAGCTTGATAGTGTTAGAAAGACTGCACCCTGCTAAGATCCTATATCATATCATTTGAATTGATGAATAAAATGAGAATTCATTATCTTCAAGGCATTGAGATGCAGCTTGGAGTACTCAGCTTTGCATCACTTTAAGAGGAAGTTTGCAACATAATCTCCCTTTCAAATGTAAGATTTCTTTAGAGGATGAGAAGCAATACGCATGGCATGGTTTCATGTGTGTAAATCAGTCAAAAGTAAGCAAACTGCAATATCTGAAGAACTCCATAGATTTGTCAAAAGTGAGAAGAAAGGTATTGGGGAGATATGCATCACACTTAGCTCCTCTTTATTACATTCTAGTCTTAAACCAGTTCTGAACTTGTAGGCAGATGGCAATGGGTAATTAAAATGCTAGCAAAATTATGGAAGGTGAAAGTAACTTATACGTCTCTGTAATGACAGAATGAAAAAAATACGCACACAGTTTGCAATGAAATGTAGCAAAGATGAGAACTAAAATCAAATATGTTGCTGGGTAAAATAGCATCCATCAAGGCACTCTCTTTTCCTTTGTGTTCCACTTGAGAAAGGCACTGATTTATACCTGAGGACTACAAGGAGCAGTGAAAATTTTTCAAAGTAAAATGGATACATATATTTCTGGATATTATACAAGCAGCTTGGAAACATAACCGTTGACTGCTTGTTGTTTTTATTACTGGGGATAAAAGGTGACATCCATCAAAATTGAAGGAAAATAATCACAATAACTTTTAGTGCAAATTCATTAATGCCAACTGGAGAAATTACACTATTAACTCCCATAAACTAAATTAGAGGTTAAAAGTGGAGAGATGAGATACAAGCTCTGCTTCTCACTTAAGATTTTTCCCTTGTTATGTAATTTTATTTTAAAATTGTTGTCAAGGTAACACATTTTAATGATAAAATTTTGGAGACCAGACAAACCAAAGGAAAGTTAAAATTCTTTGTAATCTCATCATTCAGAATAACCATAGTTAATTTTTGAATAGTTATCAAATTCCAAATGGGATTGCAATACTACATACTGCTTTATAATTCATTATTTTTCTATTTTCTTTAAATGATTTTTATATAACTATTTAAAAGCATCACATTTTATCCTATTGTATGGATGCACCACAATTAAGTAAATACTTGCTGCTGTATTTTAGGTGGATTCCAATTTTTGTTATAATCAAATTATTTTAAAGTTTAAACTTAAATATTTTAACTTTATGGCAAAATGCCGCAAATGATGCTCTAAAATATTTCTTTAGGATAGTATAAGAAGTAAAATTTGGCTTTCTGCATTAAAAGATTCATATGCTATCATGGTTTTTTGATACATCAAGCTAAATTGTCACCTAGAAAGTCTGTGCTAGTTTAAATTCCCATCCCCAGTGTTGGAGAATGTCCAGTCCCCTCTGTCCTCCTTAACTTCAACTATTTTTATTCTTAATTTTCATCCTTGAGATGTGAGGTATATTTCTATTGTTTAATATAGATTTCTCTGATTAATACTGAAGCTGAACATTTTTCTTCCATTTATTTTCTGCTCTCTAGTTATTCTTATCTATTCATAAGTTTACCCATTTTTAAATAACATTTAATTTCTTTTTTTTTTAATTGTGGAAAGATGCTTAACATGGAATATAGCCAAATAACAAAATTTTAATTTTACAGTACAGTATTATTAATTATATGCACAATGTGGTACAACAGATCTCTAGAACTTTTTATCTTGCATGACTGAAACTCTGTACTCATTGCACAGCAACTCCCCATTTCCCCCTCCCCCAGCCCCTGGTAACCACCATTCAGCTTTTTACTTCTATGAGTTTGACTATTTTAGAGATCTCATATAAGTGGAATCATGTACTATCTGTCTTTCTGTGACTGGCTTCTTTCACTTTGCATAATGTCTCCAAGTTTCATCCATGTTGTCACAGATGACAGGATTTCCTTCCTTTTCAAGGTTGAATAATATTCCATTGTATGTGATGCCATGTTTTCTTTATCCATTCGTCCATAGATGGATATTTAAGTTGTTTCCACCTCTTGGCTATTGTGAATAATGGTACAACAAACATGGAGTTGCAAATATCTCTTTGAGATTCTGTTTTTAATTCTTTTGTATAAATATCCAGAAGTGAGGTTACTAGATTATATGGTAGTTCTATTTTTAATTTTTTTGAGGATACTCCACACTGCTTTTCATAGCAGCTGCACTTTATGTTCCCATTAATAGTACACAAGGATTCCAATTTCTCCACATCCTTGCCAACATTCGTTCTTTTCTTTCTTTCTTTCTGTTTAATAATGGCACTCCTAACAGATGTGAGGTGATATCTCATTGTGGTTTTGATTTGCATTTCCCTAATGGTTAATGACATTGAGTATATTTTCACATACCCATTTCTTCTTTGAAGAACTGTTGATTCAAGTCCTCTGCCCAGTTTTTAGTTAGATTGTTTTTTGTTGTTGAGTTGTAGAAGTGTCACGAGTTTTCCTACCCGCTCTAATGGAGCTGGTTTCATGCTTGCATCGGGTGCAAAAGCCTCAACTGGTTTCTAGAATCCTCAGAAAGGGAATTGGTCCATTTATTGCTGTTGAATTGATGTCTCAATGGAGGGAAGAGGGTCTGGAGTTTCCTATTCTGCCATCTTACTGATGTCACTCCTCAATTTTAATTTCTTTTATGTATTGAGTTTTAAGCTTTTATTTTTTTTAAGCTTGCTATTTTGGTGAGGAAGGTTGTTGCTGAGCTAACATCTGTGCCAATCTTCCTCTATGTTGTATATGGGATGCAGCCTCAGCATGGCTTGATGAGCCGTGCGTAGGTCTGCACCCTGGATCTGAACCGGCAAACCCTGGGCCACTGAAGCAGAGCATATGAATTTAACCACTTCGCTATGGGGCTAGCCTCGAGTTTTAAGCTTTTAAAGCTTCATATGTGTTGCACTCTTTTCCCCCTTATCTGTATTTTAATTTGTTTATACACAAATGAATATCACTTACATAATTTTCATGGAGAAACATATTGATCTTTTCATTTGTGATTTCTGCTGGTGTCATGCATAGAATGACTTCCTCCATTCCACAGAAAAACATTTACTTATATTTTTAAATTGTTATAATTTTATTTAAACTTTGAATTTCTGTAATTTATTTACATATAAGGAGGATAGTAGACATCAAACTTTGCTTTTCTCAAATACAATTTAATAATAATTCAATTCATTTTTCAGTAGATTTAATAAGAAATATACACCATGTCCTTAATGATGACATTTGCTTGTTATGATACACTCTTCCTAAGTTTGCTAAGATTTGTTTTGTGACCTAACATGTGATCTATCTTGGAGAGTGTCCCAAGTGTGCTCTGTTTATTTCTCCCTTCAGATCTGTTCATATTTCCTTTATACATGTAGGGGTTCCAATGTTCAGTGCATACACGTTTACAAATGTTATATCCTCTTGAGGAACTGGCCCCTTTATCATTATATAATGACCTTGTTTGTCTCTTGTTATAGTCTTTAGCTTAAAGTCTATATAGCTATCTCTGATTTCCTTGGATTCCATTTACATGGAATATCTTTTTCCATCTCCTCACTTTTAGTCTGTGTGTATCCTTAAAGCTGAAGTGAGCCTCTTTTAGGCAGCACATAGTTGGGTATTGTTTTTGATCCATTCAGCCACTCTATGTCTTTTGATTGGAGAATTTTGTCCATTTACATTTACAGTAATTATTGATAGGTATGGACTTACTATTGCCAGTTTATTAATTGATTTCTGGCTGTTTTGTAATTATGTTTTGTGTTAGTCTCAGCCTATAGATAGTGATGATTCCTGCTAGAAATGCCTGGAGGCACGCACCTGGACCTATACTACTTGTGGAGAGCCCCCATAGATATTTCCTCAACTGGAGCCAATGTTGTGGCTAGACTGGCCCTTGTGGTTCTTATCATGATTGCAAGATGCTCCTCAGCAACAACTGTCAGGAAACTTTGAAAAAACAAGGTTTAGTGATCACAGGTCCTGGAGGATACACAGAGCATCCAGGGCCAGACAGCAAGGTTGTGGGTAGAGAGAGAGAGCGCACAGACCTGGGGTTCTGCCTTTACTGGGGCCAAGGGTGGAGTGTCTAGGGTTTTGCAGGTTCACTCTTTATTGGTGAATTTAAAATTATATATTATATAAACTTTCCATTTTAGTATGTTTTCTGATAAACAAAAGTTAGAAAATAAAAAATAACCTGTAATCTTTTTAACTGTTATCAACATTTTGCCACAAATCCTACCATATTTTTAGTCTATGCATTTATATATATGTTTATGCATATATGCACATCTATACATTCTTTTTTAAAATAAAATTGAATTATGTATTAGTTTTTGAGGTAGTCTATTATATCAACTTAAAATTTCATTCAATTGATATTACCAGTGACATCTTAATAGTTACTTAAAAAAATTAGGCAGTGTTTACTTTCACAGGAAGAATTTCAGAGGTGGATAATTCATGTCTGGAATGATTGATGGCTCCATGGACCATCAGGAATTCAGACTTCATGTACCTTTTTGCTTCACCATTTTTTACAGGTGACCTCCATTCTCTAGGTCACAAGAGAGCTGCTGAAACTCAGCCATAAAGTCTGCATTACAGGCTAGAATCAGAGGAAAAGCAAGGAGGCCAAAGGAGCTTCAGTGTTTTCCAAAAAGCTCTCCTGGGAGCTCATCAAGCAACATTCACATACATATCATTGGTCAGCCTTCTTAATTTTTAGCTGACCTTTTTGCCATCCCAAATAAAGTCAAGGTTTTATTACAGGAGAACAAGGGATCATAGATATTGAAAACTAACAGTCTATCCATTTCCATTTAACCATTAATTATTTTTCTGCAACCACACCGTTTTGGGCTGTATATTATCCAGTTGTAGGGACACTCTCATTTAACCAAGTCCGTTGTGTTGGACAGTAGTTTTTTCAAATCCTTCACTTCTATGAAAAGGGCCATGATGACCATCACTATGGTTATATTTCTGTATATCTGGGATTATATTCTCAGAATAAATTTCTAGGAGTGGAAATGCTAGGTGAAAGGGTAGGCATTATTTTAAAACTTTTTGGTGGGAATTGCCAAAAATCAGGCTCCCAATCTTTGTGTGTTTATCATTTCTTGACTTGTAATTTTGGACAAAACCCCATGATTTAGAATGGTGTTTCTCAAATTTTGTCTACTGCATCTATTTCCTCCTGCTATTAAAAAAATTCTTGTCAAAGTTAGTGGGAAGACCAGCACAGTGTGTGATGAAATCCCATTGAGGTAGTGTCTAGTTTTGATTAAATATTATGAGTAAACTATTAAATCCTACAAAGAAAAGACATCTGCATTGCCATGTACATTAGCCTGGAACATAAACAAGGTTGCAGATAAGCTGGGGAATTGTTAGTGCTCCGTGGAACACACTCAATCACCACTGCAGGAAAGGAAGAGATTGTTTCTTATAACCACTCAAATAAATGTCTTATAAATGTTTGGAGTTCATTCTATGATATACTGGGAAAAGCATAAACATAAACATAAACATTTAGCTTTTATACACTCACACAAACACAGATGCACATGCAGACACACAGAGACAGCCATTAAATTTGTGGGTGCAGTTCAATACCAATAAAACATTCCCAGAGGAGCATTTTGAAAATGTGGAGTGTAAGGCTTTACAGAAAATTTCATCACACCAAGATGTTCCTCTGATATGAAATTCTATTAAGATGAAATCCAAAGAGAAGGATTACTCCTTTTCTGTTCTTTGAAATTAATTTTGGCTGGACATCTAGGGCAGGCGGGAGAACCGTCCCTCTTGGTAGGTGGAGGTCTCTGGCACGCCACTAGGAGTGAAGACAGGTGAAAGCAAACGTCAGAATCAGGAATCATTCAGAAAGATACAGATCGCCATGTAAATGAAATTAAGACAAGAAATGCTTAATTTGGGAGCAAATTGAGGAAGTAAAGCAAAGCAAAATGATAATCAGACAAGTAATGACTGAAATCACATGCACCGTATTATATCCTCAACAAGAGATAAACAGATACATCAGCGAGACAAATCCAGATCCAGTGGGAGCGTTGTTAAACCCCCTCTCACTCGTCTTTATCATTCCTGGCCTATTTCTTTCCCTCTCTCCTGTTATTAAAGGCTTGAGAGACCAAAAATACATTTATTGGATATGGTGAATTTAATCTTATAAAGAGCCTTTCTATACACAAGTGGCTTTTTGTAATCTTATGAACATCATTTAAATTTCAGTATTATATTACTGCATGTATTCTTTCTTTATATATCTTTTAAGAAATCTGCAATAAATGTCAATTTAACAAAATTAAATATTTTGGAGAGGGACAAACATATATCAAACTAAAGTTTGCCTAAATTTAAAAAGAAGGAAATGTAGAATCTGACCCGTTAAAAAAATTATTCAGTTTTATGTCTGATTCAATGTAGGCTTTTTTGATATCTGCTTTATTTTCAGTTCTGATTACTTTGCGTCCTCGACTCTCTTTCCTGCCTCTGCTATCTGAGATTAAGCTCTACAGCATCTCAGCTCCAAGGATGTCAGGAGCATATGGCAGTGTGTTAAAAGAACATCTCCCAAGAAAAACCAGAGAAGTCTGAGATGACCCACAAGGTTGTGTAGTATATGATTTTGTCTGTATGGAGGACTGAATGAAATCAGACATTGGATAACCTGTTTCTTTTTCTTTTAGCTTTATTAGGAAATATTTACCACTTCCAAAGAGGTATAATGAATAATACAGATAACACCTGTGCACACATACACCCGGTTTGCAAAGTAAAACATTAACACTATAGTGGAAGCCCCTTGTGCTATATTCCTATCATGGAATAGTAAACAGTAGTAAAAATGAATGAATCATTGCACATATATCAACAAGAATAAATTTTAAAAACACAATGTTGAATTTTTAAACAAGTTGCAGAAGAATAGTGGGATATCTTATTTGTATAGCATCCTACTGGAATATATATCATATACTATATATAATGTATCATATTACATATTATACAGTATACATATTATATATTGTATACATATTACATATATTATAATATATGTAATATTTGTAATATTACCTATATATAATTATTTATAAATATAATACAAAAATAATTATAAATATAATATATGTAATATATCTAATAATATAATATATTTGTATACAGTATCTATATTGTATATATTTATAGTTTACAATATGAGAAAAAGACAAAGTTCTACATATTAATTAGGGGACACATATAAGTAGGTAAATATTAAGAAATATCTATCTTGTTTATAGGTACATCATTGTTATTAAAGGAAAAGTAATTTTAATATAACTAGCTAAATATGGTGATAGAATGCCAATATTTGAGTGCTCTAGGTTTTCAAAGTGCACATTAGGACAGATAATCAAATTCCTGTGAGTATACTGGATCTACCTAAATTTTATTGCTTGCTTACCAAGTGCTAGACCTTGAGATAACACTGTTTTCACATTAATCCTCGCGGTCACCCTAAGAGGCAGGTATTACTCAGAAATCACAATCCCGCTACCTTCCAACCTTTGCCATTTCACCTCCCCATCCACACTCATTCCCTTCGCTTTCATCCATTGCTCCTTCTTGCACTCCCTCACCATGGTCCACACAGCCTTGGACTCTGTTTTCCAACTTATTTTCTTAAGCATGTCCACTCCCTCATCACCTTCATTGCTTCATCATGATGAGCAGACTTAATTATTCCCTCCTTTGGGTTAACCCATATGTACCTCTATTTTAGTCCCTATAATAGTGGTTTAGAGTTATTTATGTCATGATATCTTCTCTTAGATTGTCTGATTCTTGAGTGAAAAGTCTATCTTTCTGGACTTCTAGAAGATAGGTTTATATTTAAATTGATAATACATTTGTTAAATTGAATTGAACTCTTTTCCTAAGAAGGCTGGTTGGGGGGTTAAAAAGCTGCAGCAAAATAGGGAAAGAAGACATTCCTGTGAGGACATGGCTTGTAACCTTTGATCACTTGGAGTACAAGGATTTGGCTCTCAGGATACACCCACTCTCTGCTTAGATCTGAGGAGAGGGAGGGGTGGAAGGAAGGGCAAACTGGAAGGGAATCAAGAATGCCTATGCCAGAAGCTCACCTAGAATTAGCCAGTCAGAAGTTGAGAGAATGCAAAGAATTGGGAAACACTGTTCAGTGACTTATAATTAAAAAGGCTGTGAGAAAAGAAAAGAAATAGAAAATGGTGTTGAAAAGTAATAAGATGAACATAAATCTTTACATTATTGCTCACATTTTCATTTCCCTCCCCTTTTCTTTGTGAAATAATAGATGTGGAGAAAGCTCACAAATAAGCTGGAAAATCAAGGTAAGTTGTCTTATAAGATAGGAATAAAGTCAGTTAGAATAAAATTGACTATTGAAAATACCAAGGATAGAAGTTAGGCAAGAAGTGATCAGTAACTACTCGTCTCATGCTTATCACTGATTGTAAGTTTGCAAAAGATTAAAGAACAGTGAGCCACGGTCCTTGTTCTTAAGATGTTACTACTACTTTGTTGGGAAGAGAAGGTTTATCTGTATGAAATAACTGAAAAATAGCACGGAATTTTACGGTGGGAACTTTGTGCCTTGTAGCATTCCAGAAAGAAGAAAACGTCTGCCAAGTGTCAGACATTGTCCTCAGAATGTGTGTGAATTATTTGTTTGTTCCTCTCAATAACGGGAGTATAGGCTGCTTCTTGATTATGGATGAGCACCCTGAGTGTCCAGGAAGTTAACAAATAGTAAGTAGTAAAGCAAGGTCATATAAACAATCATAAAATGTCTCTCACTATCTTAAAAATATCAATTGGCATCATATTTCCTACTGGATCAAGTCTAAACTGCCTAGCCAGAGAATCAAGGCTCGACCGCAGGATGTAATGGGAGCCAGGTCATCCAGGTTATCTTCACGATCTGTGAATAACTAGCCCCCTTCCTCAGACACGTCAGTGCACCTTAGTTTCTTTTTCTTTAATTGAGGTATAATTCACATAACCTAAAATTAACCATTTTAATGTGAGCAATTCAGCAGCATTTACTACATTCACAATGTTGTGTACCCGACACATCTATCTAGTTCCAGAACATTTGCATCACCCCAAAATAATATCCCATACACATTAGGCAGCTACTTCCCATTCCTTCCTCTCTCTCACCCCTTACAAGTACCAATTTGCTCTCTGTTTCTGTGTATTTACTTCTTCTGGGTATTTCATATAAATGGAATCAAGCAATATGTGATCTTTTGTGTCTGGTTTCTTTCACTCGGCATAATGTTTCAAGGTTCGTTCATGTTGTAGTATGTCTCTGTACTTTATTCCTTTTTATGGCTGAACAATATTCCAGTGTATATATATACCACAAGTTGTTTATCCATCCATCCACTGATGGACGTTTAAGTTGTTTCTACCTTTTGCTATTGTGAACAATGCTTTTATGTACCCCAGTTTTAACATCAATAAAATGAGTGTATTGGACTAAGTGGTCTCTGTCACCACTTCCATCTCTAATAATGGTTCTATGAATCTTTTTTAGGCTTAAAAACTTCATTTTACCTCATTTGATACTAGATAGACTAGACTGCAGAATACACATTGATTTTTCCTCATCTCAATCTTCACTCAGTCTCCTCCTCAATTTGAAATAATTCTTTTATTTTTAAAAAAATATTTGTCAAAATCCTGCTCAGTATTTAAGATTAACGCCAAATTTTACCTTTCACCATCAGGCTTTATTGATGTCCTATCTGTAAGTGACCTCTCCTTTTCTATACTCAGAATAAATTTTTGATTTTTACTAAATTCCTCTAATATCATCTAGTATCTAGTTCACGTTTGTTGCTAGAATATTTTTATAACTCTTTTTTGAAACCAGTGTTAATTAAAGTTTTAGCATTTCATTTCATTTTTACATCTCTTTTAGATTTTTCCACTTTAAAAAAAAATGATGTTGACCTTTTGATGAGTCCAGGCCAGTTTCCTGGTAGAATGTTCCACATTCTGGATTTATCTGATGATATTTTCTCTGTGAAGTCTAACTTAAATGTGAAAGCTTGCTTATATTCAAGTTAAATATTTCAGCCAGAAATATTTCATAGGTGATGCGCATTTTATATTGCATTGCATCAGTAGGCACACAACTTCAGTTTTTCTTGCTGTTAATGATGCAAAGTGTTACCATTTGTTAAAGCAGTGGCCACTGGATCTCTGCATTGCTTAAGAAAGTTACCCACTTTGTAATTAGCAAGTAATCTGTGAGACAAAATGTTGGCATTATGCAGGTGGCCTATTCCTGAATAACCTTTCAATAATGGCTTTAGCATCAATTGGTAATCCTTGCCCAAATCAACACTCTCTTCTATTCACCCCATGACAGAGATCACCAGATGCCTATAAAGATACATAAAATGTT
Organism: Equus caballus; assembly: GCF_041296265.1. Taxonomy (NCBI): domain Eukaryota; kingdom Metazoa; phylum Chordata; class Mammalia; order Perissodactyla; family Equidae; genus Equus; species Equus caballus. The sequence continues at coordinate 42,800,187 of NC_091698.1, read as the reverse complement.
ACAGGAAATACAGAACTTCCATATCAAAATGTCATCAGGCCAGCACTCTCCCTTTCAACTTGTCCTAGTCTCCTCCTAGAATAACTATAGAGCGAAAGAAGAGATTAAATACAATCAATTATTATAGCAAAAGGAAAATTCAAACCAACAACCAAACTAATGTCAGAATTTGAGGGTAATTCCTATTAACTATGCAATGAATTAAACCTAATGGAGAAAAATCTAGCCAGGTCTATAAGGCAAGACTTACTAATTGTAAGTGACAGGAACAAGACTTAAAATAACATAAGAAAAAGACAGAATTGGCCCACGTGACTAGCACGACCAGCTGTGACTGGCTTCCCTTGCATTTCCCTGGATATATTTGCATACACTTTCCAAATAACACAGTGTTTAGTCCCTATTAGAGCAAGATGCATGCTATTCACTTTAGCATTGCCAGAGGAAAACAAACTTCCGTCTCTAATATATTCAAGAGCCACAGGACTCAGATTACCCTTCCTGTGTCATGTGATCACCCTTGAACCAATCATTTCCCTTGTGTGTTGGGACACTATGATGTCTATGTTGGCTCAGTGGAGGCACCATGTCAATCCCGAGGCTAGGGTGGAGAAAGACAGTGTGATAGGAACAATATGAGACAAGATGGATGGAGGTTGGTCTTCAAAAAAAGAAAAAAAGAATAATAAGAGTTACTAGATGGACAAAGTCAACAGTTATCCACTACTCTAAGCTTCACCTCCTGCTTCATCTAGAATCAGACCCTGTTTAGTTCAATTACTGAGTTGTGTATCCTTCCTCTTTGCTATCTGCACTAGTATCAGAGCTAGCATCTACCAGAAAATCATTCTAAAGTATAGAGGGATCAAGAGAGAAAGACAGCTTCCTTTGTGTTTCAGACGACTTCAGGGTAGTTAACTAGGGGACACACAAAAGAGAGGTCTGTCTTGGGGGAGAGATGCTTAACCATAAATGAATAGAGTAGCTCTTAAATAAAACAGTTACTATGCTTCCCTAAACTCAGGAAGAAATCTTCCTCCTCCGATTTTAAACTTAGGCTCTGAACAGAGCCGTACGCACAAGTACAGGCATCTTTGGGTGCTCCCTGCACCCCTGGTTTGAGGACAGCACTGCAGCTTTGCAGTTCTCGCTCTTTTGGAGTTTGTTGTTGTTGTTGTTGTTGTTGTTGCCTGGATGCTTATATCATTCCTTCTTTAACAGCAAAGTTCAAAAGTTTTATGTAGATATATCTGGATATTTCTACTGGTTGTTTCATAATTTATTTTTAGTATAAGAAGACTTTGTTTAATTCTGGGCCTGAATTGTAGCTTATTGTCTTCCACTAGAACAGAGATTCTTCACCTGAGGTCCGTAAATGAAATTGTCTTCCTTTTTGTGAATCCGTGAACTTTGAAATTTTATGCGAAATTGTAAGTGCTGTGGTCTTTCCTGGGAAGAGGTTTATGCTTTTCATTAGATCCTAAAATGGGTTATTTGTGCAATTCATCTGCATTTTGGGGCAACTTCTGAGTCTTCTTCTGAATTGCAGATACACTTGTCAATACTGTTGCTGGTACTTTTTATAATATTGTGGTGTCATTTTTAACTTACTTAAAACATTTTCTATCTCAACCATCTTACCTTTTTCCTTCCTGCCTACATTACATCAAGCTCCCTTTCATCTCACTTTGCTTTGTTCATCTGTCATCTCTTATTTTATATTTTAAATCTTATTGAGAACAAAGGCAAAAGTAAATCCTGTTTAAAATGTACTTTTGTTTTCTGAAGTAAATCTTCTCTCGCCTTCCTTGTTTTCCTTATTTCCTTATCCTTTTGAGCACTATATTAATAACGCCTTTTAAAAAATTATTTCCAGAGGCCTTCATGTTGATTTTTGTCTACTTATCACCTGTCTGGGTTTGATTTTTGTTCGATATAATGTGGGTAATTTTCCTGGAATCCCTTTATTTTCCACCTGGGTGCAGCTAGATTTCTTCTCTTCAGTTGTAAGCAGGATCAGATGGCATTTAACTTCATTCATTCAGAGGAATGAGTATGGGCCTGTGGCTAAGGAAAGTCACAATATGAAGGTTTAAATTTTTGTAAATTCCCTAATTGAATTTAACCCCTGTAGTAGGCAGAACAACATCCCCCCAAAGACGTTCACATCCTCGTCCCTGGAACCTGTGAACATGTTAGATTCTGGTTACCTGGCAAAGGGGAATTAGATCGCAGATGGAATTAAGGCTGCTAATCAGCTGACTTAAAATAGGGAGGTTATCTGGGTTGGCCTATTGCTGGCATTAAACATGGAGGAAGGGGGCCAGGAGCTAAGAAATGCAGGTCTATTCTAGAAGCTGGAAAAGTCAAGGGGACAAAATCTCCCCCAGAGCCTTGACAAGGGGATGTGGCTTTTCCAACACCCTTGTTTTAGCCCATTGAGATCTGTGGCAGACATTTAACCCACAGAACTGTAAAATGGTAAATTTGTGTTGTTTCAAGCCACCAAGTTTGAGGCAGTTTGTTACAGCAGCAATAAGATATGAGTGCAACCCTCTTTATTTTGACCTGGGCTTTACTCCAGGGATGCTTTGTGGCTGTGTCCAGACTCCCTCCTGGTGCTACTGCTGCCACGTGGGAAGGGAGTCATTCCTCAGTAAGGTGAATAGTCTTCTTGCGATTTGACTTGACCTGATTACAGTAATGAGCTGACCCTCCAGCACAGTTACTTCTGAATAGTGTTATTACACAACAAAGCAAAGAAATCTACATGTTATACTGCCGTGACCTCATTTGTCCTATGGACCATCCTCATTCTTTGGCCTTCCCTCTTGTAGAAGGTAGCAGTGACTTTTGCTAATATCTCCTCTCTGTATTTCCTTGACACATTCTTCTTTTTTTAATGTGGTGTTGAGAATTCTCCTTGTTTTTCTTTATTTTGTCCTCGCTTGCACTGTGCTAGAATTCCTCCATGTTTTGAGGAGCAAATGTCCCCATTTATTTTTACTTTCTTTCTCTCCTTGATCCTCTCAATTGTAATAATCAAATGGGGGCTTTAGACATCTCTGCTCAAGTAACCATCTTACTTAGATGTTACCTTTTTTTACAGAATATAAACTTTCATTTTAATTAACAATATCCATTTTTTGTATAAGATTCCTTTGTAAGATCTTACCTGCATGGCAGTTCAGCTTCTCATAGGATCATATTAATAAAATCAGTGTGCCTGTATAAATAAATTTTGCAACTGCTATGGACTGAATTGTGTCCCAGCTCCCCCAAATTCATATAATGAAACCCTAACCTCCGATGTGACTGTATTTGTAGATAGGGCCAGTAGGAGGTAATTAAGGTTAAATGAGGTCATATGGGTAGGGCCCTAATCTGATGGGACTGGTGGCTTTATAAGAAGAAGAATACAGAGAATTCTCTCTCTGCATGTACACAAATAAGAGGTCATGTGAGCACACAGTGAGAAGGCGGCTGCCTACAAGCCAAGAGAAGAGACATCAGAATGAAAACTACCTTGCTGGTGCCACGAGCTTGGACTTAGCCTCCAGAACTGTGAGAAATAGGTTTCTGTTGTTTAAGCCACCTAGTCTATACTATTTTGTTATGATATCCAGAGCTAGCTAAGATGGGACTAAGTCCTACAGACAGTCTCTGCAAGGTAGGGCTGTGACCGGCCTGTGTATAGGCTGCGTGTATAGGCAGGAGAAGATTATCTCAAGAGACTTCTTTCTGGAGATACAAGAGGTGAGGCCTCTGCACAGGAGTTTCTTTAGATTTCTATCTTTTGGATGACCAGTTCTTTTCCCAGGAAAGAATTCTTCCCAAAGACTGACATTGTTCAGGACTTTCTACCTATGGCACTTCTCTGCCATCATAACTCAAATTTCTCTAAGATTGGGACTTTAAGGATGCTCCTGATGATAATATTTGAAATTCTTCCACGTTTCAGATGATCTGCGTCAGCCTTCATAGACAAGGCTGAGAAAGTGAGTATTCATCATAAGACCGCTTCCTGCCAATGGCTTTGCAGCGCAATGAGACAGGTGAGAGCAGGCCCTGGAGTAAGGTAGACCTTGGCTGCAGTCCTGATTTCATTGCTTGCTAGTTTTGCAAAATTGATAAAGTTATTTACCTTCTCTGGGCTTTAGATTTATCTTCAGTAAAATAGGAATAACCACTGGCTAACATGAGGGCTAAAACAGATAATGCATTTTAAATCATTTAGCACAGTTCCAGACACCTATTTAGGGCTCAATAAATAGCAACCATAGTATCTTCTCTAGAAGAAGCAGTTAGCGTACGTTTCACCACCCTCTGCCTCCATGCGTATCGCTCTCAGGCAAACCCTCTCTTTTCCCTCATCTTGGATTTATAAACAGTCCCTTTCCTGCAAAGACCTAATTTGGTCAGGTTTAGTTCTCACTCTCTTTCTTTTAGACAAACGTTATTTTTGCCAATTTTGGAGAAATATAAAACTAAAGAAATCTGTAAAATAATAAGAAATAAATACATAGTGGTCTTTTCCCCCAGTTCCTGGTGCAGGGCTCCTAAAACCTTTGTAAATTCCTAAGTGATAGGAGCAATAAGAGCATCCTTTGTTCTAATGAGACAACTCCAGGTGAGCTCCTGGGTGGCTCCTGGATGGGAGTGGTCACCAGAAAGACCAAACTATGATTAGAAGTTTGGAATTGTTAGCCCTATTCCCCAATCTCCAGAGAGGAGAGAGAGGCTGGCAATGGAATCAATGATTGTCATGCCTACACGACGAAGCCTCCATAAAAGTCCTAAACTACAGGATTTAGGGAGCTTCCAGGTGGGCGAACACATCCACATACCGGGAGAGTGACACACCCCAACTGCGTTACCATACCCTTTCATAAACTGATAAATGACAGTGTTTCCCTGAGTTCCGTGAGCTGTTCTAACAAACAATCAAATCTGAGGTGGGGGTCATAGGAATCTCTGATGAGTAGCCAAATCAGGCAGAAGATGGGAGTAACCTGGGGACTTACTACTTGCGATTGGCAGCCGAAGGGGGAGCAGTCTCATGAAACTGAGCCCTTAACCTGTGAGATCTGACAGGATCTCCAGGTAGATAGTGTCAGAATTGAGTTAAATTGTGGGATACCCAGCTGGTGTCACAGAGAATTGCTTGTTGTGGGGAAAACTCCATACATCTATTGTCAGAAGTGTTATGAGTATGGTAGTAATGTGAGAGCAAAGGAGACACACAAGAGGAAGGATTGGATTTTTCCCTATACAGAAACAAGGCAGAAACCACAATAACACATCGACCTTTTCTCTCAGCCTGAAGCACTCGCTCTGTACAGCTGTCAGTTTCCTTGATTTTCATTAATTTTTATTTTTTCTACAAAAAAGATATTTTTTGACTTGTACTTTCCTTAGTTCTCTGTCTGCTATTTCTTAATTAAAAAGCCTCCATCTTGATCTCATTTGTGAATTTTCTTAATTATCCATTTTGCTAATGTGATTAAAACCAACAGTGATTCAAGATTATCCATGGCAATTGATTTTGGAGGATGTATGTAAAATTTTCATTTATTTAATTCTCCATTACATTATCTATCTGCCATCATCAAAAATTAAAATATTGCATCGCCTCCATAAACATATATTTCCAAATATTCAAAGGTTTCTCTTTAAACTTCAAGTTCTTTTTTAGTCATTTTGGAGGAAATATTTCTAAAGCTTAACTCATACTGCTCTGTCCTCTTAAACCGAGTACATTTGATAGAATTTAATACTTTTTCATGTCTGTAGTTCTTTGTTATAATAATAAAATATTTTAATAATGTAGGCCCTCATGGTTACTTCAAAAAGTAGTAGTCTTTGTTCATTTACTAAAAAAAATTCATAGTCTTCTTTTGTTACTCATTTCTGATTCATTTGAGGCATTGATATGCAAGACTTGGCTTGCTGAGAGCATTTGGGAAAGAAGTTCCCTCCTTAAGAGAAATCCAGCGAGGAGGCTCTTTTTTTCCAATTGTCATTTGGTAGCCAGTAAATATGGAAACTTGGTGAAGTATGGCGGAGTATGGCAGATCCTGGGAAACTTCAAGGAAACAGAACCAGAGCTAAAATCTGCCCTAGTTGTAGATGTTTACTCATCGCCTTGATTATTAATAAATGTGATTTGAATCAGGTTTTCTGCCACTTTACAGCAAAATATTAACATATGTTACAGGATAAAGTGAATGGAATTTATGACATCTGTTTTAGCTGTGTAAAAAGTTCACTTTTTCGTGATATTATCCATTGCTTAATTTTGGAAAACTGTTCTGTAAGGGCCAAGTAGCCATAATATAAATGATATTTCTTTCCATTATTTAGTTTTGTACACCCAGACCTGCTTTGGAATTTCAAATGTCGGCTATCCATATCAGTATCCATCAATAGTCCAGTATATTGGATCATCTTATGAATCATCAATTCTGTTATCTTGATAGTTATTTAAAAAATAACATTTTCTAAATATCCTTGATTATTGCTTTGATTAATAATAATTCCCAAGGGCTAAAATAGGGATATATATTTATCCCAAATGGTATTGTAACCATGGGCCCTCCAGGACCAGTTCAACTGATACCGTGTCTTATCAACAGAGTGATAAAGAATTGCCTTTCAGAAAACCTGCAAAGTCATTTAGCCAGGGGATGCACAAAAGGAGAAATCTTGACCTGAAATGAATGCAGAGCCAAAGATCCTCCTTCCCATGGAACCCAAGGACCGGGACATGCCTGGAACTTGAAAGTCGGACTCTTATGACAAATGAGGAGTCCCTCATTCAGGAAGATGCAGTGTTAAGATTCCTTCTCCATCTCCTCAGTAATGTTTAGAACCCTATCATAAAAGTTTAGAACATCATAAATGTTAGAAGCCCACCAATCGAAACCTGTCCCACTAGCATTTCCATGTACAAGCCTGTTCTCCCTAACTTCTTAAATTTCACCCCAAATCCTGAATTGGGGAGACAAATCTGAGGGCACAAGCCCCCTGTTCTCCCTGCAGATTGACCTCACGGAATAAAGCTGATCTCTTTACCCAAAGGCTGATGTCATAACTAATCAGCTTGTTTTTGTGCATTGGGAAAGCGAATCCCAATTTTGTGCGGTAACATTATGTCTAAAATTATCGCTTACACCTCAACTTTTGTCAGGCTAACTAATGTGCAAACAAGGTAAATAAATAAAACAAATTTAGATATGCTTTGAACATAAGTGGGCAACAGAAAATTTCTCTGAGAAACTGAATAGGACAATGCTTCCATAGGCTATTTCCTCCTGACTTGGTACAACTTCAATTTTGAATATTGCAAGATATCCTATAAAATGTTAATTTCACTCAAAATTAACTTTAAACTTCATCTTAGAAGAAGAGTAAAAGGTCATTGAGAAAAAGGATTTGGTGCACAAGGCTTTCTGAAATATTCATTAGAAAAAAGTGGGTTGCTCTTTCTAATAGATAGGCACTTTTCCCAACTGTACATCCACTGATGTTCACAATTTTATTTTAAGCACTTAAACTTATGACTTTGATCTTTGTTAAAATATACATGTTTTTTGGGAGGATTAATATACTATGATCTGAGAAAAGAAGTTTCAGATTTTTTACTGATTTCAGTTGATAACGGTGGAAAGAAATGTCATAAAACATTGGCCCCCACTGAAGAGGAAAGAGTTAAAAAGTGAGGATGCTGGAAATCAAAGATAAATCCAATCTACACTCTTTCATTTTTGAACAACAATGGTTATAAGTTTCTGGCAGCCACTGTGTACAAATTTGAAAGGCTGTGAAATTCTGTCCAAGATTGGAAAGATTGCCAATGGAGTGAAAAATTGGAAAAGCCAGTTGGGTTTCCTTCACAAAAATAAAAAAAAAGGGATAGTATTTGAGACTTTAGGAAGACCTCTCATATCTAATTTTGCCATATACTTGCTTGTGGCTTAAAAGTCTTGGTAGGTTTTGGTTAAATCACTCCCTAGTAGTTTCTGAAAAGCCATTTAGATTAAAAATGAAGATCTAGGGGCCAGCCCGGTGGCATTGTGGTTAAGTTCATGGGCTCTACTTTGGTGGCCTGGGGTTGGCAGGTTCCAATCCCCAGCGCAGACCTATGCACCACTTATCAAGCCATGGTGTGGCAGGCATCCCACATATAAAATAGAGGAAGATGGGCACGGATGCTAGCTCAGCAAAAAGAGGAGGATTGAATGGTGGATGTTAGCTCAGGGCTAATATTCCTCACCAAAAAGAAAAAAAGAGAGAACAGAATAAAAATGAAGATCTGAAGGACAGACTGATGCTCACAGAGAGTAGTTTCAACTCACTCCCCCAGTTCAAGGGAGAAAGGCCTCAGTTTTCCTGAATTTGAAGATTGTTGCTGCAGCTTGGGACCACTGCTTACAGAATGATTGCTTTCATAACTTTGCTATTATTTATAATCTTCTTAAGAACATGCTTGCTGATGTTTCTTTTCTTGTATACCCACTTCTTTAAATACTTACAAGGCAGTTTAATGGGTCAAAGATATGAAAATTTTAGTGTTTTTATACATATGGTCAAATTATCCTCCAGACAGTGGGTACCAATTTTCTCACTTGCCAGTGATGCTCCTGGTAACATTTTTGCAGGCACTCTGAAGGGTTTCATTCACTAGAGCATGCATTTTATGAACGTCTACTGGTAGATCAGTCGTCATTCTGAAAATATGACAAGCCATAACAACCCATTGACACGAATTTAAATTATCTTGGTTTTCATTGTTGTAAGTTCCTGTCAAATCATAAAAAAGTATCAGCGACACTCTCAACAGAAACCTGAGCCAACGTAGGGTCTCCACTTGGATATAATTGTGCCTGAGATAATAGAATACTGGGCTTGCTTCACTGAGCAGATCACATTGGAACTGAATGTGCATAGCTCAGCAACACAAAGCACGAGGTGTCATTATTAACAGTTTTGTCAGTTTTACTGCCTAAACATTTCTTGGATTTCTCTCTCCATCCTCCCTGTAGAATGCATCTAGGCTACCATCTTCTCTCACCTATACCACTGAGGCAGGTCTGGTAACTCATTGTGAATGTACCTTTGCCCTCTCGAATCTGTTTTCAATCCTGAAGCGAGAGTGATATTTTAAAAATATAAACATGATTATGTCAGCCGTCTGCTTAACTAAAACCCTCAATGAAATCTTATTGCTCTTTAAATAAAGAAAATGATTTTAATGTTGCCTTTAAAACTGCATGTGATCTGATGCCAAAGTACCTCTGCAGCTTCATCTTGCTCCTTGTCCATCCTTGCTTTCTGCTTTCAAGTCACACGGAGATTTTGATCTCCCAAGTCATCCATATTTACTTCTGTGTCAGGATATTTGCACATGCAGTTTCCTTTTCCTGACACACCATTCTTTTCTCCCATCCGTCTGTCTCATAGTTTATTCCTCACACCCTTTAGCTATCATCCCCAAGTCATTTAGAGTTTCCTCGATCCCCAGACTCTATCAGATGCTTTGCCTAATACTCTTTCTGAACACTGTGCCATTTTCCCTCTAGCACCTACTGCAGCTTGAACTTATATATTTGTGCTACTGTTTGATGACTCTGTCTCTTCCATGAGACTGTAAGCTCTTTGAGAAGAGAAAATGTGTCTGTTTATTATTATAAATTAGGGTTCCAGAAATGCCTGTAACACAGTAGATACTTAGTAAATATATGTGAAGTGACTGATGCAAGACTTCAGAAGGCCTGAACTTCTAAAGGAAAGGGCAACCAGAGTGATATTACGTAATCGAAAGGTTTGAGACCTGCCTGTAGATCCGTGGTTCCCTACCAGGAGTGATTTTGCCCCCCAGGAGACATCTGGCAATGTTTGAAGACATTTTTGGTTGTCACACCTAGGAGGTGCTCCTGGCATCTAATGGTGGATACAGCCCTGGATGCTGCTTAAAGATCCTCTAAGGTACTGGACGGCCAAGGTTGAGAGACCCTGCCTTAGAGTGAACTCTCTTTGAAGGATAGAGAGTTCCCCCAGAACAGTTAGGGAAGACTTTAGTAAGTTGATCTTGGTTGTTAAAATCTTTAGTTCTGCTAACTCAATCTACCTGGCGCTCAGCATCGAGACATTTATAGAAATATACAGGGATAATATTCAAATTATTTAACTACAAGTATAGCATGGACAGTGACTAATGAGAATGGGTGTTTGTTGTTCAGAAAAACAAAACAAAACAAGATGGCAGGCAGTATTAGCTGAATATCAGCTCTAGTTATATACTACTTGCCATTTTGTGGTTTTCTAGAATGTTAAAAAAATTAAGGTATTTATGTACAAAATAAAAATAAACAAACTTTTGTTAATACCAACTCACATCTGAGTGCTAAGTTACATGGTAACAATCGTTTCATCGTGCTGTTTCCTTCCTGGCTTGCTCATGCTTCTCTCACCATGATTCAGTAAGTGGTTCAAATTTACTCCCTCTTTAAGCAGTGTTTCCATTGTTTGAAGCAGAGATTACATGCATATTTCTGAGGTTGAGACCCTTCACTCTAGTGAATTCTAATCAGATCTCAAGATTGGTCTTTCTTAGGAGGCAGAGTATCTTGCAACTCATTCAAAAATGTGTCTATAATAGGTAGATAGATGTAGGAAGCTGAAGAAAAGGAGTATGAAAAGACAAAAAGTTTGGTCATAGGAAGGCCCTTTTGGTTATAGGAAAACAGGGGAAAGATGATACTATTTTGAGTCAACTAGGGCAGGGCAAGGAGATCCAGGAAGGATGCAGAGATGCCAACAGAATAGCAATTTGTGAATGTGAATCCAGAATAAGGATTGTCTCAAAATGCAGGCAGACAAGAGGGTATGGTGCATTCAAGAGAAAAGGCATGAGGGTGTGGGTGGGTCATAGTGGCACAAAAAAATGAACTATATAGGAGAAAGATGAGGTGGAAGAGAAAGACGAGGAAAGTATGCTTGACTCTGGCATCTACTTGTTTTGGTAGATTTTCTAGTTGACTCACGGGTCTGCCTTTGCTGCCTCAGCGTCCGACTTAATTAAGGGATTGGGGACAGTTCATTTAAGTGAGCTTCTTCCTCTGGGAGCTCAATCCTAATTGTCTCAAGGCTAATTCCCCACTTGCCTGGAAATGGTACTGGGTCAAGGGAAGCACCTAGCAAATCATGTCACTTTACTGTTTAATTTTTGTTTCTTACTATGATAATATAAAAATCTATTACACAAAGCAAAAAGGACAAATCAGAGCAACAAACAGCATTCACCTGCCCAGCACCTCCTCACCCCTGAGTTCATCACCTCAGCCATAATCACTTTCAACTTAACAGCTCTTTCTCCCTGTATCTAAGTCCGTACTTTTAAGTTTATATTCCTGTTTCTTAATTTGTCTATTTTAGAAATAATCTACTTACTCCTCACTTTGGAAGATAAAGTTTTATCTCTTATCTTCACCCCCCCCATCCTCCCAGTTTTATTACCCCACATTTTTGGCTAAATCCATATTAACATGTAATTTGTCATGAATCGGTAAGTGTTATTCGTAGCTGAGCAAAGTAGTGGATTGCACAATTCCTTTCTTGTATAATTTGCTGGGGTTTTTTGCATTTAATAGTGATCTCATTTTAATACTTTTTCAGTTTACATTGAATCTTCAGCTAAACAAGGGCTGTGTAAAATATATATATAGTAAATAAAATAAATATATATATATGCATGTATAAGTATATATGTATATGTGTTATTTATATATAATTTTCTACAATGTAGACCTTTCAGAGAATATTAATAGATTCCATTTTTTCCTTGGAGACACCCATTTTGTGCTACTTGACCTTTGCTCCAATCTGGGCTTGTTTCTCCCTGGGTCTAGAGTTTCTCCTAAGGATTTCCATTTGCTGTTATTTTTTACATACCTTTCACCCTTGCATTGTGTTGGCTCCCTCCCTGAATCCTATTTTTTGTTTATTCCTCTGATTTGCTGGAGCACATCTTCCAGGAGATTTCTGAGAACGGATGCATAAGAAGTAAGTTTTTGGAAGTTTGCTTATCTGAAAATGGCTTTATTGTGTCATCACAATTGAATGATAGTTGGACTTGATGTAGAATTTTAGGCTGAATAAAATTATTATTCATAATTTTTAAGTCATTGCTCCATTGTTCTCAAGCATCTCTTGTACTCTTGAGAAGTCTAGCATCTCTTGTTACTCTTGAGAAGTCTTATGGTATTAAGATTCATATTCATTTTAGGACTTATTGTGTATCCCAGGAGCTCTCAAATTCCACTATGATGAACACTTTTTGTTGTTCTTTTGAAGATTGGAACTTGAGATAACATCTGGTGCCAATCTTTTTTTTCATTTTCTTTTCTTCTTCTCCCCAAAACCCCCAGTACATAGTTGTGTATTCTAGTTGTGAGTGTCTCTCGTTGTGCTGTGTGGGACACTGCCTCAGCATGGCCTGATGAGCAGAGCCATGTCTGTGCCCAGGATCCCAATCAGGGAAACCCTGGGCCATCCAATCAGAGCCTGCGAACTTAACCACTCAGCCCCACGCTGGCCCCTGAACACTTTTAAAAAATTAATTTTGCTGGACATTCAGTGGGTCTTTCAACTTGGAAACATCTAACTTCTAACTATGGAAAATTTTTTTAAGTTAAAAAATTTTTTCCTCAATATTTTTTCTGTTCTCATTTTCTGTAAATATTATTTTGATGTTGGCTCTCCTGGATAGATATTCTAATTTTATTATTTTCCATCTCTCAGTTCGTATATTCTACTTTTTGTGACATTTCTTCTATATCTTTCAATGCTTTCATTAATATATCACTTTTCTGCTATGATTTCCTTTTGTAAATAACATGTTTTTATTTATTTTTCTATCATTCCTTTAAAACTATTCATTATAGTTTCTATAATAATATAAACATATTATAACTATTAATTATAGGTTGTTTCCTTATTCCAGTATTCTGTATGTCTCCTATGAGCTCCTTTTTTAGGTTGGTTGTTTTAGTCTCTGTCTTTCATGGTAGCGATTTCCTTAAATGTCTTGTGATTGTTGGCTGTCCATTCACGTGGATGACGGAGGCGACTGAAACCCTACTGGAAGCTGTGTGCGCGGGCGGGCCTTATTCGTGGTGTGTTTTCACGTGTGCTCTCCTCAGTTCTGTATGTGCCTCCTCAGTATGACAAAGTGCTAAGGAAAGTACACCCACCCCTCACCACGTTCCATGACAGGTGGGCGGGAAGGCACAGTCACTGGGTTGGGTGGGACAGGGGATCTGAAGTTGTCACTGCTTCTCATAAAAGCTTTCAAATGATCTTATTTTCGGTTCTTTGCTGAATGCCTTTATGGCAAGTATTCATTTGCTATTTCTCATATGGCTCCTAGTTGGCTCACCAGCCCCTGTCCTCTACAAGGTTAGATTTCTGCTTTCAACTCCTTGCTGAGTCAGTTACCCACCTTAACAACTGCTTTCTGATTTTGTTGACTCCTCTCATCTGCTGTTATCTGGTGTCCCATTGTCTTTGTCCTTGTAAGTTTAGACTTTTTGTTTATTCTCAATAAGTCACTGAGAAGAGTTTTCTTCATAAACAGATAAACACAAATATTCAATCTTCCATGTTTAACCAGAGCTCAACCTTAATTTTGTTCATTTCAAAATGAATATACAGGTTCCCTATAATATGTAAAAGCAAAGTGGAATCGAACTACATTCATTTCAGTTACACATATTCAGTTATAATTGTTACAGGAAAACAACACCAATCAAAACAAGGGGGAATGAATTTAGATGGTTAAGTGATTCTGCTCATCCAGTAAACACAAGCTCATTGACATGGCCCAGAAGTTTTACTCAATTGGAGAAATAAGATTGTTTCCAATTGCTGAAAAAGCAATCAGTCCACGCTGGATTTATTGCAATAACACTAGGTCCTTTCCTAGGATATTTCTTGAAAGTTATTTGAACCAAAAGAGTTTTTGCTTTTAGAACTTAATTTCAGTGTACGAAACAATTCCATTGCTTAGGAAATTTTAGAGAGTCTTAATAATACCTATTTGGGGAATTGTTTATCAAGATAGTGAAACATTATAACTCTTTCATGAAACCTAGGCATTTGTTCAAGATTAAGAGATAAAATAAACGGTAAGAAAACAGAAAAAAATCTGACTTTGATATTTTTAAATTTTCTATATAAGTAAAAACTAAATAGCTTGCGAAGTGAAGAGAAATAAGAATAAACACCACTTTTAAAACATTTTTTTATATCACCTATTTGCTGTCTTTGTTATGTCTCTTCAACTCTCTCTTTGTCTTTCTCTCTCTCTCTCTTTATATGATCCTCTTTTGGATCTTTATCAGAGTCGGATCAAGTGTGTATTGTAGTCTGGTTCAGTGCAGTCTAATCTGAGATTTTTCCTCGCCAGATACCAGCATTCTGAAGTCAGGACGGACCATGAGGAGACACTAATGGACCCTGTGTTCTGATTTAAGAATTTCTTGCTGAGCACTTGTTACTGGGTCACCAGCTGGCGCGATTCAACTCAAGAGAGATACCAGGTTTTCTCATGGAAACCATTCCACAGCTAAAGAATTAAAATACTAGAGAGCGGTTCTTTATTCCAGCTGAAACCAGAACTAATTTTTTTTTAACTCTTTCTAGCTTGTAAGAAAAACACTTAAGACTATGGTATTTTCCTCTGAGTACAGCTTTTGTTATAAATCGTCATAACATAAGCAATAGAAAGCTCACTTTTTACCATTACATATCCTGCCCTCCACAGACTTGATATATACTTGAAATGATATGTTTTTGAAATTTCTGGAAATCAGGAAGGCTTGTTTTTTTTTTTAATTAAAATATGGAAAATAAGTAATGAAAACATAACAAGCACCTACATTGCTTTCTTTTTGTATTAATAACTGCTTTTTGTCACATATACATCCTTTGCATGTACACACAATTACACATATGTGTACACACACACAAAGACATATTATATTTTTAAATAAATAAAAGCATACTAAAGTCCCCTCTAACCAGCCCCGCCATCCAATTTCCTTTCCTCAAGGTGAACGTTATTATGAGTTTTGTGTCTATTTTTCTTGCCCATTTATTTTTATGTTCTAACATTCTTATAAATATCCATAAAACACATATTATATTTTTTATTTTAAGGTTATCATAAATCAATGTTATTCATTGTATACAGTTCTGCCTTTCTCTTTTATACTCAACATTAAGCATTTAAGATCTATCCAGCTTGACCTATATAGAGTGAATTCGTTCATTTTGTAAGGCACTGATGTATAGTGCCTTTTCTTTGTATATTCAAAATTGTGTATATTCATTAGCCTAATGATGGGCATTTGGGCTGCTTATAAGTTTTAACACTGGAAAAAAGGAATGAGTGATGCAATGAGCATCTTTGAGGGCACAAAGAGATTTGGCCTGGGCAATAAAACTGGAGATGGAATGGTTTATTGGGATTTGCCATTATGTGATCCACTGTAGAGTATCTATATTTATACACACAGGTTGTTTGCATTCTGCACCTGAATTAAAGAGACTCTTTTGGTGGGAATGTAAATTGGTACAGCCACGGTGGAAAAAAAATATGGAGGTTCCTCAAAAAATTGCAAATAGACATGTCATATTATTCAGCAATCCTACTTCTGGGTATATTTATCTGAAGGAAATGAAATCAAGATCTTGAAGAGGTATCTGCACCCCCACGTTCAGTTCAGCATTATTCACAATAGCCACAACATGGAAAAAACCTAAGTGTTCATCAATAGGTGAATGGATAAAGAAGATGTAGTATATACATACAATGGAATATTATTGAGCCATAAAAAAGAAGGCAATTCTGTCATTTGCAACAACATGGATGGATCTTGAAGGCATTATGCTAAGTAAAATAAGTCAGACAGAGAAGGACAAATACTATACGGTTTTACTATATGTATAATCTAAGAAATGCCTGAACTCATAGAAACAGAGAGTAGATTGGTGGTTGTGAGAGGTTGAGGTGACAGGAAAATGGGTGAAGGTGGGTCAAAGAGTACAAACTTCCAGTTATAAGATGGATAAGTCCCAGGGATCTAATGTACACCTTGGCGACTATAGTTAACAATACTGTAGTATATACATGAAAGTTAGTAAGAGAGTAGATCTTAAAAAAAATAAAAATAAAAATAGTAACTATGTGAGGTAAGGGATGTCTTAACTAACTTTATTGTGGTAATCATTTCATAGTATATATGTATATCAAATCATCATGCTGTATACCTTAAACCTACACAATGCTATATGTCAATTATACCTAATAAAGCTAGAAAAAAATGAATTCTTTAGAAGGAATTGAAGAAAAGAAACTTTGTTCTTTCACTTGTGTCAATTGCCATTATTTTTTAAAAAATCAATCACTGTTCCTCATGTGACATGCCACAATGTTTTAAAATCTCTCATTACTGCTATCTTCCTATCAATTTCTTATTATGTTCTTGATAGTTTTTACTTTAGATATTTTAATACTATGTCACCTGATATGGCATCAATACGACAACTTGATTTTTCTCATAGAATGCATTTCACTTTAGATTTTCATGTATTTTTGATTTTACTATAATATCATGCTTTCTTGTCTGTTGGCTTTGCTCATTCTTTTATTTTAACCCTTATGAGTAGCTTTATGAAAGAATATCTTTTATTCATACTCATGAATCAGTGTCCTCTTTTGAAAAAATTTTTTTAGAGAAGACTGTGTTACTTTTATATTTTTTGCCAAATAGACACGGTCACAGTTCTTTTGATTGCCTGATGTTTTTGTTTTAAGCTTTATTTCTCTTTCTATATGGATTGATTATTTAAAATTTTTTCTCTACAATTTGGACTGTGTATAGTCTGCTTTCAAGTCTTATCATGATTTTCTTATTTTTTTTAAATAAATGCTTTTATCTATACTTCTCTGATAATCCAGAACAAGAAAGATACTGCAATGCGTGAAGATTCTCTAAAAAAGGTACAGTGAACTGTACTCCCTCATTTCTTTCCCTCCACTCATGTCCCATTTTGCTAATATGACCTGGGATTTTTGTTACAGTTTATCACTTATCAAGTACATTATAGATCTTTTTTACTAAAAAAGTCATTTCTGACGTTCAAACACTCTTTTGTATCTTTATATACAATAACTGTTTGTATTTACTTGTGAATTTAAACAGTTAATATGATCCTGGTAGTTCTTTTATACCGTATTTTTGCATTCACTAATTCTTTCGTTTGATCTCTTTCTTAGTTTACTGGTAAATATCTTCAAGTAACAAAAAACCTAAATTTTGAGGGTATTTAAATACCCATGAACGTATATGCATCGTTTTATATGTGGATGTCAATTTTTCAGTATAAAGGATTCTTAAGGTGCAATTTTTTCCTAATCATATTTCTCTCGACATTTCTCCATTTGTTTTCCATTATCTAATGCACAAGGAGAATTGAGAGTATCCTGATGTTATTCCTTTACAAGTAAATTTTTAAATTTGATATATGGGAGTTTTTATCTTAAGATTTCAGAATTTCTATGCTATATCTCGTTTGCCATTTTTTAAAGATTAAGCCCAATAATTGACATTTTGTAGGTCAAAAACTGTTGAATAGTAGCAATTTCATGTTTTTCTCCTTTTATATGGCACACAATTTTTATCTGTAGATTATGATCTTCCTCTATCTCCAAGAAATTCTAGGAAGTTTTCTTTTATTGTATCTTTAAATATTGTTTCTTTTAGTGAATTATTTGTAAATTTAATTTGTCATCTTTTGTAACAAGATCCTCTGCTCTTTGATTGCTATCTTTGTTCACATTGCCCATTTCTTGTACCTTTGAAGAAAAAATATTTTTAAAAGCATATTCAGTTTTCTGCTTCAATTAATTTCCTTGCCTTTTTTTTGTCAACAGTTACAGCACCATTTTCATTACATTTTATAACCTTATAATCCCTTGGTTTCTAGAGTGTATGTTTCATTTAACATATAGAGTGCAGAAACTAGATGCTGTCTAAAATTTACTTGCATTTCTTATGATAATTTACTTTTCAAAATATATTCTTATTTTATTTCTTGTTTATAGTGCAGTTGCAAAAATTTTTAGCTTAAATTACTTGGTTCTTCCCCATTCCCCATTTAAGAAAAGGGACATGTCTATCCTGGTGAACTCTTACCCAAGCAGATGAGGTCATTATTTTGTTCACTGTAGGGTGGGAAAGATTTAGAATCCTTATTCTCCTCATTAGGCTAGATGCATGGGTAATTCAGCTTTATACCTCTAGGTTTCCAGTAGATTGAGTTTTAAGAGCAGGAAACTAAACAGTGTTGAGTCCCAGTAAGGAAGCTGCCTCTTTGCAACTTTGTCTCAGTGCTTGGTAAAAATTATATACCGAGGGTGAAACTTTCCATGTCTGGTTTCTTGTTTGGTCTAGACTTTGTTCTGGCGTTTGATAACTAACTCCAGTTTCTCCCCTGATGTTCCTGCTTGCTGAGTAGAAAAGTATCCTGCCTTGTTAGAGGAATGTCCCCTCATTTCAGCACAACATGTTCCAGTCATGTTTCAGGCCAATGTGTTAAAGACAAACTGAAGCATGGAATATCCCTGCTGCTTGCAGACATTTCTTTGGGTGTTCCTACACCTGGACTCCTAGTCTTGGCAGAGCTGCTACAAATACTATTGATGTAAGGGAAACTACTCCAGGTTGACTGGTCTTATCTCTCTCACTGCCTAGCTATGGAGTCAGCCTCAATACAAGGTATTGCTTAGGGTAAAAATGGCTTCTTTTATCTCTTTACTGAAACACTGCACTGCTTTCTCCAAAAGCAGAAGTTATGGTGTGGCATGTTGCTACATCCTTCAATTCTGTGCCATTTGCACTATGTATGGCAGGATTCCCTAAAATGTGTGGGGTGAGTTTGGGCCCTGGTTTTAGGTTTCAGGACTTTCTACCCCCAAACCCTCCATTGTTGTCTTCTTTTATTCTTCATTGGGGGGATGGGGGAGTTAGCAGGGTAGTAGAAGGCAGTGTATACCAATTCCTCAGCTACATTGTTCCTGGAAGTATCCCTTTAATTCTTTTGAATTGAGTCTGCTGTGTCTCTGAAAGGTGAATGATAGCAGTCCTAAGCATTCGTATTGGAAACTGTTTACTGGAAATGGAAATTACAGTGATGTAACAGATGAGACCACCTCAATCTTGACACATAGAGATAGCTTTTGGGAAACTAAGATTTTATTATGAAATAATAATTAAATCACTGTTGTGTGCATTTTTTCTAATCCATGAAATGACCATGAAATATGTCAACTTTTTCCAGGAAGTCACTATGAAATCAGCACAAAACTTCCATCAAAAATGGACCACTGTCAAGATTAGAGCTAGGATTGCTGGAGGCACTATATCTGTGCTGCTCTAATTAAATGTTTCTTGTCAGGAGAAAAAGCTTTTATTACTTTTTTAGAACTAATTTCTCGACTGCTTGGCCTGGGCATAAGAGGGTTGCTGGAGACAAGATGGGAAATATCGTGTAGGGTCTTGTTGCACTTTTAGTTAGCATCTTGCGACTATGAGTAAAGAGACCTTTAATAAAGTTTAATTTAAAGGACAGAACCTGCCTTGTGTATTTATAACCCAATGTGATTTGTCTGGTTTTACTTCCCCCACACAATCTGTTTTATCCAATATGAGCTTCCTTTAGCATTCCCATGCTCGAAACCTACTACTCCTGTGGTTAGGTACGTTTGCACTCCCCATCATGTGCCAAGAAAGACATTTAAAGTTAAGAAAGGTGTAGACACTGGTCTAACAAGTCATGTAAGCAATCCACATATCAATCCATCCATTCATCTTTAAATTCAGCTAGAAACACAAATCCCAAACTACTTTAATCTTCAGTGTTAAAGACTGTGCAGAAGCTATTTACATTTAAGATTTTAAAGCTATTCATATTCAAAATTTTCTAGAAAAATATTTATCTTAAATGGGTGGTAGTACCCTGCACATATTATAAAAGTATCCAATATATTAAATTTGATTGATAATTTAAAAGTTATCATCTGGATACAAAATATATATACATATCCAATATTTAGGGAGAAATATTTATTTACAGGAGAAAATATTCACCTTGTCTTGTGAGGTGAAAATAAAATTATTTAAAAAATTTGCGTAGAGGATTTTTGTAATAAATTTGGAGAATATATAGCAACAAGTTAACAATGCTGTTCTCTGGGTGGTGGAATTGTGGGTGATTTTTATGCCTTTCTTCTTTTTGTTGATTTGTATTTCTAAATTTTTTTCTATATAAACATGTATTACCTGTGTCCCACGTGTAAAAGGAAGAGAAAATTATATGTAATACATATATTTTAAAGCATTTCTAATTTAACTGTACTTGCTGCTAGCAATTTCATATCATTTGGCTTGGCTCACTGAGCTTCTCAAGTGATACCAGGCTGTTTATATTAGAGAGTACTACAAATTGGATAACCAAAAGTCTCCTAGAGAGAGCTCATAAAATGACACGGTTGGATGGAAACCTGAACAGATGGGCTAACTCTACCATGTGCTATATTAACCCTGCTGTTCTCAGACTGGTGGCCAATAACACATTGAAAAAGCACAATTCTAAAGATAAGTTGGTGAAATGGAAGAGGATTAAGCGATTTAATCTACGAGTTGGGACTTGGTGGACAAGCATATGTTGAAATGTTTCACTCTTATTAAGACCTGTTTTTATGACTATGAAAATACTTGAGCTTCAGAGGAGTCCTGGGAAGACGAACTCTAATGGGGGATGAGGGACCAGCAGCCCAGTGTTTCCAAGCAGCTTGACAGAAGTCAGTATATTACACTGAAACTAGTGTCAGTGGTGCCTCATTATGTATATGATGATGCTAAGCAAAGGGAGAGTGGAGTTGTAATTGGCTAAATAAAACGAATAGAATGGTTTCCTGTTCTGCATGTTCCAATCACTGGTTGGAAATCAGTGGCAAAAATACACATAGCACTGTAGGAAAAAAAATTCTGTTATCTGCAGAGAAGTCAGAGCTTAGTCTTGAGTGATCTCCCTGAATTATACATAGAAAAAAAAAGAATTTAAAGAAATTCATCATCAGAATTTAAAATAAAACTGTAACTAAGAATAGGAACCTACAACTTTTGGAAATATTTCTTTTAAATAACTCTAGTTGCTGGTCCATTCAATCTCTACAGACATCTACAGGGTCACTTAGTAGTATAGCAACAGAGAAAAGGCTGGTAAGTCCATTTTCAGCAGAGACTGTGTTGTTAGAAAGCCTGATTTCTTGTCACAAGCCTGTCATTAATGAGGTTGATGACCTTGAAAAACATCACTTGTGCTCTATGAGACAGTATCCTCTTAAAAAATGGAGCTAAATAGATGAAATCTGAGGGCCACCCCAATGTTGTGATTCTGTAAAAAGCATACATTTTAGAATTACTTACTTCAAAGTGAAGTTGTCTAGAAGGAACTTGTGTGCTAGAAGAGGAAGCTGGAATGATGTGATATCCTCAAGTCTGTTTCTTGAAAGCATTTTGCAAATTTAATATTCAGTCAGATAATAGCAGGTGAGCTGGGGAAATTAGGTTAGAGAGTCTCTTGTTTGAAGTGAAATGAAAGAAATTGCCCTTCTTTCAGTCGCATTTTGTGTTTAGTCATGGTTGAAGACCTGCGTTGGCCTCAACTGCCAAACTCTGGTTAATAATTCAGCTCTATCCAACTCACTTCTACTTTTTCCTGCCAAAAATCTGACTATCTCCAAATGACTCATTTGACGTTAGTGTTGGTGAGAAACCAGCGAGGATTATCTGGAATTTATTTAAAAACTAACTAAATTTTTCATTTAACTCAAAGTCAAAAACATAAGCACAGTCACATTAGAATAAAACAATACCAGAAATTAACTTCGGGTTTCTTAGAAGAATTGAGTTGAAGACCAGTGGTTTCCACACCAATCTGAGGAACGATGATCTTTCAAATTTGTAGTCATTCTAAACAATTTCAAGACTGCTATTTTATGACTATAAAGATTTAATTTGTTACTGGAAAACTGATTGACTGGCATAAAGTAACTCCACAGGTTGATAAACAAAAACAGCAAAACATGTCATAGTTATAATATTCAATTCATATTGTTTAAATATTAGCTAGTATTAATAACAAATCAATACAATTTTATGAATGCTTGCTATGAAGGAAGGGTGAGAGAATGGAGAAATGACTATGAGAAATACAATACAATAAAATAAAATGATCTTTGGAAAGACCATTAAAATTATGAGGGTTTATTGGTATTAAAAATAGTAGAGATGGCATCATTGAGCTTATACAAAGAGAGTTCACTGAAGCCAGAGAAAGCAGACTCGGTGACACGCTAGGGAAGGAAATTATGTTTTAATTATATATCTCAATCTGACAAAGAATGTCGTCATCAATATCAGTTGGATTGGAGGGGAGATGGTCAAGAAATGAAAAGCATCCCCTGGAAGGTGCTGGGGATGTTAGTGAAGGGTGAAAGTGAAATTTGCAGATCACAGAATAAGATAGTTCCTGCTGCAAGATATTTCTGGCAGAGAAGTGAAAGATCTTTCCAGAAAGGAGTAGACCAGGTGCTGATAGATAAATATTAAGAATTTCCCTCAAATTATATATTTTGTAAAGATTAGAAGAAAGAAAATCTAGTGAGATCTATTACTGGACAATCCACAATGAAAAGCTTGAAGATAATGACTGAATGGGGAAGACATAAAACACTGAGAGATGAGTTGACACTTGAATCTAGACTACGCCGATAGATTCTGCACATTGAAAGCAGCAAGACGGACAACTAGAAGAACACAGGAGAAAGCATCCTAAATTTAGTAGGGGAACACATCTAAATCTCCAATTATCCTACTCATTTAATGACTCGAAACCACGCTTTTTCCCGTTCTCTATTAAACTGGTAGTTTTAAGTAAAACTTCTGGGTGAAGTGATTCTCTAGACATATCTTTATTTCGAGGAATTTATCCAACTGTTAGTCACTTTAGCAGTAACCCTGAGCCTGAGACTGAGACCAGCACCTTTTCTGATAGGAATCGTTGGATTACAGTTTTACTCCAAAATATTGAAGGGGGAGTTACATTTCCAAAATGTCTCCCATCCAACCACCTCTTGTCTGCTACTCCCGACTATTGATTACCATTTCCTGAATGCTTGGTATGTGTTAAACACTTTGCAAACAGCTGTCAAATCCTACAATTATTTACAAATTAAATAATTAAACGCTAGGGGGTGAAATGACTTCTTCGAGTCACACAGATAGAAAATTCAAAGTAGAGATTCAAACTCAGCTTGACACTGAAACACCTGTTCTGTCCACCTCACCTTGTTCTGTTGCCACACCCAAGCCTTGTAAAGGATTGACAACAGGTGTGGGAATCCCCACCTTCTGGTTAGGGTTCATTAGCTTGGCTAATACATGGGGGAAAGCAGAAGCAAACCAAATTCCTACTTTTAAGAGTTTTAACATTCTTGTCCTCGAAAAGACCTAAGGTAAGACAATGAAGTGGCCCCAAATCAATTTAAAAGTCCTTACTTTTCCTCTCGGGGTTTTATTTCCTCCCTCCAATCCTATATTTTAGTTACCCCCAAGCACTTGCTCTCTCCAGTAACTGCTAAGCTGGAAAGTAACCAACAGCTTAGATGTTATGTTGTTACCCAGAATGTTTTACTTTACGAAATTCCCGAAGTCCTAAATCACTCAAACTCCAAAGAGGAAGCCAAGGGTAAGGGTCTTGGCTTCTGAGGAAGGGACGTTTTGAGGTAGAGGAGTTTTCTCAGAACTCCTTATATCCCACCCAGGAGGCCATCAATCGGATAAATACAACATTGACTTGGTGCTTAGACTGTACGCAAAGCATCTTTTTTCCACCCTTGAAAATCCTTCAGGCTTTGCGTGTGTTTCTTCCCAGAGCTCATCCTCTCTACAACTTTGAAAAATGAATTGCTCTGTGTCTATGTCTTCTTTAAAAGTATTTTCAGTTGACGTGCTGACCCAGAAGAAGAGGTAGAAGCTTTTAACTTCTACATTAATGAAACCAGGAAAACAAAAGATTTTTCAAGCAACACAATTTCTATATAGGTCCCTTAGCAATGAAAGAAAGCCAATTTTAAAACAGAAGCTCTTTGCTCTCCATCTGTATCCCATGAAACTCCACACCTTAAAAATCCTTGCAAACAGTCCAGTTGATGTAAGGAGGCAGCAACAAAAACAAAATTTCAAGACTATTTAAACCTTCACCCAGAATGTTTGCCCTCATTATCAGTGCTTTCTTCTCATTAAACGACTAGATTATCTACAAATCTTTGTTTGGAGTAAATATGGACGGAATGGAGACAGATTCTGTAATTTTTAAAAACATTTAATTTCTATGTTTTGATTCAAAGTTCTTAGTTTCTCCAACGTATGTGTTCATGTTTCACTATCTTGACAAGACTCTATAGCAAAAAATTGTAGCCTTAAATGTTAAACAAAGAATTTCAATGGCAAATTACTAAGAAATTTATTTCTATCATCCCATATCTCTTCAGTCTCCCTGAATCCTGCACCTGTGAGGGTGATTTTGGACAAAGTGTTTAGAGCCATTTGGGGATTCCCTCAAATCTAACATTTTGTTGGCTGCGAGTTGTACCCCATTATGTGCTACACTGCATTTTATTTCCCACATTTGGCACTTTTAGTGATAATTCCTCCAAACAGACACAGAGAGCCATGCTTGGTATTCTTTAAAGGGAACAAATAGATGAGCTAATTGTTTTAAATGCCTCCAATGAGATAAGTGGCAGGATGCTGGAATTGATCACCTAATTACCTATTTGTTATTGCAGAGAAGAGGAAAATCCAGCCATAATTAATGTTTAGGGAATGCAAAAGTTGTCATCTTAAATCAAGGTAAAATATAATAATCACACTGAGGTCTTATTGCAGAAAAATACAAATAGATGGTAGGGGATCGGCTACTTAGCTTTTCAGCTAATTGAGTGCTGGCATCTGGGATATGGTATTACCAAAGAATTAGTCAGGAATTTAGTTCTGACTTGTATGTGTTTTCATTTACAGAACTTTGGACGCCATTCCTTTTGATGTCAAGAGAAGAATGGCTATCGAGTCCTCAGGGCAGAGCCAGTCACACTCATCCACTAAGTATGCAAGTTACTTGCCAGAAAATGGCAGCAGCAAAGCACTATTGCTGACTAAGCAAGTTATGTCATTAGTTATAAGACAAGCATGAAAGTGTCTTATGAGATATACACAAGGAAAGCACCTACAGGATGTATACAAGCCTGTAGAACAGTGCACCTTTCTTTCTGGTGCATGTATTATTTATTTCATGAATAGTCATATTATGATCAATTCGGGAAAAAGACAAAAGTTGTCACAGACCAGGAAGTAGTTTAAAAGAGAATTTGTACATGAATCGCTTGTTCATTTTCTTACTTTTTGCCAATTATCCTGACAAATCTGATGAATCAATTGGCTGATGTTCTGGGTAAATGTTAAGAAGGTTTCTAGTACACATTGGTAACACTCATTGCTCTGTCATCCCGGAAAGAACTCTCTATTTCCCAATCCATCACTAAATTACTAATGTGGAAGTGCTTTTCCTTGGGCTCACCTTTGCTTGCCTCAGAGTGGTTTGGGTGTGGCCTAGAGAAAAAGTGGCCAAGGGGGAAGTGTAGAGTACTTATCTCTGACACGAAGACTTCTGTACCCAGGCAAAGTTGACATGGCATCTCAATATGGACCAGTGCAACTTATGAACAGTAGGGGGACCATGAAATATAGCACCAAAATCTCGACACTTCTGAAAGCTAAAGAAGTACAGATTTATTAACTTTCCAGGATAAGGGCAGTCTCAGGCAAACTGAAACATGTGATTACATTAACCAGGAAATTATGTTAGCATTTAGAGCATTAATGAAAATATTTGTTCCTTCTCTGTCCTCTTTCTTGCACATAATTACCTAGGTTGAACTTGGAAACCTTGCTGGGGTTGAGGGTGGTAGAATGGAGTGCTTGGGTTCCAGCCATCTGTCAGTCTTTCCACTTGGAAAAGAGAGACCTTTTGATATATTTGACCTACCAAGACTTGGATCTATATTCTAGGGACTGGAAAGGGGTGGGGAGAGCAGGACTTAGGTGATGGGGCAAGCCTCTAGTTGTCATACTCCAACTGCCAATGCAACTGTAGAACTGCTAAACTAGGTCCTACGTAGTCAGCGGGATATGATATTTATGGGGATAAGTTTCCTTTCCACAGACAGAGTCAGCTCACTCAGCAGCTTCATCTGTGGGAGCATCTGGCTTACGTGCTCCAAAATCCTGCAAGGTGGTGGAGCTCTCAAACTGCTGTTATGACTATGGCAGATGGAATCTGCTATTAGTGGGGGTTTGGATTTATTATGAGAGCCAGGGCAGGTTTATCCAGGACTTCAGATTGCAAACGAAGCTGCAAGCCTTGTTGAAAACATCTCAACTAGGTGACCAGGAATTGGTAGAGGCAAAGATTAGGATTCATTTCTAATGCTAGGACAGACTATAAATTTCTCTGGTGGTTCCAATTTGAGTAACTTTCAAAGTGGGTAATTTTCATGTTTTAAAAAGATTTTTCAAGATGTGGGAAAGATATGATATGCTTAGGTGTCCTGTTGATATTCTAGAAACGTTTGAAAATGTGAGACATGAGAAATTTGTATTGAGAAATTTTAATTTTGGAGGGTCTGAAAAATTTAATATTCCTGGTAGAAGATAGACCCAAAGGAAAATTGCCACCAAGTAGATTACTGGTGGTGGTGGTGGTGGGATGGGGGGCAGTCCTTTACATCTTGGACCCAGAAATTATTTGAAGAATTTAGGGGAAAAACATGTTTTACATTTACTTTGGGACTTTATATCTATGTAAAGTTAAAATAAGTATCACTAAAATACTACAATAAATTTATTTTCCTAAGGATATATTTTCCTAAGGGCAAAATTGCTTTAAGGTGTATTTAATAAGTTGGAACATTAATCTAAGATGCCAAGAGAGTATCCATAAGTCAGCTCATGGTTTGAATATTCGTTTTTGGCCAATTTGTCTTCAGAAAAATTGCCACGTCACAGAAATCATTGCATATATTATGTAATCACAAACGTGGTTAAATGAGCAGAGTAGGCCCATTTGGCTAAAAATAAATTAGAAAATAAAATTCTGAAAAATAAACATTAATGCTGAAATGTTTTGAAATGTGCTATCACCTAGGGTTCATAAAAGTTATTTCCCTTTAGAGGAGGATTTTAAACATCTATAAATAAAAAATATTACAGTCGGCTCTCCTTATCCAAGGGTTTCTTATCCACAAATGCGAAACTCATTGATAGGGAGGGCCAACAGTATTCATTGTACTAAGCCGTTTCATATAAGGTTCTTAAGCATCTACAGATTTTGGTATCCGAGGGGTTCCTGAAATCAATCCCCCCAATACTGAGGGGCTACTGTCATTCCTAAAACTCTACAAAATCACTATTGAGAAATGGGGAAGATTGTTCCAGCCCTGCCCCTAATTCATGACAAATAGGCACAAAGCACTTAAAAGGGCATAAGAAGCCATATATCTGCCATACCATCCAATTTTTTAAAATATTATTTTATTGTGGTATGAATGCTTAACATGAGATCAACTCTATTCATAAATTTTTAAACATACAATACATTATTGACTATAGGTATGTGACGGACTGGAATTGACCACCCGAGATGTGTCTCTTTTGCATGAGGATTATTTGGGGCTTGTTGCTTTTTAAAAAACTGTAGACAGGAAAGAAACTCTGAAAAATAGAATTTACTTACCCTTTGTCAAGGGACATTTACATTTGCAATGGAAATCTCCATCTGTAAAGTTGTCTCCCTCTCTGTACCTCTAGGTCTGTACCTCTGTATCTCTAGAAACTCTTAATGTGGAAGCCAAGGACTTAAATCTGCATAATAATCTTACTCTTGTTTATTGTACTTGTCTGGTAACCTTCTGTAACTGACGCCCCCCCACCCAACATCCTCCTTTGTCTTTAGCTGAAGGTGATATTTAAGGTGGTGGCTTTAGCCATTTTGGCGAATTGCTCAGTTTGCCTGAGCCTCTCCCATGCATAAGTGTTATAAAGCTTTGTTTAATTTTTTCCTGTTATTCTGTCTCATGTGAAATATCTTCCTCTCCTACAGGTACAAGACTGTATAGCAGATCCCTAGAGCTTATTTATTTTACTTAACTAAAATTTTATGGCTGTATTTTAGTAACTTCTCATTTCTCTCTCCTCCCAGCCCCTAGTGGCCACCATTCCACTCTTTGACTCTATGAATTTGGCTATTTTAGATAGCTCATACAAGTGGAAACATGGAGTATTTGTCTTTATATGACTGGCTTATTTCATTCAGCATGATGTCCTCAAGATTCATTCTTGTTGTTGCTTATTGCAGAATTTCCTACTTTCTTAAGGCTGAATGGTATTCCATTGTATGTATACACCACAGTTTCTTTATCCATTCATCTGTTGATAGACATTTAGATTGTTTCCACATCTTGGCTAATTTGAATAGTGTTGCAGTAAATATAGGAGTGACAGTATCTCTTTGAGCTCCCTATTTCAGGTCTTAGGACATATATCCAGTAGTGGGATTGATGGTCATATGATAGTTCTATTTTAAAATTTTGAATAACCACCATACTGTTTTCCATAGTGACTGTATTATTTTGCATGCCCACAAACATTGTAAAAGGGTTCCAATTTCTCCACATCTTGCTAAAACTTATCTCTTGTCTTTTTGAAAATAGCCATTCTAAGAGGTGTGAAATGATATCCCCTGGTTTTGATTGGCATTTCCCTGATGATTGGTGATGTCTTTTGATTGAGGAATTTAATCCATTTACATTTCAAGTAATTATTTACAGAGAAGGATTTACTATTGTTATTTTGACAGTTGTTTTCTGTTAATTTTGTAATTCTTTTGTCTGTCTTTTCCTGTCTTGCTGTCTTCCTTTGTATTTTGTTGATTTTGTGTATTGATATGCTTTGATTCCTTTCTTTTTCTCTTTTGTGTAATGAGTTAGGTATAATTTTAGTGGGAATTTCAAACATCTGTGAGTAAATGGAAGCTTAGGTAAACTCATGGGATTGCCTGGGGTCTTTGTGGTCAAAACAACTACATAAAGGGCTAAGACATCCTCTCTGGGGCTCAGGAAACATTGCTCTTGAGGTCTGCAGCTTTTGCACATTGAGGAGGTCACCTCAGATTGCTGGGTGTGGTGAGTTATTGGATAAATGCCTTTTAACTTTGAGATAATCACAATTAAGGACAGAATAGTTCAGATAATTTTAAAAACCTTACTATTAATATTTTCTCAACTCTAGGTGTAATGGGTATATGTTCAGTGCTTAGAATGTAATAATTGAGAAAATTTTGGTACATTAAACTATGTATAAGACTTTTTGACATCAATGTAAAATATATACTTGAATAGATGACGTAGACTAGTGATTTTAAACTTAAAGGTGTAAGGCACTTTTACTAATGCAAATAATGTTGAAATGCTAAGAGGGATGAAGTCATTATATTTATAAGCTTAACTGGTGAGATTTATAAGAATTACCTAAGTATTTGGGGTAGGTTTTGTACATTAGGTAGACAAGCAAAGAACCTAGAAAAAGTTGATTATACTTATAAACTTAATTTAAAATGTTTAAAGGAACATATTTAACCAAGTTTAAAACCCTCTAAAAAGTGTCTTCAAAATTTATTAGATTTACAAAAGGAATAAGATTTTTAAGGTATACTTTAAAAATTAAGAAAAACTATGTTTTTATATTCATAACTTTGTATAATTGAATGTCAATATTTAAAAAGTAAAAAAAAAAAGCCCCAAATCTTTTTTTTCTGTTCATTGAAGTAACTCTCAAGGATACCAAAAAATTCATGTTGGTAGGTGAGAGAAGGATAAATCCCTTGAAAATGTAAAAAAACAAAAAGAAAGATAATGATGCACTAGGTGTCCCAATGATAGTTGGTAGCCAAATAAATCATACAAACAATAAAACTGTGGGTTTAGAGAAGAGACTGTCTACTGTGGTCTGAATTGTTCTGGTAAAACTCAATTAGAATGTATTAAATGATCCCCAGCCTCATCCTCACTAATTGAGTTGAATAGATACTTAAAATCTGTGAAATGTGGTGGTAATAAGGAGACAGAGGTCACTTCTCAACAATGCTTTGTTTAAAAATGAGACGATGTTTTCTCCTGTGAAAGTTTCTGAAAATGCTACCCTTCCTTTAATGTAAAGATGTCAGCGTGTTTTATTGATTTATATTTTTGTATTTATTGTTCCTTAAGTGTGGAAATATGTCCCTTTGACTGAACAACGTTTCTTGCTCAGTATTGAAAAATGATCTCATTCCCTTGTAAGTATTAGTCACATTTTAATGGGGACATATTCAACGTTTGTACAAGAACTCCCGCGTCTTCTGAAAGCATTATCATCACACATGGGTGAATTTCAATTACCGATGGTGCCACCAATTCAATGTTCTTCTTATATTATGATCGCAGATGAAGGTGAGTTTTAGATGGTCAGTGACTAAAGGCATTGAAGCAACTGATGTCGTTTGCTTTCCTTTTGTATCTTTTTTGCTCTTAATTGTTGCTGCTCCTAATAAGCGAGATGTGTTATTTCAAAATATGCTGAGCTTTGAAAAGGTAAGATTATTTCTCTAAGTGACTAAGTCAATGCATCGTCATTACCTCCTCTTTGGTATATGGGAAACAAAAAGAGCCAGGGTTTGAAGTTCAATTTCAGGGAAGGGAAACAGATTCAACTCTTTAATGGAGAAAAGACAAAGTAAAAATTGCAAAGAAAACAAAAAGAACTCCTGAGTTACACTTGGAAAATGGCTTCTGGAGAAGTAGAATTTCTTGTGCACTTGGGCCAAAGATGGTCACACAATATGAGATGTTTTGCTTTTTCCATTCAGGCAGCATGAAGTTGAAAGAAGATGCTTTTAAATGTTATTCCAAGTATGGCAGGGGGAGCAGATCAAGGAAAGGCTTTAGACTCCATTAGATTGCTCCTCAGACCCCTCACTTGACTTATCGGAAAACTTATTTCCTCCACCACAAACAAGAGAAGAAATCTCTCTCTTGCGTTGATATTGTGTGAAGTGCTGATCACAGTTGCAGTGCTGAGACAGAGCAGGCAGTCAATAAAAGGAAGAGATTTTGAATGTTAATGAGAAAAGTTAAAACCTGCTCAGACAAGTAAGAAGCCACAACCTCTTCCTTGAGGTTCATTTTCTTCATCTGTTACTTGGGTTTAGTGACTCTATTCTCTGGGTGAGGGAGGATTAAATCAATAGAGGGTGTGAAGATGCCTCACCCAGAGCCTGGTTCATCATAGGCACTAAATGAAACTTTTTTTCCCTCCTCCTCTTCACCTACAGATTTGGGAAATAAATGTTTTCTTAGTGCTTTGGTGCTAATGTTTTAAATTCCTAAACTTATGAAACATTTTAAGAGGACCTTAAATATAATAAAACAGTATTGTCTAAAGAACTAGGCTATAATTAATGGTCTACATTCTGTGGTAAGTTAAATTAGAGATGAAGTGGCTCAGAAATTCAAAATATACCTATTCTATCGGTGAAACAATTGCATCTGTAGAATAGAAGGAAAAGAACCTGAGAGAAAATACAGTCTACCATCAGTTGATTAACAAGCCTCCAGCCTTGGGCAACCTGATCTGGAAGACAGAGGTGCTAGCTGCCAACTTCTGGAAAAGCTGTTATAATAACCTGTTGATCAGGGAAGCCAAGTTTATTAAGCCTCTTGTAGTCAGAGAGAGCACCTTCTTGACAGAGTTTTAGTAGTATTTGATGGGGGGGGTGTTTTATAAGATTTAAAGATTTGTTTGATGGCAGGACATAATACAATGACATTAGGATAGATGAAAGGCAGAACTTTTTTTTTACATACAACTGCAAATAAGAGAAGGCTTCCAGGCAGGGCCACACATACACCTGTGGATGAGGTAATAGCAAGCTGACGCTGTGGGGTGCAGCTTAGCTACAGCTAGCGGGAAGGGGATTGCTAGGTTTTGTGGGCTCTCCGTGGGTTGGCTAATTTGAATAATTTCCTGGGATCCAGGTCAAATGGACTGTCTCTAGCTGTCTGGCACCTGGCCCTGGGATGATTAGGGCAGGTGCATAATGGGCTGGAGGGTGAGAGCCTGATAAGGGAAGTGGTTGGGGTGTGGTCTTAATCAGCTGTCTAAGAAAGGAAACTGGACTCTTTCCAGGGATTCAAAACTGGGTCAAGACAGCATTTAAAACAAAAAACTATATTACAGAAGACTGTCAGGGAAAGACATTTCCCCTGGACTGGGGTCTGAGCTTAAGTGTTTAAGGTGAGTCTGTCATGTCAGGGGCCAATTGGCATTGGGCAAAGTTTATCACGTAATAGTTTAATATTGGGGGAACAAAAAGAGGTGAGGATCTTGAAACAAATTTTGATAAAGAAACTGTTGCTTGGTAAGGCAGCTCTTTGCCCAGGTGAACAATCTGTAGTCTTAAGAAGGGGGCTGTTTGGCTAAAGGAGGAAATTGTTTACCTGGACACATTAGTCTTCTGAAACAAATAGTGAAATTATTCATTAAAGTCTTATTTTCTCAGGCTAGACTTTCTGAGAACAAATAGAAAAGTCATCTTGATACAGGTGGTCTCAGTTCTAAGTCCTAATAGTTAAGCTACGTGTACTCAGATGGTCTTAGTTCTCATAGGAAAGGCTATGACTTGGTTTCTTATACTCTGGGAAGAACATAGAGTGTACTTAAGGAGATTATGAATACACAAGAGGTAATGGCAATTGCACAAAGCAATAATAGATATGCTTGTGAATATATGGGAAAATAGATTTGAATATTCAAGATTTAGACCTCTTAATATGTGCATTCATATATGATATTGTATAATACAAAGCATGCACCTTGAGAATTTAAAGGAAAAGTCGATTAGGCTACATGTTGTAGTTGAAAGAGAATTGCAATGAGAGAAAGGAAGCAGACTTCAAGCCTTAACTTGACCTTAACTTGTCACTAAGGTGACATTTCTACTTGAGTGAGTCACTGAACTTTAGGGCAAGAACTGTTTCTATTTTTGTTTTTGTTTTTTCTTTGTAACCATGTGCAGAGCTTAGCACAAAATTAATAAGCAATTAATTGTTGGATCAAAGAATGAATGAATTTGATAGAGAAGTATTCATGGAAAAAATGGGTATTGAACTAGGCAATAAATGGCATGGAAATGGGGAGAAAGAAAAGGTGTAGAATGTGAGGGAGTAAAAAAGGGATGATACTTTCATAGGACGATGAAACATTAGCTCTTCCCAGATACTGAGAGGAATTAACAGTAGAGCTAGTGAGGTGAGGAGGTCATAAGAAAGGAAAGGCCTGAACAATGAGGAATTTATATTTGAAGTGTTGACAGTGGTTCTTCAATTTTTTCCATGAAGCATTCTTAATGACAGAGGGGAGCAGCCAGCTTCTGTGGTCCCAGGACAAAACCTGGAGGGATAATGTTAAGCCCAAAATTTCTATGGTCTTCTGTTTTATCTTAAAATTCTATGTGAAATTTGCATTCTATCCCTGAATTTATGTGTGTAGTTTTGTTGTAAGAAATATTGATTTCTCCCAAACCCTTGAATAAAAATACCATTCCAGGAATAGGCACTATACTTTCTTGGGCACATTATTCTGCCTACCTTACCCTCTGTGCCCCAGAGGACTGCTTGAAAAAATTTAGTAAAGGAACAATAAAATGGAAACAATCCTTAAAGAATATCAATCACATAGTTGTTTGTAGACAGATATGCATGACGGAGAACATTTTTCAGGCAAGGCACAGTAATGTCTGATGATCCAATTATGTGTTGGCAGGGAGAGTGCAGGAGATGGCAAAATACAGCCCATGCACCAGATTCTGCCAGCTCCCTGTTTTTGCAAATAAAGTTTTATTGGACACAGCCATGCCTATTCATTTACATATTTTCTATGACTGTTTGGTGCTACAATGCAGAGCTGAGTGTTGCAATAGAGACTGAACAGGCTGGGAAGGTGAAAATATTGACTCTATGGCCCTTTACAGAAAAAAGTTTGCTGACCTCCGCTTCAGTATAAAGTGAGGCCGGGGGGATTGAAGAGGAAAGCAATTAAAATGAAGGGAATTGTGAGGAAATAGTGGCCCCCCAAAAAGTGCAAAACAAAAATCTACCTTGTGATTTATAGAATGAAGGTTTGAAGGAAGTAAGAAACTTCCACTTTATCTACCTTAAAGGCAACTTGAGGTTTTCATGCTTGGGCGACTGAAAATTGTGGTGTCATTGTCAGACACGGGGTGATGGAGAGAATAACCAGTTTAGGGGAGCTCAATCTTTTACATATTGATTTTGAGGTGATAGAATTAACTCCAAAAAGTGTCTAATGAGAGGCTGGAAATATTGGATTTTAACTTGAATGCGAGATGGTGACAGAAGATTTAGATTCAGAAGTCATCGACAGAAGATATAGTCATAGTCGTTATAACTGACAGTAGAACAGTCAATACATTTAATAATGAAAGAAAAAATGAAGGTAAAAGGGCAGTTGCTGAGATTCATGCATCGAACAGGGTAACAGAAGAATGAAGTGCCTGTGTATACCCTTGACCACCTCCAGTCTGCCAACTAGTTTGTCTAGCTGTTCTTTGATTCTCTGTGAATTAAATATAAAAGTAAAATGATCAACCCTTATAAAGAGCTGCAAGAAAACAGAGTAAAGGATTTGAATCCCTTTATCAGCTCTGAAAAAGTAGGCACAACTGGCAAATTCTAGGGAGTATGGACACTATCCAGGAAAACCTGCTATGCTCAGATATTGTAATATTATGGGTCAAATTATGCGTTTTGTGAATGCAGTGAGCTGTATAATATATGCCTTTTAACTATACCTTGATCCCAGCATTAAGAATGAGATGCTACAATGTTTCCCTGGGGGAAAAGGAGTGGAGTGAATCTCAGAAGGGCTTCTAGCTTGTTAGATTTTCGTCAGACCTCTCATTTAGTTGTACAGTTCAGATATCTGTCTTAATATATGATAAATGAGCTGTAGATTCTCTCTCTAATATTTTAGGGAGCGTATAAATGAGCTGTTTATATTATCTTTAACTTAGAACTGGTAAAATCGTGGTGGACTCAATTAACACACATTCCTCTGAGCTATGCTCATCCTTCTTTGTTGGACCATGATGTAAGCAATTACTACACCCATCCTCCCCAACTGTGGCCAGGAATTTGTTTCCTTTCAAATAACACTGATTTGACCACTTAATACCAGAGAGTGGGGAAGTGAGAACCATGATGGAAGACCCACATTCAATGCTTTCATTCACTTTGTCATTAATTATGATACTCAAGATCTATTAAGATGAAAAAACCATCGGCTATTTTGAGGAGGGGCGTAAGCAAACGTAAACTCTTTATGTCTACATGGCTGTCACTTGTCAACCAACATAGCCTTGAAGGCCAATACATGTGCCTGTGTGATGCTCTTACAATAAGCCTTTGGTCACTGGCATTTTTTTTTTTTTAATGTTACAAAAATGAACAGAAGTGAAGTTATGGAGTGGAGAGAAAAACTTGAAGAAGTTGATGCAGCTCAGAAAGCTCATGGAGAAGAGGCTTTATTATTTATCTGCCAAGGTTGATTCTGAGGAGAAACAACTCCATGTGCACTGTCTTTGATAATCAATATTTACCCTGCTTCTTCCAGCCATTCAGAAAGAAAATGAATTAAGAGAAAATAAAACACCAACTCCAAAATATAACTCAATGCTGTGGCCATGCCTGTGTGGTTTTGCTGAAAGTCACTAGGAAAAGTGCTTTAATCTCATGCAGAGAAATTAAGCAGAGGGGCAATTGTCTTCTCTAGACATTGTGAGGTTGCCCCTCCACCAGGCATGGGAAAAACAACAAAAAGAAAGACATCGCTTGGTCTGTCAGGAACTGTGTTCAGCTATAAATAAACATGACCTAAAATAGTGACTTAAATGAGAATTTTATTTTCCTGTGTAGTGAGAAGTCCAAGTTATCTATCCTGGCTTGGTGTGCGGCTCCACAGTGTCATTGGGACACAGATCTCCGCTTCTCTTCAGTCATTGTAGCACGTATCTAATACCTCATGGTCACAAGAAGAACCCTCTTTTGTACTCCTGCTCTTCGCCTCCTTGGCTGGCTCCATAAGCATGCTCCAGGCAGAGAAAGGGAAAGTGATGTGGGGAAAATGGCCCATGCCAGGTGAATTTAAAACACTTTCCCATTGTTTACATTTCATTGAACAGAATTGTGATTGTGCCATAGGACAAGCATTAGCTGCCAAGGAAGGCTGAGAAATTGGTCTAGACGAGGCACATGGCCACCCTGCATAAAATAGGATTCCATAGAAAGGAAGGAGAAACTACATATTGGGTGGCAGCTAACAGTCTCTGTCAAAGGTGCGCATTTCATATCTCCAAATACTCTTTCAAGATGATACTACTTTGTTTAGATGCTGTTCAGATCTGGGTTTTATACGTATAGGTAGAGTCTATAGATAAAGAACCTGGCATGTTATAAGTTCATACTAGGATTTTTTCTCTTATAAGATCCATACAAAAAGACAATATAAAGAGTTCTGAGATGGAGGGAAAAAGAAAGGATGAAAAGAAAGAAATGATGTTTAAATCTCTCTTGCTCAGGTAATGCTACAATCATTCTTTCTTCTGACCCATTCCTTCCACCTTTCCTCTTTAGAAGGATCTGAGGTCTAACCTGGAAGAGGAGGAAGTGGATAACGTATCTGTTCCCATCTCAAATATAAGCCACTCCAGAGGGCCTTAAGCCCTTCCTTCACTATAAGGCAAACTTATACTATAATATACTTCCATTTTCAGGCACTGCCAAAAATTCTTGAGTTAAATGAAATTGCTACTTCTGTTAGAATAGAGAATTACACTTACATTTTTTAAAAGAAATTTCATTTCTTAGAACAGTTTTAGATTTACATAAAAATTACAAAGATAGTATAGAAAGTTTCCACATACCCCAGCCCCAGTTTCCTCTGTTATTAACATCTCACATTAGTGTAGTATATTTGTTACAATTAATGAACCATTTATTGGTTCCTCTTGGCTGTGGTAGTTTTAGACTTTCTGGGTTTTTATTGATCTTGACAGTTTTGTGGAGTACTGATCAGGTACTTTGTAGAATGTTTTTCTATTGGGGTTTATCTGATGTGTTTCTCATGATAAAGGTTATGAGATTGGGGTAGACAACTACAGAGGTAAAGTGCCATTTTCATCACATGGTAGAAAGTGTATACTATCAGCATGACTTATTTCAATAGGATACCATCAGCTGTTGATGTTAGTCTTGATTAACAAGCCAAAGTAGTGCTTGTCAAGTTTCTCTGTTGTGAAGTTACTCTTTTTTCCCCTCCTTTCCATCCTGTGCTGTTTGGAAAAAAGGCACTATGCATGACTCACACTTAGGAATAGGCAGCTATACTGTATCTCCTTGAGGACAAAGTATCTACATAAATAATTTAGGAATTCTTCTGCATGGGAGATTTGTCTATTCTCCCCAATTTCTTTATATCAGTATAACCTCATGGATATTTATCTCATAATTTCAGTTATGATCCAATATTACTTTATTTTTTGCTTAAATTGTTCCAGCTGTGGCCATGGTGAACTCTTTCAGTTGACTTCTGTGCCTCTTTGACATACCCCATCATTGTGGGGTTTTTTTAAAGTACTTACTGTCCTTTCTCAAGGCTCATCTTGTATATTTCCTGTCTTCGTCCTAGAATCAACCATTTCTCTAAAGAAATCTGGTTTCTTTTTAATTGGAGAATGATATTAGAAACAAAATCTGGACTCCAGATGTACTCATTGCTAGTGGGGTGGGGGAAATGGGGAAATGTCAATCAAAGGGTACAAACTTTCATTTAAAAGATGAAAAGTTTCTGGAGATCTTCTGTACAGCATGCTGACTAAGTTAACAATACTGTATTATGTACTTGAAAGTTGCAAAGAGAATAGATCTTAAATGTTCTCATCACAAAAAAGAAATGGTAGTTATGTGACATGATGGAGGTGTTAACTAACCCTACGGTGGTAATCATTTCACAATATATAAGTGTATCAAATCATCACATTGTACACCCTAAGCTTACGTAATGTCATATGCCAATTATGTCTCAATAAAGCTAGAGAAAAATAAAAAAAATAAAATAGATTTTTTTGCAGTGCAGATATGCCAGAAATAAATTTCGTATCTTTTGCTTTGTCTGCAAAGTCTTCCAATTTTGAGTGATCTTTTTCACTGGATGTAGAATTCTAGGTTGGTGATTTTATTCTTTCAACATATATTTTACTCCATTCTTTTCTTGTTTGCATGTTTCTGACAAGAATTCTGATGTCATTCTTTTCTTTATTCCTCTCTCTATGTAAGGTCATTTTCCCCTTTGGCTTATGTCAAGATTTTCCATTTTTGTCCCTTTTTCTCTGGTTTTCTGCAGTTTGAATATGATATGCTCAGGTGTATGTCTTTTGTTTCTTATTTTTCTGGCATTTTGCCTGCTTAGTGTCCTCTGATCATCTTGAATCTGTTGTTTGCTGTCTGTCATTAATTTAGTTAAATTCTCTGCCATTATTATTTCAAATATTTCACCTTCTCTATTCTCTCTTCCTTTTCCCTCTGATATGCCAATTATACCTATGTTACACTTTTCTTTTTCTCATTCTTCTTTCTCTTTGCATTTCAGTTTCAAAAGTTTCGACTGCCATAACTTCAGGCTCAGTGCTTCTTTCCTTGGCTATGTCCAGTCTAATGATGGGCCTATCAAAGGCGTCCTCCATTTCTGCAGCAGTATTTTCTGGTTCTGTGTTCCTTTTGATTCTTTCTTAGAATTTCCATGTCTCTGCTTACATTACCCCTCTGTTCTTTGTTCTTGCATTTTGTCCCACTAGAACCCTTAACATGTTAACCATACTTATTTTAAATTCCCTGCCTGACAATTCCCAAATCTGTGCTATATCAGAGTGAGTTTGGTTCCAATGCTTGCTTTGTCTTTTTAGATTGTGTTTTTTACTTACTTTTTAATTTTTTTTGAAAGCTGCACATTATGTATTAGGTGATAAGAACTGAAGTAAAACTTAGCTGATAGTGTGAGGTTTTATGTTAATCTGGTTAGGAGTTAGAAGTTAGGGTGTATTTAATATTTGCCTATAGCTGTAGATGCCAGAGACTTCAGGTGACTCAAGTGTCCTTGTTTTTGTCTTCTGTGTTGTAGCTGGCTTCCTTAAAAACTCCTTTTTAGGTGGAGTTTGTATTTGCACCTCTTTCGATTGTAACCCACTGTTATCACACTGGAGCCTGTTGTTGTGATGCTAAGGTATAGAGCAGGGGAAGCAGTCTATAATTTTATGATTAAATCGTAATCTTTTCATGAACCTGTTTCTCTGCACTGTGAGCTTCACTTTTCTTGGGCCAGTGTCCTTGTGCTGTGTATTTCACAAATGTTTCTTAGCTTTTTTTCCCTTCTCTTTGGTGAGACAGAAAAGCTAGAGGAAGTTGGAGTTGGGTAAATACTCTTCCCCAAGGTGAGATAAAGCTCTGGTAAATTCTTCTTCCTTTGAGTCTAGGTGTTGTTAAGAAAAACTCTTGGCAGAGTATTTCTCAATGGTTACATTTTTCCTCTTCTGTTTAAGCCTGGAAAGAATATTTTCCAGCTCTTCACTGTGACAACCTAGAGACATTCATAGATGTAAAACGAACACAAAACCAAATTCTGCCAGAACTAAATAAGCTTGAAATAAGTTGAGTTAAGTTGAGCTTTGAAATAAGATCCTCAGCACTGGACAACACCTTGATTGTAGCCTTGTGAGAGCCTGGGTGGAGAACAAAGCTAAGTTGTGCCCAGACTTTTGACTCAAAAAACAGTGAGATAATAAATGTGTGTTGCTTTACACACTAAGTTTTCAGTAATATTGTTACACAGCCATAGAATACTAATATACAAAGTAAGGGTGAGTCAACAAAAGAAAGCAGACTATGTTGGGGAAGCAACAATCTTCTCACCACCAACTTAGTCTTGTGGGAGAAAAGGAGATCACATGTTTTAACTCAGAGCACTAGGTATCTGTCAGCATAAATTCCTTTTAAAACCTACTGGAGTTTACACTCTGGGTCCTCATCCCATTCCCATCAAGTTCTTCCTGATGATGGTTTGAAGGTACCTATGTTGGTTTCTTGTGGTTGTAGGACTAGGGTTTCGGTTTCTCTGGCTATCAGTTGGAGGCTGCCCTTACTTCCTTGTCATATGGGCCTCTAGACATGGCCACTTGCTTTTTCAAAGACAGCAAGGGACAGAATTTTGTCAAAGGACAGAGGTCATAAACTTATGTAATGTAATCATGCAAGTGATATCTTATCACTTTTGGCATTTTCTATTGCTTATAAGTGGGTCACAGGTCTTGCCCACACTCAAGTGAAAGAATCACACAAAGGCATTAACACCAAGAGGCAGAGATCATGGGGACCATCTTAGAGTCTGTCCACAAATAGTTATCCTTTGATGTAATACTTAGAGTCACTGGCTATATCTGTTGAGCCTCCTGACAAAAGGAAGACTTCTGAAGATGAGCCTCACAGAGAAGTGAGATGTTTCTTCCACTCAATTTGGCAATTGAGATATTAAAAAAATATAGAGACTACATAGAAATAGTAATTAGACA
Source organism: Equus caballus (assembly GCF_041296265.1). NCBI lineage: Eukaryota > Metazoa > Chordata > Mammalia > Perissodactyla > Equidae > Equus > Equus caballus. Next base: position 42,759,210 of record NC_091698.1, on the reverse strand, counting down.
ATTCTTAGCTATAGATTTAAAAAATATACAGGACAAAAAGTCACTATAAAATCAGTAGTTCTTTTTTTTAAGGATGCTTATTTTATTATTTTTAACAGAATATACACATATTTGGAAAATAGAGGCATAGTCATGTAAGAGGTCGTGTTACTAATTTTATAAACCATGGTTAGAATATTTAGAGACCCTTCATCATGGTTCTATTGATACCCAGAGATAGTTGTCTTCAATATGAAATCATTTCCCTAGTAAGAAACAGAGAAATTCTTTCCCAGAAAGATACATGCTGAATGAAAAAAAGAAGTACTTTGAGTTTCAACTGTAATGTACATAAATAACACAGTGGGGAAAATAGGTATAATTTTTTTGAAAGATTGCAAACACTGAAACAGAATATTGATTCAATAAATCAGAAAAACGCATAATTGTTTTCCAATTGTAGTTTTTCAAATGTCACGTGCATTTTGGGACTTACATAGGGCTTGAATAGCACAGAAGATATTCACCAAAATGATATTGTGTGGATATTCCCAGCCAAAATTATTTTTGAGATTAGCTGGCACTTACACCTGATCATTACTTGCTGCTATTTCAGCACCGAAGGAGGCAAAGGAATAAACACAGCGGCAGCAAACCAGGAAAACTAAAGAAATCCACTTCAAAGGGATCAACGTAATTACTTCAGCCGGGGAGTGACAACAAAGTGGCAAAACACGCTTGAAACATAGATGTTTTTGTAGCATGCCTTCTGCTTGTACACACCTGCGCACTTTGTAAATGGCTCCATATGCTTAATCAAAAGAAATCTAATTGCCTTAATTTACTTCATCCAAAAGTAGAAGAGTAAATTATATGTTTAATTATAAACTTTCCACTTTGGGCAGCTATAATTAATGACTCAAGGAATTGTGCAATAAGCCAAGAGCAACCTTTTATTACTCCTGAGGTACCTGAACAACACCGGCGTTTCAGAGCCAGTCAGGTTCTATTAGTACAGGAATCAAAATGCCTACCTGAGGCATTAATCACAGAGCACTTCTGAGCAGAGACTTTTAATTATGTATGCTGCATACCATCCACATGGACTGTCTGCACAGGGGGATGGTAACAAATGTTCTAGCCTAAGTAATTATGGCAAGAGAGTTTTTTATTTTTAAAAATTTTTTAGTGAATGCCATCTTAAATTTCTACAACCTTACTAAGATTTGGCCTCAGGTCTGGAACATGGGGAATTGCTCCGTGTAAATAATTTTTCAGGAAGTCGATGCCTTTCGAGATTGGAGTCTCATTTGTTTTTTCTACTAGAATTGACAAGTGCAGTGAGGAGCACCTCTGCACTTAGAGACCCAACTGGTTTTTCTCTCTACGTTCAGGATTCCATGTTTAAGAGGAACTAAATCCATCGACCAAATGGAAATTGTCAAAACCTGCACCACTTTATCTGTTCCAGGACAGCATGCATAAATTGGAACTCTACTGGGGAAATCAAGACTCATCCTCCCTATGAAAAAAAGCCAATTTAGTCTTTGAGTACAATCCATGTATAGCTTGGCTATTTTTACATAAGTGATACTATTTATCATGGGAAGAGAATGGGCTTTGGCACAAAAAAAGATCTAGATTTGAATCTGGACTCTGTCACTTACTAGCTAAGGGACTTTAGATAAGTTATTTAATCTCTCCAAGTCTTAGTTTCCTCATCTTTAAGATGGGGACCCTTAAAGTACTTTTGTAATTATTGACTCAGATGTGGTAATGATAAATAAAGTTTCTGGTATAGATAATGTCTAGTTCTCAACAAGTGAGATTGGTTGTAATGATTTATATATGTGTAAAGGCGTGGTAAATACACTTTTGATGATCTTACTCTCTCATCCAGAATCTAACTAGCTTAGGTTGCTAATGAAAACATTAATCTTCACACATAGAAATAATATAATTTAAAAGACAAGTTTCTATTGACTGCTGGGTCTAATGATTATTTTTTAGTTGTATCTCCCCGCCTCCTTCCATTCTCTGCTTTTCTCTGCCCTACCCTGTGCCCTGGGAAGCTGACATCTAGGTAATACATCCCCTGGGCTCCCTTGCCTATGACTTTCAGTTAGTTTAGCCAACCAGAGTCACCATTAGATTATTGGATACCTGGAAGAGAAAGATTTCAGGATACTTATTAATCTCCTCCCTCCTTGCTTTACCATGGTTCTGGTTGTGGCGGTGTTGCTCTTCTTACATAGTGGTTCTCACACTTGAGCATGCCTTAGAAACTTGGAGGATTTATTAAAACATAGATTTCTGGGTTTCACCCCAAGAATTTCTGCTTTAGTAAATGCATAGTAGAGCACAAGCATTTCTAATAAATTCTCAGGTAATGGCGATGACGATCCAGAAACATCTCTTTGATAACCAGTGCTCTTAGACAGCTGGTCCACAGGTCAGCCCCTCCTTCATGGCCACAGCTGTCTCCGGTCTCTGATCACTTAGTTCACTCCTCTTCAGACCTAGGGGTGGTAACAGCACTCCTCTGTTGCTACACCTTGGGTGGTGCCTCACCATCCCCTCGTAGTCCCTCAATAGGGGACTTGTACATACTTTTAGGAATTGCCCCTTCACTGCTATCTTTCATTAGCGCTTTTAAGTATACTAAATTTTTCTTCCTGGACCCTAAATGACAGAGTGGGTAAAGAAATTACTCAGATGAAACATTAAGAATTTTTAAAAATAACTGGAGTTGTTGCATTTTAACTGTTTTTTTCAATTATTTTAGAAATTTATGTCACCTAGTCTGTTATTTCCATCGTAATTCAGGCAACTTTCCAAATTCAAATCAGAGAAAGTATTGGGTTTGAACTCCTTGCGTCTGTACAGCCACATTGAAAATATCAATGAGATAAAACAACCGCAAAAACTGCTACCCTAGAAGCCTTCTGTATCAAATCTATTGCCATTTCTATGGTAGTCAAAATTAGAACTGAATTTATTGTGACTTTATGCAATGAATTTCTAAAATAGAACTGTCTCAGTCATTTAGTTTCTATAAATGTATCATTTTTCAAAGAATGTTTTTAACAGCTTTAATAGTTTAGAAGGTACTCAGCATAGATAACTGTATTATTGTTAAAAACTACCATAAATGTGGTCTTTTCCCCCCATATTCCCTAAACCTACTAAATAATTATGATTAGAAATGTTTTGAAACTTCAAGATCAGTTCTAAATCCCTAAAAAGATGACTTTTCAAATCTTCCTGCTCTTATCTTTTGTTTCTGGGTAATAGGTGCCTACCTGTGAGAATTATTTCTCCTGTTCCAGGAAGAATGTCTATTCACTGTTAAAAAGGTTATTCTTAACTGGTCTCTTGTGGGACTCTTCCAGGCAAAAATTGAGTAAAGTGAAAAAAGGGAAAAATTCTTTAGACACCGTAAAGGTGTAAACAATTTATCTAGAAGTTTTAAAAAATGAGGCAAAAGGGGCAATGGGGATACCAGAGGTCAACTGTGATGAATGAGTCAGAAGCCTCAGTAGGCACAGGGCCACCTGTCCCTATTATAGGATTTTAACATCCCCACACCTACAACTCTTGTGTCCCGTATGCCACTTTGTGGAACTTTGAAGAATGAAGTCCCAAGCATCAAAATAAAATCTAAAAAAGTAACCTCACATTTTTTCAAAGTAATGTCAAAAGGTGTCTCCATTCCCCAGTCCAGGCTGTAAACAATCCACTCTGTCTAGAATTTCTCAGGACAGCAAGCGGTTCAGTGTGATGCTGTGCTGGGAACTCCACGAAGGTTTCTGAGGCAAAAAGGATGTTGTGATGATGTATAAACTTGGAATTTGTTAATTAGAGATAACAGAGTTTAAACATCATTAAAGAAAAGGGCCGAGTACATATATCTGGAATCTTAAAATATACTGTGAGTTTTTTTCACTTGTGAAATATCATTAAACTTTTTTGAATTTTATTTTATTTTTATCAATGGAATTGGCACTAGCATCAAACTTTTACTTGCAGTCTCTTAGAGGAATAACAATAAAACTGACATCAAAAATATGTTGCCTAAAATCCACAGCAAAGCATCAGATCTCAACAACTAAATTAGTGTTTATTATTCTAGGGATCAGGCAAACAAAGCAAATATTTAAGTACACTATCATTTAACCATCTCTTTGTAACTGATTTAAAAATTAATTGCACTGTGATCAGAAAATGTGATCTATTGAGTCTTGCCTTATGGTATAAGTCAATTTTGTTCATGTTCCACGAATGCTTAAAAAAATGTTTTGTGTGTTTGTTGGATGTGGAATTCCATATAAGCCTATTAAGTCAGGTTTATTTATTGTAATTTCATATCGTATTAGCTTTAATAACTTGGTCCTGCTAATTCTATCAATTCCTAAGAGAGAAGTGTTAAAATTACTATTTGTAGGTTTGTTAATTTCTTCTAGTAATTCTCTCAATCGTTTCATTTTATACGTTTGGATCTTTTGTTATTGGATCCAATCAGTTTCAGGGTAGTTATTTCTTCTTCGTAATTTGTTTGTTACTAAGACAAACAAATTACTGACTCCTCTCTTTCTCTTATACACCATTTCTTATCTTTCAGCAAATTCTGTTTGATCAAACTTTATAATATGTATTGAATTCTACCATTTCTCATCACCATCACCACTGAGCGCCTGGTTGAGGCCACTGTTGTACCCTATTTCTCCTTGATCGCTGCCATTGCCCCTACATCTTCTGCTTTCACTTTTACCCTCCTAGAGCCTATTCTCAACAAAGTTCCTCCAGTTCTTCTGAGAGGCTCCCAAGTCCTTCACAGTCAGGGCACCGTTCCCTATGCAAGTGACCTGACAGAGCAGCCCTACATTTGCATTTGTCGGGGTCCTATGAGAGTCAGTAATCCTGGAATTGTTTTCATGTCAGATTCTCAGCTTGTAGTCTCTGCACCATGCTGGTATTATAAATTGAGATCCATATCTGTAGATGGGGAGGGCCTGAGATTTTGACTTTTTGGAGGGGACTTTTTTTACATCCAAAGAGCCCAGTGAGATGGCAGACATTTTTGCTGCTCCCCAGGGATAATGAAGGAAGTTTTTCTGTTCAAGATCATTTATTCATGATCCTTAAGACTGAAGGATATAGTGTTTGGAATCAATTAAGAAAAGGTTTGGATTTCGATCTATATCTTCCTTTACTCAACAGACCTTAGAAAGTACCTGGATTCGAATATACCTTAGCTTACATGCTGCTTGGCCTCTGTTACAAGCTAAACACGGATAAACCAACAAACAAACACAGAAAAACCAACAAATGCATGAATAGCATCTGACTTCTGTTGGGGAGATAGTGTCTGAAGTTTTTCTATGATACCCAAATTATTTTGATAATTTTAATTGCTGGAAAAGAACGGAAAAGAAGAAACATGAAAGCATCTATTTTACTAAAAAATGACATTATATATGTCCTCATGTAGGCATTAATTGATGTATCATTAAAGGTTTTTCCACTTTCTTCAAAACTGTTTTTTTTTCTTCTAGCTTTATTCAGGTATAGTTGACAAAATTGTCAGATACTTTAAGTGTACAAAGTGATGATTTGACATACGTATAAATTGGAAAAGAATTCCCCCTTGGAGTTAATTATCACTTCCATCACCTCACACATTTACCCTCCTTTTTTTCTTTTTTGGTGAGAACATTTAAATTCTACTCTCTTAGCAAATTTCAATTACGCAATACAATGTTATCCACTGTCATCACCGCGTTTTACATTAGATCCTCAGAACTTATTCATTTTATAACCAAAAGTTTGTACCCTTCTACCAGCTTCTCCCTATTTCCCCCACCACCCAGCCCCTGGCAACCTTTCTTCTATGCTCTGTCTTGAAAACTGTTTTTGATTTTAGTCTCAGTCCATGTTTTATGGGCATGCAAGTTTGACAAATGCTATATACTCTATGTCCTTTTAGAAATATCACAATGCAAATGAACATAACAAAGCTTCTGAACAGTCCTGAAGACTTTTAACTTTGTTTAATTAGCATCTCTTAAACTTATTTGACTATGGAGGGTTATGTGTTGTGTTTGTGTGGCGTCTTTTAACAAATTGCCCAGTTAGGGTTCCCAGAAACATATTTTAGGAAATTTTTCCCTACATTATATATCTTATGTTAATATTGTTTCACTCTTGTCATGATATGGTTTTTTCACTTAAAAAAATAGGGGCTGGCCCAGTGGTGTAGTGGTTAAGTTTACGTGCTCTGTTTTGGTGGCCCAGGGTTCACTGGTTCAGATCCCGGGCACAGACACATGCACTGCTTATCAAGCCATGCTGTGGCAGGCATCCCACATAGAAAATAGAGGAAGATGGGCACAGACATTAGCTCAGGGCCAATCTTCCTCAGCAAAAAAGAGGAGGATTGGCATCTGATGTTAACTTGGTGCTAATCTTCTTCTTCAAAAAAAAGATGAAATATTAGAGTAAAATCAATTAGTTTTTTAATAGAATATTTCATACACCATAATCTTACATCTTACAAAATCATTATTGGCTAATAGCTAGATGATCACGTATTTTGATTTGTCTAGGAGAATCCCAATTTATACTTCTCACTTTCACTCTCGAAAGAATCCTTGTTTGGATGAAAATTAGTTGGTCATCATACTATTATCTCTGATTATAATACTTGCAAAATGTGGCAGAATTACATACTCTGTAAAAGGAGCTACTTTCCTCCCTAGAATGGCAGGTCATAGTCCAGTTTAAAAACTAAAGTGATTACTTTCAGAAAAGAAATTCAGCACCTCAAGTACAATGACAGCAAGAGCGCAGTCACAGACCTCCCTCTCCCAGAGCCTCATTTAGGAGAATAAAATAAAACGCAACAGTATGAAATCAAGTGGAACACAAAAAAGGAAGAAAGAGAAAAAACTTACACTACTGCTGGGAACTAAGAATGTGCATCCTCCACATGCTGGGGTCCTGGAAGTTATTTTGCACGTATCACATTTGGGACCAGACTGCAGGACACCAAGGGCTGACTGCACCTCTGCCAACTCCAAAAGATGAATTAGCCACAAGTGTGGGACAATCCCAGCAGGGCCTGTATTAATTTTCTAGTGCTGCTTAACAAATTACCACAGACTTAGTAGCTTAAAATAACCCAAATTTATTATCTCAATATTTCTGTGGGTCAAGAGTCTGAACCTGAGTTACCTGGATCCTCAGCTCAAGGTCTCACCAGGCTGAAATCAAGGTGTTGGCTCAGGCTGCCGTCTCATTTGAGGCTCAGAGTTCTCATCCAACCTCATTCAAGTTGTTGGCATAATTCAGTTCTTTGTGGTTGTAGGACTGAGGTCCCTGTTTTATTGCTGGCTGGCAACTAAGGGTTATTCTTAGCTCTCGAAGATGTCCTTAGGTTCTAGTCACATGGCCTTCTCAAAACATGGCAGCTCATTTATTCAAAGCCAGTGAGGCAGTCTCTTTTTAGTCAGATAAGATGATGTAACAATTATGGGAATGGTTTTCCTCTAATCCTTGTCATAGAATGTAAACTAATGGGAGTGTTATCTCATCATATTCACAGATCACACCCACATTCAAAGGGAGAGAATTTTGTAGGGTGTGTACACTAGTGGGAAGTTTGCTTGGGGGCCATTTCAGGATTCTACCTAGCGCAGAGTCCCAATCTCCTCCCTGATTTAGAGGGTGAGGGCCTGAGAAGAGGGTGAGCCTCGAGCACTTAGCAACTAGTGCTCTTCTTGTAATATATGCAAGAGAAATGAATTTGATAATTCATCACTAGAAAAAGAAAATCTTTAAAGAACCATATCAGTGAACTCGTGTGCCTCTTTTTCTCCTAATAGGTACGAAATGATTGTTTTTTCCTTTTTTGTAACAGAGACAAATTTGAAGCCAATCTACATATTGTTCTTTTCTTCAACCTTTTTTTCTGTCTCTGGATGACACTTTCGAGGATGACATTTATAACTTTGAAGTAAGGCTTGTGGGGTTATGAGAAAAAGAAATGTGAATTATGTGATTTAGAATCTGCTTCCCTCATATTACAAAGCATTCTTCTTTTCTTCCCCAGAAGTAGGGTTATGAAAAAAAGATGAGAAAGAAGAAGGAAAAATCAAAGCAAATAAATAAAATGAGAAAGTTAAAAATGCATTTAGGGGCCTGCCCGGTAGTGTAGTGGTTGTTTGAGCACTAAACTTCAGCGGCCTGGGGTTTGCAGGTTCCGATCTGGGGTGTGGACTTACACACCACTCATCAAGCCATGCTGTGGTGGTGTCTCACATATAAGATAGTGGAAGATTGGCACAGATGTTAGCTTAGTGACAAGCAAATTTTCCTCAAGCAAAAAGAGGAGGATTGGCAACAGACTTTAGCTCAAGGCCAATCTTCCTTACCAGAAAATAAATAAAAATGCATTTAGTACTAGATTGTGATAAAAAAAGTTGTTCTGCTTCACAACTACCCAGGGGTTGGGTACAGAAAGATGTGCCCTTAAAGGAGAATGTAGATGCCATTCTCTTCACCTTGTGGCTTATAAGGAGTTTGGCCCAATGATGCAAACTCATTCTTACCGCTTTAGGGAGAATGCTTCCTAGACTATGATTACTATTTAAGTTTTGGTATCTATACTCTGCTTTAAAAAGCAAAGAGAACTGAGGTATAGGGTTATAGTTTTGAGATTTAGCTCAGGTTTCTCATATTGTATATCATTTTTCCATTCCTTCACTTCACTGATAAATATCTGTTGAGCTCTTTGCAGGCAATGGCGACTGAAATAATAATGACATGGCCTTGTTTGCAAGGAACTCATAGGAGACAGAAATGTAAATAAATTAATATAATATAATGTAATACACAGCAAAATAAAATATAATGTACACATACTAAAAACTAACACACAAATAAGATATAGTGTAACACACACTAATATATGAGAGGCCACTGGAGGGAGTAATTAATGTTTTGAAAGGGTGAGGAAAACTACTAGAGGGTGATATTTTGTCCTGTGTCTTAAAGAATGGAATAATGGAAGGTCAAGACTGGGATGGGTGGAATAGGGAGGAAAGAGATGAAAATTGGTGAGTTTTGTACACTTTTACAGTGTGATAAATCTCTAAGCTCAGGCGTAAGGAAATCACCTTGAGGAAGAGAAGTTTCATCAAGTAAATTAACAAAGGCGAAGTTAATTTGTGCTGTTAAGAGTTCTTTGTAGTATCCCATTTTTCATGTCTTAATCATAAAAATAGATAAGCTAGTAATAGTGAAAAATCAATTGGAAGGAAAGTAAAGTACATCTGAGAGAATACGTTCCATTCAGTGGGTCCCCTGACCACTCTACACACGAAATGAAAACAGCTTCGTAGTAGTAATTTCTCTCTCTCTCTCTCAGGCATGTACATAGCAAGTATTCATACATTTCATTTCAGAGACAGCTTGTGTGTGGCTTGCTTGGAGCCAAGCCACAGGGAATGGGGGTTCTTGCACCTGACACCCCTTTTGTGCTGATGGAAATGAGCCCTGGGAGGCCTCTCTGTCTCAATGATGCTCTGCTAGCCTAACAGGAACTCTTTTAAAATCGGGATGATATAATTTATCTCCTCAGTAAATGTATGGTTGCTCTGCATTCTTTGTTTTAGAGCCAAAGGAGAATGACAGTACTCTGAATGCATTATTTCATTTGACACAATATCTTTTTATCAAGTTATTCATTGGTCTGACTTATGGAGTTAGTTTATGAAGCCAATGTAGGGCAGGCTCTTGACCTCAAAGTTCTCACTCTACAAACTCATTTGTTAATTGCCAATGTTGTTTAATAAGTGAGTAATATATTTTCCCTATCTATAAACTTGGTGGTTTCAAAAGCCAGTCTTTTGATTTATGAATTAATTCAATTCATTTCTTTTTCTTTTAGCGGTCTATACAGCAGTGCTGGACAATACTTTTAAAATGATGCTTGTTTTAATATAACTGTAGAGGTCCACCCACATACAAGAATGGAGCCTTTCTTTACTATCTCAACCTTCTTCTAGGTAAGAATTCTGTTTCCTATTTGGAGTGTCTCAAGTCTTTTGAAAAGCAGGAGGGGTTCCCACGCAGAGCAGTTCTAATGGGGCTCAAATAATCTCAGGGTGTGGATGAGCATCAATTTTGCCAGAAGGTTCACGTGTGGTCTGGAAAAAGCTGGAGACAGATGCCCCTCTCCAACAGGAAGGAAGATTGCCCACGTGGCTATTCAGCCAAAAGCAGCCTCTACTTCAGAGACAGAATGACAAGCTGTCTTTGGCACTGGATTGAAGAAGCCTCTTGGGTAGCGACAGTCACCACAAGGCTTGGCTATCTCTGCACAATGACTCCATTTAGTTTTTTAATCCTGAGCCAAAATCCACCCCGTCCCCCACCTCATGTTCACCCACAGGGCAGGATCTCTTCTTCCTGTTCCTTCAACCTCTCCTAAGGTCACACTCTACTCACTCACTCACTCTCCTCAACTGCTCTTGGGCTGGGTGACAGCACAGACTTCTAGCCTCTAGTCATACACTGTCATCATAATAAACACCACACCCTGCTTTCTTCAAGACTTTTCATTTTTAATTCTAAAAAAACTTTTCTTTTTATTAAAAAGCCCACAAAAACCCTTGCTGGAAATAAAAAAGTTCAGAATTTCAAAACAATTTTTCTTCTATGTGGGCCCTGAGAACCTATTTTAGATGTTAAAAAAATCATCCAAACAAAAATAACCATATTGAATATTGATGATTCTTTTTTTTCTCTTAGCTTTCCTGCTACTTACAATCTCAATTCTTCTGGAAGCCACATGGGTTTCTCTGATTGAGTAGAAGGATCATGTACAAGGATGCAAAGGAAAACTAAGGAAAAATATTATTTCAAAACATTCGTTTGTTACATTGATATTTGTAGTGCTCTGTTTTCCCTTTCTTGAAAATTTTTCCTTGTACTTTCACATTTATTAACTCATACAGCCTCAGGGATGAATGTTAAAATAGAGGCACACTGAGCTCAGATCCTGGGGTCAGTTACACATAGCTTCTTCTCCACAACTTTGAGTGCAAGCTGGCCTTGTGCTTACCCTCTCTGGAGCTCAGTTTACTCACTTGCAAATTTGGGCTAATAGCAGTCCCTATTTCATAGAGTTGAATGAAGGTTGAATTATCAGCTTATGTAAAGCACACCCTGGATTGCATGTAAGCACTCAACCTCTCTCATCTTCAATATCATCAATATCTTCATTTTATCAATATTGCCTTTCAAGAAATATTTCCTAATATCCCCACTCGAACTCTAACTTTTCCTTGTTCCTTTGCCACTTACTTTTAATTTTTAAAAACAGAATTTGTTTGCACCTATATTTACACTCCTCGTGGAGCATGTAGTTTTGAGAATGGGAGGTGTGTCTTATCTGTGTAAAGCACCCACTCCACTTGTGAGAGCACCTGTGCAAGTATCTCACACTACAGTTTGTTTATTTTAAAGCCTTTTACTTTTTACTAGCTTGTCAAGAAAATAGATGATCATTGCACACAATTTTGAGGAAACAGGAAAGTATAAACCAAAGACAATCAACCAGCATTATCATTTTAGTGCAATCACTGTAACAAAATCTTTTAAAAATTGTTTTTATTGAAGAGAAGTGCACCAATCAAAAGTGCACGCTTTATGTGTATGTATTAAACATCATCAAAGAAAGAGCACAGGTGGATGAGTTTCCACAAAGACGGCATCCTTGTGTAACAATCTCTCAGATCAAGAGTTTGAACAACCAAGAAATCTTTCTGTTCCTTCTCCCAGTCTCTACCTCGCTCTCCTCCTCAAAGGTCACCGCATTACTTTCTTATTGCTGCTGTAATAAATTACTACAAATTTAGTGACTCAAAGAAACACAATTTATTTCTTTCACAGCCCTAGATTCAGAAGTCTAAAAGCAGAAATTTGGCCAGGCTGTATTCCTTCTGGAGGCTCCAGGAAAGAAGCCATTTCCTTAATTTTTCTGGCCTCTGGAGTCCATCTGCATTCCTTGGTTTGTGACTGCTTCCTCCTTCTTCAAAACTCATCACACAACCTCTGGTTCTATTGTCTATCTCCTTCTTCTAACTGACTCACCTGTTTCCCTCTTTAAGGATCCTTGTGATTATGTTGGGTCCACCCAGATAATCCAGGATAATCTCCCCATCTCAGAGTCCTTAGATTAGTCATACCTGTAAAGTTCCTTTTGCTATGTAAGGTAACTTACTCACAGTTCTGAGGATTAGGACATGGACATTTTCATTTTATTTTGTTTTATTTATTTATTCTTTTGGTGAGGAAGATTGGCCCCAAGCTAACGTGTATTTCAAAATTCCTCTTTTTGTTTGAGGAAGATTGTCGCTGGGCTAACATCTGTGCCAATCTTCCTCTATTTTGTATGTGGGACTCTGCCATGGCGCGGCTTGATAAGCAGTGTGTAGGTCCATGCCCGCAATCCAAACCTGTGAACCCAGGCCACCAAAGTGGAGGGAGAAAACTTACCATTAGGCCACTGGGCCAGCTCTGACATGGACATTTTTAGAGGGGTATTATTCTGCCTACCACAGTAACCATTAACCTGACTTTTAATGATATAGAGTAGAGTTTTTTGTTTTTGAATGTTATGTAAATACGTTCTTTATATAAATATGTCTTTTGGTGTCCAACATCTTTCACTCAACATTGTATTTCTGAGGTTCATCCATGCTGCTGTGTATAGCAGTCGTTTGATAATTTTCATTATAGTAATATCTTATAATTTATTTATCCTTTCTATTGTTGAGGAGGTTTTTTCATTTTATTCCTTTTAGCTATTGTGAATGGTATTGTTATAAATCATCTTCTGCATTTCTTCTCATACCTATATGTGTGTGCTTTGGGGGATATATACAAAAGAGTGGAATTTCTGGTCCAGAGAGTATCCATATGTTCAACTTTAGTAAATGCTTCCAACCAGTTTTTTAAAGTAGTATACTAATTTACACTTCCACCAACAGGGTAGTAGGTTTCAGTTACTCCACACCCTCGACAACATGCAGTATGTGTCAGTGTTTTTAATTTTAGCTGTTCTTGTGGATATATAGTGGTATCTTATTCTGGCTCTAGTTGCTTGTCCAATACTGTTGAGAATAAATGGATATACGTTAACACCTCTCCTGTCAAGAACTTCCTTAACGTAATGAAAGAATTTATCTCAAAGTAATAGTCTATTTTATAATTAATGGCTAAAAATTAACCAGAGAACACTTGAAAGCCAGCCCCTGAAAAATGCTAATATTTAGAGGTACAATAGAGGAGAAACTAGGTAGAGGAACTTCTAAGGTAGAAGAAACGCTTGGGTGGGGACTTTTTCTGGAATCTAAGAGAAAGGAGCATTTCAAAAAGCAGAAAGTGGCCAACTATTTTAAATGCTTCTGAGAGATCAAATAAGATGAAGGAAGAATTGTGTCCATTAGATTTCTTAACAGGGTGAACACTGGTGTCTAGAGTATGGTTGGTGTAATGGAGAGAGAAGTCATACTAGAATGAACTGGATATGAGGAAATGCAGATGGTGTGTGCAGAAACCTTGCGAAGGAATTTGGCTATGAAGGAGAGCAGGGTCTTAGAATGATAGCTAGATGAGGCAGCATCAAAGAAGGTCATATTTTAAATAGGGAAGTATAAGAAATTAGCTGTTAAATACCAAGTATTGGTAAGGATGTGGAACAACTGGTATTCTACTATTCTACTTTTTGGACGTGTAAATTTGTATGTTACTCTCAAGTTTTGGGGCATTTTAAAATTTTCTTACAGATTCCATTCATATCAAAAAATTCTTCACTTTTTCCTCCTGTGGTTTTGAACATAGATAATCAAACATGGATATCACATTTTAAACATGATAATCAAGTTTTTAAAGTGTATATCTCATGTGATAACACCAACATCTGGATATCCTGTTGGTTTATTTCTGTTATCTTTTTTTCTCCTTTATCTTTCTTGGTTTGCCAGTGTTTGAGCCTGTGTGTGTGTGTGTGTGTGTGTGTCTGTGTCTGTGTCTGTGTGTAATTTGCTACTGGACAATTTATTAATCCTTTCTCTTGTTGGTGAGCTTTGCAAATTTTGTTGTTTCTAGTTATAATGAATGGTACTGTTATAAATCATCTTGAACATTTCTTCTAATACCTGTATGTGTGAAAACATATGGAGGCTCTGGAAGATATCTCCTCCACAGATGACTTACTTTTGCTTTTGTCAGGCAGTTTAGTTAGTCAGGATAGATCACTTTCATCCATTCTGGGATTAAAGTGTGTTCAAACTGAGTTTATGCATTCATAGTTTCATCTGAGATCCCGGAGTTTTGACAAAGTTTCCTCCTTACTGGCAGACCCTTATCTCCAATTTTTGTCTCAATAGCATCGTGTCTTTGCAAAACTATCCTTTGATTTTTAACTTCTTAGCTGCCACTCTGTTGACTTCATTTTTGTGACTTATGCAGCTTACACTTCAGCAAATGCTTCAAGCCGTAAAATGGTACAAAATGTATGTCACTGCTTTTTACTTTCTTCTTCCTGGGATCTTGACCCTTTAGGTCCTGGCTGTTGTGGTAGCTCCAAGCTCCATTTTTCGTCGTTGTCTTTCCAGCTCTGTACAATTGCCACGAGTTCTGATTTGCTTCTCTGCCTCTTAGCTGCCTCTTTTGGCTCAGCTTTTTGGATGTTTGGACGTGTTATTCTTAAGAATGAGCAAATACTTTGAGGGAAAAGGAAGTACACAAGGTCAGGCTCACATTAATGTGTTTTTCTTCTTTTCAGAATTTTGGACCCTCAAATCCTGGCTGCTTTGATGGTTTTCCATTGACTTCACATAACTTATTTTTTCAACCAGATTTTCATTTGTTTTTGGTGGGAGAGTCTGCCATAAGCTAGTTTGTCAGAGAATTAGAAGTCCTCAACTTATTTTTGTGTATTTTTTATCACTCTAATTGAGGTGTATATTGAATATAAATTTTGATATCCTGTCTATTTTCAACGTTCTATCACAATCCTTTCTCATGTCATTACAAATTTCATAAACATATTTTTAATACCTGAATTCTATTGCATTATATGGATAACCCATGAATTAAATATTTCTTCAATAGTAAGCCTTTTGCCTGGATTCCAGAGTTTAACTATTAAAAATAATTATAGGAATAGCATTCTCCCATTGTAAGAAATATTCATGAAATGTTAGGTTTGAGTCATAGCCTTGATGATCAATAAAGCTTTCATATCTGCTCTGAGCATAGGTCACAGTGTTAGTCTCTGCAGGAGATACAAAATATATAAAGTAATCATTGTCCTTCAGACAACATATTTGGAGAAATGATGCATAAATTAGAAAAATAGTATAGACTAGCTTTCCATCAGAACTTTATTAATCATACAAATAATACAAAGGGAAAATTCAAAGGAGAAACAGATCATTAGTTATCAGAAAGGAAGAAAAAATTTCATGAAGACAATATAATCTGAGATGGACAAATTTTATTGAATGGAGTGAGAGGGGAAAACATATTTAATTGTTTTCTAGTTCCTTTTCTTTTTACCTAAGGTTGTTTTGGAGGCATTATTCCTAAGACATGTGAGTTTGCATTTTCCTGTGTCTGAAAAAAATTATCATTGATGGATATTTCATGGTCCATAAACCTGTTTCAGTTGAATAAATACATTTAACCTAAGATACTGGATCACAGGAAGTTTGCTGACAAATTGCATAGCTGACAACTCTCTATATGCAAATATAAAGGCAGTGTTTTGCTTTGCCAATTTGAAATAAGAAAAGTTTATGATCCTTATTTTCTCCCCTGCCCAGAGACAAAGGCAGGATATGCATATGAGCAAACAACTAGCAGTGGTTTAGAGAAAAGATAGTTCACCGAGACAGAAAAGCCCCCAAACCATCAGCCAGCAAGAATGTGTCAAACACTTGCATATATATTATTTTACTTAATTATCAAATTACATTGTTTTTAAGGTTGGAAAATTGTTCAAACTCTGGAAAATGATGGATCTTCATTTGGAGTCTTTCTGAAATAAAGACTATATTCTTTCTACTAGAGTCCTAGTGAATCAGTTCTATTAACAAAACCACATCTAGAATAAAACCAGGGTAAGTTTGTAAACTCAGAAAATGTTGCCACATATGTAAAATGTTCATACCACTAAAGGTTAGTACACAATCATTTTATCATGCATGTTTACACACGCTGTTAAAACTCAGGACCTTTGAGTTAAATTGATCTTCTAAATCTTTCCTATGAAAGGCTATGTAAGTCTTACGAAGGGTCCTTGCAGGGCAATCTAGGGCCTGAGACAGAGTACTGCCCTTTACTCAGTCACCACAATGGTAACCACAGTTAGCAGCCTCCTAGTAAGGCACAATAAACATTCAATGAATATTTTATCTTTGCTAATATCCAGCGTGCGTAAAGTTGCAGATGCACACACTTTGCTGGAAGCAATGTAAATTAGTTTAGTACTTATAGAAAACATATATAAATATTCTGTCAAGACACATAAAAGTTTTTATTCTTATTGACCCAGTAATTATACTCCTGGGAATGTATCCTAGCTAAATAATTTAACAGATGGAAATGCTGCAGACAATGTTGGGCTCTTTTAGATTGCAAGGAAGAGACATCCTCAGCTTATCTAAGGTGATGGGGGCTGCTGTAAAGAAGGGGAAGCAATGAAGCCCAGAAGACCCTCTCGGCAGCTGGAAAGTATAGGAAGCTTCATTACGATTCTCAACAGAACCTCTGGTGGCTCAGAACAGCCCTGGTGGCCTGATTTTCAGAAGGTCACATCCATTGCTCTGCCTTTAACTATATCAGTTTCTGTCTCTAGCATCATATTTATCTTGAAGTCTATTTCTTCGATGAAGTGTGCCCAATTCTCTTTGTGTGTGTGTGTGTGTGTGAGGAAGATCATCACTGAGCTAACATCTGTGCCAATCTTCCTCTATTTTTTGTGGGATGCTGCCACAGCATGACTTGATGAGCCAAGCTAAGTCTGCACCTAGGATCCGAACCTGTGAATCCCAGGCCTCTGAAGCAGAGTGTGCAAACTTAACCCCTATACCACCAGGCCAGCCCCAAACAATTCTCTATTTTAACTCATTAATTTCACTTGTAATTATTGAGTGGAAATAATAATGATCACAAGGCTCTAACAACAACTAGCCTTTTTGGTGCTTCTCAAAGGAGGATGCGATTGAGAATAATACCAATATATTTGAGAAACAGCACTAGTGTGGAATGTAAATCCACTGGGATAAATGAGATCATTCAAGAAGAGAATGAAAAGAGAAAAGAGGGACAAGAAGTGAGTCCCGAAAAAGGTCAACATTTAGAAGGTCAATAGAGGAGAAGCAAGAGCAAAAGAGACTTAAAAGGAGCAGCAAATGAGGCGGACAAGCACTTGAGGGAAGTTTCTTCTAGAAACTAAGAGAAAAGAGCATTTCAAGAAGGAGAAAATGGTCCGTTGTTTTGAATGCTTCTTATATATCTCATAAGATAAACAAGAAACGTAGCCATTGTATTTTTCCACGAGGTGATCTCTAGTATCCAGAGTATGGTCAGTGTGATGGAGAGAGAAGTCACAGTAGCGTAAGGTGGAGATAAAAAGTGGAAATAGTGTGTGCAGCAACTCTACCTAGGAATTTGGCTATGAAAAAGAGTGTGGACTTAGATGGTAGCTGGGGAAGGAAGTGACATCAAAGGAGGATATATATTTAAAAATGGAAGGAAGGGGCCTTCCCGGTGGTGCAGCAGTTAAGTTCGCACATTCCAATTTGCCCACCCGGGGTTTGCCGGTTTGGATCCTGGGTGTGGATCTACGCACACCTGAGCAAGCCATGCTGTGGCAGGCATCCCACATATAAAGTAGAGGAAGATGGGCACAGATGTTAGCTCAGGGCCAATCTTCCTCAGCAAAAAGTGGAGGATTGGTGGCAGATGTTAGCTCAGGGCTAATCTTCCTCAAAAAAAAAAAAAAAAATGGAAGGAAGATATTGGAATATGTTTGTGTGCTCTTGGGAATGATCCAGCAGCAGAAGAAGGCCAAAAGTAGACACATGAGAGAGAAAGGGATGACTGAGAATTTAAATCTTTAGAAGACAAGAAGAGGAGGGAGGCAGAGCCCAGGTAGAAGTTCTTCCTGTGTTAGGAAGAGTAACACTTTCTCCACTGTAATAAAGATGAAGGAGAAGATGGATGTATGGGCAGGTATGGGAAGGTGAGGACTTTGTGTAAGTTATCCATTAAGGGTGGAAACAGACACTTTAAGAGGCTGAAGTCAAAGAATTATAGCAATGAGGGTAATTAGCAAGGAAGTGGTAGTAATAGGAATTTGCATTCAGTCAGTATGATGTTTGAAACTGGTATTTCGGCTGTGACACATTTTCTACTTCTAACCAGATCAGGTATATGTTCCGATAATTGGTCTCTGGAAACTTTGTTAAGTAATGATGTGGTGTAAGGAGAAGGAGCGTAGGCTCCAAGAACTGCAATGTTCTGGTCCAGATGTCTGTGTGTATGTATCTGAAGTGTGTATGCATCTCCTGTTCTACTGTAGAAATAAATGGTTGCCAAATGAGGCTGAGCTTACAGTCAGGTAGGGCTGTGGGAAACTAAGGAGGGAGAACAAGATTTTGGCTGCAATTTGATAGCCTCTCACTCCTTGCTTGAAACCTGGGAGTCATGTAGAACTGTAATACACCCTTTGTCTTCCAAACTCCTCTGTTTTTGTTTTTTCTTTGAAATGCATCTATGTCTGTAACCATGTTGTAAATTCTGGAGCTACAATTCTAGTCTAGACATCAATTTACTCCTGGAGAACTGGGAGTGCTGAAGTAGCCTCTTTGCTCCTCTTTCTTCTTTCACTGCATCCTTTACAGAATTTTCAGGATAATATCCTTAAGACTTCATATTTATCACATTCTTGAACATTTATAACAATTTCCAATTTGTGTCAGAATAAAACAGAATTTCTTTGGCCTGAGTTCAAAACCATCCATAATCTAGATCCTGGCTGCCAATCCAGTCTCATTTCCTAATTTTGTATATGACATTCTCATAGTGAAGAACCATTTGGGAGGCAGCCAGCTCCAAGTACGAATCCTGCTTCTTACTTCCTATGACCATGAAATTTACCTAAATCTTGTGGATTTCCATTCCTCATCCTTAGGCTAGTTTTGCTCATCGTCTGGAGTGCTGTTGAAGATGGAATTAGATGACGTATGCAGTGCACTCCACAGAGTTCCAGGTATATGTTTAGCCCTCAAAAAAATGGGATCTATTCATTGATCAAATTACTATTGTCCATAGTGAAGCTATGACATTTAATTCATTTACTGTTCATGGGTGAGTTTATTTATTCATACTCTGTTTCTATTATTATCATAAATAGAAACTGAATATTTGCTTTAGATTTAGCATTTTAAAATTTCAGAGTTGACTTCCATTTCAACATATTTTCCAGAAAGATTGGAGAAATTCGTTAGAATGATGTTCTTTTGGAAGCTTCAATTACATTAATTAATACTCCAATTAAAATTCTTTGTCTTAAAACATTTTTAAATGAATTTAGATAGTGAAACTGATGCAGGGTTGGTGAGCTGAAGAGTTGAAAGAAAGATTTCTTGGACTTTCAAGGTCTGGCAGTAGTGCTCTTTTATTTAGAGAATAGTGTGGACTAGCATGGGGACAGGACCCATGGGCAGTAAGAGCTGCTGCTGCCAACATGGGTTGAGGGTAGGGCTAAATTTAAGGCATAGGTATGTGAGTTATCTCTTTACAAGACAAAGGAAAGAATATGTTAAAAAAAAGTTGTTAAAATGGTATCAGTGCAGGTGGGGTCTGGTTATTGAGTGGTCCTATAATTTTTAGATAAGAATCAAACTGGATTAAGTAAATGGCTGAAGCCACCACCTTAAATATTATTTTTAGCTAAAGACAAAGGAGGATGTTGGGGGTGGAGGGGGAGTCAATCATGGGAGATTACCACACAAGTACAGTAAACAAGATGCAGATTTAAGTCCTTGCGTTAGGCATTGATTAAGAGTTTCTAGAGATAAGGTCATCCCTCCTTCTTCCTGGTACAGAGAGGGAGACACCTTTACGGATGGAGATTTCCTTTACAATGTAAATGTCTCTTTACAAAGGGTAAGTGAATTCTACTCCTCAGAGCCTCCTTCCAGTCTGCAGTTTTTAAAAGTAACCAGTCTACAATAATCCTCATCAAAACTAGTATGTATTTACTGTACTTCATTCATTCATTCTCCTATTTAATCATTTATTCAGCAAGAATTTACTGACAGTCTATTTTATTAAGCACTAGGAAAGGTTCAGGGAACATGAAGAGCAAGAAGAGAATCTCTGGCTGAGATAGCTGTTTGGCTGCAAATGTCCCTTCTCAATTCTTCCATCAAAGTAGAATTTTGAGCTGAGCATATGTAAATAAACATTAATTTCTCAGCCTCCTTTGTAGCTAAGTGTGCTTATTTAACTATGTTCTGGTCAATGTGAAGTACACTGAAGTGATGGGTGATTGAGTCTCAGAAACTTCTTTACAAGAAAGCTTGAAGATGCTCTGTCCTTTTCTCTCTCTCTTATTTCTCCAGATAGCACTTTAGATTGTAGAGTGATGTCTAGATCACCATCTTAGACCATGAGGAGGGCCTAAGCCACACTCTAGGGAGGGGGAGACCAAAAGCTGCAAGCAGACTGACTTCAAAGGCCCCAGGTCTTCCATGGATTGCTTATACCTGGACTTGATCATGAAAGAAAAATGACCCTGTTTTATTTAAGCCCAAATTGTTGTATCTCTGTTACTTGCAACTGAGCCTAAGTCTAATTAATACACACTCCCAGCCTTGCTTTCAAAAGCTTACAACCTCACGGGACAGATGTATTTATATGTAAACTAATTACCTACGCCAAGAGGGTTTAGGAAGCTAAACTAATATTACTTTGTTTACAAACGGATTTTAAGATTTTGTTTGCATTTTCAATCAGTAATATGAATACTATTTTTGTTGAATTCTTTCTGTAGAATGACAGTAGAAATTATTGAAAAGACGATTTTTAAACCGAGTTTTTTACTTAAAAGGATCATATTAGTATTTTTAAAAACAAATCAGAGTTGTTTTGGTGTTATTCAGACATACTTCAGGAGGAATAATTTGAATATTTTGGCTCAACATATTATCGAGTATCTTTGGCAGCCAACATTGTGAAATTAGTTTGTCCATAGTCACATATAAACGCAGGCATTGAGACATGAACTTCATTCAAAGCCACAGCCTTAGCAAAAAATCTTTTACAAATTCAGGCCCTTTAATGTTTAACCAACGTAAAGATTGTAAGTATGGCTTTCATGGTACTTTTCCATTCTTGCCTGAGAAACATTATTTTATGGCATTTAATTTAAATGCCAAATGCTTAATTAACATTTGTATAAATATTTTCGCTCATATAGCATTTAGCTCTTTCATGTTCATTTAATTCTGTTCAAAGGTTAATTTCTTCTTTGCTATTTGCTCAATGGTGACAGGTAATAAATGGTGAATTATATCCGTAATTATTATTATCAGGAGAAATGATTACATTTATCGAAAGCACGTGTAGCAATAACTTTCATCTTATTCTAGGGATTCACTGCAAAAATTCATAATAAATCTCATGATAACTTTTCAGGTAACATTTGCTGTGTATCACTCTCATGCAATAAATATGAGTAATTTACAAAATCATCCTGAAATAGCTTCAAAATGAGGACAAAAAGAGAAAGTTACATCATTCAAAAGAATTCTTTCCATAAGCTTATTTTTAAAAATTTCAAGGACTTCAAAAAACTATTAACTACAGATTTATCACAAACTCTCACTGTTAAGTCTATCAATAAAACCTGAAATCCAATTTCAAAAGACTGTAAAGATAAGGTTATCCATTATATAGCACATGTTTGAAAGGTAACTTTTTCTAGGAAACAAAGCTAAAATTCAACAGTACACACTCAGTGCCTATTTCCCTATCTTACTTTGGGGACATCTTTTTAGCCACTTAAAAGTAACTACCACCAGATATTCATGCCTAACAAAGTCTGGCATGGAAAAACGCCTTGTTTCTGAGCCCTTTGCTCAAAAAGAGCAGTGTGGTAGATTGCGGTGGGTTATCATATCAATACCCCATTCTCTGCTGGCTATGTGTTTAGCCATGTGACTGGTGGGACATCAGCACACATTCATACAGCAGAATCTAGACAAGTGCTTATATTTCATATTTTGCTCTCTTGGAGTGCTTCCACTATCGTGTGAAGCTGGCTGAGATAAGAGAGGGGTCTGGCCATCCCAACCATTCCATCCAACCCAGAAGAGATCCTGGATATTTGGGAAGCATCAAATGGGATCATCTACTCATAACTGAGCATCCAACTGACTAAGTCAAATGAGTGAGTCCAAGCGAAACCAGTAAAACTGCCTATTCAGCCCACAGAATTGTGAGAAATAATAAATTCTTATTGTTTTAATCCAAAGTTTTGGGATGATTTCTTATGCAGCAAGAGATCACTGCTATAGAAATTGGCCTTCAGTAAGCTGACTCACTCTTCTATTTGGCCAACTACTTCTGGGTGATGCAGTGTGTGGTCAGACTAGCGAATTCTGTGGGAGTAAGCCCATTGTGGTACATTTTTCATCATAAAATGAGTTCCTTGGTTGGAGGCGGTGTTGATTGAAATCTCTGGAATGAAACTGACTTTCTATTAGAACATAGATGGTGGTGTTGGCAAAAACATTGCCAGCAAGAAAGGCGAATCCGTATCCCATGAAGACACATCACTGTTCTCTCCATGATGCAAGGGATCTAATATAATTGCCATTGAACTCCATCTTGCAGAATAAATAATTTTCTGTATCCATAAAATTTTCACTATTCCTATTAAATTATCTAAGTAAAAAAAAAATTAAATGAGATTTCTAATTAACATGGAACAGGGAAATATGCATGACTTATTGCGATTAAGATGGACTGAGAAAAGGGTTGACTTCATGCCATCTCTTGCATATAATAGAAAATTGGATCCAGAGTTACACCATTCTTTCCACCACTGCAAAAACAATACCAAGATCTGCAAGTAGAGTATATATTAACACACAGGACATGGACTTGTATTTCTAAATCTCAGGTTATGTTTGTTGGGAAGACTGCTCATCAAGAGGAAATATTTCATAGTGGATTCGTAATAAAGGTAATTCTGTCAGTCAGGCAGAGGTAAAAAGGTCCAGTTGCCCCTGGGGTGTTACAAAATTAAAAAAACAATCTGGCACAGCAAGGAAATTTTCAGATATATCTCTGTGTCTGGATGATGTTGTCAGTTACTCACAAATAACTATAATCTAGCAAAATGAACCACAGAAAATATAAAAATTTTCACTTCCCAGTGTGATGGTCAGAATCCATCTCTGTCAGAATCTATCAGAAAGGTCTCCGTTATGTGAGCCAATAGAGGAAAAGCCCCAGATATGTGAAATGTTTCAATAGTTCAAACACGGGGCTGACGCATGAAATGTCCTGTGGAAGACAAGCTAGTTATAAGAAACAGTACAGGGTTCTAGAGAATTTTTTGTTTTCAAATTCTCACAGATCCAAGAAGCTAGTATATCTAATATAAAAATGTGAGAGAAATAAAGATACAGATAGTCTCTCTTTCTCCTTCTCCTTTATCATTCTCTATATCTATCTCTATATATATCTCTATATCTATCAAAAACTGAGAGCAAAGAAAATGTTGAGAAGCGCCGATTATCCATTCACTCAAGGTTACATGTTCTTGGGGCTTGTGCAGTCCAGAAATTTCCAGTCTTGCATTGACTGCCATTCTACCTATCTTTTATCGTTAACTTTGACACAACTTGCCAAAGTCATTTGCTAATGAACTGTACGCTAGTTAAAATCTAACGTGGGAAATCTTATGGTCTGGAGGCGATTCAGAAGAAGGAAAATCAAAAATGGCTCTGTAGCCATTCTGCATAGTGCCAGAGACAGTGGAGCAATGTGACAGAATCTAATTAACTTCTTATAATTTTATGCTTAGCAGAACTATGATCTTTCTATGAAGGTCACAGAAACATATTCTAAGATAGGAAAAAACTCAAGAAATAATAACATCCACAAGTTCTTCCTGAAGGTATTACTGAAAGATATTTTCCATCTGACTAAGAAATTAATAACGATAGAGAGCTCAGATATTGGTAGACATAATATAAAGCAGGGGCTGACAAATTACAGCCAGTGGGCTAAATTTGGCTTCTGTTGGTTTTTGTAAATAAAGCTTTATTGGAACACAGCCTCACCCATTAGTTTGTGCATTATCTATGGCTGCTTTCACACTACAAATGTCAGATTTGAGTATTTGTGATACAGGCCTTCTGGTGCATGAAGCCTAAAATATTTACTATCTGGCCCTTTCCAGAAAAATTTTTCCAGCAGGGCAAACTTCTAGGCCAACTTCTGTCATGTGGAATTTGGATGTTTTTTCTGGTTGACCCAGGTCACTCTTTCAGATGGGCCATCTATGGCTTGTCTTTCCTCATTGTTGGCCTGTCTTCTTTGTCCCTCTTCCTCTTGCCTCTGGCTGCTGCAACCTTTTTGTTAGACCATTGCTATTTATTAAGCAATTTGATCTGGAAGACTCACCTTTATTCAGCAATTTTTCATGCATTATTTTTTTGATTTCTTAAATCTCTCCTTTGAGAAATCTAATTACCTTTAAGATAAATGAGAAGATACCTGCATAACCAGGTCCCATGTTTCTGCATTATTAGGGTAGATGGGTTATTTTTGGATTTTCTTATTATCCCTTTGGAAGATTTTCTTTTAATTAAATATTACTTGACAAATTTTATTCATAGATCCACAAAGAGAAGAGTATTGCATATTTACTTCTATATCTGTCTATCTATCTATCTATCTATGTGTCCATCTATCTATCTTTTTAAGAAACTGTTATGCTGAGCATTAGTTTTATGTATCTAGCTTTTGGTTTTGTAGGTTTAAAGGGTAGTTTGCTTTCAAGCTCTTTACTGGAACTTCTGTCTACCAAATATCAAAAGCAATTAATATTTACTGTAAACCGGACATATAAAACTTAGGGTTTTATACACATTAACTTATCATTATCTACAATATCCCTATAGAATGTCATTAATATCACGTCTACTTTATAAGCTTTGAAAAGTTAAGTGACTTGCTGACGGTCACCAAGCTGATAGAGCAAGGATTGAAGCTAGGCCTCCTTTTTGTCTGTGGTATTGCCTTCTGTGGAGGGTGAAGCTTGGCATGGTATCTAAGTCAAATCCCATTCTTTGCATATAGGAAAGTAAGACTCAGAGACTGAAGAGAGTTTTTCAAAGTGAAGCCGTGAGGAGCTAGTCAGGTTTGGCATCCAGATCTCATGACTATGAACTCTGTAACAGTCTTTCAAACACTGGATGTCTGCTGTCATATTTTATCCTTAGAAAAGCCATTATTTATTTTTTTATTGAGGTCATAATAGTTTACAACATTGGAAAATTTCAGCTGTACGTTATTATTTATCCATCACCATATATATGTGCCCCTTTACCCCTTATGCCACCCCCAACCTCCTTCCCCTCTGGTACCACTAGTCTGATCTCTTTGTCCGTGTATTTGTTTATCTTTCCCATATGAGTGACATCATATGGTGTTTGTCGTTCTCTGTCTTGCTTATCTTACTTAACATAACACCCTCAAGTTCCATCCATGTTGTTGGAAATGGGACGATTTTGTCTTTTTTTATGGC
This sequence comes from Equus caballus, assembly GCF_041296265.1. Lineage (NCBI taxonomy): Eukaryota > Metazoa > Chordata > Mammalia > Perissodactyla > Equidae > Equus > Equus caballus. The sequence goes on along the minus strand of NC_091698.1, from coordinate 42,733,325 downwards.
TGAGTAGTATTACATTGTATATATATACACCACATCATCTTTATTCATTTATCAGTCTATGGACACTTGGGTTGCTTCCATGTCTTGGCTAGTGTGAATAATGCTGTAGTGAACATAGAGGTGCATAAGTCTCTTTGAATTGCTGATTTCAAGTTCTTTGTATAAACACCCAGTAGTGAGATAGCTGGGTCATATGGTATTTCGATTTTTAATGTTTTGAGAAATCTCCATACTGTTTTCTGTAGTGGCCGCACCAGTTTGCATTCCCATCAGGAGTGTATGAGGGTTCCCTTTTCTCGACAACCTCTCCAGCATTTGTTGTTTTTTGTCTTGGTGATTGTAGCCATTCTACCTGGTGTAAGGTGATATCTCACTGTAGTTTTGATTTGCATTTCCCTGATGATTAGCCATGTTGAACATCTTTTCGTGTGCCCGTTGACTGTTTGTATGTCTTCTTTGGAAAAATGCGTGTTCATATCCTCTGCCCATTTTTTGATTGGTTTGTTTGTTTTTTTGTTGTTGTGTGAGTTCTTTACAAGTTTTGGAGACTAACCCCTTGTCAGATAGATGATTTGCAAATATTTTCTTCCAGTTGGTGAGTTGTCTTTTCTTTTTGTTCCTGGTTTCCTTTGCCTTGCAGAAGGTCTTTAGTCTGATAAAGTCCAATTTGTTTATTTTTTCTTTTGGTTCCCTTGCCTGAGTAGACATAGTATTCAAAAAGATCCTTCTAAGACCAATGTCAAAGAATGTACTGTCTATATTTTCTTCTAGGAGTTTTATAGTTTCACTTCTTACCTTCAAATCTTTAATCCATTTTAAGCTAATTTTTGTGTATGGCGAAAGATGGTCTACTTTCCTTCTTTTGTATGTAGCTGTCCACTTTTCCCAATACTATTTATTGAAGAGACTTTCCTTTCTCCATTGTATATTCTTGACTCCTTTGTCGAAGATTAGCTGTCCATAGTTCTGTGGTTTTATTTCAGTCCTTTCGATTCTGTTCCATTGATCTGTGTGTCTGTTTTTCTACCAGTACCATTTTGATTACTATAGTTTTGTAGTATATTTTGAAGTCAGGGATTGAAGTGCCTCCAGCTTTGTTTTTTTGTCTTGGGATTGCTTTAGCTATTTGGGGTCTTTTGTTACCCCATGTGAGTTTTAGGATTCTTTGTTCTATTTCTGTGAAGAATGTTGTTGAGATTCTGATTGGGATTGCATTGAATTTGTAGATTGCTTTAGGTAGTATGGATATTTTAACTACATTTATTCGTCTAATCCATGTGCATGGAATATCTTTCCATTTCTTTCTGTCATCATTGATTTCTTTCAGTAGTGTTTTATGGTTTTCAATGGACAGGTATTTCACCTCCTTGGTTAAATTTATTCCTAGAGATTTTATTCTCTTTGTTGTGGTTGTAAATGGGATTGTATTCTTGAGTTCTCTTTCTATTACTTCGTTATTAGAGTCTAGAAATGCAACTGAATTTACAAGTTGACTTTGGACCCTGCTACTCTGCTGTAGTTGTTGATTATTTCTAACAGTTTTCTGATGGATTCTGTAGAGTTTTCTACATGTAAAATCATGTTGTTTGCAAACAGTGAGAGTGTCACTTCTTCCTTGCCAATTTGGATACCATTTCTTTCTTTTGCTTGCCTAATTGCTCTGGCCAAACCCTCCAGTACTATGTTGAATAAGAGTAGCAAGAGAGGGCATTGTTGTCTTGTTCCTATTCTCAGATGGATGGCTTTCAGGTTTTCCCCATTGAGTGTGATTTTGGCTGTGGGTTTGTTTTATATGACCTTTATTATGTTGAGGTATTTTCCTTCTATACCCAAATTATTGAGAGTTTTTTTATCGCAAATGGAATTGGATCTTGTCAAATGCTTTCTCTGCATCATATTGTTTTTGTTCTTCATTTTGTTAATGTGGTGTATCACATTGGTTGATTTTCAGATGTTGAACCACCCTTGTGTCCTTGGTATAAATCCCACTTTATCATGATGTATGATCAGTTTGATGTATTGGTGTATTCGGTATGTCAATATTTTGTTGAGGATTTTTGCATCTATGTTCTTCAGTGATATTGGCCTGTAATTTTGCTTCTTTGTGTCATCCTTGTCTGGCTTTAGGATCAGGGTGATGTTGTCCTCATAACATTTGTTAGGAATTGTTCTATCTTCTTCAGTTTTTGGAATAGTTTGAGAAGGATAGGTACTACGTCTTCTTTGAATGTTTGATAGAATTCTCCAGAGAAGGCATCTGGTCCTGGACCTTTGATTTTTGGGAGGTTTTTGATTACTGTTTCAATCTTTTTACTTGTGATTGGTCTAGTCAGATTCTCTATTCCTTCTTGGTTTAGTCTGGGGAGGGTGTATGAGTCTAAGAATTTCTCCATTTCCTATAGAGTGTTTGATTTGTTGGCATATAGTTTTTCATGGTATTCTCTTATAATCCTTTGTATTTTTGTGGCATCTGTTGTAATTTGTCCTCTCTCATTTCTAATTTTATTTATTTGAGCCTTCTCTCTTTTTTTCTTAGTGAGTCTGACTAAAGGTTTGTCAATTTTGTTTATCTTCTCAAAGAACCAGCTCTTAGTTTCTTTGATCTTTTCCACTTTTTTAATTTCAATTTCTGCTCTGATTTTTATTATTTCCCTCCTTCTGCTGACTTTGGACTTGATTTGTTATTTTTTACTTCTAGTTCTGTTAGGTGTAGTTTAAGATTGCTTATTTGAGATTTTTCTTGTTTGTTAAGGTGAACCTGTATTGCTGTCAATTTCCCTCTTAAAACCGCTTTTGCTGCATCTGATATGAGTCAGCAGGGTGATTTGCATTTTCATTTGTCTCCAGATATTCTTTGATTTCTCTTTTAATTTCTTCAATGATCCATTGGCTGTTCAGTAGCATGTTGTTTAGTCTCCACATTTTTGTCGCTTTCCCAGCTCTTTTCTTGTGGTTGATTTCTAGTTTTCCATAGCATTATGCCCAGAAAAGATACTTGATATGATTTCAATCTTCTTAAATTTATTGAGGCTTGCCTTGTTTCCCAACATGTGGTCCACATTTGACAATGTTCCATGTGCACTTGAGAAGAATGTGTATTTTGCTGTTTTTGGATGAAGTATTCTATATATATCTACTAAGTCCATCTAGTCTAGTTTTTCATTTAATTCCACTATTTCCTTGTTGACTTTCTCTCTGGATGATCTATCTATTGATTTAAGTGGGGTGTTAAGGTTCTCTACTATTATTGTGTTGTTGTTAATATCTCCTTTTAGGTCTGTTAATAGTTGCTTTGTGTACTTTGGTGCTCCTGTGTTAGTTGCATATATATTTACAAGTGTAATGTCTTCTTGATGGAGTGTCCCTTTTACCATTATATACTGCCCTTCTTTGTCTCTCATTACCTTTTTTCACCTTGAAGTCTATTTTGTCTGATTTAAGTATGGCAACACCTGCTTTCATTTGTTTGCCATTAGCTTGGGGTATCATCTTTCATCCCTTCACTCTGATCCTGTGTTTGTCTTTAGAGCTGAAATGTGTTTTCTGGAGGCATCATATTGTTGGGTCTTGTTTTTTAATGCATCCAGCTACTCTGTGTCTTTTGATTGGGGAATTCAATCCATTTACATTTAGAGTGATTATTGATATTTGAGGGCTTAATGCTGCCATTTTATCACTTATTTTCCAGTTGTTCTATATTTCACTTGTTTCTCATCTCATATATTTCTGACTACCATTTCACTTTGGTGGTTTTCTACAATTATTTTCTAAGTTTTCTCTTTATCTTTTGTGTCTCTCCTGATTTTTTCTTCAGTGGTTACAGTGATGTTTGTATAAAAGATCTCATAGATGAGATAGTTCATTTTCTGAGACCCTCTTATGCCCTTAGTCTAAGCAGGTTCTATCTCTTTCCTCTTCTCTTCTAAGTTATTATTGTCACAACTTTGTCTTGTGTTGTGAGTTTGTGGTAAAAGTGAAGTGATTATATTTATTTTTGATATTTTCCTTTCTTTTATCTTTAGAGTTATAATTAAGTGTTTACTAATCTGTTCTGATAGAGAGTTACAATTTTCTCATTTGTCTGCCTATGTATCTCCTTGCTCAGGCTTTGTAACCCCTTTCTTCTCCTTTTTATTCAAGTATGAGGGGCTTCTTGATCATATCTTGTAGGGAGGGTCTTGTGGCAATGAACTCCCTGAGCTTTTGTTTACCTGGCAAAGTTTTTATTTCCCCATCATATCTGAAGGATATTTTCAATGGATAGAGTATTCTTGGCTGAAAGATTTTCTCTTTCAGAATTTTGAATATATCATTCCACTCTCTACTATCACGTAGGGTGGCTACTGAAAAATCAGCTGAAAGACTGATAGGGGTTCCTTTGTAGGTTATTTTCTTCTGCCTTGCTGCCCTTGATATGTTTTCTTTGTCGTTTGCTTTTGCCAGTTTTACTAAAAATGCCTTGGAGAAGGTCTTTTTACATTGACGTGGTTAAGAGTTGTACTGGCTTCATTTATATGTAATTCCAGCTCCTTCTCCAGGTTTGGGAAGTTCCCAGTTATTATTTCTTTAAACAAGTTCTCTGCTCCTTTCGCCATCTCTTCTCCCTCTTGAATACTTATAATCCTTATGTTGCACTTCCTAATTAAGTTGGATATTTCTTGGAGAATTTCTTCCTTTCTCCTTTCCTTTTTTATCTTAGTTCTCTCTCCTCCTCCATCTGAAGCATTTCTATATTCCTATTCTCTAGATTTCTAATTCTGTCCTCCATAATATCAGCTCAGTTGTTTAAGCACTCCAGATTTTTCTTTATCTCTCCATTGTGTTTTTCATTTTCAACATTCCTGATCCTTTGTCTTTTTTTTTTTTTTTTTGAGGAAGATTAGCCCTGATTTAATATGTACTGCCACTCCTCCTCTTTTTGCTGAGGAAGGCTGGCCCTGAGCTAACATCCGTGATCACTGCCTCTACTTTATGTGTGGGATGCTTGCCATAGCATGCCTAGGCAAGCAGCACGTAGGTCAGCACCCAGGATCCAAACTGGCAAACCATGGGCCTCTGAAGCAGAACTTGCAAACTTAACGGCTGCACCACTGGACCAGCCCCTCTGATTGCTTGTCTTTATAGTTTCAATCTTTTTTTGTGAATGATTTCCTCTGTTCATTAATTTTGTTCCTGATTTCATTGAATTGTCTTTCTGAGTTCTTTTGTAACTCATTGTGCTTTTTTATAATAGCTATTTTGAATTCTCTGTCATTTAGATTGGAAATTTCTGTGCCTTCAGGATTGATTTCTGGGTGTTAGTCTTTTTCCTTTAAGTCTGGAATATTAATATATTTCTTCATACTATTTCATGGAATGGATTTGTGCTGTTGCATTGATTTCTGGTCACAGGTTCCACCTGCCACCACTGGTGGGTGGCAGGAGCTGTGTATTCTGAGCATGACTTGATCGCTGCAAGCTGTGCCCATCCAAGCCTGGGTCACTCTTGGGGCTGCAGCAGCCCTGTGGACTCTCCCACTGAATTGGAAAGCAATCCTGCACAGGTCAGGGCTGCTGTTACCTACTCCCACAGTCCTGTTGAAACTCACTCCCCACTTTGGGGCCACAGAAGTACTATGGGCATTCAAAGCATCTGGAAGCTCATTTTTCCAGGGATGTAGATCCACTGCTGTCTCCTTGTAGGTTGCACCAGCTCTTGTGCTTGGTGTGTGGGGCCTCCCCACTGGTTTCGAGCCAGAGCTACTCCCTGGGACTGCTGTGGGACTGTGGGCTTTCTCACCAGACAAGAGAGTGGTCACATGGGTGCTCAGGACTTCTTCTGCCTGCTCCCACAGTCCTGCTGAGTCACGCTTCCCCCTTCAGAGCCACAGCAGTACTATGGGTGTTTGTGGCAGCCATGAGGTCATTTACTCAGGTGTGCAGATCTGCCATGATCTGCTCCTAGGTGGCACCAGCCATTGTGCTTGGTGGTGGGACCTCCCCACTGGGTCCAATCCTGGGCTGTTCCCTGTGGACTGCATGGCACTGTGGGCTCTCCCGCCAAACAGGGAAGCAATCATATGGGGGCTCAGGGCTGCCTTCACCTGTTCCCGCAGTCACCAAGGTGTGCTCCCACCCTCAGGGGCACAACAGTGCTATGCACAACCCAGCTGCACACATGTACTGGGCTGCCTGGAGGCCAGAGAGTGCTTATCTATCTCTACCACCTCCCTGGGGGGTAGTCCATTCACCGTCAGATGTGCATCTGTGTGAGTCTCTCAGGAATCCTGATGTGTTGTGTGAGTACCCTCTGCTAATCAATGAATGTCCATTTACTTGTAGTTTGATGGGGGACAGACAAAGGGAATAGCTCACTCCACCATGTTGCTGACATCACCCCTCAAACCATTATTAATTTTTCTAGCCATTATTTCTTTGTATCTGTGTGTCCCTGCTCAGACGTGCCTTTGGAAAGCATTCAGGATACTTACTTGTGAGTGGGTATGTCCTGTACCTAGTTATTAAATAAGAAATATTTCATTTAGTGGAAGGGCATCAGTGACCATTTCCCATTCAGGAAGAAATAAATGTGTTTCTCATGGTTCAGATGCTTTTGTAAACCTATCTTCTTTACATAAGTCTTTATGAAAGAAATATTAATTTAACTGAGAGTGTGCATGTTTCCATGCTGTTACTGCCTAATTAGGTTGATGAGAGTCTTGGTTGGATCATTTGATACGTCAACATTTTTCATACTTGAGACAAAATATGTTTGGGCAGGTAATTCATTTGAACTGCCACAATATGAATTTGGAATACCTGGGACAATAGGTCTTTTTAAATATACTTCTAATAAGTCACTTTAATTACAGCTCAGCAGAAGATCTTGACAACACTTTACGTGGAGGGATTCTTTTGTTGTTGTTATTGTTGTTCATAATCTGTCATTTATCTCTGGATTTTGTAAGTTAGTATTGTCATTTTTCAAATCCTTACTTGATAAATTGCTGAAGCATCAATTGTATGGAGGAGGGATGTTTATCTGGATTTCTGTCTACTCTACTCTAGAGGCCAACAAATGACAGGCCATACAGGTCTCAGGCCAACAAGCCCACAGGTCCATTCTGGCCCACTGCTTTTTCTTTTGCAAATAAAGTTTTACTGGGGCACTGTCATACTCATTCATTTATGTGTTGTCCATGGCTGTTTTTCTGTTACAATGGCAGAGTTGAGTAGTTGTGGCAAAGACCATATGGCCCACAAACTCTAAAATATTTAATATCTGGCACTTTACAGAAAAAATTAACATGATCTATTCTATATAGTAGACTATTATAAGAAAGTATTAAATGAACATTATTTCCAAGTGGTCAGAAAAAGACTAAAATGTATTTGGGAGACCACATTATCATTCATGACATACTCCCAGATTGAAATTTTTTGGAAGGAAAACTAAGTTTTTCTCTTCGTGCAGAGCAACCATTAGACTAAGACTCAGAATTCCCTTGTACAGAACTACACTGTATGTTATGCTGCTGATTCTTTCTTCTTCTAAACATTGAGCCAGTGAGTTTAAAGCGGACTAGGAAAGAGGAAATTCATTGACTAATATATTAATGCTATATGTCTCCTATCTAGGGCAACTATATAATTTATAATCCCAACTGGAACTCTTTTGACAGGGACTACTGGGACAACTGGTATAAGCTGAGACAGTTTGCTGAGCCTTGGAATAGATAGTTGATAGAAATTCAGTTAAATATGTCTCTCCTATACAACGGTTGCTTCAGTGATTTATAAAGTAGTATATTTGGTCACTAGACCTGGATGTCATACCATATCTCTCTTAGAATTATACAGTTTCTTAGCCACCTTTGATTACAGCAATATATTAGAATAGCAGTCTTCAGAATTATTATTATTATTAGCAAAGCCCTTTCTTAGAATGAAGCCTCGTGTAGACCCCATTACTTAAAGTTCATGAGATGGAGATGTTCTGGTTGAAGAAGGGACAAGAGGCAGGGGCCCTAAATGCTCAGCTCCTCATTCTTCTCTTCTTGTCCTTTTTTTTTTTTTTTGAGGAAGATTAATCCTGAGCTAACTGCCATCCAATCCTCTTTTTGCTGAGGAAGGCTGGCCCTGAGCTAACATCTGTGCCCATCTTTCGCTACTTTATATGTGGGATGCCTACCACAGCATGGCTTGACAAGCGGTGCCATGTCTGCATGCAGGATCCGAACCGGCGAACCCCGGGCTGCTGAAGCAGAACGTGTGCACTTAACCGCTGTGCCACTGGGCCAGCCTCCATTCTAGTCTTCTTAGTGGTCTCTGATCCACCTCTGTGAATTTTCCTGGATTCCAAGAAGCACAATTCAAAAACAATTGAATTACAGGAAAATAACTTAAAATCAGTTTGTTCCTCTAAAATACCAGTTGTGGCATCTAGAACATCCAATGGTTCTCACTAGAAGGAGATGCCAAGACATGGGTGTTATGAGATACATTACAGAAAAGCTCTAGGGAAATAAATAAAAATTCTCATAATAAGAACACATTGCAATCTTTTCAGTTGCACTGAAAATATAGCTGTGAAAATTCGGTACCTTTTGAGTATAGCTGTCATGCCGTAAAAATTAGGTAGGCAGGATAACTAATCCTGACTGCACCTACACCTGGCTTCACCTTGGACAGGCCATTCCACTCTCCAAGTCTTGATTTTTTCTAGGTACTGAGTCTTAAAATCCTTTCTGAGGTGTCCTTTGTAAGGAAAATTTTTAAAAAAAGGTAAACTGATTGGTCCTAAATTCCCATTTTATGAGTTTTGGAAATTAAATATCAAGTTTCCAGAACACTTTGACCAACCTGAGCTGTGGTGTATTCCTTTTAGATAGTGAGATGACTTAAGTAAGTGGTATAGACATTCAAAATCAAGTTATATATACAAATAGATGAAGATCTCAATAAAAATTTCTTTAAACATTGTACACTCCTAACTACATGTTCAGAATCACATGTATGTGTGGTACATAAATTAGCCTGCATCTATATACGCAGTCTATGAACATATGGGTTACTTGGAAATTGCTCTGGAATTTTTTTAGAGCTGCATTTGCTATACTTTATATGCTGCCCCAATTTTATGATGGACAGTGCTAACCCTCTGCCATTAATGTGTTGCCGAAACCTCAAAGAAGGATTAAACAAATCTCTAGCAACTTCCAAAGCCTCGAATAGCCTTCTAGTTTCTGGCTTCTCCACACATGAAGTTTCTGAAGTGTATCTCCAAGACTCTGCATTTTGATATCAGTTATTTATGGGAATTAACATGGAGAAATGGAACAGCAGGTCTGTGTGGGATGGTGGCAAATTGGAGTCTAAAAATGAGTGACGTTTGTTGTAATGAGGTACATACATTTGAGACAGGGTGGTAGAGGCAGAGGGAGAGAGAAGAAGAAGATAATATGATCTGGTTTATTTAAAGACTTTGGATGAAAAATAAATCACTCAAATATGCTCAGGTAGAAGGTCTCCTCTTTATTTTTATATAAATGTCTTGTCATTCCAGAAAGACACAAATAAGGCGATGAGAACATAATATATTTAAAGGCAAAACCACTATTTCTTGTTCTTTATAGTTGTGCCTCATTTCTATTACAGTCAATTCATCTGTGTCTTTCCTGCTGAGATGGATCTGGATAGGAAGGCAATGCGAGCCCGGGTGCTGTGTTTTACTTCAGAAGAAAGGAAGCCCAAACAGATAAATTTTACTTTGCCATAAACCTGCACACCCCGCTATGGTATATTTGTTACTTATAGGCAATTTACAAGAGGAATTAAGCTCTAATCAGTTGAAAAATTACAACCAAATGGCAGGTCTTTATAAATAGTATACCGTGGTAACTATGCTGGGATTATCTAATTCATTAAGTGCAATATATAAAAGAGGACAGATCCTCTCTTTAATTAGCTAATAACACTTAACTCTCAAGTGGGTGGGCAATAAACTTCCCAGGTTGATTACCTAGAGTTGTGTGCGAAATCACTGCACTAATGTGAGTGCTCTTGCTGGGTTGATTTGGGGCTCTCTTTTGCTTTGAGAAGACTGAAAGATTGATGTCTGCGCCAGGAACTTTTCCTTGAGTGTAGTTAGATGAATTTAGTTAGATTTCTTGAATGTAGTATAGAAGAAGTAATAAAAGTAATGTGAAATTGATACTACTGTAAGTACTTGGCTGGACAGAGAAGTCAATGCCCCAGATAAAGAACTTCGGAACTGAGAGGTCTGAGAAAACACTGGCCCTCTTGACTGGTATCGTGGTAACACAACAATGATACAAAGAGATCTCTTACATAATGCTTGCTATAGACCAAGCATTTTACATATGAGCCTCAGAGATAAGTACTATTCCCATGACCATTTTTCAGGTGAAGAAATTGACACCTGGAAAGATTAAGTGAATTGTCCCTGGTCACACAACTGGAGAAGGACACAGCAAGCATGCGAATACAGCTAGTCTGGGTCCCAAGTGGAGTCTGTATGTTGAACTACCACACAGTGGTTCTCAAACTAATGTGTCTTTAACTTAGCTGGGGATCTCACTAATATGCAGCTTCTTATTCAGTTCATCTGGGATAGGGCCTGAGAGTCTGCATTTCTAACAAGCTCCTACGTGATGATGATGCTTCTGGTATCCGGGCACACTTTGAATAGCGAGGAGCTAGACTACAGAGAGTGTTGCCATATGCAAAAGAAGGAAAGCTAGGAGGCATCCATTCATCCTACCAGAATCACTAAAGCGAGCAATTTGCTTAACATGTGCTCACTTGGTCAGTGTCTATCTCTCCAGTGTTCAGTGTTCTCCTGTTTAAGTAAGGACCCTACCCCCACCTCACAGGAAGTGTTTGAATGAGGACTCAGCGCTGACATCCACGGAAAACCCCGTGAAGGGACTAGCAACATTAGGGCTCAAGGCTTCTTACTCAGTGGCTCCATCTCAGATGGGAAACTGGTTGGTCTATGCCTCAGGAAGGGGCAGGGAGGGAGGAGCAAACAGAAATCAGGAGTTAAGATTTTCTCAGCAGACATTTCAGAACAAATTTTTCAGTTGTCTCATGATTTTCAGCAGCTCTGTCTCCAGCCGTTCTCGAAGCTTCCTAGTCAAACTTTTCGTACTTTTCTGGGAACCTGGAAAGCTTTGCTGAAAGAAGGTTTCAGAGTCAGTGCTGGCAGAGGTCTAGGTGTGAGGGGCAGTTGCTCTGCTGCTCGCAGTCTCTGCTCTGAGAAAGCAGCAACTTGACCGCCTCGAAGATGGACCTTGGAGATGAGAGCCAGGACCCGATAGCAGAAGCTGCATGGTTAGGGCTTCCGGGATCCACCCAGTTCGTGAAACGTGAAAACTTGCGTTAATACTTATAACAATAGCTTTCATTTTGAAGTTTTTCTGCATAAGGTGCTGTGATGAAGGTTTTATATGCTTTAATGAGTACAGTGCCCTGCAATGTGCATTTTAAATATGAGGCAGCTTAGGATCACAGAGGTGAAGTGATTTGCTCAGCTGGCACAGTCTGTGAGCGGCAAGCCTGTGGCTTTGCTCAGGGCTGTCTGTGTGCTGAGCCCACACTCAGGGCGGTCTTGCTGCCTCACCGTAGTTATAAAGTTAATGGAACCTAAACTAGTGCTTTTCAAATGTCTTTTAAAAAATATAGATATACTGAAACCACTCCCAGAAATTGTGATTCAAAATGTCTGGGGTGGGACTCAGACTTGGGCATTTTTAAAAAGCTCCCAGGTGATTCTGATAAACATGCAAGGGAGAAAGTCATTGCCTTCCACTGGGCACTGCGCTGTCCTTCTTCACCGTCCTACTCATCCCCATGGCAACACAAGCCTGGAGACAGGCCCTGGTATCCTCATTTCATTAACTGTGGCATGGGAAGGCCATGGCATGGAGAAGTGAATGGACTGGACGGGGCCAAAACTGGAACGCAGGTCTTCTGGCTCAACCTCGAGTGTACTTTTGAACATAAGACCACTGCCTCTCTTCTTCTAACTAAATGAGAACTCGGGCAAGGTAGTCAAGATATTATAAGAAGTGGCTTATTTTAGGCTTATTTTAGGAGGCTACATCAGCCCAACCAGAAGATTTGACTTTCACTTTATAGAACCGGCATCAGAAAACTGCATGACAGACAGCAATAAATACTGAATTGTAAGCGTCTACCTCTCTCCTTTTCTTGTCATTGAAATGGGGATAATGGTGGACCTTATGGGGTTGTGAGATGCAAATGAAACATGTGTGAAAGTGTTTTGGAAACTGTAAAGCACTTTGTAAATATAAGACTCTACTAAATAGGCAAGTCTTTTAATAGCAAAATCTGCGAGAAAGGAATCTTGGTTGACATGAGAAATTCGGTATACTCTATTTGATGCCAGAAGAGGGCTGAATTCACATGGGGATCTCATACTTTTACTTTCCTAGGTTACGGTAGAAGATGGAGGTGATTGGTAAGCTCAGGGTTCATTACAGTAGTGCGGTCCAGGCGTCAGCAAAGTCAGTCTTGCTTTATTCTCAGAAGTGGGTCTTCTGTATTTCTTAACTGATTTTTAAAATTGCTTGGTGGCTTCTCTGACACAGATGTCAGCATGTGAGGGAAAGAGAAAAAGGGGGAAGAGATAAGAGAGAGAGTGTATTCTCTAAAAACCCGATTACCAATGATGCCAACTGCCTTATTAACAGTCATCCTCTTCCGTAATCTTGTCCTCACACTAGCTTTGATGGTCATCTAGGTCTTGATAACCTCCACATTCCAGCTCTCAGCCCGATCCCTGTTCTGAGCTCCAGGCCTATGTATTCAATTTCCTACTGGAATATTTACGTGGCTGCCCCACTGGTGCCTTAAGTTCAACATACACAAAACTTAACCTAACCTCTTCCTTCTAAACGTGCTTCTCCTCCTTTAGTCTCTATGTCACTGGAGAGTGCTACCGCATTTCCAGTTTCTCAAGTCAGAAAGCTGTGTGTCACGCTTGACTCTTCTCTTTCTGTCAACCCTAAACTAAATTCTGTCCATTGTCCCTTTTTAAGATCTCCTGACTCTTTACATTCCCGCATCATGTTGACTGCTCCCTAATTCAGGCCACTTTCATCTCTTGTGTGGTTACCTGTGTGAGCCTTGTGGCACATTTCCCTGACTCCAGTTTCCTAGTTCCCATCCATACTCCACGTTGCACCACAAGTGATATTTTTAAAGCCAAAATCTAATCTTTTCAAAATTCTTTAATGGCTTTGCATTGCCCTCATGTGGAGCCCAAATTTCTTGAAATAACTTCCAAAGACATTTTTAATATTCCTCCTGTTGATCTATCCTGACTGATTTCTCGAGGCACATCCGCCTTATACTCAGTGGTACTCAAATTCTACTAAACTAGGTTCCGTTTTTGAACAAATTCTACCTTTTTGTACCCAGGCTTCTTTCTCTGTCGGGGATTGCTTTCTGGAAGCTTCCTGAACTGCCTTTACCAGGCTCAGCTCACACACTCTTTCTGGTACACTCATGTTTCCTTTCTAACCCTCTCTGACTCCCTTTTGTCCTGCACTCGGTACTGTACTTACTCCTTTCATAGAAGCTCTCACTCTGGTTGTAAATGTCTGGTAATCTATTTCATCTCTCCTCTCTCAGAATGCTTTTCAAAGGGAGAGTCTATCTCTTGTCTGATGTGTGTCGCTTAGCATAATGCCTCCACAGAGTGGGCACTCAAACTATTTGTGTAGAATGAAGCAATAAATACATGTCAGCTGCAGCAAAGCATAGCTGCCTGGAAAGAAGTGGAATGTTTCTGCTGAACTATTTTAATTAAACATTAGCTGCAAATGTCAGGCATTTTGGGGGAAAGTAAAACTCAGAGCCAATAAGGTGACTTTATTATTGGAAACTTAAAAACTTTTATGACCTAGATTTAATAAAAATGTTTGGGGGTGTTTGCTCATCCTCTATCAGTTTTGGGAATAAGTTAAAAAAATTCTTCCATCTTTTCAATAGTTCTATTGGTCTCCTCAATTTGTATAAGAATGTTCCGTTTTTAGTGATGTGACAAAGATGGTGTGTAGAAATGATCCAAACCCTGGATCTGGGGTTTGGGATTTTATATGTGTAAATTCACCACTCATGAAATAATATAGTCATGCTAATTTCTTTCTTTTTTTTTTTTTTGAGTGCAGCGTCTTGTATATTTTGATCAAGGAGAGAAAGATGGGATTTGGAATCAGACTGAGCTGATTTTGCTGTCCATCTCCTGCTCTAGCATGTATTGGATATGAGATCTTCAGCAAAGCATTTTATTTTTCAGTAAACCAGTTTTCTCATCAGCAAAATGTAATAAAAGCTGCCTCCCTCCCTTGCAGAGTTGGGAGAGGGTTACATGGAGTATGTAATGGTAGACAGTAAACAAAACATACTTCCTTTCTCTGCGGATTATATTCATTTTCAACAAAATGGGAAAAATAGTTGAGCTTTCAAGAGTATAAGGTGCCCTGGAGCCAGCAATTCCTCATCCAGAAACTGTACCAAAATACTCAGAAAAGGATTCAATATATATGTTAAAATATTACTCTTCAAGCATTATTCATTATTTTTAATTTTTTTGTATGCTTAATAAACATTTTAATGAAGTGCACTATGCACACATAACAGTGCAACAACTAATAAACATTTAGCTAGTTGAATTATTACAAAGTGAACACGTGTTTAACCACCAGACAGATTAAAAATAGAATATTAACAGCACCCTAGAGAACCCTTCCTGCCACTAACCTTACAGTCACGAAACTTGCTCTTTCCAAGTATGCACTTAACCTGCTTCTAATACCACCAATTATTTCTATCTACTTATAAACTTTATATGAGAATCATACAGTCTGTATTCCTTCATGTCTGGCTTCTGTTATTCAGACCTGTGTTTGAGATTCACGTGACAAGTTTTTGCGTTGTGTGTTATTAGATGCTTCTGTGTTGTATGTACCAATAGTTTATTCAATTTCTAGTTGGAGAGAATTCCATGGCATGAATGGAGAAAAATTTCTTATCCATTATGCTACTGATAGACAATTGGGCTTTTTTCTGGCTTTTGGCTATTTATAGGTAATACTGTTATGGCCATTATTATGCATGTCTTTTGTGTAGTACACATTTCTTTAAAAGCATGTACAAGTAGAATTGCATGGCTGTAGGTTATGTACATGCTAACTTAAGCGAGCACTGCCAGTTTTCCACAGTGCTTGTACCATTTAACATTCCCATCGGCAATTATGAAAGCTTCAGTTGCTCCAAACGTTGCTAAACTCAGTATTATGTCTGTTTTAATTGTAGCTGTTAATTAGGTAGTGACATCTCATGATCATTTTTATATTTCATTTCTATAATGACTAATAAGGTTGAGCACCCTTTTGTATTTTAATAGTCTTTTGAAATTCTTTTGTGACATAACTGATACGAGTCTCTTTGCTCATTTTTTTTCTATTGGATTATTTTTTCTTTTTCTTATTGATTTGTGAGAGTTCTTTATAAATTCTGTTTGGAGGCGTTTGCCAACTATATTTACTATAAATATTTTCTTCTGCTTGCTGATTTGCCTTTTGACTTTCTTATTGGGCTCTTAATTTTTAATGCGTTCCACTTGATCAATCTTTTCCACAGTGCGCCAGGCTGTTTAACACATCTTTGCTTATCTGAAATACATGAATATATTTTCCTGTTATCTTTTAGAAACTTAGTATTTTACTCTTGAAATTTGATCTCAATTAGCCTAAAATTGAGTGGTATGGTTATGGCCTGAGACAGGGGTCAAGTTTTTCTTCTTTATCTTTTCTATCCAGTATCCAAACATCCAGTAGATGCAGAGCAATTTTATAAAAAGATTGTCTTATTTTCACTGTTCTACAGTGCCATCTTCTTTACAAATCAAGTGACCAGATATGAACAATCTACTTTTTTACTTACTATTCTGCAATTTTCGTCTATTTATCTGTCCTTGCCACTGTACCTCACAGTGCCTGACATTCAATATATATATTGAA
The DNA here is from genome assembly GCF_041296265.1 of Equus caballus. NCBI lineage: Eukaryota > Metazoa > Chordata > Mammalia > Perissodactyla > Equidae > Equus > Equus caballus. The sequence goes on along the minus strand of NC_091698.1, from coordinate 42,717,273 downwards.
TTGAATATATGTCTATATTTAGTAAACATCAATACAGTAGTGCAGAGTTGACTAGAAAGACGTAGAATGTTTCTTCTAGATTAATTCAAGTAAGCATTAGGTGAACAGATATCAGACATGTAGAGTGCAAAAATTCCAGAGCTAATGAGGTGAGTTTATTATCAGAATAGATAATTTTGTGATATGTCTAATATCTGGTGATTTAAGCCCTCCAATTCTGTTCTTTTTCAAGGATTATCTTGGCTATACCTAGTTCTTTGTATTTTCACGTACATGTTAAAATCAACTTGTCAATTTCCACAAAAAATGTTGTGATTTTTTAGTTAGGATTACGTGGTATCTACAGATCAGTTTGGGGAAATAGATATCTTTACCATATTGAGCCTTCTAATCCATAACATTTTATATCCCTCCATGTATTTAGGTGTCTTTTAATTTCTCTCAATAATGAGTTATAGTTTTATGTATAGAAGTCATATATTCAATATCATCATCATCAATTTCTAGATTAATTCCACATGGTTGTAAATTATTCTTTTGTTATTTTAGTCCTTTGAAATTTGTTGAGACTTGCTTCAGGATCCAGCATACGGTCAAGTTTAATCAATGTTTCATATGCACTTGAAAACAATGCATGTGATGTGTTTGTTGTGTTCAATATTCTAGATACAATTGAATGGTCAATTTTGTTAATGATGCTGCTCAAATTTCCTATTTATTAAAGAATTTCCCCCTACTTGTGCTATTAGTTATTGAGAAAGGTGTGCTAAAATCTCCCACCATGATTGTGGCTTTATGGATTTCTCCTCTTGGTTCTGTTTTTATTTTACAGCTAAATTTTTAGTGCCGCATATTTGGTATTGTTATATTTTCTTGGTGGATTGACTTTTTTCGTCCCTATGAAGTGTCTCTTTTTGTTTTTATAAATACATCTTAGTTAAGCACTTTTTGTTTATTTATATAGTTATACAAGTTTTACCTTGGTTGATGTTGCATGGTGTATTTTTTCCCTTCCTTTTACTTTCGCCTTTTATACATTTAAAGTTTGTATCTTGTAAGCAGTGTGATAGGCAGAATTCTAAGAAAACTCTAGATGACCTGACCCTCACTTTGTACAATCTCCTCCCACCGAGTGAGAATGGAAGCTTAAGTAAAATGAGATATTGCTCTCCTAATTATCTTATGTTATATGGAAAAATAGATTTTGCAGAAGTCTTCAGAGCTCCTCATCAGTTGACTTTGGGTTAACCAAAAGGGTGATTGTCCAGGAAAGCCTAATCTGTCACATAACCCCTTTAAAAGCAAAATGTTTACAAGTAAGTAGCAGAGAGGAAGTCAGAGAGAATCAAAGCATGAGAAGGATCAGAGCAAAAAAGATATTCTGTTAGTGGCTTGAAGATGAAGGAGACCACCTGGAAAGGCTTTGAGAGCATCTTCTAGGAGCTGGGAGTGAATCCTAGGTGACAACCAGTAAGAAATGGGGACGTGAGTTCTGTGGTGGCAGGACATTGTTTCCTACCAACAATATCAATGAGCTTGGAAGCAAAGTCTTGTCCAGATCCCCCAGATGAGAGCGCAGGTTGGTTGACACCTTGACCTCAGTTTTGTAAGACCCTAAATAGAGAATTCTTTCCAACTTGCACAGGCTGCTGGCATGCAGGACTGTGAGCTAACAAATGAAGTTTATTTTAAGCCATAAAGTTTATGATAATTTGTTACCTTTCAGTAGAAAACTAATGCAAAAGAGTATATATATATATAAACTTCTCCTGGACAATCTCTTTTTTTCTCTATTTAATTTGTATTTAATGTAATTTCTGATATGGCTTGAGTCTAATTCTTCTTTGTTTCTAACTTATTTTCAATTTTCTCACCTATTCTATGCTCTTCTTTCTTACCTTTCTTGCCTATTTTTAAAGTAAAAAAGTGTTTTTAGTCCATTTTCTCCTTTCTCAGTTTGCTAAATACATAGGCTTTTGCCCTTTTTCAGAAGTTGTGCAAAGATTGCAATATGCATTCTTGACTCATTAGAGTCTGATATAAAGTATACCACTCTAACTCTTCCCACATAGTGTAAAAACTTCAGTTCCGTTTACCAACTTCCTATCTTTTATGCTACTGTCGTAGTTTAATTTTCTCAATATTTTAAACCATACAAAACATTACTAATAAAGTATTATGAAGTCAAAATTCATTTAGATATTGCCAATATATTTCCTCTTCCTTTGTATCAGTCTTATATATTTTTCCTTTTGCATAAAAACAACCTCTTGTTTTTAGTGTATGCCTGCTAATGATTAATTCTCCAAGTTTTTGCTTGAATAAAATGTCTTTAATTTTCCCTCATTGTCGAAGGATACTTTTACTAAGTATAGAGATCTAGTTAGCAGTTTTTTTCCCTAACACTGTGAAGATATCATTCTACTGTTTTCAGTTTCCGTTAGTTTTGTTAAGAAGTCACTTGACAGTGTTACTATTATTCCTCCCATGGAAGAAAATGTATCTTTTTTCCCTCTGGCTGATTTTAGAATTTTTTTTGATTTTGTTTTTTGGTTTTCAGCAGTTTTGTGATGCCGTGCTCATGATGGTTCTCTTTATGTTTATTCTTCTTAGGGTTTGTAGTGCTTAAATCTGTGGCATGCGGTCTTTTATCTGTTTTGGAAAATTCTTGGTTACTGTCTCAAAGTGTTATTTCTGCCACATTATCTCTCATCTTTCCTTCTGGGACTCTAAGAGTGTGGGTGAGCATGTGTGTGTGTGTGTATCTGTTCTGGTTTACCATTACTTTTAGAGTGTTGTTCTTCAGAAATCCCTAACAAAGTTCCTCTGATGCTAGTCAAGTTCTTTCTCTTTGTCAACACGGGGCTCAATTTGTTCCTTCCACCTGTCTTATGAGCTCTCGAAAGCGCTGTTTAGCTTTCTAGCCTCTCAGGTACTGTTTTCTGCTCAGCTTCTCAGCCTAATTACTCTTCCTTTTGAATCAACGATTCTTCTGAAGGGAAAAGAAAGTACCAAATGTCAGGCTAATCCCTCCAGTCTTGCCTTACCCCATGTACTTGGCCCCTGGAAGTCCTCAGTGCTTTGGAATCTTTCTGATAACTTCAAATATCTTTCTATCTATCTAGATCTTGCGCTAGATTTAGATGTATAGCATTTATCAATCTATGTCTACCAATCAATCAATTGATAGATAGAATTCCAAGCTTTCTTGTTTTTCTCAGTGAAAGATTAGCTGGAAACAAGCTTGTCTACTATTTCTGGAGGCAGAAAAAATTTAAGACATTATTATAATAGCAAAGTAGTGAATATAACCTAAATGTTCTTTTGTGGAAAGAAAGATGGCTAAACAGATTATGATACTGTCAAGTAATACTCTGTAAGTGATTTAAAAAAGACTACATTAACCTTGTACATATTGACATGTGTATATTGACATGAAAAGATGTCTGTTACGTAATGTTAAGGAAAGCAACTGAAGTTCTAGAGCAATAGGCACATTATAAACCTGTTTTTATTGGTAGAAAGAAACAATATAGTCTTCTAAACATATGTGTGATACATGTGTTTGTATGTGTGTGTTTATATGGGCATGAGGGCATAGATACTTTGCAAGAATTGATGTATCCCACCAAATAATAACATTTACTTACTCCTAGAGAGTGGGATGGAATGAGTTGAGATGGATAGTTTTTACTATTTCTCTGTACTCCTGGAAAGCATATAAATTTTGACATACTTACATTACTTGTAGGTTATGTTTATTAAAAAATAGAATAAAATATTTTAAAGGGCATACATGAAGACACTTGCCCTTGGCCCAAGTCAATTTTGGTCACTTCTATGTCTTAAGGAGATTACTATATGTAAACCTGCTTCCCCTCTGAGGCTTTACCCACTGTACGTAGAAGCTTTCCTTCTTTGATAATGGTTACCAGCATCAAATCAGCCCTGACTGTTTAGCTAAACAGTATTGATATCTGCCTCCAGTATATTGACCCAGTTTGGATAAACAATATTGGTATCTTTCAACCAAGCCAAATTGCTGACTATGTTCTACCAAATCCAGTGAACTTTTTATAAGCACCAGTTACTAGTTGAGAGCAGTACTGGAAGTGGCCAGGTGCATTGGGAATGGCCACTCGCATAGCTTTAGCTTTAGTTGTGCACTGTTGGGATATTCAATTCCAATTTTCCCTCCATAACCTTGTACCGAAGTTGCACAAATTCAGCCATACCAGACTGCCATTCCAGGGGTAAAAGGGGAGCCAATAGGAGGAATCCCATAGTGTAAATATGGATTCAATCGTTATCAGAACTCATAACTCTATCTTACCATAGCTCCAGCTACTTCCTGTTCCAAGAACGTAAGTTCTTTATTAAAATTCAAAAGTTGCACCAATATTGTTGCAAAGGATAAAGAACATTTAATGCATTTTATATTAGGTTGGAAAGGGACACTTTCTATTTATGCTTCCTGGAAAATTAGTTCCAAATGTAGCTTAGTATATGTAATCTTAAACCATAAAGAGTGTCTTTCCTGTACAACAAAATGTATTATGTAATTTCTTTAATAGTAAGCTTTCTCAGTGAGTTTTATATAAAAATCAATATACATAGCAACTGAGGAAAATATAACAGTAATGTATATTATTAAAAATACAGGATGTCTGTTGTTTAAGCACACAACTCTTGTTATCACTTGGGGGTTAAATTTGGTTGGTATTATTTTACTCTCACTTAAAAGAATTCCAGAATTTGTCAGGCCACTGCTGGTACAGCTACTCCATGGTCACCTGAGACCTGGGCACCTCCTAGCTTTCTGTTCTGCCACCTTAGTCTGAGATCTTGATCCTTTTGTCACAAGATGGACTATGTCAATGTTTCAGGAAGATGAAGGGAACAGTGAGGCACAAAGACAAAAGGGAAAGGCCAACCAAGTTTGTCTCTTTATCAAGGACTTTTCTATAAGCTAGTCAACATCTTCTGATTCTATCTCAGTGGCAAGTACTGTGCCACAAGACACACGTGCAGGAGAGGCTGGGACATGGTTTTTAGCTTGGTACATTTTCTACATCACTAAAATTAGGACTGGGGCTTTTCTTAGTAGGGAAGAAGGAAAAAATGGCTATTGTGTAGGGAATCAGCAGTTTCTGTCATATTTTTCACCTTCACAAGACAAATGCTTTAAATTATTTCATTCAGTTCAGTGCTTCATGCCGGGAATGAATTCAACTCAGGTAAGAAAAGGTGGTTTTGCAGTTGATCACAATTCGTAATAATAACAGCACCTGACATATTATGTCTCATCTCTTGGAAATGTGTTAATATTATGCCATTTGAATTCTATAAAAACATAGTGAGTCTGGTAGGAAGGATATCATAGTCTAGTTGAGCTTAAGAAGAAACTGAAGACCAAAAAGATTAAATCACTTGACCAAGACTTTACAGGAGATCTGAGAATTTTAACTTAGATTTTTGGCTCAAAGTAGGATGACAAAATTTAATTACTGTTATTTTGGTACACACATTTTAATTAGGAGTATCTTAAATTTTGTGTCACTCTTAAGCCTTTTCTCAGAGAATATTTCATTCTGTCTGCTTCCACTGATGGATCAACTCCCACAGGGAGAAAAATGGCACATCCTTATGCTCCAGAAGTGTGAAGTTTGGATCAATTTCATGCTTCTTTCAAATCCTTCTTGATGGCACCTGTTCCCTAAAGACTGCCCTATTTATCTATATTCCTATGCAGCTAAACACCATGTGGGCCTATAAGTGATGGGAAAGCACCACGCTTTCTGAATAATCAGTTTTCCAGCTGGGAGCAGATGGCTTATATTTCATACCATCCTGGGCCCATCCTTGACAGCTGTTAGAATATGTTGAAATAACCATAGCTGCCATTTGGGTAATCTTAGAAATGTAGAGCAAATAGGTTGCTTAATGTTGAGAAACAGCTATTTGTCTCATCTTTTATATATAACCAGGGTTGTTTGGTTGTAGTGCTCCCGAATAGGAGGTGGTAACATTCCTAATGTTAGACCTGCTCATTTAAACTTTTAAGATCTTCCTTTGCCAAACTCTCTTCTTTGTGTATGTGAGTGTATACACAATCTGTCACAGTTTCATAGTACAAAGGTGTAAACAGACCCTAACACTTCTCTTTCCAAAACCTTACCCCAGAATTTCAAGCAGAGTTGAAGCACAAGCGTCTCATCCTATTCAGATGAGAGTCATTATATTTTTACAGTCCTGCAGATAAAGAGAGTCATCTACAGCCTCCCAAATGAATCATTTTAACATGCAACAAATCCTGCTGTGAGGAGAATATTACGTAACTAAGTCAAAATACCTTTGTTTACATTTCAAGTACGTGTGTGTGCATGTGAGTATGCATGTGCGTGCATGTGAGTGTGCATGTGTGTACCTGTGTGTTTCAGTATCTAATCAAGTTTAGTGAGTATTCTCCAGGATTATCAACTTTTACCCTGGGAGCAACTGGACTTTTAGAGACATTTGCCCCTGATCAAGCAAGGTAGTCAAATTATGTAGTGGTAATAAGCAACTTTAAAGTCAGTAGCTTTTAATGTCTTTGGTTTTCTCATCAACACCATGCGTTCACTGAGAATCAGCTGGACATTCTAGTCTGCATCACTGTTGTCCACATTCTGGACATGGCTGTTAGAGCAGCCGCTATCGGAAACTATGGCAGAATGAAGAGGCAACACGAGGAAGTACATACTAAAGTTTCTGATTGAAAGTGCAGTACACAACCTGTGCTCAAATTCCATTAACCAAAGCAAGCAACATGCCCATACTTGAATTCCATAGAGCAGAGAAGCATAAACCTGCCGGAGAGAACCAGGTATTAGGGATGCTCAAACTACTACCCCAGCCCATTTCTCTTGTCACTAAAAATTTTGTCCACTCTCTTTTGTACACAGAAAATACATTATCCCTTCCACAAGGAAGAGAACCCCTTCCCCAAGGCTTTAGCCACTGAAACAAGCTCCAAGTCCAGGTTCTCTGAGTGACACCTGGCATTCTTCTCATCTGTCTGGAAGTAGCTTCTTTTGTTCAGGAGGCCAGTGCTTTAAAAAGACAAGTTATCTTTCCTGTCACAGACTCAATATTCAGTGGAGGAATGGGGACAGGACAATAGCTATAAACACTCTCCTTAAGAGAGGGAGAGACAGAACAGTCACTGGTTTATAACAAGATCTGAAATCTCACTTGTGCAGACTTGTGAAGGCAGTCTACTCAGGACTGGCTACATAATTTGCAGGAACCAATGCAAAATGAAAATGCAGGGTCCTCTATTCATAAATTTTTAACGAGAGCGTTAAATCAAGCAGGGGCTCCTTCTGAACTTTGGGCCCTGGGCAACTGCACAGGTCATACAACCATGAAGCCAGCTCTCACCTTAGGTCATGTTCCTGGATGAGGCCCTGATTCCTCCTCTGGCTGTGGCTGCAGCTGCCTGGAACTTTGTTCTCAGCCACTTTTGACTTTACCCTTTAGGAGTTTCTCCCTATTTCAATATCCTTTTGGGCTACATTTGAAGACAGCGTTGGGGAAAATAACCTCTTGGGGGCTGAAGAGATTTCTCAGTCTGCTTCCTGTTCATAAAGGGTAGAGGCCTAAGGTCATTTTAAAGTTTGAAAAGTCAGTCTCCTTTAGTCCAGGAAAAGGGATTTGGGGCAATCTAACTATTGTATTAGTTTCTTGGAGTTTCTGTAACAAATTACCACAAACTGAGTGGTTTAAACAAGAGAAATTTATTCTTTCACAGTTCAAGAGATCAGACATCTGAAATCAGGTGTTGGCAGGGGTGGTACTTTCTGGAGATTCTGAGAGAAAAATCTGTTTCATGCCTCTCTCCTTGCTTCTGGTTGTTGCTGGCAATCTTTGGCATTCCTTGACTTGTAGATGCATTGTTCCAGTCTCTGCTTCCATCTTCACGTGGTCTTCTCCCCTGTGTACAAATTTCCCTCTTACAAAGACACCAGTCATTGGACTAGGTGTTCTTACAAGAATTGAATTGAGTGTCCTAAATCAATATGACTTCATCTTAACTTGATGGCATCTGCAAAGACCCTATTTCCAAATAAGGCCACATTTTGCACATTCTAGGTGGATGTGAATTTGGGGGTGGGGGCACTATTCAACTGTCAAAGTACATAGTACAACTGTCAAAGATTAAGCCGGGTTCCAGGCAACTCCAAGTGCCTAAACCCACCCTCACAGTTCTTTTCAAGATGTTTTTGTCCATCTTGACTTTGTTATTGGCATCTTGAATCTTATAGGGACTTTTGGTATTACCACACCCTTAGTTAATCCATTCAGAAATTTTAACAATAAATGTGAGGGTTACATCTTTCATTTAATACCTTTTATGAAGCTAAGTTTTTTTGTTGTTTTTTTTTTAAAATTTTTTTTTTTAAAGATTTTATTTTTTCCTTCTTCTCCCCAAAGCCCCCCAGTACATAGTTGTATATTTCTCGTTGTGGGTTCTTCTAGTTGTGGTATGTGGGACGCTGCCTCAGCGTGGCTTGATGAGCAGTGCCATGTCCGCGCCCAGGATTCGAACCAACGAAACACTGGGCCGCCTGCAGCGGAGCGCGCGAACTTAACCACTCTGCCACGGGGCCAGCCCCTATGAAGCTAAGTTTTAATCACACATTGTCACTACAAATCTTTCTCATTTTCTTTTGTACTGTTGGCTGTTGAGAAGCATGTACCTCTCCAACCCTGTAACTCCTTATCGCAGTCTGCTTAGACCGCCATAGCAAAATACCAAAGGCTAGGTGGCTTAAACAATAGAAATGTGTTTCTCATGGTTCTGGAGCCTGGGCGGTCCAACATCAAGGTACTAACTGATTTGGTTCTGGATAAGGGCTTTCTTCCTGGCATGTAGATAGCTGTGTTCTCACGTGGCGCGGAGAGAGTGAGCAGGCTGTTTGGTGTTTCTTCATGTAATGACACTAATCTCATCATGAGGGTCTAACCTCATGACCTCTTCTAACCCTAATTACCTCCCAAAGACCTCATCTCCAAGTACCATCACAGGGGAGTTAAGGCTTCAACATACAAATTTTGGGGGCGATGCAATCCAGTCGGCAGCAGTTCTCAAATTTTTGTACTCTGTGTTCCCTTTTATTCCTGTATACATAAAGGCCATTTCTTAACTTAGATATCTTTCATTCAGTATCTTGTTAAATTCAGTTAATTGTAGCCAACAGATTATACTGGATTCTGATTTTCAATTTCTTCACCTAGAGCTAAAAGCTTATTCAATACCTTACTGCTTTCTAAGTTATGAAAGTGACCATTTTAGCAAAATTTGACTGCTGCCTAAGAAGTTTCGTTGCTGCCCACTGTGAAACTCCTCATTCAATGCCACATAGTTTGGTAAACATGTTACGGCATGGTGCCAAGACTTTTCGATGATAAAAAAGAGTCTTTTCAACAAATAGTGCTGGAACAATTGGATATCCACATTCAAAACGATGAAGTTGGACATCTACCTCACACCATATACAAAAATTAACTGTAAATGGTTCATAGATGTAAACATAAGAAGAAAATTATAAAGCTCTTAGAAGAAAACATAGGAGTGCATCTTCCTGACAATTAGGCAATGATTTCTTAGATATGACAACAAAAACACAAGTGACAAAAGGAAATAAATAGATAAATTTCATCAAAATTTGATGAACTTCAACGACCATTTTTTAAAGTTTGTGATTAAAAGGACACCATCAAGAAAGTGAAAGACAACCTACAGAATGTGAGAAAATGTAAATTATATAAGGAGTTGTATTTCGAATATATAAAGAACTCTTAAAACTCAACAATAAAAAAATCATATAATACAATTAAAAATGGGTATAGAATTTGGATAGATAGTTCCTCAGAGAATACATATAAATCACCAATAAGCACATCAGAAGATGTTGCCATCATTAGTAAGTAAAGAAATATAAGTCAAAACCACAATTAGATATTACTTCACACCCACTTGGGTGGCTAGAATCAAAAAGCATATAATTGTAAGTGTTTGCAAGGATGTGGAGGAATTGAAACCCTCGTTCAGTTATGGTCAGAATGAAAAATAGTGCAGTGACTATGGCAACAGTTTTTCAGTTCCTCAAAAGGGTAAACTTAAAACCCACAAAAACATATACACAAATGTTCATGGAAGCATTATTAAAAATAACCAAAAAGTGTAAACAACCAAAATGTCCATCAGCTGATGAATGGATAAAGAAAATGTGATATATCAATACAATGAAATAGTATTTGGCAATAAAAAGGAATGAAATGCTAATACATGGTACAACATTGACATACCTTGAAAACATTATGTTTTATGATTCTCTTCATATGAAATTCCCAGAATGGGTAAATGTACAGAAACAGAAAGTAAATTAGTGGTTGCTAGTGGCTGAGGAAGAAATGGGGAGGGACTGCTAACAGGTATGGGATTTCTTTTGGGATGATGAAAATGTTCTAAAATTAGATAGTGTCGATGGTTGCTCAACTCTGTGAATACAGTAAAAACTTTGAAATGTACACTTTTAAAAAGGGTGAGTTTTATGTTTTGAGAATTATGTCTCAAGAAAGCTATTATTTAAAAAAATGTTATGGCAGAATCCCACAGTCATAGCATTTTGTTTTAAGTAGCCATGATAGGCTGTTATACTGTGAGAAAAAACAACTCCAGAACCTCCTTGGCTTTTAACAACAATTTATCTCTAATTCACACTATACGTTGATCATACGTTGTCTGAGGATTCTGACCTGTTTCATTGGCATCTTCACTCTTAGACCTAGACCAATTCAGAGACGCTATATGGAACATTGTAGTCAACACAGGAGAAGAAAAAGAGAGCATGACAAAGTGCACACCGGCTCTTGAAGCTTCCATCTGGGAGTGACACACATTGATTTTGCTCATGCTGACCACTGGCAGATTACCTGGCTATGTGTGAGTTCTACCAGGCAGAAAAGTATAAGCCTACCATGTTCTCTGAAGCAGAGAGAACAAAATGTTTGTGGATAGCCCTAATTACTATCTAACTTTGCATGAGAAGGCTACAGATTGTTCTACTTGTTTTGTAGTTACAACTAAGTTTTTTGGGGCGTATTGGTTAGTTATCACTGTGTAACAAACCACCTCAAAGCACAGTGTGATACAATAATAAGCATTTTCCCTTGCTCATGCCTCTGTGGGTTGACTGAGGTGACGCAGCCACACATTCTGAGGCCAGGATAAAGGACAACCATATTCTAGGGCACGTCTTTTTCCTGTGGGAAACCAGAAGTGCAAGAGGGTTAAGTGGAATTAGGCAGTGTTTTTCAAGTCTCAGCCCAGTCAGGCACACTGTTACTTCCACCCACGTTCCATTGTGACTTAGTGACATTGTATTCCAAAATAAGTCACATGGCCAACATCAACTTTAATGGAGCAGATATAGACTTTTTGCATGATGTGTGGGGGGGTGGGGAAGAATGGATCTTAGCTAAATAATAATCTAATGTACTTCATTAGGTGTCAGGCCTTATTCTAAATATTTCACACATGAGCACTCATTTTATTCTCACAACAAACTCAAAAGGTAGATAACATATGTTACTTTTACCCATTTTACAAAAGAGCAAATTGAGGAGCTTAAGTAACTTTCCCACTGTCAGTTTATAAATGCCAAACTTGTAATAGGAACTGAGGCAAACTTGTCTCATTTTTTTCATGCTCCTTATTTCCTATATTTTATATATCCATCAGTTTCCAGTCACTTTATCTTATCTGCCACTGAATTAAGTCCAAAACTTAGATTGATAGTATTCTGACTTTTTTTTGAGGAAGATTAGCCCTGAGCTAACAGCTGCCACCAATCCTCCTCTTTTTGCTGAGGCCCTGAACTGACCTCCATGCCCATTTTCCTCCACTTTATACCTGGGACACCAGCCACAGCATGGCTTGACAAGTGGTACTTAGGTCCGCACTCGGGATCCAAACAGGCGAACCCCGGACTGCTGAAGAGGAACATGCAAACTTAACTGCCATGCCGTGGGGCTGGTGCCTATAGTACTATAACTTTTTAAAGAAAGAAGATAGCTCCTCCCAACTAAAAAGAAAAATGGCAAAAATACTACTTATCAATAGTTGAACTTACAATATTCGGTGAAGGAAGAAGTGCAACATGGGCAAAAGCAACTACAAATTCACTTCTAGAGTAATTTGCATTTTATTAATCACTATGATATCTATAATAATTTGACAAAAAGTGTGTGTGTGTGTGTGTATGCACACACAAGATATTATTCATTCTATAGACAATACACTAAGTCTATTGGATTTTTGAACCTTCTGCAGTGTCTGAGTTTCACTGGTTGGGAGTGAAAGTTTGTAGCAATTCTTGTACAATATAGGAATATTCTTCTGTATATCTCTTATCAGTTTACATTATCCTAACTCGACATAGAAATAGGAAACTAATAGCCCAGATTGAAATTCTGTTACACTACAAACATTTGATATATAACCTGTCCCTTGCCTTGACTGATAGTGCCTAACTCTTCAAGATTTGAGTGGATGGGTACAACAATTCCTGCCCTAGTACCAAAGAAGTCAGGAAACAAAGGACATGATCTGACTTTTCTTTTTAAGTCATTTATTATTCCTCAAAGGTAGTCAAACAAAGTTCCCCAGGTCAAAGTTTATTTTTGGTCAACAGATCTCTTCTTCTCTCTTCAATACCAGAAGCAAAGCTTTGAAGTATTTGATACTTTTGTTAAAAAAAAAAAGATAGAGAGGAAGCTCGATGTATTATATTTAGGAATCTATTTCACAGAGGGAAAAAGAGGGTTATTTAACAAAGCTTGGTGGAGAAGAAGGTGCTTAGATGGAATGAAATTATGAAGAACAAAGCAGACAACCTCCAGAACTTAGCCTTCAGGCATCATTCAATTAAAATGGAAGTCCACACTGAGGAGGATGTTAAAAATTAATATAAAAGTTTTCAAGACCTTTTTTGGTACACGTTTCTCCCTGTCTTCCCAACCTCTGGGTATTTTCATTTCAACTGGTATCCAAATCCATAGTTAATTTTAACACGGATATGAAGCAGAGAGAACGTGTGAACACATACATGTGCACTCACTTATTGGGGAACATGTTATGTGGATAGGTGGACCTAATTGAGAAACTTGTTTCCAAATGTGTTTAGAAGATGCATACAAGTTGGGCCATGGCTCTAAAAAATATGATATATTCAATTTGTTACACAAGAAATGAATGTTCAATGTATTAACTTTTGAAACCACCAAAAAGAAAAAAGAAACAAAAAAATGCAAATGTATCCCACTGTGATCCTATAATCCAGAGATAGCACAAATAACATTTGAGTGTGTAACCTTCTGGATTCTTCCCAGGCAAATATAATTTATAAATTTTTCACACTCAGGATATTTGCAAAGTGGTTTCGTTTTGTTTTAGTATTCGTGGTTTGTGTAAATCTTCCATACACATTTGTCGAGTTATTTCCCTCAGATAATTTTCTGTAAATAGTTGGATGGGAAGAAATGCTGGAATTGGAACTAGACCACTGGTTCTCAGTGTGTGGTCCCTGGACCATCAGCATCAATGTCACCTAGGAACATTTTAGAAATACAAATTCTGTGGTCCACTTCAGACCTACTGAATCAAAAACTAGAGTGGCACCAAGAAATCTGTTTTAAAAATTCTTCTAGGGAATCTTGGAACAGGTTCAAGTTTTTGAACCACTGAGTAGACTAAAAAGTACAAAGCTTCATGTCCTTCAAGTCTGTCTCTAGTCCCTATGACTTTGAATTGAGCGCTTGAACTGTCTAGCTCTCTAGTAAAGAATCACTTGAACTTTATTTGGAACACAGTCTATGTATGTAGGGGTGTGGGTGTGTTTCAGAGCATGATTTCCCCCAACCCCACTGTTTTTTCTCTGAGATAAGTTGTCTAGTTTGTTTGGGTATTTAATTTCACTGCAGTTGCTTTCATCAATATTTGATGGTCCCTCACTTTCCTTTCATATTCAAGACTGAGACATTAAAAAGCTGATTGAAATCTCTGTGCATCATTAACTGGTGGGCTTTGCTCTGTGTCCATAAAGGCAAAGAGCTGAAAAATAGTACCTCCAATGTCAGTCTGTATAGGCATGCTAGCTGGATTCTCACAGAGAAATTCTCCAGAGAACTACATGGACAGCCGTGACCCTTGCTGACAGCATTTTGGAAGTGGAGCAGAGGGAGGACCAAGGGTTCTCAGTGTTTAGTAGGTATATATGTGCTTAATTCCCTTTTCTTCAGGACAATGCCTAAGCTCCATCCTTAGCTGACTCAAGCTCTCCTTCAGTTTTTCTCTCCAGAGAACAAATTTGTTTCCTGCCAGGTTGGGGAAAGGGTAGTTACACAGCTGCATAGGCTGTGGGAGGATTTCTTGGGTCACAAATGTTCCTTTTGTATTCATATACATTCCTGTCAGAGAAATCTGACATGTGAAATATGCTTCATTCTTCTGGAAAAAAATCAGAAAATTATAAGTGGCATCTCTAGTCCCCAGATGGAGAACTTGAAACCCTGTTCATCCTTTATCATTAATCATTCATCCATTTATCTATCTATCAACTGTCTATCTATCTAGCTATCTATCTGTCAATCTATCTAGAATTTTGATATCTCTTTTTATCAAGAATTCACTTACTCCTATTAATGATAAATCAGTTGAGATACTAAGAAATAACATATCTCCTATTTTTAAGGAAGTACACTCTAAATTCTAACAGGAAATATTCATGCTCTAATATTTTTCAGAGTCTCATTTTCTCTTTTGATTTTTTCATAATTCCCCAAATCTAAATAAATCTCAGGACTTTTTGATCCAGCACTATCACAATTTGTCCTTGGATCCCTTATCCTAGGAGTAATGTGAGATTCCAGAAGTCCTCTGCAATATTCGCTGCTCCCAAATGTTTCTCTTCCTGTTTTTGATTTCTGGCATTTGATGCACTATATTCCTTTCTTTCATCTATTAGTGCTTAATAGAGTAACTTGGCTTTAGTTCTTACGGGGTTATGTGCCTCTTCTGGAGGTTTACTTATTTATTTTTCTGCAAGATAAAGTACCCACATGGAAAGCTCTAGTGTTTGAAAGAAGCATAATGCTGGAATTGTATTATTATTACTTTTTAGTGATTTACTAGTTCAAAGAATCTTTTAACCAGCCTTGGAAGATAGGAGAAGAAGCTAAAAAGCTATATCAGAGATAAATATGTCAGATCTTAATAACACTCAGAAATGAAAAAAAATAATCAGTTTGTCTAAGTAAATCTGAAGAGATGGACCTTATTAGCACAATGAAATAAACCTCAAAGTTAAGGACAGTCCAAATTCTTCTTTGTTGAAAAATACTTGAACTTGCCTTATTGCTGATGAGTAATGATCAAAACAACAAGAAGAAGAAAAGCAAAGGACTTTTAAAAAATGGAAACCAAACATAGAAAGAAAATAATAGTTGCAAGACTCAGAGGAAGAACACACTTCTGAGAAAGACCAATTAGAGGTTCAGAACAAAATTTTCAGACATTTTTTGAAAAGGTCAATAAAATGCAAGAAAAGAGCACATTCTAAAATAGAAACTAGAAGCCACATGAAGCGATCCATCTGAGATAAAAAGGCAATGGTTTGAGAGAAGAAAACAGAAGATGAAACCGGAGATAGTGAGAAAAGAAGTGTTGCAAGAAAATTAAAAACCAATAGTACAATTCCAATTTAAATATGATGAATTAAAAAGAAAAGTTAATGCTGTGGAACCTGGAATCATGATATTTAGGGAAAATTTGATAATCTCTCTCCAAATGCAGTGGAAACAGATAATGGAATAAACATTATTACACACTAAGAGATTGTACAGGAAAGAGAACACAAACTTACAGATAAATCTTTGTCAATTTTAAACACAGCATCAAAACAAATATAATAGGATCAATTATTAATAATATAATAGAAGAAAAATTTCAAGAGCTGCAGACATGGCTAAGTATCATGAAACACCCATAGACATACACACATACATGTATAAAAAGCTAATTAGGAGTTATAGCAGAAATACAAGTGTCCTTTCATAGTCATATTATTTATTCTTAAAAATAGCATTTGACATTATTTAAGAATATCCTGTTAAAACAGCAATAGATGTGTGTTTACTAACATAAAGAATAATTTTTTCAAGGGAAGAACATTCTTCTGAATATTCTACTGAATATAGGGTCCAACATCACACTCAATGGTACAAACTTGTAATCATTCTCATTAAAATGATAAAAAGACAATGATCCTCATAAATATTCATATCAATCAAATTATGTTTTGGAATTTCTAGATGATACAATAAGAAAAAAATAAGTGAGGTAGACATAATGGAAAAGTTAAACATTTGACAACATCTGTACACAACAGAAGAAAAGGATCAGAATACTCAGAGGTCTGTGAACATAAAAACCTGAGAATGCGTATGTATGAATATGTGTGTAATCCTCTTGTTCCTGATTTTACGGAGCCTATTATTTCCTTAATTTCTTTGAGCATTTTGAATAAATTTACATTTTAATGCATTTCAGATTTTCTCAGTAGATTTAATTCCTTTGATGTGAATTCTCCCACTTTTGAGTTCTGTAAACTGACTTTCTTGGCACTGAATCTTCCTCAGATGTTCTATCATCTTGTCCATGTGCTAATTTTACACGGGATTTAGCTTTTATGGCATTTTTTTATTTGACACATTTCCTGGGATGTGGCCGAGGCTGTTCTGTACAAGTGTCAATCCATCTTTACATAGTTCCCCATTCGGAGCCCGTTTGTGAGTGCCTTGGTTTGGGCTTTCCTCACACAGGATGATCAGGATGAATTTATCTACAGTAGTGGTTGCAAATTCTGATTTTTGAAAAGGGAGTCAGCTTCCCCCAGCAGCCTGGAGCAAGGAGCTGGCTGCTGTCAAGAAACAGGTCTGACAAGGGAGAGTGTCAGGTCGCATTTTAGAGCAGGCAAGCAGAGTGCTCCTAAACCTTGGCTGCAGGCGGGATCCTGGTGAAGCTGCCCAGCCAAAACCACGTGTCATAGACTCAGCTTCAGCCCTGCGTGCAGGTCCCAGGTCTTGCTGTCATCCCATGGGCCTGCCAGTTCAGGTTCTTTTCAGCATTGTGGATTTCTTCAGTTGTTTCTTTCTTTTTTTTTTTTTTTAAACAATTACTGCTGATTTTGTTTTGTTTTGTTTTGTTTCGTTTTTGGCAAGGAAGATTGGCCCTGAGCTACATCTGTTGCCAATCTTCTTTTTGTTTTCTCCCCAAAACCCCCCAGTACATAGTTGTATATCTTAGTTGTAGGTCATTTTAGTTCTTCTTTGTAGGATGCCACCACACCATGGCTTGATGAGTGGTGCTAGGTCTGTGCCCAGGATTCGAACTGGCAGACCGTAGGTCCCCTGAAGTGGGGTGCATGAACTTAACCACTCGGCCACAGGGCTGGCCCCTTTTGTTTCTATTTATTGCTTTAAAAATACATATTTTCTATATATTTGGTGAAGGAGCATGATATCAGTGAGTGCCTCATACTTACCCAGAGGTCAAGATTTGCTTTTCTCTTTGGCTTTTTCCTATTTATTAAGGCTAATGAAAATACACTGAGAATACAAGCCTACCATTTGTCTGGTAGGTTCTGCTCTTTGTCCTACTTTTCATATCTAGGGGCCCCAAAAGATCTCAAGAGCTTCAAAGCTTTTTTTTTCTGACTTCGGTTATCAAAGTTATAGAGAATACATGGAAAGGAGGGTAGAAGGAAAAGACAAAATTAGAGTGTCTGCACACAGAATAGGAAGTCACTAGTGAAAAGCGCATAATGTGCTCTGATTTAATCAGCACCAAGAACAAGGAAACATTCAATGAAAATGAAGGGTGATCAATTTACAGCAGCTAAAATGAAATATGCGCTTTCGCAGCACGCAGCAAGTCTGTTGAGTTCTTCTTTGGGAAATCACGGATGCAAATAACAGAGTATCCGATGCTCTGATTCTCTCTGCCACCTGCATCTTCCCTTCAGTTTGGGTCAGTACATTAGTCAGAAGATGAGCATCCACGAGTCTCTGAGATGCAGACACTACATTGGTAGGAAGATGAGATACATTTGTCAAACCCGCTCATCAGCACTTCTCCACTTCCTGTGGGTTTTTTGAGCAGTGTAATCACAGGATTGTTTGTTTTTTTGTGTATATGCCAATGTTTTCCCCCCAAAGTTTAGTTTATCCTAATCTCTGTGGCTAATTTAGAGTTGTCATTTTTTTCTTTTTGGTCTCATAAATCCTGAAAATCCCCCAAAACACAACTGTGTGTTCATTTACTGTTGGAAGAAATCATAGATTTTTTCTCTACTACTTCTCACCCTGAAGACCTGACGTGACCTGGGAAGTTGTGTGGGATCGGGGCAGAGGGAAGTTTGCTGTGGGATCTATGCTCTTTATTTGCTGTCTTTCCCCTTGTCTGCCTCTCACCAGGTTATTGCACAATTCAAAATTCCTATTTAAGTGAAAGTGTCTGTATGGATCAATGCCATTTTTGTCACTTCTGCTTGAGGCCCAGAAATTTAATCTTTTGCATTAAAAATACATTTCTTTTTCTTTAAGAATGGAGCTAAAATTGGATAAGAAAAATACAACATTTAACCTTTCACACTCAAACTTTTCCATTTGAGAACAAGGTAAGTAGGTGCTTTTAATTTGTTCTGAATATTAAACCTGATGCTAAAGATTGAGAATATTTAAGAAAATATGTCAGAGTGAGAAATACTACTTCTTTTTTTTTTTTTTTTTTTCCTATACATTCATCAGAATATCATAAAAGCAACTTGTCTGCTTGGAAATAATGAAACATCCATCAAGAGCGGATTGGTTCAGGGGTCAGCAAATTGCAGCCTATTTTTGTAAATAAATTTCACTGGAATACAAGGAAGCCCATTTGTTTACATATTGTCTCTGGCTGCTTTTGTGCTACAGTGACAGAGTTGAGTACTCACAGTAGAGACGATACTGCAAGCAGAGCCAACAATATTACTATCTGGCTCCTTAAGAAAAAATTTGTCAACTCTTGGATTGGTTGTGTAAATTGTGATTCATCGAACAATAAAACATGATGTGATATCAAAAGTGATAGGCATCTGTATATATGAGTGTATTCATTTCCTCTTACTGCTATAAAAATTTACCACAAATGTAACATCTTAAAACAATATACATTTATCCTCTTAGAGTTCTGGAGGTCAGAAGTTCAATGAAGGTCTCACTGGGCTAAAATCGTGGTGTCAGCAGGGCTGTGTTCCTTCTGGAGTCTCTGGGGGAGAATCTGCTTCTCTGCCTTCTCCAGCTTTTAGAGGCCACCTGCATTCCTTGGCTTGTAGCCCTTTTCCTCTATCTTCAATGCTAGCAAGAGTGGGTCTAGTGTTTCTCATGCTGATTCTCATCCCTCTGATTTCTCCTTTCTGCCTTTTTCTTTCACTTATAAGAGCCCTTTGATTACATTAGGCCCACCTGGGTAATCCAGGAAAATCTCCCCCTCTCAAGGTCAACTGATTAATCTTCATTCCAGCTACCACCTCAATTCCTCTTTACCATGTAACCTAACAAATTCACAGGTATCAAGGGCTTAGGATGTGAACATCTTGGGGAGGAAGGGCATTAGTCTGCCTACCATAAGAAGTGTTTAAAAATATTCTCGATATTCTATTGTTTGGGAAAATAAGAAATTATAAAACACCATATATAATATAGTTCGGCTTAAAATTTTTGTGTTTGTGTCATAAATAGAAAAGTAATTCTCAAAGGATTTATGACAAAATGTTACAATTATTTTTTCTAGGAGATGGGATGATGCATGATTTTTATTTTCTATTTTTTTAAAACTCCAAGATTTTTAAACACTGAGCACCTGTCTCTTTTATAATAGGGAAAAGTCTAAATGCAAATAATGGTAAATCAGAGACCAATTACAATGGAAATTTTGGAATAGGCAATTTTGCAAAAACAAAACCATGTCTATTTTTGCAGTTTTCCTTTGCAATGTTAGTCCTTTCACAGAATCAGATCCCCTTATTCTCAAATTTTTGGTAAATTCTACTGCTACCCTAATACAAGTGCTTCTCAGAGGGGTTTTACTCCCCTGAATCAAGGAAACCCAATGTTAATCTCCTTGCACTAAGATGTTCCAGACTGCAGAGAGCTGGAAGCGCTTGAGTTTGTAGAGAGAGGTTGTTCCTCTACCATTGTCATCTTCCTGAATGTTTAATAGTTTCTGAGTACCAATTAACTGATTGATAGCTTTTGAAATCTATTTGCATACCCCAAACAATAATCTACAAGTCATCCCAAAGTATGCTATACTTGAACAAAAATTGATTTCCAAATTATCACTTCCATTTTTACCTGCTGCTCCTCGGGACAAAAAAATAGGCCTTTTTGTTGCAAGATGGTTTCTCTCTCTCTCTCTTTTTTAATAACTCAATTACCCTTTTATTTCCCAACTATTTATCCTAGGATGTCCATTTTTGGTTTTGATATAATTGTTTCTGTTGTTTGATATTAACCTGTTAGCCTAGATGACCTTAGAACTTTTCAATTTCTTCCACTTACATTATACCTTGTATGAATTCAGCTTTATTTAGTAACCAATAAGCATTTACGGCATATACATACCCACTACATGTCTATCTTGAATACTATTTCTTTTTTGATGTGCTGATTTGCATTCTTTTGTAGCAGTTGACTAATATCACAATACTATCAACCAGAGCAATTGTGTTACTTGAAATAAAAGCAACGAATTAAAAGAAGCGTCAAGTTCGCGACCAGTAGAAATTTTAAAGGATTCACTATAAAAAATGGGAAAAGTTAAAAAGGGGAAAGAATAAAGAAGCAGAATGTCTAGCTATTTTGAGTTTAGTTTTCTCTTGCTCATTTGCTTTAATACTGCTTGGGAGACAAATGTTCCTTTCACATCTTTATCAGACAAATTAACTGAAGAGTGTGTGAACCTTATCTTCGTATTCTGTACACTAGCTAGCACATTATGGGTCTTTGGAAGAGACTACTAATGAGATTATTAATAAATATGAGAACGATATTTTTCTCTGATAGTTAGAAACACAGGCAACAGCCCTGACCTAAAATAAAAATAAGCACAATGAGGAGAGAGAGCCAGGGCCTTTGGTCAAACAACTGGTGAAGAGAATCTAAGAAACACTAATGTAATTTGACTGAATTAGTTTTGTGTGGTTAGCCGAGCAATAATGCATTATTAATACTGGTCAAGCTGGGGAAAGTAGTATTTTTTAAATAACTAAAACTTGTGAACAACAAAAATTTCTCAAGCCTCTACTTACATGCAAGAACTTGGATATTGATCTCATCAACCTTATCATCTCTAAAGAAACAAAGCTTAACACTGACTTAAAAGAGAAAAGAAAATCAAAGAATCTAGTAGCATCTATGTTAAGAGCTTTAGTGTTTGGAAAATCAGACGGGGCTGGAACGTCAGTAAAGGCTCGATGGCTGAGATGAGATAAATGCTGAGCTTCAAAGGATCCAAAGGATCGGGGAGGGATAAACGCAGGATGAGATTTGAGGGTATGCGTGGTGAAGGGATTTCCACGTGCGAAATTGGAAGGCAAGCACGTGTACAGCAGGTCATCCCAATGGCTTGCTGGAACTCGGATGAGATTGGAAAGACACGAAGCATCCCACGAAATAAAAGCATTTAAGTTTGTACTTCAGAAATCTCCTCTATTTATTGCAAAAGAGAGTCCCAATTGCTCAAATATGGTGAGAGGCAAACACCTGTTAACACAACTAAAAGGCAAAATCCAAAGTTAAAAGAGAAAAAGAGGTGGAATTTGTACTCAAGAGTTATGTTTGCTGCAAAGAATTGAGCTCTGAGCTTCCTAGAACCTAAGAAAAATAAAGAAAGTACAGATGATAAGGTATCTTTTACTGTTAAAATGAGAATCATACTCTTTCCTTTCCTTCAGCCCTAGAGGACTTTGTAACAAGAACA
This sequence comes from Equus caballus, assembly GCF_041296265.1. NCBI lineage: Eukaryota > Metazoa > Chordata > Mammalia > Perissodactyla > Equidae > Equus > Equus caballus. The sequence goes on along the minus strand of NC_091698.1, from coordinate 42,695,147 downwards.
CTGAGTATCATAGTGAGTAATGACCTTGAGAACAATTGAAAAATTCAGGCATTTTGTAGGTGATGACTCTTTCTTTATTCACCCCGAGGGGAGAACAAAGTGCAATCGGGACTAGACTACAAAGGATGCCTTGAATGCCAGGCTGGCTTGACCAAAGCCCCTGGCTCTTTTCCTGTTGTATTTATTTTGACTTTAGGTCAGGCCTGCTATGTGAGTGTCTGGCTAAGAGAGAACAATAAACTTCCCTTAATTATTAATAACTTTCTCATTAATCTCTTCCCAAGAAACATAATGTTCGAATTGGTGGCCAGCACATGGAAACAAGGGTCATACACCCTTCAGTTAATTTTCCTAATGCAGGTGTGAAAATAAGTACCAGATCATAATCCATGTTGAAGGTAATGAGAAAAAGAACGGTAAACTCAAAGCAATTAAGGGCATTCTGTTTCCTTATTCTTTTCTCTCTTAAACAGACTTTATTGTGAATCCTTGTGTGATTCTACTGGTCTCTGCTCTGATACCTAAACATGTATTATTTCTATTTTAAGTGGTACCATTGATTTAATTGACAATATTGTGATACTAATCCTCAGTTATAAAAGAAGGCCAAGAGCACATTGTAGACATTTCCTATGTAATGACGCTGCCTTGACATTGGTGAAAGCTAAGTGTATCTGGGTAAGGGTGGGGTGTGGAGAACACCTTGAACGCCAAGGAGATGACATTTGGCTTTTCCTTTTAATGAGTAGATAGCCTTGGAACATTTAAGTGACTAGAGAATAAAATAATCTGTAATTATTTCAGAAGGTTTTCTAAAAAGAGATATATTCTCCTTTTTATTTTTCCTCCCAATTTGGAAGAAGGCTGAGGGTGAATAATATATAGTTAGAGCTGTGATTTCATGATATGCCAAATAAGTACAGAGAAATAGCTACATTTATGGCGTTTATGTTAAGGCCTATTACTGGTATGCAAATTCCCTGTCGGTAATTGTTTTCACAATCAGGCCCAGAGGCATTACCATGGAGGAAGTAATTATAAAATGGTTAATTAAAAGTAATTATAAAATGGTAAATTACCTTTTTATACATCCTCATACGTCGTTCAGTTATAACTTAATCTTTGAAATACTGGAATGGCTGCCTCCCAAGAACACAGCACCCTTCAGGGAAACGTGGCTCGTCAGCCTGGAACAACTGCCCTTTTTAAAAACTTTACAAACTCAGATTCTGGGACGTTCCAGCTCAACAGCTGGCTGGTCGTCCTGTGCTGTGGTCAATGCTTAATGTACTGCGGCAGAAGTCTCCAAAGTGTGGCCTGAGCTCCCCGGAGGGCCCTCCACGTCCATATGGGAGAGCAGGATGGGCTGCTGACATGAGTCCCAGACAGGCTTCGCAGAGGAGCAGGCACACAGCAGCCAGGGCTGTGTGAGCAAGCGGGTGGGTATTTGTTTGAAGAGGGGAAGGATGCTGCTCAACTGTGGCCGTTGGAAATGGGATGCCTGGGAAATCCAACCAGATGCCAAAAGGCCTCACAGGGCCAAAAATATGGAAACCAATTTTTCCACACAGAATTAAAACTTATTTTAATTACCACAAGTTATATTCCACAATTGCGTTGCAATTTTAAAAGGACGATAAAGGTTTACAATACAGATTATAGTGAAAATCATTGTTGAATGGTGGAGCCAATGAATATATCTACTCAGGAGAAGTGTCATCAGCTCTGTGCCCTGCACTCTGCTTCTTCAACTGACGTTTTATACTTCTGGTCTAGAGAGGCTAGATAATTCAAAATGCCCAGTTAAATTTGAGTTTCAGATGAACAATGAATTTTATACTGAACAAAATTTTCATTCTTTTTTCTTCTTCTCCTCAAAGCCCCTCAGTATGTAGCTGTATATTCTAGGTGTAGGTCCTTCTGGCTTTGCTACGTTGGGCTCCACGCCATGGCTTGATGAGCAGTGGTAGGTCCACATCCAGGATCCAAACTCGCGAAACCCTGGGCTGCAGAAGCAGAGAGCACGAACTTAACCACTTGGAAACACCGCGAGCCCTAAAATTTTCATTTTTTTATATGAAATTCAAATTTAACTGGACATCCCAGATTTTTTTAATTTTAATTTTTTTCTTTTCTAGAAAGATTAGCCCTGAGCTAACATCCGTGCCCATCTTCCTCCGCTTTCGATGTGGGATGCCTGCCATAGCATGGCTTGACAAGCAGTGTATAGGTCCTCGCCCAGGATCCAAACCAGTCAACTCCAGGCCGCCAAAGCAGAACGTGCAAACTTAACCACTGCTCCACAGGGCCAGCCCCTGGGCACCCCAGATTTTTATTTGCTAAATATAGCGACCCTATTCTAGTTGCTGTAGTAAATAGCATCTTTTTATTATCATACTTCCAAACTGGTTATTCCTAGTAGAAGAAAACATTGATAGTCTGCTTATTAACCAAGCCATCTTACTGAATTCTCTTGTCAGTTCTCTGGGTTTTCTAGGTCTCTGGGTTTTCTAGGTATGCAACCCTACGTTTGGCACATAATGACATTTTTGCCTTCTCTCTTCTAATCTTCCTATATGGCTTTTTTTTTTTTTCTTGTATGAATGTATTGAATAAAATATAAAAGAAGAGTTAAATACTATTGCAGATACTTGGTATCTTTGTGAAGCCCTGTGTCTCTAGGTTACTGTTTTCTTTAAATTCCAAATTAAATATCTAGGGCTCCCAGCCCAAATTCTGTGAGAATTCCAGCTCCTACTCTGCTATTTCTGAGGATTCTGGAGCTGACATTCTGAAAGTAATTTTATCTTATTCTAAATTTTGGCTGATGTAGTCTAAATACACTGTCATGGTCTCTGCTCCCATGACCGCCCTCCCTCCCCTATGTCCCAAAGTGATGCCCACATAATGCTGGTGTGCAGTAGACACGGAGAGAGGAAGGAAGGGAGTTTACAGCAAACATGCATCTGCAAACAACTTAAATTCGCCATTAGGTGCCACTCTCTTTAACTCCTGCCATGGAATATCTCCCGGGGCCTCTCGCTCTCCCAGATTGCTGTCTATAACCAACTTGCTGCATTTCTTACTGCACTCTCTAGAGAGCTCCTCCTGTGGTCCCTTTTTCTCTTCACTCCAGTGCACTGGAAAAGTCTTAAATGGATCGCCACTCTTCCCAATCACGGGAAGACTTCAAATGCATTGTACTTCTTATTGTTCAAAAATTTGGGCTACTTGCATAATTTTGCTTGTACAAAAATCTTCGTGTGAATATTCATTAAGAAGTTAATTTCGCCATAAGGCCTTCTTCCAGTTTCTCCGTTATTAGTAATGCAAAGTACTGCCAAGGAGTGAAATGACAGATTTTCTTTAATTTGGGCCCAATTAGGTTCTAAAGCAGGGCCCTTCTGGGAATGGGAGCAGTAATTGGAAGATGGGTTCCTCTTCCGTTTACAATTGTCTTCCTTCTGACTTTCAAGTATCCTCTAGTTATTTTTTTAACTATTAATTATAAAGTAGGCTTGTGCTTTGAGATAAAAACTTTCGTTATGCTAAGGCACTTCTTGAGAGCAGTGGTATTTAATTACATCAAATTGCTTTCTGATATCTATCAAGACAACCAACATTCTCCCACTACCATGTTTGATCAATTGGTGGGTGAGGTTAAATGATATTAACACCTAATACTAAGCCATTTTTGCTTTTCTGGAAAATCCTTGTTTTAGCTGTATTCTTTTAATGGAATGCTTTAATATCCTTATATACTGCTAGGGCTCATCCGAAACTGCAAAGTTTCTCACACTGTTCTCGGGAATAATCAATGCTTCCCAAACAATGCTTCCTGAAATCAAATAACCTTGAGAAATCTTTCCTGGGGAGATACACAAAACTTGTTGCCATATTAAAGCCTCAGAGAAATATAAAGTTTAAATATCTGTTTTCATTTTTAAAATAATTGAATTATTTGTACAAGGAAAATACATTCCATAAAATCAATTGAAAAGTTTCTTTTCTTTTTGTAAGTTCTGTAAGAGTTTGCGTATCAGGTGAGTTTTATGGTTTCATATATCTTTGAAAGAATTCTTCAGTCAAACCATCTGTGTGCAGTGCCGTTTGTGTGTATGTGTGTGTGTGCAGTGCTGTCTGGGTTCATGTGATTCATTCCTGGAAAACTTTAAAATTAGGGTTTCTGATTTCTCTGGAGACAACTATGGCAAGCTTTATTTTAGTAGAAACATATTCATTTCATCAAGATATGCATACAGAACTATGTGGAATTATCTATATAATGCAGAATGCTTTTTATAGCTTTTAACACATTCTTATCTATATCTCTAGATTTAACACTCTTTATTATTTCTCTAAATCACCATTTCAATTCTTTCCATTTAACTTACACTTCTAAATCTACCACCTATTGAAACACCTATAACAAATGATCTTACTGCTTAACACAGAGAAAATAGATGGTAATATACAGAAACGTCTTCCACTTCATCCCTGCTGGGTATTCCTATCAGTATTTAAATATTTTCAAATTAATTTATCTTGAAAATAAAGTCCAGGTGGTTCTAAAATATATGTCCACAAAGTTTTTTTGATAATCCTCCCTTCAGAATGGAGGTTAATTCCCTTCCCCTTGGGCATGGGCTGGACTTAGCAACTTGCTTCCAACAAACAGAATTCAGCAGAAGTGATGCTATGTCACTTCCAAGACAATGCTGTAAAACCACGGCATCTTCCATTTTGAGTGCATTATCCCTCTTACATGCTCTCTTGCACTGTCTCTCTCTTTTCCTTGAATCTTTTGCTTGGGGGAAGCCATGTCGTGAGAAGTCTGATGGCGACATGCTTGTGGTGAAGAACTGATCCTCCTGCCAAAAGTTACATGAGTGAGCTTGGAAAGCAAACCTCCAGCCCCAGTCAAGTCTTTGGAGACCGCAGCCCAGACAGACAGCTTGACTGCAACCCCAGGAGAGACCCTGAGTTACAATGTAGCTCAACAGCTCCAGGAGTCCTGAGGTTTAGAAACTGTGTGCAATAATAAATGTTTGTTGTTTTAAGCTATGTTTGGGATAATTTGTTGCAAAGCAATGGATAATTAATATACCGTCTTTCAACCCCCTATCTTTCTATCACTAATACCCTATATCTCTATCTCCTTTCACAAAAAAAAAAAAAAAAATGGAAGAAGAATTTTAATTGGCTTAAGGACATTTATTATCTCACAAAACAGACAGTATTCTGAGTTCACATATCAAGGGCAGGTCCAGGTCTGGCTAACTCAATGGCTCAGTGATGTCATTATGATTCATTGACCATTTCTTTGTTCTCTCTGCAGTCCTCAGCTTGTTAGCTCCTAGGGCAGCTCCCTTTAGGATTGTAACATTGTTGCTGTAGTTCCAGACGTCACCAGCAGGTGACAATCTCACAGGCAAAATGATCCTCTTTGATTTCTCTTTAAAGTGAGGAAAACCTTGGCAGAATCCCTCTAGCAGACAACCTCACATCTCATTGGTCAAAGTTTTATCATAAACCCATGCCTAACCAATCCCTAGGCAAAGGGAGCAGGGTTATCATACTTAGCTTAAAGTAAGTCCTCCTTGCCGAAGGTATTTAACTGTTTCATGATTAAAAAATTTAACTATTATTCATACCTACTGGTATGTATGTAAGTATAAGTTGTGGCTTTACATAATTTTCTTCCTTGAAGTTCTGTTTTCCTTTTTGTTCTCATTTATCAGACCTCAAAACTGTTTCTTTTTTTGTTTTAGAATTCTCTGAGAATCCATCCTTGTTTCTTCCGCATTGCCTTGATACTTAATGCTTATTAGAACTGGGCAATATTATCCCACATCACTGAGAGGATGACTGTACAAAATGATCCAGAAAGAATGTTAATTAGAGCAAGTTTGCAAATTCTATCATACAAATTACTGCCCTGACTTAGGTCAGTTTGAAATTTTGTAAAATTAATGTATTTAAAATGAGAAGTACCCATAAATGATAAGTCTTTCTGATTCTGAGAGCATCTAGCTAGAGTCAGCCAGAAGTTAATTTTTATAATGAAATTGTAAACCCTTGACATGGGAAGTTGTATTTAATCAGCCAACCAGAGTCTTTTTCAGCTCCTGTGTCCTGGATAAAATGGCTGCAATATATTGTGACAGGGAAGTGGATTTGCCTGAAGACGTACGCATTAATAGGTTAGGTTGAATGAAGGATATCTGACAAAATTGACTAGTATATCTTCTAATGAGAAATATCATTTTATAGTTTTAGAACTGACATTCTTGACAATATAATTAATCGAAGAGATGGTGGAGGAAAAAAATACATAATCCACAATGAGTCATGTAGTATTATAAAAACCTAGACCTTAAATTTAGCCTTATTAGAACATAATTAGAATTGGTCCATGTAGTCAAATTGTTAAACATTGTGTGCAATCTGAAAACCCCGAGTCTCTCATTATTCTCTGCACTAAATTTCCAGATGTGCTAAATGATGTTCTTTGACTATACCTATTAAAGACTTTAGAGCTAGTTACTGAGTATAGCAATGGATACATGAGCGAGAGGGTAAGATGTAAATGCCTGGGTGGTGGAGTCATAGCAGATGAGCCCTAGTAGAATCATATCCTTTGACTTGTAATGGATCTTGTATCGTCATTCTTGGCCCACCAATGGGCACAATTTATCCTTTACAAAATGTCCTTTGGCATTATTTTTGTTAGTTTTTAATTTTATTCAGTGATATAATACATTGTCACCATTTTCCAACTAGTGACAGAACAAATATTTGTAATCTTAACCTGTTTGAGTTTGTAATGCCAGTGAATCTGATGAATTCATCTTATTAAAATGGAATTATTCAGCATTTGCCTTCCTTTCCATTCTTTCAGTTAGATGGTAGTCCCTGCATTGTCTTTACTTTTATATGTGTTTCTAAAATGACTTTCCACATTCATCTCTAAATCCCTGAAAAATGTAATAAAACTGGAAATTTGTTAATGAAATAATAAATAAAAAAGTCACTTGGATTATTGATGCCTTCTAAATACTGTTTATTGAAGAAATTAACATTGTGATTATAAATTACCTAGAAAATAATGATGAAAATATATAAACAAAGTGAACTAAACTGCACTTAAAAGGAAATTCAAGGTTTTAAATGCTCACTCATAAATAAGAAAAATATGAAAACAAATAACATAAGACTGACTTCAAGAAGCTAGAAAAGAAAAGATAAATCTAAGGAAGGCAGGAGGTAGTTATAGAGAAAAAAGGAGAAATTAGGAAATAAAATAGAAAGAAATCAGTATTCCCATAAATCTATGATCCAGTTCTTTTATAGGATTCATAACATACATAAATTCTAGGCAATGTTATAAAGAAAACAAGAAAAAGGGAGAGAAGAGAAAAACCCACACATTATGAACTGAAAAGGGAGAAACACTCAGATATATGTGTTTGTCATTTTGTGTTCTTGTATCTGAAAATCTAGAAGAGCAGATATAATATAAATTCACTGAAGAAAGTAAGAAAGCCCCGGCTGACTGATGTCTAGAGTAGAAATTGGGACGTCATTAATGAATATTACCCAAAAACCAATTGGGCCATAATCACAAGTGAATCCAATGAAACCTTCAAGGTGTCAATAATTCCTTTGCTATGTAGAGTTTTCCAGAACACAGAGAATAAAGGAAGCCTTCCCAATGAACTTTGAAAAGTTAGCAGAACCTCAATAGTAAAATCTGAGAAACAGCATGCATAACCAACAATCTACAAAACAAGTTTGGAAATCTCTCTACCTTGCCCTCAATTTTGCTGTGAACCTAAAACTGCCCTAAAGAAATAAAGTCATAATTATAGTAATAATAAGTTTTAAGAAATCAAATCTAGGACTATAATGGAAGTTAAAAGCATTATCAGTAACTGGGCTTTATTCTAGGAATTCCAGAATGAGTCAACCATTGGAAATGTATGGCATAAACTGTCATTTTAATACTTTAAAAGATAAAAAATTACCTTATGAGATGGCAAAATATTTTATATATAATATATATACATATATATATATATATTCCTTTCCTGATTAAACTTATAACTTTAGAATAGAGATATTTTACTAAAGAACAAAAGAGAAGTAGGCCAGTAGCCATTGCTACTCAGCCTCTTTGCTCTTCTTTGGCCCAGGACTGACCATTTTCCAACTTTCTCTCTCCTGAGGAAGACTGTGGTGGATAATGGAGATGTTGTTCTGAGCTGGCTCATCAGATTGATTCTGACTCTGTCTTCATAAATTCCTTAAAATTGTAAGTGCAAAGAAAAACAGATGTGTAAACTTTGGAAGGTATAAAGTTCTCTAAATTTTTGTACTAGAAAACCAATGAAAATGAAATTACAAATGTAATATGCTCAAGAGGATTGCCATGATCTACATTTACTTATCTATATAATTGAGAAAGCTTGGATCTATCTTTTTTTTGGAATTCCAGGAATTCACATGCTGTGTCACTAGGCAAATCATTCAAAGGAAGCCAGCTTGGCTACTCACCCAACAGTAAATAAAGAAGAAGCAGTGCCAACTTCATCGAAAAGACACATGTCTTCCTCGCTCACAGAACACCCTCATTGAGGGCTGTTTGCCTTTGAGGCTGTAGATATGTAAGATGTGACATTTGGCTTTATTCTGAGAGGTGGGCCATCAGGAAGTAAATAGGGGATGTTGACGGGAGAGAGAACTACAAAACTTGTGTTGAAAACTCCTTTTTCATATAGTTATCCAAATGCGCAGAGCCAGGAGGGGCTCCCGGCACCATACAAGCCAAAACAGACCAGGAAACCAGGGTCCCCATGGGAACATGTTCTCCAATATATTTCACAGAAATTAAGCCAACATTCTTAAAGCTTTTAAACGTCTTGTAAATCCCTTATGAAATGTTCCTTGTTTTGTTTTTTTCCTCTGGCTATAAATCAGAAGTAAAATGGCATTTGTGTTAGTAGTAACTGAAGGAAAAGAATTGAAAGTTTATGTCAATATACATTACATGGCTTAAATAACTTAAATAGATATCGACCATCTAGATTTGCTGATTCTAGAAATAATGAAAACCAAACAACTGTATCCACCTATGAAAATGGTTTTCTAACTGTCTTCTGAAGAGCTCTAAGATGCTCTGGAACTGTCTCAGGAGCCACCAGCAGAAGGGGCTCCCACCTAAGGAGAGCAAGCGGAGAGAGACATTCTTGTCTCTGACTGCATAGGTTTTATATATGCATATGCACACGCATGTATGTGTGTTTAACGTTGTGCATAAATTTTCATTTGGTGAAGAAAAGGGAAGTTATACAGTAGTGACAAACAAAAATAAATTAGTAAACCTATTATTCAAAGACGATAAATATAATTTGTGTATAATGCAGAACATTTAAATGACATTTGTTTGGGATTATTTACTGGTATTTTAATACTAGTACATAATATAATACCATAAAGACAATTCCAGGTCTAAAGTGAAAATAGATCTTCGGGTGCTTTGTATGTTTAAAGTGCACTTGATTCTTTTCCCTTTTCTGAGTGATTTAGCAGTTCTCTGTTCCTTTCTTCTTTTCTTGCTCTTTCCCCTTGTGGTTTGATGGCTTTCTTTAGTATTATGTTTGGGTTCCTTTCTCTTAACATTTTGTGTATTTATTATAAGTTTCTGGTTTGTGATTACCGTTATGTAATAACCTATGTATGTAGCAGTCTTCGTTAAGCTAAAGGTCTCTTAAGTTTGATCTCTTGCTAAAAACTCTACTCTTTTACTCCCCTCCTCCCACATTTTATGTTTTTCATATCAAATTTACCCTCTTTTTTATGCATGTGTATCCATTACCCTCTTATCATGGGAATAGATAATTTTAGTACTTTTTTCTTTTCACCTTCATATTAGCTTCATAGGTGGTTGATCTGCTACCTTTACTGTATATGGGCCTTTACCAATGATTTTATTGGTTTTTTTTGTTTTGATGATTTTCTTATTCCTATTTGTGGGCTTTACTTTTGCACTTAAATAAGTCCCTTTAGCATTTCTTTTAAGGTTGATTTCTTGGTGGTAAACTTCTTTGGTTTTTGCTTGTCTGGAAAACTATTTATCTCTCCTTTCATTCTGAATCATAACCTTGCTGGGTAGAGTATTCTTGGCTGTAGGTTTTTTTCCTTCAGCACTTTGAATATATCATGCCACTCCCTTCTAGCCTGTAAGGTTTCTGCTGAGAAGTCAGCTGATAGTCTTATGGGATTTCCTTTGCATGTAACTTGTTGCCTTTCTCTTGCAGCTTTTATGGTTCTGTCTTTATCTTTAATCCTTGACATTTTAATTATAATGTGTCTTGGTGTGGGTCTCCGGCTTTATCTTGTTTGGTGCTCTATGTGCTTCCTGTGCCTAGATGTCTGTTTCCTTCCCTAGGTTAGGAAAGTTTTCAGCTATTATTTATTCAAATGGATTCTCTGCCCCCTTGTCTCTCTCTCTTCTCCTTCTGGGACACCTGTGATATGGATGTTCGTACACTTGATGTTGTCCCAGAGGTCCATTAGACTGTCCTTGTTCTTTTTAATTCTCTTTTCTGTTCAGCTTGAGTGATTTCCTCTAGTCTTTCATTCATCTTGCTGATCCATTCTTCTGTATTATCTACTCGGCTATTGATTCCCTCTAGTGAATTTTTCATTTCCGTTATTGTATTCTTCAGTTCTGATTGGTTCTTTCTTATATTCTCCAATTATTTATTGAATTTCTTACTGTATTCCCCCAACATCAGTGAGCATTCTTATGACTATTAGTTTGTATTCTTTGTCAGGTAGATTGTTTATTTCTGTTTCATTTATTTCTTTTTCTGAGGGTTTGTCCTGTTCCCTTATTTGGAACATATTCCTTTGTCTCCTCATCTTGCCTCTTTCTCTGTGCGTATATCACATATTAGGTAGGTCAGCTACATCTCCAATCTTGGAGAGGTGGCCTTATGTAAGAGATGGCTTATGAGGCCCAGCAGTGTGCTTCCATCTCATCACCGGTTCCAAACATTCCAGGAGTGTCCCCTGTGTGGGCTACATGTGTCCTTCTGTTGTGGCAGGGTTGCTCTTGCTACAGGTATATGTGGAGGCTAGGTGGTTCCCCTGGCCAGCTGGTTGTAATGCTAGGCTGTGTGGCTATTATGGTTCCTTCAATCAATGTTTTGGGTGGAGGGAGCCCCAGCACAGTTGGCTGCAAGGTCTAATAGCACATTCTGCTGCAGTTTTTCTGTTAAGTGAGTAGGCCTCCAGTGTGGCTGGTTGCTAGGCTCAGGGGCTCACAATTGCTGTAGGCCTCTGGCCTGCAAGGCTATTGTTAGCTCTCTCAGTAGTGCAGGTGGGTGGTGCTGGCCCCAGGCATGGCAGCATGCAGTTGTTTCAGACATTGGAAGGTGGGGCCAATCTCTTATGAGGCTGTTTGAGAAGCACAAGCCTGCCGCCCCTAACAAGCCCCACCACCTGCAGGCCCACACACCCCATCTATGCAGTCCTGCCCTGTGTACATACCCTACCCACTGAAGCAGACCCCCTTGCCCTGCTGCAGAGGTCCCATACACCCTTCCTGTGCAGATCCACAAGTTGCCCAAGGATTTGCTGTTAGGTGGGACCAATCCCTAGGGTAGGCTGCAATGGCACCTGCCAGTGTCTGTGTCAGTACGCCTGTACTTGGTCACAATAATGGCTGCTGCCAATGTCTCAGTCCCTGGGAGGTGATCCTAGCTCCCTCCTTCCTTGCCAAATGCACCTAGAAGCTGTCAAGTGAGTCTCTTTTCAGTAAAGAACTGTGCAAATTTCTGTCTGGTGATTTTAGTTGCTTTCCTAAATGGGTGAATTTGTGCATAGGCCCTTTAAGAGCAGGCTTTCCTTTTTCTTGTGTTCAATACCTTTTCTGGGGGTATTCCTAGTTGTATTTAATAGCCAGCAAAGCCAGATATTATGGCATTCATCTCAACTGTGCTGAGTTAAAAGCTGCTTATTGTGGAAAAGCTCTCCCAGTCAGAACTCCTAGTCCTCCAGGAAAGTCTTTGCACCTTAAGATTGCTCCTAGCTATGAAGCACTGCAGCTAGAAGGTGGCTTTTTCCTCTTCAGAAAGGGATTTCTGCCTCTTCTACCTCAGTCAGCACTATCCCTTATTGTAGGGATTCTTTCTATCCAATTTCCAGTTCTCTCTCAGGGGTAATTTTTCCAAGGGTAGTTGTAAATTTGTTGTGTCCATGGGAGGAAGTGAGTTCAGAGTCCTCCTATCTGCCATCTTCTCGGAAGTCTCTGATTCTTTTCCTAATGAGATAAAATTTCAAGAAAAAATGTAAAACCAACCTTTTATAAATTGAGAAAACCACTGAAGAAGAACATTACAGAAATGGAGCAGTAAAAATATTGTGTTAAAGATATTATGGTATGTTAAAAAATGTTTTTTATTTGAGGAAGTTTGGCCCTGAGCTAAGATCTGATGCCCATCTTCCCTTTCTTTTTTCTCCCCAAAGCCTCAGTACATAGTTTTATATCCTAATTGTAAGTCATTCTAGTTCTTCTGTGTGGGATGCCAACACAGCATGACTTGATGAGCAGTACGTAGGTCCACGCCCAGGATCTGAACCAGCAAACCCTGGGCCACCAAAGTGGAGCATGTGAACTTAACCAGTTGGCCATGGGACTGGCCCCTATTTAAAAAAAAAATTTTGTTGTTGAGGAAGATTGGCCCTGAGCTAACATCTGCTGCCAATCCTCCTCTTTTTGCTGAGGAAGGCTGGCCCTGAGCTAACATCCATGCCTTTCTTCTTCTACCTTATATGTGGGACGCCTACCACAGCATGGCGTGCCAAGCAGTGGCATGTCCACACCCAGGATCCCAACCAGCAAATCACAGGCTGCTGAAGTGGAATGTGCACACTTAATCACTGCACCACCGGGCCGGCCCCTAAAAACTTTTAAGATAAACTCTTTCTATCCACATTTTTCTTACTTATTTAAAACAGAAGAAAACATGTTATCTTTTCTTTGGAAAAAGATTTCTACTTACAGAGATTGAAAAATTGCTAATATTGTTTAAGCACGTCATATTTTCGAAAGTTATAGCCATATTGTTAAACATGCCAAGAGCTTGAAAGCTATGCCTTTTTCTTTTTCCTAATAGATGCACATCACTAGAAATACATGTGTAAAATAAATAAAGTTTTATATTTATTTGTACTTACGCATTCTTGTGAAAGTAGTTGATGTGACGCTTTTCATTTTGTTTTTCAACAATAAATTCTTTGAGGCTTGAAACCTCCTGATAGATGATGATGTAATTGGACATGTTTTATTATGAAATAGAAGACTGAAGTGAAAAATATATTAAGTCAATTGGACAATAAAATCTTTTATGTTTTTCAAATTTACCTGCTTTATTCCATCCCTTCACCCGAAGTTATTGGATAATACAGAATTGGCTACATGAGGAGTCCAAAAAGGATTACAGAAAAATGGCAGCCATCTATTCACACTTTCATACACTTCAGAACTGGACCACATGCTTCAACTGCTGTCCCAGCCTGCCTGCTATGATGCTCAAGCAGGAAGCAGCCCCACAAGTGGTGTGCTGACGGGAGCTCAGGTGCCTAGGGGGTGGCTTGGTGCACGCTCTGCCTGACATACAAGATCTATACTGATTAGTTGTAATCTGTTTTGAGAAACAAAAATATCAAGTGAATAGAGAAGACAGGCTTATTTGAGTTCACAAGGCAAAGTAACTACTTTCTGTTTTCTAGGAAGCTTTGTCTGTATTCCAGTTGGTAATTCTGGGACCTGAGGGATGATTTTGGACTTTGTGACATGAGTTTTAGTTCTATTACAATCTTTTTCATGTTATTTGTATTTCTAGGTCAGATCTCACCTGGAGATCTGGTCTTGTTTTTCTAATTGCCTATTTAACTGAACTATTAATCTCATCCCTGAAACTCCTCCTTGTCCAGTTTTTCTCATCTCATTTGATTGCATCTCCATCTTTCTGGTTGCTCAAGACATATGACTGCCATCTTTAACGTTTTTGTTCCTTTAAATGGCCTTTAAATCTATCACCAGGCCTCACTGAAAGCCCCTGTATGAACAGGCAGTGGGCCTACCTCTTCATTTCTTCTAACTCCTATCTCCAACTTAACTATTCTTCAACTATCCTCTGCTTCTTTTGGTTCTTTGAATACATCATGCTCTTTCCCACTTTGGGGCCTTTGCTCATGCTTTCTTTGTGGAATGCTTTCCCCACCAACTTCACCTGGCTCATCTCTCCATGTCCTTGTGATGATCTCTTAATGTTGGTTATCTCCCTGTATCTGTGATCTCTCTGGGGCTGGAACCATGTCTGTTTTATTCCATGTAGTCTTAGTGTCTGTCACAGTGTGTGGAGCCCAATAGATATTTGCTACATATTTGTTAAACACAAGATTGGATCTTGCCATAAATATATTACTATAACTGAGAAATTTGTATGCATATTTTCCGTTGGCTCCTATGGAGACTGACTGGTACATAGATAAGTTATAACTTAATTACAAGAAAGGAAAAAGTTGTCATCACAGGTTGTTGTGTTCATATTTGTAACATTCATGTTGTTATTAAAATTGATACTCAACAAATTTTCACTGAATGAATGAATATATATATAATGACAGTCAGTTAAGGGCAAAAGTTTTTAAATGGCTCAGTCAAATAAATCCTACAGAGCATCCTAATGACCTCGTTGGAAACGAAGTGCTTGGCTTCCGAGACATAATCTGATTTTCTTCATCTATCTATTCAATATTAACATCATCTATGATTACTTTACACCATTTGAATTTATTTTCCTTCCAAGAAAGAACATATAAAGCCATATTATTAGTGTAAGAAATGCTTATGCAAATAATTCTTTAATTTTAACTTATCCCGAAATAAATAGTTGGGGATACCTATATCCCCAAATAAATGTTCATGGTGAAAACATTTAAAAATAGCAATAAAAATACAGAGGAAGTTAAAGATCACCATTAAACATTCCATCCAAAAAGCAATGTGAAAATGGTAGTGTATGTATTCCTATATTTCTTTTTCTCTCAGTTTATATGACATTTCTTGTAAAATAAATTTTTAAAATAATAATGTTTAAATAGAATGTTCTCTTTGCTGGGCACTGTTCTAATTTCTTTACAAATATTTATTAATTCAATCCTTACAATGACTCTTTGAGGTAGAAACTATTAATGTCCCCATTTGACATGTGAGGAAACTGAAGCTTAGATTTGTTCAAGGTCACATTACTAGTAGGACACAAACTGGGATTGTTTTCCAAGTAAGTGTTTCCATAAGATTTAATTGCATAGATAGCAATTTATCAAGAAAATTATTGCACTATTAAGGATTAGACTTTTCCAAATTTTTAATTGCTATAGACAATGACAGAGTAAATATTTTCACATGTATTTACCCATACAATGTCTTTCCCCCTAGATATGATGGCCTTCTGTGCCCTAAATAACCAGGGAGAAGTGAAAACAGAAACCATGTTGACTCTCAGTAACAGAGGAGACAGCAACCAAACTTCACCCAAGGGAGCGATAGAGCTCACAGTTCATAGAGATCACAGAAACCTCTATTCCCTTCATGTTCAGCTAAAGAAGTTTTGTTATTTTATCTTTGCAGAGACTTGCCTTTTTGTTGATATAAACTGTAAGTAGCCTGACTATTTAAATTCCAAACATTTCCAATTATCCCACTCTTTGGAGTTAAGATGGGCATTTTACTTTTTTTTAATTAACAAAATTTTAATAGACTATTTTTTAGAACAATTTTTGGTCCATAGCAAAATTGAGCCAAAGGCACAGATATTTTCCATATATACTCTGCTACCACACACGCATAGCCTCCCCCGTTATCAACATCCTCCACTATGGTGTGCATTTGTCATGATTGATGAACCTGCCTTGATACATCGTTATCACCCGAAGTCCATAGTTTACATCAGGGTTCACTCTTGGTGTTGTACATTCTATGCATTTAGACAATTGTATAATGTCAGGTGTCCACCATTATAGTGTCATACAGAATGGTTTCATTGGGCATTTTATTTTTGAAGATTCTAGGCTATTTATGTTTACATATTCTAGAAGGTCTGGTTTCCATCAAAAGCCATAAAGTGCTTTAGAAAAGAAAGAAACTGCTGGAGAATTGTCAGAGATATTCTAAAGTAACTAGGTAGAAAAGACACAAACCAAAATTCTTTAGAACATGATTTTGTCGTTCGAACTAAACTGTTTTGGGATACTATGAAACGTATGTCTAGAAATGAGGGAAGGGTATTCACGTTTCCTGGTTTGACTGAGTAATTTACCATGTAACATGCTGTTAGAAATATGAGCTTGTTGATGGCCAATAACTGCTAGTATATACTTTTTTAAAAAGGCTTTTTTTTGAGTAGTTTTAGGTTCACAGCAAAATTGACAGGAAGGTACAGCGATTTCCCATTTACCCCCTGCCCCACGCATGTGCAGCCTCCCCCACTATCAATGTGCCCCACCAGAGTGGTACGTTTGTTACTAAGGATGAACCTAAACTGACACATCATAATCACCTAAAGTCTATAGTTCACCTTCGGGTTCACTCTTGGTGTTGTACACCGTACGGGTTTGGACAAATGTGTAAGGACATATACCCATAATTATAGTCTCATACAGAGTATTTCACTTCCCTAAAACTTCTCTGTGTTCAGCCTATTCATTCCTCCTCCCAACTCCAAGCCCCAGTAACCACTGATCTTTTACTGTCTCCATAGTTTTGCATTTTCCAGAATGTCATATAGTTGGAACGAGACAGTATGCAGCCTTTTCAGATTGGCTTCTTTCATGTAGCAATATGCATTTAAGGTTCCTCCATGTCTTTTCATGGCATGATAGCTCGTTTCTTTTTAGCACTGAATAATATTCCACTGTCTGGATGTACCCCAGTATATTTATCCATTCATCTACTGAAGGACATCTTGGTTGCTTCCAAGTTTTGGCAATTATGAATAAAGCTGCTATAAACATTCATGCGCAGGTTTCTGTGTGGACATAAGTTTTCAACTCCTTTGGGTAAATACCAAGGAGCGCAATTGCTGGATCATATGCTAAGAGTGTTTTAGTTTTGTAAGAAACTGCCAAACTGTCTTCCAAAGTGGTTGTACTATTTTGCATTCCCACCAGCTATGAATGAGAGTTCCCATTGCTCCACATTCTTGCCAGCATTGGGTCTTGTCAGTGTTCTGGAGTTTGGCTATTCTAGTAGGTGTGTAGTGGTATCTCCTTGTTCTTTTAATTTGCATTTCCTTGATGACATATGATGTGGAGTATCTTTTCACATGCCAATTCGCCATCTGTGTATCTTCTTTAGTGCAGTGTCTGTTAAGGCCTACTACACAGATCTTTTAACACTTAGGATACACTCCCAATATTGAAATTGCTGAGGTATGCGGGATGAATCTTTCTAAGACTGCTGCCACTTCTCATTTAAAATTGAGATAAATTTACATGCAATAACATTTGACTTGTACAATTTAAAGAGATTTGACAAAGGTATATACCCATGCAACTACCACTAGTTCCCTTATCTGCAAAATGGGAACATTTATCTATGTTAAAATGTAGAATATTCCGTCACCCCAGGATGTTCTCTTGTTTTCCTTTCCAGACAATTCCTCCTCTCCCACCCCACCTTTGCCCAGTCCTCCCAAATCTGCCAGAAGAAATCACCATTTTCATTTTTTACACCATAGCTTTTATTTGCCTGCACTGAACTTCATATAAATTGAATCATATAAGATATATAACTCTTTCTGACTTTTTCACTCAACATGTTTTTGAGCTTCACCCAGGTTGTTTATATACATATATATATATATATGTATGTATATAAATATATATATGTGTGTGTATATATATATATATATATATACATATATATACACACACACACATATACAGCAGCACAATCCTTTTTATTATTGAATGTTATTTCTTTGTATGCCCATACCAAAATTTATCTATCCATTCGTGTTGATGGACTTTTTTGGTTATTATGAGCTAAGCCTATTGCTACATATTACAAAATTTCCCTGCAGAAAAGTCGTCTCAGTTTACACTTTCCCAACCCAACTTCCCCCTCCCCTGACAACAACGTAAAAGACGATGTTACAACCACAGCTTATCTGTGCTGACAGAATCTCATTTTAAATTACATTTCTAAATATTGAGCTAACATTTTCGTTAAAGGTTTACTGGCCAAATCATATTCTTGTTCTGTCAGTTGTCAGTCCATGCATTGGTCTATTTTTCTATTGGTATGTTTACTATTTAAAACCTATTTGCAAGATGTATGTATATGCATTAAGGTTTTGGGGCCTGTTGGGGCTCCTTTAAAGACTTTCTCACTATCACCACCAAACTCCCCCCCCAGCTGCACTCCAATACACAAACATTTATTATCCCCAGGAGGAGATATTATTATTGTTGAGCCCATTTTAAAGATAAAAAACTTTAGGCACAGAGGATTGAAGTATTTTACCAAAGATCACAATCAAGTAAACAATAGGAAGGTTAGTACTAAAACCTTTGCCTTTAACCCCTTTGTTTTGCTGCTCTTCTGTTCAAAGCAGGTTTATACAATGGGAATAATAATAATGACCTCCTTGGGATGTTTCAAGGATTAAGCAAATTTACACACGTAATAATATTAGTTAACACTATGTGTCACTGCCCTAGCACCTTATGTATATTAAGCCATGCAATCCTCACTACAATCCCATGATAGGAACTATAATCTCGCATCCAAAATTTACAGATGAAGAAGCTGATGCTTGAAGAGGTTAACTACCTAGCCAACATTATACGACTAAGACAGAGCTGAAATTTGATCCTAGATAGCACGGCTTTAGCGTCTGTGCTCTCTAATCCTAGGCTAACAGCTGAGAATAACTCCTGGAAAATAGTATGCCCTAAATAGATGTGAGCCAAATCACTATAATGGAAATTTATGGGGTCACAGTTATGGAATTAAGGCTTTTTTGCACAGGAGTTCTAATTTCTTGGAGGTTGCCTCTTTCTCTTCACCCGATTGTGGCAACAGTGAAACTGATGGTGGGTGTGTGGGAAAGGGCTTGGGAAAAGACAGGTCTAGGCCTCTTTAATTTTAAACTTTGAGGCCCTTAGCATGTGTTAGTCAATCTTAACGCAGTGAAGCTGTATAGCAAACAACTTCAAAACCTCAGATGCTTAAAATAGTAAATATGTATTTTCCTCATTTGCAGATCTGTGGATCAGCTGCCACTCTGCTAGGCTCAGCTGGGCTATTCCCATCTCCGGAAGGCTGGTCAGGTTGAAATCTGCTCTCTGTGTCTTTATTCATTCTGGGGCTACTGGGACCTGGGACCCAGGGCCTGGGTGTGATCTTCTTATGGCAAACAGAGGAAAGCAAGTGGGTAAGCCAAACTGTGCAAACACATTTAAACTCTGTTGCATTATATCTGCTAATATCCCATTCAACGTTGTTGGACAATGAATAAGAGGAAGAAACGACAGAGGAAGATCTCAGTGTTTGGAATCTACAGAATAGGCTCTTAATTTTACTGCAGTGGTATTAATCCTTTGTCACATTTATGCAAATATTTTCTCCAAGACTTTTTTAAATTATATTTTAAACATAATTTATGGCATTTTTGCTTACTGAAGACCTTAATTTTTACGTAGTTGAAATGTCATATATCATCTTTTATGGTTTGTGCCTTTGGGTTGTTGTACGTAAAGACTATGCTGTAAAACCCTACCCAGATTTCAGCACACGACTTGGCTCCAAACTTTCCCATGGCTTCCCACATCCCTTAGAGTAAAAATACAAGTCCTTTCAACGCCAACAAAGTCCTTCACAATCTGCTCCCCACTGCATCTCTGATGACTGTCTGATGTCATTTCCTGCTTCTTCCTCTTTTCCAACTGGCCTAGTCTGCTCACTGTTCTTCAAACATGCCTAATGTCAACGTAGCATTTTCAAAGTTAAAATCAAAATTCTCATACAAATATGTAGTCAGCACGTTCCAAATGTTTATTTAATGATTATTGAGGGAAGCAGCAGAAGGGTGAAGCTGGTTCAAAGGAGGATAGGTAGTTAGTATAGAGTCATCGAGAAAGAATGTAGGAATAAGATGGCAGGGTTAAATTAAAGACCAGTTAATATCTTATAGTGCAATGAATTGTAACACACACACACGTACTTTTTTCTGAACCCTTTTTTGCCATCCTGTGCATCTGTCTATCGGGGCACAAGAAACATCCTCTTTTCAGACTTGTGATTGTCAGGTTTTCACACCCAATACATTGTTAATCTTTTAAAAAGTTTTCTCCAGCCAGCCCTGATGATGAAAGTTCAGCACACTCTGCTTTGGCAGCCCGAGTTTTGTTCCTGGGCACGGAACCACACCACTCATCTGTCAGTAGCCATGCTGTGGCAGCAGCTCACATAGAAGAACCAGAAGGACTTACAACTAGAATATACAACTGTGTACTGAGGCTTTGGGAAGGGAAAAAAAAGGAAGATTGGCAACAGATGTTAGCATAGTGCCAATCTTTCTCAGCAAAAAAAAAAAAAAAAAAAAAAAAAAAGAAAGAAAAGAAAAGCAATGAATTTCATTGTATTAAAAAAAAGTTTTCCTGGTAGTTATTGATTTTTCATTTATAGATACAAATTTTTGAGATTTAAATTAGAATTCGATAGTTTTTAAATTAAATTTTAGAACATCTATGCATTTTCATGGAATCTTAGTTGCAGTATCTTCAAGTTATGAACATATTTTAAATAATTGGGTCCTTAGCTGTGTCTAAAAGTGGCTAAAAGTATGTCAAAAAGTCAATGGATATTAAGACAGGTAAAAAGCCTAATTTAATCTCTTTGATGACATTATGGAATGATTAATTTGTTAATTAAGGCAAAAGGCTGCCAAATGGCATACATTTAACAAAGTGCATTGATCTTCAAGCTGTTTCTCAAAGTTTGAGGACATCCATAAAACATGTACTTTAAATATATACAAGCTACAGACATGCTAGTCTATTTCTCTCTGTTATAACATTTGAAAAAGGAAACTGATATTATTGCCAAAAGAGGGAGCATTAAATTACCTTTAACGATTGTACTGATAGTTAAAAGAAATACATCAAAGTAATATACGAAAAAAGAGAAAAATCTTAGACGTTATAATTAAGAGTTTCTTAAAGTAGAAGTGGCTAAATACACTAAAATATTTTACATATCTCTGTCTAGCATAAATTCGTTTCATGAAACACTAGAGTTAAGCAGTATAATTAAGCCTTGGAAAAATAAAACACAGTGAGAATACATACTACTCAATTACTTGATTTCATAATTTGATAATTTATCAGAGTGGGCCATTAAGCCCTTTTTATAATCTACCATAACCGAAGGAATTTTATATTCCAAATTTTCTAGACAGTCCTCAGTGTTCTCTAACGCATCCACCCAACTGTCACCATCCTAAGTTTCAGGGTTCATACTTTCCCGTTTGGGGCCCTAATTCTAAATTAACAGACCTGCAAAGGGTAAGAATTCAGACTCCTTTGCAGCTCTGCTATGCAAACCATCAAGTCATGGGCCTCATATTAAGCGTAACTCACCCCCTGGGTATAGGAGAAGAGAGTCTCTGTAAACGCTACCATGGAGGCCTTCTGAATTTCATGTCGTGCTCTGAATTTGTAATTGATTGATAGCAGTGAGCTTGCCATTTTCATTCTTCAGTCACGAAGAGGACTTAACAGGCAATCAGCTCCACAGTCCTTACAATTACCATTTCCCTATATCTCTTAAACGTCAAATATATTATGTAAGCGGGTGCATCTGCTTTGATCTATATCCCATCCCAAATTACCATAAGTTAGTGTCAGTTGTAATGCGTGCCACAAGCTATTGATCTCTGTTTACTAGTAAAATGGGGTCCCAGTTGCCACCTGGCTAGAGAGTGATCCAACTTAGAATCCCATCCTGAAGTCTGTGTCCTGGGACTGCTTCTTAGGTCATTGTATTAAAGTGGGTTTCTCAGACACGACCCCAAGACAAAGTTTTTGGTAAAAATATTTATTTAGGAAACATCTTCAGGTAAATTCTGTAGGGGAGTAAGGAATGCACTGGGAAGAGATGGAGGCCGAATGGGGATGTAGTATTGAGTGAATTCCTGTAGAGTGACTTTAGCTCTGTTCTGGAGTGGAGCTCTGGAGAAGGCGTGGGTCACACCTTCTCGTACTTGTCAGTCATTGGTTAAGGGCTGAACTGGGGGAGGCACTTCTGACTTTCCATTCATGCAGGTAAAGCAGGATCAAGCAGTCTGAGTGTGGCCCACTGACAAAAAGACACAGGTTCTTCTCCTTAAGAGTTAAACTAGTTATTTATTTTCTGTGTAACAAACTACCCTGTAACTTGGCACCTTAAAATAACTACTTTCTTGCTTGTAGTTCTGTGGACCAGAAATTTGGGCTGGGTTCAGCTCGGTGCTTCTTCGGTTGGCCTCTCCTTGGGTCACTCAGGTGGCTGCAATCACCTATCAAGTTGGCTGGGGCCTGCTCAGTTTAGGACCTCTGCGTGGATACGGTTTGTCTCTGCTCACCGGTCTCTTCCTCTGATAGCTCAGGCTTCCTTACTTCACTGTCTCAGAGTAGCAAAAGTGTGAGAGCAGAAGCCGGAGGATCTCTTGAGGCCCAGACTTGACAAATACATAGCACTGTTGGACAAAAGAAGTCACAAGGCCAAGCCAGATTCCAGGAATAGAGAAATAGACTCCTCCTCTTTATGGGAGGAAATTCAAAGAATCTGTGGTATTAATGTAGGAGTGAAAACACACCAGGAGCCAGTGGGCAGAAATGGGAAAGGTGGCTGAGGGATAGCGGCTGGGCACTGACAGAGTGTGCTCTGCTAGCTTCTTGCTTTTCCCTAGTGCTCAGTTCCTGGCATATGGCATCTGCTTAAGTTATTTTGTTGTGCGAATGAATAAAAGACGATTCACTAAAAGGATAAGAACATTTTATTTAATCTGTATACCTTTGGGGAATCTTCATCTAAATAGATTAAAATTTTTAAAAGAATCATTTCCCTGGGATCATGTATCCTGATATCCAATTTTGAAAATTTGATGTTCATTGTAAACAGGTGGATCTAAATGCTAAACTGATAAGCATTTTTAATTTGCATTAGACATATAGCGGACACACAACAGATCCTTGTTGAATTAGGTTAACAGTAGAATGGTAATTAAAAGTGAAGAGACTAAGAAAAATCAAAATAAGGGAAAAGATGATTGCTTAAGAGTAATACCATATTTACTTATTTTTGGACTCAACGAAAGGGGAAGAGAGAGAATATTTGTGTCCTTACTAAGTTATTGCATATTATCATCTCAATTCATCCTAAGAATAATCTCATGAGGTAGACAATATTGTCTATATTTTATATCAGATAACTCACTGCAGGCTAGACAGAGCAGGCAACTTTCACAGGGCTGTGAGCGGTGGTGACAGACTCTCTCCTTGACCAATCTTTAGTCAGGTTTCTCTTCACCCTCTTCTTGACTAGACCTTGACCTTGGCCCCTGTCTTTGCCAGACCTGTGTAACCCAGTCATAGTGAGCATCCTGCTAAGTCAGTTTAGTGAGAAACCTCCCATCCTTAGCATCTGATCACCCTGGCCTGCCTTTAACAAGAATTCTGTCACGTCAGTTTATCCAGAACTTTCTCCAATCTTGATGTCTCCTCTTAGTAATTTTCCATCCACTGAGTCTTTTGTTCTGCTCTTTGGCTGTAAATTCCCAGCTGTCTTTGCTATATTTGGAGCTGAGCCCTAACTCTCTTCCCTGTTGCAATAGTCCTGAATGAAGCTTTTCTTACCATTTTAAGAAGTGTCAGAATAATATTTTCTTTAACAGTGGTTGTCATTAATATGAGTGTCAAAGTTGCCCACTGTGATATCAACGTCAAATATTGATGAGAGGAAACCTGAATAGAAGACCATAATATTCAAGTATAACTCAATTCGAGTGTAAGTATAACTTTCGAGTTCATCAATTTATGCAGAAGTATGATTTAAGGACGCTTAAAGCAGAGTGCTTCAGGTTTCCCTAGACCCCATATATTTGGGAAGTTTTATGTCAAAGAAATTCAGGTGTCAGCCTGTGTAAATGCCTGGACCTCTATGGTTTGTGTCCATCTGTTCATCTCCACCAGCTCATGAGCACACGTCGTTCTGCTGGCCGTCACCTCCCTGTCTTTTGAGTACACTGACTTCTCTTAAGCCATCACTAGCACCAATATTCTGTCCATAGACAATGGTTACTCTAGGCTTTATCTCCACTCCAGGTACCATCAATTCCCACAAGATAGCTGTGATAAGGCTGTAATCTCTGATGATATTTTAATAAAGAATTCAACAAAGCATATAGGCATGATAAAGATAAACATTAATATGTGTCTGCCACTAGTTCCAAAATACATGATGGTATTTTTGCATAACTAAAATATGCTTCCCTTCCTCATCATAGAGCTTTTTTCGCTACATGCCAACTCACTTCCATTTCGTGTAGGTTAGTTTACCTCAATCAGAGACTGATTTTGAGCTTGTTTTGTTCCTTTGACTACAACGCACAACAAGATAGATGCATCGTAACAAAATACTCCCGTCTCAACACATTTCTCAAAGACTGCGTTATTTATCTCTTTATTCCACACATAGGACATTCTTGGTTTGATTTCACTCTGCCAGGTCCAGGTCTTTCGTTTCAATGTTTTCTTCAGGAAAGAGTAGACAAACTTGCACATCTTTAGTCTTCTCAGTACCGCACTATTTTTCTGCGATGACCTAGTTAAACTAGGCCATGTAGGCGCATACACATAAACACACACACACACACACACAAATGTACATGCATACAGGCTTCTAGTTTAACAAACCTCAATCTCCTTGCAAGGTGCAGCCTTACAGGTGGTTTAAAAAGAAACACTTCTCTAAAACGAAAATAGTCTGAAGAGCTGCAACTTTGCATAAAACATGGACAGCTATTTACATCATTATTGCCCTGAGCAATTGAGCTTCTTCTAGACAGCATTCAGACATCTTTTTCTGATGCTAATCTTTCTTTACATTTGCATAACTGAAAGGCCTTTCAGGAATATGTTTTTCTGAAAACGGTTTGCCCCACAGTTGTTTTCAAGTTTCCACCCCTTTAAAAGCTATGAAATAGCTATAAAACGTCTTTTCCTACTGTCTCTTTCTAGGTTTCAAATATATTTTTTAAACTTTTAATTTGAACTAATTTTAGGACAAGGAGTTTCCTTACATCCTTCACTCCATATCTTCTAATGTCACCATCTCACCTAACTATAGTACAATTATCCAAACCAGAAAATTAACCATGGTACAATATTGTTAACTAAACTATAGCCTGTATTCAAATCTCACCAATTTTTCCACTAAAGTCTTTTTTCTGTTTCAGAATTCTCCAATGCCAATGTCCATTCAGAGTTCAAGTTCACTAACCACCTATCTCATCTTCCTTTAACAATCTCTAGAAGAATGAAGATCTTTTTTTTGTTTTTGAGCACATAGCTGAAATGGGAGCCCAGCCCTAGGATAATGATTCTACTTCTGGTTTCTGGATAGAGTGGTCATCCCTCATCCAGGAGGTGTTAGTGAAGACACTGCATGTGCCAAGAGGGGATCTGTCTTGGTGCTAAAACTGAAAGTGAAAGTAGAGAGAATTTCTGCAGGTTAAGTTCTCCAAACCCTGAGATGAGGATTTGTATAAATTATTATTAAGAGTGTTCCCAGGAAATACTAACAGGAAGTAAGGAAGTGGGACTGGGAATGCCAAGTAGAAGAGACCAACCAAGGATGCCATATTGAGCATGTGGAATTGAGAAAAGATGGGGTCTGTTATATTAAGGCATTAAAACGGAGCTGGGTGGACATGACCAGGAGAGGAAAAAATTCCGCCTTCAGGATGAACTCTTGAACTCTTTAGCTGTCTGAAATACATTCGTAACTCTTCTCAAGGAAGATAAGATTATTGGGACAGAGGCCTCATTCCTGTCAGGGTCATCTACTACCGTTCTAATCGTTTCAACTGACCCCCACCCCATGACTACTTTGTGCCTGGAATTTGTTAAAAGGCATTCCTTCTCTTTTACTTTCCCTTTGCCTTTGTTAGCCACAACTTCCTTCAACAGCTGAAACACAATTCAAGTGCTGCTTGAGTCTGTGTTCCTGTGCTGCAGTCCTAACAAACCTTGAGTAAAGTTCTTTTTGTTCAAGTCTATCACAGCCTACCTCATAACTGGTTAACAAGCAAAGTCTCCTCAACTTGATCTTGTAGGGCAGTTCCAAAAACAGTGTGGGTCACACTTCAGAATTTTCCTAATCAGGGGCCCAGGAAGCTGGAGTATTTGTACCCTTTATACCTATCAGCCATTGGTGACTAGCTGCTTCTGGAGAGTATATTCTCAGGCTTAGCTCTCCAGAGTTGTAGGCCAATCAGTCTCGCAACCTGAACCCACCTACAAAGAGTCTCAGGTGCTGGCTCTTATGAGTGAAGGCACACTAGGACCCAGTATAGAAAAGAATACGGGTGGAGCATGTCTTCTATGGAGTCTGAAGAAAATGGACTTCTTCTCTTAAGTAGGGTATAAAGTGCATGAGGGCTGGGGCTGTTTAGAGGGCAAAAGGAAATTCTACCTGAAAAAATAAAAATAAGAGAAAATATTTCATTATGGTTAAGGTGTTGAGGAAATACTGTTAAAACGGAAGCAACCTCGGTGCCCATCAAGGGACGAATGGATAAAGAAGATGTGGTATTTATACACGATGGACTACTACTCAGCCATAAGAAATGACGAAATCCAGCCATTTGTGACAACATGGATGGACCTTGAGGGTATTATGCTGTGTGAAATAAGTCAGAAGGAGAAAGTCAAATACCATATGATCTCACTCATAAGTAGAAGATAAAAACGACAGAAAAAAAAAAACCCACATAGCATTGGAGATTGGACTGGTGGTTACCATTGGGGAAGGGGGAGGGGGGAGGGCAAAAGGGGTGATTAGGGTCACATGTGAGGGGATGCACTACAATTAGTGTTTGGATGGTGAACATGATGTAATGTATACAGAATTCGAAATATGATGTACATCCGAAAAAAATAAAAATTAAAAAAAATATATAAAATCTTCTCCCGACCCAGGAAACCTGTCCACAAAACCTCTCCACAAGGGTAGTAGAGACAGAAAACAGTTTTATTATTGAAGAAGCATTAAACCAGAATGCCATGCCCATCACAGGCAATCCACTAAGAGATTGCAAAGACAGAAAGAAATCTCAACTCCTAATACAGCTGTGGAGATACAACCTATTACATAAATGTCCTCAAGGTGAACAAAAACCAGTCCTCGAGTAAGAGGACTTGACAGCACCAATGGTCACTCGTAGTTTATCCTACCTACCTGGTAATTGAAGTGACCATCTATATAAACTAATTGACTTTATCCAGAGGAAAAAACAAAAAGCAAACTCACACTAGTCTCTTTATGACAGAAGGCAGCTTTACAACTTGGAAAAAGTCACCCACTGAAGTTAGGTTACTACCTTCCCACAGAAACTGGGAGATAAGGGCACCAACTCTCGAGATGTTTATATTCCAAAGAGATGGCTCCCAGGTCCTTGAGAAAGACATTCCTGGGCCATAGAGGTGACAAAAACCCTATCTAGTATTCAAAAAGATTTACATATACTTCAAAGAGAGAAAATACTTACAAGTTTCCTAAAGTGAAGAAAAAGGAGGAAGAAGTCTCCTCTTATTTTCAACAGGGAGAATTAAGTCTTTTATTTTTAATTTTTATTTGTCTTTACCAAGGTTATGAGTCTTATCGGCCTTAGAATCCTCATTTATATATTATTAATTAGTAATATATTTTAAATATATTAATATATATACTATACATATATTCAGTCTTTCCAGACAGCATTATGAGCAATGGCACTTTAAAGTGGATTATTAAATATATTCTCTTTTTACAAATCAATAATTTACGATACCATTAGTGAAGAAGCTATGATTAATACATTTTGAAATAAACATTTTCAACATTTAACTCATGAAGTAAATCGTGCGATTATACCTGATAGACCCAGTTACTTGGAAATTGTGAACAACAATAACACAAAAGAATCTGAAAGTAAGTGTTGGAGTTAAGGAAAGTGCACTGAACTGTTGTGGGACAGGAAAAAGCATAGGCTCTATATATTTTCAAGGTGCTGTCAATTTTGTAAGGAAAATATATTCAATGGACATAAAGAATGTTTGCTAGAGAAGTAGAAAAGTTCATTTTCCCTGACATACTGAAAACCAGATATATTATAGAGATAAAAAAGGGAATTTAGCAAGCAATAAGGTATGGGCACATTTGTGGCTGAAGTCTAAATTCTAGAGGCTTTTAAAAATGTAAGGTTTATCCCCCTATTTCGTTGAGATTAAATCTTTAATGAAAACTTGGGAAGGGAAATAACCCTAAAGCAGAGCATGAGATCAACCATACCACCAGCATTCTCGGTTCCAAAGAATGATTGTGAAAGGAGGTGTTTGACAGTCTTTCCACTTCCCATTTCTAGCAGTTGCTCTAATTTACTTTAATTTATAGATCCCAAGCCAGTCACATTTAGGCATTTGTTCCTGGCCGAGAAAAGGATGTTAAATGCAGTCAAGCTGCAGAAAAGTTGGCTGAGCATCAGCCAACTTTGATTATTAGAAGTGGAGAGTGATGGAATGTGAGACCAGACGATATCTTGGAGAGCAGACAGTCCCTGTCCTCACTTAACAAATGAAGTTTAGAGAGAAGATGAAGTGGCTTGCACAAGGTCACATGGGCACTTTAATTTGAATTAGGGCTAACACAGATCACCATATGTGCTATTGCTTAGAAACTTTCCTTGAGTTAATTTCCCTAATTCCCAAATTAACATTTTAGACTGCAAGTTTGCTGTTTTTCTTGCCCTTCCATATGTGCAGATGCTAAGAATCTGTCTGTGTTTTTCAAATGTTTTTAACCCTCTCTTTTACTGACCCCTGGGTCCAACTTTCACACGTGGGTTGAGTGCTTCTCCTCCTTGCTATCCACTGCCCTCCAAGGTTTGTTCCAGGTCATTCTCAGTCCCATCACTTCCTGGTCAGCATTTACTCTGCATTCATAGCTTGCTTTTATCACATTCAGAAATAAAAAGTGACGTGGGATAACTGATTTTGGAGCATTAAACATTATCTTCTTATTCAGTCACTCACGCTAAAAAGCTTTTTAAATGAATAGGTTATTATTTTACCTTAATAAGTCAAGTTTACTCAACATAATTTTTCATCACTAGTAATGTAACACACACAAAAGTGTTTGCATTGGGGGCCAGCCCCATGGCCGAGTGGTTAAGTTCATGCACTCTGCTTTGGCGGCCCGGAGTTTCGCCGGCCCAGGGTTTTGTCAGTTTGGATCCTGGGTGCAGACATGGCACCGCTCTTCAAGCCATGCTGAGGCAATGTCCCACATAGTACAAACAGAGGCACTCACAACTAGGATATACAACTATGTACTGGTAGGCTT
Source organism: Equus caballus (assembly GCF_041296265.1). Lineage (NCBI taxonomy): Eukaryota > Metazoa > Chordata > Mammalia > Perissodactyla > Equidae > Equus > Equus caballus. The sequence goes on along the minus strand of NC_091698.1, from coordinate 42,665,425 downwards.
TGGGGAGGAGAAGAAGAAAAAAGAAGAAAAAAACGTCGTTGCATTATTAACTTAAAGCAATTATTCCAAAATGCCAATCTGTTATGGATCTATAAGCCACAGGATAAAAGCTGGGCAGCACATCCAGGACTTTGGGATTTTGAATAAAGCTGTGCCATTATCTTTACTTCCTGTCTTTTCACTTCATATCATAAATTATAAGAAACTTTATGACCCCCAGTCTAATAACTGCAGTAAATTTCGGAAGCAGAAGATGATCCATCCTATTTTTGTTTTTTCCCCATCATTTAATGTTCTTCTTTTCCAGCTCTATCCATGTTGACATTTCAGCATGCATAACTTTAAAAAAAATGTTATTCAGTAAAAATATATAACACATCAACTTACCGGTGGCTTTGGCCCACTTCTTCTATTTCACTTTCATTACAAATTTTTATTAGCTATAAAAGAACAGCCTTCTCAATTTCAAGAAAATTTTGGTAATATATTTTGTAAATTCTCTTCATAAATATACATGCTGCAGGTGCACAAGGCTAGAGATTTTATGCCTTCAGGATTCCAGGTGTGCATCACAACAATTTTAAAATTACAAGCTTATATTATAATAAGATGAAAATTTCTTTAGAAAATCAAACACTTTCCCTCCCAGTACTTTTGCTTTTGAGTATCTCCGCTGGAGAAATACATGTACAAGAACATGTGTGCACAAGACCATATGTACAAGCATGGCCAGCACAGAATCTATTATAACAGCAAAACAAAAAAAAAAGCTATGAAATGTCTAGCAATAGGAACTATTCATTAAATGGAATACTATGCATAGTTAAGACTAACAAGTAAGATAAGATCAACATATACTCACACGGAAAGATTTGCAAAATAGATTGCTAAATAGAAAATAAATTTGAAAAATATTCCATACAGTATGATATTATTTACATAACTTATACAAACATACTTCAGAGAACAAAGCTATTGTATAGGTATACATGTGTGTGTGCATGGTGTATATATAAACATATATATGTATATATATACACGTTGTGTTTTGTACGGTGTGTATTGCCCATTTAATGAATATGTATTGTGTCTACCTTGCATAAGGCACTTTTCTAGGATATTATTTGCATTTTCAAATACAAATATAGCATTTAGCTGTCAGGACTGAGGATAAAATTTGGAAGTCAATGGCATACAAATGGACTGTAAAGCTATTAGGAAAAGAATACAAAAAAAAAAAACAAGTCTAGAATAATCCAAAATAAAGCGATGGCAATGGTCTTCTCTGAAGAAGGAGTGGGTGGGTAAGTGTAGAGAGGTTAGTGGGGAGCTGTTTAGCTTCATAGTATGTTTGAGGGTCACTTTCCCTCTTTGGGACTATATTCATTTATGACTTGTGTAAATAAATCTGATGTTCATATTTTACATTTATGGGGGGAAAACAGTGTAGTGGCACTAAAATTGGATTTCAAAATAGCACGATGGTTAGCAAGCAGGCTGTCAGAGGGGAACAAATGTTGAAACCATCCATTCTCCTGGGATGCAGATTTCAGAGATCGCTCACACATGACCCTGCCTTCGGGCTTCCTCTCAGTCTCTGAGCACACAGAGCAGGACAAAGGTAGAGCCGTTTTCCTCTTCTCCCTTCATGAGGGGTGGATCGCTTTAAACAGGGGCACGTAAAGCCCTCCGAGAGAACACAGGTCAACTCCAAATTGTGGAAAAAGACATGACCTTTTGTAAGGATGAATAAATTTAGGAAAATCACTACACTCAGAGAATAAACACATTAAAAGGACAGAATATAAGAAATGAAAACAAATGCCTCTGCAAATAACTGGTAACATTTTGGGGGAATTCACAGTAAAAACAATGCTGAGATTATATATGGAAGGCACCCATGCCAAACGGCAGAAAAGAAAGAAAATATAAAATAAAATAAAATCCAAACCAGAGATTTAGAAAGATTTCCCTTAGATGAAAAGCGTGATCACAGAACTTAAAAAGTAGATCGATAAAAAGACTGAATAAAGACCAATATGGCGAAGTAGAAAATAAGTTTTAAAAATGATCTCAAACTCGTGGAAACAAATAAGGAAAAGTTAATTCGAGCAGCAGGATTGCAGTAATACAAAAAAAGCAAACAGTTATGAGATCCAATATCACAAAATAGATATCTCAGAAGGAGGAAAGATATCATGTGAAAAAGGAATAATGAAAACCATTAGAGGGGCCACTCCGGTGGCACAGCGGTTAAGCGCGCACATTCCGCCTCTAGGCAGCGCGGGGTTCTCCGGTTTGAATCCCAGGTGTGGACATGGCACCGCTTGGCATGCTATGCTGTGGTAGGCGTCCCACATATAAAGCAGAGGAAGATGGGCACGGATGTTAGCTCAGGGCTAGCCTTCCTCAGCAAAAAAGAGGAAGACTGGCAGTAGTGAGCTCAGGGCTAATCTTCCTCAAAAAAAAAAAAAAAAAAAAAAAAAAAAACAGGGGGGGGGGGGTACAATTAGAGATGAAACTTTTCCAGAGCTGAAGAAAGAGATTTGGTTCATCAGACTGAAAGTGTTTACTGAGACCAGGAAAATGAGGCACATCATAAGACCTATCAATTCAAGTACATAAATTCTAAGAGTAACAAAAAATTTACAAACTCTTCGAGGCCGGAAAACCAAGAAAAACGTTAATATGTGTAGAAGTAGCTTTTTAAAAAATAACTTTGAATTTATTATAATCTTTTGATAATTTTTCACTTGGGGATTTTCAAGGTGCATGGGATTTTAGGTTGATGGGTAAGACAGTCTAGAGGAGTGTAAGAGAGGGGCTGAAATAATAGACCCACCCATGGAGCTCAGCAAGAAGGGGTGATAAGAGAAGCCAGGGCTGATAGACATGAAGAAATGTGAAGAACTGAGAAACTCGAGGTGCCGAGGAGGTCAAAGAAAAAGTATAAGTTTGTATTGTTTGACAAAATACTTAATAAACATTTGCATCAATCGATTTGTATAAACTAATAAAGTCTTAGTGATCTTCATTTTTAATAGAATAGAAGAAATTAAAAGAAAACTCTTTAAAAGAAATTAAAAGATCAGAAGTCACTTTTCATAAATGCATTTAGAAAAAAATATGACCAGAATGCTTAACTCAAGCATCAGGATTTAGTTCTCTTTTATGCAACTTCCCCACCCAGCCCACTTTTTTAGAGAAAAATCTCCACATGTAACAAATATGATGTTAACTTAAATTATATCATTAATTGGAATGACAATTACATATTTACATTCCATTTTGGTCTTTTGATGTATTTAGCACTGTGATTGCAAAAATCTTTTAATAGGAAATAAATCAGGACGCCAGTTGTAACTTATGCACAGATTTTTCTAACGTGAAGCAAACACAGTTTTCGCTGGCATTTTTGGTATATCTTTTTTTTGGTAGTTGTGATTCTTCACACAACAAGACAATAATTTAGTCCATTGCCAGTGTACATGCTCACAAAATGTTGCTGTCTATATGGTTAACACTTTACGATCCTTCATTTTAAAGTTCACATTCCAAATAATATAGTCATATAATGTAAAGCCGTTTTTGTTGCTTCAAATTTTGGTATTTGCCTCTCCACATACAAAATTCTCTCTATATAACATTTGTATTCAGGAAACTCTAATTGACGCTTTATTTTTGGCAAGTAGAGGTTAAAAACAGATTTATACTTTTAATAAACTCAAGAGGTTAGAATCAGTACTATTATGCTCACTGTAGCAGCAGGGCACAAAATACTAGAAATTTTAAACATGTAGAATTTAACTATGGAACCAAAATGATTAAGAAGCTGCTTGAAGATTTAGTACTTAGAAGGAAACAGCTGCGGCATCCATCCAAGACTCTAAATAACACTACTGCTTCTTGATGGTTTAGTTTTAAATGTCATCCATTCGCTTCTCGTTAGAAAAGAAAAGAATTTCTCTGTGATTCCACTCCACCACATCCATCCATCCTTCCCATTTCCATTCTCCTAATACAGCTATAATTTGGTAATACTAATAATTGGTTATTTACATTCTTATGAGTATGTAGATTCTACTCATAGTTGAGCCTTGATGGATTATGTATTTCTGGACTACTTTTTCAGAAAATTAAAATTTGCTTGATTTTCTATGTACTTATTAATTCAAACTCAAAACCTTAGAAAGTTGCCTAAATCTCCCCTAAAATGTTCAGATGGATTAGGTGTGCTATGCATTTATCTTCCTGAAACAACGCCCCCCACCCACCAGCCTTCTGACCTGCTATGGTCTGGCTACTGTTGTCCCATATGCTGGCACATATCTGTCACTCTGGGCTAATCTTCTCCGTCATCCTAGGAATCATGTTGCCTTTTCCCTGTGCTAGATTTTGCTTCTATTATAGAGTAAATCAAACATTAGCTTCCTGAAAACAAAATGTACGAGAAGGAAACTTTTTAAACCCTGGAACACATGACAATGACACTCCGTTGATAGTTTGGCTGGATAGACTTGGTTGGGTAGAGAATTTGGGGATTTATGTGATATTCCCTCAGATTTTTAAAGCTGTTTTTCCACTGTCTTATAGCTTCAAGTGCTTCTGTTAGGTCTGTAGCTAGTACAACTGATCCTTTTAAATTATACATACTATTTTTCACTCTGAAAACTGGTATTTTTATTTTCCCTAGTGTTCTAAAATGTAATAAATATGTTCAATGGTGTAGATCAACTTCCATATATTGTGCTGGGAACACTTAGGGCTCTTTATATTTAAAATACACTGTATTTCATTTCCAGGGAAATTTCCTAAATTTATTACATCTCTCCTCTTTTCTCTAATGACTTTTTCTGGAACTTGTCTTAATTGGATATTGAACCTCCTGGACTGATCTTTTAATTTTTATATCTTGCTGCTGCTTTTTTTTTTTTTAGCTGCTATATTGAACTATAATTGTCATGTAAAGGCTATACATATTTAATGTACATAACTTGATGAGTTTGGAGATAAGTATACACTCATGAAACCATCACCATTATCAAGGCCATAAATGTATCCATCACCTTTTATCTTTCTTTGCCGTTTTGTTCTATTTTCTCTTTCTACTAAATTCCTTTAAACTTTTGTTTAAATTTCTGTCAGAGTGTTGAATTTCCAAGAGCTTATTTTCCTTGCCTAAATATTTCTTTCTTGTACTATCCTATTCCTTTTTAAATTGAGATATAATTGACATATAAGGTGTTAGTTTCGGGTGTACAACATAATGATTCAATATTTATATATTTTGTGAAATGATCATCATGATTAGTCTAGTTAACATCCATCACCACACACAGTTACAAATTTTTTTTCTTGCGATGAGAACTTTCAAGATCTATTCTCTTAGCAACTTTCAAATAGATGATCAGTATTATTACCAATAGTCATCATGCCTGTACATTACATAATATCCTATTCTTATTTCATAGTTGTCATGGCTTCTCTTATTTCTGAGAATACCAATAATGGTGTAGGGGGTTTTTGGACATATTCTTAATCCTGCAGAGTTATGTTTTCTCCCATTCTCTTTTTTTCTCCTTCTTTGTTCTTTCATGTGAACTGCTCTTCTCAGGTTCTGTTAATTCTTGGTTGTCTGCTTGCATTTAAGACAACTAAGTTTGACCGGAAGCTCTGGCTTATGAAAGGCATGTTTTGGCTTTGAGCCTCACATGGAATGATCTGGCTAGGTTGTTTAGTAGGAGAACCACTGATTCACTATTTTTAGGTCTTTCTCCTAAGACTGGTCATATCTTGCAAAGGAGAATTCTTCAACTCAGTCTGAGCAGTGAAAAATTGGCTGTTAGCACTGGGTGAGCGAATTGGGAGGTCTTTCTAGGGGGCCTTACATCTAGTAACCATTGTTCATTTAATCCAGTGATGTCTTGGAGCTGGCTCATACTGGCATTTGAGAGCCAAATGTTACAATTTTAGGAATTTTGTAAGCCGGTTGTTAAACATAGCCTTTATTAAGAATTGTTCCATAAACATGCAATTAAACAAATTATGTAAAAGACAAAGGTAGTAAAAACTCAAAACTCATCACTTCCTAATTATTTTACTAGTTTTTCTATTATCTATGCTCTTGACGTTATTTATTACTACTGTTTTTGTATGGTGGAGATACTGCGTAATGTGTTCCTGCACATCTCTTCCCAATTCCATGTTCAGTATTGTCATGTTAGTAGCTTTACATTGGCCAAAGAAAGAGTATTTACACCATAGAAATCAGCAAACTATAAATCAGGGCTTTGCTTTATTGTTTTATTGTCTAGACTCAGTAAAACAGAAAATGCTAGTTAAGGCACATTAAACTGAAAAATGTTTGGATTTGTAGCTGTTACATTATAAAGAGCATAAAATGTAAGGAAATATTCTTATAGTACTTGAAAATTAACTAATTCAGCCAGGAAGTCACTTATGTCACTGACAAATGAGTGAAGGGCCTATAGGTATCTTCATAATTTCACTTTGTCTCATTCCTTAAGTAAACAAAAATAACCAGTATTCATGGTGAAACTACTGTTATCCATCAATTGCAACCATAGATTGACTATAGATACAAGAGTTTGGCAAAAAAATATTAAATAAATAATGAAGGCATTCTGTAAGAATCAACTGACTTTATGGAATTTATAGTAAAAATACTGTACATTTAATTATGCTTTTTTTAAATAACTTTATTTTTTAAGAGTAGCTTTAGGTTTGCAAAAAAATTGAGAGGAAGTCACAGAGATTTCCCATAAACTCCCTACCCTTACACATGCATAACCTTCTCCATTACCAACATCACCCAGCAGAACGGTACGTTTGTTACCAAGGATGAATCTGAATTGACACATGATCATCACCCAACTTCCATAGCTTACCTTAGGATTCCCTCTTGGTGGTGTACATTCTATGAGTTTGGACAAATGTATAAGGATATGTATCCATCGTTATAGTATCACACAGAGTATTTGTATTGCCCTAAAAATTATCTGTGCTCTGCCTAGTCATCTGTCCCTTCCCCTTCCCCCAGCAACCACTGATCTTTTACTGTTTCCACAGTTTCACCTTTTCCAGAACATCATATAGTTGGCATGATACAGTATATAGCCTTTCAGATTGGCTTCTTTCACTTGGTAATGTGCATTTAAGGTCCCTTCATGTCTTTTTATGACTTGATAGCTCATTTCTTTTTAGTGATGAATAATATTCCCTTGTCTGGATGTACCACAGTTTGTTTATCCATTCAGCTACAGAAGGACATCTTAGCTGCTTCCAAGTTTTGGCAATTATGAGAAAAGCTACTATAAACATCCATATGCAGGTTTCTGTTTAGACATAAGTTTTCGGCTCCTTTGAGTAAATACCAAGATGCACAACTGCTGGATGGGATGGCAACAGTATGTTTAATTTTGTAAGAAATGCCAAAGTGTCTTCCAAAGTGGTTGTACCATTTTGCATTTCCAAGAGCAATGCCTGAGAATTCCTGTTGCTCCACATTTTCAACTATTATGATTTTTAAATTATGTGCTACAGATCCTTTGGATCAGTAAAATTCATAATGAATTTATTTTTTTCACAGAACCAGTTGTGAAACATGTGCCGATCAACCCTTACTTAATCTTCTGTTTATATAGTGTTCCCATTCCAAATTATTTCTGTTGTTCATCAGTTCAAAAACTGTCTCTTGAACCACGTACAGTGAATAAATCTTTGATATTTTTCCAAAGTGCGGATGCAGCAGTCTCCATGCCACTGAGTAGGGCATATTAAATGGCAATATGAAATTCAACCACTCCTCTTTATTTTAGCTAATTTTAATTTTGGATTTCTCTAGTGCTATCTTAGAATTTACTTGTGTTGAGTAAGATAGATTACATATCACTTTTTCACCTCCTTTCCAACTTCTAAAATGTTATTACTATTATCTCCTCTTTTGTTCTCCCCTCCTTTGAATATATTTTGTTTAAAATAATTTTCTGTCCTGATATTGTAGCTGGATTTCAGGAGGTAGTGAAATTAGATGCTTGTATTCAATGTAGCATCTTAGCCAGAAGTCCGTAATACATTCTTCATCCATTTACTTGTGAGGTCATCTTTATTACATACTAAGCCAATTCATATGGACTCATTTCTAAACTTCCTGCACCTTTCCCACAGTTTTATTTATTTTGGTTTTGTAATATGGCAGTAATATGGTCTTAATATATGATAAAATGGAGGTCCTCTACTTTTACAAATTGATTTAGCTCTTTGTGACATTTTTTTGAAATAAATTTTAGGGACAGTTTTAAAAGTTTTCCCTTAAAATTTTTCTGTGATTTTAATTGGAATTCCTTTATTTATAAACAAGGATAATTGATGTGTTTATACTGTTTAAGAGTCCCTTCATGAACTTAGTATATAATGTCCACTTTTTTCAGGTTTTAAAAAATTTTATTAGAGTTTTGCAGGCCTACAGTCTTTACATGGATGACTCTAGATACTACCTATTTTTGCTTACTAACATAAATAGTATCTTATTTTCTGTAATGCCCCGCATTTTGGCTACTACCAGTTTAGAACTGAGTTTTTATATGACCTCATATCTTGCCCCCTGCTGTGGTTTTTCATTTTAGTTCTAATAGTGCCTATTGATTTTCTTGGTTGGGTTCTCTATGTGAATGACACATCTTCATTGCACCAATTTAAAAACTTTGAAGATCTTCTATTTAGGGCATATTTTGAGCATCAATTTTCAACCAGATATATTTACATTTTCAGATATTTGTATTTTAATTGATTTTAACATGTTCCACTGCTGCACTCTTAATTTATCACCAGGCATTCAACTGAAGTTCATTTTTATGTAACTTTCATGTGTGTTTTTAAAAATTATTTCAAGAACGATACACGGATTGTAATTATCACATTATTTGAGTTTTCTTATGGTTGTTTTGGCTCAGTATAAAATTCATGGATCATAAATTTTTCACTCAGAATTGTATAGGCTTGCTCTTTTGTCTTTTGACTTTATTTTACAGAAGAACAATTTATAACCAACTTGCTTTTTAGCTCTTTGTAGGTAATTGATTAAAAAACATGTTATGGAGTATTTCATAACACAAGTAATATTAGAACACACATACAGGAATTGTATAATAAACATCTTTATACCTATGATTTAACTTAAGAAATAGAGTATTCTTAAATTTTGACTCCTTGCGTATTTTCCCTCAATTGCAACTCTCTGCCTTTGTACTCTCAGAGCAAGAGGTAACCACCAACCAGTATTTTATGTTTTTTTTTAATTTTGGATTTTAGCTTTATAAAATATATATGTGTTATAGAGTGTTTGTTGTGGTAGTCTTTGCCCCTCCAATTTGTTCATGCTTTTCTAAATTCAAATTTTTGGACAATCCTACTCTATACTGACTCCAGTTTTGCTCATGTGACTTGTTTTGGCCAATGGCACAAGAGCAAATGCAACACAGAAATTTGCAAAGTGCTGGAGAATTGGAGCTTACTCTCTCTTGGTGATGTTGGAATCTCTCAACCCCTGTGAACAATACTGGACAAGCCTACTGGATGATAAAAAAGCACATGGCCCAGTTACTCCCATCTCTCAAATTCATAAAGATATTTTCTTATATTTTCCTCCTATGTTTTAGAATTATGCTTTTCACATTTAGGGCTTTAACTAATCTAGAATTGATTTTTCTAAGTGTTGTAAGTTGGGGATGGAATGTCACATTTTTCCATATGGATAACCTTTCAGATTGGAATACCATTTATTAAATATTCCATCTTTACCTCAAGGAGCTGTCATGGCATTTCTTTCATATGTCAAGCCCCCATGTATTTTGTTGATTTCTTTCATTATTCTATTTAGCTACCTCTGGACCAATAAAATATTATGTTAATTATTATAGCTTTACAATAAATATTGGTCTCTGGTACGGCAAATCCCCTCATCTTAATCTTCTTCTCACTTGTGTTGCTTTCCACTTAAATTTTAGAATCAGAATGCCAAATTCCAATAAAAACACTGATAGGGATTTCATTGGGAATGTGTTAACTACGTGGCTTAATTGTGCCTAGCCCTTACAATTCTGAGTTTCTAAATATGAATACAACATCTCTTTCTATCTGTTCTATTGTTTAGGGCTTCATTAATATTCTTCAGTAAAGCTTCATAAGTTTCTCCATTAAAGTCATGTGTCTATTTTGTTATTTATTACAAGTACTTTTATATGTTATGAGTACTTTTATTGGTGTTTTAAATGGTATATTTTAAACTGCATCATATAACCATCTATTGCTTGTGTGTAGAAATGTTGATTTTTGTGTTTAATTTTTATATCCACAATCTTGTTAAATTCGCTTGTTACTTCTAATAATCTGTATCTTTTTGGTTGCTTTGTATAGATAATAACCTTCCCTGAAAAGAAGGGCAGTTTGATTTCTTTCTTTACATTTCTTAGACTTAATGTTTCTTTTTATCACGCCCCTGTACTGAAGACACTGTTAGTACAATGTTGAATAGAAGTGACAATAGTAGGCATTCTCCTATTTTTCCTGATTTTAAAGAGAATGCTTCTACTATTTCACCATTATGTATGCTATTTGCTGTAGTTTTTTTTTTTTAAATACTCATCTTTAGGTTCCAGCACTATTTAAAAGTTTCATTTCTCCTTAATCATGTTAATTATTTTTCTAGGGAAATGCTCATTTCTAGGGAAGTCCTCTAATTTTTTCAGATGTGCCATAATATTTTTCATTATACTTTCTTTAACTTTCTTAACGGTGCTTTATCAATAGTTTTATCCCTTTTTCACTCCTAATGCTGTTTATTTGTGCCTTCTCTCTTTCTTTTTCTGGCTTGTTTTGCCCAGATACTCGCCAATTGCACTCATCTTTTAAAAATGCACTTTTGCCATTGTTAACCTTTTCTATTTTTCTTTGTTCTTATTTTATCTTTTTCTGTTTACTTTTATTGGATTTATTTGTTCTTTTCTAACTTCTTAAGTCAGTGATTAGCTCATTAATTTTTAGACTTTCCTTTCTGACTTGAGCATTTAAGTATATAAATTCCCCTCCAAGTACAGCTTTAGCTGCAATTAACAATTATCACCAGTTCTAAACATTTTCTACTTTCTTTCATGGTTTATTTTTTAACCAATGAGTTATTAAGAACTATGTGAGTAAATTTATGTGCATTTTGTATATGTGTATTTATTTCCTAATGTATTGTTTTCAATTTTTAACTTAATTATATTGTGAATAGAGGATAGATGTTTATGATGATCCTAATTCTTTTAAATTGTTCATTCTTTTATGGCCTAGTCAGTTTTTTTCTGCGTTCCTTGTATACTCGAGAGGAATGTGTGTTTTCTAAATTCTCATTCTTGGTTCTAAAAATAATCGTTAGATCAATTAGTAATTGTGAATTCCAAATCTAGTATAGTTTTATGGATGTTTGCTTAAGCTACTATTTGACAGGGGAAGGTTGTTAAAATCTCCCAATATAATAGTGGTTTGTCAAATTCTCTTTGCAGTTGTGTTAATTTTGTCTCATATGTTTTGAAGTTTTGCTATTAGGTTCATACTATCAAGTCTTAGAAGTGCTGCCATACGGTCAATATAGCCTTGTGATTCGCATCATCCAATAAAATGTCATTTACCTTTAATTGTCACTGATTAGGAAGAATGTAGGAAGATTTCAAAATAGACTGAACAGTAGATAGCTAACATTAACCCAATCAAGTAATGCAGCTGCCCAGGTGGGCGTTAGAGATTCTAATCTAATATGACAATTAACTTATGACTCAAATCCTAAAATGTGAGCTAGGGCGATCAATGCCGAGTTTTTGTCTGGAGTCACTGTCACAGGTGATACCTAGACTTCAGTGCAAGTTATCGATATCAGAGATGAGAATCTGTCTGGTTGCTCAGCAGGTATTTCAGGTAATTAAAACACTTCTTTAAGCTGAGGAGGCAGAAACAAGAATGTTTGAAAGGTAGATCTAAATAGTCTGATGTGAGATAATTATTTCCTTAGAGAATTAGTATATCTTTTTCCCAGAGAACATTTGGAATTACTTGTAATTCTTTTCTAATACTTTTGCATTATGGTCAGAAAACCATTTTAAATTTTGTTTAAGAAAATTAGGCCTATTAGAGCAGTAGATTAACCTTGCAATTAACTGCAATTGCCGACTGTTTGATTGGGTAATTGATTTAGATGTCTGATGTTAAAATAAAATATTATTTTACATACATTGTTAGAATACTGAAGAGATTTTAAGAATGTATTAAATGTATGAACACATTAAATTTGAATATAAGATTTAAAGCAACTAACTTTGTAAATTGGAACAAACACTAGAAAATGTTCTCTAGTTTCCCCTTGAACCAGTTTTCCTCTCATTCCAGACATAAGGCATGCTTGTACTTCTAAACCTTCTAGTGGTTCATGGGACCATGTGATCAATTCTGGCCAATGGGTGTTATTCCCAGGCTGAAGCTTTTAATGGCCAGTGTGAGACACTCTGGTGCACCCCTCCCTTTCTGCAGCATACCCAGAAGCTTCTCATTGAGATGACAGAATCAAAAATGGAGATTCTACCAGCCTGGGTTTTTGAGTGACTATATAGAACAGAAATCCCTTACTGATGTAAGTTTGACTTACAATGTGAGAAAGAAATGATCCCTTGTTTATTTAAGCTAGTGAGATGCTCTTTTTCTCCGTTATGGCAGCATAATATATCCTGTCTTGACTGGTAGAGCTACTGGTCCTGGGAAGGGCAGGCCCTGAAAGATGTGACTTTTCCTTAGTGGTTAGGAGGCAAGTGGCCAGAAAAATTATATTGAGGCTGGAAAGTTGGTAATACATGTTTTTCTGTGGTAAAACGTTTGCTAAAACTTTCTACTGTGGTAGTTTGAGAGATATTGTGTGCTTATTACATTTGTGTCTGCAGTGGAAGACGTTGTAAAATGGTAGTATGTACTGGTCAGTATTGGTGATATTTGGCAATATGTTACAAGAAAGACATGAGCTCAGTTGGGAACTGGCAGTTTTATAAGCAAAAATGAGAAGGAACAAAGATATTCCAGAAAGCTGAAGACTTTCAATGTTGCAAATGCCAACTGATTATATATTCTAAGTAGTAAGAAAGAGAACTGATACAGTCTCTGAATGATAAAGGTTGATTAAAATTCAGTCTTGAAATAAAGACAAAATTAAGATTATCTCTATTTGGATTGCTCTGGGCATCCGATGGATCCCTGAGACCCTTTTGGGGGGGGGGGGGTCTTCAAATTAAAAAGTATTTTCATAATAATAAGAAGACATTATCTGCCTTTTTCACTCTCATTGTCTCACAAGTGTACAGGATACGAAAAGTACATTGATATGATTTCAGATTCCACGTTGCAACTAGCCTTTAAGAAACCATCATTTGTTAAGTATCAAAGAATATTCACAGTTATCTGAAAAGACTATTAAAATACTTTTTCATTTTCTAACCACATATATGTGTGAAGCCGAATTTTCTTCACATTCCTCAACCCAAACAACACGGGGCACCAGATTGAATACAGAAGCAGATACAAGAACCCAAGAGGATTGTGGTAGATTTTTTCTGTTCCCCAGTATCCAATTTCCTTGTCTACCTCAGTGATAGCTAGCAGAATAAATACTACATTTTTCAGACTTGTTTTAATTTTCAGACAGTGAGATATAAGAAGGAGTGAGCAACATTTGTGGGTTGTCTTTAAGTAGAGGGGTTACTGTCTTATTCCTTTTCTTTTCCCTATTAGCTAGAATACTCATGTGATAGCTGGAGCTCCTGCAGCTACTGTATACCATGTCCTAGACTGATGACCTTGAAGTTATTTACTGGAGAGAATAAAATCTTGTGAATGTCGCAAATGTTCATTTGAGTTTCCTCTAGCATGCAGCTACAACTAATCCTAACCAATAAAATAACTTCTATAGAAGCATTACTTCTATCTTTTTGTTTATAAAATAGTTTCATAAAAACAACTTTAAACATGCATGCATGCATTATTAGGCTTTCTAGGAAATATTCCAAATCATTATAAAGCATAGTTAAAGTCAGTCCCTGCAGCTGCTTAACCTGGGACAGGAGACAAAGGGTAGTCCTTGTGAAGACTAGTTCAATTTCAAATCATTTGCCTATCCTTCTGTTTTTCACGTGGGACTCAAATGTGAAATCGAATGCTTGTTTCCTCTGTCCACAGTGTCTTAAAGTGCCTGGCATGATTTGCCTATGCTGAGGTCTCATGAGCCACTTGATGTGCTCCTGTTTTAAAAGCTTTGAAAATAGCTCCCCACATCTTTCACAAGATCCTCAGGTCCTTCAAAGTAAAGTTCATGTCTGCAGCGTACATAGCCTGTATATTGTCTGACCACCTCTAATATAACCTTCAAATTGGATGATAATTCACACAACACTTGATGTTTTACTTGAGGTATGATAGACACTTGATTTTACTTGATGTATGATAGATAAAGAGACAAAAATAAACTTCATTGGGTGTATATATAAAGTTGGAAGGAATATTAAAATGTTCATATTAGTTATGTCTGGGCAGTTGGATTATGGTTGTATATGTATATTTTCAATTCATTCCACAATGAGCGCCTATTACTTAACTAAGAAAAAAATGTTAAAAGCAAAAAAATTAAATTAGCAAGTTAAACGACATTAAATTGTTAGAAATGAATACATTCTTTAACCTACATGCAGAAAATCCAATTACAGTAGAACTATGTCATCTTATACTTCACCAGCCGAAAAGCTCTAGAATCTGACAGTTTGTGAGATGCCCCTGGGAAAAGTTCTCAATCAAACCTAACCTAAACTAAATCTAATTTGAATAGAACTAAGCTGGGACTTGGGAATGAATTTGCTAAGGGTGTGTTATGCAATTCTCCGGATGATATTTTTGATGAAAAATTATGTTCTCCTTGTTTTTGACAGGGCTGACAGGCAGACAGCAATGGTTTACACGTGTAAATTATTCTCATTTTAGAATATAATAGAATGTTGATGTTGGCAGGAAACTTAAGCATTAGCCAATATGTGAAAATTAAAACAAACACCAACTCATGAGGGTCCAACACCTCTTAATCTTCCCCCCTAAATCAAGTAAACTACTATATGTTAAAAGTAGAAGCTAGAAAAAAAACTATAAACAAATATTGAAGTCTAGTAATAATGTGCATGTGGAAGTGTTTAGGGGTTAAATGTAGTGATGTCTGAAACATGCTTTGAAATGTATTTAGTAAATAATGTGCGTTGATGGATGGATAGTGAGGTAGACTGTGATAAATCATATTTAATGATGTATTATTGGTAGAATCTAGGGGGAGACTATATGGGTGTTCACTGTATAATTATTTCAACTTTTCTTTTAGTTTGAAAATTTCATAGTAAAGTGTTGGAAAAATTAGAGTTGGAATATAGTCACCTTTAAATATTTAATATATATATGTTGGCTTACAAGAAAAGTCCGAAATGGAAATGTATACCACAATATTACTCACATTGAAATACTTTGGGTTGGCACTCAGTGTGTCTTTGATCATGAGAGAAATTTGTGTATTTAAACTTCTTTTTTTTTTGTCAAGATTAGCCCTGAGCTAACTACTGCCAATCCTCCTCTTTTTGCTGAGGAAGACTGGCCCTGAGCTAACATCCATGCCCATCTTCCTCTACTTTATATGTGGGACACCTACCACAGCATAGCTTTTGCCAAGTGGTGCCATGTCAGCACCCAGGATCCAAAGGGGTGAACCCTGGGCTGCCGAGAAGCGGAGCGTGCGAACTTAACTGCTGCGCCACCAGGCCGGCCCCTAAACTTATTTCTAAAATTTACTAAATTCTTATTCTGTGCTTTTCTTTGATTATTTAATCCTCAAAAGAAAAACTAAGTACTATGATTATTCTGCTTTTGTAGGTGGGCAACATGAGTCTTACAGAGGTTAAGTAACTTGCCTAAGGTCATATAACCAGTTAGCAGACTTGAGAATTTAATTCATGCAGTCTGGATTCATGTCTGCATGATTTACCATCACTCTATAGTTCTTCTTGCTATAAGTTAAATGTGTATTTAACTTACGCTTTCATATTGACAAGGCCAAATACAACCCTTTCACCTTCTGCAAGAAGTTGCTGGACAGGGCCAAACGAAGGCTCTTCCAATTTTGCCCCCACCCAGCTTCCCATTCTTTTTCTCCTGAGTGAATAGCTAAGATTAGAACTGCTTTCCCCTGAAACTAGCTGGACACAGATGTAAACATTTCCTGTTCAAGTGACTGATTGAGACTTTCTCTGATTGCAAAACAATCCTAGTCGTGAATCACTCCACTCATAACTTGTCTACTCCCCCCCATAAAAATCTAAGGCGAAACCACCCTGACGCATATTCTGATCATTGGATCTAAGGTTCTCTCTGTTGCAATAGCCTGAGTAAAATCAATCTCCTTACTTGTCTGTTTCTTGTCTTTGATAATACCTAAATGATTTTTCTCTGTTAATATACAATATAGTGGAAATAAAGGTAGTTGAGTTTGGTGATATAGTTAATAATCTCAATTCTGCAACCAACGAGGTATATGACCTTGAGCAGATAGCAAAACCATGGAATGATATGCTTTAAAAGAAAAAATCTAGACAATAATAGATTGCTTGTTTAAGGCCTCAGATAACTGAATAAAACCTTTTAGTACACTGAGTTTACTATACTTCTGTATCCAATCCATTTTATTTTGTTAGTTTTTTTGTGTGCCTGCTTTGCTTGGTTCACAAATAATATCGGTAGATCCTGTTCAGAGAACTTTGAAAAAGAAATCACTTGATTTTGCTACCCAAGGAAGCAAATAGCTGATGTTTCTTTATCTAGTCTTTAAGATAAGAATATCCTTAATAGATACTGCAGAATGCTTAATAGAATACATACATATAATATGCATAAATGTAAACACATTATTTTCAATGATGGGGTCATAGTGTGTTATAGCTAGTGTTCTTGAAATTAACAATGTTTCAGAAATATCTTTCCTTTGCTTTTATTTTTATTATGAAATATCAAGTAAATAAAATAGTACAGAAAATAAAAGGATGGAATCCAATTTACTTATCACCTAGGTTTAACAAATGCTAACCTTTTGTTACGTTACTTCGTAATTTTAGAAAAAAGGATGCTTCAGGTAGACTCTACACGCTCTCCCCGACTTCATACCTCACTGCTTTTTCACCATCAGCAGAAGTAGGAATTCTCCTACATTGGGGTGAAACTTTCTGAATCGTCCTTTTATATTTTTATAGCATCTGTTTGTTTTTATCTTTGCTACTTAAGTCAAGCTTTCTTTATATTCCTTTTAACCCCCTGCTAATTTAGAAGTTATATTTTACTGTTCTATTATTTTAGACAGTGCACATTTTAACCTAAATAAATCCAAAGTTAACCAATATCTTTCTTCCGCACAACACAGAAAACAGAAAGTTTGATTCTCATTGCTCTCTCATGCAGTCCATGTTATGGTGTCTAATATTTTCATTTCAACTTGTGTATTTACTTTCTCTAATTTAGTACGTATTATTTTGTAGCTAATATTTATTTAAATTAAACAAAAATTACTTTGAACACCTTTTTGTCCTTTGTCACATACTTTATTTCTAGTCCTATCTTCTTCTTATCAAAATATTTCTCTTTGTGTTTCTTTCATCCTGAGTGACAAACTCAGACTTTGAAAATGACTTTGTATTTTTCCTTCAAGTTCCTTCAAACTGCCTAGGTTAGCAGTTCATTTTTCCTCAGCACTTAGAGAGATTACCCCAGATTCCTTTTTCCTCTATTGATGTCTAAGAGAAGTGTGACTTCAGCCTAATTATTCCTCATCTGTGGGAAATCTCTTTTCTATAATTGTTTGGCAGATGTTCTCTTTGGTTTTGATATTCACAAATTTTGGTATGACATATCTAGATGTGGGTTATTTTTATTATCCTGCTCAGGATTCAGAATGCTTTAATGCTAGGAGGCCTTGTGTCTTTCATAAATTCTGGAAACTTTTGGCGTTATCTTTTTAAATGTTGCTTTTTTCACTTTCTTTATGTTGTCTTCTTCTGAAAATACTATCAAATATATATTAAATATTTGTTTTCAATCTCTATATCTCTCAAATTTACTTTCATACTTCCAATATCATTATGTCTTTGGGCTACTTCATGGTAATTTCTGCAGATTTGTTTTCCAGAACACCATATTACATTAAGTGTGTCTAGCATGTAGTTTAAGCTATTCACTAACCATTTAAGATTAATGACAGTATTTTTCATTTGTAGAAGGTTGTTTGTTCGTTTTTAAATTTGTCTGTTCTTGTTTTATAATGACCTGTAACTTTATGATGACTCATATTTTAAAGTTCATTAGATTGTTGGAATATATTCATATTATAAACCTTTTAGATTTTCGTATTGCCTATTCTAGACGTGCTAATTCTCTTTTATATTGGTGTCACAATGAACTATCATAACGGGTCGTTTCTTTGTGTGGTTTGTGTTTTTTACTGTAAACTTAGTTGTTTTTGTTTGCTCTGTGGTGGCACTTTGCACCCAGGGTTTTGGAAGTGTCTCTCCAGAGCAGTTTTGCATTTGTTTCTGCTTAGATTAAGTCATTTTACTCATCTCTAGACCAGTCATTAATACTGACTTCCTGTCATAGGCTTTATGCCATTCACAAGGTATAACTTCCAAGTCTGAGCTCATGCTTGATTCAAGCTTGGGGTTTTGATTTCCCATGAGAGACACCCACCATCCCTCTCCACCAAACTTCTGAGCTGAGGCAGTTTCCTTAATTCTTGTCTGGGCTCTGGGTGAGGATTTTCTAGTCCTCTTTACATGCAGGAAGCATGCTTTTGAGAATCTTGGCTTAATGTAGGATCTCAGTTCTAGCGCCCTGTCGCAAGTAGACCCAAGGCCAAGCCTCTTAACTCTGAGCTTGGTTATAAACTTAATGTTTTTGTGTGTTATAGTTTTTTTCTAGTATTTGTAAGTATTTGAAGTAGGAAAGAATTCGTATCAGCTCAGCCCATTGTGTTGCTAAAAGCTGAAAACCTCACAAGTATCATTTCAAGTCAATAAACGTTCATCTGCAACACCAATTTAATGACAGAACTATTCCTTAAATAAATAAGTGATTCTGAAAATGTAGAATGAGGGCTACACAGAATTACCTTTTTTTACAAAAATGATAAGTTTTGCTAAAAATGATGATCCTGGATGTGGATGAATCAAAACCTGGGTCTTGACTCGAGCAGAAGGAATAATATGTGGTTAAAGTCAGTATTTTAACCCACTTCCTCAGGTAGCTCTTAGGCATACTAGTTTCAGAGCCATAGATTAAACGTGCCATAATTATGAACACTCTTTTACTGTTGAACTTTCAAATTTTATATTTTTCATTCTTATAACAAAAAATGATGAAAATCCTTATTAAAAATACCCTTACATTAATTCCTTGGAACACATTACTAAAAGACGAATTATTGGTTCCAAGAGAATCCCTGGTTTAGAGGATTTTAATGTACATTTTTAATTCTGAATATATTTTATCAGTTTATAATGCTTAACAGGACTAAAGAAGTACATGGTTTTATGAGCATTCTAAAATAATTAGTATTACTTGTATTTTCACATTTTATTTAAAAATTTTCATCTTTTTAGTTCTCAGTGTTTTTCTCATAAATAGGATCGAATAGTTTTCATCTGATTTTTTGACAAATTGTATTTATTATATAGCGATTTTTTTCTTTATGTCTTTTACCCTTTTTGCCATGGAGTGTTGGTCTTGTAGAGGAGAAAAATATTTTTTCCTCTACTCTTCTAAGTTCTTGGCCAAGACTCTCCTATAATAAAAGGCAGATTAGCAGTGTTGCTGCACAAAGGGCATGATCTGCTCGCCACGAGAGAAAAGCCCATCATCAAGAGGCAAGATGGTGGCAAAGAAAGGGCATTTTGTTACAGCTTACTAGCAAGAGGGAAGATGGACGACTAATGTCCAAAAGAACCATCTTAAGGGGAGCACAGGATCTTGAAGCAGTTATATAGGCCAGTGGGTTATAGGGGAGAGGGTTAGGACTGTTGACCCTCTGGTGTCACAGACTGTGAGTTGCCACACCAGATCTTTTGGTTGTCATTGATGATGGCTATCAGCATAGACTCTCTGTTTGGGGGGGTCATCACATTCCTAAGGAACTCAAAAGAATGGAGTTATTGTCTTATAGCAGCTTGAAGGTATATGCACAAGCGAGGGTCATAAAATCTAAAGAACAGGTGGATCTCCTGGAGGGTGCAAATCCAGCTGGGTTAGTTAGTCAGAGGTCATTCAAAGCTATGACATGGTCTCTTTTCTACAATATGCCTTCCTTTATGTCAACCTTGTGTTGAGCCAGTTTCAACAGGAGAAAAACAAACAGAAGTTTAATAATATGTATACCTCTTGTGTACATGGGAGATACCCAGGAAAAGTGAGTAACTCCAAAATGGCCCAAGCCACTACCTGAAATACCATCTCCAGCTAAAGACAAAAGATGATGTTGGGGACTTGGGGACAGGGGTAGGGGTGGGGCAGCAGTTATGAGAGGCTATCAGGCAAAGCACAGTAAATAAGGGTATGGTTGTTATGCAGATTTAGGTCCCTGCCTTCTTCACTGGTAAGAGTTTCTAGAGATTTAGTCATCCTTCTCTTATGGTACAGAGTGGGAGACACTCTTACAAATGGAGATTTCCCTGATAAATGTCAATATTGTAGGGGGGTGAATTCGCCACCCCAAAATATGTCTGTTTGGCAAAAGGTTATTCTAGGCTGATTATCTTTTTTTTTTTTTTTTTAAAAAAAGAAGCAGACTTGGGACAAACTCTGAAAACCAAGTAGAAGTTACCCTTTTGTATGAGACATTTACATTTACAAGAAAAAGCTTATGAACCGTTTGTCTGTCACATTTTACAAAAATTCCATCAGTTTTCTCTTTGTCCTTCATTTGCTCACGGTATTTCATGCAGCACAACAATGTTATCTTTAATAATTAACTATGTTATTGCATTTGTTTTTGTTTTTATGTTTAGAAAGACCTTCCCCATTTGAAAATTATATAAATATTTACCCATGTTTAATTTTAGCACATTTATTATTTGTTTCTCTAAACCATTAAATCTTAAATTCATTTTGAATTTTTCTTTCTAGACAGCTTAATAAAGGAATATAATGTTATTTAATTTCCTGTGGTAGCTGGTAGTCCTATGTAATTTTTGAAACAATCCAACATTTTCCCTATTGGTTTAAATTTTATCTTTATCAGATGATAAATTCTTTCTGAACTCTATGTTCTGTGACATTGTTCTGCCTATTATTGTACCTTTATTATTCCTTTAAGAATTTTGTGACTATATTCCTCTCAATATTCTTAGTGTAAGGTTCACCTAGCTATTTTTCTTTATTCAATATTTCCTGTCAATTATATGTCCAAATGACTTTAGATTTATTGTGTCAAGTTCCAAAAGATAACCCTTCAGAATATTTGATTGGAAACATTTAATTTATCTAGTACTTGGAGAAAAATATAATTTTAACCATATATTGTAACATTTTCTCATCAAGGAACATAGTTTTTCTCTCCATTTATTCAAATCTCCTTAGTCACATTTTGTTTTGTTTTATCTTCTTTTTCTTGTTTCTTATTTTATTACTTATAATTGTGTTTATCCCTGGGTTTAAAAAGGGATCAATGTTCTTTTGATTGGGATTGTTCCATGAAATAGTTAATCCAAAATAAAATTTGATAGGAGCCACTGATATGACTATTCTGAAATTCTC
This sequence comes from Equus caballus, assembly GCF_041296265.1. Classification (NCBI taxonomy): domain Eukaryota; kingdom Metazoa; phylum Chordata; class Mammalia; order Perissodactyla; family Equidae; genus Equus; species Equus caballus. The sequence continues at coordinate 42,643,516 of NC_091698.1, read as the reverse complement.
ATTAGAAGATGCCTGAAGTAACAGCAAAAAGCAAAAACTCAGAGCAACACGGGGAACAGCGACCGACAGGCTGGTGTCAGAATCTTGGAGGAATTGTCACTAATTATAAGGTAGAGGGAACAGCAATAAGGAAATATCTTTAAAGGCTCATCATATGATATTCTCTGACTTTGAGTCAAGAAATAGACACCTTCTGAAAAGAAGTAGGAGGCTCGATGGAATTGATATAAACAGTAAAACTTTGTCTGGATGAGCCTGAGCTTGCATCACTCAGGGTTTAGGTGGTTTTGGCACTGTCTTTGCCTTCAACTTTCATTCTTTCATGCTGTGTCCCTCTGCTCAAATATCATCTAGTTAGAGGTTTACAGTATTGGAAAAGAATTTGTCCATGTGTATGTATGTGTCTGAGTGTGTGTGTGTGTGTATGTCTGCATTTTGGGGCCGTGAGGCCTGGCAATGGTACCATTTTTGGAGACACTGTTGACACGAGTAAAATGTTGTTTTTATGGATAGTGAAAAAGAACCATCCTGCTCTGGGGCCTGATAGGAAAGTAATTTTTCCTAAGCAAGGTTTTTTCTAAATTGCTCTGTAATAGAGTTTGGGGAATAATGAAGTTAAGAGCTCTAATCCATCATTTAAAAAACAGAATAATTCAATGCGTTGAAGTCTAAAAACTAAGCCTTTTATAAACAGACCATGTTGATAAACTAGAAAAATCAGTAATTGGACCTTTCCATACTGTATTATCTGTGATATTATTGCATTTAACAACATAACATATTTTTCGTTCCTAAATGTAATGTAAAAGAAGGTAGCAAAAAAGTTAGAGCAAATAGTCTAACATCCAAATAAATACAACAAACGCTAACAGTCACTGTGGTCAATCTTTTTATTTTTAACATGGTCTACTTAAAATGCATGTGGGCAAGTTAATATTTAGAAAGGGAGGGTGATGGGGTTCAGAGCAGGCTTCCCCAAGATGAGCCACTCTGGTACGTGGATTATTTTGAGCTGAAGACAACAAAGGCTCAGACTCAGGAAGAACATTTGACCTTTCCCCCATAACTGCCTAAAAGAAATTTAAAATAAAGGCTTGTCCCCAGGACAGGCCATCACCATAGATAACTTTGGATTCCGATAGACGGGGAGGATCCTTGCTAAGCTCACTCTTACCAAAGTTCTATTTACCAAACATTTGCTTTTCCATTTCCATGTGGGTTGCCTTCCTCCCCTTTGAAGTCTGAAATCACCACCCCAAATGTCCTCCTTGTCTGTAGCTGAAGATACTTAAACAGGCAGCCTTGGACATTTGGCTGAGGTACTCAGTTTCTCCCGTGTATACATGCTATTAAACTTTGTTTGATTTTCTCCTGCTAACCTGCCTTTTTAGTTGTTTGACCAGCCATCAGAACCTTAAGGAAAAGGGTGAGAATGGATTCTCTCACTTCCCAGACAGAAGGAAATATTGCTATACCTGGGCTTTTACTCGAACGAGAACTAAAGGGGCTTAAAAACAAAAGATTGTTCAAGTGGAGGGTACTTGTAAAATACACAGCCCCTCTCTCCCACCCTTACTAAAAAAGGCATAAACATAGACAACGAATTAAGGAGCCTGGGACTTAAGGGCATTCTAGGGTTTCATAGGTGCCAGGACTTCGTGGAGGTGTCATGGGCACAGGAGTGGTTCCTGAATGGGCTGGTAAAACAGCATCTATCCCTCACTGGATGCCACTTGTTTTTCCATGACAGGGGAGACATGAGGATTGTAGGGGTGTCCACCTGTCCAGCAGCAGCTCAGAGCTATGCAATGGTCGTAGTGAAGACTGCCCTAGTGGATCTAAAGGACATACAGCTGACTCACTAGCCTTCAGCCTCATTACTGGCAAAGTCCTCTAGGCTTGTTTGTTGCAGTGGAGGTCTACAGCTCCAGTTTCCTCAGTAGAACCACAGGAGACAGAGGACTAATTCACCGAAGCATGAGGATTTTGAGCATTCTCTGTCACAGGATCTTTTCGGAGCTTCGTGTCTTCTGCCAACATCAGTCACACATTAGGGCATCCTCTGCCTCTAGATCTTTTACTTTGGTGAAAAGGATGAAATAATCCCACAGAGACACCTTCTCCAAACAAATCTTTTCTTGGAGATGGGCAGACAGGCTGTGAAAAACCTCAGATGTTGTGGATGGATACCAATAGGCTTGGCAGTAGAGACAACTTTGCAAAAGCTGCAAATAGGTTTGCACTCTTGACATTCTGTTCCTCCAGATTAATGGCGACTCAAGTCATCAGGATTTGGTCCCTCCATGGCACCTGGAAATGATGCTGGCATCTTGGCCAGGATTTTGGGAACTCTGTAATCTCATCTCATTGGTTGAATTGGTTGATTTCCAGATGTGGCTGTCCAGGAAGAGCTTTGAAAATTTAGGCATCCTGTTGGCTCTCTTCAGAGAAGGGATGCATTCCTGGAAGGCAGCTTGGAAATAGGCAGGATTCACAGCCTCGAAAGAGTGAGAGTGCTACAAAGACTAGGATCAGAAAGGCTTATTGAGCCCTTCAGTTTCTGACTTTCCAGGCACCTCCTGCTGACAAGAAGTCCAGAAGAAGTCAAGGTCTGCTCAGACTCTGTGCCAGCGCTTAAGATATTTTCTTCCAGCTTCCAACCCACTCTTTTATACTCTCATTTGTGCTGCTGGGACGGGTTTTCTGCAGCTACTTCTCTGCTTTTCCAGATGTTCCCTGTTAGGCTCTGCTAATTGGGGCAGCACAGGAAGACTGAAAAGCCAAAAGAAGAGTCTTGCACCTTCCTGTCTGCTTCCTGTTCCTTTGAGCTCATCTGGCAATGCTGCTTCACCCCTGCAGCAGCAGTTCATTGCTACAATACCAGTGATTCTGGTGTGCAATTTCTCCACCAATTTTCACAACCAACCTCATTGCGCCCACTTCAATGATGCCATCACCTATCAAAAAAGCACTCCTTTCTCAGAGTTCTGGCTCCCAGATCCACAGGACCCCATCTTCAAGCATCTAAGTTTTAATAATTGTAACCTCTTCCCTTTGTTTTACCATCTCTAGAGATGGAAGCTGCATGTTATAGTTATTACGCTAAATTCTGTTTGTTAAATAATTAGATGGTTTCTGTCTCTTGATTGGCCACTGACTGATATAGATCCTGTGGCAGGAATTCAGGAGGCTCACTTTCCCACCACTTTCAGGATAACCTAAAGCAGAGTGTGGAGCACCAACTTTTAATGGACTAGACAGTCTCAGAGGGCTTGGCAAGCACTAGAAAGAAGGACTATTTGGGATATAGGGGACTTTATGAGCCTGCTTAGCAGGATAGGGAGCCCAGGGAAGCCCCCCAGGCTGGGAGAGAGGTCTGGCCCCTCAGTATGCGTGGCTGAATGAAGCCCCCAGCTCCTTGGAACCATGGTGCTCCCCTGGCCACACTCATTGGGTTCAAGTTCCCACTGCTATCAGAATATGACTGGGCCAGACTCGTTCAAGTGGGCAGAGGCAGAGCCACATGTTGGGAGGCTGGGTTGAGGGTTCCTGGGATTTAGGCTTGGTCTTTCTCCCCCATCGGGCTGCAGTGCCTGAACTGCTAATGCGAGAACCCAGCAGAGAAGGCAGAGGTTGAAAAGGGAGGTTCAGGCAGGGCTGGAAAGCGGTGCTTATGGCTGCAGACCTAGTCAAGTGTATCCTGACTTCCTTTCAGGTCTAGCCGAAGTGGGGCTTAGAGGTCTCGGCATGGTGCCCCACAGGCTGGGCCTATCTCCTTTGGGGAGGTAGGGGAGGCTAGTCAGGCTGGCTTTAGCAGCTGCCAGACTAGCAGTTTTCATTTTAAGTAGATTGTAGACTAGAGAAGATTTTAAATGGAATGAGCTGACACTAGAATTTAGGCTCTTGACATGGAGGCTGTTTTAGTCACTCCTCTGTTTCCAATGCCAAAAATAGTGCCTGGATATTCCATGAATTAGCTATTTGATTAATTATCCTTGAATGTATTGAATTTCAAACATCTTTTTCTATAGTTTCTTCAATTGCTTAAAAATATTTGTCTTTAATACTGATACAGAAAGAAAACAACAAAAATCTCATGTTATACCACAATGTAAAGATAATTTTAATACTCTTTCATATATATACTTATATATATATGATTTGTATATAAATGTATCTAAAATGCATATTTAGTAATGTATTTAACAAAATTGGCTAGTGTCCAACTATTATTTTGTGACTTGATTTTCCCTTAGTATATAATAATTTTTTACTTGCTAGCATTAACATTAATTTTATATTATTTTTAAAGATTATATAGGATTCCATAGTACTTAGATATGATAACTTGTTAATTACTTAGGTATGTAAGATGTTCACATGTGTTTTTGACATCATAACTAATTATTGAACACAAAATTTTTTTTTCGGCCCAAATCCCCCCAGTACATAGTTGTATATTTTAGTTGTGGGTCCTTCTAGTTGTGGCATGTGGGATGTCACCTCAACATAGCCTAATGAGCGGTGCCGTGTCCACACCCAGGATCCGAACTGGTGAAACCCTGGGCCACCAAAGCGGAGCCCATGACCTTAACCACTTAGCTGTGGGGCTGGCACCTCAGCAAATAATTTTGAAGTTTAAATTTTTTAAGCCTGTAAGCATATTTCTTTTTGGATAAGTTCCCAGAAAGGAAATTTCTGGGTAAATAGGTGTGGAGTTTTTGTACAGGCTATTGATATGCCTTATAACTTGTTCCCTGCGATTTCTGTACTACCTCATTCTCCCGTGAATAGCATATGAAAGTGCCTGGTGTTGTGCCTCTTCAGTACTGGGTCTTAGACTTTAAAAGCACAATTGCCAGTTTGAGAGGTGAAAGACCCTTTGCTTATTTTGTTTATATTTCTTTAAACTAGAACTCCGTATGCTTTCCATCTCCAATATCGCCTCATTGACCTTAAACAAATAGACAGCCAGTTATTTCCAGAGCAAAAATAAATTTATTTGGGATCAGCAAAGAATTGCAATTTGGGGTCTTCAATCATGGCAAGCCACATGCAAGTCCCTGAGCAGCAGGGGAGGAGAAACTCTCTCATGGGGGGAAGAGGAAGTTGGGAGGGCTATTGCAAACCAAGAGTTCCAGCGGTGGTGGTTTTTCATCGGCTGAGTTGTGACAGTCTCTCCTTGACTGAGATTTTTGCCTGTCAGGAAGAGGAAGACTTTCTTCTTTTTGCTGGCTCTGCTATCAACGTAAGTAGCTACACTGGGGGGTAGAGACTCCCCATCTTGGCCTCCCGACTCCAATTTAATGAAATTTCCATTTATTAATTTTCACATTTCCCCTTTCGATCGAGATTTTTTCCTAAAAGCATTACTGATCAAGAGTCAGGTTTTTCAGGACTCATCAGTCTTTTGCCTCTTGGTGACAGGAAGGACCTTTCCTTGGCGTTGTGTCCCATGTTGGATAGAAAATGCACAGATTGGAAACCAACTGTGATCACGTTTGAGTAACAAGGATGAGTTGGAGGGAGAATTCTCAGGCACTTTTCTTTTCTAAAGTCCATATTTCATAAAGATCATAGACATTGGATATGATGTAAAGTGTAATGCCATCACCAAAGGTTTGGCAGACAAACTTCCGAAAGGCCTCATCTAGACATCTTGAGAAAGCTGTCTCATTGGATGTCGTGTATATCAATTCTGGGAAATTTTTACTTTTAGGTCGCCAGATGATGTGCAGCTTCAGTCAGTGCTTGGCGCTATCTCTAGGTATGTCACATGAATCCAAGAGTCTATGCCCTGGAGTTCGGCAGCTCAAGGGTTAGTTAGCAGTATCTAATAAGGACCTTTCCAGTGAGATTGACAAGAGTCCTCTTGAAGGTGTCTTCCAAAAAAGATAAAATGTAGGGCCAGCCAGGTGGCACAGCACTAAGTTCATGTGCTCCACTTTGGCAGCCCAGGGTTCACCAGTTCAGATCCTGGGAAAGGACCTATGCACTGCTTATCAAGCCATGTTGGGTGGGTGTCCCACATATAAAATAGAAGAAGATGGGCATGGATATTAGCTCAAGGCTAATCTTCCTCAAAAAAAAAAAAAAAAAAGATAAATTCTCCAGGTTGCAAAGCATGACACTTAAGGTCTTTTTCTCCCTGGAGAAACTGAAAAGATTGTTCTGCCAAAACACAGTTATTTTTGAAAGAGGCAATCAGGCCTTTGCAATATTGGAGTATATTTCCTTCTGTCATCTGTGGGCATCCTGTGACTATCTCGAAGGGTGAGAGTTTATGAGTTCCAAAGGGGATGACCTGAGATCTAGAAGGACCAACAGCAAAGCTGTTGGACAAAGTATTTGGGGGGTCTCTATGCATTTTGACAATTGAGTCTTAACAATGCTGTTGGCACATTTGACTAAACCACAGGATTGAGGGTGGCAAGTACAGTGAGAGTGCTGTAAAATTGGCCAAACAGCACAGACTTGTCAAAGTACCTGACCAGTAAAATAGGTTCCTCAATCACTATGAAGTTCATGAGCATTCCCCAGGTATGGATAATCTTTTCCAAAAGGACTTTAGCCACAGAAGAGGCAGTAGTCTGTCTGCATGACTAAACCAGGAATAAAACATACTTACATCCATGAGACAGGGGAAGTTGTATGAAATCCATTTGCCAAACCTCAAATGGTCCATTAGGTAGTTTAAAATGTCTTGGAACAGTACAAAAAAGCTTCCCAGGGTTGTATTTTGGACAAGTGGGACAAGTGAGGTAGGTACCTTTTGCAACCTTGTTAATATTCCCCCACCAAGATTGATTCATGAATGCTATCCATTTTCACCAATAACCAACTAGCCCAAGAAAACCTCGCAGCTGGCACTTAGTTTGGGGTTTTGGGAAGCTTAGAACATCATGAAGCCTATCTGGGTCTAGGTGTAGTCCTTGTTCTGATATCGGATGCTCTAAATATCAAAGCTGGATTTGGGCAAACTGCAATTTCTCCGTGGCAACCTTATCTCTCTTTAAGGCTTAAAGCTCTAGCAAGTGGATGCTGTCTTCCTGTGAAGGGGATTGGGAGAGAGCGCAAAGGAGGATATTGTCCATATATTGTCAACAAAGTAGACCCCCTAGGGAACTATATGTCATTCAAATCTGCCTTCAGGATTTGTGAAAAATAAGAAGGGCTCTCAGGAAAACCCTGAGGCATTACCGTCCAGGTGAATTCTTTTCCTTCCCAAGTGAAGGCAAAAGGTACAGACTAGCTTCATCAGCTGGAAAGCTAAAGAATGCACTCCATAAATAACTACTGTAAAGAGTTTGCTTCCAGGAGGAACGGATGTTAGTAGTATATGAGTGTTAGGAACAACACGGTGTCGAGGGATAATGATGTTTGTGGCTTGGAGGTCCTGGAGAAACCACCATCCTCAGCCCTTGAGTTTTCTCACAGGTAAAATAGGAGTATTACAGGGACTAGTACAAGGGATAAAGAGGGCTTGCACTTTGTAATCCTCTATTATGGGCTTTATGCCTTGAAGAGCTTCTTTACTTATAGGGTATTGATTAATTCTGGGGACAGGTTTTGGAGGGATCTATGTGAATCCTGATGGGAGGTGCGCTGTGAACTTTACCAATCTCAGGTGGAGATTCTGCCCATAAAGAAGGTGGTAGCTGATTCAGTAGGAACAAATGATCTGTGTTTCCAGAATCAGCTCTAGTACCATCAGAGATGGAGCAAATAAAAGATGTCACAGGGCCATTCAATTCACCTGGTTGGCTGTTCTAATGACCACCGTCAAATTTTGGAATTATTTCCCCCTTTTTGGAGAAGGAAATTCTGGCATGATACTTTTCCAAGATGTCTCAGCCTAATAAATGAATAGGGGCAGAGAGACTAAGAAGAAAATGTGTCCCTCTCAAAGGGCCTAAACAAAGGGAACAGGGTCAGAGACAGGCACTTCTTGAGGTTTATTAGAGCTGTTGGAACTGTCTTAGCACTATTTTGAACTGCTTGAGTTGCTCAGTTCTCTATGGCAGTGGGGTTGAGCACCGAGAGTGTGGCTCTGGCGTCACTGAGGACAGAAAGCCGTTCATCTCCAATCTGGGGAAATGCTTCTCCAGACTGACTAAGAGGGAGGGTTGGGCAGAGCCCCTGTGGCTCCCGGGAGCCCCATCACTGGGAGTTAGGAGGACGTTGGAAAGGCTGGTTAGAGGGCTGAAGGCGCTTGAAGCACTTACATTTGTCACAATCTCTTTTCCAGTGTCCTGGATCTTTGCAATAATAACAGAAACCGGGAGATTTTTGGTTTCATTTAGGGGCCTTCATTTGCTGGAGCCGAAGATTAAGAATTTTAGCAGTCTTTCCTTCAGGTAACTCATCTAGAGTGTGAGAGTTGGTTTGCCAGATTCACTAAATCTAGAGTGGACATGGTTTCCCATTCCACCCTGGTCATTTTGACTAGAAAGGAACGGTCCCGGTTTAGCCCATTAAGAAGCAGAGTTAAAAGCTACCCAGGTGGAACCAACATCCGAAGGAAGACCAGCATTTTCTTTAAAAGCAATCTGAAGTCGTTGTAATAGTCACAAACATGTTCATCTGGTTTTCGTGCACAAGCCTGGCGTTTGCTCCAATCGCCAGGCTTCGGGAAAGCCCTAGGAATCGCCTGATGAAGTCGTCCAGGGATTACCTGAGACCCATCATACAACAGGTCAGCAGGTTGGCCTCCTGGGTGTAATTCTAGAAACCTTTCAGGATTTCCACAATTAGCAGTTTTCATCCAATGCTGGGCCTGGTCTTCACCAACAAGCATATGAACCAGTTAATATGAGTCAGAGAAACCAGGTTGATAAGTTTGAATGACTATATTAAATTCCTCAGCAAATCTGTGAGGATCTTGGTTGCTTTGGGAAAACATTTGACCATGGCTTACAGATCAGCTTTAGTCCAGGGAGTATAAGAAATTAAGCATTTAGCCTTTGGATCCTCAGAAGGCTTAATTTAAAGGGAGGGGTTCTTGTGGGTTCAGAGGAGGAGGAAGGGGGGAGTGGGGAGGGGAAGTGGGGAAGTTGGGTGAGAGTGTTAGTGTGGGGGAACTGAGGGTAGAGAGGAGATGTAAGTGGCACAGAAGAGAAGTAGGAAGATGGCACTGGAGGCCAGGAGCTGGAGGAAGAGGAACAAGATGGCTCCAGAGGAGAGAAGCATGACGCTTCCGATGCCATTCTATCTTTCTTTAATTGTTTGTTTGCCTCAGTTAAGCTTAAAATTTTCTCTTGGAAAGAGGTAATTTTAATCTCCTGATAATGTTTGGAAGCCTCTAAGTACCAATCAAAGTAGGCATTCTATTCAGTTTTAGAAATTACAGAGCTGTGTTTCTCCAATTCAGTCTTAAGAAAAGTAAGTTTGGGGAGATCAAAAGTTCCCTGTAATGGCCACTAATATTCTAAATCACTTTTAAATTGATGCATTTAGTTAGAAATGTGTATGAGGAATGACCATGGCTTATAAACATAAAATCAGCCAGGGTGCCTGTAGAGGGGGTTGTACCCTCAAAATATTTAGATAACCGGGATCCCATTTCTTACAGATTTTTCTTTAGAGCAAAGGGATAATTCTCAAATAGCCTAAACAGCTTAAACAGCTTGTAACTCAAACAGCGTGAACAGCTCCAACAGCCTGCAGGCTTAATACCAGCACAGTTCCAACAGAATAGTCCAATTTCATTAAGGTGGACTGAAGGTGGCATCAACACAGTTCCAAAGAACAATGCAGTCCCGGAGGATAGGCCGGTTCTAGAGGGAATCGGACAGAAGGTTGATCAACGCAGTTCTAACAGATAATTATCTGCTCCCAAAGGAGTAAGGCCAAAGGCTGGATGGGCACAATTCCAGTGAACAGCCCAAAAGTCAGACCGAAGGCTAACACAGTTTCAGTAGAAAGAGTCTGGTTCCAAAAGGAATTGGACTGAAGGCTGGTGCAGTTCCAAGGAGCAGTCTGATTTAAAGTCAGGCTGAAGTGCCACCTGAGCACTCGCAGATGAACAAGGCCCTTAACTGGAAAAGGATGAAGCTTTAAAGTAGATGTCAGATACAGCCTGGAGAGCCTCAAACATGAAGAGGACAGAACCACAGATCCAGGAGAAAGACTCACCCTCAACCTCCAGGGTCCAGGAGAAAAGCAGAGAGCTCATGGGCTCCTCTGTGGGTACCGCATCTGATGGCTCATCAGCTAGGTCATCTGGAGTCTTCTCTGGTTCCCCGTAAAGGCCACCAAAATATTGACCTTGAGCAAATAAACGGCTAGTTATTTCTCCAGCAAAAAATGAGTTTATTTGAGATTAGCAAAAAAATTACAATTCGGGGCTGTAACCACGGCAAGCCATGTGCAAGTCCAGAGCAGCAGCAGAAGAGAAACTCTTTAATAATGGGGAAGAGGAAGTTGGGAGGGCTGCTGTGGAACAAAGAGTTCGAGGTGTAGTGGCTTTTCCTTGGCTAAGTCACGACAGTCTCTCATTGGCTGAGCTTTTTGCTAGGCAAGAGGAAGACTCCCTTATTCCCGTCGGGCTCCCCTATGATGTAGGGTGTGAGAGCTCCGCCTGTTGGCCACCCAGCTCCCGTTTGTTGAGGTTTCTGTTTATTAATTTGACACGTCTTTATTTCTAACTGTGGGCTTACCAAGATAAATCTTACCGATTAATATTTTTATTCTTTATTGCCTCTTGAGACTTCATTCTTGATTTGCACCTTCTCTTTTATCACTGGATTATCTTCAACATGCAAAATCTACATTCTTGATATTTTACAACCTCATGTTTCAGTCATGCTTACTGATTTTTGTGTGTGTGTGTGTGAGGAAGATTAGCCCTGAGCTAACATCTTCTCCCAATCCTCCTCATTTTGCTGAGGAAGCCTGGCCCTGAGCTAACATCCATGCCCATCCTCCTCTACTTTATGTGGGACGCCTGCCACAGCATGGCCTGACAAGTGGTGCGTAGGTCTGCACCTGGGATCCAAACCAGCGAACCCCAGGCCGCCAAAGCAGAATGTGTGAACTTAACTGCTGCACCACTGGGCCAGCCCCCATGCTTACTTACTTTTTAAAAAATAACTTCGGATCTTCCATTGAAGTAAAATGTAGTACCTATATATATAATATAAGTAATTTTAAGATGATGAAAGTGGTGAGCCAAATAGAAAATTATAGTGGAAAAAAGGATAAAACTGTACATGAGGTCAGTATTAAAACGCAAGCTGAAAATTTATACACGTATCCTAGAAGTAGGTGAATAATTCGATTTTTACTTTCTAGCGTGCATTATGAAGAGGGAGCTATAATAAATTACTACATTTGCAAGGCTGGTAAACAAACCAGTTAATCAGGAGCTGCACAAATATTCCTAAAATGAGAGTTCTCTGCCTTTCCTTCTCCAACATATACTGAGCCCCATGAAGAAAACAACATGCAATATAGTCAATTCATTTTTCAAATATATCCTGCAGGAGATACAATGAGGTTTCAGAGGCAATCACTTATAAATCTCAAAGGTCAAGATTACAAGCAGTGCCGACTCCAGTGCTTGGGCTCAGTTGCCGGACTCTCTAGGGTCAATTCTCTCTGGCCTGCTGGCATTATTCCAAAAGATTTCTTATGGTCAAACCATTTACATGCTGCAAGGGACAATTGAACTAACTCAGCTACATTGCTTCTGGGATGGTCTGGCTTAAGTCAGAGATCTATTTCATGGAATAGTATCTGGAGGGCACCAGTTCATGAAATCACTTGTTGACTAAACATTGTTAAATCTCAGTTAGGAACCCAAACCTTTCTTATTCCATGATTATACTCTTTAAACATAGATCTTTTAGAACATCATAAGTTTTTAGAGTGTCTATTATGCCCCTGACAACATGCTAGTTGCTGGAACAAAATATGCTTTAAGAATTTTTAAATTATTTATTTATTTATTCTTAACAGAATTTTTTGTAAAGATTGTCACTTGAACTAACATGTGTTGCCAATCTCTTTTTTTCTTCTTCTCCCCAAAGCCCCCCAGTATATAGCCGTGTAATCTAGTTGTAGGTCCTTTGATTCTGCTATGAGGGACACTGCCTCAGCATGGCCTGATGAGCAGTACTAGGTCCACACCCAGGATCCCAACAGCAAAGCTCTGGGCTGCTGAAGTGGAGCGTGAGAATCCAACCACTCAGCTACAGAGCCTGCCCCAAGTATGAGTTATTTTAAAAGCACATAACTGGGGCCCAAACTCATGAAGAAGGTTAGGTAATGTTCCCAGGAGGGAATGACATCTTAACTGAGGCATTCTGAAGGATGGGTAGTGGACAGACTGGTGAAGAGGGGAAGAATGCATTCTAAGCAAAGAGAACACTGCATGAAGAGGTCATGGGCGAGAAGGTCCCAAAAGAGGGAAGATGGGTATGCAGTGATGCTGCAGAACCAAGGAGGGGTCAGATCACACAGGATCTTATGCGTCAGGCTACACCTTTCAGACTTTTACAGATAAAGAAGCCATTGATAGAAGCATTTTGTTTGATACTTGCATTTTTAAAAACATGAAGGTGACAGCTGTGAGGAGAATGGATTGGATGGAGGGGAGACAAGAGTAGTTTGTAGGAGCTGAGTTGATGGATCATAAAAGAGAGTACAATGGCTTGTACTAGGGTGGTGGAAATGGAGATGGAGAGAAGTTGGTAGATTTTAGATTTATTTTGAGGGTAAGATCAAAGTACTTGGTGATAGATGATTGGACTTGAGAGATGAAGTGGCATGTCAAGAGTCTCTCCACATGGTTCTGGCATAAGCAAATAGGTAATGGCATCAACTTCTCATGTGGGGAACACTAACGGGGGGAGGAGAATTTGAAGAGGGGAAGATAATGAGTTTAGTTCATGACATGATTAGTTTGAGAAACTTTAGGGACATTTAAGTGAGAGGTTAGGATATGTTGATTATAAAGTCAGGCTTCAGAGATAAGATGCATAAATAACTTGTGGTGAGTAGGAGGCATAAGTTTAACTATGAGAGATTATTGAACAAGTATAGAATGGGAACAGGACTAGAATGAGGACAGCCTAGAACTGAACACAGAGTCTCAAGCAGCCATGGTCAGAAGTAAGAGGAAATCTGAAGAATGTGTCATGATGGATGCAAAGTGAATAAATTTCTCAAGTCTGCTTTGGTCAACCAAGTAGACTTCTGAGGAGAGACAGAACACAAGATGGAGACTAACTAGCATCACTTATCTTTAGTAACGTGGAAGTTGTTCATGATTTTAGTAAGAGCAATCTTGACAGGTTCAAAGTAAATGGAGGAATATATGGTTGATGAGGATGTGGACTCAGCATACATAAATATTCTTTGAGAGATATTTCACCTTGAAATGGAGTCGAGATATTGGGTAGGTAGCTTGAAGGAATTGTAGGATTCAAAGAAAGCATTTTTAACATGGGAGATGCAGAGTATACTTGATATCTAATTGGGAGGATCCCAAAGACAGTGGGAGGAGACAGAAGGAATAACAGCTGAACCAGGTTCCTGAGAGGGTGGGAGAGTGCTGCATGAAGCATCCTGGCCTTTGATGGGAGGAGAGAAACTCCTCCTTGTGCACAAGAAGCGATGGAGGAGAGGATGGACGCAGCCTCTTAGATTTGGCGGAGGGAATTTGAAGGAGCTCACATCTGTGACTTCCATCAGTGTGATAAAGAATGAGGCAAGGTAGTCTGCTGACATAATAGGAGGAGACAAAAGGGAGTGGGATTGGAAAATTTAAGGAAAGTGGAGAATTGTAGATACAATTGTTTCCAAATATTCTGGAGTTCAGGTCTCTCCAGAGACCAATTTTATGTAAGTTTGTTTTGCTTCTTGGTTTTTTTGGATCTTGATTTAATTTATACTACTTCTAGAAGCAAACTTCTTTTTAAGCTTGAGGGGAAATATAATAGCTATTTGGGAAATATTTTTAGTTTTATACTATCACCAGGGATCCAAAGTGATATTCTTCATTTTCAGTTTTATAAGTAAATATTTCTCTCCAGGATTTTATTTTGTCTAAGTTTCTATATTATCTATGTATCTATGTATCTATGTATCTATCTATCATCTATCTCTGTTCATCCATCCATTATATCTATTTAAATTTTAATAAGCTGGAAGCAATTTTGAAAATCAAAAGGAAAAAGAATGTAGTAGAAAGTAAAAACTGCCTGTAATCAATCAGTGAAATTCCTGAATATATTTTTCCCCTGGTGAATCACTATGGAATTCTCTCCTCTCGTCTTAAAATTGCCATCAAAGACCTAAAGCCTCTCTTGATTGTTTTTCTAAATGTGCGGGGGCTGTATGTACTCAGATTGCTTCTTGATAATTCAAGCTTAAATTTTCGGCACAGTGATCTCCACAAGAAGTTAAAACAGTTCTTTCCCAGGAACCATGCCACATCACTACCCAGCTTAGGGGTATAGTGTTCCCTGTTTACCTACAAAAGAATCCTTCTCTGTCTTCCAGGGAAACTTATTTATTTATTTGCTGAGCTAACATCTGCTGCCAATCGCCCTTTTTTGCATGTGAGCTGCTGCCAGAGCACGGCCATTGAGAGACGAGTGGTGTATGTCCATGACGAGGAACTGAACCTGGGCCTCCAAAGCGCGGCATGCTGAATGTAACCACTAGACCACTGAGTGGGCCCCAAATTTATTTACTTTTTAATGACAGTAATATCTTCATTTATTCCTGACTGAAAACATTAGCAGCAAAATGCAAAAGCATTTGTCACTAGGATTGGCTGAGTTTCTTCTTAATTAGCCAGATTAAGAAGATGATGGTAAGTCACCTGTAATTACACCACATAATAAAAACACTGAAAATCCTGATAGAAGGATTATTCCTATCTTTTGAAGTCTTGTGTTAGTCAAATTCCTTCTTACATCCAACACTCGCTAACATGCCTTTGTTGCCAGTCCACAAGGATTGCAAGCTCTTTTTCTCCTTTCTGCTTTTTCTCCCCAAATCTCCCCAGTACATAGTTGCGTATTTTAGTTATGAGTCCTTCTGGTTGTGGCATGTGGGACACTGCCTCAGCGTGGCCTGACCAGCGGTACCATGTCTGCACCCAGGATCCAAACCAGCGAAACCCTGGGCTCCCGAAGCCGTGTGTGCAAACTTAACCACTCAGCCACGGGGCCGGCCCAGCAAGCTCTTTAATTCTATTGAATCTTAGAGTCAGACTGTGCTTTAGATGAGATGTAGTTCAATTCTCTCAATGGGAAAACTGCGGATTAAAAGGTTATGAGTTGCTAAAGGTCACAGGGTAGATATTGGTCTCTCTGATGTATCTCAAGCCTGGCACACAGTAATTGCTCAGTAAATAATTTTGAACCTCCATACTGATTTCCATAATGGCTGTGCTAATTTTCAGTGTGAGAGTTCCTCAAAAAAGTAAAAATAGCGCTACTATGTGATCCAGCAATTCCACTTCTGGGTATATATCCAAAAGGATCGAATTCAGAATCTTAAAGAGCTATCTGCACTCCCACGTTCATTGCGGCGTTATTCACAAAGCCAAGATATGGAAACAACCTAAACATCCTTTAGCAAACGAATGGACCAAGAAAATGTGATACACACACACATGCACACACACACACACAGAGGTGCAGACACACACACACACACGGGAATATTATCCAACTTTAAAAAGAGAAGGAAATCCTGCCATTTGTGACAACACTGACGGAGCTGGAGGACATTTTTATAAGTGCAATAAACCAGACACAGAAAGAGAATTACTGCAGGATCTCTCTTATATGTGGAATCTAAAATAGTCAAACTCACAGAAGTAGAGAGTAGGATGGTGGTTGGCAGGGGCTGGGGAGATGGAGAAATGGGGTGATATGGTCAAAGGGTACAAAGTTCCAGTTATGCCAGATGAATAAGTTCTGGAGATGTAATATACATAGCATGGTGACAGTAGTTAACGACACTGTATTGCATACTTGAAATCTGCTAGGAGGATAGAGTTTAACTCTCCTCAGGGCACACACACAATAGCAACTGTGTAGATGTGATGAATATGTTAATTAGCTTGATTGTGGTGATCGTTTCACAATGTGTATGTACATAAAAACATCGAGTTACACAACCTTAAATATATGCAATTTTTACATGTCAATGATTCCTCAATCAAGCTATTAAAAGATAATTTTGAACTATCTGCCACAGACGTTTCTATCTCCTGTCTTCCAGATGCTGTGATGATGGTCAGAAATTCTTTGATCTTCATGTCTATGCCTTATGATAACTTCTTCAGTATGTGTGATAAGATGTGCAAGAATGTCCACATTACACCTGAAGTCAGGGAGAATTTTCCCATAGACTGGTTTTATCACGAACATTAAAAAGTGACGTTGGGGCTGGCCCCGTCGCCCAGTGGTTAAGTTCACGCACTCCGCTGTGTCTGCTCAGGGTTTCGCTGGTTTGCATCCTGGGTACGGACATGGCACCTCTCATCAGACCACACTGAGGTGGCGTCCCACATGCCACAGCTAGAAGGACCTGCAACTAAGATATACAACTATGTACCAGGGGGTATTTGGGGAGATAAAGCAGGGGGAAAGAAAAAGTGATGTTGGACAAAATGTCTGGAGGCAGTGTAGAAATCCTTAATATTTTAATTCTTGCCTCTTTGGAAAGCTCTCAAAAATTGGTAAGACTCCTCTACAAAATGAATATTCAAGGTGCAGATGGCTACTGACATGGGCTAACAGACTCTCCCGATCTCTCTTGACCTCCCAAAGTGCAGACGTTCTGGCTGTAATATCAGTGCCTTTCAAACGAATATGCAATATCTAAAGTCTGTTTTAAAAGGATTATGTAGAGCTAAAGATTAACCAAACTTTAATTCATTCTTATTTTAAAACGGTGCATACGTGGGCAGAGAATTTTCTAGAGGCCAAATGTCACCATTTTGGTTGCTTCTGCTCTGGAATTAAATACAAACTAGTTAAACTAGATTTGGAAACGAAGCAGGAGTCAAAACGGGGCTTTTTAAAGCTGTTCTAGGAGGTGGGTCACTTTTTGTTGCAAGAAATTAAATTCCGTGGCTTGAGTGAAAGCTTTCAGATTTGCTTCCATGATGCGGAAATGAAAACATTTTGCACAGACTGCATCTAAATGCGGGTGAGTCACCAATCCATATCTGGCCTTCACCCATGTTTGTGTCAAGCTGACACACTGAAATAAATCCCAGCTGGGCCCCGTCTTCTCTTTGAGTGTTTCTTCTCCAGTTTTTACTTGAAAGCATTTCTCGGGGCTGGGAACGGAGCAGAGGGCTATACTGGAGTTTCTGCCAATCTCTTAATTCATAGCAGAGGTGACTGAGAATGTCAGATACTGGATAAATAATAAACACAGGCCTCCATTTAACTCCCAATTTTCAAATCCACTTGCAATAGAAAATTTCTCCAGAAGTCATATCCTAGCCTTTCTGACACCCCTTGGGAAATCTGTGTGGTGGATTTAGCTGTATGAACTTTATTGGTAACTCAATCTTATTTTACATCACCCACTCCCATTCTCCCCTTCCATAGCTTACTCTTCAGAACTGTGCAGCTTCCAAGGACTTTCTTTCTTAAACCATCTTGCCCTTGGGACCTGCATTCACACTAAAGAATACCAAGCCGTGGTCCTTGGACCACTTGCATCAGAATCATCTGGATTCCTCGGCCTCATCTCATCCTCCCTGACTGAACCAAGAGGCAAGGCCCAGACATTTGAATTTTTAAAAGCAAGTTATATAGCTAGATGCATGCATTTGTATAAGTAAAAAGTAGTCACTTTCTCCAATGAACTTAAACCTAGGTATAAAGATTTAAGCTGAAGAAATATGTCTGCCAGGGGGCAGAGGGGTAATTTGTCAGATGACATGAGATATCCTATATCACACCATATTATCATAATTGAAATATCCATGCTCCAAGTAGATGTGTTCAAGGTGCTAAATACTCTTAGAGAGCAGAAAAAGAGAGTCTCTCATTTGTCCTCGGTGCTCCAGGAGCACTTTCATTGTCCTCATTCTTGTACTGGTACCTTATCTTGTTCTGGGATTCCAGAGCATTAGGAGTGTGTTTTGCTCATCTTTGCTTCTTCTCGTTACCTGTGCTGAATGACAGGGACACTGCCTTTGCAGGTGATCTTTGGCCTAATCCAGACAGCTCCCTTCACGGAGTCACTTACTGGTTGGCTGCTCCCCCTCCTGTCCTCATTTTCTGGCACCCACCGCTGACCTGCTGCCCCCTCCCAGTCACGCTGTTACAGAGGAGGACAGACCAGACAGTGGCCCTTCCCCTGGAATTTGCACCGAAGATTGAAAGAGGTCACGAAATCTGTGTTTCTGTGCATGGCTGGCCTGGCAAAATGAAAATCCAGGGTATCAGCATTTTATACCACAAAGACTAGACAATAAAGAAAACCAGTTTTTATTTTCCTTTGTCTTTTTGTAGGTTCACCAACAGTCAAGAGCAGAATGGGATGCATTTACCTAACTTTGCAGACACTGTAAACTAGATCTTAGATTTCTCATATTCTTGTGGTTATTGCCAAACACATGGATGAGAATAGGATGTAAAATGGCTGTGGTACAACATGGTGGTACTAAGCTTCGTGAAGTCAGAGAAGATTGCCTTCCTTTGTACATACAGCTTCTCAATCTATGAATCCCCCCAAAGATTACTTGTTACCATCACAGATAACTGTCAATATTTGCTTTTGTACTGTGTATGTTTTAGCCTAGATATGTTTAGGTGTAAATAAGAGAATACTTAGTAAAAGTAGGAGTAGATTAATCTCGCGTAACAATAAATACAATGACAGCAGATTAGAGGGTTGATGCCCAGTCCTCTCCTTCTCCCTCCTCAGCATGTGGATGGCATCTCTCCTCCAGGCTGTGAGATGACTGTCACCACCCCAAGCATCCTACTCTCAGACTCCAAGAAGCACGAAACTGGCTGGGAGTAAAATGGCTTTCTCCTCCTGCTGTTCTCAGCATTTGTTCATTTTTGGTCAGGAAGGAAAATATTTCCTCTGTGTGCTTCTAGATCCTTCTGGATAGGACCAGGTTAAATGTCTACCCCATCATTGATGGTGATATCCTTGACATTTCTATACTTTTGATTTCCTGAAAGCCAGCAGTAGCCTCCCTGACATTTCTCCCCCAGCCCTTCCGAAGGTTGCCTTAGACTCAGTTCTCTGGATTAAATCCTGTCCTACAGGAGTTTCTACTCTTCTGACTGAATTTTACTGAGACCATTGCCTTCTGTGTTCTCAACTGTTTCAACTGGATTTGTTCCTCTTTATGGGAAAAGAACCTGAAAGATTACCTTGTTCTGTTCTATTATGTTTTGGACTTCATCTCATCTGGCAGAGTGTAAACTGGAATAGGCATTATCATGTTTAGACACAGGTGCGACATGCAATAGTGCTCAATACACACCTATGTGTGTGTGTGTGTGTGTGTGTGAATGGGTGGGTGGGGGCCTGGTCAGCAGCCCCAGTTGAGCCCAGCCTTTGAGTCCACCTAACCAGATATGTGAGATATGTGAGTGAAGAAATCTCCAGATCACGGCAGTCTCCCCACACCTTGAGTCATCCCCCGCATTCAGTATTAATGCTCCGGGCACTATGGAGCATAAGCAAGCCATCCACCCAGTGCCCTATCTAAATTCCTAACAGAACATGTGAGAATTATAAAATGCTTGTTGTTTTCCTGCACTCGATTTTAGGAAGGTTCGTTACACAGTCAGAGATAACCGTAACCTGAGGACAGGATTTGAAGGTTCTTGGGTCTTCTCATCAAATGCCATTTTAATATTTCCCCTTTCCATCAAGGTTAATCTTTCCACAACTAGTCTGTAAGCCCTTAAGGCCGTGTTTTAGATTTATGCTGCATTTCCCTTGGAACTGAACACACTACTGGGAACTCAGGAGGAGCTTTCCAAAATCTGTATCGGCTAACTGGCAGGGTGGCGCCCGGACTCTGCCACAGGAGCTAACACTGACCACAGGTTCCGAGAGTTTCCAAAATAATTCTTTTTATGGTGGAGCATGTGGGATGCCAAGTGCACAAAAGAGTTAGACAGAACTTTCCTGAGGCAGTATTGCATGCTTGCACCACATTTTTGGTGTGTATGTTGTTGGCTGTATTTGGAATCCTCTTTTTAATTGGAAAATGTATCATTTCACTTGACCTCATGGTATATGGAAAAGAAAATGTCGTCTCAGAGTTTGGCGTTACACATTGGGAAACTTCCTAACTTTTGAAGTTAGGAAGAAGATGAACCAAGACCAAGAACTACTACTACTATGGTACTGGCAGGACGCGAACTCACTTAAGAGACTTGAGGAGTGGCCTTGTCACCATTTTTGTCCCTACTCCCTGATCTTTAAGAATCAGGATCATTGCAAATTTTGACTGCACAGGGATGTTTATTAGATTAAGTAAGTTAATAAATCCAAAGTAACCCTGGAATTTAAAATGTTATGTAGACACTAAGTATTACTATTTGAATGAATCTTTGTAATTGTACCTAACTGCTCTCATAAGACATTTTATTAATTAAATAAATAAAATACTGCTCTAATGAAGCGTTAAGCACCTATTTTGGCATATTAAAAGAAAAAGGAATTATTCAAAAACCAGGCTTAAATTACGATAATAAAATGATTTCCTGGGCATCTCTCCTTCTTTCCTGTTGCAAACATCTCGGTAGTGGGCCCTGCTCTTCTGACTGTAGCTGTTCATGGGGTGCAGCTGTAGAGTGCAGGAAGCAAATGCCAGGCACGTAAAGAGTGATTATCTCAGAAACAACATCTGGCACCCTTGCTGGGCTTCAAAGGCAGATGCTAACGTGCTAATGCCAACATTTCTCAAGAGATCTGCCCAGTGTGCAACTGCTCTCTGGCTCAAATGCCACCCCATTCCCAGATGTCACAATGCTTCCCGTGTCACCTTCCCATGAACGAGAATGAAAGGATTTCGGAAGTTCTATGCCTTCATCTTATGGGAAAGGTGAACCATCTCAGGTATGTTAACAACCAGGACTTGGCACTGTGCCTGAACTCCAATTTCACCTCTGTCTGTGCCACACAGGCACTCATTAGCTCTCTTTTTGATCTAGATATGCAAACATTGACCGCTGCCTGTGCTACCAAGATTGGGACCACAGTGGCTATATCTTAAGCTTTTGTGCATCCTTCACAGTACGAAATGAATAAATGCTTTTTAATTAATTGTTTAACTTAATCACAATTCAGTTCACTTGGAGGGAATAAATGCATGCTGGAAAAAGAAACTGATACACTTGTTTTCTGAATACAAAAGAGTCAGTTGAGAATTGCGTTTTACATAATACTTGAAATCAAGTCAAATTCCAAAAACTAAGCAATTCCTTCTAATTACTGAGCCATCTTGAGTGTCTTTGAAAAGAGTGGATGAGAGGCTTCCAAGCAGGGATTAGCTTTATTCCTGGGAGCTAATAGAAGCTCTAAACTATGGGATCAATAAAGAGTGCAGCCAGAAGGTTCTTTTGGCCTTATCTTGAGTGAGAGGAGAAGGATGAGTTCAAAAATCATTTTTCTCCTTCAATCTATTTCACACTATCACCTTTCCAAGAATTCCAATTGAGAATTGCTCAGTTTGAACTCAGAACTTGCCATGACATTTGACCCCATAAAGCTATCCTCTAGGATGTGTAGTGGGAGAATGAGGACACTTTATTTATCTAAGTGAAACTCAGTGCTGCCTGGTCCACGTCTGTGTACCCATGGTTTACCCTCTACTCTTCTCTTCAGTGACTATTCTAGTCCTCCATCCTTCTCAGACTTCCCTCATCACCGACCTTTCTCATTTCTCAAAAATAGATGCCATGCAACTGGAAATCCCTTATTCTTTGCATCCCCACCTAAACATTCCCTGAATTTGTGCCTTTGTTTTTTCTTTGTCCTTGTAACAGAGGATGAGGCAGCCAACATCCCGTATGGCAGCAAGAGCAATCCCAGAGTCCTTGTATGAGAGCCTCCTTTGCTCCAGACCCTGCCTTTGAGACAGACAAAATGAAGATTACAAACACATTCCAGCCATGGTGACAATATGCCAATCACCAAAGAGGTAATTAAGGCAACACTGAAGAGCAGGACAGACTTCTGGGGACAACAATGATTAAGCACAAGCATGTTGCTGTCTACACCTGTGACAGTAATTAAAATGACCAGGGGGGAATGGGTGGTGCTGGTAGTCTGGTAACAATGCAGGGAGCGTTACACTTAGTCTCCCTTTTGCAACTGAAATCAGGAGTGTTCAGAAATGGCTGCAGTAGGAGGCCAAAAAGCAAATATGAAACCATATTAAATAAGTGGACAGTGCATCCCTTTATGAGGAAATTCCATCTTTTTCTAGAGGAGGCCAAACTAAAAGAAGAAGAAGAAAATGAAGAAGGAGGAGGAAAAGCTTCACAAAATTCACAGAAAAATGCAACTTCTGGCATGGATCACCTCCCATCCCCCCAGGCTGCTGAGGAAATGAGTCGTTAGTTGAAACTTCTATCAATCATTCTAGGAGA
The DNA here is from genome assembly GCF_041296265.1 of Equus caballus. Lineage (NCBI taxonomy): Eukaryota > Metazoa > Chordata > Mammalia > Perissodactyla > Equidae > Equus > Equus caballus. Next base: position 42,620,906 of record NC_091698.1, on the reverse strand, counting down.
ATTCTGACAGTATCCAAGTGACAAAACAATGTTTGTGGAAAATATTAAGATTAGTAAGACCTAAGTACTAAATAGTGGAAAATGAATGAGACAAAGGTACTGGCAGAAATCTAGAATATGTTAGACTGGGAATGCAGGCTTATATTCTGGCCATGGACATTTGCTTCCTGCATGCTGAATTCTCACATCTGTGTCTCCCTTTTTAAGCCTCCCCAACACTTGAGAGTAAGATTTCTTAGATGTTGGGTCTACTGGCTGGGAAAGTAGTTGTTGACTCTTTCCTTTGAAAATCTTCCAGACGAGCTGCATTCTGACTGGGGCTGTGCTCTTCCGTGAAGCAATGGGGTGATGAGCAAGACAGTCCACGGCAGCTTCTTTTATCAACATGGTGATTAGCCTGCAAGAGATGTGCATATTCACAGGCCTTGTCTCATTCGTCCAGAGTCACCTACAGCGTGTAATTTTAAAGCCCTGTGAAATTCTTCTTCTGGCCGCTTCTCAAACACGGCATGCTTTTCAATGCTGCCTCCCCTACAAGCCATTTTCCTATGCTCTTCCCTTTGCAGGGATGACTCTGGTCCTTCCTTCACCTGGCAAAGTGCCTACATATCGTTTAAGACCAAGAATCCCACACGCTCCAACTTCCCTAGGGGGGGTGAGTTACTTCCTCTTCAATACTTCTCCTGTGTCATTTTCCACATCTCAGTCCAGGGCTGTATTCATAGTTATGTCTCTGTTGTTATGTTGTGAATACCATGGGGCAAACTCCACGTTGTTGTATTTTCAATAACATGTAGAGGAAGTTTGAACAAATTGAAGTCATTTAACAGTTGAAATAATGAACTCCACAAAATGTATTTTTACCTTTCCTCTCTATATTAAAGCTTTGATGTCTGTCAAAAGCTGATTCTCAAAGAAAGGCTAATAACTAGAGTGGGGGTTTTTTGGTTTGTTTTTTTGGTCATTTCTAATGAGAATGGGTATCAGATTGTTTTCTGAGAGTGAGTTTTGATAAGGGAAAAGAGGTGAGAGGGCAAAGGTACCGTGTAGCAGTGAAGTGGGGAACAAAGAACCACAGAGAACAAGGAGGCAAAGATACTAAACACAATCAACGGACATCCCAATTCTCCTCAGGCCTGGCCTCACTCAATCAGCCTTCTCCATCTCACTGCATGACCACGAGCGCCATTACATGTCCAGGTTAGAGCACTTCTCATTAAATAAAAGCAAGGAAGGGGCCGGCCCCGTGGCTGAGTGGTTCAGCTCACGTGCTCCGCTTTGGTGGCCCAGGGTTTCGCAGGTTCGGAACCCGGGTGCAGACACGGCACTTCTCCTCAGTCCATGCTGAGATGACATCCCACATGCCGCAACTAGAAGGGCATACAACTAGAATACACAACTGTGTACCAGAGGGCTTTGGGGAGAAGAAGAAGAAGGAAAAAAAAAAAGATTGTTAACAGATGTTAGCACAGGTGCTAATCTTTTTTTAAAAAAAAAGGAAAAAAGGGAATAATAATAATAATAATTCCTTTATCAGATATTGCATTCATTGCAGTGCTTGGCTGTGAGTCCTTCATTTTAGTAGCATCATACTGTTAGCTGTACGCCCATAACTTGAGCGTGTGCATGGGTTAGACATTGTTCCTTCAGCCTCATGCACGAAGATCCATGATCATTAAAGATAAAGGGCTTGACACTTAGGAAGACTGTACAGGTGGCATATAAATAATACGCATATTTGTAATAGTGTGTTACATGCTATTACTTAATTTTAAACTAGAAGAGAACAACTTTCTAGCTATTTCAAAGAAGAAGATATTAGGTGTTTTTGAATTGATCAACATCTTTGTTGGGAAATGTCCAATAACATTTGACTGTAGGACTCTAAATATGAAGAATGCCTGGAGGGAACCCTTTCTGAAGTGAAGTTGAACCCTTCTGGCCCTCAGTACTGGTGCTGTTGACTGAGATCTGTATTCTTGGGAGCTGTGGAGTGCTGACTTAGGGTGGATTGGCTTCCCATGGCTCACCTTTCATTCCATCTCCAGTGGTGCGATTTAGAACAAAGAAGAGTATCTTTAGGGTGAGCATTTTTCCCTCTGCCTGGCCTTCAGGCTGTTGACCTTCTGCTGCTTGCCCATCCAGGCATGGACTTCCCTATCCCTCTCTTTTGTCATTTCTTTTCCTTCTAGCACATTCTTTGGCGGTTAATTTCAGTTTAAATAGGATCCTCTGTTGCACAACCTTATTTGGCTATAGTAGATTCCCGGAAAACATAAATCCATTTTCATTGTGCCTGAGGCACGAAGTTCTTCAGAGAATCCCTTGATAGGCAGCAGTGCACAGGGGCTAAGCTAACATTTATTTAGCCTGAAGCACAGAAAAATCCTCAGAAACTTTTAAAGAACAAAAATGGTGAACAACAAACAAAAAACTCTGACCTGTTATGGTCAGGCATTTTTACTTAATTTTTTAATCCAGGAACCCACAGCTCAATGAAAATATGAAATTGCAAATGTTATTCCCTTCATGCTTCAACTTTAATATTTTCAGGAAGAGCTGTGGTCAGTATATATGTCACATTGGGTTTTGAATTTAGCAAACTCATTTTCTCATCAGTCATTCCAGGGAGCATCAGAGTCTTATGGGAACAGTCAACAAGGTCATTTGTACCACATCCCTATGTGGGAGAGGGATGTGTAGTCAGTTTATTAGGAGAGGAAGAAAATCAAGTCATCTAGCCATGTTGGGGAGGGAGTGGGTGAGTCAGGGATGAATACAGACTCAGGTCACCATTTATGTGTCTCTACAGTAACCCACTGATGCACCTTGACATGAAAGATTAACAGGAACAGGTAACACTTGAATAGCATCAGCTAGATGCATTTAATTCGCACAACTGTCCTATAGCGTGCATATGTTTTTATCCTCACCTTACAATAAGAAAACCAAGGAACAGCAAAATTGAGCAATTTACCCACAGTCACACAGCTAGCAAACAGTGAATGTTCTCTCATGTTGGGGAGATATTTTGTTTATTTGTTGCTGTTTTGTTGCAAATTAGGAGTCTTTTCCAGTGGGATCTCGAGCTGAAACTACATCTCGTCTTTGAGCAATTGTGCCTGCTTCCACAGTGTAGCTGATAGGATTCTTGGATTGTTTGCTTCTGCACCGCGGAAAATCAAAATCTTTGCAATCACAAGTATTTTAGGCTGCTGTGACACTGGGTAATTGAGGGACTGGCATTGATTGCCATTCGACTCTCACTTTTAGGTCAGAGTGCAAGCAGATGAAGATTGATGATGGGTTTAATTGTTTTGGTGCAAGATCTGAAAAAAAGCCCAAGGCTTTCGGAGCCCACATTCTGTTCAGTCTTTCCTGGTCACACCGTGTGTGATGGGATGCAGCTGGAGTCCACAATTTCTCCTCCTTCTGCAAGGGCTGGGAAATAGAAGTTGCACAGTTCCAGGCACCTTCTCTGTATGATAGCTGGCATTTCACAATGTGGCATCCCCAGTGACGGGGCCCATCAGGAACACGCTGGGAAGGCCTCCATGAAAGGATCTGGCACCTATTCCCTGATGTTCTTTGATATTTTCTTTAATTGTTCAAGGCGACTGGAGAAAACCTTGAAACACCTGAGCCTTTCAAACCAAGAGCGATAAGAAACACTTTCTCCCAAGGATCCCCAGAATTTATTGCTCAGGTCGTCATTCAATTGACAACATATTCTGTGCTGTAGCTCAACAAAATGGACCTCTTTGGTGCAGGATGCAGTTTCTAGTCCACCCTCCCCCACCGTGGCTTTTGACCAACCCAAATGTATTTTAATAGATTCAAAATAATATTCTTTTTTTAATAATGAGATTTCCTGTGAAATGTGCAGCAGAGGGATGCAAGGGACAACCAAATAATTATGCACGTCCTTTGCTTTCTGAATAGAACTTGAGTAGAAAAGAAAAATCACATTCCTTCAGTTGAAAGCGGAATGAGAGCAGAGCTGAGACAGGCAAAGAAAGATTTCCTCGGCACATATATCACTGCTGAGTCAGACGGACTCCGGGAACAAATGCCCTTCAACCTAAGGACGTTTAGCATTTTGGAGCCTTGCATAAAACTATTTCCTCTCCAGGGGAAGGTTCATGAGTGCTCAGGGAAACAGTGGTAACCAGGTAGAGACAGTGTTTCTAAAAGGGAGTAATGTCACTTGAAGAGATGTTGCCATTCATTCACAGGAGTTAAATTAAGAGCTATATTTATAGAATCTCCAAGGTGTGGATCTTGTGCAAAGAAAATGAACCTACTTTACTTCGGATTGGAGCAGAAGGCATTAATCAGAAATGCATTAATGGCAAAATCTATCTTTTTTCCTTTTTTTTTTTTTTGCTCGGAAAGATTCACCCTGAGCTAATGTCTGTTGCCAATCTTCCCTGTTTTGGGTTTTTTTTTTCCTCCCCAAAGCCCCAGTATATAGTCATACATTCTAGTTGTAAGTCCTTCTAGTTCTTCTATGTGAGCCGCTGCCGCAGCATGGCTACTGACAGACTGGTGGTGTGGTTTCATGCCCCAGAACTGAAGCCAGGCTGCCAAAGCAAAGAGTGAACTTTAACCACTAGGCAATCAGGGCTGGCTTGCAAAATCCATTTTTAACCACTTCTTATGCTAAATCTACTCCAGCATCCAGCATGGTGGGTGACCTGTAAAATTCTGATTACCCGCTAACAATGAGGGCCAGTGGCCTTGTGCCCTGCAAACCTCTCCACCTCGTTCTCTGCATTTCCAATTCCCTTGCTACCTGTCCTATCTTCAGTTGCCCGCAGCCCAAGGTCTGGCTAGAGCTGTAACTCCTAGATTGTTAGTAAAGCAATTTGATCTAAGTGCCATAAGGAAATTGGTACATGTAGGTAGTATACTGCACAGAAAGCAGTGTGGGAGTGGAAAGCAGACCGGACTGGCTGAAGGAGGGCCTCAGCTTTACCAATTAATAGTCTTTAACTTTGGAATCAATGCTTTATCTCTCTGAGCTTTCATTTTCTCACCTATAAAATGAAGCTAATAACTCCAAAACTGAATGCCCTTGTATGAGATAGATGCGACAGTGCACATGAAGTTTGTAGCCCAGCACCTGGCATGTGGCATGTGTCCAATCTGATGCCAATTCCCTCACCTTTCCCTTAACTGTGATATTCTTTCCAGGAGCAATTGCTTTGTAAAAGAGGACTGGGGAGAAACACTTTCCTTTCCTTTGGAGCATTAACCTCTATTTGTGGCTTCCTGGGCACCATGACCTTTCTCCAACCCCTTGGATCTCCCCCGACCCATGGGGACTAACACAGCCTGCTGACAATATTAACATAGCCTGGTGCTAAGGACATGGGAGAAAGGGCTCTGCAAAGGACTCTGCAAAGGGACAGTCCCAGACTCACATCCCAACTCTTCCATTTATTAGCTAGTTGTGTGACCTTGGTTAGACTTTTTAACATTTCTGATACCCAGTTTCTTCAACTGTAAAATGAGACTATAGTAGTATCTACTTTTTTGGGGCATCCTTGCTAATATTTATTGAGAGTTTGCAAGGCATCAAAGTCCTCTTCTAAGTTTCTTAAATGTTCTCCTATTTGTGCATTACAACATCCTATTAAACACTTTCTTTAAAATATTCCCTCATCATAAATGGGGAACAGGAGGCTCCGAGGGCTTACCAGGATTAGACAGAGCTGGGATCTGAATCCAGGCAATCCCACTCAGAGACTATGGTTTTGAAAACCACACAGCCTCTCCTCAAACATCTGGTACATAATTGGCACTCAAAGATGTAATATTGGTTCCTTCCTACAGATGCTGCATCCCCATGTGGAGATAAAGCAAACACCTGTGGGAGCTGAGAACTCCTACCTCTCCTGAGCCTACCTGGCTGGTGCTGTCCACACCAACTGAGGAAGCAAATAGTAGAACCACCTAGAGGGTCCCTTCCATCCTTGAACCTGGGAAAGAAAGGACTCGGGAGTTGTTGAAAATGACCCTTAGGGTCTTAAACTCAATGTAAGATTAGCAAAAACTGCTCTCACACTGGAACACTTGTTCTGTTGCATCCTCATAAATCCTGGGGAAATGTTATTGGCTGAGGTGTTTGGGAGGAGAAACATTTTTGCTGCTAAGCAACTCAGTGCTCATGTCACAGAACAGAACTTATCCAGAGCTTATCTAAATCCTCGTGGGGTCAGAAAACTCATTGTAAGGTCTGGTCCCTGGAGAGTCCAGTAATTGGTGACTTTGGTTAGATCTGAAACACAGTTAGGGAGGACTCTTCTTCTTAAGGTAGTTGCCTATCATTAAATCCTGTACGCTATGGGCTCTCTCTATCAAAATATTCTCTCCATACAGAAAGAATTTGATCTAGGAAAGAAGTTGGAATTAGTGTAATGACATAGGGTGGGAGAGCTTGGCTTGGAAAAGATGCTCTTCTTGTTTAGGTGACTGTCAAAGATCAGCAAATCCTCTCTTTTCATAACCTGTCATTTATATCAGTAACTATTTTATCCAACACTTATAATAATCAGGCAGTGATAACAATAAGGCAAGGCTGTCTATATGCCTAGAATGATGCCATTACAGAGTAGTAACTTTATCCAAAAGAGAATCTTGAAGAATGTTTTATTTGCATCTCAAATAGTTCTCTTATTAAACTCAGATACCTGTGGGAAAAGATCACCCTTGACTATTAACCAGCTAACAGTAACTGATTCTATAACATTTCTCTAAATTCAAGACCACACTGGAATGGATCAAAAAATAAATGGCTGGTGTTGGCACTTGGTCCTCTAGGAGGGCGTGAGTTGGGTCTGAGGCAAATATTTCCTTTATTTCATTCCTTTTTTAGCATTTCTTTTTTCTTTGAGAGTGATGGCTTGGAAGTCCCCTTTGATAGTAACCCACACAAATGTATCATTTTCTTCTCAGTGGTTAAAACACTGTTTTTATGACAGCCTTTGCAAATGGCTTACTTAGGTGTTCACAACAGTCTGTTTCATCTTTCTATGGAGATTATCATTGCAAGAATTTGAACTACTCTGCAAACATTAATTAACTAAGCCTGTATAGGTAAGGATTACTACATCCTGATTCTGTTGCAGGGAAAAAGTAACTGTTCCCAGATTTTATTGGCACTTTTCTTTTAACTATAGACATCAGTATTCATTTAAAATATGCATATAGACATAATTTCTTACTTTACTGGAATGTTATCTCTTTAGCATAAAATTAAATTGTTCTTTTCAACTAGTTCACTTTTACGGTGGCAAATTAATTAAAAATTGGTGATATCTCCTCAAGTAGATTTTTAAGTGTAACTTTTCTTCTTAAATTTGTGTAGTTAAATCACATGTTCCCCCTCTTAGGCAGAGTTTATGTGTCATTTTAATTAAATTCCTTGTAGATTACTTCAAGATAGCAGCTTCTTGCTGTCTCATCCAATGTCCTGGGAGACTACACAGGGGATGTTAGTCCCAAAGACTTGTTCCTTAGCCAGGTTAGATATGCCAGCAAAGCTCTATCACTGTGCAACACTGGGGTGAGATAGAGACTGACATACAGACCAACACCATGATAAATCATCTTCAAACATCCATTTTTGTGTGAGGTGATGGAAAATTTAACCTTAGGAACTATCCTGTGTGGGAAAGCCATAACTTGATGAAGAAATGAATATAACTCACAGCCAAAATTAAGTCTGTTGGGCAAGAGCCCAAGATGGCTTTGTATATCATTTGTGCATAGATATCTTTAACAACCAAATAAAATCTCTAAATTTGGCCAAGGAAATGAAATCCTTAATCTAATCTAAAGTAGATATAGACGTTTGAGTAAATGTACTGGAAAGTTCATTTTCTTCCCTGTATTTTAGCAACTTCTCTGAGATTAGATGATTTACTCAAGTTCCCGGACAAGACAATCAGAGCGAGTGATTCATTTCTAAAGTGCTAGAATGAGCTTGCATGGCACTTTGGGAGAGAATATTACATGAAATGGGTTTTTTTTATGGTGTTTCTAAGAAATAATGCTTCTTCTCAGACTTGCTCCATTCAGATTTGGTCTAATGGTGTCGCATGGTTGAAGATTATTGCCTGGTGCTCTAATAAAAGAGCCAGATATTCAAATATGTTTTGTCCTTCCCAAGATAAGAAAAACAAGGGTAAAATGCACTGGACCTGTGTTGATTTGGTCGTGTGGTGATTTTCTGAATATTCTTAGTAATATCTTGCAAAATATTTTATTGTTCATACTTGAGATCATTTGAGGCCAACCTTTTATCTTTTAACAGTCTTTAGTTGACAAAGAGTGGGCAAAATCTTTCATGAAAAGAAAAAAGAGAGAAAAGAGAGATTTGGATATGAGAAAAATTGATAAGACCACTTTAAGGTATTATTGATAAAAGCGTAGGTTCAGTCCATCTACACAGCGGGATGTACAGTCATTGCTGTCATAATTTGTTCCTAGGGACAGGAAGACCCTGTTTAGTAAGTTCTAGAATGAGCCTTCTTATTCTTGCCCAGTGGAATCATCCACAGCAGCAGAGAGTATTTATCAAAAAATTTGCCATAAAATATTTAATCAGAAGGAAGTTTCTCCAGAGGTTGCAGGAAGAACATAGTCTATGAAGCAAGACCTGAATTCGTGTTCTGATGGTGCCATTTATCAGCTCAGTAGCTTTGGAAAATTACTTAACCTTTCTAAGCCTTGGTTGTTAATTTGTAAAATGGGATTATTTACCACACTTGCTGGAGTAGGTGCTGTTGGTGTTTTGCCAAGATCCTTCTTACCTGGCTCTGCACCTACCACGTGCTGCTGTAGGGTTTGGCCGAAAATGATTCACACTGCACTTTCTCCAGAGAACTACCCTTGGCAGATGGCAGCCAGTTCACCCAAAATGCCTAGAAGGTTGCATCTCCTGCTCCCAGCAACCGCCACACAGCCAATAACTGACTAACGTAGGGGCACAAAAGCCTGGCCCCTTTGCCTAAATGTGGGAGAGCTCTGTGATGCTTTTCAGACTCCAGAGCTCTCTGTGGGATTAGGCTGAGACAAACCTGCACTGGACCACTTGTTTCCTTGGCTTTTTTCCCTAAGATGTCTTGCATCTCTCACTTTCTATGTGTTTTTCCTTAGAACACTCCCTCAATAAATTTCTTGCCCAGGATTTTCATCTTATGCTCTACTTTTAGAGAATCTTACCTCAAACACCTGCCCTATTTCATGAGATATTTATAAAGGTCAAAGAGATGATATGTTTGAAATCGTAATGAAAACTATCAAAGTGACAGCCCTGTGCAAAAGAATGAAACTGGAGCCTTGTCTTACATCATACACAAAAATAAACTCAAAATGGATTAAATACTTGAATGTAAGACCTGAAGCCACAAAACTCCTAGAAGAAAACACAGGGGGCAAGCTCTTTGACATTGATCTAAGGAATGGTTTTTTTTGGATTTGACACCAAAAGCAAAGGCAATAAAAGCAAAAATAAACAAGTGGGACTGCATCAAACTAAAAAGATCTGCCAAGCAAATAAAATATCAACAAAATGAAAAAGCAACCTACAGAATGGGAGAAAATATTTGCAAATTATATATCTGATAAGGAGTTATCCAAAATATATAAAGAACTCATATAATTCATAGCAAAAAAACAAACAATCCAACTGAAAAATGGGCAGAGGAGCTGAATAGACATTTTTCCAAATAAGACATCCAAATGGCTAACAGGTACAGGAAAAGGTGCTCAACACCACTAATCATCAAGAAAATGCAAATCGAAACTACAAAGAGATATCACCCCACACCTGTTAGAATGGCTATTATCAAAAAACATAAGTGTTGATGTGGATGCTAAGAAAAGAAACCCTAGTGCATTGTTGGTGAGAATGTAAATTGGTGCAGCCACTACAGAAAATAGTATGGAGGTTCCTCATGTTATTGTTATTAGAAGGCAGTGGATTTGTTCTATAATTTTTCTGTGTTTATAAGACTTTCCCTAGTTTCTTGGGTTTCTAGCGTGAAAGTAATCAAGGACTTTCTAATCTTGTAGAAACCTTATCAAAGATGGTAAAGGAAATATCACTACATATATGAAATCAGTTTTTCAAGGGATTTTTCACAACTATGCTAGAAGGGAACATGTAGATGCAATGTGCATAAACGATCATTATCCCCTCTCTGTTGCTCAAGCGTTATCACAATCATTGTTATCATAAAAATAAAAGTGGCAATGGGTTATAGTAGGAAGAACACAGCCCATAGCCACATTTTAAAGCCACCTTCTCTTACGCTCGGCTTCTGTGTATTGCTGTGTTCCAGATTAAAGAGTACTCTGACTTAGAGCTCTTGACAAAAGACAGAAAGATTATGTTTGGTGTTGTGAGCCCACCACATAATTATTGATGGGGAAATTAAGTTTCAAAAATTCTCATTTTTCAAGGGACATTTATTGGTTGTCTAGGTTCTGGGCTAGATGGTGAGGTTGTCTCATTCTCTTTGTCAAGAAGCTAATATTCTTATGAAGGATGACTGATTCTCAAATCATTAATTATAATACAATATGAAAAGTTGAATGCAGAAGCAAGAGATTTTGCTATGAGAGCAAAGTGGCAAAAACTTGCTAAATATCATGAAGATGTTTCATGTCTATAGTGGATTGAAAAGTGTCCTCCAAAAATTTGTGTCCACCTGGAACTTTAGAACATGACCTTGTTTGGAAATAGGGTCTTTGCAAATGTAATTAGTTAAGTTAAAATAAGGTCGGCCTGGATTCAGGTGGGCCCTAAATCCAATGACTAGAGCCTTTATAAGGAGAGGACACACAGAGACAAACAGAGATACATGATGACAGAGACAGAGATTGGAGAGACGCAGACACAAGCCAAGGATTGCCAGCAACCACCAGAAGCTAGGAGAACATCATGTAACAGATTCTCCTGCAGAGCCCCCAGAAGGGCTCAACCTTGCTAACACCTTGATTGCAGACTTCTGGCCTCCTGAGCTGTGAGAGAACAAATTTCTCTTGTTTTAGGCCCTTCAGTTGGTGGTCATTTGTTATGCCAGCCCCATGAAACTAATACAGTGACTCTATGTTCTTCCTCCTAGAAAAGTATTCCTTCCTTTTGCTCTTTCTAAGCCTACTCAAGCTTTGGGTCTTGGCTCAGATGTATATCTTCCAGGAAGCCTTCCCTCATTCTCCCAAAGCTTGGCTCAGAGTCTCTCCTATGTGTTCCTGTGGAATCCTGTGCTTTCTCCATCTTAGTTTTGGCCAAATTCTATTATAATTTCCCAGTTACTTGTCTTTTTCCCCCCCATTGGGAGAAAGACATGCAAAGTCAGACATCGGCCACGGCATTGTTCTCTCTAAAACTCTCTTCTTCATATGTTTTCTACATTTTATTTCTTGGTAAGAGATTATTAATGGCACTTGTTGTCTGGACATTCTTTACCAGGACACAGCTAAAATTAAGAGACTTTAAGCAAACCACCTTTGATGGTACCTGGGCCAGAAACTTCCCTAAAAGTTTACCAAGAAGCAGCCGATCTGGTCCTTCTACCACAGCTCACCATGTCAAACCCTGCTCACCTTTCCTATTCAGTCTTGAGGAGGGATGAGTCAAGAGAGAAAGGAAGTCAGAGTAATTGGATTGTTGGATTGACTGGGAATGCAGTGTTCATGGTAAAATGAGATTTTTTCTGCCCTTTCCAAGAGGTAGAGAGCACATCCATTCAAAGCTAAGACAAGAGGTCCAAGAACTTCAATCAAGGAAACTCAGAATGCTTTCAAAAAGCATAAACAGGCATTTATATTTGTTCTTAAGCATTATTAGTCATTTATTTTATAATTTGCATACAGTGAAAGACTCAGGTCTTAAGAGTATAGTTTAATATACTTTGATGAATGCATGTCCCATTGCAGCCCACACCTCTATCAAGATACAGTTCCTAGTCTTCAACAGCCAACTTGCTGGCTTAGCCTGAGTAGGAGACAATTGGAAAGAGATAACTGAGTGGAGATAGGCCCTCTGTTGTGTGATATGCAGGGATACTGAAGCTAAGTAATGACTAGTAGCTACAATGAACAGTCTTGCAGAGCCTCACTCAAGTGGGCCGTCCTCCAGTCAAGGGGGAACCTCAGCAGCAGGAGGCTATGAGAGTTCACTGATGATGGAAGCTGAGGGAGGGGGATGAAGAGGTCAGACTTCAGTTGGGTGTCCCAGGTGGCGGAATTGTGCAGCAAGGAGGCCCTGCAGGGCTTTCTGAAAGACACTCTCTCTCTCACACACACACACGCACACACACACACACAGTGAATGAGACAGCATCTTAATTGCTGTGCCCAGCCAGTATTGATGTCAGCCAGTGCTGAGCAGACACACAGACAAGCCAGTAGAGAAATATTGGCTAAGAATTAAGATGTTTGTCCTTTTTTCTCTTACTCTTTCCTGTCTCAAACACCAGAGAAGCTAGCCATCCCAGAGGAGAAGAAGGAGTCTTCTCAGAGCTAGACTCTCTCAACTTTGCTGGGGAAAGGGAAAAAGATGAGAATGAAATTAATTTGTGATTGAAGTTATAAATGAAACTGAATTTGTTATAACTGAAAGAGACTATGAAATTATAGGATTTTCCCAAACTGTTAAAGGGTGGAAAAGAATGACTCAACAAAACATGGCTAAAAGTAAGGACTGGAGAAAAAGAAAACCATTTCATATTTATATTCTCACAGAATTGAGCCTTCCCTATAAATCAGTTAGATAAGAAAACAATAGTTCCAAGCCTGTGCATTACAAACCCCTGGGAATAAGCAGGGGAGGCTCCTGGTTGCTGCAAGTTATTGCAAGGGGTCTGTAAAGCAATATGTCGAATAAACATAGTCTCTTGGAGCAATAAATAATGCCTCACATAGATAGGTAAAATCCTTTGTCAAGGTATATTTATTCAGTTCTGGTTATTAAGTACAAATTTATTTATAAGGGTGTTACTGAGTTCTTAGCACATTTTTATTATATATACTCTAAATAATAGGATGATCATGTATAAGAGCTCCTGCAATTATTTTTAACATGAGAAAGAAGTCATTGTCAGCAAAAACAATTCCACACCACCGGAGAATGTAGTAGATTTAAGTGGCTTCCAATGTCGGCCATCTTGGAGATTCTAAGACATTAACTCGTCATGGCAGCCACTAGCTACTTCTTGGCAGCACAGCACCCCAGCACCTTCCTATCTCTGGAGTCCTCGGTGAGCTATCTTGGGAAGAGAAAGGGCCTTGCCTCTATTTCCAGGATCGGAAAGGGATTCAATCTTCCTTCTCCTGCTCCCTGAAAACAGAGCTTGCTCATGCGACTTAGACTTGAATTGGATGCTTCTTCCCGGGACGTTGAATTTTGAGAATGAGCAAAGATACTAGGGCTGGTAGAGACTGGTTGTGGTGGTGTGGTAGGGAGAATCAGCAGTAGTATTATTTTTCTAGGGCCGCTGTAACAAAGTGCCACGAACTGGGTGACTTAAGCAACAGAAATTTATTGTCTTACAGTCCTGGATGCTGCAAGTCCAAGATCAAGTTGGGTTCCTCAGCAGAGTTGCCTCTTTCTGAGGGCTGCAAGGACAAATCTGTTCCAGGCCTCTTCCCTAGCTGCTGGTGGTTTGCTGGCAATCTTTGGCAGTCCTTGGTTTGTAGAAGCTTCATTGTAATCTCTGCCTTCATCCTCACATGACAGTCTCCCTGTGTGCATGTCTATGTGTCCAAATTTCCCTTTTATATGGACACCAGTCATATTGGGTTGGGCCTACCCCAATGAACACATTTTAACTAATTACATCTGCAACAACCCTGGGGGTTATGACTTTAACATATTGATTTTGGGGGGCACAATTCATCCCATAACAGAGGTAGTGTTTCCAGAAGACTGCACAGGAGTGGTGTCCGAGTCAGACTATTTTGATGGCATGACCGTGCAGTCCAGTGTCGCTTATGGAAGGAGGGAAACCTCCCTCATGGAGGCTTTTGCTCATGTTCTGTGCTTAGTTCTCCAGCCTTTCCATTGATTTCCATTTCCAGTTAATTTAGGTAGAAGTCTCTCTTTTGCTTGCAGTTAAGAGCCGTGATTGAGACACTATACTATGCCAAAGTAGTCTCCATATCAAAAAAAACCCAAAAAAACTACATTTGTAAAGGCACAATATCTCTTTAGGGCTTCAAACATATTGTATTGTATTATTATATAACATTGACTATTTTTCAACTAAAAGAGTCTAAGAGGACATTTTATGGTATTTTTTTCTCTAAGGAATAAAAGGGCACGATATCACGTAGGTCAGTAGGCCTGATTAAATAAAGATAATAAAACAACTTAGTTTGGAAGATACAAAGTTTACTTTTGAATGATTTGTTTTGGAGAGATATTGACCATTATATAAAACAATTAAAAATGGATCTTTTAAAAAGTCAGTGGTTTTCATCAGATGCAATGTGGTAAAGTTTGTGGTTGCAAAAGAAACCGTGAATGAGAATTTTCTTTCCTACAGGGCTCTGAAGATGTTAAACAAAAAGAAACCCAGCAAGTAGAGACCGTTTTAATTATTTTCCATAAAAAGTGAAAATACCATAGACAATTGAACAGAAGGAAGTAACAGGAATTCATGTAGGTGAATGAGGAGCAAATTACTGTGTCTGTTCTTTTTCTATACAGTTACTTCCTGGGAGGGCTAAGATGTTAGCAGATGACATTAAACTTCCTTAGGGATTTTAGTCAGCAGTAAGTGGGATGAGGCTATCACCACAACGATATGCTCTAAGCCTTCATTAACTGGAATATAACACAATCTCGAACAAGAGATGTGTTCTTCTGCATTACTCTGACAGTTTTCAAAATTTAAGAGCAATTTAACAATCTAAGTGTTCGGTAGTGGATGAATGGAGAAAGAAAATGTGACATATACATATATACACACAATGGAATATCATTCAACCTTGAAAAAGAAGGAAATTCTCCCATTTGCAACAACATGGATGAACCTGGAGGGCAGTATGCTCAGTGAAATAAGTTAGAGAAAGACACATATTGCATGATCTCGCTTACATGTGGAATCTAAAAGGAAAGGAAAAAAAGTCAAATACATAGAATCAGAGTAGAAAAGTGTTGCCAGGGGCTGAGGGATGAAAGAAATAAGAAGAGGTTGGTAAAACGGTAAAGGGTTTAGTTATAAGATTAATTAGTTCTGAGGATATAATGTATGACATGATGACTATATTAACAACACCATATTGTATAATTGAAATTTGCTAAGCGAGCAGAACTCAAATGTTCTCACCAAGAAAATAAAAAGAGCAATGTAGAAGGGCTGGACTAGATTCCATTGAGAAGAGAGCCCGGGAAGATGGATGGGCCTGCAGAACAAAGTCACATAAAAAGGAACCCATCCTCTACCTCCCTCCTCCTTTCCCATTTCGTTCCCATTGTTTTCAACAAATGAAACGTAGAATGCAAGTCCGGCACTGTGCTAGGCTCGGGCAATTAGTACATGAAGATGCAGCCCTCACACAGTAGAGGTAAGTGAGCTTTTTCTGGTGAAAAGCCAGATAGCAAATATTTTAGGCTTTGTGAGCCATATGGTCCCTGTTACAACTATTCAACTCTGCGGTGGTAGGGCCAAAGCAGCTACAGAAATATGTAAAGGTGTGGCTGTGTTCCAATACATATTTATGAACTCTGAAACTTAAATTTCATATAACTTTCATGTGTCATGAACTATTACTCTTTTGATTCTTTTCAACCATTTAAAAAAGTTACAATTTTTGATTCCCAAGGTCATGTCAAAAGCAGACAGCAAGGCTGCTCTGAAGGACCTTGGAGTCTAGTAACAGAGACAGATATGCAAACAACTGGGACACTATGTAAACAGGGACAGAATGCTAGGTGCTGTATACATATGAACAAGAATCATGGGAGGATTCTTCAGAGCAAGTAACACAGGTTAAAATACAGTCATGTGCCACAAAAGGATGTTTTGGTCAACAATGGACCACATATATGATGGTGGTCCCATGAGATTAGTACCATACAACCTAGATGTGTAGTAGGCTATACCATCGAGGTTTGTGTAACTACACTATATTTTCACAACGAAATCACCTAAAGTCACGTTTCTCAGAATATATCTCCATCATTAAGCGATGCATAACTGTAATGTCTTTCAACCTATTTTCCCACTCTGACACACCAGAGTTATGGTACATTTCAGTCTGTATTAATTGCTCATTATTGACATTTCTCAGCCAGGAAATGCATCCCCTGAATTTTGGGAGGGGGAAGTGGGGGACACGGTAAGAAGAAAAAGATGCCACAGTCTTTGATATGTGCCTCTAGTCGTGGTAAGTGGACTCAGATTAAAAATAATTGTAAAAATATTTTTAAGTTAATATTATGTAGTGGTCAGAGTCATTCCTTTGTGATATTAAAATTTTGCTATCCTACTGTTCTCCTTTTTATGTGTTACCTTTGTCCTACTAACAGTGAATAAGTAGACAGGATGTAATGGATGGTTATATTTTAAGGAAAAAAATGGAAAATGTGTTTGCTAAAAGTTCTTTTTTTTTCTCCAAACTTGAAATGGAGCCAGACAAACCAAAAAACACTCTCGCTGAATTTACAGTGATCCTCATGACTTTATGGGTATGTGGCTTGTGTCCACATTCAGATGAATCCCACTCTGCTATCATCATCTTGGAATTGCTACTAATTTTTGAACAACGAGTCCACATTTTCAACTTGCACTGAGCCCAGTAAATTATGTAGCTGGTTCTGGAGACAAATGACAAAAACTCTGCATTATATTTTATATCCTAAACTTTCCATAGCAACATGGCATCTACCTTGCCAGCTATCAAAAATATCCAACAAATGCCCAACATTTATGAAATGCCTATATTTGCCAGGTGCTATTCTAGTTACTTTGTATAGAAGATGATAGCATTCACTTGATTCTTGTGGAACTGATTTATCTGCCTTGCTTAAATACATAAAGGATACATGAATAAATAAATAATAGAAGATGGGTACAAATGAAGTGAAATAGACAGAATGGAGAAGGGATATTGAGAGAGCACAAAATCAGTAACAGAGACAAGGGAAAGCTTGTTGCATAGGTGGTTGGTTGCATGAAATGTCGCCCAGCATTTTGGCTATTCTGAAACATGAGGGAGAGATGGATGTCTGGCATGCCACAATTCCTGGCAACATCTTTTTTTTTTTTTTTTTTTTTTGTAAAAGAGAATTAGGCAGATAAAGAAAAGTCACTGAAAGTGACAGACTCTGTAAATAACCTAAGCAGCAAGCGACAGTGTTTAAATAAGTAAATGGAGGACAGCTGGTTGTGATTTGGTGGTAATAAGGGCCCACATCAGCGAGCATGCCAGATCTTTTCAGCTGAAGTCATGCATACAGAGGACAATCATCTTTAGTATTCAGAAAAAAATCATCGGTTTTTTTTTTTTTTTTGCTTTTGAGCTTAAAGAAACATTATACATCACCTATTCATTTTCATCTTAGAGAAGGAAAAGACATCACATAGAGGAACTCCTGAATTCCTAATCCCCAATTTTAATCTTTATAAACCGTAATTTAAATATCCTAGTCTTCAACAGCCTGTGAATACAAATTTAATTGCATTACCATCTCAGCCTGCATCTCAATCATTCTAAACTCTCATCTTTAGGAAGATAGAGTCCTATTTCTTAAACAGTAACCTGTCTTTAAGTATATTTTAGAATCCCCCCAAATCATCTTAAATATGTGCATGAATCAATCCTACCATCCCTTCCTATATAAATTAGGCAGGTGGGTCCTGGCTTCCAGCCACCTATGCAGGGTCCAGTTTCATGCTAGTTGCTAGAGACATTTGTTACTGTTCCCAGAGGCTAGACACCATACAGCATCCACCTGAGAGTTCGTGCTTCCTGAAATTAACAACAACTTCTGAAGTTTTAGAGTGAGGTTCTAACTTTAATTTGTGTAGGTACCATCCAGGGATTCTGTTAAATGCAGATTCTAATTCAGCTGGTCTTGGGTGGGCCTTGAGAGTCTGCCTTTCTAGTAAACTCCCAGGTGTTGCTGATGCTGCTGGTCTGTGGACCACACTGTGAATGGCAAGTATCAGAAAATTGATTCTTCAAATGTGCTCTTTGTACCTCTTGATATTCCATCCCCACAAATGCTTTTTATTGTAGACTGCTGGGCCCCTGTTCCTATTGGATCAGTATTTCTAGGGCTAAGAAACCAGAAATTTATATTTTTAACAACCTTCTTCAGGTGACTGCTGTGTAACCAGCAGCCTTGTGTAGACACCGTGGCTTCCACACCCAGTTGCCTACAAAACGAGAAAGAAAATTCCCCTTCTTTTTATCTTTACTAAAATGGGGGCATGGGAGAGGCCCCAGGGCCAGATAACTTGGAGTCTGATAATTTGAAAATTTAGAGCTCTACCACAAATGCAGTTCTTTTTCTTGCTGGAGACAAATATACACCTGTGAGACTGGGTTAGGATGGGTTCCCAAGATCTCGCCAAATGCCTCATGCAGAAGTGCCATCACCCACAATCCTTGCTTCTACTCTCCAAATCTGCTTTAAATTTTTTTTTTTAGTTCCACCTTTATTGCAGATTCTCTCAAGCGTCCTTTTGTCTCTCCTTGCATCCTGGCCTCCACTATACCCTTTTGCTCCTATCTATTAGAACTGAACCTCCAGGCATGGATGGGATTCACATCTTTGTCTCCAAGAGGCCCCTGAGTCCTATTTAATCTAGTCAATAAAACAAATATCTAAGTGGCTAGGATGTCAGCTGACTCCACATCATGGATATATCTGAGGCACTTTCAGGTCAAGTTCAGCTGTATCCAAGTGTTATTTGCCCAGCAGAGGCCTTTGATAACTTCTCTGCCTGGCAGATGATGCCATGGGCCAGATTGAGCCAGCATGTGTCTCCTTGATAGTAGCCAGAATCACCCCATATGTCTCAGTGTCATATTAACCAGGATAGACATCCCGGGGTATTGCTGGTGCCTAAGGAGCACTGCCCTTGTTCTTAAAAACAGAGCCTCTCCTACATACAGGGTTATAGGATAACTAAACATCAGAGCACACAGAGATTCTAATCCCATTGAGGATTTTACAAATGAGAAACGTCTCAAGCAGGAAGGGAGCAGAGCAACTTGAAAAAATCTCACATGTGAGATTTTTAATGATATCCTAGGACCTAAATACATGACTCTTAAAAACAAGAGTTTTTCAAAAGTTTTGTGAAATTATCAGTGGGGAAGAAAGGATTTTTCTTTAACCCTAAATAACTAACACGTATTTTAATCACCCCACATCCCTAGTTCCTTTGTTTCATGGGCCCAGTGTGTCATATCTGCAATTTCCTCCAGATACCTTTCTACTGACCCGAAGCCAAATGATACCAGAACCCATGCGAGTTCCCAGAGCTCTGCTTGATAGCATCTGCCAACAGCAATTCTTTTTGTTTTCCTTTGTCTTCATCATTTCACCTAGTATTTCTAAATTTGATATTACTCACATTAGTATTATTGAAAACATAGCCACAAACTGATTTTAAATTAAGATTTGACTGTTATACATTCAACAGATATTTCTGAAGTGTCTTCTGTCTGCTACTTTATTAGGCAGTGGGAAGATGCATTGAACAAGACAAGCAAGTCTTTGGCTCTCCAAGGCTAAAAGTTGTAGTGGATTTCACTTTCAGCTGTCTGACACTCCTGTGTATGACCAGGCTGAGTAAAGCAGCTCCTGCCACCTGGTCGGATATCTTCCCAGAGAATGAGTCAAAGACCTTTAGAGGCAAATGATTCTAGAAAGCAAGAGTCTAGAAAACAGACAACTGTTAACGGTGCAGAAAAACAGATACCAAGTGGGGCTCCAACCCTAGGAGGCATGTGAGGCACCAGGAAAGAAAATACAGGACCAATGGATATTTAGAAATCCAAACTGGTGAGCAAGCAGTTGGCATCAGTTAAGAAAACAGTGCAAAGCAGGGATAAAGCTACTTGGCTGGGTTCAGGAACCTACCTACCATCTCTGGCTTTTTCAAACTTTTAAAGGATAGAAGCTGTCCGTTGGTCTTAGGAACCAAAAGATGGGTGCAACTCCAAATAAAAGTAATAAATTAGCAGGTGGAAATCTAATAGTAGACTTCCATAGCAGGTGGAAGATCTAGCTGTAGCAATGTTGACTTCAGTCCTGAAAGGATGGAGGAATTGAGCCAGGAATAAAGCCAGAACTCGAAGTTTTGTGACTGGAGTTCAAAATTACATCTGGGTCTTGAAAGAAAATAAATATGACATGCCAGTCAACAGAACTGTTATTTGTTGTGGAATCACAGAGTATTGGGAGTAGAATTCCATTTTTTGTTGATTTTTCCAGGTCAAGAATTGATGTGGAAGCCTTAGTTGGGAGCCAGTTGGCAAAAGCTATTTGCATTAACTAGCACGTAGGGAACAATGTTGACTAACAGCAGTGAAAACAGGCATCTATATTATTTCTCCTTTTAGTTAGTAAATATCCTAAAGTATTTCACATTTTTAAAGTCTGATGCCAACTGCCTTTTGAGATTAATAAGCATTAGAATGATTAAAAAGAGTCCTTTGGACCATAGTTTACTAAATACAAACTTTTTTTAACCAGGAGTGAACCACACAAAAAATTTTAAATGCCCTTGTATGACCACCTATGAAGATGATCAGACTTCCTATCCCATTATATCCTCATTTCTTAAATAAACCCTATTTGAGCAACATTATTATAGCACAGGGCTGGCTTATATTTGTCCATGTTTTATTTACATTTTTGGCAACTGGGTTCATAAATGAGGTTAGTTTATGATGTCATTGTTTATTTTTTGCAGTCTCAATAGAACTTACCCCTAGAATCTTCTTGGTTCAATGAAAGGTTTGATGGAGTTTGTCGACTTTTTTCTTTAACGCTTAACATGGTTGTACTATCCTTCAGATTTCCTGTTTTTAAGGAATAAATTTTGGTACTTTTCACATTTTAGAAAATGAGCACTGAAATGGTAAAATTCATTAGGGGAGTTGGAAAGAGGTATTTGGTGGATACTGTGATGAGCTGTTCCAGTGCCCCTTCAGGATGGAGGGACTTAATGCCCTCAGCTCGTAGCCCTCTTCACCTTGGCTGAAGAAAGCTGTTTCACCAAAAGCCATACCTCCTTCCTAATGGGGCCCTTGTTTAAGGCCTGACCAATGTGGGGATGTGAAGGCCGAGCTCCCTCATCTCAACTACTGACAAATCTGAGTGGTCGTCCTAGCTTCAGAACACCCTGTACGATGAGCTAGGACCTTCATCAAGATGACATTGGCGCTCCACTTCTTCCTCTGCCTAATCTCACTTTTCCCTTCCCTTTCACGGGTTTTGGTCCAAAGAGCATTCCTTCGTGATCCTCCTGTACACTCGTCTCCATCTCAGAATCAGAACCAAACCTTCAACAGGAATCTGTTGGGATTTGTAAAAATTTCTCCTTTGTTATTCCTTCTTTACTTAAATTTCTATATTTATTTCTTTTAATTTACTTTCATAGCCTTATTAAAATAGTTAGATAGTTAGACTTAACTGTAAAGTTTATTAGGTTTATTGTTTTCTGTTACTACTTTTAAGGCATGACTTATGCATTCTTAAATACCTTACGTTGATTTTCTTCTAAAGATATTTATCTATTCCTTTGTTTTTATGGATATCACTAAACATTGCCTGATGGCAGTATCTTGAGGCATCACTGTATACTTTATGTTCATTGTGGCCTACACACTAGAGCCAGATTAATTCCCAATTATTTCTTAGGGCTCAGGGGCTCTGTAGACTAATAAACTAGACTGGGACAAACAGGTTCTTCTAGCAAGCCCAGAACATTCTTATCACATAGATAACACATACTCAGATCAGGTTTGCTTTTGCCAAGATTGGTTTGGGTTGATTTTATTTCTGTTCTGGAGCATTGAAAGACTGTTATGAAACTCTAATCACACACTTTATGGGGGGTTTCATCCTCAGAGGCGTGGTAAAGAATCTATGGTCCATGTTACAGGGAGCAGGGTTGGTTCGGATGACCTGGGTGGCTCTTCCAGACACAAGTGGGCCTCATAGGACTGCTGCTATTTTCTTCAGAGCTCAGTCCTCAGTCCTCAGGAAGCTTCCAAGGGAGAACATTGTGCTTACCACAGAGAGAGAGAGAGAGAAAATTCTTTTAGCGTCCTTCTCATGCTCTTCGACATCAAGGTCCAGTGTCTCTTCTAGTTATTAAAATCTTGGAGAGTACGCTGTGTCTGATACTCAGCTTCCTCACTAAGGTAACTCACCTTCTCCTTTTGCTACACAGCTAAGGCAAATTTGAAGGGCTGGGAAGACTATTTGGATTCCAGAACATTATTAACTGATGATTTGGGGGGTTCTCATGGGCAGTATCCACAGGGAAGGAGGAAGCTCAAACCAAGACTTTCCTGAGGAGATCGTCCTCTGGGTGGGACAGAGGCTGGCTATGTTGGAGGAGCTCACTTGTCGGAGAGATGAAGGATGCACGTTGGACATTAATTAACAATGCAATGCAGCATAAGGGAAGTACCAAGTCAGCAGCATGGACAGCAAGCATTAAAGGAGTTCAGAGAGGTTTAATAACTATTTGTGATTTGAATTGCTTGTAGACAGTTGCCCATAGTGCAATTACTTTTCTATTAACCTTATCTGTGGGTAGCCAAGTCCCTAATCCTGTTCCCACGTCACCTCATCACCTCTGACTAATCTCACTACTTCTTTTTGCAACATATGGTAATTGGTGATTTTTGAAGACCAACTTATTGAAATGGCCTTTTCCTTAGTAATCAGGACAACAGCTTTCACCACTTATTCCTATATTCTTGGCCTACCACTTAATTTTGCTCTTGTAGTTTGACAAAGAAATCTCAATAACCAACACAGTCTTCCCTAAGAGAGACATATAAACTAACATGAGGAAAGTTTCATAATGTCTCTGAATTTCAGTTTCCTTTTTTCATAATGGGGCTAATAATAACTTTATAGGATTTTTCTGAGCCTTCAACAAGATAAAACATATTGAAGATTCTTATAAAAGTGTTAACAGTTAGTTGAATCTGATTTTAGTTAAGGTGGTGGAAAATCTCAAATATGCACATTGCATGAAATATTCTTTTCCTTCCTGTATATGACGTGCTTGGCACATAGTGAAGAATGTCTATTCCTTTTCTTCCCTTATGTGTCATGTGGGCTGGATCTCATTTATGCTAACCTACTACTGCTATCTGATATGTATTTACAGGAATACTAAATAATGACCTTATACTTGTATTTCTTCTACAGTTTTAAGTGTACTTTATGCTTTAGTTAGCACACTATGCAATTAATCCTGAGAATGTTATGCCACTCTCATTATACAGATGAAGAAAATAAGACTCAGCAAGGTTAAGTGACTTTTCTAAGGTGACACGGACAGTAAGAAAGTAGAAGAGCTGAGATTAAACATGGTCTGGTTATTTGGTTATAGCCTCATTCAATTTTCAAGATGGCTGCTGCCTCCCCTTGTGCTGTGTGGTGCATCTAGAAAGGTAATATTGGAGAAGAACCCAAATGAACCTAGACTTTGATACCACCCTCACTCACTGTCTAGTTCTCAATGTTGAAGAATTTCTATCCACCTGGGCTCTTAATGTTAGAGAGGTCACAGTTCCTTCACTCCTGAGTGCATCACATTGGAGTGATGGTACCATCATCATCTGTCCTGAACAGGCAATGAGAATAGATCTTTCTGGGAACAGGTACTCTTAGCTTCGGACAGATTCTCTCAGGACCAGGAAGAGTCTCAGCTTCAGGGTAGAGGACAATACAAATCCAAAGTAAGGAAAATAAGCAGAGATGCCTCAGTGTCCAAAACGAGAAAGAGGGACAAAGGAGGTCAATATGTGGCTTTGCACCAGTAACACAGTATAAGATGTACTTCAGATGGAAACGTGTGAAGGGTTCTTGCTAAAAAATGGAACCCAAGTCTGATCCAGCTTCTAGATCTAACTACAAGTTTATAGAAAACAAAGGAGACAGAGGAACATGTTAGAACATAACATGGAGATATGAGCAACAAAATCCAGCACCTGGGAATCTTGATAGGATATTTGAATCTGGTTTTCTCAGCAAATGAATTGCAAGTGAACAGAAGGGAGATGAAGCCTATAGATTCTTTCTATAAAAGAACCTTGAGACACATAGCGAGAAATGGGATGCATGAGCCTTATGCAGATTTTATATCAAACTCTTCAAACACAAGCAACATATTTGTGAAGAAATGGGGAAATTTTAAAATTGACTATTTGATAAGCTAAAGAACTTATTTTTAATTTCTAAATAGAAGGATGAGATATAACATATCTCCTCATTGTGAGCATGTGGCAAGTTGAGTTGATTGATCAAATAAAGCTGCCTCTATGTCCTGCACCAAATGGCCATCTGTGATATTCACTCAGAGCTGTAATTCAATAGAATATATGTGGGCAAACTGCTCTGGTAAATTACAGACACTTATCAAGAGGGGAAGGTGGGCTGTATAGAATGGTACGTTTTCTTGCTACATGGCAGCCTCTCAGATAGTCTCGCTGTGATTCTCCCAGTACACTGGGGTCAGAATACATACATTTGTAACTTTTTTCTCTTTTTTGCTCATTTTCTTTGTCTCTTATTTTGTCTTCCACTCTTTTTTTTTCCTTCTCTGGTTTCAGCTGAGCATTTTCTACCATTCCACTTTCTCTTCTCTCTTTTCATACTAATTACACTTCTTTTAAAAATCTTTTATTGGTTGCCCTAGGGTTTGCAATATACATTTACAACTATTCTAAATCCACTTTCAAATAACACTATACTGCCTCTAGTGAGGTTCTTTATAATAGAGTATTCATTCGTGTTTCCTCCTTTCTATCACTTATAATATTGCTGTCATTGATATCACTTATCCATAAGCCATAATCACTGAATGCATTGTTGCTATTACTATTTTGAACAAACTATTATATGTTAGACCAATTAAGAGTAAGAAAAACAAAAGATTTCATTTGACCTTCGTTTATTCCTTTTCTAGCACTCTTTCTTTGCTTATGTGGATCCAAATTGCTGACCTATATTATTTTTCTTCTCTGTGAAGAACTTCTTTTACTATTTCAACAATTATAAATAGAAAAAAATAAGGCATCATATTTTTGATATTTAAAAATTAGGTGTAGCTCATAATAGGATAAATTGGTGCATATCTGTCATTACATAAAAGGTATTTTATTTTTTGTTTTCTGTGTGTGTGTGTGTGGGGGGTGGTGTGAGTTTTAAGCACAAAGAAATTTAGAGAATAAAGTAAAGAAAAAGTCAGAGAGAAGAGAAAGAGCAAGGAAACCTAAAATATAAAAAGCAGAAGATAGTAGAAAAGGACCAAACATATTTGCTATGTGTCCGTGTTTACCAGGCTACATTGTGACTGTCCCTTTTTACTGGTGCGGTTACAGAAGCTCCCTACAGAATCTGCCAGTCATTCTGTCTTTTCATAGCTCTGTTCTGCTCAGTTAGGCATCTGTTTCGTATTTCCACATCCTATTTCCATTCCTTCTGGAGTAATTTATGTACCACCCATAGGAGAGAAAAAGTCTACCCAGAGGAGAGGCTTCCTATGAATATTTACTGCATGCAAATAGATGTGGAGTGAAGGGGTTCAGAGAACACTAATGAGTGCATAAAAATACAAACATTGAATTTTATTTCTTAATCTTCCCTTTTCTCCCTCTAAAAACATTTTACAAGTTCTTAAATCTGTCAGGGTCATACCAGTTCCCTCAGTAAATTTGTAAGATGACCTCTTTGGAAGCAATTACAAATAGTTTTTATCATTTTTGAATAGAACAATTTAGTGTTGCTTTAATATTATGGTAGCATTCATTTATAATAAACTTTGATATTTTGACATTTCACTTTAAATAAAGTTAAACACGCAAATTGTAATCCTTTAAAGAGTGAAATATCTGGGACTCACAATCAAGTTTCTTTTTCTTTTTTCTTTCTTTCCCTCTTTTTCTTTCTTTCCTCTTTTAAAATACTTTCTAGAGAAGAAAGTTCCTTATTTCTAACAAAGTGTTAGATGAAGTAGTAACTCATTTTTATTACCGAGCAGTCAGATGAAATTCCTCTCATCTCATTCAGTCAATACCATTAACCTTTCAACTTCAGTGGCAAATCCAATCACGGAAATTTTCTTGCTGTAAAACTAAACTCCAGAGACAGCACCGCATAGTCCTGCAGCTTTTGGCCGCCATGTAAATTAGAACAATGATTCCTTGACAAACTGGTCTGAAATGAGAATGCTTTTGATAATAACAACTTCGATTTATATGTTGCTTTATCTCCTGAGGATTTAAAAAAACCCCAATACATTATTATTTGAAAAAAGCTGAAAAACATGAAAGTCTTTGCCAATATTCCCACAAAATATTCATGGCTAGTCTGTGAGCAAAATGGAGAGCTCTACATCTTACTAATTTTCTCCATTTTTAATATGCAACAGACACATTTTGGAATAGATATTCCTGAGAGTAAATGTCACGACTGGGATCAATTGTTTATTGGCTGCCAAGATAGATTTCACCATTGAACTCTGAAATACCCAGTTCCCCTTCCTACATAGCTGACTCCAACCGTTTGCTTCCAGTTATCAGGTTATCATTTTATTTGGGGCAGGCATCCAGAAGAAATGTTTGACAATGTGTTTACTAAGGAGCCACAGTTAGATATGCTTTATAGTGATATTTGTGTTTTAACAGCTCTATGCTAAATGGTAGCTAATTAATAGTGAAGGGGAAAGGGGGTAAGTCAGCCGGGTGTAAATGTTAGAAGAAAGAGAAGTTTAACAAAGAAGAAATGGAAAGTATAGTATACATTCTGTATGTACATTTTAAGAGAAAAATTCTAATGTTTTCTTAATGTGATTATCTCAACATGACAAATCAAAATTGTTAATTACTTCACAGAGGATGGACAAAGTGAAAAAATAACTTGACTACAATGGAAAACCAAGTGAGAGTTATCTTTGCTATCTCACACGGTCCTAATTACAGAGAGAGATGAAAAACTCAAGTATTGTAGGATATTCATTCACATCCATATATTGAAACATTGCCTTGAATATCTTTCAGATCCTTGGTATGGTGGTGTTTCGACCCCTGTATTTCTCGTAATGGACATGAACTCACTCAGGGTATTTTTAATTCAACTGGATTATTTAACATATAAAGTAACACCTCCAACTCTGACCCCAAACTTGATGTATTTATCTTGAGGAGCAAAGAACTCTGAGGAGTCCTTTTTCTGCTTTACTTGGCCTCTGGAGAGTAATTCACCCTCACAGAAGTGACAGATTTTAGAAACATTACAAGTTGAAGACTGATGGCTGAGAAGAGTAGATACCATTTGAATGATTGTAGATTCAGAGTTGATGTTGTCTTGATTTATTTGCATCCAGACAGAGCTAAGAAAAGTGTATATTTGGCATCAAAATCAACAGTGCACAATGAAATCTTCCAGTAAACAAGATAGCAGCTGAGCCGGAGTCTTCCTGCCCCCTCCCCTCTTCCTGCCCAAATTCTGATGTAGCAAACGTTGGAAATAGGGAAGAGTTTCTATTGTTTCTGGAATCTAAGGAAGCTGCAATACAAAAAAAAAAAACCACTCAGGAATTTCTGCCTGGCACAGTGCCAATGGGGCTTTTTACCCAGTAGGGACAATAGCATAGTGGACTCATGATCCAGAGTGTCTGAGTCCCCATCTCCATCTACTTAATTAGTGGAGTCCAGGGAAAATATAATCTTTATTAGCACTGTTGCTACTGTTATTATTATTATTAATTCACCTCCCAAGAAAGGAGGTTGGTCTCTGGGAATTGTGTAAAAGAAATTCTGCATTATTTGAACAAACTGTAATTTGCAGAACGCAATGGTAGACCAGCAGACAACATGGTGATATGGGGAATGATGTCTCTGATGGTAGCAAATGCTTCTGGAGAGATCCTGGCGCTGTCAAAAGTGTCTCTCCTAGCATAGCAGAAAGCTACACCTGGAAGGGACGAAGGATGAATTAAACAGAGCCTGTGCTGGAAGATGCAGGGCGAGGATAGCCTCATAAATCAGGAGGCAACTATGGCTGAATTGGAAAGAAGTTTGCAATCAGCAGCAGATATTCCCTGTACCAGGTAGGAGAATTTAGGGGACCAGATAGAACTAGAAAGCTCTGTGTGTGTGAGCAGGATAGGCGAGTTGGCATTCATGGACATAAAAGGCTACAAGAGGAGAGAGTCAGTTACACAATTGGCTGTAGGATGGAGATCTGGCAGGTCTGCCACTTGACTCAGAGGTTTCATCCAACAGAAATAAAGATCCCTCCTATACAGGTTCTTCCAGACTATGATGTAGGTGGTAGCCATTCCTTAGTTTCATCACAGTTTCATCCTTCCCTGTTTTTGAATCCTTTTGTTAATTTCAGCATGTTTCAGGGAAGGAGTTATGTAAATCCATATGCCCTCTGCCATCTTTCTAGAAGTTTTAACATCTCTCTTTTGAAATCCAACCAACAATAAAATGTTTCTTGCATTTCCAAGATGTTCTTTCATTCTGTCGTTCTTGTTCATTGTTGAACACACAGACAGTTGGCTTAAATTCAATGGTCCAATTTGCCTGCAATTGAGGATTCAGATTTAACAATTTGCTACACTTAATGATTTCCTTATTTTTCTCAATTGTATTAAATTCATGTGCTTCTTTTCATTACTAACAGCATATTCATTTTTCTATTTTGCTTATGAAAATAGTAAATGAGAGAAAAATGTTATAAAAGAGAATTCTCGAACAATTTTAAACATAGAACACTTTTTAAAATAAATATTATTCTAATGAATCACTAACTCAAATGATCTTGAAAGGCCATATAGGGGGACGACGCGTGGCTGAGTGGTTAAGTTCATGTGCTCCGCTTCAGCGGCCCAGGGTTTCCCTGGTTTGGATCCTGGATGCAGACATGGCACTGCTCTTTAGGCCATGTGGAGGCAGCGTCCCATATGCTACAACTAGAGGACCCACAACTAAAATATACAACTATGTACTGGGGGGATTTGGAGAGAAGCAGCAGGAAAAAGAAAAAAAAGATTGGCAACAGTTGTTAGCTCAGGTGCTGATCTTTAAAAAAAAAAAGAAAGGCCATATAGACAGCATAGTGTGGTTAACATCGTGCAGACAGTTTTCATCTTTCACTTTTTAGCTGTGCAACCTTGGGTAATTTATTCAGCCTTTCTGTTTCTCAGTTTCCTTACCTGTGAAACAGGAATGATAACAGTAACAACTCACCTCGTAGGGTTGTTGTTGGGATTAATGAGTTGATATATGTCAGGCACTGAGAACAGTGCTCTGCTCGTAGTAAGAGCTATATTATTATTTATTATTAGCATTATCCGAATTCCAACGATTAACAGAAATAAAAATGAAGTTACTGTGGCTGATGTCAGGACTTCAGGAATTTATTTTGTGTGGGTGAGAGGTAAGGTTTTAACTATCTTTTTTTGCTTCCAAATGGTTAGCTATTATCGCAGTACTATTTACTGGAAATTTATTTCTGATAATTTTTTTCATGTTTCAAGTTTAAGAAACATTTATGTGGATTTCTATATCAGTTAGGATGAGTTAGGTTATTCTGTGATTTAAACAAAAATAGCTCACCAATTTGGGGTTTTAACACCACAAGATTTATTTCATCCTGTCACTATACACCCATCTCAGATCAGCTGGGGTCTCTGCTCTGCTATGTCTTGGTCTCCTACTCAAGGGCAGGACTCAAAAGTTGTATTCCTTTGCATTATTTGTCTCAAGGTTTAGGATGTGCAGGTAATGTGGCCTAGTCTGTATCTGCCTTACTCAGGTCGTGCTGCTATAACAAGAAAACCATAGACTGGATGGTTTAAACAACAAATGTTTGTTTCTCACAGTTCTGGAGGTAAGAAGTCCAAGATCAGGGTGTCAGTAGATTTGGTGTCTGGTGGGGTCCCTCTTCCTGGTTTACAGATAGTCACCTTCTTGATGTATCATCAAGGTGATGGAGAGACAGAGAAAGCTCTCTTGTCTCTTCTTACAAGGACGGTAATCCCTTCTGAGGGCTCCATCCTTATGCCCTCATCTAAACCTAATTACCTCCCAAAGGCCCCACCTCTACATACCGTCACTTTGGGGATTAGGTCTTCCATGTATGAATGTTGGGAAGACACAAGCATTCAGACCATGTCTAGCAGCAGTTCTTTTTGATCCAGAGACCCCACAGGTAACCACAGATAGTTTTTAGACATACGTCTTATACATTTGTGATTCATTTTTACATTCTCACTCAATCCTCTGTCTCTTTTGTGATTTAACTGTGGGTACACTGAATTTATTGGACTTTAGAGAGAAAGTTACTCTTAGTCACTTCTCTGTTAACCACTTGGTCAAATTCACAGACTTACTGACGCCACATCCTTTGTTAGATCTTTAAATTGAGAGAACTTAATGAATTGAGGTATTTGAACGAGAGTGTGGTGGCCATACCCTTCACTTGATCCTGGATTTTAACAGATTTCTCCGTCAGAACATTCTCACCTTCCCTCATCCCCAGTCACTAGTTTGGGGCTGAGACGTACTTGACTCTTTGAACTCAGTAAATCTCTGAATTCGTGAAGTCTATGCTCCCATTCATTCTCTGCTTACAAACTGATTAATTATTTTCTGAACTTATCTTTTGCTTATGTCACCTTTCCAAATAGAGCAACCAGCGCATATGTTTCCAACATACTGTTTTCTATCCTTTCCTCCTAGAGCCACAAATTTGTTAGGAATATTTTCTGCCTTCCAAGAGCTACAGGTACTAATTATCAAATATTCAGCCTCTGCATCATGTGCACCACTATTTTCTCTGAGCCTTAATGCAATGCCACAAATGTAAGGGCTTTTGGTTGCAACTCTCCCCACTATTGTTACTCATTTATGTCAGTAAACGTAGATGAAGTTATGCTGCGACAGTAAGCAGCCTCAGTGGTCTAACCTGGAAAAGGTTTATTTCTTGCTCATACCATGTGTGGACCACAGGTCAGCTGGGGACTCTGCTTTACATTATCCTCACTCTTGCACCTGGCTGCTGGGCAACGGTCATCAAGAGTATTTCTAATCACCACGGAAGACGGAAAAAGAGAGCATGGCATATTCACACTGGCTCTTAAACTTGCCCCCAGGAAAACACAAAGAAAAATAACTGCCCATCATTCCACTGGTCAAAGTAAATTACATGGCTGTACTTAACTTAGAGGGGATGAAGAAGTAAAATAAATCCATGTATCTGAAAATAGAACTAGAATTCTCAAATTCATCCTCTCTCTTGCCCTCATTCTCCCTCTCTCTCTCCTCCTGCCTTTGATCTGTATAGCATTTACTTGTGTATAATAATTTGATTGAAGATTGTATTGCAATGTGCTCCCATCTGTGTTCTGCTGAACCATAGCATTAACTCAGAAGTTGGGATGGGGTGTGGCAAAGGGAGGTACGAGGCCTGCGGGGCTTTGACCTCCAAATTCAGCTTAAGTGTACTGGCCATGATATCTTTCCTTTTAGACACAATTCTCAAAAAATGTGTTCCAAACATTTCACATGTGTACTCATTCTTGTGTTTTCTTCTTGATTAACCTCAGTCTACTGGTGTAAGTTCAATGAACCATGGACGACCAACCCATCAAAATATTACCAATGATTACTTTTGCAATTGTGAATTAATATTTTCTTTGTGCTCATCTGTATTTCTTAGGAAATTTGGGGTCCTGGATTGAGCAGTCATGAATATGCATGATAGTAAATCCTTGACGATTTTATGATGAGAATATGTTAATGAATGAAGTATAAAATGCTTGGAAATTGAGTCACTCTAGACTCCTTTCTATACCTGAAAATTAGAAAATAATACCTTTGTGAAATGGCTTAAAAGAGGCAAAGGAAGAAGGGCTTAGACCAGAAGTTACTTCCAAATTAAGCTTGAGATACAAGTACTGGAGTGGGAATGCACAAATTCCATCTGGAGAAGGGAGTTCTAATATCTTACACTTATATCAGTGGACTAGCTATGGCCATGTTTTGTATAAATATAAATTGAATTCTTGCAGCAGTCAGGTCGCTGTATTTGCTGATGCATAATGAGGGTGCTCAGACTTAGACTGTTTATCCCCTAGAGTCTCATTAAACTAAATATACTCGCCTTAAGCCACCTGCCTTTGGACAGTTGCAATAGAAATAAAATCAGATTCATTTCCCATCTTGATAAATTGGCATTAACTACTACTTTATCTGAAATAGGGTTGATAATTAGTGTCTCTGATTACATGGAGAAAACTGTTGAATCTTTTAGAATGCTTTTAAAAAAATGCAGGCTTTCTAAATTTGCTGCAGTTGAGGGAGAAGATTTGAAAGCCCGGAGCCAGTCATGACCGTGATGAGCGTCATTAAAATAGCTATCTTTTTTTGGTAACACATCTTGTCCCAAGTAAGTGTGATTTAAGAATATGGGAACACCTGTTCTAGGGTGGCGATGTTTACTTCACTGTTCAACTATCCGTGAAGGCTGCGAGCTGGGGAGATGGGTATGGATATTAAGGGTGAAATGTCTAATTCAAGAATTAAGAGAAAGGATCCCTAAGAAATGGACTGTCACAGGACCACGGTCCAGTTCTGTGTCTAGTTTATTCATCACCAACTGTAAATAACTCACTTCAGTTATGTTTCTGTCAATAACTATTGATCACATACAATGAGCTAAACGCTGTGTGGGCTCTGGGACACCTGTCTCCCTCAGTGCTGTGGGCTGCTGTTTCCCACTCCGGTCTTTCCAGCTTTCCAGGAGGCAGACAGAAAGCAGAGCTAGGTCGTTGCTGACCCAGGGTCCCACAAAACTCTCTCTTCTGGTTTCCCCTCTATTAGCCCAGTTGGAATTTCTGTTTAGACTGGAAGGGACACTTCTTGCATGTTTCTGAAAGCTTCCTTCAACACCACATACATTTTCCTGAGGCCTTAGACTTATATTGAGAGACTGGCCAGATAATTCTACTTTCCTGCCTACCACACACCTACCTGTCTTGGGGAAATAGGCACAGAGCTATGACTGCAACCGAGGCATGTCACAGTCTGGGACGAAGAAATAATTTGCAAGTCCCTTGAGTAGAGAGAAAAAGTAAAGGAAAAAAAATAATAGTAGGGCGCCGGCCCAGTGACATAATGGTTGAGCTCATGCTCTCCACTTAGGTGGCCCAGGGTTCGCAGGTTTGGATTCTGGGGGCGGACCTACATGCCGCTTGTCGGGCAATGCTGTGGCAGTATCCCACATGCAAAGTGGAGGAAGATTGGCACAGAAGTTAGCTCAGCAACAATCTTCCTCCAGCAAAAAGAGGAAGATTGGCCACAGATGTTAGCTCAGGGCCAATCTTTCTCACCAAAAAGTTTTTTAAAAAGAAGGTAGAAAAAGAAAGCCCATGTGGATTTTTTTTTTTAATCAAAGTAGTGTTAGTAATAATGATAATAAGAGCTAATATTTCTCGAAATCTTACTTCGTTCTTGGCTACTGTGAAGAATATCATAAGTAAAGTGTTTGATTAAACCTTCATATCAATCTTACAAGACAGAGACTGCCTATGCAACCTGGGCCCAGGAGAGGGTAAGGATCTTCTCGAAGCAAGCAGGAGAGCAGAGACTAGAATGAGGGTCCTGCGTTGGCCCCAGGGGTAACTTTGGTCTCTGAATTTGTGGTTACTCCGTGATGAGGTATGTGGACCTTGTTCTGAAAGAAATATGGGGGTTTGGCAGATTTCAAGAGTGTCTGTGGTATGGTGAGACTCTGACATTTACCGTGGTAATTGTGTGGACAATGGTTTAGAAGATGTTGAGCTCAGATATGGGATGTGATATCTCAACAGCCAGCGGAGTGCTCAGAGACTGAATACTGATAGTGGTGGAGGCTCCTGAGAAGAGTAGATTGATTTAAAATATGTTTGTAATGCATGGGGTCAGCCTGGTGGTGTAGTGGTCAAGTTTGCATACTCCACTTCAGCGGCCTGGGGTTTGTGGGCCCAGATCCCAGGTGTGGACCTACACATCATTCATCAAGCCATGTTGTGGTGGCATCCCACATGCAAAATAGAGGAAGATTGGCACAGATGTTGGCTCAGGGACAATATTCCTCACCAAACCACACCC
Source organism: Equus caballus (assembly GCF_041296265.1). Classification (NCBI taxonomy): domain Eukaryota; kingdom Metazoa; phylum Chordata; class Mammalia; order Perissodactyla; family Equidae; genus Equus; species Equus caballus. The sequence continues at coordinate 42,586,517 of NC_091698.1, read as the reverse complement.
CCCAAAAAAATATATATTTATATTTGTAAATATATGTGTATATATTTGTAATCCAAAAACTAAAGGATCTGGTGATTCATTTAACTTGTCAGGAGGGAGAGGGAGAAATTGAGTATTTCCAAAGCCATGGCCTTTCCAGAAAGATGTAGATAGGAACTCCTATTTAATTCAAGATGGCAGAGTTTTGAAACTATTCACATTCAATCTTCCAGTTTAGAGCAGTGTGCCTGAAGTGCCTTTAATCTCTCCTTTGGTGGCAGGCCATGCTGTCATAACAGTAGGTCATGTGAATCTGAAGGGCCAGGCGACTCAGAATCCTGCAGAACTGGCCTCGGATGCTCTCCTCTGATTTCCTCTGTTGCAATGCTTGCTTTATCTGGGCATTATACAGTCTTGTTTAACTGACAAAGCAAAGCTTAGACCACTCTCTTCCCATGAGATTATTCTTGAGCTAAATTTTGTATTCAGAGAGAATTTTATTTGCTTTTTGCTTCCTACTTTATAATATTTCTGTTAGAAAATAGTGAAAGCCCATTTCTCAGAGTCCCAAAAAGGAAAGGACAAGCTGTGGTTGGATGCTATCCCTATCAATCATCTGAATATATGAGAGGGGGACAGCAGTGAACCAGATCAGGTCCCCAGGGTGTGAATTGGAGACTAACCTCCTTTCGTCACTCTAATCTAAGGTCGGGGTAGAAGGTGTAGTGTTCTCAGATGACTGCCTGGACCTCACCAATGGGATGTGATAACATTTGATTATTTCATGATATTATTTTATGGAATATTGAATAGACCTTTCTGAACATTTTTCTTTTAGTTAAGTCTATATTTTACTATTGTGAACTTTTCACTCATTAATTAATAGAAGTAATCTGTTATGTCATTTGGAAAAGCAGAATCCTGTTCTATGCGGCAACATGGAAGAGTACTAGGAGTAAAGCACTTAAGTTGGAATGGAGAGCTATCTAATTAAATGACCATTCTGAATGCAATGAAGACTCCGCTATGACCTAAGAATTTTCTCTTTATTTTCTGCTATCTGAAGATGAAATAAATCCCACTTCTGCCATTTTATTGAGAGCGAACCAGGATTATGAGGAGAGAAACTGTGTCAGCACTACGTGTTGTGTATTTATGCTTCTTTGGGTGCCCTGTTCTATAAACTAAAGGAGGATTGAAGTAGGTTTGTGTATTCTGCTTTTTCCATAATATGAGCCAAAACAAGAATTATGAAGTGGGTGTGATAATGAAAATGGAGTCTGAAGTGTTCTCATGAGAAAAATGTAGGGTCATTATGTGCAAACCAAGGCCATGGATAATGTATCTCCCTACGTTAGGCATCTGTATGGTGGTGAACAGAAAATGCTTACGAAAACCTCCTCAGTCTGAACAGTCAGCATAGGAAAAACCCACAGGAATAGAATAGACTTTTTTACTACATTGTTTTTACTAGTTTTCTAATCATAAAAGTAATAGGTTTATTCTTAAGTCTAGGAATGTAAAGTTTTGTGGTAAAGAAGAAGTGCTTTCACCTATGAATTTCCCATTGTCTTCAAATAGTGGGTTTTTATTTTTTAATATTTTAATCTTTTTAAGTGCTTATATTTTAGTGTTTATATGTCTAGATTTTATTCATCCCAATAATCTTGCAAGATAGATGAAGAAGATATTTTTGTGCTACTTTTGGATGGAAAAATTGACACATAGGTAAAGAACAAATGTCTTGTCCAAAGCCTGGGGTGTTTGTAACCTATTGCTTAGTTATTGTTTAATTGTTGCATATTATTCCATGATAGAGATGCATCAAGGCTCATATAACCACTCACTATGTTTGGACACTTTGTTTTCAATTTCTTAGTGGATATAGTGGATACTAGGATATAAATCTTTATAAATGAATATTTGGGGGCCTTTTTTATTGTTTGTTTATAAATATTTTCCTAGAAAAATTTCTGAATTAAAAAAAAATTCAAAGCCATTGCACAATAGTTTGAACACAGACCTTTTAAAATATTTACATTATTTATAATTTATAGCTCCATGTCAGTCTGTGTCCTTTGTTGTGACTTTATTGCTATCACCTTTGTATTTCTAGACATTGCACAGTCCTCAGAATATGGTGGATCCTCAATAATTGTTGAATGGCAATGAATATTTATTCCTATTTGAAATTTGTGGTTACAAATGAGAATATGGTTGTTATCTCTTGGGAAAAAAGTAATCCACTCCTTTTATAACTTTTTGGATATAAAATACCAAATTTTTTAATTTGTAAGTTCATGCTAAATATGAAAGCAGGGATTATTGGCTTATTGAAGTCTCAATCAAGTGAGTTATGTTTACAGAGCACATTTCACATGATAGTTTAATCTCATTTATAGTTAAAATCGCATCATTGCTTCTATATATTAATTCTAAATTCTCCATTCTCTCTGCCCTCATGGCCTTTGGCTTTTTGGAATAAATGTTTCCTCCAGCTAGATATTTGAAAAATGATGCATTTGTTCCCAAGATTTATATTTGAAGGATTTTAAAACTAATTAAACCGTTAAAAATGTAATGTCTTTTTTCATTTCAGAACAACAAAATGAACAGGCTCAAATAATTTGAGACATACGTAGGAAAGAGAATGAAACGTACCATATTGCCTTGCTACGGAGTGTAACATTCACCAGCATTTTCAGTGTTATAGTTGGCCATGATGGATACTCCAGGAGAGACAAATATCATAGCATTTTTTACTGGTTATATTTTCCACGCTTCTTATATCTTATATTATATCTTGAACTATATAATATCTTATATTATCAACGCTTCTTCATGAGTGCTAAGAACTGGCTATGCAGTTTTATCATACAAATTTTCCCCTCATATTTTTTGTTGAGGTAAAACTTTATTCACAGTGAAATGTACACATACCATGTATACAATTCAGTAAATTTTGACAAATGTATGCACCTATATAACCAATATCCTATCAAGATATAGAACATTTCAGTCACTCCAAAAAGTTCCCTCCTGCCTCTTTCTAATCAATCTCCATCACCCAAAGGCAACAAATGTTTGATTTCTATAACAATGGATAGGTTTTATCTGATTGTGGATTTCATATAAATGAAAGCACACAATATGCACTGTTTTGTGTCTCTCTTGTTTGCTCGACATACTGGTTTTGAGACTTATCTATGTTGTTTTGCATATCACTAGTTCATTTTTAAAATGGATGTGTATATTCTATTGTTTGTTTGTTTTTTATTTCTGAGTATGTAACAAATTGTTTATCCATCCTTTCTTAATAGTCATTTGGGCTGCTTCCCATGTTTTGGTTAATAGGAGTAAGGTTACTATAACTATTCTCATACAAGACTTTTTGTGGGCATATGTTTACATATCTCTTGCATATACACCTAACATTAGAATTGCCGCATCATAGGGTAGATGTATATTTAATTTTATAAGAAGTTGCCAATGAATGTTTCATTGTGGTTGTACCGTTTTACACTCCTTGCTGCAATGTATAGGAGTTCTAGTTGCTCCATAGTCTAGTTTGGTATTATTCACCTTTTCTTAAATCTTATCCATTTTACTGATTGTGAAATTCTCATTGCAGTTTTAATTTGCATTTCCCTCGTGACTAATGATGTTGTATATTTTTTCATCTGCTTCTTGCCCACTCACACATCTTCTTTGTTGAAGTGTCCGCTCAATTCTTTTGTTAATCTTTTAATTGGTTTGCTTATTTTCTTAAGAGTTTCATATGTATTCTGAATATACAATATATCAGATACATAGCAGCACAAATATTTTCTCTTACGTGGTAGTTTGTGTATTAATATCCTTAACAATATCATTCGATGAGCAGAGTATTTTAATTCTGTACGTAATCTAATTTATTTATTTTTCTTATGGTTAGTATGTTCCACGTCCTCTTTGAGGTCTATCTATTCCAAGATCAGGAAGATGTTCTACCATGTTTTCTTCTGAAAGCTTCAGGGTCTGGGTTTTCTGGTTATGTGTATAATATACCTCAAACTATTGTTTGTGTGTGGTGAGGGGTAGGAGTTGAGGCTTATTTTTATTCCCTATATATTTATGCACTTGTTCACTACCATTTGTTAAAAATACTTTCTTTCCCTGTTGAATTTACTTGGTATTTTTGTTAAAAATAAGTTGAACAGTGATTCTATTTCTAGAACCTCTATTCTATTCCTATGACATAGTTTTCTAGTCTACTGCCAACACCACACTGTCTTGATTACTGTACCTTTATAGTAAATCTTGAATTCACAAATTCACATAGCGTGAGTCCTCCAACTTTGTTTCTTTTTTCTTTTTTTAGGAAGATTAGCCCTGAGCTAACATCTGCTGCCAATCCTCCCCTTTTTACTGAAGAAGATTGGCCCCCAGCTAACATCCGTGCTCATCTTCCTCTATTCTATATGTGGGATGCCTGTCACAGCATGGCTTGACAAGGAGTGTGCAGGTCCACACCTGGGGCCCAAAACCGTGAACCCTGGGCTGCCAAATCGGAATGTGTGAACCCATGTACTGAGTCACCAGGCTGGCCCCCAACTTTGTTTCTTTTTTTGAAGATCATTGGCTATTCTATATTCTTGAATTTCCACATAAATTTTAGAACCAGGGTGTCTTTTTCTTCAAGAAAGTCTAGTGGAATATTGAGAGTGGCTATACTGAATCTATATACCAATTTGGGGAGGATAGACATTTTAATAATAGTTGATCTTCCAATGCATGAATATAATTTTAATTCTCTTTAATTTCTTCAACTATGCTTTGTAATTTTCAGTATAGATATTTCACATATATTTTGTTAGAGTTTTTCTAGAATATGATGTTTTTGGTGTGAGTATAAGGAAATTTTTTTCTAAAATTTAATTTCTAATTACTTTTTGCTAGTGTATAGAACATAATTTCATATATTGACTTTGCATCCTGTGGTTTTGCTAAATCCAGATAGTGGTTTTTGTAGATTCCTTAAGGTTTTCTATGTAAATGATCATGTTATATGTAAATAATGACAACTTTACTTCTTATTTTTCAAACTTTATGCCTTTTGCTTTTTTTTTGTGATTTCATTGAACAGGTTAAGAGTTTTAGTACGATGTTTAACAGAAATGGCGAGAGCGAACATACCTTATAGTGTTGCCAATATTAGTAGAAAAGTGTTTAGTCACTCATAATGTTAGCAGTAGACTTTTCATTGATGCCTCTTAAAATGTTGAGAAAATTTTCTTTTAATCCTAGTTTGCTGAGAGCTTTTATCATTTATTGAAGTGATAACATGGTTTTCTTGTCTTATTTATTTATTTTATTCCAACATTCCCCTATGCTACACAGCCTTTATCATCAAGTTTCAGCTGTCTGCTCTTAGCAGTCATCTCTTCTATGACTCGGGCAGTCCCACCTGCCAGCTCAGCCCCAGCTCAGTATCTGCTTAGTGAATGTCCACTCATACGTCTGACCCCCTCTCACCCTGGGCAGCTTCCCCTCTCCAGCGTTCTGCTTTGCACATTCCCACCACTTCGGCATCTTGGAACTCCTTTCTCTACCTCTTCAGCTTCGGGAGACGCAGGCTCTGGCTGAGTCAGTGGCAGTAGAATGCCCCAAGGCAGAAAGCAGGAGCAATCTTGGGGCTCACTTCGTGTGTTTCCCTTCTCTCCATGATCACAGTCCCATGCTGCACGTTGTTCAATGCCTTTCAAGAATATGAGCATCAGTAGAAGAGAGTGTGAAAGAAAGGAGCTGTAGAAGAGTAAAGTGGTTCCCACATATAAAAAAAACCCCATAGGAGTATGTGGAAAAATGTGATGTTTAATTGACTTTTATAGAATGAAACTATAGTTGTGAGCATGTTGAACTTGATCATCTCAGTATTGTCTAGTAATTTTAAAAGATAGCAGAATTTCATCATATGTGGTTTATCATACTAAGGCTATCTCATGGAACGAGCTCAGCTTAGGAAAAATTAATACTGGTCTTAGAAGCAAATAGACATGATTCTAAGGAGTTGCAAATGTGATTTAAGACATTGAATTTCAATTTTACTCTCTGTTAAATGAAGATACCATTGTTTGCCTTTCAAGATTGGTGTGAGTATTCCAGATAATGTTTATAAAACACTCAGCTTCATGCTTTGTCTGGAATTTAGCAGGAGATCTTTAGATGATGCTGATAATAATAATGGTGAGGAAAGATGTTTTTTACCCTATAAGCTAAAAAACAGTGAACTTTCTGGGAGTATCTGCTCCAAGGAAGGCTCAGTAACTTATTTACAGTGTTCCTGGCACTGCAGAGGACAGGCTGGTAAATACTCTATCTGGATGAGATCCATGGAAATCTCTTTAACTCTGCTCCTGGCCTATTTAATCAATTCATCATGGAAAGTGCTTTAAGGAAAGCAGCAAGTACTGCCATTTACCCCACATGCACAATCCTTCTTTCATATTTTGATTCCATAAATGTCACATCTTTGATGACTTTAAAAGTAATCTTTAAGGGAAGTGCATTGCTTAATATACAGTACTAAGAGATTTCCCCCTCCCCAAACCATCGTGCAGTTATGGTGAAGGAAAAAAATAAGAATACTGTTTCTCTCTCTAAACAATAAGGCAGCAAAATCAAAGCTGAGGAGTGAATATTTCTAGAGAAGTGAGGCAATTAGAACAATTAGAAGCAAATGCAGAGTAATTGCAGTGCATTTTTCTTTTAGCTATTTATATACTGAGAGTTCTGGAGCAAGAATTACGCTTTGCCTGTGTTAGCTGCAGCACGGGGTGCACTGTGGGTACCAAAAAAAAAAAAAAAAAAGGAGAGAGAGATTGCAAGTAAATTTTGTTAATATTTCCAAAGAAAATTCACTAGGGGAAGGGACATTGTACTTCAACAGCTTAATAAATATTGTAATTTTTAGAATATTGAGAAGCTAACTTTTTAATCTTTATACTGTTCCACTGAACAGCATAATTTAGAACTCTGAAGCAAATTGTTTTTCTCTGAGATCGGGATGTTTGTCAGATCTTTGATGTGTGATGTATCAGATAATAGGAAAATAAGCCAAGATAAAGCACCATGTGTATCTGTGTGTGTATCCCCATCTATAATTTACGTGGTAGAGTTTATATAGCACCCCCTTCCGAGTACGTTTAAGTCATTTGTTATAGCAGTGAAAGCAACAGTAATACTAAAAAAAGGAAGCAATAATATTTTAAAAACTACTTCGGGTTTTACAGAGGTTTACGGAGACAATGTAAAAGATTGATTTTAAAGAAAAAAAATAGATACGATATTTCTTTACATACATTAGCCTAAGATAATTATATCATTTAAAGCAAATGAGTAAGACATAGACAAGATTATTAAATTAAGTTAGTTGTTGAATACACGTAAATGGACAAATGAAAAATGTTTGAGGTAGGATACTTCCATCAGGTTGGTTACTGATTCTTCCTATAATGTCATTTATGCTATTAGATTTTTTGAGAAATAGAGAGGAAAAATAGTTCTCATAGCTAGTTATTTACATAGTTTTACATGTATAATTTATAGGAAAAAAATCCCATTGGATACAAACTAGTTTCATAGAAAAATAATACTGACTGATTAGGTTTGGGACATCCAAGTTAGTGAGAAATTTTATCAGCTAAATAACCAACAATGGAATCCTCCTTTGCATTCTAACTGAGCCAAATTAGCCTGAAATGTTTTTTACACAATAGTTGCTATGCAGATGCTAAAGGTATTTATTGTCTTCCAGAAAAAAAAAAACAACTTCAATATTTCAAATTGCTTTAAAATGCCAAATGGCAGTTAGACCATGTTAGGAACCAATCTCTTGCCAAAATTAATATTTTAACTTATATATGCCCTATGAGAGAAGTAGCCCAGGCCAGTAAATATTGGTTTTGATATTTATGAAAATGAATCTGGCTAAAGCAATCATTTCGATTTGCAAAAAAATCCCCTTTTCACAATGATACTTCATCGTATCAGCCAATTCCCATCTCATCTGTGTATGAGTCAAATTTCAAACTATGATCCAAATGTTAAAATACACCAACTGTCTCAAAGCGGTTTTTTAGGTCATTAAGTGACATAAATCAAATCTCAAGTTCTTAAAATACAAAATGCTTAAAAAATGCTATTTTTGTAATGATTACTACCTGGTACAGAATTTGTGAAAAATACCTGGCTGGTGGCATGCTAGGCAGAGTGTCAGATTTTAACTCACAGTTGGTGACAGAATGAACAGCGAGCGTGGCTCAGTCAGGAGCACAGGTTTACACAACAAGCAGATTCAAATCAAATCCCGTCTCTAGAAGCCGAGCCCTTGAAGTAGTCATTTAACTGTGTGCCTCTGCTTCCTCACCTGGCAAATGAAGAGTCAGTGGCCTTTTTGCCAGTGGGAAGAGGGCAAATATATATATATATATGTACATACATTTGCATGTATAAAATATATACATGTATAGAACACAAATACTATATAATATATATCATATGTAATACAAACATATATACATATAATATCTGACATATAGTGGACTTAATAAGGGGAGTGCTTATTCACTTACAGCCATGAAGTAGTCTCACATTTAATATTCCTTTCCTTCTTTCTAATGATCTATTTTCATTTATAATGACTGTGACCAAGACCAGTGATTGATTTATATAAGAAAAAAGAGCTGCCATAAATTTTTTCTAGTGGGTTCAGGTAAACTTTAACTTTGTCTGTTGTGTTCACATTTTATAAGCAAATAAACAAATAAATAAATAGAACATATAACACATATTACTAAATAACATGTTACTAAATTTACCAAAACCTAACCTGTTATTTTTATTTTTTGCCAAGGAAGGTTAGCCCTGAGCTAACATCTGTTTCCAATATTCCTCTACTGTTTTTTTTATACGTGGGACGCTGCCACAGCGTGACTGATAAGTGATGTATGTCTGCGCCCAGGATCCAAACCTGCGAACCTAGGCTGCTGGAGCAGAACACGCTTAACCACTGTGCCACTGGGCCTGCCCCCTAACCTATTAATTTTAGCTGGTAAAATATGGGTGATTGTTAGATTACTTTTTTTCTTTTTAAAATTTTTCCAAAAATAAATGTTCCAGTGTTTAATTTTGTCTTGGTGTTTTGTTACGGCTCCGTGTATTCAGCAGTGTTTTAAATGTTATCTCTGGAAGAGTAAAGGTTTTTATCCCTTGTTTGGATGCTGCTAAAGTCATCTTCAGCTAAATTCACTTTGAAATCAAGAAATTAATTAGGTTAACAAATTGGCCTTAAAAAAGAAGACAAATGGAAAACAATATTTATTGAAGAGTCACAGAGAAGAATACATTTGGACATATCTTGGAGGGCATGGGACCGAAGTCTCTGGAGCCAAGCAGTAAGCCATGGCAGGCTGGCCGTGAGGAGCCATTTGAATGAGGCAGATGGGGAGGCTATGAGTGGAATGGTTTCATTCCGCTGTTTTCCTAGGAGCTGCCCTGCTTGCTATTCTCCTCCTCCATTATCTCCATGTGCTGGAAAAGTGAGAAAAGCTCATCTAATTGAAGGTCACCTGAAGGATCTAAGAAGGCAAAGGAGACAACCTGAGATACTCAGCTGTCTTGGTGCCAATTGTAAGTTTAAATTTGAGTTCTCATATTAACTTACTGTAACACATGTCCACACAGATACAAAAAGATGTAAGTACATGTGAAAGAAACAAAATAAACTCACAAATGTGGTATCACTTATTTAGTCTAGCACCAAACATTTTGAGAGAAATAAGAAAACGAATTTCTATATAACCACAAGAGCCCAGACAAAGGGGCCTGGGAGATAAAAGAGGTAAAAATCAAGCTAGAATTCTACCCAGTTCACCCTAAATATCTGATACTGTCTTTCATGTAAGGTTTGCAGCTTTAAACAAACTTTAAAAATACAATATAAATCCCAAAAAGTGTCACTGTGCATTTAGCAAATTGCATCCCTTTCTGAGAACTTAGAAACAGATCTATAGGCTTTGGTTTGTATTTTTGACATCACAGATCTTTTTTATTATCAAAAAAAAAATGTCATGAGACTGTAAGAACTTTCTGAAGTTAGCCAAGTGCAAATGAGTAACAGTTCAATATCTCTTAATGTAAGAAAAATAATCAGTTTAAGGCTAGAGTTTAATTGGTTTCAGATTCAATTTACTTCCTTCGTCTATGGTTTGTTATTCAGACTCTGATTTGAAGTACTTATAACAGGAACAACTTGTGCAATGAAGGATTTAGGCAAACTCCAAGAAAGCATTGTGCAAATACTCTTTTCATTTAATTGGGTTTAAGTTGCCTCCTTATTCTTTCAAGTTGATTACTAACTCACATGCACATTTCACCTCTTTCCTCTGGATAGAATCTTTTATTAATACAAAAGATCATTAACCTTAGAGTTTAAAATTCCTTTAAACATTTTTTAAATGTAACTTCTGCTGACATTTAACAATACACAGCAAAGGTGTTTTTCTTTTTCTCTCCTCCTTTTGAGAACCTTAGAGAGTCATTTGATTGGTAGTGTTTTCAATCTGCAGGGAAAAGTAAAGTGATTGCACTTTGATAAGTGACTGTACCTGAATAAAATGTAAAGATTTTATATACATAAATTAGTGGCTAGCTAGATACAAATATCATTTACCAATATTGTTTTCATGCTGCTGGACATCAAAGAAACTATATTATACAGTCCATGTAAATCAACCGAAACTTCCAGCAAGTGGCATCATTTTCTTATCAAAGATGCTTCTATGCAGTCAATATATGTGAGCGATGGATGGGTGGAGGCGGGTTATCCCTTCCCTTCTCTACAGCTCAGACTCCTGCAGCCATAGTCAGTGAACACAACAAATCTGGAAAGAAACAAACATGGCTCCAATTCGGAAAAATCCTCATGTGAATCAAGCACTTTGTTTTCTCCAAGTCTGGCAAGGAGAAAGTCAGAGAAATATTCCTGAGCCTGACATTGACTGTGCCAAGGTGTCCATTGACAGTGAGGAGAGAGACAAGGAAATTATGAAAACATAGGATAACCAGCACCTTGTCCTTGGGCCTTTAGTGAGGCCAGTTTCCCTGAACATAAGCCTAATGTTAATTGTCCAAATCACCAGTCTCTTAGTCATCCGTTATGAGGCATAGTGTGTTTATATGTATTCAGTTTAATAAGACTGTGCTCTTTTGAAAATTCCTATCTCAAATGACTTCAATAAATGCTTTGACATTTAAAGAGCTAAATTTGAGTTCGACTGAACACCGCATGGCCTGAGGAAAGGATGAGGAATTACTGTGCACTGTAATAGTTTTACAAGTACTGTCCACAGTTTGTAAAAACTCTTCTTGGTAATGAAATAGAAAACGGCTTCTCCCATCTCTGTAGACAAACCACCTCTTCATTCAAGCTTGATTCTCTCTTAGTCCTTTCACTTTTTTTGTAGATGTAAACCCCGACTAAACAGTAAAAAACAAAAATAAAAGTACTTCGTTTTATCAATTCAGGAAAATATAGTTAATTCAGCAAAAAAATATTTTTATAGAATTTGTCATTTTAGATGAAATTATTTATCAAATCATCACCTGGTTTTATTCTTGGCCTGATATTAACTTAAATTCTCATTAAGCTCCTGGATGAGAATTAAGCTTTGCCCCTTTGTAAGTATATTGCAGTCTAGCGAGGAATTTTTGAAATATCTCTTAAAACCTGAGGAAGTAAAGAGAGTGATGGTTAAATCAGTGTTTCTCAAGAAGATGCGGAGTGAAAGCCAAGTGTGGGGGTGAGAGCTGGGCATGGGGCTGCATAACCAGGAATACCCAGAGAATTTTTCAGAGTACATGCACCTAGCGACACCCTTCTATATCTCACCTGGACCCTAAGATGAGTCTGAATCAACAATGATGGAGGGGGAAAAGGCTGGGAGACATGAATTTTGAAAAAAATATTTTTTAATTAAAAAATTCAATGTGAAGAAGTTCCATCTGTGATTTGTGGTTCGGATTTGTTCGTCATTCATCCTCCAGCCCTGTCCTGCCTGAGATAAACTGCTCAGGTGCACTTCAGACAGGGATGCTAAGGGATTGAAGCACACGAAAACTTCAATTCTTCTCATTCATCATTGTCCTTAAATAGCAAATTCTTAGCAATTGTTATAAAAAATTACACTTATAATGCACCACACAGCAAATTCTATGTTTTACAAGTATTGTCTTACTCAGTGCACATACATATAACATGAAATGGGTGTTTTTATCCTTTTGTTTTAAACAAAATGAATCTGAAGTTCAGAAACGTAACGTTACTCTTAACCACTAAACAACTAAACCCAAAGTATTCTTCCTTGGATTATTCTATATGGCCAAAGAAATTCCCATCAGCTCTTGGAAAGCAGCTGTATATATGCTAAGTGGTATCAATTAGTATGTGAGGATGTTGAGTTGTGGCATGTACTTGGCTATGCCCAACAGCTGACAATCTGAATTACCACCAGAATACATTCCATTAGAGGTGGTGGATTTTGGGTAGCCCTATCATTATCCCATTGTTTGTGCAGTGGTATAACAGATAGGTATTTGAAAGTAATGAAGATATCATTATTGCTTTTGCATTATTTACAAATGTTATCTGAATATCAATTTTGTAAGATGGAATTTCTAGTGCATTTATGCAGCATATGATATTCACCATTGCTTATCCTTGACCTCAAATCTATTTTCTTTTTGTTGTAATCATTTAAAATGTGTTCCACAAATATTGATTGTGTGCCTGCCAGAAGTGAGGGACTACGCCAGGTGCTGGGAATCCCTTTTTGAAGAAAACACAGCCTCTATTTTCAAGTAACTTGCATTCTCCTGGGAGGCGCTTGAAAGGTAAAATGGCAACTGGATGTGTGTTAGGCTTGCATTTTGCCAATGAGGTATTACCATTTGGGGATCATGAATCTAACTGGTGCAATGAGTTCATTTTGAACTCAACATTTGAAACAGGTTAGGTAGACAGAAGATTTTATAGACATGGGAATAAAAGAGTAAAAGTCTAAGGACTACGTTAATATAAAGAAGTCAGGGTCAGGAGAAGAAAAGGAACGAGTAAAGGACTGGTTCAGAAAGGGAAGCCAATGAGGCAAGAGGAGAACCGAGAGAGTGGCAAACCAGAAGTCAAGCGAAGAATTGCTTCAGAATAAGGGAATGATTGCCCACACTGAATGTTGATGGTTGCTTCCATAACATGGGGGGTTGACCAATGGATTCATGAGAAGCCTTGAAATAAGGGCAGGTTCAGTGCAGTGAAGTGAAAGCCTGCCTGGAGCGAGTTCTAGAGAGAATGGCAGACAAGAAATTGAAGCACAGAATAGAGACTACACTTTCATGTTCCATGTGTTTTTCCATTAAAACTTCAATGATTACAGTGAGAATGATTTTAGTGGGCTTATGCTAACGTGCAATAAAAGCAGACATTTTAGAAATGGAAACAGAGCAGATGGATACCATCTACTCATTTGGAGATCCATTTTAGTTCCATTGAGCTCAATTATGACTCCCTAGTAACATCTCTCGAAATATACATTTCATGACATTCTTATCAACGTGAAAAATATGTTTTCTATGAGGGAAAAATCCTGTAACCTTTTTTCACCATCCAGTTACAGCTTATTTTTGAATTTATTTTTGTACTCCTTTAATAGAATAATAATTTATCTTGAGAGGCAGCATAGTTTCATAGTGATTAAGAGCACAGAGTATGGGGGTTCAAATCCCAGCTCAGCATCTATGGGCTTGGTGACCTTGAGCAGGTTTATGCCCCAATTTTTCCATTGGTAAATGAAGGCAATTACAGTGCCTGCCTCATAGTTCGTCTCAGGGGTCAAATGAATTAATAGGGTAATACATTTTTTAAAAATCTAGAAAAGTAGCAATGCCTGAGATGCGATAAATATTCAATATATGTTAGTTAATATTGATTAGTAAGTTTTTTAAGTGATGATACCTAAACATAATAAATTGGCAAATAAATAACAAGTAGACTGGACTCTGAAGATATGAAACAGAACTGAACTAATTTTAAACATTACACTTTAGAAATTGGGAAGTTCTAAAAAAAATACAGAAATTGAGAAGTTCTTTTAATGTACATTTTGAGATTGTTAGACTGACTTCAAAATCAGTTAACTAATAAACTTGCAATAATAAATTAGTGTCCATCCCTGTAAATTGGAGGGATGGAGGGTATTGCAAGATTTACCTCGTAAAATACCTGGGGAAATTAAGAGATATACAACATTAAAGTGTTTAGCACAGATCTTTGAATACAATAAGCACTGAAATCTTGGATATTATAATTATGATCATTATATCCTTCTATAGATGATTTTCTCCTTGGTCTTAACAAATTTATAACACCCTTATCTATTGTGTTGCGGCAGAGCCTGCTAAGATACCCCCAGTACTGATATTTCTCTTTTCTTCTTTTGGTCATAGAACCTCCTGTGTTTTAGTTAGGTGTACATCTTCCAAGCTAGAGCCTACTTTTACCACTGCCTCTGCAATTAAGTATGGTTGTGTGACAAAGTTCTTGAATAATAAATATGAGCAAAACCATATCTATATCTATCTCTATCATCTATCTCTATCATTTGTCCATCTATCTATCTATCTATCTATCTATCTATCTATCTATCTATCTATATCGAACTATTCCAGGTCTTTCTATTAAAACAACGGAGCAGATGCATTTCTTTTTCTTTTTGTTTCTTTCCCTGAGCTGTACATGATGGACCATGCTGACCAGTAGCTTGCTCTAGGCAGAGTAAGCCAATACTCTAGGACAGTGGGTTATAAAATGTCGTCCCCAGAACAGCATCATCAGCTTATTTCCTCTAACACAAGGGAACTTTTTAGAAATGTAAATTCCCAGGTCCCATCCCAAACTTACTGAATCAGAAACCCTGGGAGTGGATTCAGACTATGTTGACAAGTCTTCCAGGAGATTCCGATGCACATAAAGTTTGAGAACCTTCCTTAGGGTATACCAGAGCAGCAGGGTAAAAGGCCCTGGGTCTCTGAATGACCTCATGCTGCAGAACCATGTGCCCTCTGTAGACTGTCTACCCTTACATGAGAGAGATATAAATTTCTGTTTTGCTTGAGGCTCAGGATTTTTGTGACCTTTGTTGCAAAAGCTTAGCAGATACTCTATTTAAAGCTATACAGTACATTTTGGCTTCTCAGTTTATAACTGGCCAACTTTAATGGGGAAATAACAAGTAAAATTTTACATTAATAGACATCAATAATCAAAAACTATTTATAGAAGAGTAGGGAAAATTGGCTTTCACTTTGCTGGACCTACTAATCAAAAACATGCATATACGCAGTTGTGGAGTCACTCACTGTCACACATTGCACATAAGTTTTTAGTAATAGAAATATACTTCTCAGAAGCAAAGTAATCCAGAAGCAAATCACGTACAATCAGAATGATACTCACTTAAATTTAAATAATTTTACAATTAATCACATTGTAGAACTGGAATTCATAGTCTTAATTCATTTGATTCAGTGTAATTCAATAAACTGCAATAAAAATTTCATAAGAGCATATTATATTTCAGAAACTATAAAAGGCAGTGGGGAAAAAAAGATGATTAAGACATGCAAACTGCCCTAAAGGAGCTTACAGTCTCATGAGTTAATTCCAATTACATTCCCAGAAGCACGTTATGAATTGCATGCTTCACAACAGGCTTTCTAGCCCATTTGAAAAAAATCTTTGTCAAAGTAATATGTAAAAAATAAGCTCTTGGGGCCAGTCCGGTGGCACAGCAGTTAAGTTCACACTCTCTGCTTTGGCAGCCTGGGGTTTGCTGGTTCAGATATCTGGTGCGGACCTACACACTGCTTGTCAAGCCATGCTGTGGCTGGCATAGAAAGTAGAAGATGGGCACGGATGTTAGCTCAGGGCCAGTCTTCCTCAGCAAAAAAGAGGAGAATTGGTGGCGGATTTTAGTTCAGGGCTAATCTTCCTTAATAAATAAGTAAATAAATGAATAAATAAATAAATGCCTGATTTTCTTGTTAGCTTTGGTTTAACACTTGGTGATGCTACATTCTCTTTTCATGTTGTTCCTATATCTTATTGCTAATGTTAATGGTTATGGTTTTTATGGCAGTATAATTTGCATATGATAAAATGCCTTCATCTTCAGTACACATTCTGAGGCTGAGATGATGCATGAAGATGTGATGTAAAAGGTTTAAGTGAATTTAGCAAAGATTTTAAATCCCGGGTCTGATATTTACTATGAGGCCCTTGACAAGTTACTTAACCTCTGTAAACTTAATTTTCCATCCTAAAATGGTGACAAGAATGTCTACTTCCGTTGTTTTTCTGAGAACTCCCTCAGCTGCTGCCCCTTGATGTTTACACTTCTCTTCCCGCTCCCTCCAGTGGGTCTCATCCCCATCACCACGTTGAAACTCTCCCCGCCAGGGTCACCCTGCCCTCCAGGTTGAAAGTCAATGGGCGTGTCTCAGTCTATCATATATGAACTTTCTGCAACGCTCCTCCCCAAGGCCACACCAGCCTCCAGGTTGTTAGAATGATGGACATCCTTCAGTCTTACTGCGTTTGAACACACTGTACCATTAGGCATCTCCTTCAAGACATTCTTTTCTCTTGAGTTTTTGTGGGCACGTTCTCTTGTTTTCCCCCCATATCTGAATGTGCTTATTAGTGTTCTTTAATAGCTCCTCCTTGTTCTCTCCCTGCCCTTAAATGCCTATGACTGGGTATTTTCTCCCTCAAATGTTCTTGTCTTGTCTTCTCTTCTGTTCCCCTCCTCCTCTTCCTCTTCTCCCTCCCTCCCTCTGTCTCTCTGTCTCTTCCTTACTTTAGTCTAATCTTAAAGGATCTCATCTACTCCCATGGTTTTAGATACAGTTTTCCTTACTTTAGTCTAATCTTAAAGGATCTCATCTACTCCCATGGTTTTAGATACAGTTTATGAAGGAGACTTCTTATTACTATCACTAACCCAAAGCTCTTTTTTTGAATGACAGATCTGTCAATTTTATTGGATATCTCCATTTTTTTTCCCATAGGGTATTCAAATTCAACGTACCCCCATCTTCCTCCTAAAACTGCTTCATTCCCCAGTATTCCTTATGTCAGTAAATTGCACCTGTAGTTATCTAATTGTTTAAACCTCCATGGTAACCATTTTTATTCGCCTGTCTCCTTTACCTTGCAGACTCTTGGTGTGACTATGGCAACACATTTGCTAATTCTTCTCCCTAATCTACTTTCACCACCATTCTAATCCAATCTCTACCCTTCAGCAAGAATGATTTATTTTTAACGGAATTGATCATGTGAGGCTTGTATTGAATTTTTTTTCTTTTTTTGGTGAGGAAGACTGGCCCTGAGCTAACATCTATTGCCAATCTTCCTCTTTTTACTTAAGAAAAATTGTCATTGAGCTGACATCTGTGGCAATCCTCCTCTATCTCGTATGTGGGATGCTGTCATGGCATGACTTGATTTGTGGTGCCTAGGTCTGCGCTTGGGATCCGAACCCATCAACCCCAGACCACTGAAATAGAAAGTGTGAATTCACCACCAAACCACCAGGCAGGCCCCCCGTATTTAAAATTCTTAGATAACTTTACCATACTTGTTAGTTCAAAATTCTTAATATGTGTAAACTAGATGACACCTGGAATCTTCACACTTTCAAATCTGGGGACTATTAGATCATATTACCATTTGATGCCCCCTGGGGGTGTAAAGATTCCATGATTTTTTGAAATTCCCCAGGTTGGGGAAGGATGGGTGCTGTCAAGAGCCCTGTGGGTTCCAGTTCTAGTTCTGGCAGAGGCTTTATCTTTTTCACTTCAGGCCACTCAGATGTGAAAATTGAGCTTTTACTTAACTCCCATCAAGTATCTTATTCCCCACTAAAAGGGGTGTGTGTGTGCTCATGTATGTAACTGTGATTGAATTTACTGAAGATTCTCATGAGCGTGAGAACATATCAAATTTCATATTGTAGCAACTCATAGCAATTAAAGTTGTGTATTAGACTTTCGAATTTTCTAAAGTTGTATCCCCCTACTTCATACCTGAGTTTCTTGTGAATCCTTAATTCTCTAAAGTTGCCAACATTTTATCATTCCAATAGCAGATACTTCTGTGTCCTATGCCACGTCTTCTCATAACACCTGATTTCATGCATGTGTCACAGACAGCTCTATGTGCCTTCCCGAGATCTCACCTTTTCTGCCTCTGGGCTTTCTCCACTGCCTTGAGAAGCTGCTCAGTCCGTGTGCAGAAGCAGGCAAAAGTGTGGGTTGTTAACACCCTTGAGGGAAACTTTTGATAGAGATCATCTGAGACAGATTCTTCAAGGTTTCTCAGAGAATTCTGGTAGGATGGAATATGGTTACCCATCATAGCTACCAGGTCAATAACACTCCCTTTATTGGCTTTCCTTCCTTCTCCAATCTCACCGTCTTCACTCCCTCACTCTACGTCCTGAGATCACCTCTCAAATAAACTCCCAGGTCTAAAACCACGTCAAGAGCTTTGTTTCGGGGAAATGCAACATAAAGCAGTTTCTCTGTCCCCTCTTTCTTCTCTACACCTTTCTTCTCATCTCTTCCTCATTTGAGCAGAAGAAAAAAAAGGAAAGAAGTAAAAATAATGTGCCCTCCCTCTCTCAGGTAGAACAGAATCAGGAATACTTCTGCCTTCAGTGGCTCTATCTTCACATCAAAGGCCTAATCAAGGATCTTCTGCAGACAAAGATAGTCTTTGCCAGAAGATATTCTGGTACCAATTAAGTAGGATATTATTCACCTCTTCATACATGGTTGAAGAGCCCATTTGTAATATCTCCTTGCCTCCCTTCTTTGATTCATCTAAAATGCCTCATTCCTGTATTTGCTGTGCTCCAGCCAGACATGCTGATTTAATTTAATTCTTTAGATGTATCAGTCCTTGTCAGATTCTGTTGCAGGTGCCTGTAGCTCCTCCCTGCTTGGCTAATTTCTACATTTTCTTCACATCTCTTTTATCCTTACATCTCTTCAACATTTCTTAGATATCACTTCTTCAGGAAGTTATCCCTTGACCTCCTTATTATATCTTCCATATTACATGATCTTTCATAAGCTCTTACATTTTGATAAATAAATGACAAGCAATAGGACATATTGGGTTTTATGAGGAAGGCATTCGGGTTAAAACTAATTTGGCCCGAGCTCATTTTTCCAAAAGAGCCTGACGTGGCCTGTTGAGCATGCAGTGCACATCTACTTTAAACATTTACTATGTCCCAAAGACAAGAAGGTGCCCCTAAAGAGCGATGATGTTTGCAAAAGTAAGCAAGCAAATGTATTACCGCTAGCAGGAGTAGGGTGAAGAATCTTGTTAGGAGGTTGACAAATAGGAACAATTTTCTTCTCCAGGTGAAATCCTTTTATTTTTGATTACATGAAACCCTATTTCCCTGTTAACTACTCCTCGTTCCTTTTCCCTTTATTTCTACAGATAGTTTCTTGTAATTTAAATGCTCTGAGACCCCTGAAACAATTACCTCAAGTTGTAGGACTCGTGAAAACTGGTTGCTTAGGAGGTCAAACAGAAAAGAGGAAGAAAATAAAGAGTCATTACACTATTTAAAGTTCTGTGAATCTAATTTACCTTCATAAGTAATTTTTCTCTACTAGTAGTCTTTCTAGTGAGAGCAATGCTTAATGAGAACTATGCCTTGGGCAAATTATTCTGGGGATTTGAACACTGTAGCAAATAGCTGAGATAAAAAGACAATGAGTAGAACATGTATTTCCTTCTGACTTATAATGAGTGGGCAGTCATGGTAAATAATATCCGTTTTCCTTTTGTCTAACACATTGTATTAATTGCTACCAATACTGTGGATTTGCCAGTAAGTTCTAAGTGTTAACATCACACTGTGCAAAACATTTCTATTTCAATTCTTCAAGGTTATTAGCTTGTTTAAAGTTCAATTTATACACCTTACATTTTTCAAAATAGCATTTAACTTCTTGTTAATGACAGACTGAGCATTGAAAATGACCCAAAGGAATATAAAAATCGCTAGAAAATTTCGTCTTGAGGAGTAGGTAAAGAAGTATGCTGTTAGTGTACCAGAAATTGTTAGGGAAATGTACACAAATTATATTGCAGGAAATGCAAGAATGAACTAAGGGGCTTCTAGCTAGTGATATGCCACATAAGGAATGTCTTAGAATGAATAAAAAAATGTCGACAACTTTTTTTTCTTTTTTTTCTGCTTTGTCTCCCCAAATCCCCCCTGGTACATAGTTGTATATCTTAGTTTCAGGTCCTTCTAGTTATGGCATGTGGGACGCCGCCTCAACGTGGCCTGATGAGGGGTGCCATGTCCGCGCCCAGGATCCGAACCAGGGAAACCCCAGGCCACCGCAGCAGAGCACGTGAACTTAACCACTCGGCCATGGGGCCGGCCCGGACAACTTTTTGTATAAAATGGGATTAGAAAAATGATGTGATAGCAGTAGGGCAATGTGGGGTTAAAGAGGACCTATGCAGATAATCAAGTGGAGAGGGGAAAAAATGATGATGCAAGAGAGAAAGAGGGAAACAGTGGACTAAATCTTGCTGACAGAGCAAAAGGAGACACAGCCTGGTGTGTATGTGGAGCAGCTAGTCTTCGATAGGCTCATGGGCAGTCTATTCATTGCACAAGAGGAAGACTGAGCCTAAAGCTTCAGGCGCCGATAGGTAGGTAGCTGTGGTGGGAGCTTATGATGGCTCTTTTCTCATTGTCTGAATTTTCAATAAATGAGGATAGGAGAAAAAGTGTTAGGTGTTTGGGAAAGAAGTGATATGAGGTAATTGGGTTTAATAGTTGGAAAGTTGGAAAAAATTTGGAAAATGTTACAGAAGGTTAAAATGATGAATGAGATATATATATTAAAACATAAGTAGAATTCAGAAATAAAAAATTAGGTGAGTACTGCAGGTGCAGAATGATACATAGAGTATATTATTTGTGTAAATTTAAAACATTCATCCATGTTTATAGGAAGATGTAAGTGTATGCAGAAGTATTAAAAAAAAAAAAAACCTCTTGCAGAATATAGACCAGAATGGTGGCAGTGGTTTCCCAAGTAGAGGGAAGAGGGCAGCTGGGAAAGGGACAGGGCAGGGAGCCATGGTGGAAGCAAATGTGGGTGGCTAAAGAGCTATTAAGCTTTTCCTGAAATGTTATTTCTTTAAAAAAGACTTGCAGCAAAGATGACAAAGATGAACAACTATTAATTCAGAATGATGGCAGAGATAGAAGTACTAGGATATAACCTCTTTTATATATTTTGTTGTTTTTCAAAACAAAATGCATATAAAGTGGAAAGAAAAGTGGATAGAGACACAGAAAACCTGCAAATTTTACACTGAACCCTCAATCTTAAAACTGTCCAAAGGTCAAAAATTAAAGAAGTATTTAGTTATTCAAAATAATATAATTAATACTGTTGATTTATCAAATGGTCTTTTCACACGTCCTTGGTTTATCTATACCCTTAGTAAATACTAAAGTCAAAATAGTACAGACCACATCTTCTTTGAAAAATGCAAGTAAAATATAAAAAGAATGACACTGTTATAAATAATAATTTCAAAATCCAATTATTCAGAAATTTGTAAATACTTTCCCCACAAAAATAAGACAAAACAAAAAAAATTCTTGCGTAAATGAGGAGGACAATTTTGAATTATAAGTTGTATAAGAAATCACATGAATGGATCCAAGATGGCGCCGTGAGTAGTCCTCTTTGTCTCTCCCCCTTCGAGTCTACAATTATTTGGACACTTATCGCTTGACAAAGGATATCCAGACAGCATCTCAGGATGTCTGAGATACCCACGCGACTATACATCGGCAGGCGGACGGACTTTCCCCGGGGAGGATGTGGAAATAGGTGAAAACTCTCCGACCCCGACGAGCAGCCTAGTACCCGCAAGCGGCTTTCTTCCAACAGATGCCCCCAGAGGACCTACACACATCTAGGGCAGGAGCGAGCACACAACAGAGGAGCAACGGTGGAAACAGGTGACCAGAACCCTACCTAAACCCCCCGCAATTACTCCTAAACGCAGAGGGAAACTTTGGAGTTGCACACCTGAGCCCGCGGGGAGAGTCTCTCCCCGCCATTGGCAGGGAGACCCCGCCTGGTGTTTGCAGCACCTGGAGGGTCCCAGAGAGAGTCACTGAGGGTACGGAGGTCTCCCAGCTGCCGTTGCCCGCCCCGTGGGACTAGGGATTGCCGGAGATCTCGGAGAGGACCAGGCTGGGGGAAGTTTCAAAGGCCGGCTCTGCGACCCGGAGGGGAATCTCCGGAGTTCCGCCTGGGCAGCAGACAAAGCTCTCTGTCTGCCATTAGCAGAGGGGCCACGCCCAGCATTCACAGCTCTGGGAGAGGCCCCGAGAGAATCCCAGAGGGCGGGGCGACCCCCAGCTGCCGTTGCCTGCCCCGTGGGACTAGGGATAGCCGGAGATCTTGGAGAGGACTGGGGCTGGGGGGAGTTCCAGAGACCCAGCTTCGTAGCCTAGGGGGAAACCCTACAGGCTCACAGCAGCCTTAGGGAAAGCCTCTGCACAGCACCAGTAGAAGGCACGCAGCCGCCAGCCACAAGGCTGGAAGACCCCAGGGCAAAAGCAGCATAGCTAGGTGAACTAACCACAGACTGTAGAAGATGCCAATAGCTCTCCTGCGACCCATAGAGGACAAGTGAGATTTTGTGGGTGCCGACAGCAACGGAGTGACAAATATAAGTGATCCCACCCCTGGCCGCTGGAAAAGCCCATAACACCGTTGCAGACCCCAAGGAGAGAGCACATCTAGGTGGGCTGCAACAGTAGGCACCAGCAGCCTGAAGCCCCCCTGTGACGGCCCCCACGGCAGAGGAGGGAATCCAAAGGGCCACTGTGGCTACGAGGAGGGGCCCAGGCCCAGTTAGCAACTGCGGACAGGGTTCCTGGTTGGTGCAGTATAAACAGCTGCTCCCCCACTGCAGCAGCTGAAACAAGTGAAAGGAGCAACTAAACTCTATCTCCATGCGGAGGCACAAATCAACATCATCAAGCAATATGAAAAAATACATTAAATCTCCAGAACAGAAAGAAAGTAACAAATACACGAAAAACAATCCCAAAGAAAATGAGATATATAACCTAAATGATGATGACTTCAAAACAGCCATCATTAAAATTCTCAATGAGTTAAGAGAGAATTCTGACCGACAACTCAACGAGTTCAGGAGCTATGTCACAAAAGAGTTTGAAACGATAAAGAAGAACCAAACAGAAATATTGGAAATGAAGAACACAATAGAGGAGATTAAGAAAAATCTAGATGCTCTGAACAGTAGGGCCGATAATATGGAGGAAAGAATTAGCAATTTGGAAGATGGCAATATAGAATTGCTGCAGGCAGAGGAGGAGAGAGAAGCAAGACTAAAAAGAAATGAAGAAACTCTCCGAGAATTATCAGACACAATTAGGAGATGCAATGTAAGGATTATAGGTATACCAGAGGGAGAAGAGAAGGAGAAAGGGGCAGAAAGCCTATTCAAAGAAATAATGGCTGAGAACTTCCCAAATCTGGTGAGGGAAATGGATCTTCAGGTGACAGAAGCCAATAGATCTCCAAACTTTATCAATGCAAGAAGACCAACTCCACGGCATATAGTAGTGAAGCTAGCAAAAGTCAACGACAAGGAGAAAATACTAAGGACAGCCAGGCAAAAGAAACTAACCTACAAAGGAACCCCCATCAGGCTATCAGCAGATTTCTCAGCAGAAACTTTACAGGCTAGAAGAGAGTGGAATGATATATTCAAAAATCTGAAGGACAAAAATCTACAGCCGAGAATTCTCTACCCAGCGAAAATATCCTTCAAATACGATGGAGAAATAAAAACTTTCGCAGATAGACAAAAATTAAGGGAGTTCATTGCCACAAAACCTCCTCTTCAGGAAATCCTCAGGAAAACCCTCATTCCTGAAAAATCCGAAAAAGGAAAGGGGCTACAAAACCAAGAGCAGAGGAGATAAGTAGAAGGACAACAACAGAGAGTAGCAGCTCTACATCAGAACAGATTAAACCATGGGACGAGAAACAAAGGAAACTGAAGAAAACCAGAAAACAAGACACAAAATGGTAGTGGTAGGCTCCCACATCTCAATAATCACTCTAAATGTAAATGGATTGAACTCCCCAATCAAAAGACACAGAGTGGCAGGATGGATCAAAGAACAAGATCCAACAATATGCTGCCTCCAGGAAACACACCTCAGCCCCAAAGACAAACACAGACTCAGAGTGAAGGGATGGAGAACAATACTCCAAGCTAATAATGAACAAAAGAAAGCAGGTGTCGCTATACTAATATCAGACAAGGTAGATTTCAAAGCAAAACAGATAAAGAAAGATAAAGAGGGACAGTATATAATGATAAAAGGGACTCTCCACCAAGAAGACATAACACTTATAAATATATACGCACCCAACACAGGAGCACCAAAATTTGTAAAGCAACTCTTAATAGAACTAAAAGAAGACATCAACAACAATACAATAATAGTAGGGGACCTCAACACACCATTAACACCAATGGACAGAACATCCAGACAGAAAATCAACAAGGAAATAATAGAACTAAATGAAAAATTAGACCAGATGGACTTAACAGATATATATAGAACACTTCATCCAAAAACAGCAGGATACACATTCTTCTCAAGTGCACATGGAACATTCTCAAGGATTGACCATATTTTGGGAACCAAAGCAAACATCAATAAATACAAGAGAGTTGAAATAATATCAAGCATCTTTTCTGATCATAATGCTATTAAACTAGAAATCAACTACAAGAAAAAAGCAGAGAAAGGTGCAAAAATGTGGAGACTAAACAACACGCTTCTCAACAAACAATGGATCATTGAAGAAATTAAAGAAGAAATCAAATTTTATCTGGAGACTAATGAAAATGAGAACACGACATACCAAATCATTTGGGATGCAGCAAAAGCAGTCCTAAGAGGGAAATTCATCGCAATACAGGCTGACCTCACTAAACAAGAAAAAGCTCACATAAGCAACCTCAAACAACACCTAACAGAACTAGAAAAAGAAGAACAAACAAAGCCCAGAGTCAGTAGAAGGAGGGAAATAATAAAAATAAGAGCAGAAATAAACGATATTGAAACAAAAAAGACAATAGAAAGGATCAATGAAACAAAGAGTTGGTTCTTCGAAAGAATTAACAAAATTGACAAACCCCTAGCCAGACTCACCAAGAAAAGAAGAGAGAAATCGCAAATTAATAAAATTAGGAATGACAGAGGAGAAATCACAACAGATACCAATGAAATACAAGAGATCATAAGAGAATACTATGAAAAACTATATGCCAACAAATTGAACAACCTGGAAGAAATGGACAAATTCCTAGACTCCTACAATCTCCCCAAACTGAATCAGGAAGAAATGGAGAATCTGAATAGGCCAATCACAAGTAAGGAAATAGAAACGGTAATCAAAAACCTCCCCCAAAATAAGAGTCCAGGACCGGACGGCTTCTCTGGAGACTTCTACCAAACATTCAAAGAAGACTTAATACCTATTCTCCTCAAACTGTTCCAGAAAATTGAGAAAGATGGAGAACTCCCTAACACATTCTATGAAGCCAACATCACTCTGATCCCCAAACCTGACAAGGACAACACAAAGAAGGAGAACTATAGGCTGATATCACTGATGAACATCGATGCAAAAATCCTCAACAAAATTTTGGCAAACCGAATACAGCAATACATCAAAAAGATTATACACCATGATCAAGTGGGATTTATACCATGGACACAGGGATGGTTCAACATCCGCAAGTCAATCAACGTGATACACTACATCAACAAAATGAAAAACAAAAACCACATGATCATCTCAATAGATGCAGAGAAAGCATTTGACAAGATCCAACACCCATTTATGATAAAAACCCTCAGTAAAATGGGTATAGAAGGAAAGTACCTCAACATAATAAAGGCCATATATGATAGACCCACAGCCAACATCATACTCAATGGACAAAAACTGAAAGCCATCCCTCTGAGGACAGGAACAAGACAAGGGTGCCCACTTTCACCACTCCTATTCAACATAGTACTGGAGGTGCTGGCCAGAGCAATTCGGCAGGAAAAAGAAATAAAAGGAATCCAAATAGGTAACGAAGAAGTAAAACTCTCGCTGTTTGCAGACAACATGATCCTATATATAGAAAACCCCAAAGAATCCATAGAAAAACTATTAGAAATAATCAACAACTACAGCAAAGTAGCAGGGTATAAAATTAACGTGCATAAATCAGTAGCATTTCTATACACTAACAGTGAACTAACAGAAAAAGAACTCAAGAACTCAATCCCATTCACAATCGCAACGAAAAGAATAAAATACCTTGGGATAAACTTAACCAAGGAAGTGAAGGATCTATACAATGAAAACTACAAGACTTTCTTGAAAGAAATTGACGATGGCATAAAGAGATGGAAAGACATTCCTTGCACATGGATTGGAAGAATAAACATAGTTAAAATGTCCATACTACCTAAAGCAATATACAGACTCAATGCTATCCCAATCAGAATCCCAAGAACATTCTTCACAGAAATTGAACAAACAATCCTAAAATTCATATGGGGCAACAAAAGACTGCGAATTGCTAAAGCAATCCTGAGCAAGAAAAACAAAGCCGGAGGAATCACAATCCCTGATTTCAAAACATACTACAAAGCTACAGTGATCAAAACAGCATGGTACTGGTACAAAAACAGGTCCACAGATCAATGGAACAGAATTGAAAGCCCAGAGATAAAACCACACATCTATGGACAGCTAATCTTCGACAAAGGAGCAGAGGGCCTACAATGGAGAAAAGAAAGTCTCTTCAACAAATGGTGCTGGGAAAACTGGACAGCCACATGCAAAAGATTGAAAATTGACTATTCTTTTTCACCACACACCAAAATAAACTCAAAATGGATCAAAGACCTAAAGATTAGGCCTGAGACAATAAGTCTTTTGGAAGAGAATATAGGCAGTACACTCTTTGACATCAGTTTCAAAAGAATCTTTTCAGACACTGTAACTCCTCAGTTGAGGGAAACAATAGAAAGAATAAACAAATGGGACTTCATCAGACTAAAGAGCTTCTTCAAGGCAAGGGAAAACAGGATTGAAACAAAAAAACAGCTCACTAATTGGGAAAAAATATTTACAAGCCACTTATCTGACAAAGGGTTAATCTCCATAATATACAAAGAACTCACACTGATTAGCAACAAAAAAACAAACAACCCGATCAAAAAATGGGCAGAGGACATGAACAGACATTTCTCAAAAGAAGATATGAATATGGCCAATAGACACATGAAAAGATGTTCATCATCGCTAATCATCAGGGAAATGCAAATCAAAACTACACTAAGATATCACCTTACACCCGTTAGATTGGCAAAAACAGCCAAAACCAAGAGTGACAAATGTTGGAGAGGTTGTGGAGAAAAAGGAACCCTCATACACTGTTGGTGGGAATGCAAACTGGTACAGCCACTATGGAAAACAGTATGGAGATTTCTCAAAAAGTTAAAAATAGAAATACCCTATGACCCAGCCATCCCATTACTGGGTATCTAGCCTAAGAACCTGATATCAGAAATCTCAAGAGTCCGTTGCACCCCTATGTTCATCGCAGCATTATTTACAATAGCCAAGACGTGGAACCAGCCTACATGCCCAGAAACTGATGATTGGATAAAGAAGATGTGGTATATATACACAATGGAATACTACTCAGCCATAAAAAAAGACAAAATTGGCCCATTCACAACAACGTGGATGGACCTCGAGGGTATTATGTTAAGCGAAATAAGCCAGTCAGAGAAAGACGAACTCTATATGACTCCACTCATAGGTGGAAATTAGTATATTGAAAAGGAGATCTGATCGGTGGTTACCAGGGAAAAGGGGGGGGTGGGGGGAGGGCACAGAGGGGGAAGTGGTGTACCCACAACATGACTAACAAAAATGTACAACTGAAATCGCACAAGGTTGTAATCTATCATAACATTAATAAAAAAAAAAAAAGAAATCACGTGAATGGACACAATTCCATGTTAAAATGTTTGTAATGCAGCCACATTTGCACTTAAAAGCACACTAATGGCCTTATTTTGTTTTCTTTTTAAATGAGAAAGGGAAAAAAGGAAGGAAGGAAAGAAGTGAGAGAGGAGGAAAAGAAAGAAAGGAGGGCAAGAGGAAGAACTGGTTTTTCATCTTAGCTCAGAAAAAAGGAACAATGAAACAATCCTAAGGACTCAGGCAAATATGTTAATATCAATAACAATTTCACCTTGATGAATTATAAACATAGAAAGACTCTATAAATAATGTACATTTTGAGGTTCATAACATCAATATATTAATAAAAATTGACAAATCTTTGTTAAGACTAATTAAAAATAAAATAGCTACATCACGAATATTAGAAATGAGACATTACATTACGCTGAAATTTATGCTCCATGAGTGTGCGGATTTTTGTCTGTTTCATTTGCTGTCATATATCCACACCTCAGATCAGTGCTGGCACATAACAGCCCTCAACACATCTTTGTTGGATAATTGTGGATCAGATTCTAAACATGTAAGAGAAAACTAACATCAACTCTTTACTAATAACTATTAAAATCTAGATGTATAGGGTAATATTCTAGGAAAATATATATCACCAAAGGAAGTAAAAGCATAAAAAACAATAATGATTTCAAAATGCATTAAAAAATTATTGTCTCATTAATAGGAATCGGGCTGAGAAGATCTTAGGGTCTCCTTTCTTTCAAATTTTTAGGAAATACATACTTTTCATGCTTTACATATGGTCACAGGACTTTGAAAAAAATGGAAGGTTTTCTAATCCATTTCATGAAAGTAACATAATCTGGATACCAAATCCTAGAAGGTATTGCATAAACATGTCAGAGTAGATATCAGTTTTACTATAGTACATAAGGGCAGCTTTTCTAATTAAAATCAAGTTTTTAATATTAAAAGAAAAATGGAAATGAAAAGAATACTTCAAAAATGGGCTATTCTTTCTCCAGTACCCTACGTGATCAAATACACTCCAATCTTAAAGTTGTTATAGTTCTTTATGGAAATTGGTTGACCAGTAAATGAAAAGTATTCTCTGTATTTTTCTCTGTCTCTGGTCCTCTCTCTCTCTTTGCCTGTCTTCTGAACAACCTCAATCTCAGCGGTTTAGGATGCTGGAAAGTCTTCTAAGGCATCTTCAAGGGTTGGTGGTGGTGCAGAAAGGAAAGCTCTCTCAACTCTCACCCCACAGCTGTTTTTCTGGGTTACTAAACAGACCCAGCTTGAGATCACAAGACAGAGCAATATTGAAGCCCCGTTGCAGCCAAGTGACAGAGAAGAGAATAGTGGTTAAGATGCAGATTCAAGAAGATTTAATTTCAAATCCCAACACGACCACTTATTAGATGTGTGCAAACTTGAAAACATTACTGTACCTTTCTCTACCTCTGACTTTTAATCTAACACAGGAATACCGGATGGTTACTTTTAGAAATAAGTGAGTTAAGCACTCAGAACAGTGAGTCGGTTCTCTTAGAGTGTTAACTAACATCTTGTTATATTATTTTTTCACGAAAATTATAATACACAGAGTGCTCTCAGTGTCTTTCCTTTCCCTCCAGATTCCTTATGTATATTTCTTTCTGAATGACTATAATGCAGAGGTGAAATAGCAATTTATATGTAGTTTTTCCTTTTCTTCTGTCTCTCTCTCACCTTCTTACCTCAGTGATATTATTGAGTTTCTGCCAGACTTCTCCACTTCCTAAGAAAGCATTGGTTTTTTTCCCTGAGAATTTTAAGTTAGTCTTTTGTTTCTTTCTTCACTTTGGTTGTATCTGCAGAAATTCCTCAAAGATTTTTGGAAAACCATGTCATTTATTTAACAAATATTTATTGAGTATCTCCTTTACAGCTGGTATTAAAGAACAAGTACAAAACTTTGCCCTCATGAAGCTTACACTACATTATTGGAGACAAACAATAAACTAGTTAAGAAATATATAAATATGAAAAAGATTAAATAATTGCATGGATAACATAAATACTTTGCTATGATAGAGGATAGAGTCATTCAAGGGTAGGGGGCTTGAGTTTCTTCATTGCATAAGATGGTCAGAGAAAGCCTCTTTAAGGAGGTGAAATTTCATCAGAGAGCTGTAAGGCAGGAGGGTGGTCCAGATTGCAGGAGCAGATTATCAGCACTTACCAGAGGTGGGAAAGAGTTTGGCGCACTGTAGGATCCAAGGCTGGTATGAATGGAGTGCAGCAGGAAAACAGGAGAATGGCTCCACCTGAGGTTAGCAAGGTTGATGAGTCAAGTCACAAATCATCTCTTGTTGGGGTAAGTAGATAGATGGAGATATCATTTAGTGAGATGGAAAGGATTGGAGAGGAGCACATCTTTTGAAGAGAGAGAAAATAATATTTAAATTTCGGACATGTTAACTTTGAGATTCTTGTTAAACATTTGTACCAGATTGTGTTAATTGTTCCCAACTATTCACTGACCTTTCCTGCAGGAAGGTTATAATCTCCTGCCCCATTGATGTCAGGCTTGGCCATGTGATTTACTTTCACTGTTGAAATGTGAGTGTAAGTGACATATGCCACTCCGGACAAAAAGCTTTAAGAGTTATCGTGTGGTTTTTCCGTTATTCTTTCTTCTCTGTCATGAAAGCAGCGTACTCCAGATAGGACTTATCCTCTCAGCCTTGATTCAAGGATGAAAAAGACACATATGTTAGAGCTCTTTACTGACAAAGAAGTAACATGTAGTGAGGGACTGGGTGGCGTATAAACAGAAATGTATTTCTCATAACTCTGGAGGCTGGGAAGTCCAAGATCAAGGCACCGGCAGATTTGGTGAGTGGTGAAGCCCTACTTCTTGGTTGATAGACAGCAGTCTTTTCACTGTGTCCTCAGATGATGAAAGGGATGAGAGAGCTCTCTGGCATCTCTGTTATAGGGACAATAATCCCACTCATGAGGGCTCCACCTTCATGACCTAATCACCTCCCAAAGACTCTACCTCCTAATACCATCACATTGGGGATTAGGTTTCAACATATGAATTTGGGGGGACACAAACATTCAGTCTGTAACAGGAACCAAGCTTGGTGCCACTCCAAAATCGAAGTTTTAAAGAAAAGAAGTGGTTGCAAAGAAGATTGATCAGTAAGAAGATAATGAAAAAGCAGGAGAGAAGAGAGGGAGGAGTCAGCTGAGTCTAACACTGCAGAAGAGTTAGAAAAGAAAGTGCTTCTTAACCTAGAATTATGGAAGTCATATCCTTTGTGACCTTGACAAGATCAATTTAATTTGAGAGGTCGAAGTGGATTTAAGGAGGAGTTGACCAAATGTGTGATTGTTTCCCTTAATTAATTTTTTTGTGCATGTGACGAAGATTGGCCCTGAGCTAAAGATTGTCACTGAGCCAACATCTGTGCCAGTCTTTCTCTGTTTAATGTAGGATGCCTACACAGCCTGGCTTGCTGAGCGCTACTAAGTCTGCACTCGGGATCTGAACCTGCAAACCCCAGGCAGCTGAAGCTGAGCACGTGAACTTAACCACTAAACCACATGGGGCCGGTCCCTGATTTCCCCTATTTTGACGTATCTTTTGGTCATTTGGTTAGGACTTAGGAGATGAATAGATATCTATGTTCAAGCCCTTCACTTAAATTTACCATAAAACAAGGAATTTTAAATGCCTTAGCAGGGCAGCATAATAACCTTTGAAAAACTCTATTTGCCCATATTCTATATATGTATTTTTCTAAAGAAAAATGGTTACTAGTTTGAGATTGAGTTTTTCTTCCTTCTTTTTTCTTTCAAAAATGTTGTTACTTCCCAGGATGCTGAAGGTTAAATGAGTCTCCATTAATTCTCTCAGGTCCACACCTTTCATCTGGAAATATTGTTGTGGACATTTTCAGATTTTTACTTAAAGTAAAACTACAATTTCAGAAAAATCTCATTATGTGGGATATGTCCATCAAACAATTTTCTTGTCACTAAGAACTCCATAAATACACTTAATGGGCAACATTGTAATAGCAGTGGAAAACCTAGCACAAAACTGGTTATTTACGCACTTATCTTGCAAAAAGGTTTTCTATTAGGTTTCTCTCTTCTTGAAGAAAGAGCTAATAAAAAATCGCTATTACTATTTGCAGTGTAGTCTTTGATGATAATATTGTCCCTACTTTGAATATCTCTCTCAATTGGTAAACAAGCCCAAATGGAATTCACATCTTCTATAGTAACATATTCCTTTATGACATTTCTGACAAAAGCTTTGCAGGATTTTGTGTTATGGATTCCTAGTTGAGAAGACAATAGAGGCACAGAAAGTAATAACAAACACACCTCCAGGAGTATGTAATGGCTTAAAAAGTGTGCTATATTCTTTTGAATGGAGATTATGTGTACAAATACTGCAGTTTAGATGACAGAATCAAAAATAACTGCAATTGAGGACAACAGAAGTAAGATGATTTTTGTAAACAGAAAAACAAGAATTTTTTTCATAGAAGATGGGTATTACAGTGGATAAAACCTATCATGTAAACACTGAAGGTGCTGGATGAAATAATTCCCCCATATCATTTCTTCTAAATGTTTCCTGGGAATTGTACATTTTACAGGTCATGAAAATTGCCAAAACCAAAAACTCAATTAGAAAGCAATCTCAGCAGTCGAGGACAGAATCAAAAGCCTACAAACATCAGAAAACCTCCAAATAGCAGAGCAAACGTCATAAGCATTATCTATTCATTCCACAAGTGTTAATTGCATACCTACTGTGTGACTATCAGTGAGCTAGGTGCTGGAACAGATGACTAATCAGAGATGATTTTCCTTAAGAATCCTACCACCTAGTGGGGACTGGGGAATAAATATGTTGATATAATTATGAATATTTACTCAGGAATAAGTTGTACATTTAATTACACAATATCCATTCAAGAATTCTAGATGTCACTTTAAAGCTACTTTCCCCTAAATTTAATCATATTATTGTATGATTATTTTTATTATATAGATGAATGTAGACATTTAGAGGTGAGGTTTCATAGAAATGATAGCATTTACAATACAAATGAGTCAAGAAAGGGCATTCTTTGACTTTTTTTTCACACAGACAGGTATAATAGAAATATAATATGTTACACATATTTCGTCTTCAATTTGATCAGTTTTGATATATTTGTAGCACCACAATCAAGATAGTGGACATTTCCATTGCCCCCAAAGTTTCCTCGTGTCTCTTTTGCAATCCACATTTCCCTCTATACTCCATCCCCAGGCAACCACTGATCTGTTTACTGTCACTATGCATTAGTTTGTATTTTTCTAGAATTTTATAAATAGATGTCATACTGTATGCACTCATTTTACTTTTTAAAGATTGGCAGCTGAGTTAACATCTGTTGCCAATCTTTTTTTTTTTCTTCTTTTCCCCAAAGCCCCCGAGTACATAGTTGCGTATTCTAGTTGTAGGTCCTTCTGGCTCTGCTATTTGGGATGCCATCTCAGCATGGCTTGATGAGTGGTGCTAGGTCCGCACCCACGATCTGAACAGGTGAAACCCTGGGCCACCCAAGTGGAGTGTGCGAACTTAACCACTGGGCTATGGGGGTGGCCCAAATGCACTCGTTTTTGCTTTGCTTCTTTCACTCAGCATGATTTTAAGGTTTATCCATGTTATTGTATGTATCAATAGTGTACTCCTTTCTGGAGCTAGGTAGTAAGTAGGTGGTAAATCCACAATTTGTTTCTTTAGTCACCTTTTGGAAGACATTTAGGCTGTTCCCAGTTTTTGGCTAAACTGCTGTGAATATTTGTGTATAAATCTTTCTGTGGACATATGTTTTCTTTTCTCTTGGGTAAATACCTAGAAGTATAATGGCTGGTGGTACATATTTACTTATTATGAAACCAGCTGACCATTATCCAAATTGGTTTTACTATTTTGTTTTACCGTTAGCAATGTATGAGTGTCTCAGTTACTCTGCATCCTGGCCGGCACTTGGTGAGTTTTTTCATTCTAATAGGTGGGTAGTTATTTACTATGGGATTTTGATTTGCATTTCCCTGACAATTAATAAATGTCTGTATCTTTTTAAGTGCTTGTTCGTCATTCGTATATCTTCTTTCATTAAACGTCTTTTCAAATCCTTTGGCTGTTCTGGATGGATTCTTTGTTTTTTAATATTGAGTTGTAATGCTCCTTTATGGACACTGAAGACAAGTCTTTTGACTGATATATATGTTACACATTCTTTGGTTTTCATTGAAACAATTTGAATAAAAGCTGAAAAAAGAGATGGGGGAAAAGGTAAATCCAGAAGTAAATTATTCAAAGTTGATGGCTATTGAACAGCTTCAGAAAAGAATATTCTCTAAGGAGAGAAAATAGAAAAGTCATAGAGATTCTAGGTACAGAAACTAAGTGGAAAGCACTCAAGTTCTTGGAATAAAGTATTCTATTGGAATGTGGATACATTTTAAAATGAACTTACGTGCCTTCAATATATAGAGGAACTACTTTCTTCATATTAATGTAAAGTGTATATTCCTTTTGCCTATTTTTTACTTTGATTGTCCGTAGTAACCAAGTATGGATGGAAAATGCATCCTCTCTCCATCACTACATTTCTAATGCTTAATTTTTATACTATAAAGAAATTATACTTTGATAAATTTAAATTTAATATTGTGAAAAATAGAGGGGTAAGGAAAAGCTGCTTTAACCAGTTGAAATAATAAGGGTTCAAAATATAAAGGATAAAAAATCATTTTTCTCTTTTTCCCAAAAGTATTTTGGTAAATCTCTTCCCAAGTTTCACCTGACCCAGATCACACCTCTTGTCTCCCTTGTGTTACCCAAAGTACACACAGGGTGTCTAGGTAAGCGTACACAATGACGTGGATGAATCAGAAAACATGAAAGAACATGAAAGAATAATTAGACAAAACATTTATTTTTCATTCTCTTCTTCAAGATCTGGCTCTGTGTGTGTGTACAATGTAATCATACACCATTCCTGACATTCCTCTTTCTGTCTTCCTCTCTGAGTTTACATTCCGTTATTATTAAAAGCAATCAGTGTTACATACTTCTGTCCTACTTGTTTGGCCAGATCCCAACCTGGTTTACCCCAACTATCTGTCTCTTCTGAACCTACAGTAGAGAAGCTGGAATTTCAAGGAGAAAATAACACGACTGGTTATGCTTTAAAAGCAAGACTTCAAGGGGCCGGCCTGGTGGTATAATTGTTAGGTTCCCACACTCCTCTTCTGTGGCCCACAGTTCATGGCTTCAGATCCTGGACACGGACCTACACAGCACTCATCAAGCCATGCTGTGGTGGCATCCCACATACAAAATAGAGGAAGATGGGCACAGATTTTGGCTCAGGACTAATCTTCCTCACCACCCCTGCCCCCTAAAAACTCAAGACTTCAAACTGAAAATTCACTATTGTTTGGAAATCCTACCATACTCCCCCAGCGATTTTTGATACCACATTTTTTAAGAAAATTATGTGAAACCATTTTCTGTTTTCTCAAAGCCTGCAGACAGCTCCAGACACCTTGCTGAACTCCATACTTCATTACCATAATATATTGTTGCTTATGGATTTTTGTATTGTCAATCTGCAAATAATGACATTAACTCTTTCAAATCTTTCTAACTCTTGTTTCTTTTTCTTATCTTAGTGCATTGGGCAGACCTTATAAATGATGATGATAAGAAAATGTGGTATCATTTCTACTACGATGTCTTTTGTGACCCATGACATATAGAAGTGTATTTCTTAATTTTAATACATAAAGATAATTCATGTCTTACATTCTACCATAATTTCATTATGGTAAGAAAAATATATCTTGAATTATTTAAATTACATATGCATAAATGCTTTAAGCTTATGTTTTTGGGGTCTATCATATGGTCAATTTTTATAAATGTTAAGTGCAAGCTTAGAAAGGATATACATTCTACAGACATCGGAAGCAGAATTCTATATATGTTCTTTAGTTTAATTTTATAATAGTGTCTTTCAAATGTCCTATCTCCTTTCATCATTTTTGTTTGTATGTTCTGTCGATTGATGAGAGAGGTATGTTACATGTCTCACTGTGGTTTCAAATTTGTCTGTTTCTTTTTAGGACTGTGAACTAATACATTATATATTTTGAGGCCACATAATTAGGTACTTACAGATTTAAGATTGCTGTATCTTCCTAGTGAGTTGATCCTTTTATCATTTTGATATGAGTAATAGTAAGATTTTTTGCTTTAATGTCTATTATGTGTAATGTTAACATAGCTTTAGAACATCAGCATGCAAATGTTTGTCTGAACAGATCTGTATTGTCTTCTTACTCTTGAAGGATAATTCACATGGTATAAATATTAGCTTAACATTTCTCCTCTTCGGCATATTGACCACCTCATTCTCTTTTTTCCTGCTTTTCCTTATTGCTTTGGATAAGTCAAAGGTTAATTTAACTGTAGTTTCTTTGAAGGAAATTTGCTCTAATTCTCTGACTGCTTTTACTAGTTTTCCTTTTGTCTTTGGTTTCCTATAGTTTCTATGTGATGAGTCTGGATGTAGATTTCTTTTTACTTTTTCTGCTTGTAGATTTGTTGAGATTCTTGAATCTGTGAATTTAAGTTTTGGATAATTTCCAGCCATTATATCTTCAAAAATTGCCTCTTCACCTTTCTTGCTCTCGTCTCTGATTAGCTGTGATTAAAGGGCATGCTAAATATATCACTGTAATGTATTCTAACCTCTCTTTTATATTTTTAATATATATAGC
This sequence comes from Equus caballus, assembly GCF_041296265.1. Taxonomy (NCBI): domain Eukaryota; kingdom Metazoa; phylum Chordata; class Mammalia; order Perissodactyla; family Equidae; genus Equus; species Equus caballus. The sequence continues at coordinate 42,549,419 of NC_091698.1, read as the reverse complement.
TTATATTCACGCTTCACAGGTAATGTTTTGGCCTATCTCCCACTTCAAAAATTCTTTTCTCAATCATAAGTAACTAATCTGCTTGAGAATCCATCTACTGACTTCTTAATCTTAGCTGCTATATTTTTTATTTTTAGTTCTAAAATTTTTATTCAATACACTTAAAATCTATTTCACTTATAGTTTTTTGCTTCCTGCACATATTTCTCAGGCTAAATTTTTATTTTTAAACATAGTAAGCATAGCTTACTTTTATTCTGAGCCTGATAATTCCAGTAACTGAAGTTTATTTTTTCGGGTGGTTCTCACTCATGATGTCTTATGTTCTTCTATATCTGTTTCTCTATTTGTAAAACAATTTGAAGTGAGAACAATGGTATATTTCTGGAGAGGATTTACGTTTGCTCTGTAGGCGCATAAGGGCATGACCAGTCACTGTCCACATTAATCCAAGGTCACAATTCGAAGTTTTCAGGATCACTCTGATATTATAAACTCAGGGCCAATTTTCTTCTGGTTCACCTTAGCTAAGGGAGTAGTTCTTCCTGGTCCCTATTTAAAGTATAGAATTTCATCGTATTTTCACCTTAGGTGGGTCCTGGGGTTTTGCGTTTCCCCTCTGGACTGACTGTTTGTGTCCCCCTCCCCTAAATTCATATGTTGAAGCCCTACCCCAGAATTTGATATTATTTGGAGATGGGGTCTTTGTGGGGTGACTAGAATTAGATTAGGTCATGAGCATGAGGCCCTGGTCTGATGAGATTAGTGCCCTTGTAGGAAGAGATCCGAGAGAGCGTTCTCTCTCTATGAAGACACAGTGAGAAGGCAGTCATCTGCCACCCAAGGAGAGAGCTCTGCCCAGACCCTTCCTTTCTTTTCCCTTCCCTTCTCTTCTTTTTTCCTCTATTTTTCTCTCCTCTCCTCTCCTTCTTTCCTCTCCTCACCTCTTTTCTCCTTGACTCTTTCCTTTAATTTTTTTTATTCCAGAAAAACGGTTAATTAACTGCATGCCACTGAGTTCGTTACTTCTCTTTGCCTCAGAGTACTCATCTAAAACCAGAATGATAAGAGTAACCTACTATATATGATTATTATGAGGACTTAGTGAGTTAATAGAAGTAAAGTGTTTTAAATAGTACCTAATTTATAAACATATTCAATAAATGATTACTAGTTTCTCTTTTCTATGCACTCTCTATGGATGATATCATGTAGTTCTATGTAATTAAGTACTATATTTAGGTCATGTTATGGGCTGAATATTTGTGACCCCCCCCTCCCCAATTCATATGTTGAAATCTTAACCCCCAATGTGACGGTGTTAAGACAGGTGATTAGATCATGAGGGTGGAGCCATAATAAATGAGATTAGTGCCCTCAGATAAGAGACCCAAGAGAACTCTCTCACCCCTTCTGGCATGTGAAGACAAAGTTAAAAGATAACCGTCTATGAACCAGAAAGCAAACCCTCACCAGATGCTGAATCTGCTGGTGTCTTGATCTTGGACTTCCCAGCCTCCAGAACTGTGAGGAAAAGTTTCTGTTGTTTATAAGCCACTCAGTCTATGATATTCTGTTATTGGAGACCAAGATAACTAGGACAGGTCATATTTTCAGTCTTATGTCTATCAATTATAACCTTTCTACTCAGCACTAAATTTATGTACACAGCAGCCTACTTCACATCTCACTTTGCTATCCACTGGACATCACAAATTTAACATATACACAGAACTCTTATCTTCCAAACTCCCACCACTGAGCGAACAACACCATTCTTTCCATTTTTCCTGATTTCGTAAATGATGCTTTTATCTGTCCTTGTACAAATCATAAATGTGAATTTTTTTTATATTCCTTTATTTGACTCACATTTATAACACTCAACCCATTGCAAAGTCCTGTCAGTTCTACTTCTCCCCAAATTCATCCATTTCTTTCCATGTCCACTCTCTCACCATTATGCAAACCATCAACTCTTGTCCAAAATGTAACTGCCTATTGGTCTACCCATTCCATCTTTTGTCCTACCCCCTAGATTTCATATGAATGCCAAAGTGACATTTTATTGTTATGCAGACCTCCTCTCCTTCTTTAAAAAGAAATCCACTGTTTGGATTATAGTCTAATTTAGATTCAGATAGACCTTCTTACCATGCTCTATGTGATTTTTCTTTCCTCTCAAAAATCACTTTAAATCATTTTGGTTTCTTTCTGGTATTTGCTGTGCTTCACCTATATTGACCATCTCTCAGTTCTTCAAATGGGCCAAGTACTTTCCAGTACAGAGTGAGACTTTACACACACTGTCCCCTCTAAACGGAATGATTCTCCCCCATTCTTTACCTCATGAACTCTAACTCTGCCTTCATATCACAGCTTAAATATTACTTCTGAGAACTCTTTCTTGACTACCTGATATAAATTAAGGTCTCCTATAACTCCATTAAGACAATAACTTTTTTCCTTTACAGCATTTATCACAATTTGTAATTTTATATATCTATTTGCTGTTTAGTGACTATCTTTCCTTAATGTATAGGGGAACCTTGAGAAATAATAGATGACATAATGGAAAAAATAAATAAAATGAAGGACATTTAATATGACGAGAGGTAAAGGTGAACAGACAGAAGTATAATTTGTTTTTCTGAAGTAGAGAAGACAAACAATGGGAGAGGAAAAAATGGATTAAAAATTGTCGTGAAGAAAAGTTTTTATGAAATGAAGGAAAGTTATTCTAAAGATGAAGGGAGTAGTGTTCCTTAAGAAAATCATTCTAGAATAATCAACATTAATACATGACCTGACAAATTGTTAAATTTCTAGGAAAAGAGAAAAATGCTCACATATCCAGGAATAAAGACATGTTATCTGCAAGAGTGAGAAGTTCTGGCTGACTTCTCCATGACAACACAAATGCTGGAAGAGAAGGAAATGATGCCTATAAAACTGTGCCGAAAACAATTGTGACTCACTAATAATATATCCCGTTGAAACAAGTTTCAAGTAAGAAGGCAATGGACAGACATTCTCAAATAGCACAGAATTCAAGGGAATAGCATTTAGTGACTCTTGGAAATTTTTCCCAGTGGCCAAATGCAGCTAATTCAGTGTTGAATGAGAATCCAGAACCCTGAAAAGGAGAAACTGTGGTAAAGCATATGATGATGAGAATTTAATTAATTTACACACAGATTTACGACTAAGCACTTGTGTGAATTGAGATTATAGAACAAAATATAGTTGTATTACACCTTGAGAGTGTAAAAATAGTAATATAAGTGATAATATTTGGCAGGAGAGGAAGGAGGAAGTGTAGGAGCACTAATTACCTCATCTTTTTTGGTACTCAGTCAATAAATACCTAGCATTTAGAAATCGTGCTACCATGTTTTGTCTTCAGGAGTATTATATTCTAATGAAGGAAGACAGAGAGCATATTTAAAATGTAAATAAATCGTTTTATTTAGTAGATAAAAGCCTTAAAGGAATCAAATCTGAATAATGAGATACAGAACAACAAATACGGGAAGGGAGAGATAAATTAGCTAGAGTGTCAAAGAAGGCCTCTGGGGGAAAGAATTTTACTGTCTACATGTCTAACAGACTGTTACAAATAATAATGACTCCGCTCTCTTAATGTTTTAAAATATATCTTTTATTAAGTTTTTAAGAAATACGTCTTGAGATAAAGAGATATTTAAAAAAAATCATCAAATCATTCCGTTTTACTTCAGATTGACTGCAATTTTTCTTCCATCAAATTCAACTAAAATTACAGTAAATGCTATTAAAAATAAAATGTAGAGTGTGATACCAATAAAACATTTCTACATATGCATCTACCTCTGAGTATCTATTTATCTATCCTTCTAGTTGTGTCAGTTATCAGCTATCCATCACAGACAATATTAGGAATATTATTCACCTATTTTAACAATGTGGCCTATGGATAGTACTAGAATTCCTTAAAATAAGCAATTTTGTAAGACGAAAGATTTATTCTATTACCCACTCTCCCTGAGAAAACCTTTTACAATACTTTCTTATTTGCTAAATTTGCTGTATAGCCACTAAGACTTTAAGTCTAAATAGCTGATTTCATCCTGTGTTTTTCTATCTTTATTCATCAGGGTTAACTTTGCATGGCTTGTTTGTGAGAGGAAATGGATATTTCTTTTAGATATAAATTGTTTTTTTGCCAGGAAAATAAGTTTGAAGAAAGCAATTGACAGAACTTTTTGAACTCAATTGTCCTATACTTGAACCAGTTTCGTATTCATAAAAGGTTTGGTTCTAACTTAAAATAAAAAGTGGCAAATGGACACATAATCATAGAGAAAAATGCTCATTTTAGGATGTGCTCTAAATAGCAAAACAATCATTGTAGAGTAAAAGCTTACTTCAGCCATTATGGAATGTTTTATGTTTTTTGTGCTAAGCAACCTTAGAGTTGATGTCTCATGTATAAGGTCACTCAATGAAATTGGTGTTGAATAAAAATGTTGGGAGTTTCCATACACTTAATTTTGTATATTTATAATGTGCACAAAACCAAGTGATTGGGTTCTAATGGAAGAAAATAAATAGATAAGACATAGACTATGAGATAAAACTGGGTTTATTAAGCAGTTGTATGTTAACATTAGCCTATTAAAAAGCTAAAAATGGAAGTCCAAAGCTAAAACTCATTCCTGGATACCCTTGCAAAAAAATTAAAAGTTGCACAATATTCTGCGAATTAATAAGGGTAAGAAAGACATTAATCAAAAATAGTCAATAATAAATAGGACGAGGAAAGCTGGGGAAAAAATTTCTGCATAACTAAGTTGGTCCCTCTGGATTCCAAAAGTGGTGAAGTAACAGCCTATTTGTGGATACTATTTTGCATCCTGTCTGGATGGATTTTTATGGTTCTGAAGTTATACAGAGCTAGCCCTATAAATAACCAAAAATTATGAGCATCGATTGGTAAGGAAATGAGTAATCAACAAATAGTATATTGACACTGTGAAATTATAGGCTGTCTATAGATATTGTTCCTAATTTCTGCCCAAGCTTGGACCGAATTTACAGAGACAGAGTGAGACTAATGGGAATTTAAGTGTTAGCTTTATTATTGATACAATCTAGGTTGGTGGACATGTCTTGGATACGACACCAAATGGGCTTGCTGATACTTTCTACTCCCCGTCCCTCCTGTGTCCTCAATCTAGAACTTGGGACCTCACATCTGAGGGGAAATGTAGATTTCAGAACAGATACATTGACCCAGAGCCTGAGTAAAGACAGACGTAGAGACTGAAGCACCAGTGCTTAGGGACTTTTAATGGGTTGATGTCACTAGATTGAGAAATATAAAGACATCCCTCCTTATCAGGTAACCCTTCTTTTCTGTGAGCAGCATAAAGAAATGTGTAAGAGATAGAGGTCATCTTAGCTTCTCCTTGGAAACCTGAGGAGTAGGACGTAAGTGGTGCCCCTCATAAATAACTTCCCCGCATATTTTATAGTCTAACACTTTTAATTTAAAAACATTATTTGAAACCATAGTCTGTATCTATATTAGAATCTCAGTTGCTAAGACACACACGTACTTCCTTATTAAAATATTTTTAAAAATTATGATGAATATGTCTTAATTGACAAAATTCAAAAGATATATGAGAAATGAAAGATGAAAATAAGTAACAAGAATAACTACTATATGTTGTTGTGTCAGATTTTCCAGAAGTGTCTTCGTCAAATTTTATTCTCCCTATGGGTTTTAGTTCAGTTTAGAAAAATACTTTTTTAATAATGTGACACATTTTTTGGTTGCAATACATAACAATTAAATGACTTGTCAATAGAAAAGTCATAAACAAGGAATGACATTTCATTCTGATGTTATTAATATGTGAGCCAGTGAATCAGTTGATTCTGCGATTTTTGTCAGCCTAAGTGACATAATTGATTGGGTCTACTCAATTTTTGGAGTGTGTTAACTTGATGACTTAAAAAACTGGGCTTATTATGCTTTCCAACTGCAGTTTCTTTTTATAGAGGTGTTTGTTGAACTAGACAGCTTCAAGCCCTCTGAGGCAGGAGCGGCACTGGTGCAGCAAGTTTCTCAGAAGAAAGGAATTTGCTGAGGAAATAAAGGGTGGGGGACACAAAGCCACGACCTGGAGCCAGAGACAAGTGTCAGGAATCTCATATCATAAGGTAGTGGAGACAAACTGTGGAGACAGTTATAAGGGCTTTATGAATTAAAAAGTGCCTCTCCTACCTGCGGCTGAATTTAATAGGTTCATTGGCATATACATTTGCACTGCCTCGTTTCAGAGAGACATAAAATGAATCCTATGTGTCAACTGAAACTTTCAGGGAAGAGAAGCATTAGTATAATGATCAGGAATGAAATTTGATGCAATAATATTGAGTAAAGCTTTTGGTTTCCACAGTAACATTTTTTGGGGGGTGGGGGAGAGAGATTGGCCCTAAACTAACATTTGTGACCATCTTCCTCTATTTTTTGCATGTAGGACCCCGTCACAGCATGGCTTGATGAGCAGTGTGTAGGTCTGTGCCTGGTATCTGACCCTGTGAATCCTGGGCTGCTGAAACAGAGCATGAGAACTCAACCACTATGCCACCAGGCCGGCCCTAGCCGGAGTAATTTTTAATATTTTTTGTTAATTTTTTACAGGGGCTGGACCAATGTTTGGTATTTATACATATTAAATGAACAAATGAGTGAATGAATACAAAATAATATCAGTAGCCTTTCGTGATGTACCCTATACAAAAAGTGCAACTATTTCTTTGTTTTTAGTGGGTCTATGAATGAACAATTCTAACCACAAGAGGCCCCATCTGTTCTTGAAAATTCAGGACAAATATTCATTCTCTCCCTGCTGGTTTGGTAACTGCAGTATCTTTCCTCATAGATTCCCAAACCATTTGGTCATGTCCAGCTAGTTAAGTCTTTTGTCAGCCTGCGGTTCATTTGCCTCTCATTGCTAAAAGAGGTAAAGCATCTATTATTCACGATACTCAGCAGTGTGCTTAGTTTAATTCCAAAGATTCTTAGAAGCAGGACTGTGTTTTTGGTCCAGGTGTTTCCTTTGCAAACAATATCGTTTATCATCATTCATTGCACTTTCCGCTGGAGTTCACTGCACAGGTCTGAACAACCCGATCAGCCACCATGATGATTTGCGGGAAGCTTACTGCCAGGATTGTGATTTCAAAGCTTGAGAACAAGTTCTGAGGATTCTGATCATTGGTTTGGAATGCAATCTACAGACTCAAAATGCAAGGGCCATATTAAACCTTGATTTCAACTTAATACTTTGGTGGGAAGTGAGCACTTTTTATTTATATTTTTCTTTTTTTACACAATTACTAAAATATTTATTATAGAAAATATTTAAAACACAATTAAGCCCCAAATTTTGAACTTGGGTACAAATGACTGACATGTTACTAATGGAACAGTATCATATTAGCTCATTAAAAGTATTTAGATAGATATATGGATAAATATAGATATAGAAGTGGATGTAGATATATGATAAAATTACTTCTCAGCAGTGCTCCAGAAAGCATAGTACACCATATTCTCACTGATACTGGATTTTATCATTTCTTTGATTATTTTCCAATCATAAAAGACATGAATGTCATCTTATTTTTAAAATGCATATTTCTATAATTGCTAATAAGAGTAAATATTGACAACAATTGGAACATCCATTTCTGTTTTTTTATTGATGAATTGCCATTTATATCTTTAGATTATTTGTTTTATCAAGGTCATTTCATCTTTTAAATTGCTTTTAAACAATTTTTTATAAATTAATGATGTTAACCTTTTATAATAAACGTTTCCATTTTCCCCAGTTTGTTTTAAGGGGATTTTGATAAACCAAAGTTTTAAAGTTTTATGTAGTAAAATCCAGTAATATTCTTATTTATTTCTGCATTTGTATCTATTAATATACAGATCTTATATACACAGAAGACCACAATATTAAATTATATTTCCACTGTTTTGCTTTTAAATTATTTAATTTAAACATTGTCTACATGAAATTTATTTTAGGGTAATAAGTGATATATGATGTAAATTTACAGTTTTTCCACATCATTTGCTGAATTACATCCTTGTCAAAAATTTGAAATGTTATTTTTTCAATAAAAATGTTTATACATATTTGGATGTTTATAGACTTTCTATTCTATTTAATTGATTTATTTGTATATTCTACAAAAGTTGTAGACTTCTAACACCAAGTCTAATTTTCTGAAACATCTAATAGGACAAATGCTATTTCACTGTTCTCCTTTATAATTTTTCTATCATAAAATGAAAATTATTGCATCAAATTCCAAACCTCCATTAATATAGTCACTAGAGCCATTATAGTTGGAGCAATTTGGAATCTACCATATGTTGCTTTTGTTTATACAAATTTTTAAATTTCATTAACTAACATTTTGTTCTCTGAATAATTTTTAACAAACAATAGGAATTATTTATTTTTGTGAATAGAAACTTTATCTCATTGGGTTTTCCAACAATTTTTGTTATCATGAAGGAAACACTAATTTCGTATGTTTGTTTACTTGGCCACTCACTGAAATTTCTTATTCAAAACGTTTAAAAAGAAATAATTCTCTTAAAAGACTATTATATCCTTTGCAAAAATGATAATTTTTTGTATCTTTCTGACCTGCATTTATGCAAATTTATTTGGTTTTGTTTTTGAAGCATTATATTACCACACTTTCAGAATAACGTTGAACACTGGCAGTGATGAAAAGCATCCTTTTCTTGAGAGTGATTATGTTAGAAAGTTCCCTGAATCCAGCAGCACATAAAACCAGACCAAGTAGAAGTAGTTCGGGGATGCCAAAATGTTCTTATATCTGAAAAGTCTACTAATTTAAAACATCATATTAGTAGGTCAATAAGAAAATTCTTTTAGTAAAATTGTAAAAAGTCCCTTGAGGAAACTCAATATCCTGTGCAAAACTCCTAATAAACTAGCAGTGAAAATTAGCTGAAGCCAATAGCCAGCAGGATGCTTAAAGATAAACCCTAGACTGAGAACAGGCTCCTCCTAGAGGAAGGTTCGACCTCTTATCTGTGAGTCCCTTAAGGTCCAGGAACAAGCATTAGGGAGTCTATGCGCTAGTGAAAGTAAATGTAAAAGTAAGTGTGTGTATATATACAGACATTTTTCTTAGATTTAGATTTTTCTGGAGAACATGTTCATAGCTCTGATCAGATTCTCTAATGGATCCAAAGCCGCAAGTGTTTAAAAATGAAAGAAATAAAGACACGATCCATTACCACTTTTTAAACATTATTCTTGCTTTGAAAGGGCATTGTAATTAAAGGAAATCAAATAATATGATCCTTGCATATTTCCCTCAGGCAGCTCACCTTCACTTAGGATGAAATGAATGAACTGCAGATCTGTCAGATTTCCATAAATATTCTTTCTCTCCTCTTGGCTTTGGATAGAAGTGCGATAGCAGATCATCTGAGAGTATCTTTTCTGGAGAGAATGTGGAGTGCAGCATTCTGAATTCATAAGGAATCAGAGATCATTTATGTTTTAGCAACAATAGAAGCAGGTGGTATATCGACAGCCTTCCATAAAATATTAGATAATAAAATAAATCAGGACTGGACTCTTGGTTAGATTTCTTACAATGGAGACCAAAAAGTATCATTCCTTTTCTGGGATTACCTGAAAGTGAGATTGTGCCTACATTATCTATGGAATGTCGACTCTGAAATCAATGAATACACATATCAAGGTGTATTTATCTATATCTAATTAAATATGAATTACTACATGTAAAAACTGATGCATACCAAAGGCAAAGAGATCTTTTCATACTACTACTAATATAGATAATAATGTTTCCAGTAGTTTCATTCACCATGCAATTAACATATTTATTGAGTGACTGAGATTAAGAGTAACATTTTGTGTCTCTTTAAATTTACAAAATACTTTCACATAAACTATCATTATCAGCTTCAGATTAGATGACTTATTGTTATAGTGTACATCTCTGTAATTTACATCTCTGCAAAATTTTCCCCATTAATATGAATTAAATGAATTACCAAAAAATTTTCATTTCCTTTACAAAATTGTTTTCTGCTGAAGGTTTGCAATCTTGCCCACCTTCTTGTACCTCTGTAGTCCACTCCATGCACCGAGATGATTGCTCTGTGGTTGGAGGGCAACCAAGCCCCAGAAAAGACTATATCTGGGATGGCCAGATTATATCAGGTCACATATCACTTCATTCTCCATCGATAGTAGTAATCTCACTTTAGTTTTCTCATCAGAAGCAAGTCCAAAATAGGTGTACCTGAAAAATTCCTCATTCTATCTTTATTCTGGAGGAATTCCTGGAACCTAGTTCAATCCAAGGAGTACTTTGGGTGTTGGTTTCAGACTTCATGTGTTTCTAGCATTAGTGTGATGAGAAAATAACTCTTTTGAGTAGCTACCTAGGTATTTTACGGTTTGACAACCGTGCTCACACCCAGAGTCTGGACGGTCAGATAGGGACCTGGGTTTGGGATTCCCTCCACAAGCCCTGGCTTTGTTTTTCCCAGGTCACCTTGTAAAACAAGCACTTAGAGTTGAGCCCTCTAAAAGTTAGTGACCTCCACCCCAATCACCTTACAAGTAATAGGTGCTTGCTATCTGCTCTCTATCTTCTGCTTGCTTGTGACCTGGGACGGAGGACTGCTCTTCCCCAGCTCATGGTGCACCACACCCTTCCCACATCCCGCTTCCTTTGTGTGAGTGTATTGAAACTGCACCTTTAATCTAAATGCCCCTGGGGTTTTCACTTCTTTGAAGACGGAGCTCAGATTCTGGGGGAGCTACCTGTTGACCCCGTGTGGATGACTTGTGCCTCCTCATTCAGCACGTCATGATCTGCATATTCTTAATCTAATATACCACTTATGGGCTCCCTAACACAGGTAGGAGTCCCCTTCTTCAGGTCTTTATAAGATCATCTCTAGTGTGTTGATTTTCCAACAGTGAGGAAATAAGCCGGTCGGTGTTTTCTATCAGTTGGTTGTCCTACCTCATTTTTACTTTGCCCTGTTAGATCACCATCTGTACAGAAAGACCCTTATGACCACGTCTGCCCTCTCAGAACTGAACTGTTCTTAAACTCCTTTTTGCTTATGCCGATATTTGCTACATGATGTTGACCACAGCAAAGTAATGAAATCATTCTAGTTTTGACATCCTTTTTATATATTAAGTGTTATTTCTTATTGCTTCTGCTACCACATAACGTTGCCACAACTTTTGGCTTTGTTATCACCCTTTAAGTGTCATAAAGCTTATGGGAATGTTAGAATTGTTGCCATTTCTTAGGGTTCAGCCATGTGATCTCTATATATTGCAGCTAGAGGCTAGCATTGAATGCCTTGTTTGGAAAGGCCTGTCACCAAACTACAATTCAAATGAGGCTGGATACAAGCAAGGCCGTGTTGGTAGAGTCTTCTGAAAGCAGATTCTGAGATGAGTTTAGTGGCGAGATATGGAAGAGAGAAGAAAAGGAAAGGAAAGGAAAGATTGGGCAGAGAGAACATTTGAGCTAAGATACAGGTCAGGCAGCATCTTATCCTACTCCGTAGGGAGTGCTGGAGCAGAAATGGCTCATCAGTGTTATCTTATATCGAGTCAACATTGCAGACCTTTATAACCTGGCCTCAATCAGTTATTGGATATGGATCATTCTCGGTCAAGGTGGCTTTCTATAACCAAGGCAATCTCTGAAGAGACTGACAAGTCTCCCAGTAGTTGAGATGATAAGTAGTTCCTTCAAGTAGGAATCTGGGTAGCACATCTCCATGTGCATCCGCTGTAATCCTATTCTAGGTAAAGACATATATCATGGCATCATTAGTCTTCTGGTGGGGAGGAGGAATGAGGGAAGGAGAAATGGGTGGAATAAAATATATGCAAATGAAAATCTTTTAAGACTGAATCAGTGTCTCTGTATCCCATGTTTTGTATCCCACATTCTTAAGTAAATGATGATGAATGAATGGATTATTTGGCCTGAGAGTTGTTATTTTTATTTCAGTCTAGTACAGTTTTCATAAAAGACTGAAGAAACATCAATTGAAATCAATCTAAGGAACATGCTGTTTACAAAGGTGACCAGTAGTTCAATACTCTTATCTCTGAATCAATGAGGAATTGATGACACAGATAATTACAAGAAGACTATGACCCTAATGTCAAAACTATAAAAAGTGTCAATAATTCAAAAGTTAAAGGCAGTGGAAGTCCAGAATTAAAAGACCAGCGGGAGATAAATTAAAATAATAACAACAAGCAAAGGTTGTGAATATTTGGCCAATATAAAATATTTAAATATATGTGTCATCGTACTTTTTGAGTAAAACTGGATCGAATGAGTAAATAACATGCACCAATCATTTTTTCTAATATTTAAGGCAGTAGAATTCAGACTTGCCTCTGGAGAAATACTTTATGCACTCATTTTGTATATTTCTCTAAAGCAAATTATAGCCTTAGCTTTTCACTCAGAACTCCCATTGGGAACAGTGGGTTTCACAGAAGAAAAAAATCTGATGTATTCAGAGACAAAGCAAAAGGATGAAAACAAGTTCTGACAGTACAATGAGCCAAATCCCGCCTTCACAGGCATTGCACGACCACCACTGCTGCCACCATCAATGGAGCCCACTCCGGTGCCCTTTCTTGGGCACGCTCCTACAGAAGGTCTCCAAAGGAGGATCTGCCCATTGCTTTCAGGAAGACTGCAGCTTCTTTGTGCAATCTGAATAAAACTAAGCCTATCTAATTATGTAGTCAAATGTTTCGGTGAAATGCTTCACTCCTTGTTCTAATTATCACCTATCTTAAAGGGGAGAGACTCACTTTACAAAAAGCAGGGAGAATAAGGTTAACTTCCCCTCCCAAAGCTCTTCATAGATGAGAAAACACACAGCTGGAGTCTGCACAGCAGAAACAGGGACACTTAACTGCAGTGTTTATCAACATAATTTGTTGCTTTTTTTTTAATAGAAATTCACTCAAAACTAACTAACACCCTCTAAGAAAAAAGAAAAATATAAAGTCACTGAAATTTAGATGCTCGGAATGCTAGCACTTTGAGTTAATGGACTTGTGCTACCAAAAAAGAAATTGTTAGTGAATCTCAAATTGGTCAGAGATTGAATTTAAAAAAAAAATTGAAAAATTATAAAACTATTTAATAGCTAATTAAATTATTTCTTAGATGTCCTGATACAAATTAAGGCAGTAACACCTTAATGGCTGTCTCTCACTTGCTAATAAACATTACAGCTTCTATGAATAGGTTCAAGGGCAGGCTGTACTGTTAATTCCAACCTTCAGCTAAGTAGGAGCTTAACTGCTTTCCTGCATTGTAATGAACTCCAATTCTTAAAAGTATTCACTTGACCCAAACGTGATTTTCACAAAGTTTATCTTATATTCTAACTTGGCCAGGAGAGTAGATTTCTTGTTTGACTGAATTCTCTACTTCGTCCCCATTTTTACTTTTTTTACATAAACTTGCAATTTTGAATTGATTAAAACCTACATTCTTCTGAGACATTCCTGGATGCTCTGCTTTATGAGTCCTCATGACATCTCCCATACCAATGTATTGTAAGCTTGGTTAAATTTTTGCCTTTTCTGAAAATAGATAATTACATCAATGTCTTATTTTTCATATGTCATTATATGCTATCAATAGCCATTATCTCACCCAAGAGCCTATCTAGCCTCAAGAATTCTACAAATCTTGTTCTCGCAAGACAAAAGCTTTTGCTCACATGCTTCCAAGTTCTTGCTAAATAAAGTCACTTTAAGGTCCTATCACTGCCAAATCACCATATTTGGAATCATTGTTACATTTCTCCGTGTTATTAAATGTTAGTGATAATAATTACAGATTTTTTTCTGTCTTTCAACCATCACATCCCCATCTATGCCAAATCGTGTCTTTTTTGCTATAAGTGACTTTGATTGGCATGATCACAATTCAAAACAGAGAGAAACAATAATGAAAGTAGATAGGTCCCCCAGGATGGGATGGGCACATGAACACAAACAATTAGTGGTGATAGGGGCCTATGAGATGGTAGTGTGTGGCATCCAGAGTGTCTGATGGCGGAAAATAAGCATGAATCCATGCAGGCATCAGCAACAATGAGCTGGGGAGTCACATGGAGGTGCCAAAGGAAAAGACAGGACTTTGTCATAGGGAGGCTGATGCAAAATGCAAAGGACAGTGCATAGTCTTCCTTGTAAAGAATACAGTATGGGAAGTGGGAGAGAGTAATTTTATAGTGGAGAAACCTGACAAACACTACCTCAGTCAGTTGATGAAGGTCAACATCAACAGTGATAAATCATGTTGATTTCATGTAGCCTTGATAAAATGTTCGTGGTCTTTCTCCTCAAGACTCTTAAATTCTGTCTAACTATGAGAAAAATACCCAAATTGAAGAACATTCTACAAAATATATGACCTATATTCTTCAAAACTTTTAAGGTTATTAAAAAGAAAGAAAGAATGAGAAACGATCACAGTGTAAAGGAGCCTGAGGAGCTACGAAGACCAAATATCCTGTGGTATCCTGAATGGAATCTTGAAACAGATAAAAGAACATTGGCAAAAGTAAGGAAATCAAAATAAAGACTTTAGTTGCTAATAATGTGTCAATATTTCATCATTAGTTATAATAAATATATCGAGGAAAAGGTGCAAATTAGGAACTCTGTCACATTGTTGCAACTTGTCTGTAAGTCTAAAGTTATTCTAAAACAAAAAAATGCGTTAAAAATTATATCAAGAAAAAAATGCAGAAGAAATTGAGAAAAGTATTCAAGCAGACATCAGAGAGTTGAAGCCACAGAATAAAGATAAAAATGTTGGTCTGGATGCTGGGGCAACTGGCAAGAGTTGAGCCAGGGTTTTGGTTAAAGGACAGGAAAATTTTTTGTTATGGGCCAGATAGTAAACATGTTTAGCTTTGTAGACCGAGTAATCCCTGTCACAACTACTGAACTCTGCCATTGTAACACAATAGTAGCCATAAAGAATTCATCAACAAATGGGCATAATAGTTTAATAAAACTTTATTTAGAAAAACAAGTGGTGGGCTGGATTTCACCACCAGTTATAGTTTCTTAACCCT
Organism: Equus caballus; assembly: GCF_041296265.1. Classification (NCBI taxonomy): domain Eukaryota; kingdom Metazoa; phylum Chordata; class Mammalia; order Perissodactyla; family Equidae; genus Equus; species Equus caballus. Next base: position 42,534,172 of record NC_091698.1, on the reverse strand, counting down.
TGGCCTTGGAGGCAAAGATAATTCAGGGAATTGAGATAGCAACGAGGAAAATAGGACCAGAATTTAGTCACTAGAACTGTAACTTAAAATAGGGCTTGGTTAAAAGAACTCGTGATCCTAATTGCCTGAGCAGTGGTACAAATCAGTGATTTAAGAAATTATCTTTATTGTGGGTTGTCAGAGTCATTGAATCCAACTCTTTAAATTCCTTTGACTAAGGACACAATCTGCTTCAGAGACAGTACTAAGGGAACTAGAAGGCACAAAATCTGGGGCCATTCTCCATGACCAATGGCCTGGAAAGCAGATTGCTCTGCATTGCTGACCAACCTCAGTCATATATTCAGTCTGTGTCCAACTACATTGATAAAATAGCATTTTTCCTACCAAATCCTTATGGCTTATTGCTCAGGAATCAGAATAAATTCCTTTTTGAAGGACAATGTGGTAGACAGGTGTGTATCCTCTTTGCTTCTACAATTTAAGAATCTAAGAATGGGTCAGTGCTCCCTCAAAAATTTAGTTGGCCTTTTGCTCATTTTGTCTGCAAATGAAGGGTTCATAGATTAAGAGCATCAACTTTTCTTTGGATTCCACAGTCTAGAAAAATAATAGACATAAATATCCTTACCACATTTCCTAGAAGTTTGAAGTACTTCAAGGCCAAGGTGAATGGAATTGAATGAAACCTGAAGAAGATCTGAGAATGCTATTTCAAGGAAATAAAACAAATTGATTGAAGGCCAACATGTTGTCAGAATCCAAATAAATTCAGGCTGAACCCACAGTTTACAATCTCTTGGTCTGATTATTTTACCTAACAGTTTTTAAAGTATTTTACCCCATGTGTTTCTTTTCATTTGACCTTTTTGTTGTATTATACTCTCCTTTAAGGGTGTTTTCAGTCTTCTCCTTTCATCATTATATCTGAGAAAACGACAGTTATTGTTCTATAGCATTAGAAGTCTGGACTGTAATGGATCGGCACCCGTACGGTTTACGATCAGGAACTCTTTTGATTCCTCAAATGTCTTAAGGTTAAAATGGGAAAAACTTACAATGGTGGAAGGGTGGAGGTCTCAAAATAAAATGTGTCCAGTAAAAGTAGAAAAGGTTACTAAATCCTAGAAAATATCAAGAAGTGGGTCACAGCACTTTCAGTGGGGTCACCAATCTCCCAGGATGTTTACAAAACACTAGTCGAAACATCCTAAAGAAAACTTCTAAACCAGAGTTTTGTCTTCATTGTCAAGCACTCAGCATTTTTCTATCTATCTATAAAAATAACTGACCAAAAAAAGGGAGACATGGGTTCTAATCACAGTTTATTTTCTAAGAAGCCGAGCATTATTGTGTAAACCACTTTACACTTTCTAGAATTCACTTTCTTTATTTATAAATTTAAAAGTTTGACCTATATTAGTGATTTCCAATCTGACAGCATACCATATTATTTAATATTATATTAGGTTGTAAACAATGGAAATTAAAAACTTTAGCAAAAAATAGAATTTCCTGGGTAAGTATCAGAGTTGATCACTGCATTGATGAAACCGATACACAAGCAAACTACAGGAGGAGAATGAATAAGGGCAGCTCCTAGATTCTCACCAGCTGTAGTTTATGGATCTTTTTCTCTAAGTCACTAAAAATAGGATGACAACCTCAGGTATCTTCAGTCTTTGGTTTACTCCATGAAGACCTCAAATTCTGGAGAAAGAGAATCTAAATGAGCCTCCATGGATCAAGAGTCTACCATTAAGTGATTTAGCTATGACCAAAGGTTCAGGATCATGCAGCACAAACATAGCCATGGACTAGTCCATTTCTGTGTGAATCCAAATAGATTATTCTTCCCTATGAAAAATTCATTCCCCAACTAACAGGATTCTAGTATGATCCATCTACCATCATATACAATCATAAATGCACTCACAACTTTTCCAATAGGGGACAAGCCATTTTTACTCCCAGTTCCTGCATTAAAATTTTATGTTATGAGGTCTCTGTTGTAGTGCATATTGTTGATAGCCCTCTCAGTATGTCTCCCTTTCACTCTTTTAAACGTCACCCAAATTTTAATTCATGTGTTTGATCTCTCTTCATACACAAACATATAAGCTTCAGGAATGACCATCCCCCAGCTCCATGATCTACGTGTACTACATCTCCTCTCTCAGAGATTGTAGGATTAGACCTATAACTTAGTTCTTGCAGTGAGCCATGAGAAGAAAAGTCCCAAAGCTCCTTGGAAAACAATCCTGGCTTTTAGATACAGAGAGTAAGTAACGGTATCTTTTACTATGAATGTTTTTGTGCCTACATGTGAGGGCCAGTCTGCTAAAGGCATTGACTTCCACTTGATGTAGAGAGGAGAGAAGAGGAAGATAACCTGAGGGAAATGAAGCAAAGCCTGCTCGACTTCAAACTTTCAGTTACGTGACGTCCTTAAAATCATTTGATGTTACTTGCAGCTGAATGAGTTCTAATTTGTACTCTATTCTCCACTCCAAAATATTTTGATAATGCTTATTCTTCTTCTATATCTGTCTTGATAAAATCTCAGTTTTCTATATCTATGAGGGGAGTAATAATATTTTTCCTTTTTAAAATACACCCTATAGATGATAGAGGAGTGAAAGAAAGATACATATTAAAATATGTAATTTGTCTTTTAGAGTAACTGTAAAATTGCAGAGACCAGTGTCCCTGAATTTCCAACTGAAATACGCTCATAACTTACTACCTCCAGTACTCTTTCTGTATTCCACATGAATTCACTTGGCAACTTTACTTGCATGGAGGAGCAAGGAAAGTTCTCAATGTGAAGAAAATGAAGTCTTGTCTATTGAGGTGATAGACCAGGAGGCAGATAACAGAAACCATTCTTTTTTCTGGATATTATTGTATAATACCCATCATATTTATCCTGGATGGTCAGATTCAATAACCTCAAAAATATTTCTTTTTCATAATTTCCCCATTGACATTAGAAGTTTCATAAAGACAGGTCACACTTTTAGTTTCTCCACTTCAGAGAAACCATGATTAGGGGCCCATTACCTTGCATGATAAAGCCTCTAGCTTGGTACAACACAAGGAAGTTAAAATTTTCATGATAGGCTATTAGCTATAATCTTGATAGATCCCTTTGTCTCCTCTACCATTACTCCTTTGTTCATGACACTGGGTTTATCTCTATAGGATAGAAATAGATGATGTCTATGAGAGAAACAGCATCATATCACTGAAATGTATTGCCCCAGCTTCCAGTAGGCTTTTCTATTGTTTAGAGAACCAGCTGCTTACAGCTGATGGATACAAAATAAGACCAGTGAATCTCACAAGCAACAGCCCCTTGTTTACTTCTTTTATTTTGAATTGGTTTCTTGGTTGGACGTAGAGTATAAAGCATTGAGTAATTTCATGGATGACTGATATTGACAGCAGCAAGGAAACCAACTTCAAATCTAGATTAGGTGTCTATTTGGTGAGAACAAATCTTTGCCCCCTTCATGACAGAAAGGGTCAAATGTAATCCACCTACAACAGAAAACTGACTGAGCTTCTAATACATGGTGTCATATCATGGGTTTAGAGCTGGTCTCAGCAAGAAGGATAACCAAGCCAAGCTTTGTGAGAGGAAATTTCCTGTGGTTAAACCTATGGATATACCCAATCTCTGCCTCTTTATTCACTTTGTTTCTTGGGCTTTTTGTATGAACGCTGGTCTGGCTGAGAAAGAGGGTCAATGGACTTCCACAGAGACTCATTCTGTCCTTCTGAATTTGGAGAAGCTATTTTGCAATGGGAGCCTTTTGATGAAGGATACAAATATTTTCAGATTCTAGGCCAGCACTTTTCAAGACATCTGCAGTGAAAGACCAGTTTTGTTTTGTTTTCCTTTTTTAAGTCTATTCTATGGCAAACCAGACATTTCATAGCACTGCTAGAACTCCATACTTAGATCTTCAGCCACATGCTCTTTCACCAAAACTCCTTGTCCTAAAATCCTCTAATATTGCCATTCAAAGTCCATTATTAGATATCTGACTAGACTATTAGCCACTGTCTAAGAATCACTATATATTTTGACCTGAGGCCATCTCTCCCTTCCTGGCAAGGTGAAAAACAAGGTGTCGTTTATGAAGATCTGCCAGTGGAAAGATTTTTTTTCTCCATTATCTGATAATGCCTGAGAAGGGTTTTAACACTGCTGCAAAACACAAAACACCTATGGTTGGTGCTACCGTACTGTGCCATGCCATCGCTGAATCAGGCTCAATTTTTTTATACTCATTAACTTGTCATTATATCACGAAGTCATAATATAATGAATGAAAGGTATACCGGATTTGTGTTTGTGTAGCTATTTGTATCTTCAGGATCCGTTTGGAGCTACTTTCTTATGGGATGCTTTGGGATGTGCTTAGCTAGAGAGTTCAGAAAACATTTGGTCTGTGCTACCGTTCAAGTCCAATGGTCTTAGGCTCCCTTATGATCAGGAGCTCTTTCTTTAAAAAAACAACAATTTCTTGTTAAACGAATCCTGACCTCAGGGTTCTCTGTCCCACGGCTCTGCTGTGTGTTTGCTCCACACACCACATAGTCCCCCCGTCTGCAGCAGCTATATTGAATAGCAACTTGTAGTGAGGTACTTGGAGCAGAAGCACTAGATTTTAGCCCATCTTAGGTGATATATTAGTTAAATGTTTCAACATTTAAAAATTACCCTAAAACTTAATGGATTAAAACACAGACTTATTTCACAGTTTCTGTGGGTCAGGAATCTGGAAATAGCTCAGCTGTGTCCTCCAGTTCAATGTCTTTCACAAGGTTGAACCAAGATGATGTTCGGGGCTACAGTCTCATCTGAAGGCTCAGATCGGGGCAGAATCTGCTTCCAAGTTCACTCATGTGGCTGTTGGCAAGATTCAGTTCCTTGAAAGCTGTTGGGCTGAGGGTCTTAGTTCCTTTTTGAATGTTGCTCAGAGGTCTCTCTTGGTACCTTGACACGTGGATTTCTTCAAACAGCAGTTTCCAACTTGTAGCTAGCTTCATCAGAGTGAGCAGGTGAGGGAGCAAGAAGGACACCAGAATCTTTTTTGGTAACAATCCTGGAAGTGATATACCATCAATTTTGCCATATTCTATTTATTAGAAGCAAGTCATTAGATCCAGTCCACATTCAAGTGTGGGATTAAAAAGGACTTAAATAGCAGGATTCAGGGGTCACTGGGAATCATCTTAGAAGCTGTCTACCACAGATGACCTCCACTAAAAACATCCAACTAAGCACAATAGACATTATATTTCCCTTTTAGTCAAAAGAGATATAGGCTGTGCCTTCACTTTGGAGTGCATACCTCAGACAAGCCCAGACCAATATGTTCCTTTTACCATTGTGGCAGTATCCTGCATTTGTTGTGAGATTTATCTCCTACCATCTTCCACATGTTTTTGAAAAATGTGTAGGGAACTTATTACTTGTGTTTACTTGGTCCTGTCAGAATTTCATCATTAATGTAATAAACCAGTCTGATATTTTTGTAGGCTCCAAGGGATCAAAGCTTCTGCAACCTAGACTGTGGCAAGAATAAAGTGGCAGAACCTTAGTGGTATTGTGCTCCAAGATCAGGTGAGATGACTTGGCTTTGGATGGTCCCTACACATGGGAAAGGAGAAAAATGTGTTTGCTAGGTCAATAACTGTGCATCAAGTACCAAGGGTCATAGGTGGAGCACGAGTCACAAAGTCATCCTCTGCTTAAGTTAATGGTAATAAAAGTCATTATCTTAGAACCATCAGTCTTCCTTTTAGGCCAAATCAGAAAATTCATCATCACTGATGAAGAAAGGAGAAAAGATAAAGCACTTTTGCAAGATTCCAGAATATTCCCTTGACAAAGGAAAAAAAATGATCCACTGAATTTTAATAGTGTACAAGAATGAGGCAGTGGATAGGCAAAATATCATATTTATAGTATAGAATTCATAAAATTCATGCCTCCTAATGTTTTCAAACTCCTTCTCCATTTGACCTTTCAGTGTCAGTTAGCCTTCGCCATGACTGTTTCAGGTTTGTGTAGTCAGTCCTGCATAGAACTGTAGCTGGTTGTTGAACAAGAACGCAGAATACAGAATCTCAGGGGAGTTATTGTACCCATGACAGTATGTTACATCTGATGCAAATTTCTGTTTATTTCTTCTTGGTTAAGCACCATCAAATTGTCTGCAAAGTTTTCATAATATATAAGAAAAATACACATTTTCTTATGGATTATTATTTACTAATGGCAAGATTGCAAGGGGAAATCACGTAAAGAGTTTTGTAGGTGTGTTTTGGTTAATATTGCTGCATAACGAACTGTTACAAAGCTATGTGGCATAAAACAACCACTTTATTATACTTACAGATTCTGTGGGCTAGAAATTTGTAAAAGTCATGGTGAGGACAATATCTCTGCTTTATGACCTCTGAAGTCTCAGCAGGGCAGAGTTTGAAGGCTGGAAGTGATTTAACATCTGGGAGCTGGGATCATTTAGATGCATCTTCAGTCACCTATCTGGGGGATAATGATAGCTGTGGGCCAGAACATCCACACAAAGCCAGCCCATGTGATGTCTCCACTTGGGCTAGTTTGAGCTTCCTTGCACACTGGGCTCTAAAAGCAAGTATCTCAAGAGAGGTGACATGGAAGCTGTAACTTGCCTAAGGCTGAGACCTTGAAACTAGCACAGCGTCACTTCTACCATATTCAGGTCAAATATTCTCAGGGTCTACATTTGATGGGAGGGATTATGGACCCCATGTCTCAGTGGTACAAATGTCAAAGAATTTGGGGGCTCTATTTTAAAACTGATACTGGAGGGATGTGATTCTTCAAATTTTCTAGTTCATTTCTGTTATTGCCATTTTATTTATTTTTAAGGATCCGAATCTTTTCTCATAAAGGCCCTAGTGTTCATAGAAGAATCTCAGAAAATTTAATTTCTACAGTCTTTACCCAACAGCTGTACTGAGCCAAATAGTTTATTCAGCTGTATCACATGAATTCCCTGAGTTTCCATCATGTTGAGCTGAGGGTTTTTAGATGTGACTTTATCAGTCTCTTGTTTTAAGTTATCTATCATTGCCGCAAGGAATCCGAACAATTCTATTTTCCACTTCATATTCTCCCTCAGTCAGTGACCAGGATTCAAATTCAAAATAAACTAGAATCTGAAAAGCAGAAACAGAGTAGGAAAGAGCAGATTAGACCTGTTCAGAAGGAATTGCAGAGAATTGCTAATCCGTATCATAAAAATTTAGAGAAAATAGTTTCAATTCTTATAAACAATTACATGTTTCTGCAAAGCTTCCCTTTTTGTCCCTGGAGTCACAAGTGAACACAGGTGAGACTGTGATTGGCTAGCACTTAATCTAAGCATCTCCACTAATGTGCCTGGTACCCACAGCTTTTATTCAAGGTATTCAAAATTGGTTTGATTGGAACTCACAGAAACTGATGGTGACTCATTCAGATGAGAGAGGCTTTATGCAACGTCATTGGAGGAGTTCATGAAATCAAAGGTATAAAATGCCAGGATCTTGAGCATCTCTGGGATCATCAGCAGTGGAAGTGTATGGATGTTGCCTCTTCTGAGGATGTGGCCATTCAGTTGACTCGGCTTGAGACACACCCAGTGGTCAAAATTCTTAGAAATTACTAGATGCATGTACTATATAATAATTACCCTGGTTATCATTTTATTTCTGCAGGTAAGTTCTCCCTCCTTCCCTTATTCTAAGCATGAAAAGTTGCTATGGAGGAACATGGAAACGTCTCTCCCATGGGAGGGAAAGAGCTTTGCCTGTGTCAGTAGGCAAACTTCCCTTTGGAGTTTGAAGATCAGGAGCAGATGTCAGGCAAGAGTCCTCCTCAGGGAGAGTGGGAGGCTGCTAGCCTCTGCTTAGCACTGATGCTATCATAGTTCTGCCAAGTTCAGCCTTGGGCTGAATCCAGAGGCTACTTCTCTAATTGAAGGGTTCTCGTGTGGTTCCCTATGTTCTTTGATTGACTTATCGTCAGCTGCTCCTCAGCATGCAGGCTTCTCCAGCCTCTGCTGGATTTCTCGTAGTACAAGCTGTATGTAAGACCTGACATTCTCGGTGAAAAATATAAAGGGATTAAAGGAGAAAGGAAGTTCATAAAAATTAATTGCTGGGTCATTATGAGGCTCTTTTTTAATTTTATTCTCTATGTTTGTTGTTTTTGATGTTAGTGTCATCAAATTGATTCTGACTCCCAGTGACCCTGTGTACAGCAGAGCAGAACACTACCAGTCTTTTTACCCATCCATATCAGACAATGCTCTGCCACTACTCATAGGGTTTTCCTTGCCAGTTTTTTCAGAAATGGTGGCCAGGTCCTTTTTCCTAGTCTATCTTAATCTGGAAGTTCTGCTGAAACCTGTTCACCATGTGTGATGTTGTTGGTTGATGGCACAGCTTTCAGCATCACAGAAACACACCGCTACCACATAATGACAACCTACAGAGGGTCTTGTGGTTCCCTGACCAAAATGAACCTTGACAAAGATGAAGAGAGAATGAATCTTAACCACTAGACCTATAGGTTTGGCCATGCTTGTCTTCGCAGCCAAAATTTAGGTGTCCCGTCTATAGCTGGCTCTGTTTCCCACCTTGGGTATCTTCCTTAGCAAAGTACCTTCCATGTGTAATAGGCCATCCCACCTAAGGTAAACTGGAAGACAAAATCCTGATGTGTCTGTTGATAGACAAGTTTAGCTAATTAGAATTATGGTTTAGACTCTTATTTTTGGGTCTGTAGCGGATTCTTTCTTTATCCTGTTTTTTTTTAATCAAAATTACAAATGAGAGTGAAATGATTTTCCTTTTTTTCTGGCTTATGTTATTCCCTTAATCATCTTTAGGTCATTCTTCAGTTCAGAATGATTGGCTTCATGATTTTTTTTTACCATTTGTTTCATCTATTCTGAGCATTTCTTTTAGCAATATCAGTTGTTCATATTTTACATCTCTGTTCACTGTTCACCATGTCCTGATTGTAGTTTCATGAATTTTTGTAGATCATTTTACTGCTTTTACTGCAATAGTTTCAAAACTGTACTGAATGATCAGTTTCCTTACATTCCTTGACTTACACAGTAAGTGTCTATTATATTCTAGTCTAGAAAAAAGGTATGTCTTTTTTCTCTTTTTTGTCTATGTGATTGCCATTTCTTGCTGTGGAATATTTTAGCAGATCACTCACTGGTATCTGTTTTCTGTTGAGTTTTCTTTGAGTTGTTGACAAAAACAATCCATCACCAATCTATAAATGAAAATTTGGGTGAGTTTATTCCGAGCTTAAATCTGAGGATTATAACCCAGGCGAGTCTTTCCACAGAGGAACAGAGCACTCCAAAGAAGTGGGGGTATACAGGGTGGTTATATACCCTCAAAGAGGATGTTTCACATATGATTGAAATGTCCCTTTTACAATAGTCACGAGGCTGGTCTGTCAGCACAGCGATTGATGGAAACGGCAGATAGGTCTGCTGTCTCAGTGAATGCCGCGGGGTGGCAGGTGTGTTGCCTCGGGCTGGGTGGTCACAGATGAGCGCTGCAATTGGTTCCCAGCCTAAAGAAAGATGCTTAATCTTTAAGGAGATGCCAACCTTGGGAGAGGGAGAGAAGTTGCACCTTTATCTCAAGGGTCTTTGCTCTTGCCATAGGGAATCTCTAAAGCAGATATACAATGCATGCTCAACGGCCTCGGTCAGGCCCTTTTGGAAAGACAAGGTCAGGCCGAATTAGGTTTACACAAAATGGCTTCCTCATATACTCCAATATATCCTATTACTTGCCATTTTTATTTGTCAGAGTAAAGACCCTTTTCATGACTGGAATGTTTTTCCCAAGTAGGATGGAGTGATTTTTATTTTATTCCCCATCTTTTCTCCCAAATGCTCTTGGAATCCTCCTCTCTGTCATTAAACTGAAGGATTTGTAGACAAAATTTTGCATCGCTGGTTTGTTGATATGTCCGTCTACTTGAGTGAAGTGGGATGGATTAGTGAAGGAAGGACGCCCAAGTACCGAGCTCCACTTCAAGAAGAATTCATTCTTGACACATTTTCTTCTCTCTTCCACGTCATTCTTCTACTCAACGCACATCCTTGATCTCTGTTTGCCTAGGCTTCAAACACGTGGCATCAGCTGTGCCAATGCCCTTTCCTTCTTGTGTCTTTGTCCACTGGAGCTGAGAAGAAACCTGATGTAGCAGGGAGAAGCTATGCACCTGCTGTCCCTTTGATGTGACTTCACTTACCCATTGCCATTTTGGAACAGCTGGTTTCATTTCTTTTGATCCTAGGCAGATAATAGCTCTTTATTTCTGTCATGGTCCTCTCCCTTCCTTACATCCCTTGGCTCTCCAGATTTCGATGTCTTTCTGGATCACTTCTGGCAACACCACAGTGCTTTTATCTCTCCTGTCAGGAAAATAAATTTTCCTTCTCATCTGAGATTTGTTGTCAGGTTTTTCTTCTAATATGGCCTCATATATGCTATATTCAATCACAATTCTTTGATTTTTATGGTCCATTGATGGCACCATTTCATAGTTCTTCATTTGTTATGCATTTTCCCTCTGCTTCTGTTCCTTTGTTGATCTCAGTCGGCATCTATGATAGTGATAGGGGGCGGTTATGCTCAAGTTGCCATCTTTTACAGAGGTTCCCTGTCTTTCATTTTTATTATCTCCCTGCATACTAGCTAATTCTCACAGGAAAAAAAATACATAGAGTTTGTAAGGTTTGCTTCTGGCCATGATGTTAGAGCAAGCAACCAGATCTAATCTCCATAATTTGTAGCCAACATTCCCTTGAGTCTTAGTCAGTCTTTGGAACAAGTCCACATGTTCAGAGATTTATTCTAAAACCCACAATCTATGTTCCATTTCCCCTAGCCATATCTTTTAGGAGTAAGCAACCGCACATCGCAGTGTTCCTAGAAGAAGCATTTAGTTTTATAGAAGATAGTTAAATTTTAAATGACAAATGAAATAGATCTTAAACTATTTAAAAAGTGCTAAAGCAATGCCAATATGTTGGCATTAAGAGAACCTATGTATTCTAACATTCATTTGGATTTTTCAGCACAACTGGTTTAAATGCTAGAAAAAAATGATGGCCCTATGGATCCCCAAAGTCCATTCCCCTCTGGGGAATCTGTGTCTACCATCCCTCTAGCTCTTTAGCCTTTGTCTCTTGGCCTGCTCTGGTCAGATCTGGTTCTCCTGTTATCTAGCTCTCACTCTGCAGAACTAGCTCTTAGTTTGAGATATGAAAATTACACTGATAAATACTTGCTTAAGAGAAAAATTGAATTAACTATCTGCCTACCTCAACTTATCTAAATGAGTGAAATCTCAATAGGTCAACACCTATTGATTAGGTGCATGTAACACTTTCTTTGGTGCTTTGAGAATCAAGTTTATTCTACTATATTAGTTTGCTAGGGCTGCCATTACAAAGTCCCACAGACTGGGTGGCTGAAATAAGAGAAATTTATTTTCTCACAGTTCTGGAGGGTAGAAGTTTGAGACCCAGGTGTCGGCAGAGTTAGCTTCTTCTCAGGGCCCATGAGGGAAGGATCTGTTCCAAGTCTCTCTCTTTGGCTTGTGGATGGCAATCTTATCCCCATGTTTTCACACTGCCTTCCTTCTATCCAAGTCTGTGTGCAAATTTCCTCTTCCTATATGGATACCATTCATATTGGTTTAGGGCCCACTCATAAGACCTTGTTTTAACTTTAGTCACCTCTGTGAAAACCTGTCTCTAAATACAGTCAAATTCTGAGCTACTGAGGATTAGATACTGGGTACTCAACATACAAAATTGAGGGGGATACAATTCAGCTCGTAACGTACTACGTGCTATTTATTGTAAACACGAAAGGCAGTGTAGTGCATTGCCAATATTGGGATCCTGGATCGGATGTTTCCTTCTAGCTGAGTTATGCTATGCAAACTTCTAAGCAAACTTTCCTATGCTTCAGGGCCCACTCCTGTAAATCTGGAGTAGTACTTATTTCATAGGCTTATTTTGTAAATTGATGAGTTAATACATGTCAAGTGCTTAGAAAGTACGTAATTCAGAGTACTCATTCAATATATTTTAGATTTTTTAATAATTAAATAAAAGGCAGGAAATATGGCATGTGACATATGAAGCCATCAAGACGACTAAATCAGGCAAACACTTGATAGAGTCGTGATTACATTAGATTGCCATTAAAATTTATTTTGACAAAAATAACCATTTGAAAAGGATATGAACATTTTAAGCAGAGCCATCCTAATTAGTTGTTCGTCAAAAGCATTTAAACTCAGTAAACAGGTCTGCTTCCGGTAAAATAGAGTGTATTTACTTCAGTCTCTCCCATTGAATAGAGCTATAAAACATGCACGAGAATGCTATTTGAAGACTCTGAGAAGTAATTTGCATGCAGATTGGGGAAGAAGAACAGAATTTGAAGTACTACCCTAGCAGTGGTGATTTTGTCTTTTTTTTCCAACTTTGGTCTTCACCCGCCCAGGCTGAAGGTTGCCCCAAATCCAGAAGTGCATATTGTTGCAGACACAGAGAACCCCAGAAGATGCCCTTTAGTTCTGACTTGAGGAGCAGGAAAGGGGTCTTCTAATATTCAGAGACAGTGGGAGGAATCTCCATATTTTCTTTTCTTCTTTTTCATTCCTCCTTTTTTTTATTCTCTCTCATCCCAGCCCCTAGGTAAATTTACTTGAAAGGAAGGTGGTGATGTCAACATTGACAGCAAGGAGCCTGCAGACACCTAAAAGTGAGTGAGAAGTTTCCCATTTGAGGATCTGTGGTTCCCAGAGGATGGAGTGAACCACTATTGCTTTCTCTGTCCTCACCCTGCTTGGCCTCAGAGGTGGGCACACTGACAAGAAGTGTGTGGTGGAGTACTGTAAATAAAGCCTCAGTTTTCTGGATAGAGGACTAAAAGGGGACCCTCAGGATTTCAGGGTGATCGCAGACAGAAAGGAATTCAGAAAAGTGACTCCATAAAGTGGTGTATAAACTCTCGGGCTCACCCCTGAGCTGAACATACATGGATCTTATCCTCAACAACATCCCAAATGAGTGAAAGAGGAACTCAGAGGGAGACCACTGCTCAGGTCGCAGACTGGCTGCTGGCTGATGCACACACAGGACAGATCTGAATAACAAAGGCAGTGACAATGGAACTGACATTGAGACCACAATAAACAGAATGCTGGATGGAATTTGTTTCTGGAACCCAACTGTGTTGATTATCTGATGAAACAAAAATATCAATATTAAATATCGTTTAAACAAGACACAGAGTCTCAGAGCATAATACTCAAAATGTGAAGGCTACAATCCCAAATTATTCAGTATATGAAGAGTCAAGAGAATCTCAACTTGCAGGAGAAAAGGCAATCAATAGACACCAAGGCCAAGATGACACAGACATTGGAATTGTATGATGAAGAATTTAAAGCAGCTGTCATAACATGCTTCAACAAGCGATCACAGACACAATTGAAACAAATAGAAGAGGAAAAGTGTTAGCAGAGTAGAATATGGAAGTAGATTCAAATAGACATATTAGAACTGGGCAATAAAATAATAACAACAAAAACAAAAGAAAACCGCATCGGGTAAAGCATGTATTTCTAAATTGGAGCCAATGGATGGCTTCTTGATGGTGACAAGGGGGCTGTGAGATCCTTGAAACTGAAATGTGCTCATATCAAATGAGCATTTTTCCCAGGAGGGGGCACACTGATAAAATGCTGATGCCTAGGCCACAAGCTCAGAGTTTATGACTTAATGTCCTATGAATAGGGCCAGGGGAATCAATGTTTTTAAAGATCTACCCAAACCTTTCTCACGAGCAGCCGGAGGGGAGAACCACAGGTCTTGTACAGCCCACACAGTTTTCGCATGAGGAGACTGAGGCCCAACAGAATTTTCCTCATCAGCTTTCTCTGCCACTTGGACTGTGAATACTGTTTGCCATCAGTTGTTCTCTGGATATGCCAGTATAATGACCCAACTTTCAATCTAATTTCTTAATGATCCTCCATGCCACCTTTCTATCTTCTTTTATGTCCCAGAAAGATCTTTTTTATTTGTGTATTTATATCTTAGAAAGAACTCCTATTAGCTTTGTTTTTCACCTTGATTAGAGTGCTGGGGTGGGGTAGGTGGGCCACTTGTCTCAGGCCTGGAATTTGAGGAGATGTCAGAAGGTTAAGCGATTGAGATAAATAGTATTAAGGAGCACTAATTTTAAAAATCAAAATTAATTCAAAGAAGTCCATAATGAATAAAACATGAAAAATTTAAAATAAAGTCACTAACAGTGCTGTGTAGAACCATATTAAAACCTGAGGCAAAAAAAAAAAAAAAAAATTAACCAATAATACCTACCCTGCCTTTGTTTGGAATTTTGATGTTTTGTTCTTCATAGATTCCCCTCCCCCTTTTTTCTGGTGAGGAAGATTGGCCCTGAACTAATACCTGTTGCCAATCTTCCTCTTTTTGCTTGAGGAAGAGTAGCCTTGAGCTAACATCTGTGCCCATCTTCCTCTATTTTGTGTGTGGGATGCCTCCACAGCATGGCTTGATGAGTGGTGTAGGTCCATACCCAGGATAGAAAGCAGCAAACCTGGGCCACTGAAGCAGAGCCTGCTGAACTTAATGACTTTGCCTCTGGGCTGGCCACCATAGATTTTTTTTTTTTTTGCATTAGTTGGATGCATTATAAATATTGTAAACAAATTGTGTATTGAAATATCATTTGTCTTGATTATTGAGTTGTTTGGTGACCTATAAATTTTATGCTTGAGGAGAGCACCTTGCTTGCCTCACCCTGGTCCCCACCCTGAGTACTGCATATTTTAAGCAGGGACTTATGGGAAGAACAAGAAGCTCCTGGCTATGATGAGAAACAGGTTAAATCATCGGGAAGTGGAAGCATGGACGGAATGAACAATGCTGTGGGTAGGAGGAGAGGGCAAACAGTGCTTTATTATAAAAATGAAGGAAAATTTTGCTTTATCAGCTGGCACCAGAAATTTTCTGAAAGGAGGGCTCAAACTTTAAGCCCATTTTAATAAATTTCACTTAAAGTGGAATTAAAACTCTGAGTATCTGAGTTATAAGCAGCTGTGATGATTTTTCTTTTTATTTTAAGAGAGTTAACCAGGTTGTTTGGTCAAAAAGAAACAAAGATAGAGGAGGAAAGATCTGAGAAACGAGCAGAAGCAGGAGCAGAAGCAGGAGCATCATTTGGGGGAACGTGAATCGCTAACATCTAAGTTGTTTGCACTTGAAATAGAAATCTTTCCGTCTTCCTAAACCTTCCAGTGAAGTCCCTATAAATGCCAATGTGAGTGGGTTTTGTTTTATTTTTGTGTTGGGCAAATTATGGGAAAGGCACATTTACTGTCAGTGACAGCAATAACAAAAAATGAGAAGATCCTTGAATTGAACTAATTCAACAAAAGCAGGAGTGCAGAGCCGAGAAGTGCATGGAAATATAAGCCCTCTTGGAACTCACAGAAATCTCATGGAAGGCCCTGGGCTTTCCAATATTTGTAAGGAGTTGAATCCATCTTCAAGGACTCACAAGGCGCCTGTTGCCACAGCTGATAAGTGAGTGACACCTTAGCATATCTGCTCTATGACTGGACAGCACCAATACTTTTATTGGTTTCTGATTGTGTAGATTCTGATCTTGTGAGTGATTTGCAGTTTCTTCTCCAGCCAGTAATCTCATTACTTCTCTCTTACTGTTAAGAAAACTTATCAAAAAATTGGAAATAAGGCAAATAGTAGGTGGGTAGCATGTCCTTTCAACGTCATTAGGGGAGCCAAAGCCTACTTAAGGATTGTCTAGGGTAATGCAGTTTCTTCAGTCCACTGTTGTTCTTCAAAATGCTTGGACTTAGTGAAGTTACCATTAAGTCATGGATTTTGGGTTTGGTAAAACCATAAAAAATTATCTCCCTAGCAGAAAAGAGATAACCTCAAATTTTGTAGCTCATTTTCCTGGAGGACATTAATTAGTTTTGTGTCTAGGTCAACAACCTTATCTCAGACATTTTTTTAATAAATTCTCAAAAATACCTAGCTTATCAAATCTCTGTGAACTGCTCTTAACATCTTACTGATTCTCTTATTAATTAATGAACAGAATAAAATCTTTGACATGTGTTCATTTAAAAAATCTTCATAGGATGAGTTCAGTGTAGGATAAGCTCCATATCAGACTGGAGATGACATAGGGAAGGGTTTAAAGATGGATCAATAGAAATTATCCAATCTGAACAACAGAGAAAAAAATTTAAAAAAAAAACCCATTAACTCAAGGACCTATGCAAATACACCAAAAGATCTAACATATAAGTCATTGGAGATCCAGAAGGAAAGGAAAGTGCAATGAAGAAAAAAATATCTGAAGAAATAATGGGTGACAACTTCCCAAATTTGGATAAAACCATAAACCATTAGATTGATTAATCTCACTGAGCCACAAATAGAATAAACACAAGAAATTCATGCCCAATCACATCATAATCAAATACTGAAAATTAAATACAAAGAAAAAATCTTGAAAGCAACTAGACAGAAATAACATTTCACCAACAGAGGAATAATGATTTGTTGGCCACAGATTTCTCATCAGAAACCCTAGAGGCCAGGAGAAAGTAGCTCCATATTTGTGAGATGCTGGAAGAAAACTGTCAACTCAAAATACTATATCCAGTGAAAATATCCTTCAAAAATGAAAATGTTATAAATATTTCTCAAATAAAGGAACCCTGAGAGAATGTGTGGTCAGCAGAACTGCTCTAAAACTTTTACTAAAGAAATTTCTTTTGACAGGAGGGAAATAATTCCAGAAAGAAACTTGAAACATCAGGATGATGGAAGAGTAAGAAAAATGGTAAATATTGATGTAAATAAAATAGACCATTAATATCTTCTTGAGTGCTTTAAAATATCTCTGAGAATTGAAACAAAAATATTATAAAAATTTCCTGATGGATTTTCAGTGCAAGTGGATATAACACATAAGACAATAGCATAGGAAGGGAAGGAACAGGGACCCGTTTGGTGGTAAAATTTCTACATTCCACTTTAGGTGATAAAATACAGTAAAATGAGTGGACTGTTAAAAAGTTACGTAGTATATTGCAATACTGAAGGAAACCACTCAAAATACTTTAAAAATAATTAGGAACAATAACACAAAAAGGTGGAATGATTAGATTAATATCAATCAAAATAGACTTAAGAATGAAAAATCACCAGAAATAGAGATGTCACATAATGATGAAATGGTAAATTCACCCAGGAGACATCACAATCCTAAAGGTTGTGTGTACCTAAAATGAAAGTTTCAAAATATATGAAGCAAAAATTAGGCGAACTTAAAGGAGAAATAAACAAATCCATAACTATAGCTGGAGATTTCAAGACTCTGCTTTCAATAATAGACATAAAATCAAAAGAATATAGCAGAACTGAACTACATTAACCAAATGGATCTAAATAGCATTTATAGAATACTCCAGTCAACAAAAGCAAAATGCATATTCATTTCAAGTGTACAATGGAACAGAAACTAAGATAGACCGTATTCTGTGTAATATTACAAACTCATTTGAAAGATTTGAAATCACGCATGACCATAATGAATTAAACAAGCAATCAGTAAGAGAAAGATAAAAGCACAATCTCCAAACATTTGGAATTTAAATAATACATTCCTACAAAATCCACAGGTCAATGAGAGACTCTCAAAGGAAATTAGAAATATTTTGAACTGAATGAAAACACAACATAGCAAAATTTGTGGGATGCAGCTGAAACAATCTTAAAGGAAACTTTATGTCATCAAATACTAATATTAGAAAAGAATATTTTTGTCTCTCTATCTGGCTTATTTCACTTAGTATAATTATTCCAAGTCCCAGCCATGTTACAAATGGCAAGATTTCCTTCTTCTTTATGACTGAGTAATATTCCACTCTGTGTATATATACAGATAGATACTATATATATGATATGTCTACTAAGGACTTGCTAGACATTAAGAAAAATTAAGGGAATACTACAAAATCTCTTCACATATGAATTTGAAAAATTACTTGAAATGGTCTAATTTCTCAAAAACCACAAACTACCAAAACTCACTCAAGATGAAATGGATATTTTGAATAGTCCTAAAACTAATAAAGACGTTAAATAGTAGTTAAAAACTTTTCAAAAAAAGAAATCTCCAGGCCCAGATGCTTTCACTCAAAAATTCTACTGAACATTTCCAGAAGGAATAACACCAATTCTTGACAATCACTTGTGGCAAATAGAGGAGGACGGAATATTTCCCAACTTAGTTTACCTAAGGCTGGCATTACTTTATACCAAAACCAGACAAAGACTTGTGAAACTTTGGAGTGTTGAGAAACATTTTTGTGTTTCAATGAAGTTAGAGCTTTTTGAACAAAATTTCCTGTAAATTGGGATGCTAGGCTGAAAGCAACTCTTGGGCAATTAATATGCAACTGTACACATAGTGATATATCTACTAGATCTACTAGAGAGATTTGCTTAATTCTGGAGGTAAGCTTTTAGATTTCAAGGGAAAATGAAGCTCCGGACCTTGAAGATGTTATCCAGGTCATAGAAAGCAAAGATTCAAATGGGGTTGGGGAGGGGTGGGGTGGAGGCTTATCAGGTCCTTGGAGAGATGTATTCACATTCTAAAAGGTAGAGTGAGAATCCAGGATCCATTTAGTCCCATCTTCAGAGAGCAAAGGTTTTTGTCTCTTCTTTTTGTAGGAGAGAGAGAGGCAGTAGCCTTTTTCTCTCATATGTAAGTAAAAAACAAATCCATTTTCCTCTGTTCCCCAGTTAAGATATAGACTTTGCATGCATAGTAGATTTGATCTGGCTTTCATTGTGTTGCTCCAGGGGTAAAAATGGGATGTGGGAATCCGTGTAGTTATTTGCTTTTTAAGTAAAAAGTGATAATTTGCCTCCAGTCTAGGATATCTCTTGTGCACGTTCATTATAAAATTTGTAAAAGCGACTACTAAAATCCCAACACAGAGGAAAACAGTCTCAGGTGGGTCTCAGATTGGCATTTAATTGCTCCAGACCAAAACCGACACATGTTACTTCTGCTCACTATTCTATGGCTGGAACAAGTCATCTGGCCCTAATCAAACACAGTAAGGACTAGAAAGTACAGTACTATCATGTATCTGAAAGGAGACAATTACAGAGTTATTTATTTAACAGTGTTAATTTTTATCGAAGCCCTTTTTTTATAAAGCAAAATGATGATGGGTTAAATTCATTGCTATCAACCCTCGCAAATGAATATTCAAAAAAAATCTAAAACAAGGTTTATTGAAAACTCATACACATTTTACTACACACTCTAAAGTAATTAATGAGGTCAATGTTAATTCCACCTGATAAGGTTGAAAGATATAGCTGCTTTGAGTGGCCATTCTCATAATGAGGCCATAGTTAACTGCATCAAAGGCTAGGGTTCTCAACTGGGAACTATTTTGCTTCCCCTGCACCTTGTGACATTTGATCAGGGGAATGGGGCTACTGGTATCTGGTGGGTAGAGGGAAGCGATACTGCTAAACATCTTACAATCACGTGACAGCCCCC
Source organism: Equus caballus (assembly GCF_041296265.1). NCBI lineage: Eukaryota > Metazoa > Chordata > Mammalia > Perissodactyla > Equidae > Equus > Equus caballus. The sequence continues at coordinate 42,514,414 of NC_091698.1, read as the reverse complement.
ACAACAAAGATTTATCCAGCCCAGAGGGTAAATAGCGTTAACATTGAAAAACTGTTGTATAAGCTCTGGAAGAGAATGATCCATTCATTTGTCTTACCTTTTTTCCATAAAAATATTTGTAAACATTTTTAAATGTATAAATGTAAATAAAAATTTAATTATAAATAAAAATATATTAACAAACTTTATGCAGTACTATGTATATGCAAGACCAAAATGAAAAGATGTACCTGGACTCAAATTTGTGTAATGTCTGACTTACTCAAGGGAACCTTCCTTTGTTAACCCCACAGGGTAGGACATGGAACCTATTAGATGATTCCTCAGTACCATTCACTTCTTTTTTATAGCATTCAGAACAATGGTAATGAGAACCAGCCTGCCACTGTAGCCATTTCCCCTCATAAGGACCATTATGACAATTTGATGGTAAAAAACACCCCATCTAACCCCACTTGTTCCAGGAAATGACTGACTTCAGAAAACCCTCAGCTCCTAACATTGAGTAATCCTTTCTCTTTTGAAATGTCCTCAACCTGCTTGATTAATCCCTGAAGCCAAGCAGGGACTGCCAAATGTGCTGAAGACCAATTACAAAGTTTTCACCACTTCAAAAATCCCAACTTAATAGAATATTTGCCAATAAGAGCCTGTCTAAGCGTGTCAGCTTTCTACTCTCCTTTCTAACACCTTTGAGCCCACGCGAAAATGAAAGTGATGGCTGATGGAGCCCTTTCCACAAGTTCGTGAAAAATGGACTTTATTAATTTTGCCTTGGACTTAATTTTGTCTTTGACAGTAATTAGATCACTAACTGTGAAATTATTCATTTATTGCCAGTTACCCTTGGTAGCTAGACTGTCTATCTTGTTCATAACTATACCTCTTTCTTTAGAGAGAATATGTAATCCTAAATGCTTTTAACTAAGCTTTGATATACTTTTAAAATGCTGCTTAGAGGAGTAAGTTTCTCTCCCATTGGGATAATCTAGCCCTTTTGATAAACATACAGATAAAGATGCAATTTTTAAAAAATGTTATCCAGAGAGATCAAGGACAAATTAAGTAAAAAGAGGGTGAGACCAGTAGGAAAGGTGATACAATGAATTTCATTAAGTGCATTAATTTCCCTAATGGTCGACACGGTATGTGTTCATGAAAATTGTCAACACAAAAATATGGCTCAAAGAATTTCAGTATTTGGTTAAATAGATCAAAAATATTTCAGGCAAAGAATAGGCAAAGACTTGTAGTAAATGTGCTTTCCATGTTATAACTAATGTGTCAATCCAAATTTCAGTTTGCCTCATGAATCCAAAGTATTCTGGTTCTTCTTCTTCTAAGTATATAACAGAGTTATACTTTTCTCCTCCTTCTGAAGGTTTTGGCTTTTTTTTTTTTTTTAAGGCCATATGACTTGATTTGGCCAACGAAATGTGACCAAAGACTAGAAGTGATCCTTTCAAGAGTTAGATATATTTTACCGGGTTCCATTCTCCTTGCCTCAGAGGTCATGGAAGCAAATATATTGATGGATTCATCAGTTCGATTGCCTGAGTGGCAATAATAAACGAAGCCCTTCTGATGGTCCATGTTGGAATATATACCGTGAACAGGAAGCGAAACTTTGTTGGTTACTCCCCTGAGATGTGGAATTGTTGGTTACTGCAGTATCACCAAGCCCATCCTGACAGTTACTTCCTCCTAAAGCAGCCTATTTCTTCTCAAGCTAAAAGAAACATATACACAGCAACCCTGGGGAATGAAATGTATCTCTCATTTCTTGTAACAGGGCAATGGTTTTAAGGCATCACCTCAATGAAATATAACAGGGAATTGGCAGAGTATGCCCCCATATCCATCAATGAGAATAGGCAATCCCGGTTAGGAATGAGAGACAGCCTGAGGACTTTAAGGATCGCTTCGACTTGGGAAGAGCACAGAAGTCCTCTGACAGAATTGTTGTGTCTTTAAAAACAAACTTTGTGTAGAAGATATGGTTTCATTTTGTTTTCCCTTGTTTTTAAAAAATTGTGGATCTTGAGGACTAGAGAAGAAAGAAAAATTAAGAAAAACATTTACAAGTCTCTAATGAGAAAATAACAGAAAATACAATCCATATGTGACCCAGAAACAGAAATTCTGAAGGATTAAAATTGACTTTTAATGTAGTCTTGGGAAATTATAGTCCAAGAAACTAAAAGCTTTCCTATGAAAAAGCAAATAAAAATTGGCTATTGGGGTGGGTTGAGATGGAAGAGAAGGCAGAGCATAAATCTGGTACCATAAAATATTTAGAAGCAGTGGAATATGATAAAATAGTAAATGGTTTAGGAATAACTTGAAAAGAAGGTAATAATACATCTACAATTATTGCACAGAGGTCTTGTAAAAATCAATGTGTTTTTTATGAGGTCTTGTAACTGGTGAAATAAAGATGCCACAGAGCTTCTTGTTTGGAACTATGACCATTTGTGGAGAGGTAGACACGATTCTGAGAAAGAAACCTTTCTCTTCTTGTGTATGCAAAGAATAAAGAAGTAATTTTAGAAAGCACTTATTAGGCTCCACATTGACCAGACTTGGCAGGACTGACTAAACAGGTCTAACCTCAACAGCATATTGAGATGAAGGAATAAAGGGAAGAGAAGCAAGGAATTGATCTATGGTTATTTAGACAGTCAAATTTAGGTTTGCAATTTTAGTGAAGGCAGCAAATTCAGAGAATTCCTGTTCAGGTAGGAAACATAAATACATTTCATATAGGCTACAATAAGTGATATACCCCAGTTTATAAAAAACAAGATCAGATCCCAATAAATTATGTCAAAAAGCCATTGCCTTCAGGTGTTGTTTAATGTGAAATAAATAGAAGGGTAGTAAGGATCATAAATCTAATGGCAGTGAAAAAGCAGAGCTCACGTTACATCCCCCAGTGTACAGCAGGTAGCAGAGATGGTGATCGGACAAAGAGTAGTCTGGGAAAGTATCCTGGCTGATTTGTGTATATGATTTTCCAATGATTCTCCTTCCAACCCCAATCACACAGACTCTATTAAAAAAAAAACCCTCTAGGAACAAGGGGAACAGGGTGGCTATACTCAAAATTGTATATTTTGAAAAGCCCATAAGAGAGCTAAGCATTCAAAAACTTAAAATGTAGAAAAAGATAAACATTTAATAAAGAAAAGAGGCCCCCGACTACTTTCATCCCTGGAAGAAGAGCAAGAAGAAGAAAAACCCAGCATATGTAGAAGTACAGTGAAATCTCCCGAAATTTTATGGCCTCATGTTGGCTGGTGTGATGGTTAGAATCCTGAGGACCCCCAGCCACAAAAGCCTGCATGTCCCTTCCAAATCCTTTCCACTGACCTTCATCACAGTCACCGGGTAGTCTGCCAAGTTTAGGATGAGTGCAGGAGAACGAAGAGAAATTCCTCAGAAACACTTCAGTCCTTAACTGGCTGTACAGCAGCGGCCCACAAAGACGGAGAGAGGATCAAGAGAACTGATGGAAGTCAAAACCGGTTCTTTAAAAAAATTAGCAAAATTGACAAACTGCTAGCTTGACTAATCAAGGAAAAAAAAAAGGACACAAATTACTTATTACAAGAATGACAGCGTAGGCCTGACCAAAGGGCTTATAAGTATTGAAGAACAATAAGAAAATATTACGAAAAATGTTATGGTAATAAATTCAACAACCTATATAGAATGAACCGATTTCTTGAAACACATATATTACCAAAAATAACTCAAGAAGAAATAGAAAAACTCAATAGCGCTGTATCAATTTAAAAAATAATTTATAGTTAAAATTCTTCCCATAAAGAAAACTACAGGCCCAGATGTCCTCAATGGTGAGCTCTACCAGACAGCTAAGGAAGAAGAAACACCAATTCTAATGTACTATTTGAGAAAATAGAAGAGGAAGGAAAACTTTGTTATTCATTTTCATGAGATTATTATTATTACTTTGATACCTATATTAGGCAAAGACTTTACAAGAGAAGGAAAATGCAGACAAGTATTACAAAATAGCATATGTAAAAAGATAATATACTGTGACAACGTGAGGTTTACCCTAGTAAGGCAAGTTTGATTTAACCATTCAAAAGTCAGTCAATGTATTTCATCACATTAACGAATAAAGGAGAAAAACTGGATGATGATTTTAATAGATGCAGAAAAATGCATTTAACAAAATTCGACATCCGCTAAAGGTATGGCATTTTAGAAGAGGTACAATTGAGCAAATTGATGTACCTTGGGGCTATGAGTGAGGAACACTGTTTGCAAAGGGGAACAGGTAACCTTGTAGAAATGTTCTATATAGTGATTATGTCTGGGATTACATGATTGCATGCATTTGTCAAAATTCATTAAACCCTACATTTACATGGATTAATTTTATTTCTATATAAATTATACCTCAATATAAATTTGATTTTAAAAATATGTACGTTGCTTGAGTCCCTAAGGTCCTTCCTTGACCAGCCATAACCTTCCATCACCCATTTTCTGTTTCTGACTTATTCACGTCCTATTCATCTCTCATATCCTTCAATACTTTTCCATCTTTGAAAAGTTGGGTTTTCTGCACATCTTGTCACTGACTACTCTTCAGTCTTTCGGTTCAGTTCAGTTCTGGGTTGTTTTCAAAAGCCTCATTTTGGAAAGTCGGATTTAGTGGCCAAATGGCTTTGGTTTATATTGTGGGATATTAGATTTTGATGAAAATAGAAGTTCATGCATAGGATGTGGTTTGGAATAACTAGTTTAAAGAGTTCACGTGGCATTTATACTATGTGATTTATGGGAAGTAGTTTGATTTTTTTCATTGCTTCAAACTTGTAGCGCATACCAGGATCACCTGGAGAGCACATTTCAGTGAAGGTGGTCTGAGGCAGGTTCTGAAACGCAGGTTTTTAATAAGCCTCCCAGGTGATTTGGATGCAGGTGGTTTTCTGATCGTATTTTAAAAGCACAGGTTTATTGTAAAGAAGTTATCTTGGCCCATTTTGGGGTAGAATGTGTGTACGTGTGTGAGTGGTGGTCACGATGGTTAGCCAGTACTGTACTCACTGAGTTCATAGCCCAGCTCTGCTGTTTTCAAGTTGTGATACTTTGGTAAATCACTTAAACTCTTTGAATATCAGTTTCCTTCTCCCTGAGAGAAAAATGATTATACCTATTCCTGAGGTTTGTTGTATTGATTGAAGGTGTAATGATTGTTAGGCACACAGAACTGTTCTAAGCATATAGCTCATACTAGATGTTATTTACCTTCCTTCTTCAGTTTATTTTAGACAGCATACACATTCTTAAGCTTTATTCAGATATTTAATGTGAAGATGGTGTCTAGGTTAAAAAATAATTTTATTTCTGTATAGTTAGCCAGAAATTTTAAATTGAGGAAAAGTAATGATTTACCCTTTGCTATCAACAGTATCTCTTACCTGTCCTGCAATGAAAAGAGTGTCTAATTTTTGTGATATAAATGGCTAATATTTAAGGGCATGGAACGGCTGAAAAAGACCTTTCATTTCCTCTCTTTTTCTTTCCTTTCCTCTCATCCCTTCTCCTTTTCCTTCCCTCTCTCCTTCGCTCAATCCATCCCTTCTCCCTTCCTTCCTTCCTCCCTCCCTCCCTCCCTCCCTCCCTTCCTTCCTTCCTTCCTTCCTTCATTCCTTCCTTCCTCTCCTCCTTCCTTCTATTCTTCCTTTCTATTAACTGGTCTGAATAAAGATTTGAACTGTGATCTAAGCCTCCTTATTTCCAACTCTTTTTGGCACAGCTACTCTGAAGATTGAATGATAGTGCCACTTTTCCATTTTTGCTGGCATAACATGACTCAGCTAAGGACCCTCCTCCAGGTATGGGTCAAATCCTAAAAACAATTCATATAGATTTCTTTATCTATTCTGCATAGTTAGATATATTGAAACCCACTAAAGTGATTCTTCACTGCCATAAAATGTATTTATAGTAGTTATGAATTCATCCTAAATTCTTCAATTTTGATTGTCCTTTGGCTTTGAAATGCTTTTTTAAAGTCTAGGGCAGAATATCATTGCCATTACTAAAGATTTCATTTCAGTCACCTTCAGGTGTTTGTTTATTTCCTATTTCTTATTTTTTGTGTTTGATTCAGGCTTATTTTTTACCCTCCAGCAATCTGTACCTACTAAACCAGTCAAGCTGATCTTTCATCAGTCACTCTACACATACCTTTTCTTTCCACCTCCCTGCATTGAGTCATGTAGTTTCTCCAACCTGGGACAAACTTTTTTGCCAGTTTAAATTCTTCCCATTCCTCAAGACTGTATTCAATGTCCACATTTTCTCTAGCAAACGTTCTTCAATTACCCTAACCTTCTCTGAACTTCTTCTGTATTTGTAGACAGATCACAGAGCAGTGCTCTAATTACACAGAGAATGGCAGAGCTGAAAGGGATCTTGGAATCATTGAGTCCAATGCCTTTGTTCGCACAGCAGGAAGCAGAGCACAAGATGCAATCGGGGGAAAGCAGAAGGATACGATCCTAGAGAGTGGGTAGGGACAAGATTTGGATGTGACACTAATATTACCTGGGATGATAATGATCTGGGGGCAAGAAAGAGGGACATGGGTGAGATTCAGTGTTGAGAAGAATAATCAAGGTTACATTCATGCAGGAGGTAGAAAGTGATGAGTAGGTCACCAGAGACGTCTGATGTATTGGAGAGGAACAGTGAGGTTTGGGTGCTTATCTGTATGCACTGCCAGCCACAGTAACTATCTGAATGCTGGTGCTTTACTGACAGCGTTAGAATTATGCAGAGGCAGAGGGCAATGAGATACAAGCTCACTGGACATGTTTACTCTTTTTTAAAAATTGTATTTCAGAGCTAGTTCTTTTTTTAACTCCATCATTCCAATTTGTCAACCAATATTTGTTGACGGATAATTGAAATGTAACCAAATTTTAAAAACTGTAGAAGTGGAATTTCAAGTAGAGGAGAGGACATGAAAAGCCATGGCAGATAACATCATTTGGTGCAAAGGAAGACAGTGAGGCTAGCTCAGACTTGAAGGGAATCCCGCTGACATGGCGTTGAGGAGAAAGCTCAGGAACTTGGAATGTATTCTTAGGTCAATAGAAAATCATTGAGTAGAATTGAACAGAAGACTTTTACTCTGTGTGGACTATGAATTAAAAGGCACAAAATAGGGACATTGTTGATCCAGTACAGATGAAGAGAGATTTGACGCTCTGGACTCAAAACACTGTTTTTGGTTTCTGCAACATCACCTTGCTGGGTTTTCTCCCATTCCCCTGGAGCCACCTTCTCAGTTTTTTCTGAGTCCTCTCCCTGAACTAATTCTCTGCTTAGGCCAAGCATCTTCCATCTTATTCAACTTTTTGGAATAGTTTGAGAAGGATGGGTATTAAATCTCCTTTGAATGTTTGATAAAATTCTCCAGAGAAGACATCTGGTCCTGGATTTCTGTTTTTTGGGAAGTTTCTCAGTACTCTTTCCATCTCTTTACCTGTGATTGGTCTATTCAGCTTCTCTATTTCATCTTGATTCAATTTGGCGAGGTTGTATGAGTCTCAGAATTTATCCAGTTCTTTTAGGTTATACAATTTGTGGGCATATAGTTTTTCATAGTATTCTCTTATAATCCTTTATATTTCTGCAGTATCCATTGCAATTTCTCCTCTTTCATTTCTAATTTTATTTATTTGAAACTTCTCTCTTTTATTCTTGTTGAGCCTGGCTGTTTGTCAGTTTTGTTTATCTTCTCAAATAACCAGCTCTTAGTTTCGTTGATCCTTTCTACTGTTTTTTTAGTCTCTATTTAAATTATTTTTGCTCTGATTTTTATTATTTCCCTCCTTCTGCCGACTTTGGGCTCTGTTTGTTCTTCTTTTGCTACTTCTGTTAGATGTAGTTTAAGATTACTAATTTGAGGTTTTCTTGTTTGTTGAGGTGGTCCTGTATTGCTATGAATTTCCCTCTTAGCATCAGTTTTGTTGCATTCCATTAGAGTTGGTATGTTGTATTTTCTTTATCATTTGTCTCCAGGTATTTTTTGATTTCCCCTTTGATTTCTTCATTGGTCCAATGGTTGTTCAGTAGCATGTTGGTTAGTCTTCACATATTTGTGACTTTCTCAGCTCTTTTCTTGTAGTTGATTTCTAGTTTCATAGTGTTGCATTTGGAAAAGATGTTTGATATGATTTCAATCTTCTTAAATTTATTGAGGCTTGCCTTGTTTCCCACACATGGCACCTTTGAAAACATTCCATGTGCACTTGAGAAGAATGTGTATTCTGCTGTTTTGGGATAGAATGTTCTGTATACTACTACTAAGTCCATCTGATCAAGTGTTTCATTTAAATCTAGTATTTCCTTATTGATTTTCTGTCTGAATGATCCATCCATTGATGTAAGTGGGGTGTTGAGGTACCCTACTGTTATTGTGTTGCTGTTAATTTCTCCCTTCAGGTTGTTAATGGTTGCTTTATATACTTTGGTGCTCCTGTGTTAGGTGTATAAATATTCATAAGTTTTATGTCCCCTTGGTGGAATGTCCCTGTTATCATTATATACTGCCACTCTTTGTCTCTCATCGTCTTGTTTATTTTGAAGTATGCTTTGTCTGGCATAAGCATGGCAACACCTGCTTTCTTTTGCTTGCCATTTGTTTGGAGTAACATCTTCCATCCCTTTACTCTGAGCCTATGTTTGTCTTTAGATCTGAGCTGTGTTTCCTGGAAGCAGCCTATTGTTGGCTCTAATTTCTAATCCGTCCAAGTACTCTTTGTCTTTTGATTGGAGAATTCAATTCATTTACATTTAGAGTGATTATTGATTAATGCGGGCTTCATACTGCCATTTTATTTCTTCTTTTCTACTTGTTCTCTCTTTCCATTGATTCTCTTCCCTTGTATTTGTGACTGCCATTTCAGTTTGGTGGTTTTCTGTGATAGTTTTCTCAGTTTTATCTTTATTTATGACTTGTGGCTCTGCTCTGATTTTTTGTTTAGTGGTTACTGGAAGGTTTGTATAAAAGTTCTCATTGATGAGATATTCCATTTTCTGATAGCTTTTTATCTCCTTTAGCCTAAGCATGTTCCATCCTTTTCCTCTTCCCCTTCTGAGATATCGTTGTCACATTATTCTCTTTTGTGATGTGAGTTTGTAACAAAATTGAACTGTTTATAGTTGTTTTTGATGGTTACCTCCCTTTTATCTTTTATGTCATAATTAAGTGTTTGCTAACCTGTTCTGAAGAGAGCTGCAACTTTCTGATTTTGACTGACTGTTTATCTCTTTTCTCAAAGCTTTGCCTTTTGTTTAAGATATGAGGGCTTCAGTATTTCTTTTGAGGAAAGTCTAGTGGCAATGAACTCCCTCAGCTTTTGTTTTCTGGAAAAGCTTTTATTTCTCCATGATATCTGAAGGATAGTTTCACTGGATAGAGTATTCTTGGCTGAAAGTTTTTGTCTTTCAGTATTTTGAATATATCAATCCATTCTCTCCTAGCCTATAAGTTTTCCACTGAGAAATCTGCTGAAATCCTGACAGGAGTTCCACGGTGAGTTATTTTCTTGTGCTTTGCTGCCCTTAATATTTTTTCCTTGTCATTGACTTTTGTCAGTTTTACTATTATATGCCTTGTGGAAGGTTATTTTAGCATTGATGTAATTAGGAATTCTATTGGCTTCATGTATTTGTAAGTCTTGTTTCTTCCCTAGGTTTGGGAAGTTTTCAGCCATTATTTCTTTGAACAAGCTCTCTGCGCCTTTCTCCTTCTCTTCTCCCTCTGGAATACCTATAATCTTTACATTGCATTTCCTAATTGAGTTGGATATTTCTCAAAGAACTTCTTCATTTTTAAAAAATCTCTGTTCTTTCTCCTCTTCTACCTGAAGCATTTCTATCTTCTAAATCACTAATTCTGTCCTCCATAACATCAACTGTGTTATTTAAGGATTATCTTTTTTTGTGTGTGTGAGGAAGATTTCCTCTGAGCTAACATCCATTGCCCATCTTCCTCCTTTTTTTTTGCTTGAGGAAGATGAGCCCTGACCTAACATGTGTGCCAATATTCCTCCATTTTTCTAGGTGGGTCACCACCACAGGATGGCTTGATGAGTGGTGTATGTCCACATTCGAGATGCAAGCTCATGAACCTTGGCTGCTAAAGCAGAGTGTGCTGGACTCAATCACTATGCCATGGGGCCGGCCCTTAAATTATTTTTTATCTCATTAATTGTGTTCCTCATCTCCAGAATTTGTTTTTTTTTTTTTTTTTTTAGAGTTTCAATCTCTCTGGTGAAGTATTACTTCTGCTCATTAATTTTATTTCTGAGCTCATTGAACTGTCTTTCTGAACTTTTTTGTAACTCATTGAGTTTCTTTGTGACAACTGTCTAAATTTATTTTATTTTTGCTGAGGATGATTTGCCCTGAGGTAACATCCATGTCAATCTTCTTCTGTTTTTCAGTATGTAGGCCACCAGCACTGCATGGCTACTAACAGAGGTGCAGGTCCACACCCGGGAACTGAACCTGGGCTGCTGAAGTGGAGCATGCTGAACTTAACCACTAGGGAAATGGTGATGGCCCTATGACAATTATGTTGAATTCTCTGTCATTTAGATTGCAAATTGCTGTGACTTCAGGATTGGTTTTTGGCACTTTCCTTCTGCTCTCAGGTGTTACTATGGTTTGTGATGGTGTTTGATGAATTGATCCTTTGCAAGTGGATAGTGGTAGTGTCACATGGCAGATTCCAGCTGCCGCCTTTCAGGGGGAAGGGGCGGGCAGGAGCTGTATTTTCTGAACCCACCACATCTGCTGGAAGTTGTGCCAATAGGGTTCATTTGCATTTCCCTGCTGGCTACTGCTGCTTGGCAGGTCACATACTCATGTACAGGCACTCTGGTGTGGGACTTCTGCCTTGGCAGGGGACCGACCAAGCTGGTGCACTAGGTGGATGAGGAGAGGCACTTTCACATGTACAGGCGAGCTCTACACTCACGGGTGGCTTGCCTGAGCTGCTGTGCTTGGTGGGGGGCTCCACTCAGTGGAGAGCATTCCCATGGACTGGGCTGCTGTGGCACTGTGGGTGTTCCTTTAGCCTGGCTGCAACTCAAAAAGCAAAAGTGTTTGCATGCAAGCCTGGCTGCCCCCTGCCTCCTCTTACAGTCATGCACTGGCTGCTGTGTGAGTACCCATAACCTAGATTGCTGCCACCAAGGAGGGGGAGGGATCTTCTCACCTCTTTCCACTGCTTTCTGGGGATCGAGTCCCCCACCTTCAGATGTATGGCTGCATGGATCTCTCAGACATCCTAGTGTGGTTTGCAGGGAATCCTTTGTTGGTTAATGAATGTCCATTTAGTTGTAACTTAGTACGGAGAAACCAAGTGAACAATTCACTCTGCCACAATGCTGACATCACTCTCCTATAATTTAAAATTATAGAAATAAAATTTAAAAATCATCCATATGCTAAAGTTTCACTATTTTATATCTTTACATCTGGATTTACCTCAATACGACACAGTTATATATACAACTGTCCTGTTAACATACTCAGTTGAAAATCTCTGTAGACTTAGTAAGCTTTGATGTCCCTCCTCAAAAACCTTACTGTGCCTTTATCATTTCATGAAAATCCTGCCATTCATTGTAACCAGAAACCAGGAGGTTATCTTTGATTTCTCCCTGTCCTTAATTCCTCATATCCAGTAAATCAGCAATCCTGTCTATATCTAAAATATACCTTGAATTGGCCCACATCTCTCCCCCCTCTCCTGCACTCGCCTAAGCCACATGCCCCTCCTGTGTCTCCTACAGCTCTTCAACAGCTTCATACTTGGTCTCACTGTTTCCACTATGGTCCCTCCACAATACACTCTCCACAATACTGTTAGAACACCCTTACATAATACTAATGATCATTTCCCAGCCATATTAAAACCCTTCAACAGCTTCTTATTGACTAAAGATAAAATCCAGCCTCACTACCTTAGCCTGATAGGCCTACATGATCTTCCCTATTATGTCTGTCCCCTATTCTCAGGGAGATCCACCTACACAGACCTCCTTTCTGATCTTGAAAAACTCAGTTCTTTCCTGTCTCAGGACTTTGAAACACGCAGTTTCCTTTACTTAATATTCTCATCCTCTGGTGCCTCTCACAACTGACTTCTTCTCACACCTCAGGTCTCAGTTAAAACATCACGTTTTGGAGAGGTCATTCTTGAGTGACCTTCCTTAAGGTTGGTGTCCCCTTAAAACACAAAAGTTTTTCTCTATCATCATTCTGCATTTCCTCTTCAGGGCACTTACGCAAGTTTCAATTATCTCAATTATTAACATATATTTTCTGTTTCTTCTGGTTATGATATAAGCTCCACTCGGGAATAAGGTCATCCCTGTTAACAGGAATTTGAAACAGACTCCAACGCAAAGGAGCTGCCCCATAAATACTTTTTGAATGAAATAGGAAGCCACTGACTTCCATTTGAGAAGGAATTATGTCAACAGAACTTCTGCAGATACAGCAAAAGCTAGAAACACAAAGCTAAACATGAAAACAACAGAAGAGGCTTTGTGCTTGCTTTATTTACTTTCACATAAATTACATTGTGTTTAAAATGCCAGGCAAAACACTTATTAATTAATGCTGAGGTTGAAGCAGCACCTAACTAATGCAATACTAACTAATACTAGCTAATGCAGCTAAGTGGAAGAGTACTGAAGGAGATGTTATTGCATGCATATTAAAGCTTAAAAGAAGTTCAAGATATGTCTTTTAAAAGCCACTTGTCAAATGTCAAATCACAAAGTTCTTTGAAAGGGATCCCACAGTTAACTTAAAGGAATCTAAGTACCTGTAATTTTTATTTACCCTTAGGACTCAAATGCAGCAACTAATAACTGAAAACTTCTTGTGTTTCTATTCTATTAAACATCACCCATCCCAAGACATTTTTGGGGTCCTTCTAGCCATGCACCTGTGGCTTAAATGGATGCTGAGGGACATGCCCTATGGAGACTAAGCCACACTATGAGGGATCAGCAACTTCCCTGGGAACAGGCTGTCCACAGGCCCATCTCTACCTGCAGGTCAGGCGCCTCTGATGCTCTGTCGGTGAGGAAATCTCTCTTCGCCTTCTGGCTTAGACTGGCTTGTGAGAAGGACCTAGGAGCAGACTGTCCTTACTACAGGCTTGATTTAAAGATGGTGGCAACAAACATGTGTCTTGTTTCAAATACCGTATGTATAAACTGCTGCTTGCCTCTTGCTTAGACACAACTCTGAGGTCAAGGCTATTTGTGTGTCCTTGCTCATATAGCAATCATCCTTTGGTGACTGCCTAAGACCGCACGTTGAACAATTGTTGAACTGCATTGAAATTGGGTATTTTTGTGCTAAGCAGACTATAAGTATGATATGATATGAGAAAAAGTTTCTTGCAGTAGAAATATTTAAATTTTTTCTTTATTTTTTCTTTTTTTTAATATTTCTATTATAAATAAACAAATTGTATACCAAAGAGGAGCAAATATAATGAAGCCTTATATATTCATCTCCCAGGTTAAATAATTATAAACTTATGCTCACTCTGATTTCATCTGTATCCTGACTAACTTCTCTCTTTTTCACAAATAATTTTGAAGCAAATCTCAAATACTATTTTTTAATCGGTAAACATATTAGCAATATATATTAAAGATAAAACATTTTAAAAAGCTCACAATACTATTAGCTTATCTAAATAAATTAACATTAATTCTTTCATATCAGGAAATACTAAATAATGTGGTTTTAAGCATAAGAAGGAGATTCTATCTGAAGTAGAGGTCAAGGACATTTAGAAACAAAGGTTGTCTTCTTCCATGACCTCCTAAGCTTTATGCCTCTGTTTCAACTTAGGTTCAATTTTAAACCTAGTTAGTTCATGGAAAATACTGGTTGCCAATAACTGTTGAGTTGAACTGAATGAAGTTATGGAGAATCACAAAAGTACTCAGGAATATGGAGTCTGCAGAAGGAAGATGCATATAAATTCATGTGTTGCCAGAATGTCAACAAACTTGGTAAATCTCTTGAAATAAAGGCAAAAAAAAAAAAAAAAAGCTAAGAGTTTTGAATTGTTGTCAGAGGGTAAAGTGATAAAGATGAAGTTTCAAATTATCAACAAGAAAAAGTACACCCGTAGAGACCATCATTTTTTAAAAATAGCACCAAGAACCTGGAAAAATGCTTGCCATATAGTGATTATTTCATAATGTTACTAATAGATTGATAAATAAAAATTATTTTTATAAGGGCAGAAAATAAGTGAAAAATCACAAAACTGACATTGAAGGCATGAGTCAGTACTGTTTTGAGAAGTGTCTTAGAAGGAGTAAGAAGAATTTAAATGAACTTCTTTTGACTATTGTTATTGCTGCACATTTCTAAGCATTTAATACATGAATAGATCAGTGTAACCAACACCACAATCAGGATACAGAAGAGTTACAGCATCCCAAAAAATCTTCCTCGAGGTATCTTTCAGCACTCGCACAGATCCCCATCCCTAACCCCAGGAACTGATGTATATTTCAGAACTATAGTTCCGTATTTTTGAGAATGTTATATAAATGGAATCATACAGTATGTAACTTTTTGACACTACCTTCTTACATTCACATCAAGGCATTTGAGACCCACATTGTCGTGTGCACCAATAGATTCTTCCTTAGAATTGCTGAGTAGTATTTCATTGTAAGGCTGTATCACAGTTTGCTTAGCCATGCACCCACTGAAGGGCATTCATGTTATTTCTTGTTTTGAACAACTGTGAACAGTGTTCCTGTAAACATTCAGGCAAAGATTTTTGTGTAAACATTTTTTAATTTATCTAGGCTAAACACCCAGAAGTGGGCTTGCTCAGTCATATGATAAATAATGTTTAACTTTATAAGAAACTGCCAAATTGTATTCCAGAGTTGCTATACCATACTGCATTCCCTCCAGCAATGTATAACAATTCTAGTTGCTCACCAGAACTTAATAATTTTTATTTTAGATATTCTAATAGATGTGCAGTTGTATCTCATCATGGTTTTAATTTGTATTTACCTAATGAATATTGACGTTAAGCATCTTTTTATATGCTTAATTGTCATACGTATTTTCTCTTTAGTGAAGTATATGTTCAAATCTTTTGCCCATATGGAACAAATTGGGTTGTTTCTTTTCTTTTAAGAGTTTTTTAATTTGTCCTGGATACAAGTCCTTTGTCAGATGTGTAGCTTGCAAATGTTTTCTATCAATGGCTGTCTTGTCTTTTCATTCTTAATGATGTCTTTTGCAGAGCTAAAGCTTATATTTTGACAATGTCCAATTTTTTTCTTTTATAGATTATGCTTTTAGTGTTACGTCTAAAATTGTTTTCAACTAAATCTGGGTGATGAATATTTTCTTAAGTGTTTTATTCTAAAAGATTTATAGTGTGACATTTTACATTTGATCTGGGATTCATTTTGAATTAAACTGTGTATGAGATATGAGGTTTAGTTAAAGGCACTTTTTTTGTTTTTTGTCATATGGATGTCCAATTGTTCCATCTACATTTGTTGAAAAGACTGTCCTTTCTCCATTGAATCGTCTTTGACTTTGTCAAAAATAAATTGGCATATTCAGGAGGGTCTACTTCTGGATTTTAATCTGTGCCATTGATCAATGTATCTATCTTTTTGGCAATTCCATACTCTTGATTATTGTAACTTTTTGATAACTCTTAAAATCAGGTAGTGCGTGGTTATTTCAATTTTATTTTTCTTTTTCCAAATTGTTTTGTCTATTCCATTTCCTTTGCTTTTCCACGTAAATGTTAGCTTCAGCTTGTCAATACTACAAAAATCCTACTGAGATTTTGATTGACATTGCATTTAGTGTATATATAAATTTGGAGAGAACTGACATCTTTACTTCTTGACTTTTTAAATTTATGAGCAAGGTGTGTCTCTTGATTTATTGAGATATTCTTTGATTTCTTTGATCAGCATTTTCTAGTCTTCAACAGACATACTAGATGTGTTTTATTAGACTATGTCTACCTTTTTTTGAGGGGGGAACTATCGTAAACAGTATTGTTTTCTTTTAAATTTGATTTTCCAATTGTTCATTGCTGGTATAAAGATTTTTGAGAGTTGGCCTTGTATCTTATGATCTTGTGAAATTCATTTATCAGTTCCAGATGATTGTTTCGTAGATTCTTTTGAATTGACTGTGTCCACAATCATGTTGTCTGTGTACAGGGACAGTTTCCTCTCTTCTTTTCTAATCTGCGTGCTTTTTACCATTTTTATTATTGTTATTTATTTATAGTCTATTCACTTGGCTAAGACTTCCAATGTTGTTGAATAGTAGTGGTGAGAGTGGACACCTTTGCCTTATTTTCAGCCTTGCACAATTAAACACGATGCAAGCTGTAGATTTTTTAGAGACATCCTTTACCTGGTTGATGGAGTTACCTTTTACTCCTACTTTGCTCAGTAGTTTAATCGTGAATGAATGTTGAATTTTGTCAACAATTTTGATACAGCTTTTCCCATATCAATTGGTATGATCATGTAGTTTTTTTTCTTTAAACTAGTAATATGGTGGATTGCTTTGGTGAATTTGCATATGATCAACCAGCCTTGTATTACTCAGATAAAGCTCTCTTGGTCACAGTGTATTATTCTTTTTCTATATTGCTAGATTCGATTTTCAAGTATTTTCTTAAGGAGTGTTGTGTCTATATTCATGAGGAATAATGGTCTGTAGCTTTGTGAAGGTATAAAGAAGATCTATTTGTGTTTATGCAGAATTGGGACTTTCTGAATAAATTTGCTGAAAACTTGGAATCCCAGGCTAAGAGCAAGTCTTAGGAAGTTAATTTTCAACTGTATAGATGGGGTGAGAACATCAGAGGGAGATCCTTAACTCTGGAGGTATGTGCTTGATTTGGGGGGAAACTGAGGCCTAGAAACTTGGAGAAGTCTCTCATGTTGTAAAATCTGGAGACGCCACTGATTTTCTGGCCTTGAGAGAGGTGAATTTACAAGTTGTATGTATCAGTAGTTCACTCCTTTTTATTACCGAGTATTATTTTATTGTGCATGTGTGTGTGTGTGTGTGTGCATATATATATATATATATATATATATATATATATATACGCCCACCACAATTTGTTTATTCTTTCACCAGTTGATGGATATGAGTTATTTTCTGACTGGAATTATTACGAATAAATCTTTCTTCTTAATGGTTAATTACTTAATCTGCTTTTTGTTGAAATGTAACTTATTTCATCCTTAGGCATGGTCATTCTGTAGTGAACTGTAGTGTATTTCCTGAGTGAACTCGTTGCTTTCATTCTAGAGTAGTTTTCTCCACTGTGAGGACCTTGATTAAGATGTAACTGTCTGCTCTTCCTAGTTCCAGCTCAAGTGCCATGTTACACTCTCTTTTCTGGTATTCTCTTTTTCTAGTCTTGAGGCTATGAAGGTCTCTTCAACTCTCCCTCATTTGTTTAAAGTACATGCCCTTTCGGGAACCCTGGGGTAAGTGGGATGCTCTCAGGTCACTTTGCCTAGATACCTTGTGCAATCATGCCTGGACTGTGAGGTGTCACACTGGATGCTTCCAGAGCTATACTTCAAGAATCATGTCATAAGTCTGGGATCTCTCACATCCTCTTGGGTTACATTGCTTCTTTTCTTCCCAGATATTTAAGTGAGAGTAGGATAAGGTGGTAAAATGTACACTTTCTGAGATTAATGAAAATGTGCACTTTCATTAATGTCTACCCTCAATTGCTGTTCACACACTACCCTTTGGTCTATATCAGAATAAAAGTTACACAGCCTATTTATCTAGAATGTGATTAACTTACAGGAAAGAAAAGTGTTTCTATCTTGTGTTTGCACCTGAGATTTTGGAATTTGAAAGCTAAGTATTTGCTTGGTGTCTGGTCACCATGAGGCAAAGTCAAGTTCACATATCTTATGTCAAATGGAGGCAAGTCCTAGAATTAAATATACTCGCGTCACTTCACAATTGGGATATGGTCTGAGAAGAGTGTTGCTAGGTGATGTTATTTTTGTCTGAACATCATAGAGTTTACAAACCTAGATGGTATAGCCTACCTATAGCTAGGCTATATGGTATTAATCTTATGGGACCACCATCATATATGCAGTCCATTGGAGACTGAAATGACTGTATACGAAAGCATATAATACTCCACACATCATCCTGTCACAATGATAGATAAACAACTGGTGATAATATGGCTAAGATATATCGAGAACACATTCAAAATGTTTTTATATGTATAAATTCATTTAATCCATACTGTAACCCTATGAGGTAGGTAATATTTTCATCTCTATTTTACAGATCAGGAAACTGAGTTTGTTAGTGGTGGAGCCTGGATTAAAACGTTGGCTTCTGAAGCCAGAGTTTGGGCTGTTGGCAATTATCCATTGAGCTATGCTATCTCTATAGATAGAGCCATGACTGAATATAGTTATCTCCTTGTTTCAAATCCACATTATCCACATTTAGATACCTCAGTGAAGATATGGATTATGGATGATGGTTAGCTTCTCTTCATTTTCTCCAGCCTCAGAAAGGATATTTTTCTTTTTAAAAATAGAATAATTCTTCTATGTGATAATGTATGATGAATATCAGCAAGAATTGGGGGAAAAAAGAGTTTTTGGACTATTTGGACATATAGAGAACATAAAGAAAGAGATATCATCTTTGGACCAATAAAGAAAATGTTAGACTTGAATCAGGTCAGATTTTCTGTGTCCAGAATTCATTGTTTACTGAGAAAACATCAAGTGGGCTTGTAAATAGACTGTGTTTTAGCTTGTGAAAACATAAAAATATCACGACAACTTCTAAGAGGAGTGAGCGAGACAGAGTCCAGTCTGAAGAAATTGACATAAATATTTGACTAAAACCTTTATTTTGTTTTTTTTTTGTTTGCTTTCTTCACCATGAATATTTTTATCCTGACCTAAAAGTGTCCACTTATCTAGAACTTATAACTTATCACTTGTACAATGTTGAGATGCTCATACCAGTAGAACAATTGAGAATGAATGATTTAATTTATATTCAGGGCCTGTTTCAATGCGTGAAGGAGAAGAGGAAATAAGAAATGTGAAATGGCCATGAGATGTAAAAAAATCTTTGGCAGTGTGTTAATAGGAAAGAATGTGAGAGGTTGTAGAAGGGATGGAAAAACTGTTTTTAAACGTCCAGCAATTGAATCTCACTAGTGTGTAGAAGTGTTAGTGCACACCTAGTAACCAGTCAACCATAGTGCCAGTTCTATGTCAATTCTATGGTCAATGTTGTAAAAATATCATTTATATCTAGTTTGGGTGAAATGTAATTTTTTTTTTAGTAGAAAAGAATACAACCTATCCAATTTAGTTTTGAACAATAATATTTTCCCAGACATTCTCTGATTACCTTATTTATTCTATATCTCTGTCTTTTCCCCATTATTTCTTCATGTAATGCAGTCTAGTTCCTCTCTCCTAAGCTGGGACTGAGAGGGTGCTGTAAGGGCCACATGGCCCAGGCTTAAATCAGTCAGAATGTTGTGTTGTCTCTGGTTTCACATTGAGAAAGTGCCCTGGTCAGAGGCAAGGAGACTCATTGGGACTGGTGCTAGTGATTCTTGCTAAATCTATCTGAAATCATTCTAGAATCAAAGAGGAAATCTATTACATTAGTGGACAATTTATAAACAATCATAGTGGACTATTACATATCAAAACCTGTGGGTTGTATGAAGGAAATGAGATGTTGATCAAAGAGAACAGAGTTGGAGCTTTGTAGGATGGATAAGTCTAGAATTGTAATGTATAGCATGATGGCTATTGTTATTAATATGCTATTGAATACCGGAAGTTTTCTAAGAGAAGATTTCAAGTGCTCTCACTACACACATACAAAAATGGTGACTGTTTGAGAAGATGGACATGTTAATTAGCTTGATTGTAGTAATGATTCCACTATGTATATCAAATCATCATGTTGTACACCTTAAATATATACAATTTTTATTTTTTAAAAAAGCAAATAAACCACATTCTGAATTAAGAGCACTGTAGAAGATAAACTGTGACATGGAGTTAGAAATGACTGGGGAGGGGGCTGCTTTATCCAAGGTAGTCATGGAAGGTGTCTCTGGAAATGTGATATTCGACTTGAGCTTGAGTAGAAAGATGGCAGTCATGTGAAGGTCTGAGGGAGTGATGTCCCCAGCATGAGTGGCTGTAAGGGCAGCGGCCATGATATGAAATAAACATTCTGTGCTGAATAGCCAGCAAGAATTTCAGTGTAGCTGGACTATGGAGGTTGAGAGAGTGAGGCAGATGAGGTTACTAGTGGGAGCTCCCCTGACAGTAGAAGCTGGCCTAGCTGTCCTAGTAGCAGTGTCCTTCTGTTGAGCATAAACAATTTCACAGAATACCAGATCATACAAGGTCTCTCTGTGACCATAAATAGAGGCAGAATCACAACAACTCCATAATTATATCTGATCACAGGTGAAAACAAAACACTGTCCAATTCACAAAAATGACCCACAGCCATCTTTCTTGGTTAACATGAGTGGCTACTGCTTCTCATCAATCACGGCTTTAACCTTGTTTTGTTTCTTCCGCCTCCTTGAGAAAGTTCATTCAGATATCCAATCATAGAATCAATCCTGGCTTGCAAAGAGCATCTAACCTAGCAGAAAGTCATGCTTCCTTAAACATGCCTCAAAATCCTGATACAAGACAATATCCTATAACATGTCCTTTCTAAAACCTTCTTACTGAGACACCTCATAGTTCTCCAAGGCATGTTTTCTGCCTTATTTCAATGAGTCTATAAAATCAACATTGTTAAAATACAGGTGGACTTGGGCTAGATGCCATCAACAAGATCCTGTTGAGGAAAAATATTGCCTAAAACAGAAGAGAGTTTTGAGAGAAGCGAAAGGCAGCTTTAGTCCTATTAAAATTTTGATGAGGATATTTGTAATTGTTAACTGATGGTAAAGGGAAAATTGACAGTAGACATAGGTAGATAGTCTTGAAGAACATTATTGTTCCTTTTTCCTGTAGAGAAATATTCCTTACATTTATCTTGCATCACTGTCACCTGTTGAGCTTAAAAGCAAGTGCAACAAAACACAACCTGGGTGTCCGCCCTCTCTAACCCTTAGAGAATCTGATGCAATTGTTTGGGGGTGGGTCTTGAACATTCTAGTTTTCAGAAGCTCCCCAAGTGATTCTAATGTGCAGCCAACGTGGAGATCCACTGCTCTAGAGGCAGATGATGGTATATTTAAAGCTTAAGTAGCCCTTTATACATTGCAATTTCAAAGCTTCTACAGATCTTTGGGTAGCTAAGGGAGTAGTTATTAAGAAGAAAAACATATAGTGGAGGGCCAATTTCCTATTTCTTGTACCAGAGAGAAAAAACTAGACTGCTGTGTGTAATAAGTAGTATAGTACTCCCTACTTTGGGAGTGGGATGGCCTTGAAAACCACTGCATAATTAGGACAATAATGGGCTTCATGGGCTGATTGTACCTTTTCTGAGAATTATTGTTTGCCCTTAGGAACTATGTGACTGATCCAATGGTTAATGGCTAGATGCTTAGTGGAAAACCGAGTTCTATCTGCTATTCATACCTGCAGGAAGAACTCAAGAGTTTTCTTGTCTGTCTTCACTTGTAAATTATACATTTTAGCTTCCCCTCACTCTTTATAGTAGATTGGTGCATCTCTCCAAGTTTGTGCTGGGTTGTTGTGGAGGTGAATGACCCACACCTACATCACAACTACTGCCACCTTCAAGCTACATATGTAGAGTGTCAACACATTTGTTCTGACTACCTTACACTCCCCAAAATAGTGAATGAGTGTGCTTATTTCATTTCTTCACACTCATAGTAATTTTGAGTATTGTGATTCTTTTAGATGTTAGCAATGAGAAAGATTGTTGACAGTGAGTTTGTCACATCTCTATTTTATTTGCACTCACCAGCTTATTAGTAGATCTGATAATTCACTGTCAATTATATCTTTCGTGATGTCTGTCTTTCATGCATTCTTTTTTATAAAAGGGTAGGTTTTTTTTTAAAATAAGAAATACACGCATTTTAAATCTAACACTCTCTTCTTCACAAGTATTCAAAATATATTTTTCTGTTTGTCATTGCTTTTGTAACTCATACTTTTGGTGAGGATTTTTTAGCCTTTCTTTCTATATAGTCACATCAAGTAATATTTACTTTTGTTTTGGACTTTGGGTCAGCCCTTTACTGGACAAAATTATATAAATATTTACATACGCTTTATTTTTGTGATTCTATCTTACTTTTGAACTTTGAAAATTATGTCCCATTTAGAATTAAACAATAAAAGAAACATGTAGTCTGTGAAAAATATTTACAACGTCTAGGATACGTTGGAAAATATATAAAAATATATTTCATTTCAAAAAGAAAAATAAAATAATAAATACCCCAATGGAGAAAAGTAGGCCTAGCATGTGAATAAGCAATTAGAAAAAGAACAAATTAATGCATTCTTTTAATCATGTATTTAATAAATATATATGTTAACTGTTCACTGTATGCTTTGCACTATGTTAGACTTCAAAATGGGCAGTGGCATACAGTCAGGTTTCCTGACCTCATGAAGTTTACTGAAAGTTGTTAATTATATGGGTAAATGTTTAGTAATATTTAGATTCCATTTTATCCAAATTATGGCATTGAGAATATGCCTTCCTTCTCCTTAAATGAAATTGGAGAAGGAGGAATAGGGCATAACATACAAAATTGGCCACTCAGTGGGAGACTATTTTGGTAAAATATTTCTGACTTGCAATTTGGTAATATTATTCAAAATAATTTAAAGTAATTTGATTTTGGAAAAATATTCTAGGAAATAATAAACATAGAATAAATTATGTAACAAATGCACAATAACATCCACTAAAAATAACTTCTAGAAATATATAATGATATATTACATATTATTCACATAGAATGAAAAAGCAGTTTACAAAGATTGATGTAGTATGACAATGTGGGCACACATGCCTGTGCATGCATGCACACACGCACACATGCAATCAGAGATTTAGAACAAGAAAATAGTTCTGGAAGGACTCGCTGCACTAGGATTGTGGCAAACCACAATCTGTGATTGCCTACCTACCACTGGTGGGATTATGGATTTTTTTTGTTCACTGTATGTCTAATTTATTTTCTTTAATGGGCATTGTATAATGAATGAGGAAAGTTGAAAAAAAATTTTCTTCATTTTTTTCTTGATTTACTCTTTGTGTTTTGAAAAGATGATTGCATCTACCCAGGTAGGCAAGGTCACTACTCATTAGTAATCTAGAACTATCCAGGCTGTGAATTTGTTCTATACAAAAACCTTGATTTTTTTCTGATACTTCATTTTTATGGAAGAGTGATGATAGCACAACTAAAATTAGTGAGTCATTCAATAGTGTACTTTTGAGTTATTAAACTAATGCATTAGTTACAATAATTCTAAGTGAAGCAGGTATTCCAATGTCAAGAGAAGTCACATTGGATTCCTGCAGCAGAATATGGAGAAAACTCAAATTATTTAATGATTTGTCTAACCTTGAATTCCACAATGATAGACATAACTCCATGTAAGCTATATCTTTGGTGTCCGGATATTATCAGAATCAAAATGTAGTATGGGTCCAGAAATAGACAAAGGTAAGAGTGAATTGTTTTATTATTTTGAAAAACTAAATAAATTAATTTGATTCTGTCATAACATTACCCTTGAGGTTGTGAACTGTGAGATGATTTAAAATTATAGCTGTTATTTAATGTCCTTTAGCTCAATTTGTCTGTGCTGAATGAAAAATGAATCATATATATGCCGCAGCAAAAAGGAATTAGCAAATTTGATGATAGCCAGGCAGAAATCATGTGATATATTTGCTATACTCTGCTTTATTTCTTATTTTATTTTCAGGAAACTTGTTATTCCGTCTGCATGATTTATTGTTTCAGACATATTTGACATCGAACCTGAAGTGAGTTTGCTCACCCGTTGCACAGCAAGCCACTCTCTGACACTGGGGGTAGTGGAAGAAAGTAGGAATTTTATTATTGCATAGTACTGAGCAAGGAGAGAGGGCAGCTAATGCTGAAATCCCAAACTCCCCAAAAAGCTGAAAGGAAGGGTTTTTATTTGGGGTTTTAGGTAGGGGAGGGGGAGCATATAGCCTTGCTGATCAGCAGCTTTCCCACCAGCCTGTATCTCTTTGCAGGGAGGAGATAATGGATCCAGGTGCTTGTCCTTGGTGGTGTCTGTCTCCATGGATGATAGTGGATTCTGGAGCCAGGAAGCCAGGGAATAAGCAGGGAATGAGTGTTTTGGTTTTAACCCCATATATTCTGGGTTTAATGTAGGGAAACTGATATCTAACTAATAACTAATGTAGGGTCAGTATCAATTCCCCCTATCTTATGTTTATCCTTCAATCTTGAGGGATTTGGGGCAGTGACCAATCTAGCTACTTCCTGCTGAAATGAAGCATAGGTTGTTTCATCTCATTGAACCAGTCTTTTAATAAAGTGATGATGCTGGTGGGCTCCTGAAGTTAGGCCTGTATCATGTAAGTAAGTAACCAGGTATTTAATAAGAAGCTTTCCTAGAGAAACAAAAAGAGAAAAACAAGGTTAATGGTTAGAGCAAATTATAAACCAGTTTCTGAACACAGGGGGCAGCAAATCAAGATTCCTAGAAGTCAGGGTCAAAGCATCTTTTGCAGTTTGAAATGTCTTTGATGGTGTCGTCAAGCACTCGGGTAGCTTTTTGAGTGCCTTACACAGCAGTAGACATGAATCTCTCTTAATTTTATATTAGGCCCTCCAACTTCAGTTTGCAAGGCTTCAAGAAAAAGGGCAGATTCAGTTTTCAATGACTCCAAATGAAAATGATGGGAAAAAAACCCTGAAAATGTTAGTTTGGAGGTTTGTAGCCAGATATTTCAGGAGAATAAAAGAATTTAGGATCCAGTCTGGTTAACAGATGTAACAAAAATCTTAAAGACAGCTGACAAAACCAAAATTCAATATCCACAAATGTGTATTATAGTTTCCATTGAAACATAATCTTTTTCCCTAACATCACCCTTACTTTCACTAGACATAGCCAAATTAAGACTACCTGGTTTTCAAAGTGAGTCTAGTTTTAATAAATTTGGCATAATTATTTACATAAGTACAGCAAGACTAGTAATTGATCATATAGGCTCTTTTAAACCTGCTTTGCTGGAACCTTGTAAGGAATTTCAGGTTGAACTTTAAAGGCCTCTCCAGGCCAGGAAAGCCAAGCAAAAGACCTGTCATCAGATTCCACCTGCAGCACCTACAGATTTGGGTGAACTCCTCTCTTGGTGAGGTTCCCCAAAATATTGAGGTTCCTTGTACCCTCCAGTGGAGTGACATTCTTTGCTCAACCTTACCAGGACACTGAACACATAAGCGAGGTACCAGGCCGCTACTTCCAAATGACTTTATTCCAGGATGTCAACCTTCATTCTTCAAAAGCTGTCTTGTTATATTTAACCCTGTATATTTTTTCAAATATGATGTTCCAGTCAAAGCCTTGGTAATATAACCAGTGTTTCCAATTGTGTCCTGTTATAAGCAAAACAGATTCTTATTGGACTTATGCAAACAACCATATTGCCATGAGAATAAGAATACTTACTCATCAGGATTTTTTACATTTGGATGGCTCAGATAGGGAGAAAAAGATAAATGTTTCAATTTTGTTTACAAATTGCTATAAGTCATAGTTCCTTGAGAGAATAGAGAAAAAGTTTTTTTAAAATCTGAAAAAGACAAAACATGAAAAATCAGCAATATCTCAATGAAAAAACCATAAAAATTATAATCATCCCTCTTGGCTTATTCAGTCATGTGTAATTGGTTTTTGATCTTAATCTTGTGTCAGCAGTTTGTCAGGTGATCAGTTTCCCTGCTGGAGTTGTGTAATTTTTACCCAGTGTAGTTTTATAATCTCAAAGTTTATTGGAAACCTGTATTCTAGAGTGTCAGAATCCTTTCCATGAATTTCTCTGAAGATGAAACATATTTGCAAAAACATCAAAGTAAAAGAGCAACTGTCTGCAAATAACAAAGCATTCAAAAATGGTAATTGACAAAAGCATTTGACCATCTCTGTGATATACAGCATTTTGAGATAATAACCAGAATTATGGCTGACAATCAGAATAGATCAGATAATTTTTAAAATACTTATATCAATAACATTCATGTACATAATGCCATTTAAGAAAGTTTATCATTCCTTATTTGACAATGTTTCTCATATAATCTAACATACAAAATAAGCCTTATTAATTTAGCATTTTCTTATAGAAAGAGAGGAAATTTCTCCTAGAAGTCCCAGGGGCCCTCTGAAAATCCCCAGAGAAACTTTCCCTCCTCTTCCAGGTCAAAAGAAAGATTTTATTCAAGACTTGAATATTTGCGTGTTGGGGGAAGCTTGTCAAAAATATTAAAAGCTTTAAAACATTTGTTCAGATAGGAGACAAAGTTCACTGCAAAAACACGTTCAGGTATCTATTTGAAGTGACAATAGAAACAGTCAAGGGAAAACAGAGTTAAAATAGTAAAGAAACCTTTTTATAATCTTTTTATCAAGAGCAGATTAAAAGTTTAGGAAAATTATCTTTTAAGAAAGAGGAAACCAAGTTTTAATTTTGTACCAGTTTACTTTTGACATATAAATTTATTTGCTTAACTGGATTTACTTTACTCTTAGCCAACTTGACCATACATAAAACTCTTTAGGTCTTTACTTTTACAAACCTTTGGTTACTTTTTTACATTCAGAATTTGTCCCAGTACTTTACGACAAATTTATCTTTCTCAACTCAAAAAACAAAAATATTTCCATTCTTTATATCTTTTTACTGAAAACATATATTTTACTTTCCTTGTATACAGAGCTTTTAGAAATATGTTTTTTTATAGAAAATTCTTCACCATACATAAAACATGTTTATCAATAAACCTAAGCACTTTTCATTTTCTTTGATATAAGAAACCAAAGGCAGACAAATATATGCTTAGTAGTTAATCTTTAATATTTTATCTTATGTGGAAATGATCTAAATCTCCAATAAACTGTTATTATTTAACTTACCTTAATAAAGCTATAAAGTTTGTTTCCAAAAAGATTTTGGAAGCTCTCTTTTAAGTATGGAGACTATAAAACATAATTATTGTACTTAAAACTCTTATCCAGTTTTAACAAAAACTTCATGTGACATTACAGCAGCTAACCATCATCTTAAGTTGTTTTAAGAACATACATCATAACACATATAATTATTGTTAAAAAGTCTTTCCAAAAACTTTTATCTTTTTACATTTATTTAGCTTACCTGTTCTTAACAATTATATTTAGATTGTCTACAAAAACTCCATCAGACATTAAACAAAATTTGCTGTTACCCTGAGTTACTAGTTTTGCTGATAAATTTTGTAACAGAGATGACGTGAGCTCATTTGACCAGTAAACCCAGGCTGTATGTCTGCACCATAACCAATGTGGATAAATCTGAGAACACGTTTATTTTAAATCAAACCAGCAAACTTAAACAGCCTTTCATTCATCAAAGATCATTTTGTATCATGTTGAATAACTATGTCTCTTAGAAGTTTTTCATATTAATTAAAGACTGCCTTCCATTATGAGAGATTTTGAATCCTCTTCTGAAACAGGTTTCCCAGAATGGCCATTACAATTCCAAATGATCTCAAAAGTTTACTTATTTTCACTTGTTCAATTTTAGATCAGGAATTTTGGGGGAGTTGAAGCAAAGCTCAGCATGCTGGGAAGTTCAGCAAGAGAGTAGACAAAAGCAGCAGATTTGGCTTTGGCTGCTGGCGTGTTTAATTATTTAATTATTTTTTCTTAAAGAGCCAGAAAGGATTTCTAATTTTATTTAGAAGTCTCAAGAGATTAAAACCGGCTTCCCATTGTTGCAGCTGGCTTTTCCAATTGCATACACCAGTTTGGGTGAACTGAAATTGGCCCATTTGAGTATATAAATTTTTACAAAACTTTATTTTAGTTTTACTAACTCTTATACTTTTAATTAGAACTTACATTAGAATTTCATTAACAAGTCTTGGTATTACAACACAGTGTAGGGGAAGCACTCCCAGTTAGACATAACATTTATTCCCAAAGCAAATAACAAGGCAAAGTTGACATAACCTCTTCATATAATATTAGCTTAAACACTTTAATTTCTATAGTCTTATTAAGCTTAGTGCCTAACTGTTGCACCAAACAATTGTTGGTCAGGTTTCTCACTCTGATTTCTGCCTCCTGATCTTTTAAATTTTTCAAACTGGGGTGAATAGAATAGGTTTGTCTGATGTCCCTTAATGCTGGGGAGGCTATAGGGGGGGTCCCTTTAGCCCATCCAACCTTAAGCAGTGTTTTATTAAAACCTTTGTTTTAACTTTATTTATATCTGTTCCATTTATCCCATTTTTCTTTTAATAACTAGCTAAAGATTTTCATCCTCTTGGGATGAGTCCTGTGACTCTTCATTTTCTAATTTCTTTTTGTTAACTTAATGTTTTCATTAGTATGTCTAAGACCATGAGAAGAAGCTGAGACCCCAAGTTTGATTAAGTTCTTAAGACTAGTCATTGTATTTTCCTTTCAATTTGGTCTTTCCGTAGGTACCAATAAAACAGTTGTTTATCATAAGAGCACTCTAAAAAGTTTCCCAACTTAATTAGCCATTATTTGCCCATTTTTTCCTCTGGAATCTAAAGAATATTGTGGCCACATGGTGTTACAAAAGAAAATCATCCCCATTTAGACATTGGCTTATAACTATAGGTCGACCAGTCAGCCAAAGTTTTTCCCAAGGGGCTCTTAGGTGGAATAGATGCAGCATTGCCCATGTTAACACTTTTAAAAGGAAAGACAAACAGACAAACAACAACAAATACCAAACAAGTGCACTTTTCAAAAAACCATTGACCACAAATGGAAGTCAAAACAAAGACCAAAACCAAAAACCAAAGTGCTTCCAGTCCCAGCTTAGTCCATGTCCTATACTCGGGGGCCACCCAACAAATGAAGATCCGCCATGCAGATCTTCCCAAATGAGCAAGGACAAGAGACGTTGGTTATACACACCCAGGAGACTTACCAAAATTTGGCCGAGGCATCGTGACTTCAAAACAAATGGGGCCAGGGTGGTGGTCCAGCGGTTAAGTTTGCATGTTCCACTTCTCGGTGGCTGGGTTTTCGCTGGTTCGGATCCTGGGTGTGGACATGGCACTGCTTGGCAAAAGCCATGCTGTGGTAGGCATCCCACGTATAAAGTAGAGGAAGACAGGCATGGATGTTAGCTCAAGGCCAGTCTGCTTCAGAGAAAAGAGGAGGATTGACAGTAGTTAGCTCAGGGCTAATCTTCCGCAAAACAAAAACAAAACAAATGGAACCCAGAAGGCTGCCCTAGTACTCATTATTTCTGGCCAGTCCTGTTGGAAAAGGTCAACACAAAGACAAAAACAAAAACTACTAGCTACTTACAAGGGATGTCTTCCTAAGTCCTAAACCTAGTTTCTTCCACTACCAAAGCAAAAGCACAGTGGGCCAATGATGTCTGGCTAGCAACCAATTCCTTGGGGGCTGTCCCTGTGACAAGGGGCTCAGGCAGCTGCAGGACACCTTCCAAGAGAGGCCTTTAGCCAGAGGCCAGTGTACCACAGGCAAGACATCCACCTGGGACATTGTCCCACCTGGGTCACCAAATTGATATTGAACCTAAAGTGAGTTTGCTCACCCGTTGCACAGCAAGCCAATCTCTGATACTGCGGGTAGTGGAAGAAAGTAGGAATTTTATTACTGCACAGTGCTGAGCTTTGAGAGAGGGCAGCTGATGCTGAAATCCTAAACTCCCTGAAAAGCTCAAAGGAATGGGTTTTATTTGGGATTTTAGGTAGGGGAGGGGGAGCATATGGCCTTGCTGGTTAGCAGCTTTCCCACCAGCCTGTATCTCTTTGCAGGGAGGGGATAATCCAGGTGCTTGTCCTTGGTGGTGTCTGTCTCCATGGATGGTAGTGGATTCTGGAGCCAGGAAGCCAGGGAGTAAGCATGGAATGAGTGTTTTGGTTTTAACCTCATATATTCTGGGTTTAATGTAGGGAAACTGATATCAGGGTCGGTATTATATTCATGTGGCTGAACATGAAAGGGGTTGGAATATTGTCCAG
Source organism: Equus caballus (assembly GCF_041296265.1). Classification (NCBI taxonomy): domain Eukaryota; kingdom Metazoa; phylum Chordata; class Mammalia; order Perissodactyla; family Equidae; genus Equus; species Equus caballus. Next base: position 42,483,993 of record NC_091698.1, on the reverse strand, counting down.
TGATGATCTTGTCCTTAGGGAAAGTTATCAGGTTTGATGCTATTTGAGTATATACTAACAGAAGACCTGAAAATCCTTTAATCCACCAATAAGTACTTATAAATTTTACCATATGTCCACATGGATATATGGAAATCTACATTTGGACTTTGCAGAAGACAAGTTTTGTTGGTTAACCCAAATCCATTCCCAATTCTTATCTCCCTTATCCATCTCCCACTGTACAGTAAGAAAGAGTGATACACTGACATTCTCATCTTGTTTTGTAGCCAGGGGTGATAACATGACTCAGTTCTGGACAACGGCATTTACTGAGAGTTTCTGGAAAATCTTTTTCTTACTGGTTATATGCACCCTCCATCCAAGCTTGGAAGTGGGGTGATGTCTGGGTCTGTGGCAACATTTTGAAACCTCACGTGAAGGGCCATACATGAGGAATAAAATCGATGAGGCTACAGATGGTAGAGAGGAAAGAGAGTGAGAGTCTACACCCTTGAGAGCACTGTTGAGCCACTGAACCATCGACAACACTGCTTACCCCCAGACATTTTTATGTGAAAATAGTAAACTCCTATTTGTTTGTCACAATTCATCAGTTTTTATTACTTATATCTAAATACTGTCCTAATTGATAACCTTCCTTAACATTCATTTATTCAATAAATATTTTAGCATCTACCAGGAGCAAGGCATTTTGTTTACCCCTGTGTTTGTCATGATAACAGATCTTACTTCTTATTTCAGGAGTATCAAAGAGGGTACATGTTAATATAAAAATTGTCACTAAGGAAATCAGGACACAAAGAGATCGTATTGCAGAGAAATCTAACATAAACTGAAACCTGCAAGCTGACAAGTACTCAGCCAGGCAGAGAGGGAGTGGAGAGCATTCCAGGAAGAGGACAGCACATGTGCAAGCATGAAAGTCCCAAATAGAAAGGAGCTTATCAGATTTTCAGAAGCGAAAAAAAAAGAACCAATATTGCTAAATTAGACGCAGACATATGTCTAGTTTAGATGGTAAGACCACGTTCATTAGGTAATAGGAAACAATTCAAATTAATGTACTTTCAACATAAATAGCATAGAGTTAGAGGAGAATTTTGGTTCCAACTGGTGTCCTAGATGGAGGTAAATGCATATATTTACCTTCCTTTATTAATAAGAATCTCTCAAAATGAAAGAAAAGAAGGAAATATTAAAATACATTCATAAAAGCAGTGCTAATAGGGGAGGTAATGTGAGATGACGACAGAACGTTATAGGTGTTACAATCCTATGCGTCTAACTTTAATATGCATTAAAATTATAGCTTATTTATTTTTAATATCTTCACAAATTTTATAAATTTCTTTGTGAGTCTTCATTGCAGTAGATTGGAGATCTGGAGAAGTGGTTTAACCTGTCAGTTAACATTATTTTGAATGTAACATAAACACAGAAGAGTACACTAATCTTAAGTACACCACTCAGGAATTATATATATACATATATATACACATATATATACACACATATGTATCATAAAATCTCCCAATGAGGCTCAGTTTGCTAACTATGTAGTTTGAATCTATACTCTTCCTGATTTTGTTGTCTTTTTCTATTACTTACTGAGTAAAATCAATATAAATCTCCCATTGAGATAGTGATTTTTTCTGATATCCCTTTTAATTATGTTGATGTCTTATTATATGGCAAGACTCCCTTTGTATGATAGTGCAAGACCATGAAATATTCATAAAACTTGAAATAATACAAAATGATTTTAATAATCAGTTATAAAAATGATAATTCTATAACCTTTAGAGAACATTAAAACTCTCATATTGTCAGTTATAAATGTATAGAGGAACAAAAAAATAGCTACACTCATGTTTCTTTAGTACACTGTGATATAAAACTTTAGAAATATTTAGAAACAAAGTGTTTCTTTGTAAGAAAATGATTGGGTAGTTTGAACAGTGCTTGCCTTCTTCTTTGCATTGTATATTTTATGGTACAGAATTAGTGACTTCTCTATGATTTGGTGAATTATCATACTCCTTTCTAAGTTTAGGTGAGTTTCCAACATTTTATCCTTTGCACTTTCAATATATTGAAATATTTCCGAGGCTTCTGTTAATGGGAATTTTTGTTGCCAATATCACTTTGTCTAGGACGTCTTCATTCTTTCATGCTCTCCATTTATGTCAATGAGTCTGCATTCATCACTTCCTCTGGTTGAACATCTACACTCAAACAGAGGCAGTGTCAACATTCCCACAGTCAGCTATTTCTTCCGTAACTCCATTTGCATCCCAATCAAATTTCCAAATCAAATCACCTCCAGTCTTAATACTTTTCATTTCTTTGCTGTGCTTTATCTTTGTGGATCAATTTCTTTCTTCAATTATCTCTTTTTATAAAATGTCACATGGGTTTATTACATGGGGATGAAGAAACAACACAACGACACACTTTGATTTCTGTACATAAACTAAGAAACAGATGCACAGCAACCGATTGCCAACATACTTTCATGTCACTGACCATGATTTGCATCTGTTATTTAAGTAGTAATTTGTGGACCAAAGAGCTATAGCAGCGAAGTTTGTACTTTATGTAATTACTCGCAGTTAATATGCTATAGTAGCTGAAATTTGGAATGTAATGTTGAGAAAATGGTGTTGTTTAACTAAACTGTAGTAATTGAAATTTATGCATATTAAAGCCATGTAAAACAAATATTGCTTCAATATGTTGTGGCCATGCTATTAGGTGCACTCAAATTTATTAACACTATAAATTCCCGATGGAGTGACCTTTTTATCATTATGAAATGGCTCTTTTTATTAATGCTTTCTTTTCTAATGCTTACTTTAGGTGATATACACATAGCTAAATCATCTTTCTTGTGTTATTGTTTATAGAGTGTATCATTTTACATCCTTTTATTTGCAACCTTTCTAAGTTCTTATGTTTAAGGTATGTTGCCTGTAAGCAGCATGTAGCAGAACTTATTCTTTTAATCTAGTATGGCAGACTTTATTTTTAAAATTGAAATAGTTCATTTATAGATATTTACTGATTTATTCAAGTTTAAACATTCCTCCCATTCTGTGTTTACTTTCTTTCTTTTTGTTTACTTAAGAATCTTGAATATTCTATTTGCCTTCCTATTGGTTTGTTATATTCTTTTAGTTGTTATACTAGAGATTACATAATGTGACTTTGTCTTATCAAATTAAGCATAAATTAGAATATCATTTCACAACAATCAAAGAACCTAATTCCTTTAACACAACCAAATCTTGAGTTTTGTGCTATTTTTGTTGAGTGTGTTCCCTATATTTTAAATCCCACAAGGCATTAGTATGACTGTTTTAGAGTAAGTACCCATTTAGATTTACCCACGTATTTACACTTTTAATTACTCTTTCTCTTCTTTTGCTTACTTTTCTTTTTTCATCACCATAGACTCACCTGAAGTACTTTTCCTTTAGCCTAAGAGACTTTCTTATAATGTGTTTTAATACTTTCTCTGATTTCTTTCCGTTTTAATTTGGCTAGCAGTTCCTCTATTTCCTCTTCATTTTAGAAGGCTATTTTCACTGGGTAAGAAAATTCTAGGGTAGCAGTTATTTCCTTTAAGGCATTTGATGATATCATTGCATTATATTTTGGCTACACATCACGAAATCAAATCTCAATTTTTTTTTTATTAAAGACTGGCACTTGAGGTAACATCTGTTACCAATCTTCCTGTTTTTTTTTGCTTCTCCTCCCCATAGCACCCCAGTACATAGTTGTATATTCTAGTTATAGGTCCTTCTGGCTCTGCTATGTGGAATGCTGGCTCAGAAGGACTCGATGAGTGGTGCTAGGTCCACGCCCAACATCTGAATTGGCGAGACCTGGGCTGCCGAAGTGGAACACGAGGACTTAACCAGTTGGCCATGGGGTTGGCCCCTCAAATCTCAGTCTTAATGTTGTTCTCTTGATGAGAGAATGACTATTCCACTAGTTGCCTTATGATATTTTTGTCTTTGTTTTTTTCAGAAGTTTTGCTGCAAGGTAAGTAGTTAAAGCTTCTGTTTCTAGTGCCTATTATTGTGCAGTGCTTATTAAAATGTGGCTTTGACTCTGACCCATCTATCTGTCCTTTCCATTTGAGACTTTAATTGCACGTACATTAGATCTTTTCTCCATGTCTGAAGCTCTTTTCTGAATTTTATTTATTTTGTCTCTTGTTAAATATGGATAGTTTCTTCTGAACTATATTCCAATTTACTAATCCTATCTTAAACTGTGTTTAATCAACTATTAAACACCTCCAATGACTTAATGCCAGCTACTGAATTTTTGTGATTTTCACTTGTGCTTTTTATAATTTCCAAGACTGTGCTGAAATTAAAATTAATTTCTTAAACATACTATTTCAGTTATTTTAATGTTCATGTGTGGTCATTTGAATAACTTGATTTCCTGTGATTATTTTCCTATTATCTATTTTTTGCTTGATTTTATATCAATTTTTAATGTTTTATTTGTTGTATTATTATTGCCTACTGGAAATATGTATGAAATACTGCAGAGATAATTTGAGACTTTTGATCTGTTATCTTTCTTGATAAAGGAATTAATTTCTCTCTTTGCAGGCAGTTGAGTAAGGGAAAAATTATCTTAATTCAATAATTTAAATATAGATTCAGAATTTGGAAGGGCTAATCTGTTTCTTCTTTTGTCTTAATGCTTGGTTTACCTCCTGGGGGTGCCAGGAGTCTGAGGCATTTGACAGGACCTCTCTTCCTTGTAAGGAACTCTAAATATTCCCCCCAAATCACATAATTCAGCACAGCAAGAAAAATAAATGTAAAATATTAAAATATATTAAGATATTTGTGAGATAATAGGAAGTTACAGCACATCTCTTGAATATGAAAATACAAAGAAGGGAAGAAAATTCTTTTAATTGATATGATTGATAATATTCTAGATTTGGTGATTTCGATTATTCTGATTAAGAAAATACAAAAAAGGAAAGCCTAGGTTATCTTACAACCATTAAATTATAGTAGCAATCTATCTACATCTATGAATAATTTATTTTTTACAAAGGTGCCAAGTACATTGAATGGGGAAAGAACAGTTTCTTCAAAAAATAGTGCTCAGACAATGGGATTTCCAATGCAAAAAATGTAGTTGGATTCCTGCCAACATCATATACAAAAATTAATTCAAAATGGATCAATAACCTATATAAAGAGGTCAACTCATAAAACTCTTAGAAGAAAACATAGGGTTAAATCTTCTTGACTTTATAAAACCAAAAGCATGAGCAACAACAGAAAAAGTTAATAAACTGGATTTTTTTAAAAATAAAAAGTCTTTTATATCAGAGGACATTATTAAGACAGTAAAAAGGAAACCTATAGAATGAGGAAAAAACTTTGAAAATAATGTTTCTTATAAGAGTTTAATATCCAGAATACATAAATAATTCTTGGAGTGACATTTTTGGAGAAATATGGCAGAGTGAACTGTTCCTTTTATCTCTCCCCCATTGAACTACAATTAAATGGACATTCATTGACCAATGGAGGATACCCTTATAGCACAACAGGACATCTGAGAGACCCATGCAGCTATACATCAGAAGGTGGGTGGACTTGCTCCTGGGGGAATGGTAGAGATAGGTGAGAACTCCCATACTCTTCCATAGCAGCCATGTGCACCTGCCTGAACACTTTCCTGGCTGGTGTCAGCTCCTATAGTACTGCTGTGGCCCCAAAAGTGGGAACATACCTTGGCGTGACTGTGGACAGGGGCAGCAGAAGCCCTGAGCTCATGAACAAATGATATCCTGGCTGGCAGGAAAGCCCACCCTGCCACTGTGGCCTCAGTGAGTGGCCCAGGCTTAGACTCTGCAAAGAGGCCCCACCCACCTAGCACAGTGTCTGCCATGACCATAAGAAGAGGTGGCAGCAGATATACATGCACGTGAATGCATTTCCAGTTGGCATAAGCACCAATACTACCACTCTGGCCCCACAAGTGGAAATGCAGCTTGGTGCAGTGACAGCCCTGAGCCTGTGTGTGAACACTTCCCAGCCAATTTTCCCAGAGCACCACTGTACTTGCACAACTTCCAGCAGATGAGGTGGGATTAGAAACACAGCTCCTGCTTCCTCCCAGTGGTAGCAGTTGGAATCTGTGACCTGATACTACTACAAACGTACCAGCAAAAGATTAGTTCATCAAAAACCATAAGAAACCACAGCAAAAATTCAGAGCAGGAGGAGAATGACAAATTTCCAGAAACCAACCCTCAATTCACAGAAATTTTCAACCTAAAGAACAGAGAATTAAAAATAGCTATCACAAAGAAGCTCAACAAGCAAAAATAAAACTTAGAAAGACAATTCAGTGAGCTAAGGAATAAAATTAATGAGCAGATGGAATACTTCATGAAAGAGATTGAAAAAATATATATTAAAAAAACAAGCAGAAATTCCAGATATGAAGAACACAATTAATGAGAAAAAATAATCCAGGAACCTTAAAAAATAGAAATGATGTTATGGAGGAAAGAATTAGTGATTTAGGGGTTAGAAATATAGAAATGCTTCAGATGGAGGAGGAGAGAGAACTAAGATTTTAGAAAAATGAAATAATTCTTAGAGAAATTTCTGACTCAGTTAGGGAGAGAATTATAAAGAGTATAGTTATTCCAGAAGAAGAGCAGGAGAAAGGAACAGAGAGCTTGTACAAAGAAGTAAGAGCTTGTACAAAGAAGTAAGAGCTGAGAACTTCCCAAACCAGGGCAAGTAATCAGCTTTATAAATACATGGAGCCAATAAAATTCCTAATTATTCCAATGTTAAAAGACCTTCTCCAAGGCATATAATAGTAAAAGTGATAAAAGTAAATGAAAAGGAAAAAATATTAAGGGGAGCAAGGCAGAAGAAAATAACTTACAAAGGAACCCCTATCAGGCTTTCCATGGATTTCTTAGCAGAAACCTTACAGTCTAGGACACAATGGAATGATATATTCAAAATACTGAAAGATAAAAACTGTGAGCCAAGAATACTCTATCCAGTGAAACTATCCTTCAGATAGGATGGACAAAAAAAACTTTCCCAGATAAACAAAAGCTAAGAAAGTTCATCACCACTAGACCTCCCCTGCAAGAAATTATCAAGGATGCCCTCATACTGGAAACAAAATACAAAGATCTACAAACCTTTGAACAAGGAGAAAAATAGAGAGACAAAATAAGAAAACTGCAGCTCACTTTCAGAACTGGGTAGCAAATACTTAATTTAACTTAAAAAAATAAAGGAAAGCAAAGTCTCAAAAACAACTATGAACACTTTAACCTAGTCACAAACTCACAACACAAAACAGAATAATTTGTGACAATAATAACTCAAAAAGGGAAGAAGAAAGGGATGGAAACTGCTTAAGCTAATGGAGATAATAGGCTATCAGAAAATGGACTTTTTCATCTATGAGATCTTTTGTACAAACCTCATGGTAACCACTAAACAAAAAATCAGAGCAGAGCCACAATTCATACATATAGAGAAAACCTTCACAGTAAACTACCAAAATGAAATGGTAGTGAGAAACACAAAGGAAGAGAAACAATGGAAATATAGAACAACAGAGAAGTAAGGGATAAAATGTCAATATTAAGCTCTCAAATATCAATAGTCACTGTAAATTTAAGTGGATTGAATTGTCCAATCAAAAGACACAGAGTAGTTGGATGGATTAGAAAACAAGACCCAATAATATGCTCCCTCCAGGAAACGCATCTCAGCTCTAAAGACAAATATAGTCTCAAAGTGAAGGGAGAAAAGATAATACTCCAAGCAAATGGCCAGCAAAAGAAAGCAAGTGTTGCCAACTTCTATCAGACAAAGCAGACTTCAAGATAAAAAAGTCAATGAGAGACAAAGAGAGGCATTATATAATGATAAAAGGGACTTTCCATCAAGAGCACATAATACTTATAAATATATATGCACCTAACACAGGAACATCAAATTATATAAAGCAACAGACCTAAAGGAAGAAAAAATGGCAATGCATTAATAGTAGGGGACCTCAACACCCCACTTAATCAATGGACAGATCATTCAGACAGAAAGTCAACAAAGAAATACTTGATTTAAATGAAACACTTGATCAGGTAGATTTGATAGATATATAGACAACATTCCATCCCCAAACAGTAGATTACACCTTCCTCTCAAGTGCATATGAACATTCTCAAAGATAGACCATATGTTGGGAAGCAAGCAAGCCTCAATAAATTAAAGAAGATTGAAATCATATCATGCATCTTCTCCAAACACAACACTATGAAAGTAGAAGTCAACTACAAGAAAACAGTTGGGAAAGTCACAAATATGTGGAGACTAAACAACATGCTACTGAAGAACCATTGGATCAGTAAAGAAATCAAAAAATACCTGGAGAAAAATGAAAATGAAAACACAACATACCAACTCTTACAGGATGCAGCAAAAGCAGTTCTAAGTGGGAAATTCATAGCAATACAGAACCACTTCAACAAACAAGAAAAATCTCACATAAGTAATCTTAAATTAAACCTAATAGAAGTAGAAAAAGAACAACAAACAGAGCCCAAGTCAGCAGAAGGAGAGAAATAATAAAAACTTAAGGAGAAATAAATGAAATAGAGACTAAAATACAGTAGAAAAGATCAATGAAACAAAGAGCTGATTCTTTGAGAAGATAAACAAAATTGACAAATAATTAGCCAGACTTACCAAGAAAAAAAGAGAGAAGTTTCAAATAAAAAAATGAGACATGAAAGAGGAGAAATTACAATGTATAATGCAGAAATACAAAGGACAATAAGAGAATACCATGAAAAACTTTCCCACAAACGATTCCCACAATCAGTTAACCTACAACAAATGGATAAATTCTTAGACTCATATAACCTCCAAAACTGAATCAAGAAGAAATAAAGAATCTGAATAGACTAACCACAAGTAAAAAGATGGAAACAGTACTGAAAAACCTCCCAAAAAACAAAAGTCCAGGACCATATGGCTTTTCTGGAGAATTATACCAAACATTCAAAGAATATCTAATACCTATCCTTCTCAAACTATTCCAAAAAAAATTGAATAAGGCAAATCGCTTCCTAACTCATTCTATGAGGCAAACATCATCCTGATGTCTAAACCAGTCACGGACAACACAAAGCAGAAAAACTATACACCAATATCACTAATGAACATGGATGCAAAAGTCCTAAATAAAACATTGGCAAACCAAATACAGCAGTACATTCAAAGGATCATACACCTTGATCAAGTGGGATTTATATCAGGGATGCAGGGATAGTTCAACATCCACAAATCAATCAATATGATACACCACAATCACAAAATGAGGAATGAAAACCACATGATGATTTCAATAGACGCAGAGAAAGCATTTGACAAGATCCAACAATGATTTATGACAAAAAGTCTCAAGAAAATGGATACAGAAGGAAAGTACTTCAACATAATAAAAGGCCATATATGATAAACCCACAGCCAACATCATACTTAATGGTGAAAAATTAAAATTTATCCCTCTGAAAACAGGAACAAAACAAAGGTGCCCACTCTCACAGCTCTTATTCAACATAGTACTGGCGGTTCGGGCCAGAGGAATTAGGCAAGAAAAAGAAATAAAAGGAATCCAAACTGGAAAGGAAGAAATGAACCTCTTGCTGTTTGCAGATGACATGACTCCATGTATAGAAAACCCTAAGCAATCCATTAGAAAACTATTAGAAATAATCAACACCTACCACAAAGCTGCAGGATACAAAATCAACTTACAAAACTCAGTTGCATTTCTATATACTAATAATAAACTAGCAGAAAGAGAAATCAAGAATACAATTCCACTTATAATCGCAACAAAAAGAATAAAATATCTAGGAATAAATATAACCAAGGAGGTGAACGACTTATACACTGAAAACTACAGGACATTATTGAAAGAAATTGAAGAAGATATAAGAAAATGTAAAGATATTTCATGCTCTTGGATTGGAAGAATAAATGTAGGTAAACTATCCTTATTACCTAAAGCAATATACAGATCCAATGCAATCCCAATCAGAATCCCAATGACATTCTTCATGGAAATAGAACAAAGAATCCTAATAATTATATGGAACAACAAAACACCTCACAGAGCCAAAGTAATCCTGAGGAAAAAGAACAAATTTGGAGGCATCAGAATCTCTGAGTTCAAAATATACTACAAAGCTGTGGTAATCAAAACAGCATGGTACTGGCACAAAAACAGGCACACAGAACAATGGAACAGAATCGAAAGCCCAGAGATAAAACCACACATCTACAGACAGCTAATCTTGACAAAGGAGCCAAGAACATACAGTGGGGAAAGATAAGTTTCTTCAATAAATGGTTCTGGGAAAACTGGACAGTCACATGCAAAAGAATGCAAGTAGACTATCTCGCACCTTACACAAAAATAAACAGAAAATGGATTAAAGACTTAAATGGAAGACCTGAAACCATAAAACTCCTGGAAGAAAATATAGGCAGTACACTCTTTAACATCAGTCTTAGCAGTGTCTTTTTGAATACCATGTCTACTCAGGCAAGGGAGACAAAGGAAACAATAAACAAATGAGACTGCATTAGTCTAAAAAGCATCCACAAGGCAGAGGACACCGTGAACAAAATGAAAACACTACCCACAACTGGGAGAAAATATTTGCAAATCATCTATCTGACAAGGGATTAATTTCTGAAATATACAGAGAACTCATACAATTCAACAAAAACGAAAAAACCTGATCAAAAAGTGAGCAGATGATACAAACAGACATTTCTCCAGAGAGGCTATACAGATGGCCAGCAGACACTTGGAAAGAGGTTAACATCACTAATTATTAGGGAAAGGCAAATGAAAACTACAATGAGATACCACCTTACACCCATCAGAATAGCTATAATTACCAAGACTAGAAATAACAAATGTTGGAGAGAATGTGGAGAAAAGGGAACCCTCATACACTATTGGTGGGAATGGAAACTGGTGCAGCCACTATGGAAACCAGTATGGTGATTTCTTTAAATATTAAAAATAGAAATCCCATGTGATCCAGCTATCCCAGTACTGTGTATTCATCCAAAGAACTTGAAATCAACAATCCAAAGAAATTTATGCACCCCTATGTTTTTGCAGTATTACTCACAATAGCCAAGACATGGAAGCAACCAAAGTGCCCTGCTACAGAAGAATGGTTATAGAAGACGTGGTATATATACACAATGGAATACTATTCAGCTGCAAAAAAGACAAATTTGTCCTATTCACAAAAACATGGATGAACCTTGAGATTATGATGTTAAGTGAAATAAGCCAGTCAGAGAAAGACAAATACTGATTGATTTCACTTATTTGTGAAAGGAAAACAAACACATGGACAAAGAGAACAGATTAGTAGTTACCAGAGGGGAAGGGGGCTAGGGAGTGGGTGAAAAGGGTAAAGGGGCACATATGTATAGTGATGGATAAAAATTAGATTACTAGTGGTGAGCACAATGCAGTCTATACAGAAATTGATAAATATTAATGTACACCCAAAATTACACAATGTTATAAACCTTTATGATTTCAATAAAATAACTGAAAAAATAGTAAAAATAAATAAAAATAAATAAAAAAGGAATTCTCACAACTTAATAACAAAGAGACAAACAATAAAATTTAAAAATGGGCAAAAGATTTGAATAGACATGTCTCTAAAGAGGATTTATGATGGGCTGATAATCATATGAAAAGATGCTTAATGATATTAGTCAATTCAAAAATGCGAATCAAAATCACAATAACATACTTCACATCTACCAGATAGCTGTAATTAAAAAACATAAATAAATAAAGAGGGGCCAGCCCAGTGGTGTAGCAGTTAAGTTCACGCATTCCACTTTGGCAGCCTGAGATTTACCAGTTCGGATCCCAGGCACAGACCTATGTGCTGCTTATCAAGCCATGCTCTGACAGGTACCCAACATATAAAATAGAGGAAGATGGGCACAGATGTCAGCTTAGGGTCAATCTTGCTCAGCACAAAGAGGAGGATTGGTGGTGAATGTTAGCTCAGGGCTAATCTTCCTCAAAAAATAAAAAGAAAGAAAGGAAGAAAGCAAAGAAAATAACAAGTGTTGGCAAGGATAAGGAAAAATTTGAACCCTCATACCTTGCTAGTGGGAATGTCAAATGGTGCAGCCACTGTAGAAACAATTTTTGGTTTTTTAAAAAGCTAAACATAGAATTAGCATATGACCCAAAAGTTCCACTCCTGGCTATATGCCCCCCAAAATTGAAAACAAGGACTCAACAGATACTTGTATGCCAATGTTCACTGCACATAATAGCCTAAAGATAGGAACAACCCAAGTGTCTTTTAACAGGTGAATAGATAAATAAATGCAGTATAAATGTACAATGAAATGTTATTCAGTCATCAGAAGCTGTGATACAGGCTACAACATGAACGGACCTTGAAAATATTATGCTCAGTGAAATAAGCCAAAGACAAAAGGACAAATATTGTACGATTTCATCTATATGACATATCTAGAACAGGAAAACTTATAGAGACAGAAAGTATTTTAGAGGTTAACAAGGCCTGGGGTAGTGGGTAAAGGAGAGTATTCTTCATGGCTACCTCTTGTCAGGCTATGCTGTAGCGGTGTCCCACATCCCACATAGAGGAAGACTGGCACAGATGTTAGCGCAGGGATAATCTTCCTCAAGCAAAAAGAGGAAGATTGGCAATGGATATTAGCTGAGGGCCGAGATTCCTCAAAAAGAAAGAAAGTTCTGGAGATGGATGGTGATGATGATTGCACAATACTATGAATATACTTAATACCACAGAGCTGTACAGTTAACAATGGTTAAAAAGGTAAATTTTATGTTATATATATATTTTACCAGAATTGAAAAGATAAAAAACTGTGACAGATATTACAAGAAAAAAATTTAATTACCCAGATAATATCAACCTTTTCCAAAAATAAATTCTGGAAAAAGATTATAATGAAGTGGGAAAAATAAAGACATAAGAAAATAAAATTTCCTCAAATTGAGGAAAGACTCTGAGGGCCAATAATGATGAATTTGAAGACACATGTCCAGACATGTCATGAAAAATTTCAGAAGATAATACCAAGTACATAGAGAAAAAAATTCTAAAGTGGCAAAGCCAACTATTTTCCACGAAACACGATCAGACTGAGAGTGGACAAGAATTCTGGAACTTAGAAGTCAGTGAGGGAAAGCTTTCTAGGTTTTGAAAGTGTTGCACCTGGAATTCTACACCTACTCAAATTGCAAGAGCAAAATAAACACATTTTCAAACACTCAAAATTACAGAAATGTTATCTCCCTGCAGTCTTACTGGAAAAATAAAAATAAAGGGAACTCTATGACATTGGTTCACAGCAAAATCATACAGCAGTACAGTAAGGAAGAGGTCAGGAAATCCAAGAACAAGTGGAGCTAGCACTGGGGGCAAAGGAAAGACATCCAAGTGTCACGGATGTGTAGAAGATGTATAAAAAAGTCTCTACGTATTAAGTTGTTCGACAATTAGCATAATTAAGCCTGTGGATAAGAAAGGACTCGTATATTTCTCTGGCGAACAAACAAACGACAGAAAGCTCACAGTCTAAACAGGAGGCAAGCAGAATGTGGTTTGATTCTGAGCGTTTGATGGATCCTATTTGATCTAGATGCTTGGAACATTCTCCTTTTAGTGACAGAAAGTTGGTGACTTAAGATCATGGTATCTTATCTCTCACTCACACTTCCTGGTTTTGTAGAAATATTTTCATTATCATAAGATTGCAAATGTCACTTAGCGGTTTTCAATTGTAAAATCAAGAAGAGCATTCAAAAATCTTAGTTACACACAAAAGCGCAAACATAAATCTTTGTAATATAAAAAAGCAAATCTATCTGAGAGATTTTGAGAGCGAGAGAACAGGAAAAGAGATAGAGGAAAGTGTAATGCTGCTACTTTCTTTATTGTACATAGTATAAAAAAATAATGTTAAAATTGTTGGATCAAGAAATAGAAGTTTAGGTAATTGGCTACATATTGCTTATTAGATATATATGTATATAATACAGATTATATATACGTAAAATTTGAGAAGAGTGGAAAGGGAAGGAGTTGAAGGATAGCACAGATTTCCCGTCATTCATAGCATGGCATCAATATATATCACTTATTTATAAGAAACCAAGCTACATATAAATAAACAGATTAAAAAAGTGAAACTAGGCCTCAAAATATCAAAAAGGAAACAGTCCAAAGTTTTACCTCTAAAGCATGTGAATGGAGTAAGCTTGGAACATGGGGTATAATTTTATAACGTTTTCCCTATATGATAGAAAAGTATATTAGCACTTGAGTACAGTTCATTCTACTGTTTAAAAAGCAAAATAAAAACATTTCATGAGTAAGAAAAAATTACAGGCAGAAATATGCATAAAAAATCAGGTTCAAAAGATTATTATCATTTGCAATAATTGCTTTTGACAACAGAAAACAACACTTATGCTCAAGGTGATATTTTCAGTGAAAGAAGAACTATTTGAAATACATTTATTTTCTTCTCATTAATTCTGTCTCCCAATTAACTTATAATTTTGTGTTCTAGAAAAAGGCAATGAAGTCAAAAGAGAGATGCTATGTGTTAGTTCTTTTCATTTCACTTTCTTGGCACAGCAAGCAAACTAGCCAAAAAAGAAAAGTAAATTTAACCTTCATGTGAGATAAAAAGCAAAATTTTGTTAATAGTTAAAGGAGAAAACATTCCCTGTTTAGACTTATAAAGGTGAATTCTGTTTCTATCAACATCCTCTGTCTTCTGAAATTTTCCATTCATTCAAAGTAATACAGCTTAAGTGTTTGGAGAAGCATCTCTTGTGTAATGTGCTATGATTTTTTCAAGAGTTTAATTTTTAGAGCAGCTTTAGGTTAACAATAAAATTGAGAAGAAGGTACAGAGATTTCGCATATACTCCTTGCTGCCACACACCTGCATAGCCTCCCCCATTATTAACATCCCTCACCAGAATGGTACATTATTTTACTAAGGATGAACCTATATTGACAAATCATAATCACCCAAAGTCCATAGTTTACCTTTGGGTTTACTCTTGGTATTGTATATTCTGTGGGTTTGTACAAAGGTATGATGACATATATCCATCATTATAATATCATACAGGGTTATTTGCACTGTCCTAAAGATCCTCTGAGCTGTGTCTATTCATTTCTCCCTCCCCACACCACGCTCGCAACCACTGCTCTTTTTATTGTATCCATAGATTTGTCTTTTCCAGAATGTTATATAGTTGGAATGATATGGTATGAAGTCTTTTCAGATGGGGTTCTTTCACTTATGCATTTAAGATTCCTTCATATATTTTCATAGCTTGAGAGTTCATTTCTTTTTAGTGTTGAATAATATTTTGTTACCTAAATGTACCACAGTTTATCCACTCACCAACGGAAGGATAACTTAGTTACTTCCAAGTTTTGACAATTACGGATAAATCTTTTATAAACATCCGTGTGCTGGTTTTTGTGTGGACAGAAGTTTTCAGCTCCTTGGGGTAGATACCAAGGAGCACGATTTCTGGATCATATGCTACGAGTATGTTTAGTTTTGTAAGAACTGCCAAACTGTCTACCAAAACGGCTGCGCCATCTTGCTTTCCCACCAGTAATGTATGAAAGTTCTTATCCCTTCACATCCTTGCCAGCATTTGATGTGGTCACTGTTCTGGATTGTGGCCATTCTATTAGGGCTGTAAAGTCTGTGGCTTGCCTTCTAATTTTCTTGATATTATCTTTCACAGAGCAAATTTTTTAAATTTTAATGAAGTCCAACTGACCCATTATTTCTTTCATGGACTGTACCTTTGGCATTGTATCTAAAAAGGCACCACCATACCCAAGGTCATCTAGGTTTAGGCTATGTTATCTTCTAGGAGTTTTACAGTTTCGTGTTTCACATTTAGATTTATGTCCATTTTGAGTTAATTTTTGTAAGGGCTATAAGGTCCATGTCCAGATTTTCTTTTTTTTTTGCATGTGGATATCCTGTTGTTCCAGCACCATTTCTTGAAGACTATCTTTATTCCTTTGTGTTGTCTTTGGTCCTTTGTCAAGGATAAGCTCATTGCATTTATGAGGGTCTGTTTCTAAGCTCTGTGTAATGTTCCATTGATCTGTGTATTCTTTTACTAATACTACACTGTCTTGATTACTGTAGCTTTATATGCTTATATAAGTCTTGAAGTCAGGTAGCATCAGTCTCCAACTTTGTTCTTCTCTTCAATGTTGTATTTACTATTCTAGGTCTTTTGCCTCTCCTTATAAACTTTAGAATCAGTTTGTCAATATCCATAAAATAACTTGCTGAGATCTTGGTTGAATCTATAGATCAAATTGAAGACTGACAGATTGACCATATTGAGTCTTCCTATCTATGAACATAAAATCTCTCCATTTATTTAGCTTTTCTTTGATTTTGTTCACCAGAGTTTTGTAGTTTTCTCATGTAGATCTTGTATATATTTTGTTAGATTTATATGTAAGTATTTTTCTTTTTTGGTGATAAATCATATTGTGTTTTTGATTTCCAATTCCACTTGTTCATTATTTATATATAGGAAAGCAACTGACTTTTTTTGTATTAACCTTGAAGTCTGCAACCTTGCTATAATTGCTTATTAGCTCCAGGAATTTTTCTGTCACTCCTTTTGGATTTTCTACATAGATGATCATGTCATCTGCAAACAAAAACAGTTTTATCTTCCTTTTAAGTCTGTATAACTTCTATTTCCTTATCTTGCCTTATTGAATTAGCAAGGATTTCCAGTAGGATGTTGGAAGGAATGGTGAGATAGGACATGCTTGCCTTATACCTGATCTTAGTGGGAAAGCTACGAGCATCTCACCATTAAGTATGATGTTAGCTGTAGATTCTTTTGTAGATCGTCTTTGTGAAGTTGAGGAAGTTCCTCTCTATTTTTAGTTTACTCAGAGGTTTATGAATGGATGTTGGACTTTGTCAAATACTTTTTTGCATCTATTGATATGATCATGTGGTTTTTCTTTTTCAGTCTGTTGATGTAATGGGTGATTTTAATTGATTTTCAAAATTTGGAGCAGGCTTACATGCTAGGATAAATCCCACTTCACTGCGATGTTTAAATTTTTGGATTAGATTTGCTAATTTTTTTTTTTTCCTTTCTCTCCCCAATGCCCCCTGGTACATAGTTGTATATTCTTAGTTGTGGGTCCTTCCAGTTGTGGCATGTGGGATGCCGCCTCAGTGTGACTGGATGAGTGGCGCCATGTCCGCACCCAAGATTTGAACTGATGAAACACTGGGCTGCCTGCAGCGGAGCGCACTAACTTAACTGCTCGGCCATGGGGCTGGCCCCCAGATTTGCTAATGTTTTGTTGAGGACTTTTGCATCTATGTTCATAAGAGATATTGGGGTGCAGTTTTCTTTTCTTGCAATGTCTTTGTCTAGTTTTACTATGAGAGAAAATCTGGCTTCATATAATGAGTTATGAAGCATTTCCATTGCTTCTATTCTCTAAAAAAGATTGTAGACAACTGATGTAATTTCTTCCTTAAATGTTTCACAGAATTTTCCAGTGGATCCATCTGGGCTTGGTGCTTTGTGCTTTGGAAGGTTATAAATTATTGATTAATTTTTCAGTAGACAGAGACCTATTCATATTGTCTATTTCTTCTTGTGTGAGCTTTGTCAGATTGTGTCTTTTAAGGAATTGGTCGATTTCTTCTAAGTTATCAAATTTGTGGAAATAGAGTTGTTCATAGTATTCCTTTATTATCCTTTTAATTTCCGTGAGATCTGTAGTGATGTCCCCTCCTTCATTTCTGATATTAGTATTTTTTTCTTACTCTTTTTTTCTTAGTTATCCTGGCTATGAGCTTATTGATTTTATTTATATTTTTAAAAAACCAATTTTTGTATTTGTTGATTTTTACTATTGATTTCCTGTTTTCAATTTCATTGCTTTCTGCTCTAATTCTTATTATTTCTTTTATTCTACTTACTTTGGATTTAATTTGCTCTTCTTTTTCTAGTTTCTTAAGGTAGAAACTTAGATTGTTGATTTTAGAGCTTTCTTCTTTTTTTAATTTTTGGTTTTTTTATCACAGTAACATTGGATTATAACATCATATAGCTTTCAGATGTACACTGTAATATATTTCGAATTCTGTGTAGATTACATCATGTTCACCACCCAAAAACTAATTATAGTCCATCACCACATATGTGAGCCTAATTATACCTTTTGCCCACTCCCCTCCACTTTCCCCTATGGTAGTCACCAATCCAATCTCTGTTGCTATGTGTTTGTTTGTCGTTGTTTTTATCTTCTACTTAAGAGTGAGATCATATGGTATTTTATTTTCTCCCTCTGACTTATTTCCCTTAGCATAATACCCTCAAGGTTGATCCATGCTGTCTCAAATGGCCAGATTTCATCATTTTTTTATGGCTGAGTAGTATTCCATTATGTATACATACCACATCTTCTTTATCCATTCATCTCTTGATGGGCACCTAGGTTGCTTGCAAGTCTTGGCTATTGTGAATAATGCTGCAATGAACATAGGGGTACATGTATCTTTATGCATTTGTGTTTTCACGTTCTTTGGATAAATACCCAGCAGTGGGATAACTGGATCATATGGTAGATCTATTCTTAATTTTCTGAGGATACTCCATACTGCTTTCCATAGTGGCTGCACCCATTTGCACTCCCTCGAGCAGTGTACTCGGGTTCCCTTCTCTCCACACCCTCTCCAATTCTTGTTGTTTCCTGTCTTGTTAATTATAGCCTTTCTGACTGGAGCGAGGCGATATCTCCTTGTAGTTTTGATTTGCATTTCCCTGATAGCTAATGATGTTGAATATCTTTTCATATGCCTGTTGTCCACCCATATATCTTCTTTGGAAAAATCTCTGTTCAGATCTTTTGCCCATTTTTTGATTAGGTTGTTGGTTTTTTTCTTTGTGAGATGTATAAGTTCTTTGTATATTTTGGATATTAACCCCTTATCTGATATATGGTTTGCAAATATCTTCTCCCAATTGTTAGGTTGTCTTTTTGTTTTGTTGATGGTTTCCTTTGCTGTGCAGAAGGTTTTTAGTTTGATGTAGTCCTGTTTGCTCATTTTTTCTTTTGTTTCCCTTGCCTGGTCAGACATGGTACTTGAAAATATGCTGCTAAGACCAATGTCAAAGAGCGGAGCGTACTGCCTATGTTTTCTTCTAGGAGTTCCATGGTTTCGAGTCTTACATTCAAGTCTTTAAGCCATTTTGAGTTGATTTTTGTTGCATGGTGTAAGGAAATGGTCTACTTTCATTCTTTTGAGTGTGGTTGTCCAGTTTTCCCAACACCATTTATTGAAGAGACTCTCCTTTCTCCGTTGTATGCTCTTGGCTCCCTTGTCGAATATTAGCTGTCCATAAACATGTGTTTTTATTTCTGGGCTCTCGATTCTGTTCCGTTGATCTGTGTGTCTGTTTCTGTGCCAATACCATGTTGTTTTGGTTACTATGGCTTTGTAATATATTTTGAAATCAGGGAGTGTGATATCTCCAGCTTTGCTCTTTTTTCTCAGGAACCCTTTTGTTATTTGGGGTCTTTTGTTGTTCCATATAAATTTTAGGATTCTTTGTTCTATTTCTGTGAAAAATGTTGTTGGAACTTTGATAGGGATTGCATTGAATCTATAGATTGCTTTAGGAAGTATGGAAAGTTTAACGATGTTAATTCTTCCAATCCAAGACCATGGAATATCTTTCCATTTCTTTGTGTCTTCTTCGATTTCTTTCAACAATGTCTTATAGTTTTTGGTGCACAGATCTTTCACCTCTTTGGTTAAGTTTATTCCTGGGTATTTTATTCCTTTTGTTGCAATTGTAAATGGGATTGTATTCTTAATTTCTCTTTCTGCTACTTCATTGTTAGTGTATAGAAATGCAACCAATTTTTGTATGTTGATTTTGTACCCTGCAACTTGAATGTATTCGTTTACTATTTCTAAAGGTTTTTTAGTGGATTCTTTAGGGTTTTCTACATATAAAGTCATGTCCTCTGCAAAGAGTGACAATTTCACTTCTTATTTTCCAATATGAATCCCTTTTATTTCTTTTTCTTACCTGATTGCTCTGACTAGGACTTCCAGTACTATGGTAAATAAGAGCGGTCAAAGTGGACATCCTTGTCTCATTCCTGTTCTTAGAGGGATAACTTTCAGTTTTTCTCTGTTGAGAGTGATATTTGCTGTGGGTTTGTCATATATGGCCTTTATCATGTTGAGGTATTTTCCTTCTATATTCTGTATTCTAATATATGCATTCAATGCTATAAATTTCCCTCTATGCACTAGTTACACTGCATCTCACAAATTTTGATGCCGTGTTGTCATTTTCCTGTAGTTCGAAATACTTTTAAATTTCTCTTGACATTTCTTCTCTGCCCCATAAGTTATTTAGAACCTATGTGTTGTTTAATCTTCACATAGTTGGGGATTTTCCAGTCATCTTTCTGTTATTGATTTCTAGTTAAATTCCATTGTGACCTGAGAGAAGATACTGTGTGATTTCCATTCTTTAAAAAATTGTTAAGGTGCATTTTATGGTTTAGAGTATGGTCTATCTTGGTGAATATTCCATGTAAACTTGAGAAAAATATGCATTCTGTTGTTGTAGGATGAAATAGTTTGAGATGACAATTATTTCCAGTTGATTAATCGTATTGTTGAATTTAACTATGTCCTCACTGATTTTATACCTCTATATCTGTCCATTCCTGAAAAAGGGGTATCAAATTCTCCAACTATGATAGTGGATGCATGTATTTCTTCTTGTAGATCTATCAGTTTTTGCCTGATGTAATTTGACACTCTGTTGTTAGTTGCATACACATTAAGAACGGTTATATTTTCTTGGAGAATTGACTGCTTTATTACTCTGTAATACCCTTCTTTATCTCTGATAACTTTCCTTACTTTATGAAGTATACTCTGTGTGAAATTAATTTAGCTATTCCTCCTTTCTTTTGATTAGTGTTAGTATGGTATATATTTCTCCATCCATTTACTTTTAATCTATATGTGCTTTATATTTAAAGTGTGTTTCTTGTAAACAACATATTGTTGGGTTGTGTTTTTTGATCCACTCTGACAGTCTCTGTCTTAATTGGTAGATTAGGCCATTGACATTCAAAGTGGTTATTGATATAGTTGGATTAATATCTACTATATTCATCACTATTTTCAATTATTGACCTTGTTCTTTGTTCTCGTTTTTGCTTTTCACTCTTTTTTATGCCTTTTGTGGTTTTAATTGAGCATTTTTGATTATTTCATTTTATCTCTTTTCTTAACATATTAGTTATACTTTTTATTACCTTCTTTTAGTGATTTCCCTAGAGTTTGCAATATACATTTACAATGAATCCAAAGTCTACTTTCAAATAACACTATACAACTTCACATGTAGTGTACCTTATAATAACAAAATAATCCTAATACTTCTTACCATCCCTTGTATCATTGCTGTCACTCATTTCCCGTCCCTTGTATCATTATTGTCATTCACACAAATATGTATATGCATACATAAGCATATACATGTGGTTGAGTGTGTGTATATATATACATATATATTTTTTTTGCTGAGGAAGATTCACCCTGAGTTAACATCCATTGCTAATCCTCTTCTTTTTTTTTTGCTGAGGAAGATTCACCCTGAGTTAACATCCATTGCTAATCCTCTTCTTTTATTTTTGCTTGAGGAAGATTAGCCCTGAGCTAACATTTGTGCCAATGGTCCTCTATTTTTTTGCATGTGGAAAATCTCCACATCATGGTTGGTGAGAGAAGTAAGTCCACACCTGGGATCCAAACCCATGTACCAGACCACCAAAGCAGAACGCTTGGAACTTTAACCACTTGGCCATGAGGCTGGGCCAGAGATATGCATATTTTTATACATAAGTTATATACATAAGTATGCATAATCAAATACTTTATTGCAATTCTCACTGAAGAACTTCCTTTAACACTTTCTTGCAAGGTAGGCTTACTGGCAACTAATTCTCTCAACTTTAGCTTGTTTGAGAAAGACTTTATTTCTCCTTTATTTTTGAAGGACAATTTTGTGGGGTACAGATTCTAGGTTTGTGGATTTTTTCTCTCAATACTTTAAACTTTAAATATTTCATTCCACTCTTTTCTTGCTTGTATGGTTTCTGAGGAGAAGCCAGATGTAATTCTTACCTTTGTGCCTCCATAGATAAGTTCCCCTCTACTTCATTCAGGATTTTTTCTTTATCTTTGATTTACTGTAATTTGAAAATGATATGCCTAGGTGTAAGTTTTTTGGCATTTATCCTGCTTGATATTCTCTGTGTTTCCTGTATGTGTGGTTTAGTGTCTGACTTTAATTTGGGAAAATTCTCAGTCTTTATTGTTTCAAATATTTTTCTGCTCCTTTCTCTTTTTCTTCTCCTGGTATTCCCATTACATGTAAGTTATACCTTTTGTAGTTTCCCTACAGTTCTCTTTGATTTTTGGTTTTCAAAACTTCTATTGATATATCCTTTACATCAGAGATTCTATCCTTAGCCATGTTCAGTCTACCAATAAGCCCATCAAAGGCATTCTTCATTTCTCTTACAGTATTTTGATCTCTGTCATTTCTTTTTGGTTCTTTCTTAGGATTTCCACCCATCTAGTACATTGTCCTTTTCTTCTTAGATGTTGTCTACTTTATCTATGAGAGCCCTTAGTGTATTAATCATAGTTGTTTTAAATTTCCATTCTGATAATTCCAACATCCCTGCCGTGTCTGGTTCTGATGCTTGCTTGATCTCTTCATTTGTGTTCTTTGTCTTTGGTATGCCTTGTAATTTTCTCTTGATAGCTAGACATGAAGTCATAGGTAAAAGGAACTGCTGTGAATAGGTCTTTGCTAGTGGGGTGATGAGGTGTGGTGGGACGAAAAGTGTTCCATAGCCTTATGATTAGGTCTCTGTCTTTTAGTGAGCTTATGCCTCTGGGTTATGAACTTCACAAGTGTTTCTTAGTTTTATTCTCCCTGCTTAAGTGGGACAGAATGGCTAGAGTGGGTTGGACTTGAGTATTTCCCTTTCCCATGTGGAAGGCTAGGACAACTGGAGTTGATATTTCCTCCCCCCAGGTCAGTTAGACTCTGCTAATACCCCAGCAAGTTAGGTCAATTAGTTTCCCGTGATGGCAGGCCTTATTAGGAAGAATAGCTCTGGTGTATTTTAAAGTGGTTCCTTTTCCCTTCTCCTTGCTGGAAGAAGGGAATTTTTTCTCCATATTTACCATGGGAACCTGGTTGAGCTCCAGGAGGTAAATCTCATGGTATTGAGGGGGTCTCCCTGTGACTGAGTCCTTTGGAGTTTTTCCCTCTCAGAGTTGTCCTTACTGAACCTCCAGCAGCTGTTTGATTATAGGTCAGGTTTTCCAGTCCTGGCTCTCATTCCTGTGGAGGTTTCAATTTGTGAGTCTCTGCTCCAGGAAGCCAAGACTCCCTGTAGTGCCTGTCTGTTTCTACTATCTTGGTGGCAACAGTTTGCCCTGTGTCCTTCCCTCTCTTATGAATCCAAGACCAGTTGTTGATTTTTCCATCTGTTCAGCTTTTTACTTGTTGTGAGGACACTTCCAAGCTCCTTTCTTATAAAACTGGAAGAAAAAAATCTATAATATGATTTTTAATATTAAAAATATTTAACTTATCAAGAATTCTTTAGGTAGGAGTTGAGTTGGGAAAACTGTGTTTTAATAAAATTAGCTATTTTAAATGTCTACTAACATTGTTTTTCTGTTATATAATATAATACGTATTATTATAGAATTATGTATTTAAAAGTAGAATACTAATCTTTTCACAAACTTTTCTTATACAACTCATAGAAAGATATCATGTGCTGCCTGAGATACGTTAAGTGAAATGGGATTTCCTTCAGTTTTCTATTGCTCATGCTGATTTTTATTTTATTCTTGCCTGCATCCCTCTAACCTAAATTTGTTATATCTGCCTCAAAAAATGCTTAAAATTTCTAATCACACAATTTTGATTTTTAATTTTAAAGTGCCAGTTTTTGTAGCATATTCTGCATTTGCAATAAACAAATTGTAAAGTTTTTTAAAACTGTTTTTTATAAGTGTCTCCTAGGCCATTAATACATCCATCTGATAAGATAGCTATCTCATGGAAGTAAAAACCAGATACTTAATATAGTCTACAAGAATCTTTTAAATCTGACATGCCCTTTCCTTCATCTCTCTGAACTCAGATCCACATCTCTCCCTCTCTCTGCAGTATAGTTACTCTGGTTGTTCTGTCCTCTTTGCTGTTTCTTGAACAGGCCAAGCAAAATACTTTGCGTTGTCATTCCCTACGCTCTGGAACTCTGTTCCAGATACCCAGTTGGCTCACTCCCTGTTTCCTTCCTTGTGTCTCTTAATAAGAGAGGCTTTTCTGATTATTCTCTTCACATCGCTGCTACCCCAGGACACATATTCACTGGGCCATGCTATTCCCTGTCTTCTTTAACCGGCTTCAATTTTCTTCAGAAAGTGTATCACCTGATATTATGTATTTGTTTTACTTCCTGTCACTTTCCTCCTATCAGCCTGTCAACTCCATGAAGACAGTATTGTGTTCGGCTCACTGCTTTGTGAAACTACTAACAGCAACACTGATAGAGGATCCTCAGCTTCTCCTTTGCCCCTCCTTTTCCACCCCTCCTTCTCCCTCTCCCTCCCTCTTCCCTCTTTCTTTCCTAACTGATTGGATTACACCAATGATACCAAGCAAGGGGCATGAAAACAGGAACCAAGGCAAGTTTGGTTTACAGACAAAAGTAGCTTCCTGAGCCAAAACCACAGGGACGCATGACCGACCTTCCCCAAGTCCAGAAAAACTTTGCCCTTGTGTTAATCCGGAAGTGACCTGCTCATTGGGTGCCCCATAGACATCAGCTAAATGCATATTTAAACTCTATTTAACCTCTATTCAAGTCACTGAAATAATTTTCTTCTGATAGCTCTATATCTTCTGCCTTAAAAAGTGCCATCATATAACAGGGGCTTATTAAATATTTGTGGTATAAATAGTTGTTTATATCCTTCCTGATATGATTGTCACTGAACCCGTTAACCTCAAATTCATGTGTCTGATGTGCAGTAAGCTAAACACTGAGACTTTGGTGCTTGGAGATGGAGAAATGTTTACTAGAATTGGCCAAGACAAGAGTGCAGGAGCATGGCTTCTCCAAATCTGCCTTAACAAGAGAAGAAAGCAGGGGAGTTTATAGGGCTAATGGATGTGGCAGGAGGAGTTTTGGAGAAACAAACAGGTAATCTGTGTGTCTTTCACTCCTGATAAGTCTCTGGGCAATCTGACTTCTGGGGTTAATGGCAGCTGGGGGCTGATTACCTGGTGATCCTTGAAGGCATTCTCTTTCTTCTGTAAAACAAACTCCTAAATCCTT
Organism: Equus caballus; assembly: GCF_041296265.1. Taxonomy (NCBI): domain Eukaryota; kingdom Metazoa; phylum Chordata; class Mammalia; order Perissodactyla; family Equidae; genus Equus; species Equus caballus. The sequence continues at coordinate 42,458,324 of NC_091698.1, read as the reverse complement.
GTGATGCTTGAGTTACCCCTCAGGTTGTACAGGGACACAGCAAATTGACAGGATTAACTTCTTTTCATAACAAGGTCAAAAGGTAATCTTTAACACCTGTCAGTCTTTCCTAAATTGTCTATTCAAATTCTATCTTGAAAATTCATCTTTTATTTTTCATATGAACTTCTTATACAATATGTTGCCGATATTTTGTAGTTTGTTGCCCATCTTTTAATGTTGTAGGTACTATTGTTTTTCTAACTGATTCAATATTTAAGTTTTCATTATATATCAAATCTTTCCATTCACTTTGTGATTCTCCCCCACCCCCTTTTGCCGTAAGTTCAGGCTAATTTCCTCCATCTGTTGTATCAATCTTCTCAGACTGCTGTAACAAAATACCTTAAAGTGGGTGGCTTAAACAGCAGACATTTATATTCTTACAGTTCTAGAGGATGGGAGTCCAAGATCAGGTGTCAGCAGGGATAGATTCTGGGGAGCCTCTCTCCTTGGCTTGCAGACTGCTGCCTTCTCACTGCGTCCTCATATAGCCCTTCCTCTGTGCGCTCATAGAAAGATAGAGCTCTAGTGTCGCACCAGTCCTGGATTGGGGCCTCACCTTTATGTCCTCATTTAACCTTAATTACCTCCTTAAAGGCCCTATCTCCAAACCTAGTCACATTGAGGCTTAAGGCTTCACCATATGAATTTTGGGGGAACAGAATTTAATCCATAGCACACATATACTCATCTGTATTTTCTAATGGCATTTTTATCTTCAATGTCTTAAATTTCAATGTTTAATTCAACTTAGAATTCTTTTTTGTGATACCTTTAGTTCACCAACCATGTTTTTGGTCCCAATATCTATAACTGAATGACTCAAAATTTCTCTGCTGTTACAAAAGCCATCTACATCACTAACTAAATTTTCTTGCTCTCTCATTCACACATCTGTTTCTTATCTTTCTTGTATTTAATGGCTTTGTTGATTCCTGGAGAATCATTATCTTGTTGCAATTATTATTGTAGTGTAGCTCTGAAAAGTCTTTCTCATTATTAAAAAAAAATTTATAGACTTTTCTCATTTTTAGATTTTTGTTGTTCCAGTTGAACACTTGAATTTAATTAGATTCCTTAATCCGACTACAGTTGAAAATAACTTTTGTTTTAGAAAAGCAATACATTATTATTATAGAAATAAGAGAATAAAAGGAATATAAAGGAGAAGGAATATATCTTCATCTGTCTATCTAATCTAATCTATCTGTACAGTCATGCACTGCATAATGACATGTTGGTCAACAATGGACTGCATACACAGTAGTGGTCCCATAAGATTAATACCACATAGCCTAGGTATGTAGTAGGCTATACTATCTAGGTTTGTATAAGTATACTCTATGATGTTCACACAATGACAAAATCAGCCAACAAATGTATCTTAGAATGTATCCTTGTTGTTATGTGGCACGTGACTGAAACTATATATCCACATATCTGTGTATCTATGCATCTATCTTTCCAAATTTAATTTTTGTTTAAAACACCTCCCCCCAAGAAATAATGCTTCATTCTTAGATGGCTTCACTGCTGAATTGTTAAAATATTTAAGGAAGAAATACCAATTCAAATGTGTTTTTCTGGGAAGTAGAAAAAATGAAACAACTCCTCAGTTTATTTTCTGAGTCCAAGCTTACCGTAATACCAAAACCAGACAAAGACATTACAAGAAATTCAAACTACAGAGCATGACCTTTCTTAAACCTAAATGCAAAAATCCTCAACAAAATATTGGTGAATACAGCCTAGCAATATAAAAAAAAAGATAATATATCACTGCACAATTAGATTTAACCCAGAAATGTGAAGCTGGTAAAAACTTCAAAAATCCATCAATGTAATTCACCATATCAACAGAACAAAAAGAGAAAATTACGTAATCATCTGAATAGATCAAGAAAAGTCTTCAAGGAAATTCAATATCTATTCTTGATAAAAATTCCCAGTAAACTAGGCATAGAAAGATACTTCCTCTACTTTATAAAGGGCATCTATGAAAAACCTACAGCTACCAACATACTCAGTAATGAAAGATCAAAAGATTTTACCACAAGAATGGAAAAAGGAAATGATTTCTTCTTTTATTTTCCCACTCAACACTTTACTGGAACTCTTAGCCAGTGCAAAAAAGTAAGAAAAAAACCCAAAGGGATACTGGTTTTAAAGGAATGAATTATATTTGCTCTACTCATACACAATTGTGATTGTCTTTATAGAAGGTCTACAGAAATCTACAAAAAAGCTCCTAGAACCAAAAAGTGAGTTTAGTTATATCATAGTATATAAGGTCAACAACTAAAAATCAAATGTATTTCTCTGTACAAGCAATCATTAATTGGAAATTGAAATGGAAAAACAATATTAATAGACAATATTAGAAAAATAGTAATAATAAACAATATTAATAGAATAATATTAACCAATAATATGTTTTCTATCAAAACAGTGACCATATCCATATGCTGAAAATTATAAAACATTGATGAAAAACAAAATAAGATTTTTATAAGTGGAGAGATGTACTATGTTCATGAATTGGAAGACAATGTCACTAAGATGTTAATTCTCCCTATACTAATCTATAAATTCAACTAAATTCCAATCAAATTTATAGCAAGAAACTTTGTAGATAATGATAAGCTCATTCTAAAATTTATATAAAAAGACAAAAGAACTTATTTACAGCCAAAATAATTTTGAAGAAGAAGTTCAGTTATCTACAGAATGCTCTTAAAACTTATCTACATCTTATCCACAGAATGCCCTTAACTGGATGCCTGTGGCAAAAAGATTACTTATAGTAAATCAATAGAGAATTTATGAAACACAGTTCTTCTCAGAGTGTCACATTGGCTATATACTTTCTGGGGTACAAAGTGGAGGTTTTAATAACTTAAATGCCTCTTGATGTGAGGAAGCCTATAAAATCTCATGTATTATTCTCTGCCAGAGAGTAGGTGTCTGAGGTGGGAACGAAGAATTTGAAAGTCTTCTCTCCTCCTTGTCTGTGCGTCTTAATTATCTATGTCCCAAACTATTAGTAAAAATTGATCCTGGGTAATGTCTCTGATTCCTGTGACTCTGATGTGACAATCTGATCCTTGGTACATTGTGATTTTATTAAAATTATACAAAAGGAATAAAACATAGATAAATGGACAATAAAAAAATGAACAGAGATGGGACATCTTCAAATGAAAACTATAAACGCATTTCTGAAGGTCAGAAAACATATGGTGGAGTGGAGAAACAACTGGAGATTCTGTTACTCACAGTACTTGTGGAATGCGTTATAGTGAAAGAAGTTAGTTTTCCTTTTAAAATATCAAGGACTATGAAAATAGCGATATTGTGGGGGGAAGTTAATTGAGAATTTTTATACAGAACAGTTGATCCCTTCACTTTACTGTCTCTTGTACTATCCACAGAGTTCTGAGAAGCCAGCAGCAATAACAGCAACAGCAGTGATAGCAGTAAACCTTAGTCCAGCGCTTACCATGTGACAGGCAATGTTCTAATGCTTTATATATATTAAATTTAATCGTCACACCTTCTAAGGTAGATATTATTGTTATTCCCATTCTACAGGTCAGAAAACTGAAGCACAGAGAAGTTACATAATGCACCCAGTAAGTAAATGAACTAGAATTCAAACCCAAGTAGTCTCACTTCAGTCAAGTCCATGTGCCTCACTGTTATGCTGAGTCTCTATCCTCTCTATTCTCTTGCAGCAAAAAAGTTTTCAAATATTTTTAACAAGGGGCAAAATTGTAAATATTAATGGATATCCAAGGATCACAAGACATTTCAAGAAAATTCATAAATTAAAAATAAGATTAAACAGGACAAAAACACAATCATCAGAGAACGCAGAAACAAAACTCAGAAAATCGTAAAGAAACTTTAACATAAACACTCATAGCCTTTAATAAGTATCCTCAGACAGTCAAAAACATATTGAACAATATGATATTGTGATTTATAATAAGAAATATATATTTGGTCTTCTTTCCATTTCAGACACTGAGCTCCTAAAATCTTTGGAATTTTTTGTAATGAGAGTGATAGATGTGTCTTTTGTTACGTTAACGAGGTGACTTTCGGAAAGCCCAAGGATCGGGGCTGGTTGCCAGCAGAGCCAACGATGTGATTGGAGGCTTGGAACTTTCAGTCCCACCCCCTGACCTCTAGGGATGGGAGAGAGGCTAGAGATTAAGTTCAATCACTAATGGCCAATGACTTAATCAATTGTGCCACTGTAATGAAGCCTCCATAAAAATTCAGAAGGGCGGGGTTCAGAGAGCTTCCTGGTGGTGAACACTTGGAGGTACTGGGAAGGTACAGAAGTTCTGTGCCCCTTCCCACATGCCTTGCCCTATTCGTCTCTTCCATCTGTCTGTTCCTGAGTTATAGTCTTTTACAATAAACTGATAATCTAGTTAGTAAAATGTTTCTGAGTTCTGTGAGCTGCAATAGCAAATTAATTAAACCCCAGGAAAGGGTATTTGGAACCTCTAATCTATAGCTGGTTGGTCAGAAACCCAGCTGAGGGCCAATACTGGTGGACTAGTGGTTAAGTTCAGTGTGTGCTATGCTTCGGCACCCCAGGTTTGATTCCTGGGCATGGATCTACACGACATGTCTCTCAGTGTCCATGCTGTGGAAGTGGCTCACATACCAAAAAAAGAGGAAGATTGGCAAGCAATGACTGTTAGCTCAGGTGAATCTCCCTCAGGAAAAAAATTTAAAAAAAAAACCTCAAGTGACAACCTGGACTTGCGATTAGCATTTAAAGTTGTGGTTGGGGGACAGTCTCTTAGGACTGAGCCCTTAACCTGTGAGATCTGATGCTTTCCTCAGGTAGATCGTGTCAGAATTGAGTTGGATGGTAGGCCACTCAGTTGCTATCAAAGAATTGCATGGATGTGTGGGGAATGCCCCCAACACACACACAAATTGGAATTTGTGATGGAATCATTAAATAGTAAAAGAACAAAGGAGAACTCTTGGAAATTAAAATATAGTTGTAAAATAAATATTCAGTAGAATGTTCAGACATAAAATGTTAAAGAAATTTTTTATACAGTATAGAAAAAGAAAGGGCAGGAAATATGAGAGAAAAAAAGATAAATTTGAAACCAATCCATGAGGCCTAATTTTACACTAAAGAGTTTCAGAAAGAACTGAATAGAGATAACGCTGAGGAGGGAAATTATAAAAGCTAAAATACAGGAAATTTCCTAGAGCTGAAGGATGTAGTCTTAAGATTCAAAAGAGGGCACCAAGTGTTTAGCCTAGTAAATGAAAAAGACAAACAGCTAGACACATCAATGTGATCATTAGAGATAAAGAAAAAATATCTAAAAGAGAGAAAAACTTTTTGAAAGAAGCGAGGGGAAGTAAAGTTGTGTGCCACAAGAGACTAGAATCAGATAAGGATTATTATTTTCTTACCAGCAGCACACTGCGCCTGCAAGAATTAGAATCAAGATTTCAAGTCTTAAGAGAAAGTTATTGCTACATACAATTCCATACTTGGCCAACAAATTGTAAAGATATTCAGGCAGGAAAGAATTGAGGAAAAATATCTACTACGTACTTCGTAGGATGTTTCTTAAGCCTGTGTGCTAGTGAAACAAAGGAGAAAAATAAGACAGAAGAGAGGTGATTCAGGAAACATGGCGCCCACCCTGGGGAGCAAAGAAGGATGAAAGTGCCACAGTCAACCTGGAGGGCATTCAGCTCAAGTTAGAGGAGCTCTTTGTGTTTAGAATGTCAGGGAGAATTCAAGCAGAGATGAGGTGTGTCTAGCACTGCCAAACCACATTCCATACACCCGATGTGCAGGTGGGACAATGAGCACTTCTTTGGTTGCCTTTATTGCTCCAAGTTCTGTAGACAATTGAGATCCCAGTCTTTCCCACGCCCAGCCATCTCACTACCTCATATCCTGCCCTTTCCCACATGCTTGAGGGGGGTCTTGCTGGGGACTCTGCCCACTAATCTCCCAAGAAGTCATTTACTTTCTTTACTTCTATGGTCTTTATTTCCCTCAATCTGGTCTTATAAAATTTATCACAGAAAATCCTCAACTGGGGATGCCAGCCTTTCTTTTTCCTTTCTTTAAAAAAGATTTTATTTTTCCTTTTTCTCTCCAAAGAGCCCCCCCCCCCCCGGTATATAGTTGTGTATTTTTAGTTGTGGGTACTTCTAGTTGTGGCACGTGGGATGCTGCCTCAGCATGGCTTGATGAGCGGTGCCATGTCCCCAGCATTTGAACCGGCGACAGCCTAGGCCACAAAAGCAGAGCGTGTGAACTTAACCACTCAGCCACAGGACCGTCCCGCCAGCCTTTCTTGATTTTTATTGTTGTTACAGACATTCCCATCCCCAATTTCCTTAGTAAATTTAATGAAAAATGAGAGGAAGTGTATTTAAACAAACGAACTCAAATCATCAACTTACGGAAATTTGTACTGGTGAGATGCTCAAAGTTTATAAAGTTTACTTATAAACATGCTTTATTAATTAATTTTCTTGAGCTCTTTTATTCATGAGGTCGTTGTCTTTTCATAACAGTATATAGATTACAGAAAAAAATGTTCATCTGTCTTTATGGTGACCTCAGTGCTTCGGCTACACTATGTTAGCTGATAGTTTTGCACAGTAGTGCTGAAAGATGCTCTCAGGCCATTCTTATTCAGTGAAGCCACTGGTTTATTGTGTATGTCATTTTTGTTGTAAAATTTGTTCTGTTTGTTGGGGCAAAGACCTTTATTTTCTTATTTCTATGGGTTATTATTATTATTATTATTATCATTATTATTTTGCCACAGGTCAGACATGCAAAACACAGTTCTTACTTTTAAAGGGAAAGGACATAAAGCCAAATGGCAAGAACCAAAATCTAAGTAAAAAACTACTTTTGAAATTAAGCACACATTCCAGTATAATGAACCATATAATTAATCTAAGAGCAAAATGATAAAGTCCTTAATTGTACATATAGTCAACTGGTTCTTTGTCGATTTGGTTACTAACTCAACTGTTTCATCTAATACTCTGAGTTAATGAGGGATCTCATATTCCAACAAGATGAACATTACAGGATTTGTGCCTTAAGCCCAAGGTTCTTGTAAGCCTGGATAGCAAGTCCAAGTAGTGATTAGAGAAGTGTGTCTGTGCGTGTGTGTGTATGGAGATATGTGTGTGTGAATGTACATATGTATGTATATATACACACGTGTGTATATACATATTATATATATACAATGGTCTTTTATATATTTACATGAATCTACCACATAATGGTTATACAAATACTATGTAAGGGCAAAAACTGACACTTTAATTCTGTCCTCAGAGTCACAAAAGACAACTTGTATAATCGAGTGGAATACAAAATAGCTAAGACCTGAAGTACAATAAAACTATTAGAGAAATATTGAAAGATTGCTTAAGGAAGAGGTCTTATAAGTAGAGTTTCCATAGGTAGAAGCTACGGTTAGGATATTCTTTACAGATAGTATGATAAAAGGAAAATTATAAGGATTTCTTCAGAGAATAGTGAATATAACAGCTTGCCTAGGTTGATGAAAACTGAGATATGAGGCTAGGAATTTAGAAGTAAACCAGGGTCATTTTATTCACGTGACATGTGACATGATCAGGCAGTCATCTAAAAGATTTTTAGCTGAGGAAGGTCACTATCAAATCAGTATTTGAGGTCCCAGGGTGCTAGATAGAGGGAGCAAGAGGAGCGTCATACGGAAGGCATTGACGATAATATAATAGCCTGGAAATCCACAAATGAGAGTTCACCTCTGATGTACGTTGGCAACTAGGAATAGGGAGAAAGGATGTTTGTGGGAGCTTGAAGAAGAAAAACTGATGATATCTTTGTCATGGGACATGAAGAGGAAAGCTCAACGATATCACCAGGCTTCGAAACATGGCGGAGGGAAGAGTGGCAGATTATTAAGAAAACATAGAAACCAGAAATAGAAGCTGGATCTGTTCAGGATGGAAAAGGGAAAAGGATGATAGGAATAATGAATTGGAAAGCTAAATTATTATATGTCATAATTTCAGAAAGATTTTATTCAAAATTATTATTTGCTTTTCTACACTGATTTCTTGATTCCAAAAGTTGTGCAAAATTACTCTACCATTGTTTCTAATCACCTAAACATCTGTGAGAATGTTTATAAGTGAGAAATGAATCAGTAGGATGATATTGACAGCTGTCTCTGTAGCCTGTTATTATTTGACTATGTTCTACAACTTCATTAGTTCCACTGAAAGGATATTTTGAAATGAAGTGATTTAATGGTTCAGCTGAACATATAGCAGTTTGCATAAATTATACAAAATCCATTTATGTAACAGTGTACTAGAAATAGTACAATAGTGTCATTGTTAATTTATCTGTATTAGTGCCAGCAAAATATATTCCTGTGTCATGCGTCGTGAAGGAATCAATCTGGCTCAAAATTGTGTGGTGTATTCTTTCTTTCTCTTTGAGATACACTTTGTTCCTAAGTATCTCCTCGCATCCAGAAGATAGCAAGGGGAATTCTGAATTGGTTTCAAAGGGAGACTCTGGTCTGCAACATTACACAAGTAGATAGCTTTTCCACTTTGCAAAAGGGATGGCTGTGGTGCGTAGATGGGTGTATCACCGTCCATTTCCGTCACCTCAAATAAATTCACAGGAAGTAACAGGCAATCCCTGAGCACAAGAGCAAAATGGTGGGAAATGCCTTCTCTTAGATAGAAATATTATTGGAATGATGTTCTATAATTTGTGCTAATACATTTATATAATAATAGATATGTTGTATATATACAGGGAGCATATATAGGATAGATGTATCATTCTGACTTTGGCAAGCATGTTTTTATAGCAAATTGAACGTTAATTTTTATTTGTCTCATACATTTTATTTTCTAAAACATCAACCTAAACCATTGAGTTTGAAGTGTATTTTTTAACTGGGCCCCATTTATAAAATAATTGATTTTCACAGCATTTGGAATTTCAGTATGTTTAAATTCATATTATGGGAAGATCATCAGGCTTATTATATCTGTATAAGTATCAGTGTAGGCTAATATGTTTTATTATAGAAGAAAAAAAGAAAAACAAATGATTAACATTCTTCTGTTTTCTTAAAACAAAGCAAAAAATATAAAGCAAAACAAAAAATATACACACACAAAACTATCATTTATGAACTATTCAGGAAAACATAACAGTTAAAAGCAATTCTCTCCCTACAGTCACTCTTATATTACCATTCCAGTGGGAAATGTCCCTACGTAGTTCCTTTAAACTATTCCCTATATGTCTGTTTATCCAGCTCAGAAGATATTTTCAATTTCTGAAACCGAATTAAATTTAGTCTATTTGTTTCAGAAGTTTCCAACAAAGTATAGGAGGGAAAGACGAATTAAGCTTACTTGAACATATGCAATGAAATGTACTGAATATTTTACATGTGTAAATTCATCCAATCCTCCCAAAACCTGTGAGGTAATTTTTTCCATTATCATTTAATAGATGAAAAAAATGTAAATAACTATTAGCACAAGAGCTGAGATTCAACTGCAGGCAAACTCCAGTCTAATCAGAGTAGTATTTGCTTAACACACTCAGCCTCTGTAGTATTTAAACTTACTCTTATCTTCTCTTACTCTTTTCATGATTATGATAGGTTGAGCGATGATAATGCTCCAGTAGCTACAATGGCACCAAAATTCCAGATTGTTCCTTTTCAAATACTACTTTCTCCAGAGAATATTCATTGGGACGTTGGATTTGTTTTTCATCACCTGTCTGTTCACGCTGTTTCACACTGTAATAACTGGGTCCTGTGCCCCAAAAATTGACCAGGCAAATAATGCATAGAACTCTAATTCATTTAACAAATAAAATTCCTGGGGATCTCGGAGATTAGGGGTACACCCCCCATTTCTAGGCAGGTTAAGAGGGAACAATTAAGAGGAATTTGTTCTCTTTTATTGTAGCCTGAATGATTTCTGGCTGGCTGGAGAGAGCTGGAAGAATCCATGGCTTTCCGTGTGGCTACTGCTATCATTAACATGTATCAGGAATAGCTCATAAGAAGAAACTCAGGAAGATAAAAATAATTCATGCAGTGTTATTAATATTTAATTTGTGTATTAGTATACCGCCAAAGAAATGTCCAATAATCATGGGATTCAGGAGAGAGGTCCTGAGTAGAAAAAACCATCTGTAGGCATCCTCATATAGTTAATTATAAAAGAATCAGAGAATATAAGGTGAGAAAAGATAACCTAGGGTAAAATTTCTAATCTGATCATTTGAACTCCCAGTTGCAAATAAAATAAAGGCCGGTGTTCAAACCCCTTTGCATGATACCTAGGGTCTCTCACATCTGTTTGTCTTCCAATCTCTTGTGGCTCTCCTCCTCCTTGTATAACTTACATTCTAGTCTGAGAATTAGTGCCTTTCCCTGAAGAGGCATATCCTTGTATATGATATTCCCTTTACCTTTAGTAGCTATTCATTTATTTGTACTTGGAATCGCTTCCTTCTCTTTCAAATTGCAGATAAAGTACCATCACTCCTGAAAATTCTTCCTGGACCCATCAGTTAGAAACCTTTTCCACCTTTTGTCTTAATGTCTTATTTCTTATGCTTTTATAGAAACACTCACCATACTGTAAATCCTTACATATATACAATATCTCACATAACTAAAACATGGACCACCCCAGGGTAAATATTGTTCAAGGGATTTATAAATAACTAAAATGAGCGATGGTAATTGATGGACCTTCAATCAATTCAATGCAAGAGAACAATTTCCTTAGTTTATGCCACCTTTGAGCTATGACCTAGCTTCCTAGATTTGAGTAAGTCACTTCACCTCTTTGAATTGCAAGTAATCCAATTTTGAAATAAAGGGGTTAGTATAAATGTTACTTGATGTCCTTTAACATTAAAAATTCTATAATTCCACTGATGTTTTTCCTCTTGGATAATTATTCCATGGACCGGCAACAGTCATTTCATAACCAGAAGCAATAGAAAGGCAAACAATTATTAGAATTCTTTCTTGTGTAAGACAAGATCTTGAAAGAATTGACCCATATTGTTGAAAGCACCGTTTTGTAATAAAAGCATCAAAATGAGATAATCATGTCTAGCACGTCTATAGAAGTCCAGCTAGGCAGAAATTGTCATCATGTCAAATAACACAGAGTTAGCATTTGCAAAAGAGAAATTAGGTGAAAGAATTTTCTCATAATTTTGCCCTAAACAGAAGGAATATTTGCTAAAAATGTATTGAATCTTATGAGTCTAGAGAAATATCATTAAAATCACTTTTTATCTCCTCTCTCTCCTCAACTGAGGGATAATATTAATTTATGCTATTCTAGGTCTAAACACAGGCTTTGAAAAAGGCAAAACAAGGATCAGAGCGGAGGGGAAAATTCTGACTGAAGTAGAATATGAAATAATCTCTGAGGAATAATCAAAAGGTCAAGTTTTCAGTCTGACTCTCTCACTAAAGAAGCTTATAAGAAAAAAATTATTGAAAGTTTAATCTGAATAAGAAGTAAACCAACTGTGTTTTCATTAATTATGGTATTAGAGGAGACTTAAAATGCTCCAAAGATATATATATATTTTTGGTGAGGAAGATTGGCCCGGAGCTAACACATGTTGCCAATCTTCCTCTTTTTGCTTGAGGAAGAGTGGCCCTGAGCTAACATCTGTGCCAATCTTCCTCTATTTTGTAACGGGACACTGCCACACCATGACTTGACGAGTGGTGTGTAGGTCCCCGCTCAGGATCCAAATCCATGAACCCCAGGTCGCCGAAGAGGGGCATGTGAACTTAATCACTGTACCCAGGCTGGTCCCAGAAAATGCTCTGAATATTTTTAAAGATACTATGTTGAAGAAAAACTTCTTTATCTTCACCTTAAAAAAATTACAATATCTTGATGTCGAAACAGTTTTGTGGAAGATCATAATATTCTTTTCAACACATTTCTCTATAGTCTTTATAGTTATATTTATTATTTGAAGTTTTACACAAGCAAACCCCATATATAGAGACATGATTTTGAAAGTAATGGACTTTGAGATCCTCCAAATATCTCTTCTTTTATTTTTATCAAAAATATTACCAGTTAATTAATAGTAAAATATTAACTTTTAAACATGTTTCCTATTTTCAAAATGAAGATATTTCACAATTTTAGTCATATTCCTATTGAAACAATACTCTTCTATCATGACCTAAAGGCATAGTGTGTTAGATTTGATTCAGATGAATTGACCGCCTTTAGTGGGTATGGAAAGTATTTCTCACAGATACTTTCTTTCAAAGCCTCCTTTCCTTTCTTGTAAGGGCCCTTAATAAGAGTGAGTCCCTTCTAGTTAGTAAGAAAATAGCAGAAATTTCATGGCATAATTTTTAGTCTTCCATATAGGCTTAGCATGGCTTATCACCACATTTGAATCAAAAGATTCTGATCTGTGGAGTTTACTGCTGCATTGTTGATGGTGCTGAAGTCTCAGGCCAAATAAATAATCCCTACAGGCCAGCATGTGGGCTTTCTAGAAGTGACACATATACTTAAGTAGCTATGATAAAATCAGCCTGTTAATTAGTGCAAAGGAAGTCCAGTTTGACCTGATTTCCCTGCCAAGCAACCGTACCTACAATCCCCTTGATGGCCAGAGGACTTTGTCCATCCAACTTTTAAGTCTTTGATGAGTTCATTCTGAATATTGATATACATTGGCAAGAAGCAATGCTCAAAGAAAACATGTGGGTTGTAAATTTTATTAGGAAAAATGTAAGAATAGCAGAAATTGTTAATGCACATAAAAATACAGTTTGTGAAAGATAATTTATATAAATGTGAGACACTAGTGATAATATAATAAATGACTAAATTACAGTTTAGGACGTAGGAAAACCTCACCTTCTTCCATCAGCAGCTCCATTTTGATTTCAGAAATGTGTTTTTTTCTACTCCTAGTTCCTAGGATTCCATGAAATAGACTTCATACCCAGGCCCTCTGTCACATTGCCTTGGCAGGAATGATTGTTTCAAGGATGGGCACATGACCAATCATAGGTCATGAGACTCAGTTTATCGATTATTGCTGGAGCTGTGGGAGCAGGTTTTCTCTTTTGCCCTCTTCAATACAGAGCATATCCACTTTATAATCATAAATAATTGATTCCTCTGAGAATGAGGCCAACATGATAAGGAGGGAAATAGAAGTTGATCAAGAGACGGACAAACCTAGGCCCTATTGACATTGTTTCATCTCTTACTAAATTAGGCGAAACCTAAAGCTAGCTCTAGCTTTGGATGTTTCCAAATTTACATGAACCAAAAAATTCCAAAAGCCTAATTTTTAAAACAAAAGTTTGGGTTGGAGTTTTTAGTCGGTAACAAGCAAAAAAGTCTTAATGGATGTGAGAAGAGACTCAATTTGAGTGTTCAGGTACCAGAGACAAAAGTCAGAGTCAAATAGTTCAAGAAAATGATAATGATAATCATATTTTTCCTTATTGTTTTTCTAGGAATTAGAATAGTAGAAAACACTCTGCAAATGGTGTCTGATGGTGACATTGAGGCTGCCCAAGCAGCGTGAAAGAGTGGAGAGGACACTGGAACTTCAGGAGACAGTGAAAGATGGGTGGCTTGGTCCAAGGATGCTGGGGACAGAGAGACAGCTCAAATCATAGCTTTGGAGTTTAGTAGCTGTGTAGTCTCAAGCAAGTGATTCTCCATTCTTAAGCCCTAGTTTCCTTGATTGTAAAAGAAAGAGGGAGTAAAATAATAGGCGCTGCATAAGTCAGTTAATTAATGCAACAATTAATGCAAATCTCTTGCACAATGCCTGGCAATATTAAGCTCTCAGATAAATTGTAACAACTATTATTGTCATTACACAACCCAAATGTGAGTCTAATCATTGTCATTTACTTTGTGTTAACGGTAAGCTTATTTAGATTTTCTAAACTCAAGAATTTTGATCTGTCAAGTAGGGGTGACAATTTTTGCCACATCTACTCCATAGAATTGTTGTCTTCCAGTGAGAAAATGTAAGAGTCACTTAGTAGCCATTTGCGAAACTGAGGCAGAATTAAGGTGTCTTAACAAACCTCAGATTTTAGACATTCTGAAATAGTCTGTGACAGGAAAATATCTTCCTGAAACTCCTAAGGATAATCTGTCCCATTCTATTGAATCAGAGTCTTCCAAGGTGAAAGGCCAGGCATATAAAATCTGCAAAATCTCCACAGGTATTTCTGAAGCCCATGAAAGTCGCAAGATTGATGCTTTTTTTGTGCAGTGATTCTGAACGGTGGCTGCTCATTGGAATCACCCGGGGACCTTTACAAACTACTGATGCCTAGAATCCAGCCCAGAGCCATTTCATCAGAATCTGTGGCAGGAAAGCTGAGAGAATCAGCAGTTATAAAGGTTGACTAGGTGATTCTCATCCATGATTGAGGACGGTTGCGTTCAGGAAAAGGGACCCTAAATACATTTATTGAGATTACCGTGTGTGCAAAGCATGGTGCTAGAGGTTGGTATATATTATTTAAGCTTCATTTTAAATTAACTATATAAAATAGGTCTTAGTTCTGTATTCTGTAGTTAGGACCTTGTTCACACAGGTCAGGCGGCCTGTTCAAAAGATAGAGGTCATACGTGGTAAAGTGGTCATCTCTTTCTCAGCTCCAAAGCCTGTCCTTTTTTACGTTGCTTCTCCATTGGTTTGAAAGTGCCTGTCACCTGAAGTCTGTAAAGGACATATAATTTAAAAAGTTAAAATTAGTTGTTGCTCTTGAAATCCACGCTTAATTTATGTTTGTTTTACCTTTCATAGCATCGAGTGTTTTTCAAAGCTAAATGGAGATAGTTTCGGGGTTTAAAACTAATCTGTAATCATAAAAACTCAAGCACATTGCATTGACAATTGCTATTTCTGTATTCCAAAGAGAAACACAAGTTTTGAAAAGTCGCTGAAAGAAGCCTTCAAAACTTAAACCCCTCAGGAATATTGAGAACTATTCTAACAGCTTTAAAATAAGTAGATTCTTGTCAGATATTGGACAATGCACATGAAATGGTTACTTGTTAGGAAGAAAATTAAGGAATTTAGAAAGTGAATGATAAGCCACTGCATTACCTTAGGGAAAAGAAAGTAAATTTTTACTTTAATAGTCTCCTAAAGGGAACAGTGTATCTGATACTTCAAAAGGCGCCACTACTTGAATATCTTGAAAAAGTAAGAGAAATTGCATAAAGGTTCAACAATAGATTCCTGCAATTTTTTAAACATGAATTAAAAAACCCAGTGGGAATGGGAGTGGGGTGGAGGAGGAAGTCAGTTTTGAAAGCCTGAGCGAAAGTGAACACTGTGAGGAGTTACAGAAAGTTTCACACACACTTTGTCAGTTTTTTTCACAAACCAGTGGGTTCAAACTTCACATTCACACTGCTGCAATACGAACGGTGTGTCTATTAATACTGTCTGCTGACCTCAGAGACTGTACTTGCCAGCTTGAGCTGATACCTATAATGCAGGAAAATTGAAACCATAGAATTCACACGGTAAATTTCTGGCAAGGTAGTTCCTAAGCAAAGTTTTAGAGGTCAGAGTCATCTCAACTCTCTCTGTAAATTGATAACAACTTGGAGGTGCAGGCCTGGAGATGTTTTCTGACTCATGGTCAAAAGCATTTAATGAAAAATGTATCTCTTTCAAAAGAAAAAGATTGAGAGGAAAGTGACATGGAAAAATTCCAAACTATTGGCCTATATTTGAAATACAACTTGAAAAAAATATAACAGAGTAGAGCTTATTTATATAAAGTAATGAACTTTCACTTGGTCTATGATTCTAGTACTGACAATTAGCATATCAACAGTTAGAGTAAGGCTTGTCAATCGTTAGCATATCCTGGTAAATATTGCTAACATATTCATTTAGTCTATAAGGAAAGTAAGAATGAATGTTTTATGTTTATAAATATTTTATCACGTGTGGCTGCCATGATGGTGTTTAGTTGCACTTTGGTTTTGGTCCAATAAAAAGATTTATTGAAAATTTTATGCTAACAATGACATGAGGTAAATCAGTGGATCTCAAACTTGAGTGTGCATTAGAATAATTTGGAAGGCTTATTAAATTATGGATTGCTGGGCTCCACCTCTACAACTTCTGTTTTACTAGGTCCAGGTTGGGGTCAGAGAGTTTACGTTCCCAACAAACGCCCAGTTGATGCTGGTGTTACTGGTCCAGGCGTCACACTCTGAGTGTCACTGCTGTAAATAAAGGGACATTTGAAGGAAAGCTAATAACAATAAGAGAAACAATAGTTCCCACTTTTGGGAACTTACTCTGCAGTTGGCCTTGAACTCATTTAAACTTCACAGTTGAGGAAGAGCAGAAGGATTAAGAGACTTTCTCACAGTGAGATTAACAATAAAGTGCAAGACAGGACTTGAATCCAGTTTGTCCAATTCTAAAACCTTAGAATCTAAACAAAAGACCCACAATAATACAATAATTGTTAATAATTAGCTTGTTGATACAGATTTCCTTTGCATCTCTAAAAATGGAGTTGTTAAACATGGAAAGTATACAACATCAATGTTTATGACATGTTAAACACTATTCCATTACGTATTTAATATTAGTCAATTCTCAACAAATGAATCAAGAAACTATAGAGCAGTGGCTGGAAATCACATCCATAAACAGACTTCAATGTAATTTCACTCAAATTCTTTTTATAACACCAAAAGCAGTTATTGAGGGAATAGAAAGTGAAGAAAAATGACACTAAACCTAAGCCTAATGAACGAAGTCTAACTGACTATTCGAT
Source organism: Equus caballus (assembly GCF_041296265.1). Lineage (NCBI taxonomy): Eukaryota > Metazoa > Chordata > Mammalia > Perissodactyla > Equidae > Equus > Equus caballus. The sequence goes on along the minus strand of NC_091698.1, from coordinate 42,441,357 downwards.
AATGGTACCTGGATGCAAGTGACATGAATAAGAAGGGAGAGCTGGATGAGAGTTAATAAATGAAATAATCTGGGTTCCAGATCATATCATAGTCCAGACTGACTTCAGGAAATAGGGAACCAAGAAAAAGAATATAGTAATTTCCTTTATAATTCCCCCACATTTTTCCCCGACACATGGACACAGAGGAAAACCAAGTTGAAAACTGACAGTGACCATTCTCTACCCTCTTAGTACCATCCTGTAAAGGAAAGTGAGAGCTTCTTTTTCCTTGAAACTTGCAGGAGAATATTGATGACAACACACTCTGAATCTTTTAGTTCTTCTAAAACTCATGTGTCTGAAGTATGAGAAGATCAGGGGCCAGCCCCGTGGCTAAGTGGTTAAAGTTCTGTGTGCTCCACTTCAGCGGCCTGGATCCCAGGGTTCGGGTCCCAGGTTCAGACCTACTCCACTCATCAGCCATGCTGTGGAGGTATCCCACATACAAAGTGGAGGAAGATTGGCACAGATGTTAGCTCAGGGCTAATCTTCCTCAAATAAAAAAAAAATACCGGAGGATTGGCAACAAATTTTAGCTCAGGGTAAATCATCCTCACAAAGAGTCAGAAGATCAGGAAGTTAGGATAAAAGAGGGCTAAAGGAAGCCTTTTAGATCCTGAAACTGGATGGGTGTTGTGCACATTCCCTCTTTGTACCTCTGAGAAAAGTATCCAGTCACCACATGAGGTAGAAAGTAATCTACACCGAGGACCCCCGACTCTTCCCATATCTGTTTAAAAAAATTGAGCATGCACAGGTTTTGCTTCATTCTACAATGAAGAAAGATACAGACACACACATACACACACGGTACAGTTGAAATGGAATAGGAGAGAACAACTCCAGCTCTCCACAAATTGATGTTTATAATACGGTTGGCAGTTCAAATCAATACATAAAATCTTTTTTATTTCATAAATAGCTTGGGAGTCATTTGGCTAAATATGTGACCAAAAAAAATTAAGGTAGATTCTTGCTCACATGCCTACTTAGATTGTAGATTAATTACATATTTGAATATTGCTAAATAAAAAATACTATAAGAAAATCAAAGTGACTACTTATATAATTTAGGGACAGGCAAACTTTAAAGCATGATACTATGGAGATAAAATACAAGGACAATTTGATAGATTTTTTCCTTTACAGTATAACGTTCAGATCAATAAATCAAAACCAGCAAAAATATTAACAATAAATGTGGGAAAATATTAAGAAAAATAAAAGGGTAAAGATTGATATCTTTATCTCAGAGACCTATGTTTAAAATCAATTAGAAATATGAGAACAAGCCAATAGAAATATGGGCAAAGAGTGTGAACACACAATTCAAGTTCATCAATAAAAGTGACAAATGGTTAATAAACATATAAAACCGTCTTCAATCTGTGCAGTCATGAAAGAAATGCAGATTAAACAATGATAAACTCTATTTAATTACTATCTATTGGCCCAGGCTGAAAATAATAAAACTCAGAGAATGGATATTTTTTTCCACTTGTGATGGAAATATAAATTGTCATGGCTTTTTATACGACAATTGGCAACACATCAATTTTTGAATCTGCATATCTATTCATTCAGTAATTTAACTTCTAGGCATTTATCCTAAGAGTTTAATTATTCTAGGAACAAAGATTTAACTACAAGAAAATGTATTGATCACTATTTAAAATGAGGAAAATGAGAAAATAATTTATTCCAAATAAGTATATTGCTTTGTGTGCATCCATAAAATGTTATTTCACATAACAATTAAAATATTGTTATAGGAGAGTATTTAATGAATGGCAACATATTTCCTTTACATAGTTAACTAAAAAGGAAAATCTCAAAACAGTATGTACAATATTTCTCATTTGTATACAAACAAATATGCAGTTGATTCAAGATGGCAGACTTCATCTTTGAATTAATCACCTCAGCCTCCTAAAATCCCTTAAAATTATAATAAAGAAATAAAAAGCCAGGGGGCTGGCTTGGTGGTGCAGCAGTTAAGTTCACACATTCCACTTTGGCAGCCTGGGGTTCTCCTGTTCGAATCCTGTGTGTGGCCCTACACACCACTTATCAAGCCATGCTGTGGCAGGCGTCCCACATATAAAGTAAAGGAAGATGGGCATGGATATTAGCTCAGGGCCAATCTTCCTCAGCAAAAAGAGGAGGATTGGCAGCCAATGTTAGCTCGGGGCTAATCTCCCTCAGAAAAAACAAAAGAAAAAAGAAAAGAAATAAAAGGCCTAAATCAAGAATCAACAGTATTAAATACCTTAGTGAAAGAAGGAAAGTAGATAGAAGACATTGGTGAAACACTGTGTAAAACCATTAAGCATGTCATATGCCTGGACTGGGCTATTGTGGAGGAGAGATCGAATGATTTAGAATAGGAAGCCCAGAACTAGGAGGGGTAGGTAGGAAAGAAATTTGGAATAAATAATAGGACTCGCCATGGAGGTAACAAAAGGTCTACATATGGTATAAGCCATCTCCCACTTTTCCCCCTCCGCCACACACTCAATGGCCTATAACGAGACATTTTTTCCTGAGTAAAAGTTAGAAGTTTCTGCTCTAAAAGTTGAGCAAATGGTCTAGGGTTCATTTTGGCACCCAAGAGTAAAACCACCACTCCTACTGGTCTTTACGAATGCCAAGCATTAAGTTCTGCCTCCACGATTAGCCCTAAAGCGAAGATTTTCAGGTATCAAGTTTCCCCAAAGGACTGCCTTGGTCATTTTTCTATCCTCTCATTCTTAGATACAAGTGGGAAAACAACAAAAAGGATAGCTGAAAAGTTTAGACATTTGAGAAAAGCTTCCATCATGAAAAAGAAACAAAAGCCAAACAAGATGAGGGAATAAAAGACTAAAACTTCTTGAATATGTAAGATAATTCATAGGACAGAAGAAAGCTGAAAACTTCTAGCCAGTTGTTTTTTTTTAAAGTCAAGATATTTCACCCATCTACCCAAATCAAGATCAATTAAATTAAAAAGTATCAATTAAGGAAAAAGAAAGATCTTCTGGAGATCTCTATACATAATTTTAAATAAAGTTGAAAACGTCATTTGGATTTTATTTTCACAAACTCAGCCCCAAGGCTAAGAAGAGATTCTTCCACAGCTGCAGAAGAAGTATTTGGTTCTCTCTATGACTCTTGAGCTCCAAATTCGGGGCCCCGAGCTTACCATTTTTAACTCCAAGTCTGCGACATAGTCAAAAGTTGCTAATCCAACCCACAGTTCATGTACTCTGTATTTTATCTCTGCAAAAGCTATAAAGTCTCCTAAAAACTTGCCTTTTATAGACACTTGGTCTCTAAAGACTTGCCTTTTATAGACACTTGATTTGATCTAGAGAAGGGGGGGTTAAATTATAGGGAACAAAAATACAGTGATTAAAATCACTTTTTCTGCATTGAGTAATAATTATAGTATGGCAGCACTGTTGATTGATCGCTAAAATCTACTCTCCCTTCTTCCATAGTAATAGAGACGTGGTTGAACACAGGGCTGCTCAGAGCAGCTAGAAAATACATTTCCCAGCCTTCCTTGCAACTAGGCATGGCCACGTCCCTCAGTTCTCACTCATGGACTGCGTGAAGTGTTATTTGTTACTTTAGACCTGGGCCCTAAGTCACTGGTGACTAGTTCTTTGTATCCCCTGCCAGAGTTTGTTGTTAATGGTTGAATTTTTTATCCTGGTCTTATTTTATAGTTTATAGAATTTCCTTATGTTTTCTGGCACAAAGATGGAACCTAGCACCAGTTTTCAGTGATATAAGTTTTTCTCAATTGTAACCCTCCTTTGACCATTTTAAGAGAAAAATATTGGAGAAAAGTATTGAAAAGCACAGATTCAAATGAATAGGTTTTAACCATAGGTTTACTTTTAGGAATCCATCTAAAGTGCCAAAAAGATTTGTGGTCCACACAAATTGAAAATATTCTGAGTTCAATTATAAGAATTATTTATATATGTATATCACATGATTTATTAAATTAACTTAAAATTATTTAAAAAATAAATGGTATTATATATTTGGCATATGTGTACTTATATGTATGTGCATGTATATGTGTGCATATATGTATATATGTATATATGTATAAAACCTGAAGGAAAGTACACAAAATTAGTATTATATAAAAACCAATTATAAGTGATTTTTATTTTCTTTGGTATGCTTATCTCCATTTTCCAAGATATTTTCAATTAATTTGCACTTATGTGAACTGAAAAAAATTAAAAGAGTAATTCAGATGTTATTAGCCTATCTGTGGTAATTAAGAAAATTTTTTGTGAGGCATTGATATCCATAGATTTGTTTCTCATTCAAAGAACCTAGTTTTAGCAAAAGATAAGATGAAAACCAATTTAAATTAAACTAATTAGCTCAGACTAACAGATTAATTTATTTTTGAAAATTAAAACTCTTCTTAAATGGAGGTATTTTCAGGAGTGATACAGAAACAAAAAAACTCAAGGGAGAGAGTGAAAAAAGATCTTGCAAAGCCACAGTTAAAACACTGTTCATTTTATGGGATTTAAGCTCATAAATTACTACTATTACTTGAATTACACTTAGTTTTACTTGTCTCCAGACACTTACAAACAGACACTATTAATTTGCTTTTCTTCTTACATAGTTCATGTTGGGGAATGTAGGCTTGTCTGTTTTAGGCAAACCTAACTAACCAAGCAAAGTCGCTAAACCCTGAAGAGCAAATTACAATGAACAATGTGCTAACTGGGAGTAATGATGGAGTCACACACCTTGCCTTGTGAGAGGAGTTATAGCAACAGAGTATAAACGCCAGATGAAAGTAGCCCATGTAATGAAGGACACATGGCTGAAAAAAGAGGAAGATGCTTAGGAAGCAAACAGAAAGCAACTTTGGGAAGATATTTTATTCAATAATATTTATCTGGGACTTTTTTTCATACGAAGTTTCTGTCTACTTTGAAAATGCAAACTTATTCCTTTCTGAACAATTTCATGTGATAGCATGTAAACCTCTAGCAAAATTCCACCGTGTGGATTTGATGACAACTTTATTTGTCCCTCTCTTACCTATGTTTCTTCTATGCGTGGCCAGTAGGTTTAGTTAGCCATCCTGAATAGGTGCTTAAGTGATGGATAAAGGTGGATAAAGATGTGAGACCTCCTCATCTCATCCTTATGAGATCCTGTTTCCATGGGCTCTGTCGCCTAAGCTCATAGATCTGTCCTAAACACATGCATGGAATATCTAAAAGCCCATCCTCAGATACGTGTTTACCCAAAGTCTATTCAGTTTTCACCTAGTAGTTTTGCTTCATTGTTTGTAGATTTTCTGACCCTTGATCTTACACGTCAACTCTGGGTACATAGCTCAGGTCTTCATTGAATATACAACTTATTTAGACCAGATTTTGCTTCTCACCCCCAGCCCTTAGCACTCTTTCTTTCTCTCTTAAATATTATCTTGTTCTCAATGACTGGATCCATGAATTCACAGTTGCAAGTAAAATACACTTCTACTACCATTTATCAGTTAAGCCAGCCTGCCTTGCCTCCTTTCCATGGAAGAGAAAAGGAGGACCTCCTAATTTCAGTTTCCCCTACCTTATTAATAAAGGAGCATCATTCAATATCACAAATGATGATGGCTTAGAAATCTTCACACAGAATTGCATACAGTTCCCTGCCATAAATCCCTTCTTGTGTACAGGTCATAGTCCAGCATATACTTAATTTGGATATAGCACAATACTTGTTTTGTGACTTCCCATCCTTCTATTTGATCATGACCCACTTGTGAATACTGATCCATTCTCTCTTGATCTCTCATCCATGCTTTGGAAATTGCCTTTAAGACAATCTCATGTGATTTTTCTGTTTTAAGTACTGCCACCTAATAGTGGTGGTAATTCAATTCCAAGTTTTGTGAGTCTCCCGAGATTCACAGAATAATGAGATCTTTCTCTTCACATTCTCCTAAACCCAGCCCTCTTTGATAGGCCATGCAACCTCCCTTTTCAAATATTCTCTACATAAGGTGGGCTCTTTTCCACGTTGAGCCAAAATCTGCCTCACTTTTACCTAAATATGAGATAGAAAGCAATAGCATTTAGAGAAGGAAAGGACATGTGAAGGTTTTAAAGCACGATGAGAACTATATCCCCATCCCTTGAATCTGGGTGGCCTCTTTGACAGCTTCAAACAATAGATAATGGAGAAGAGACACTCTGTGATTTTCAGGGTTGATCATAAAAGACCATAAAGTTTCTGCCCTGTTCACCAGAGCATTCACTCTTGAAGCCTAGAGTTGCCATGTTAGAAGTTTTGCTACCCTGAGGCCACTATGCTGGAGAGGCCACATATAGCCACCATGGTTGACAGTATAGCTGAGTTGATCTTTCTGCCATTCCACTCTAGGCACCAGACCCATCAGTAAATAAACTTTCTTGAAAGTGGCTCCACTAGCCCACTAGTATTCTACCACTCACTCATTTGAGGCATTCTGAGCTATTCTAGTCATCTGTTATGAACTGAATGTTTGTGTCCTCCCAAAGTTCCTATGTTGAAATCTAATCCCCAGTGTGATGGTATTTGAAAGTCGGAGTCTTTGGGAGGTAATTAAGACATGAGGGTGGAGCCTTCACAAATGGAATTAGTGCCCTTATAAGAAGAAGCCAGAAAGGTAGTTTTGCTTTCTGCCACAAGAGAATACTATAAGACATCAGCAGTCTACAAGCCAAAAGAGGGCTGTCACCAGAACCATGCTAGCACCCTGATCTCAGACTTCCAGCCTCCAGAACTGTGAGAAATAAGTTCCTGTTGTTATAAGACACTTGGTTTACAGCATTTTGATACAGCAGCCCCAAGTGACTAAGATACCGTCCCAGCTGACATTATGGAGAAGAGAGGAGCCCTTCCTGCTGTGCTTTTTCTGAATCCTGACCCACAGGACCCATGAGCATAATAAAATGTTTGTTGTGTTAGACGACTAAGTTTTGGGGTGGCTTGTTGTGCTGCAATAGATAAATGGAATAGGAAAGTTAGAGCATATCTTACTTCCCCATCTCATCTTACAGAAGATGAAATTAGTATTTGTCTTAAGCTTTCACAATTCCTTGCCTATCCCTCATATGACATTTTATTTCCAAATCATTCTTTGTGCTAATTCTCCCTCTTCCCCTGCATGGATGACGTCTGATGAGTGACAAGCATAATGGGGGGCTATCACCTTCCTTGTTCTGGACCCTCCACCTCTACTGATGTTGATTAGGACTGAATTTCCTGTTTAGGCAGCCATATTGTTGTTCAACTAGCTGAGGAATCAACTAAAAGTCTCTAGGCCTCTTATAACACCTGTCAACTCCACTTTTTACCTTACTAAATGTCTTATTAGTTCCAAATCACTATTTCAGTCTGTTGAAATATTTTTGAATCCTGGTACTTTTATAAAGCGTATTCAACAATTTACAAGCTCAGTGTTACCTTCACATTAAAAAATAGTATCACAAGTTTTCTATCTCTTCATCTTAGTGGCTCTCTGTTTGCTCTTTATAGTTAGTCATGAATTTTACATCTCATTTATATAAGAAAAAAATCTTTGAACACAGCATAAGCAGCAACTGAACCGGCATGTAAGCATGTAATTGGAAATCTGTAACTGAAAATTCCTCATGTTATTCCGTTTATTCTTTGCAGCAATATGATGAGGAAGGTATCATTACAGATGGGGAAATGGAAGTTCATGGAGATTAAGAAAATACTGCAAGGTTGTGATTTAAACACAAATGTGTCTCCCTCCCCTACCACCGCCCTCCCCCGTGTATCACAGCTCTAGAAATAGGAAACTCAGAAGAGAGCAGTGATGGCTACACACAGCACCTCACTCATTAAATCAAAACTCACTCAAGGTAATTGGCTGCCGTCCTCTCTGGAATTTGGCTGTACATTTTCTCTGGGAAACTGCTAAGAAGGTTGAGAACAAAAGTTATTTTCAGTCATGGCAACAAAGCTAAACACATTTTATATAAATAACTCGGAAGGACTTGCTCCAGGAAAATATATTTGGCAGGGAAAATAACTTATTCTAAAAAAAAATAACATACTACTTAGTTAATTATGAAAGAATGACTTTGAAAAGAGGGAAGGATAAGAAGTTAATGCTTCAGTCCTGTTGGTGATATGCCGCAGTGTGTGATGAAGCAGAAATGTTATTCAGGCCAGGAATACGAGCATAGTCCTGGAAATAAGACATAAAACCATTAAATGTCAAAAGTCATTATCCCTATTCTCCAAATTTGCTTCTTCCTTTGCATCCCTGATTCCCTGATGTTGACTAATCACATCTTCACTCACATAGTCACCTAGAAAGAAACACAGGCATAAAACCTGAATTTCTCCCTCTCCTCTCTTTACTTTTTTAACTAATTACCAAATCATTTTGATTCTACTTGCTAAAATAAATACACTGTCTCCTTTCCAAATTTACTGCTACTACCTAAAATCACGTTAGCTTTACCTCTCCTCTCCTCAACAGTAATAATCGCAAATCTTCTTCTTCCAATTTCTCCCCACCCCAATCCAGGTTCTGGGCTGCCATGACAATTTTCTGAAACAAAAATCACTCATTTTAACATTTATCAAGACTTTACATTGTGGCATGCACCAGGCCACATGCTGGTATAAAAGCTCCCACTCTCCAAAAGCTAATAATCTGGTGGCTATTCAGAGGAGTATGTCATTACAACATGAAAGTTAATAATGTAGAGATAAGTATAAGATGACATAGAAACACACGGGAGTGAAACAGGATGTATTCTTGGGAGAATCACCCCATGTTAAATTCTAAATGACGCCCTTACGCCAACTTTAACCGACAGGATACAGTCCAGATTCCGTAATAGTTTGCAACTCCTTTCATAGATAAGTTGAAGCCTGTCAAACTTGTATTTCAAGTCTAGTTCAAGTCCATAAAAAACAGTGCTGGTTTTCGTCTGTATATTCTTCCACCAGCAGTGATTTAAACTAAAGGCATCAATTCCACTAAAAGCAACATCCAGCTATTTCATTGAATGTTTTAACTTCTCAATTTTGATTGCTAGAGGTGAAGTCTTAGGTCGGTCTCACAATTTTCAGCAGTGACAGCTTGAAGTTCACACATTGCTTGACTCATTCTCCCAAGATGAATGATCTGAGTGTGGTTCAATTTATTGTACGTGGCATTTATAGATGAGACCTTTAAAGTCCCCAAGACAAGGGAGTGCCTCTATTTTTAAAGGTTCTATGGCATTCCTTTTCATTCTGAATTTTTCCTTAGGTCTTCATTAATCCAGTTCCACATTGGCATTGTCTTTCTACTCCTTTTGACAATTTTGTCATAAAGTCAAGTAAATCTCTTCTCTGGTTAAAAAAGTGACAGCATATGGGAAGCCCTTGGGAAGAAAGATTATTTCTAGCCCATCTCCAACTTAACTAAAGGTTGTAGCTGCAGTGCAAAAAAGACATGACTTTAGAAGTAGACAGGTTTCTTGCCTCTATTTGCTGGCCTTGTGACCGACACTCTCTCTACTTGTTTTAAGCTCCTGTTTCCTCATCTGGAAAGTGGAAATAATATTGTAGCCCAGCTCTGACAGTCCTGGAATTTTCTTGAAACTTAATATTCTGTTAGACTATTAGAGTACATACTCTCCAACATAAAATGGCATTAAAAAATATATATATATATAATTACTACCTTCTTAATATTTCTACACATAAGTGACCAATGACCTGTTAGATTTTTTTCAAAGCCATTTTCAAACAGAAATAATGTTTTTACTTTGTTTCCTTTGCTTTGAGTTTGCTATCACTTGATATGAGCTTACATGAAGAGGACAGAAGAGCAATGGTCCAGGGTGAGATGCCAATGCTGAGTCATCAGCTGAAGAAATCATCACGTTATGGATACTTGCCTCAAAGCATACTTGCATCAGAATGTGTCACGGAAAAATTAGGCACTTTTGTAACTCATGAGGATTTCCTGCAGATGGTTAAATTTTCTAGTGGTTAATAATAAAGGACTGAATCTCTATCTCTTATCAAAATTAACCAAGACACCATATGTGAACCACCTGACATAGTATCTTGCCCAAGGTGGACACTCAATAAAGCTTTGTTTTTGCCTGCTTTGTTGGCCAGAAAAGTGGTATTTGTCTCTTTATCAACAACCTATCCCATGCCAAAATGGACTGTTTCAGACATCATTAGAATTTGCTTGTAGTTCAAGGATATCGTCACATGGAATAGCCACACAACTCACTTAAAGTTTATAAAAACAAACTTGCTCAAACCTCCCTCTCTTTCTTTTTCATTTTTGTTGTGATTATTTTGCTTCACGCTGGCCCTGGGCTAATATCCATCGCAGATTTAATTCCCTCATGGGCACTATATACATAGCTTCAGCATTTTACTAAAATGTGAATAGCTGTCCTACCACAAACAGCAGAATACAGTATGCTAGAATGTTCTATTAATGAAATAGTACAGTTAGCATAATCTTTGTTTACATAATAGGCCCACAGATGATTATTGAACAAATTCAGGAATAATGAATACTGAAATCTTCATACGTGTTTGAAAGAAAGGCAGTAAGGTGACTAACACTACTTCTCCAAGTTGCCCCTGGTGATGAACTTCAGATTAAACATTGAACAGGCCAATGAGAGTAAGACATGGAGGTACAGAGCTCTCATGTTCAATGTGCCTCAGGGCTGCTTCAGCCTTGGTGGCCCTGGCCACACCTGGGCTAGCACAGGCAACGGAATCCCCTTAGATCTTCCACCATAAGAGTCCATTAGACTTAACTCATCTTCTGTCTGTTCTTCCTCTAGCTTTCCTTTTGGAATATATTTGAATCCCAGTCATTAAATTAGAAGAATGATCTCTTAGTCTAGTTTCTTCTACTTTCTTGCCTGCTTTATCAATCCCTGATTCATAACTAGAAAGCCTTTAACTTCTTCACCTCTGTTTGTTTTGATGTCCTACTCACTCAAATCAAATCTGATCCTTTTGTCTCACCACTGCACATTAGTATGGATCAAATCTAAGTTGATCATTCTTTCTTGTATCTGAACTTAGCATCATTGTCTTGATCAGTTTTTCCTAGGTCCATCCTGCTGACTCTAAATTTGTTCTTACCTCCCTGGTGGGAGCTCTAAGTGCTCTGTGAAGCCACAGGTGCCCCATTTCTGGCAGTTGTGAATTATTCTCACATCAAGATATTTTGTGAAAGTAAGTCAAAGTCAAAATGCGGAAGCAATCCAAAGATACTGGCAAATTGTGCATGCAGTAGTCTAGCTAATAAATTATGGCCAGTTATGTTTGTTTTAAATAAAAACAGGAATGTTCATGTGGTTGCTTATCTACTTGACAATTATGCACTATCATTGCCGGAGAATTTTAACGTTGTTGTCTTTTGTTACTGAAATCTGTGTATTTGCTTGTGCTCATGTCCCTCAAATGATCTGTTCAACACTCAGCATTCAAACATTTATTGACTGTCTGCAATGTGCAAAGCACTGTGCTTCATATTATTCTTTGTAGCTCATGGTCCAAAGGATACATTCTGTGGATTTTATTTCTACTTTACTTTTATTTATTTTCTTATTAGATTGTCTTCTTCATTAACTATTTAAATAAAAGGGCAAAATCTTGATTATACAGTTCACTGGCATGTTCTCAGGTCCTAGAACAGTGCCGTGAATATGGTAGATGTTCAGAAAACGTTCAGTGAATAAATACGTTATATAGACAAAAATACTGACCAGAGAATGGAGATATCACTAGGTTAAATTAATCAAGCTTGCATCTAAGTTAGTCAGGACCCATCTCTGAGAACCTCCATATGGCTTAGTGGAAGGTCTAAAACCTCAGAAGCATTTAGGGCTTGGAAGGAAGGTTTCCCAGATCTGCCTCCAGACAGCCTCAGGAATACTGTGTTGACGACACAGTGACGTGCAGGAGGGATCTTGACGTTTCTATGGATTAGAGAGAGGAGGAAATCATGAAAATGGAGTCTATTCTCATGGAGGCCAGGAAGCAAATTAAACTCCCAGTTAAAACTGTTTAGTCTATGAGAGAAAATACAAATCCTCCTTATACGTTTCCAAATAATATACGCAGATACCACCACCACCACCAATCTTCTTGAGTGTGCGTTACATCTAGTGACTCACTTCTAAAGAACAGAGAACAGAAAGAGAAAAACAGTAATGTACAGTGGAGAGGATTGGAAATCAGTGCCTTAACCAAGTGCTCAAAGTTGACATCACCAGTGATAAGTCAGGTTGATATTGTATACCCCCGATACAATATGAAGAGAAGAAGCCCACTTCATATCTGTTGTATTGTTCCCCAAATCTTAAAACCCCAGTCTAATCATGACAAAAAAGTAAGACAAACTCAAATTGAGGGACATTACACAAAATACTAACCAGTACTCCTCAAAACTGTGAAGGTCAAGAAAAGGAAAGTCTGAGACATTGTCAGAGTTTTGTTTTGTTTTGCTTCATTTCATAACTATGGACTACTAATTTAAAACATTTTCATTATTGAGTATTTACAATATATCAAACAGGAGCTTCAAATGCCTGCATTGTTTCTCTGACAGTCTGGTGGGGTAAAAATGTGTATAATATTGTTCCAATGGCAAAGTTTCTTCTGGGAGGACATGCGAGTTGGCAATTCTCAAAGACTGTTGCTTCTGATACAATTAAATAAAATTGAGAGATATTCATTTTTACTTTTATTCCATCATGATATACATCAATGAACATTTCTTAGGAATATTACAGAAAATAAGAACTTTCTTGTAATATTACAACGATCCCTCTCCATTAAATATTTGAATTCATCATAATTCAAAAAATTATGGGTCAAAAAAATCCTTAGTTTTGTCTTAGGTTCTTTCAAAATGTTTTATGTAATATTTTTCCTCAAACTTACAGACTTCCACATTCTTCATGCATAGAAGTAGTCTAGGGCATACTTGAAGTCGAAAGTCTATTTTTTGTGTGCCCTAAAGAAATGAACCTGCTGAGCGGGAAAAATAACAGCTGTATGGAAGTGTTAAGCAGACTTTCTTCCACCTTGTTAAGAGCAGTAGAAGGTTACTGTGGCCATGGCTTCATTAGCTAGCAAACTCACCTTGTTGGCTGTGTATTATCTTTTGATTCCCCCTGCGGATATCTTTTCACTATATTTTTTTCCATGCGACATCTGCTGCTGAATCTAGGAGAGAACCAAAAAGATAAGATTTTAGCTCCTTGGGTTTATCTACCTGCAGCTCAGTGATGCGATACCACAACGCCTGGTCCAACATGCAGCAAGCTTATACTCCTAAGAACAAAAAGAAGCACAAAGAAATATTCCTCCATATTGCAACAAAAGTGGTGCTAGTAAAATGTAAACTAAAAATTACCCTCTAGAAGATCCTGCTGTCACTTTTAAAGAAGACGGTCTCAAGAAGTCCTTGGAAGTAAGAAAGGTTTTAAATATTTGTTTTCTCCACAAAATGATTAAGACAGCAATATTATTTCTCTTCAAACTTGCTTTTTTTTAAAAAAAAAAATAGGTAGCATTCTTTTAGCTCTTTGATTATTTGGGAGAAGTTGTCTGAATTAGATACTACCTAAAAAACATCTGCAAAATAGCATAGAAAATCTGAATATTCTAGAAAATAGACAAACATCCTTAAAACACTTAAAAGCCAGGTAAAATTATTCCATGGTTTACCAAAATTATCAATCACAAAATCGCCTTAACTAAATGACATTGTTGACTTCCTTGACTTCTACCAAACTGCTTCTAACCAAATCATTTCCAGCTAGGTGACAAAGAGCAGTAAGTGATAAAAAGCAAAGAATAAGGAATTTAAAAACTTCATTTTATAGAATGTATAAGAGTTGGATTTTTAATAGAAGTAATATCTGGCAGGTGGATATTTCAAAACATATTGAATTGATTAATTGGAACTCAGAATCATGGCATCCAATAAGTTAGAGTAAGAATCAAAAAATTAAGTTTATAAATGTGAAGATGATACACTTGGTAAATAGATCCATCAGATTAGTATCCTCATTTATTTTAACAGCTTTTACCTGCTTTGCTGCTGCTACCTTGACCCTTATAGTCTACTCTCAACCCAGCTACTGGTTTACAGCCTTGGGAGTTCCCCTGGTTGAATCTGAAACTGGTTACTGTACAGAGAGGGCAAGGAGAGACCGAAGAAAGAGACAGGCCACTCCAGATAGGTGGGTGGCAGGTTTAATAAGCAAGGTAGTTTAAGTAGAAAACTTATCTTGAGCAGCCACAAGATGAGTGGATCTCTGCACCTGCCCACCAGAATCTTAAGGTTTAGAAAGAGAGCTTAACTGGGTTCAGTCACACACACATTCCGTCCAGGTGGTCTCAACAACACCTCACTCTCAAGGTTGTGTCCTTGAAACAGATCTGACTACGGGAACAGTAGGTAAAATATACATTCCAAGGGCAGAGGAGGGGATAAGAAGCCTTGGATTGACCAGGTCCATCTCTTGGTTTAACCAGAGGTCGTGTCTTCTCTATGAATCCCTCCAACACCAGCATCTAGCATGTTTCTTTTGAAACTGAAGTTCATGTCGGTCTTGTGTTCTAAACTCTCCAATGAGTTTCCATCTCTTTCAGTGTAGATGCTGAAGTTGTTTCAATGGTCTCTGGCTGCCTGATGCCTCTGTGACTTCTTTTCCTTGTACTCTCCCCAATCCTTATTTCATTCCAACTATTCTGACCTCCTTGTGATCCCTTGAATTCATCAAGAAAATGTCTGCCTTCTCTATTCCTTCTTTCTGGAACATACTTTCCCCAGATATGCAAGTGGTTTGCTCTCTGACCTCATTGATGTCTCTGCCCAAATGTCATCTCCATGAGGACTTCTCTGACTACATGCTTAAGATTCACTTTCCTTGGACTCATTAACACTTTTTTCCTGCTTTATTTTTCCACCTAGCCAGGAGGATGTAAGTCAGGGTATAAGAGGTGACTAGCACCGTGTCTCATCCCTATGTTTTACCACAATCTCCCTTACTAATATCTAACAACAGTGATTTTTGTTATTCTTCATATGTGTCAAGCTTATGTATGCATCCACTCCTCTGCACTTGCTATTCTTCATGCTTCATTGCTTCT
Organism: Equus caballus; assembly: GCF_041296265.1. Taxonomy (NCBI): domain Eukaryota; kingdom Metazoa; phylum Chordata; class Mammalia; order Perissodactyla; family Equidae; genus Equus; species Equus caballus. The sequence continues at coordinate 42,426,117 of NC_091698.1, read as the reverse complement.
TCCAGGCTTATTTCCCTTCATTGGCCAAGATTATGCTCAAATGTTCCCCGTCAGAGATGTCCTTCTCTCTGAATGAGACTGCCTTATTTACCATCGCCCCACAATCATTCTTGGCCATTTTGCCCTTTTGTATTACCTTCACAATTCTTAACATGATTTGAAATTACTTGATCATTATTCACTTATGGTCTATCTCTTCTACTAGAAAGTAAGCTCTATGAAAGTAGGTAATTTGTCTTGTTCAAAGTTGTATCCCTATTATAGGACAGTGTCTGACATATAATAGATATAATTAAGATATTTGTTTAATGTTTTCCTGAATGAACATTTACAGAAGGAAAGAAGAGAAGAAACAATGAGAAGACTTATTAGAATATAATTCCCTTGAGATTAAAAAAACTTGCCTCTTTAGTTGTAAGCAAGATAAACCCAATTTATCTTGCAGCTTAAACCAGTAAGAGGTTTATTTTCTATTGTAACATGAAATCCAGAAGCAGATAACCACAAGTTGATATAGTTTGTTCAAAGATAGCTGCTCTACCCCTATATATTAAGTCTGTATTCCAGGTAGAAAGAATGAGAAGACCCAAATCAAAGAGCACATGCAGGATGATTCTTCTCTGTTTATAAGGAAGATAATAACATTCCTGCAAGTCTTACTCAATACACTTTTGTTAATATCTCTTTTGCCATAAATATGTTCCTCTGTCACAGGGCCACCATTATTTTCAAGAGAGCTTTCAAAATAGAATTTTTAACTTGGGTTCATCACTGCCTCAAATAAAATCTGGATTCTATTAGTAATAAAGAAAAGGAGGTTGTATATTGGGTAGACAACCAGCAGGGCTGGCCACACAAGTCTAGACTTACCCTATTTTAAAATAATCCAAAATTTCAGCAAATGATGCTTGCGGTACTCCTGCAGGTTATATTGAATTGGAACATAAATGGGTATGTTTTAAATTCTAAAGTTCAAGTATCTGACTTTTGATCTAACTTCTAGCAGTCACGTGCTCTGAGAACTTGAGAGTGTCACTGAACATTTCTTAGCTTTCAAAGTTTTATCTGCCAAATGGCAATGGCATATTTTTTACATCTTACTGAGTTTATGGACTTGAGAGAATTAACTGATTTACTAAGGATAAGGGCACTTAAAATATTTTAGGTAAATCATAACTATAACACATTTTATTTTTCCTTCTCATTTGGAATGAGCACAATTTTTTCCCAGTATTACACTGTCAATGGGGCAAGTGATCAAATTATAATATAGGAGAAAGTTGGTTATAAATTTTTCTTTTTGCTTCAATAATGACCTCTTTGGGATCCAAAAATGTTCTAACTTTATATTAAATTCTATTCAATAAGGCAGGGCGCTTCACTCTAACTAGTGTATATCAAATAAGCAAGCATCTTAAAACTCTTAGCTCATATTCTATTGGCCCCCAGTTTATATATGTCAAAGCAAAATTCTTAATTATGTAGCAGAATGAGACAAAATATCTTCATCAACTTCTTTGCAGTGATTGACTATATATTGGTATTGTCGGTGGCAAGTTTAACATATTTTTTCTAATTAAGATAAGGAGGTTACTTCTTTGAAGATTTTACTGATAGAAAATTGATTGATGTTGCATCAGAAATCCATGACGTCCAGCCCTAGCAGAAACTTGGAAGGTTCACAAACAAAAACAGATCTATGAGCTCTGACTTTGTGTCCAAACAATAGCACTTTTTCCCAAGAAAGCAGAACATCCTCCAAGTTGTTTCTCTGCAATAAATAATTGCTCCCTGACTATATTTGGGCTTATGTTCCAATGATAATTGTTCTAAAAATCATTGCAAATGTGCTATTTTCTTCATCACATTAAGGCTTTCTTTCTTTCTTTCTTTCTTTCTTTCTTTTTCTTTTGAGGAAAATTAGCCCTGAGCTAACATCTGCCACAAGTCCTCCTTTTTTTGCTGAAGAAGATTGGCCCTGAGCTAACATCTGTGCCCATTTTCCTCTGTTTTATATGTGGGATGCCTGCCACAGCATGGCTTGATAGTGGTGTCTCGGTCCATACTCAGGATCCAAACCTGTGAACCCTGGGCCACCAAAACGTAGCACGTGAACTCAATCACTATGCCACTGGGCCATCCCCATACAGCTCTTTTACTGACGACATCACCCTCCATAGGATATTACTTAGCATTTGAGATTGTACAATTTTTATTCCTCTAAGTTTTCTTTTGAATTAGTCATATCTCCACAGTCATTTTGTGCTCATCCTAAGAAAAGAGACTGCTAGTCTGTAGTCAATATTTATTCTCAGTAGAAGTTTTGGCATGGATTTATATATCTCTTCTTCCCCGTCATATAGCATGCACTCCCCATGTGTGTGTAGGCATCACAAAGCATCTGTCCCTTCCCAGGCTATAGAAGTTGCTTGATGAAGACTATCCTTCTTAACTTCTATTTGATTTTGTTTCTTTTCAGGCAAATCCTACAAGTTGGTCCAAGGCATCGATTTGTCTGCTTTAACAGAGATCAAATAATAGCAACTTAAACAAGATAAAATATTTATTGAGGGTTTACATATTCGTAATTAAAAGGCCAAGTTCCTTGACTTTCCAGGCTGGATTCTTCTGAGTTAAGACATCTAGGCACCTCTTAGTGCTCTACCATTTCTGAGGGTGCTCTTTTTGCCCACATGAAAGAATCTGGTTTGCTACCATCCAGTCCATGAGGAGAAAGAGTAAAACTGAAGGGCAAACTGCTTCCTGTTAGCATGTGGCCCAGAAGTTGCATATATCATTTTAGACTTTTGTCCCCAACTAGATGACAACACCATACCTCACCACAAGGGAGGCCCATAAATACTGTGTCTATCTGGGAAGCTACGCACTCAGCTGAACTGGGGGTTCTGTTACCAAAAGGAAGCCAAGAGAAGGAATTACTAGGTGACAGTTAGTTGTCTCTGCCACAGCAGGATTGCTCGCGAACTTAGCATCAGCACTTGACTAATAATGTTAGTCTGATTTCAGGTACCTCTGCTTAAAAAGGCTTATTCATTCAAAGGCTTTATAAAGGTCAGAAAATGATGAATTGAAAGTAAAGTAACACCGTATAATCAACTATATACCATTTATAAAAGCAATTAACCCTAGGAAAAGTTTGCAACAGTTTACTGATAAAATATGGGTCTAATTATAGTGTAGTCCAGATGTTAACTATCAATTTCGCCACAAAAACTTATCATTTAGACAGGAAAGGGTAAGAGAAATCTATCTGTCCTTGCTGCTTGATCATCATCCAGGTTTTGTTAGTTCAGTGCATCCTCGAGTTTCAATGATGCAGCTACTTCCTCACCCCATGATGGTTTATGCGTTATTAACTCAAATATCAGAATTTCTGCTTCCTTAAATCAAGACAGATATATATATCAAAAGCATTCACTCATTCTGTCTTTGTTACCAAAAGTCCATGTTTTGGAACATGGACTATTTATTAATTGCATTTTCATATTTACCGTTATTTTTGTTCCAAACAGCTAACAAAGATATGAATACTAATTCAAGGCCTTCCAGCAATATAGCTGTCTTCTATTGCATACTACAATAGTTACTACAGAAAGTTCTCTTCTCTCTGTGTTCTTTCAGGCAGAGATATTTATAGCAAATTTGGAAGGAAAAGACAACTTCAGGCCTGGGGGATATTTGAAAAATTTTTCCTGTTATATTGAGGTCCTTTCAATTGATATTTCTTGTAATCAGCAGCAGAGTGGAAAATATTTAATTTGTATTTAATATGCTTGTGATGACTAACGTGTTATATTCTAAAAGAATTCACTGCAGAAGTGTAATGATTTCAGAGGAAAATGAATTACCCAAATTACAGAAATATAGATAGTCTCACATACACATACACACACACACACACACACACACACAAACACACTGTACACTATGACATTGCTACAACTTAAATGAAAGAAGAAGAAATGATGGACATAAAATATTTAGAAAATTTGAGATGAAATAAAATGTATTCCCTTTTTTTCTGAATTTCTGAGAAGGTTTAAGAAGAAAATTGGAGGTATTTTGAGAATTCCTTCACTATAAAGAGCTGCTTAATAAGAAATATACACAAAGACTACACTCTGAGCAGTTTTTGGTATTGTCTTTCATCCTTTTAGAAATTGTATTTGTCACCTCTGAGACTTTCGCATCACCTCTAGAAAACACATATTCCCCCATCTAAAGAAAATAGCAATTCAAAGAAGCAGCCAACGAATCAGGTAGCACAGTTGGTTGCATTTTCAGAAGTCAGAAGAAACTTTTACTCTTTCATGTAGTAGAAACAAAGGCAAGAACATGGGTAGAACTTGTAGCCGATCTATAACGTGTCTGTGGAAATACCTTGTAGGGTAGCAAAGTTTGGATCAAATTCTCCACAAGACCCCTGTACTTGAGTGATTAGCAAGTATGAAATGCAGAAATGTGCTTACACGAACCCTTCTTTGGATTACATCTCATCATGTCATTGTATGTTATTTCCTCTCAAAAGTTAACGTGTTTCTGGCATAACAAGCTATGGTATCTCAGAGAACAACACTCTCCCATTTAATCCATTTTCTATTTACTACAGCCACTGATTATCTTCTCTAGATTTAGAAAAACAGCTGTGACACTTTTCTTGACAAACAAGATTAAAATCCCCAGAGGTCTTTATCATTTCTACTGACTTCTGTGCACTTAAACTGGCTTATTTGTCACATCAACGGAAACTCCCTGCCCTTTGTTGAAGCTTTGAGTAGTATTTCATTGTTCCAATTATTTTTAAATGAAAATGTTCTCACTTCCTACAGATTACACACTTCCATGCTTCATATTCATTGCGGCACATTTCTTTATAAAGTTGATAAACAATTTTGAACTCCAAATTATGCCTTGCATGTCACAAAGCTGCAGCTGTAAGCTGCAGCATTAAAATACGAGCTGAGAGTCCTCATCAGAACAAACAAGGTCATCATCAAATAACTGCTAAGATTAGGTTCATTTTTATCACTCGCTAATTGCTATATCTGTTGCGTTGAAGGAAAAATCCAATATGCCATTTTTAGAGAGCTCCAGAGCCAAAGCACTATTGTAGCTAGTGGGCCCCTGCTGCTTTCTATAGGAAATGAATGCAGATTTATCCATTCATTCTACATATTGAGCACCTATTATTCATTTACAAGGCATTGTTCTATGTATTAAGGATATAGACAAGAATAAACCACAATCCCTGCTTGCAGAGATTTTACAGTTCACTTAGGGAAACCGAAAAGTAATATGCAAGTTTTTGAATGAATGAAAGCACACATAAATTCCATACCTTAAAAAGGGAAGGAGGGATGTAATTTTTTTGGTTATTGTTGGTTATTTATAATATTAAAAAATCTGCCAAGGACACCACCAAATAAATTTCCATTGTATGTTATCTTTAATACTCACTAAGGGGTTAGGAAGTGAAAGGAACAAAACATTTGATGCAGGAAAAAATAAAAAATGTGCATACTGGACATTTGCCTTCCCTCCTTAAGATGAATTTCCCTCCCCTTTCCTATTATAGGTCATTTTATAGAATCTTTCTGAGTTGTAACATTCACTGAGGAGCTAGAAAAAGAGTGAGCAAAATGTTTTTCACAGAATCTGTAATGCATGTGTCTATATAAAGCATGTAAGAGCCTCACTTACAGCCTCAAGAGTCTCCTTTCCCCTCCCATTATAGTAATTTTTACAAAAGCTTTGATTTACATGATAAAGCGGTGGAAATCAGATTACATTAAGACTGACACATATATTGTGTCATATATAATGAACTTAGTGACACTTAAGTCAAATAACATTTGATTCAACAAATTTTCATTTGAATAGTCTTCTGGTGTTTGTTTAATGGGAATTTTGAACTATACATGGGAAATAGTATTTAATTATTCTTTTACTTCTAATTTCCCTTCAGGTCTTTCCTTAGCATGGACAATGTACTACTACTGTGTTCTCTGTGGATATTTCTCAGCAAATACGTGTAAAGTAACAAAATACTTTTGTTGGAGTGTGGGAAGGTCATATGATCCCCTTCATTAGAAGTCCAACGGGAAATTGATAGGTCTCATTTGACCAGTGCTATTCATCAGCTGGCTTGATGTTGGCCAACATAGCTGGAGAAGGAGAGCTTAGACTATAATTGAGCACAGTGTTAGCTTTCATATGGAAGGTGTCATAAAGGAGAGTAGGCAATTCCAATGAAGATAGTTCTCTGCTAAGAGTAGAAATTTACTACTGTTGCTCTATTGATCACTCAACCCAAAATGCATAAAATGATATTTAAACCACAGGATTCTGGGAAAACTTTTACTTAAATGAGATAAAGTATTTAGTCTATGTCACCATTATTCAGTGGATTGATTTCTAAAACATATGCATGAATATTTATCAGGATACAACACAAATGTGTTAATATTCCAAATATGTAGCATGATATTCTGCTCGTTAGTTAATATTTAGGTTTTTAAGGTTATGACATATTGAAACTCACACATTATTTAACTCATTTACTTAATCACAGTTATGTGTGTGCTGTACCTGTTCACTCATAATCTTAAATGTAATGTAATAAGATCAGTTGATCCCTGTTTCAAGTACCACGGGGATAAGAACGCTTTCCAGTTTTTCCTATTACCTCTAGAGGTGTTGGAGCTCTCAAAGCAGAAAAAAAAGCCAGATGAAGGAGGCTATGATTTCACATAGTGCTTCGTCTATCATATAGATATTATCATAATATAAGACTGTAGATTTGGCCGCGGGCGAGGGGTCATTTTAGAAGAAGAGAAAGAAGAGACCTCCATTTCCGTAAACCTATATGCAGCCAATCATCTAGTTCTGTGGATTTTCTTCCCCCTGCATTTCCCAACTCCATCCCTCTTCCATTCTCACCTTCTTTCAGGCTGCAATGATTAGATTCTTTGTCATAATAACTAGGCCTATAACTTAGCTTTTTCTCATCTCCACTTAATCTTTCCCCCAAAATATTTCTTTTCCAACTTAATTCTTTTTTCTGGATTCCCATTGATTATAAATTTTAGTAAAATCTCTTCCCAGGGGCATTGAAGCCCTTCACAAAATGCCTGAGCAAACTCTGTCACCCACTAGACCCTATGGACTCCCAAACTAGAAATACACATTTGTTCTCAGATACCAAATTATTTGCCCATCATAATGACTAATGTATCTCTTTCCAACCCCTCAAAAATCTGCACAAAATGCCAATTGCACCTTTTAAAACTCTCAACTGCCAACTACCTCATTTTGTGTTTTCTGATTGTCTGTTTCCAACTTAATGTTATCTTTCACTTATGTAAAACTTTCTAGCATTTCTATAGCTTTCATAATTATGTGTTTTGACTTTACTCCAACTATGTTATATACTTCTTGAGAGTGGATTAGGTATCTCGCTTTTGTTTAACCCTGGGAATATCTAGTATTTGCTCAATAAATTATTACATTGTCTACTGCTTTATTGAGGAGATTGTCTCATTTTTAGAATGTGAGAAGACAGGCCATTTTTGTTACTTTTGTGTTTTTTAAGTGCAAAATCAGTCTGCTTCCTGTCCATGGGCTAAGGAAACGTAAAAGTGTGTGATGAGCATACTACGCATAAGCATGAAGCTGAAGGTAGTAGAAAAGGAGGAGGAGGAAAGGAAAACATATGATGAATACATTACTCTCTAGAAAAGAATACTTTTCTTGATCAATACAGCACCTCCTTATTATGCTATAAGCTCCAAGAGGGCAGAAAATCATGCTCACAGCTGTGTCCCTAGCACCTAGCACAGTGCCAGACACATTGGCTTTGTTTTAAGCCTTGTTGTTGAATTAATGAATTATCTATCCCTCACCTATAGTAACTGTGACACTTTCCTTACTTATTAAAAAATAAGCCTCAGGTGTGTGTGTAAGAGGTAAAATTAATTCTGTTTGAAAAGAAAAGGTTTTATAAGACAATCTAGGAATCAAATACTCAATCGAATATTCATCAAATCATCGCTTTGGGCTTTTTTTGCTAACATCAAAATTTCTGAAGTTATCGCTATGGTAACCAGAGAAGGAATTCCCTAGAAAAACATGAAACATATCTCTGACCAGAAGCAATTCTTCAGTGAGTTTAATAAATTGCGTTTATAATATAGGGGGTGTCTGCTTTCAATTTATTGAATTACTAGAACTGTGGTGGCAATCGTCACTTATTTAACAGAGGGTTTTATAGAAATTGGTCGTGAGGTGCTAGACAGATGCCATGTATCAGACAGACAAAATTAGGAAGCCATGGGTGTTGGGGGAGGTCATGGAGAGGACATGACTGCCAGTTGACCCAAGAGCTAGACCCAGACAGTCAGAGGCTCCTCAGCCCCTCCCCCCTCCTTAGAATGTACCTTCCGCCCATCATGCCCACACTAGGAGCTCTCTCAAGGACATGAGAGAATAATGTATTATTGAGACCTTCTGGACTGAATATGTGACTGAACCCAGCTAAGACCTCTATATAAACCGTTACGATTCTGACGGACAGGTGTGGAGACCTACTCCAATTGGAGCCACTTAAGTCAAGCCTCTGTAAGTAAGTTGCCTTGCTTATTAAACCTGCCACTTATCAATCTAGAGTGCTCCACCTCTTTCTTCAGTCTCTGTTTGCCCTCTGTGTACAGGGGTCAGTTTCAGATCTCACCCAGGAAGCTCCTGAGGTTTCAAACTAACAATTGTCGAGCCAGCCAAGAGGCATAAGAAATGGGTCTTGAAAAAGGGGAATCTGCAGGAGAAATCCCAGGTTGGCCATCGACCTCTCTGTGGGGAGAGTGGTCTATATGTTAGATGCTTATGGACCATGGCGTGTATATGGGGATGCCCCCAAAATGCTGATTGGTTTAATGCACTTGTTTGAGGGACTGAGCATAGCACAGTGCAACAAAGAAGGGAAACACATGGCTGCCACAGTGGGCTGACCTCGACTGTGGGCACATTGGCTGGTCACCAGTGCCCAACTAGAGGCTGAAGTTTGAGTTAGAAAATTGGAAGAAGAGCTGAGGTTAGAGAAGAACGTGTGGTTGCCCATTACTCTGCTAGCTTCAGTGCTTGCAGACTAGATGTGAAAGTGGGATCACTAGTTGGAGACCCGAGTGTGCCATTTTGCAAAACTAGGAAGACCCGAACTGCCATGGATTAAGGTCCAAGAGCCGGTGACAAAGTTTAATTGGGACACCAATCCCTGGGAAAGTGAGGAGAGCAAAGAGGAGGATATTGTGGTGATTGACAGTGAAACAGACAAAAGGCCCTGTGCAAATGTGACCACTAATACAGAGCAAAGCAAAAGCACAGCAACAGTAACCCCAGCCAGTGGGCAGCCCCACTGCAGGAAGCGTTCCTGATGAGAAAATATACTGCAGCTGAGTTTATTGATATAGCTTCCAAGTTCCAGCAAAAGGCCAGGGAGAGTATCCAGGTGTGGTTAGTGTAACTATGGGATACAGGTGGCATGGCTTTTCTCTGACAGGTCAGGAGGCAGAGAAAATGAGCAATATCACTACACACTTTACCTTCTGGCAGCATCTGCACCATGCTGGGGGGTTCATGGTACTCACTCCCATACAGATTGGATTACTCTAGCCTGAAGGAGACTTGACCCAATGAGGAGGATCTCCCTGGGCATGCAGGACCCTGGAAATCAATGAAGAAGGTACAACAAATTCTTAGGGGGTTGGGAAAGAAATAAACCATCTACATCTCTGTCTTCAAAAGCCCTGATTGGGCCATATTCCTTGCAAGAATGAAAACCAAGATACTCCAGTACCCCTATCCCCAGCACCTGGTATGGGATGTTAATACCCATGCTGAGCCCAGTTGTGGGACAAGACATTGATGTTCTTGGGCAACCTAGTGCTGATCCAGGGGAAACTGACAAATCCCGGGAACAGGCACTGGCTGTGGGAAGACCTGAGACAGAGAGGGAGCTTAAGAAGTCAAAAGGCTATTCCAATCGACTGTAAAATGTCCCATAAAAGTAACCCAGAAGCAAATATGGTTTTGACCTCATTGCTGCCAGACCCCATCTGAGAAGACAGACCGGCAACCTGACACTTTGTTGGTCTGTCTGTGGAAAGCCTTAACACCTAAATAACAGTTCAGACCTGCCCTACCTGCCCCTACCATCCTTGCTACTCCAGCTAGTCCAGCAGAGGCCTCAGGGATACAATCCTATTCAGGGTGGGTGCTTCCCATGCCCCAGGTATAGGATGCAGGCCAAGATTGCCTCCAGACGAAAGCCATTGGAGGCGATCAGAGGCCTCATGTTGAGCTCACTATTCACTGGTCCCCCAGAAATAAACAAGAGGTGATGGCTCTGGTTGACATTGGAACCGATTGTACTCTAGTACGTGGTAACCCTTAAAAGTGTTTTGGCCCCCTCAGCGCCATTGATGTTTACAGAGGACAAATGGTTACGGTTAGGAAGATCCCTTTGACATTGCAAATTGGGCATTCTCCCTCATGAGAATATGAGGTTTTTATTTCTCAATACCAGAGAGCACATTGGCATTGACATCCTACAAGGTCAAACTCTGCTAACCTCTATCCATGAATTCTGCCTCCAAGTTAGAGTAATCAAACCAGGGCTGAGGGGAAATGCCAACTGGGAACCAGTAAGTCTACTCCCCTCCCCATGAAGAGTGGTAACTGTCAAACAATATAAATTGCCTGGGGGCATAAGAAAACAGGGGAAACTATGCAAGAACTGCACTGAGTGGGTATTGTGTACCCTGTCCATAGGGCTTTCAACAGCTGAGTATAGCTGGTAAAAAAGCCCTCATGGCATATGACCATGGACTACTGAGAACTGAACAAGGTGGTGCCCCCATTCATGTGGCTGTGCCAAACATTGCCACCATCTTAGATACCTTGGCCATGGTCCAAGGAGTGTACCATGCTGTACTGGACTCAGCAAATTTTTTTTCAGTATATCCCTGGCTGCTGGTCACAAGATCTGTTTACCTTCATGTGGGAGCAGTAACAGTGGCCTTTCAAGTGCTTCCTCAAGGCTACCTGCGCAGCCCCACAATATGTCGTGGGATGGTGGACTGAGATCTGTCCCTGTTCTTCTTCCCCACATCAGGAAAATGGGCACATTAGGATGATGATGTAATGTTAACATGTGAAGACTTGCTGCTGCTGCAGAATATTCTGTAGATTTTGCTGGGACATCTGTGAGTGAAAGATGGATGATGAAGCCACAAAAAATTCAAGACCGAGGCATCACTGTAAAGTTTTAGGGAGTCTTTTGGTTGGGTAAGACGTGTATTGTCCCAGAAGCTGTGATTGACAGGTTTCAAGTCTATCCAACCCCTAAAAATGCAAAAGAGGTGCAAGCCTTTGTAGGAATTTTGGGTTTGGGAGGACTTTTATTTCCCACCTGGCACAGGGCTTCCATCCCTTATACTCCTGGTCCACCTGGTAAAGAAAGGGCACATGTGGGACAAGCTGCCTTTGAGAAGGCAAAAATAGTGAAGCAGATTAAGGCTTCTGACATCTCCTAAGCAGGGCTACCATTTGAGTTAGATGTAGCTGTGACTCTGAAAGATATGGGTTTGGCACTGTGGCAGAGACAATAGGTGGAGAAAGATCCCCTAGAGTTTTGGTCCCAGCTCTGGAAGGGAGCAAATCCCAATGTACCCCCATACAGCAACAGCTCCTAGCCCTGTACACAGCACTCCTCCAAGTAAAGCCTCTCATGAAGGAACAGGATATTGTGGTAAGAACTTCCCTTCCTATCAAGGCGTGGGTTGAGAATATGTTCAATCCACCCGCCTCTGCCATGGCTCAAATTGCCACGTTGACTAAATGGCATGACTATTTGCAGCAGAGGAGCACCTGTCTGCCAGCCCACTGTGTCTATAAATGTGGGTGCTACTAAGCCCGGAAGAGTGTGTAGATCCTCCAAATGCCCCCACCTCCATTCCTTCGGGGGCCTTTGTGGCCTGTAGGGAGGGAGTTGGGGAAATTCTTGCTGATGCCTGCTATATAGATGGGTCTAGTCAGCTCAATTCTTCTACTTGGATTATAGTCATGATTCAGCCCAACACTGACCCCATCTGGATGGAAATAAGAACAAATGCATCAGCTAGTGGGCTGAACTCAGAGTGGTCTGGCTGATGATCACACAGCCATAGCAGTTAGCCCTTTGCACTGACAGTTGGGTTGCTGTAAAAGGATTAACCCATGGCTTCGACAATGGGAAGCCAAGGGGTAGATGATCATGAATAAGGCCTTGTGGGGTCAGGATATGTGGAAGGACATTGAGTTCACCTGCAAGAGCCAGAAGCAGTCCTCGCTGTCTTCCTCATCTTGGCCCATAAGGCACTGACACCCTCATAAGGCAGTAACACCCCCTGGCAATCAGGAAACTGATACCTTAGCTCAGTATGAGTCCTAGCAACTGATGCTTCAGTAGATACAACAGGCTGTGCATTTGAAGAGTGGCCACTACAGTCCCTGAGTAGGATGGCATATTGTCAAGGAAGCCAGATTGCTCTTGAAATACAGTGACTTGGTTAATGCAGTGACAGCATGTCCTGTGTGTTCTAAACAACACCCAAGGCAACTGTCAAAGGTGTCTGGGACCATACACCAGAGTTTCCAACCAGTAAAGATTGGCAAATTGATTATATTATCCTCTCCCTCTGAGTGAAGGTCCTAAATATGCTTTAATTTGTGTAAAAACTGCATCTGCCTATCCTAAGCTTTCCCCTTGTTGCTGCACAAAACAGGCTGCCACCATTAGGGCATTAGGGAACCTGAGTACCATGTATAGATACCCTCATCAAATACAGAGTGATCAGGGGTCACATTTCAAAGGTCATGATGTGCAAGACTTGGCAAAGGAACATGACACTGAATGGAGATTTCATCTCCCCTATAACCCGCAAGCAGAAGGGGTGCTAGGAAAGAAAAATGGAATAATGAAGCAGCACATCAAACTACCAACAGGTAAAATCACCTTGGCCAGGTGGACTGAAGTACTGTCCCAGGTTTCTATACATTTGAATGATCAACCAGTAGGGCCTGTTGTTGCCTCATGCATTGCCCCTTATGCCAGACTGGGAACCCCTTCTGAGACAACCACCACCATAAAGGTATGGAAGTCTTGGGTGACAGCCACTGCCCTGCCTTTCACCATGGATCAACCTGCTATGCTGCTGAGAACACCAAGCCTCATTAAGGAAAAAGTGTTATCTACTGGAATTTGCAATGAGACATCCCACTGGGATGGGGGAATTTACTTCCCATCCCTAATCAGTCTCCATTGGAAACCCATTGTCCTGCTGCAAGTTGGACCTGTGGAAATACACTACACCTGGGATGGAACACACACCATTGAAAGAGGGGAGAGGGTGGGGCTACTGGTATGGCATATCCTGCCCCCAGTCCATCTCCTCATGCCTGACCATGCTGCCTCCCCTGGTCAACATGTATGGTATGCACAACCAGGTCAAATTCCTAAAGCTGCAGCCACATTAATATATAAGGATCAGGCCACAAATGCAATTCTTATAGAAGAAGAAGACTTTCCCATACAAGTTCCTGTTAAATACCTGTCTTTTTGAACTTAGACTTATGCTGCTCTTCTGGTGTCTCGTCATGGGATGGGCAACTGATGAAAACATCTTTCTTCAATTCTTCTCTCCATCTCGTCAGGATTGCCATGGTGGGAAAGAACAAGCTGGGATTAGCCTCTTAATTCATCTGATATTACTAATACGGATCCAGAAACCTAGCCTGTAGCTCACACCATCAATAAAACTGGGCATGGATATTCTTTTGCTATCAATCAAACTACACAGGCAGCCCATCAAACTGCTGACTGGAAGAGTCTTAAAAATACCACCACCAGAGCCATGGGTGTTTACACTCAGATTTGGGATGCATTCATGTGGTCCACTCTGGGTTACAGATATTTTAACACCTGGACACCCCTATGTTGAGAACGAAAAATCACTCTAAACAGAAATAACCCAATTACATGGATATAGGATGGCTATCACTGGAACTGTTTAGTTATTCTGTCATGGTAAGATAGCCACTGGATTGGCATTGACTGTTTGTGCCACTCAAGTATTTATTGAGTCGACCCAAATGGGAGTCAATGGTTGTGTGGCACAAATCTTTGACTGTGGCTTCCACCTAGGTGATTGGGTTAGTGTACCCTGGGTTTTCCCAGGTCACAGGGTAGGATCTGCCCCATGGTAATAGAAATTGCCAACTTCCCTCTACACAAGGCTAAAAGGACATGTTCTGGTTTCCACTGGTTCTATCATTTGGCTGCTGTCTTTGTCCCATCCATTGGCCTGGAGGATGTTATGCATGCAAAAAAGCCCTTACTGAATTCACCCAGCAAGCCTTAAAGGATAGCCAGCAAAGCCTGTCCTTACTGAACACTGCAATGTCTCTAATGAGAAAAGCTGTCCTCCAAAATAGAATGGCCTTGGACATTATCCCTGCCTCCCAAGGTGGCATCTGTGCCATTATCCAAACAGAATGTTATGTGTTCAGACCTGATGCGTCTGCTAAAGTACTATCTTTATTAAATCACATGAGGACACAAGCGAATGTCCTGAGTGATTCGACCCCTAGCCTGGGGGACTTAATATATCAGTGGTTTGGATCATGGGCCTCTGGGTGGAAAAAATTGTTACTTACTTTGGGGATCATTGTCTTGATCTGTGTTTCCTCTTGCATGAGGCTCTATTGCTGCTGTGGTATCTGCCTCCAGTGCAGCCAGACAGCCAGGAAACGAGCCACCTCCGTGCTAGTGAAACGGCTTGCTGACTGCTCAGGGTGCCTTGTGAAGGAGGAAGAGGGCTGTAAGATCGTAAGAGCTGGTTGAGAGAGGTGGAGTGTCTGGGGAGGTCATCAAGAGGATGTGACTGTCGGGTGGTCCAAGAGCTAGACCCAGGCAATCAGAGGCTCCTTACCCCTCCGCTGTCTTTGGAATGTACATTCCACTTACCACTCCCACACTAGGAACAGTGTCAAGGTCACAGCCTTGAGAGTAATGTGTTGTTGAGACCATCTGGACACTGTACATGACTGAACCCGCTTAAGGCCTCTATATAAATTTTTAAGATTCTGGTGATTGGGTGTGGAGACAAGCTTTACTCCACTTGCAGTTGTTCAGGACAAGCTTCCATAGGTAAATTTACTTGCTTATTAAACCTGCCACCTACTGACCTGGAGTGGTCTGCCTCTTTCTTCAGCCTCTCCTTGCCTCTGTTTATGGGGGTCAGCTTCAGATTTTGCCCAAGAAGCTCCTGAGGTTTCAAACCAAAAAGAGGCAAGTCCTGTGTGTCTATCTCAACAAGGAGATATGCTGAAAGAGTTAAGCTAAGGCAAGTTCCATAGTTCAGGGCAACTGGCTGGTCTAGGGTCCCACGTCCTGTGTTGGCAGTTCAGGAACAAGGTGGTAGGCAAGTATTGCACAGCAGAACTCACTGGAATTCAAGTTGGGCACTACGGCTAGAGATTAGAAGGATAAGGAAACAAGTCTGGGCAATAACGAGCAGAATCAACTCAGGCATCTGAACGAGCATAAAGTTCCAAAAGCAGTTGTAGAATTTGAGACTGGAGATTTTATTTCATTTTCTGCACTGTCTTATAGTCTAGGTGCCCAGAGCTCCTGACTGTAGCATGGGGTGGAAAAGCTGGACAGCAGCCAGGCCTCTCACACAAGAGCAGCACTTCAAGGTCCGCTGTGATTTCTGAGGTCCAAGATTAGAAAGGAGGCACTCAAGTCACCAGTTATCCCATTCATATTAAGATTTTGAAAAGGTTTGATAATCTCTACCTTCATCATCACTTGCGCCTCTGTTATTGGATTTCAGTTCCAGAGCTTTCTTTATATATTGCTTTGAATTTCCCTTTAATCTTTAACTTAACTCTTTGCTTTTAGTCATGAAGGCCTGAAAAAAATCCAATTATCATTTTGGTAGCAGGTACCTCTGGGCAATGATCTAGTCTGACTCTCAGCTGGTGGCCCAGCAAGCACTTGGCAGGGATGATGAAGGGAGATCACATATGACTGCATCTTCACTCCAGGTAGGGTAGCAGGTGTCTATCCAAAGGCAAGGCTGACTACAGAGGCTCTAAACACAAGCCACACATGTGGAACTAACAAAATGACATCTCTCGGAGAAACACCTGTGTCCTCTCCTCTTTGGACCATGCTAAGGAGATTATTTTCTTTCTTCAAAGCCAAAAAAGGCCCAGCAAAGAAAAAAGAAACAGTGCAGCCTGGTGTTGTTCTCTTTGGAAATAGCACGTACCTTAAATTCAGCCTCATAGAACACAATGCTAATAATATCAACATAGATTAAAGCAGGTGGATCATAATGACCAATGGTTACAGGCATAGACGCAAACAGTGGGGATGGATGAGCAAAAACTATACACTCTTCATTAGGACATGTTCGGCATACACTGAGGATTATTGATCAGTAAATTTTTATTTTTCTGTGGAAAAAAGTATATATGGCATTGTCAGTCATATAAGACCACACGTTACTGACAATATGAACATTTCACCATATCATCATTATTTGCATCTATAGTTAATCTGGGTGGACAATGATCTATTTTATGCATGTAATATTCACTGACAAAAAAAATTCTAATAATGAAAGCAACAATAGGCAAGTAGGAGAGACAAAAACACATAATCAGCCACCAATACATAACAGCTTATATCCATCGTATTGGTAAGTTTTTGAGTGACTTGGAACCTGCTTTCCAAAGACTCCTTTGAAGGAAAGAAAACCTTAATATTAGTTTATAACCCCATCATTACAAATGTTCCTGTTCTGAGAATGTGCACATTTCTGTTGTAGTGAATGTTTCAATTAATTGAAGTCTTGTCTTCTTGTGTTAAAGTTTAAAAAATTACCCTTCCATGCGCAGATTTCTTGCCATTGACTCGCCTACATATCAAACAGCAGACATTGCTTGGGCAACTTTATAGGCTAAATCTGATGCTTTTGCAATATATTCATGGGGTTTTCATTTCTTTATGTGTAACCCATAGGCTACCAGTTTTCATTTGTTCAAGCGTGTGTATGACATGTGCTTCATATTTTATTAGCATAATAACTTCTAATGAGTAAGCCCCTTTTTTCCTCATCACATAATTAAATTTTGCAATAGTTGTTGAATATATACTATATTTACTAAACAGTGAGAGAGGGAAGGTCAAGCCATAGAGGCAATTACACGTAAGCTCCAGTATAAAATGTGCTTGAACTTTCTGTAGTGAACTCAAATACTGTAGGTGAATATATCTGCCCAGCAGATGCTAAACTATTGGATTGCAAAATAAGGGACCCCTGCATACCCATATGTGGAAACTAATGCAATATAATTATAAAGCAAATTTAAGCATTCAGTATTTTTTAAATTAGTGCCTTTTATTCTGCATATTAGAAAAATAAGTTAGTCTACTAAGGATTTTTGAGTCTTTGTCAAGAACTATGAAGGGTCTGAGATTTTACCCTATTTGCAAGCTAATCAGTTAGCCTGTCACAGTTTTATAAGTACTGACAGACGTTGCAAGATTCCTGGTTCAGAGATGAACTTTGTTACAGCACAGCGAGAGGCAAGAGTTTCACATTTGCATCAGTTTTCCTTGCTCCCCCAGTCCTGTGGCAATGTAGAGTGGTCTGGGTGGAATTATTCAGTGGGTTTATATCACAATGGGGAACTTCAGCTTAGAAAACCCTAATCTTTTTTTCATAGGCTGCAAGGAAAACTGCCCAAAGTTTGCCCTAAAGGGAGACATTATCTTTGATATCCTGATAATGAAACAAATCTGCTTTCTACCAGAAGGGAGACACCGTCTCCGTCTTGCAAAGTTTTTTGTTGTACAAACATCCTTGTAAAGATATTCTGGAATAAAAGCCGATGCAAGATGTACAGAAAAGGAGAGACCCATGGAAACTTACTGACAGCAGTCTTTTTTGTGGTCGTCTTTGCTCTAAAAACTCTGGGAGATACATATGTGTCTTTCCAATGTAAAAAAGAGTTAGTTGATACTGTAATAGTTGGAGTAACAAAAGGTGTAAAGGGATAACTTAAAAGAAGAGATAAGGTAATCGTATTTTTGTTGAATGAGCAGAAGCTTGGAAGCTGCTCGTGGATACAGCACTCCTCACCCCTCCTGCACACAGACTCAAACCATACATATACCCACACCAATATTTGTTTACAATGGAGTCATAAATATACATAAGAGGTTTAGTTTTATAATTTTGGTAGGAAATAGAAATGTTATGAGGAGGTTAGGAAAGGAGTCAAGAGAACAAGAGAGGGATGATACGGATGATAAACTACCTCCCATGTCCCTTGAACTCTATCTGAGCTCTGGCCACAGTCAGAGATGCTTCAGGGCTGAGGGACTAAGGCAGAACTGAGCAGGAGTGGAGGACGTTCTCCCACTGCACGGAACCTAGCTCTGGACTAGCAGCCTGTCAATTAGAACCCACGGGGACATCTGTAGGCAGTATCTTTGGGGTGAATATGACTCTTCCAATAATGAACATTCAAGTGGTAAGTGTTCTTTGTGCTACCTTGCAGAGGCAACCAGAACAAAAAAGAAGAAAGATGCTTCACGTTTTGTTTTGTGTGTGTGTGCGAAAGAGACAAAGATTTAATAATGAAAATTGACAGAATGCTTACTTTGTACCTGACTGTGCCCTGTCCTAATCAATTTACATATAATATTTTATTCATTATCAATGAAGTCAGTATTATTATTATCCTTACTCTACAGATAAGGAAACTCAGGCAGCACAAGGTTAAACAAGTTGTTCCAGGCACATGTTTTGGGAAGTAAAATACTTGTGTTACAATGAGAAGGGGCTAAGGGCAATTAGATTAGCAGACAATTGAATTAGAATAATATAAATGGGTGATATAAGGGACAGTAACGCAGAGAATGGTTAGATGATCTGAGAGACAGAGTAGCCATTGAAGACTGATAAAATAGATTGGATGTAGTATAGACTTTGTAAAATGATGGAAAGAATGCCCAGAGCAAAGGCATAAAGGTGGGAAAGTTCATGGCTTGTGTGGAGAGAACAGTGACAGGATTAATGTGATTGTAATAGATGGTGCATCCATTTATTCAACTTTTGTTGTGGTTGGACAGCTCTATGTGTAAGCAACTAAAGAATAGTAAAAATGATACTGAATATGCAGGTTGGAGTTATAGAAAGGAAGTCTTCTAGATACCAAACATGACTTGTCATATTATCTTTGTTAATTTTGTTGTACTTGTTTTCTTCTATATTGTAAATTGGAGCTTTTCAAGCCAATTTTCTAATGCTTGCAATTCTAGTACTTTTCGTTAAAAATGAAGTCCTTCAAACCGCTTGATATAAAAAAATAATAAACCGAGGAAAATATTTTCTGTCCTCAAAACTGCAGATCCTAATTTGCATCACGACATCTCCTTTGCAACTGTTATATCTAAGAGAGATGACTTTTAAAGTACTTGATCACTACAGAATGTTATTATGTGTTTTGATCTTAAATTTTAACTTCTAAAAGATTTAAAATTCTGATCTGCAATTGTTAAAGACATGGGTTGTGTTCATAAGAAACTTTGAATTTTCCCTGTGTTCCAGTTTCTTGGACCTGCCTCTTCAGATGCAGCTAGGGAGAGGCCACGTCCTTTGGGGGAAAGTTTCTGAAGACATTTGCTGCTGACCCTCCTGAGACAGGGTCAAGGCCACCCGCCTTTCACCCTGCCCACCTTGAGCCTGTCAGACAAGGCTATCGGGCATTTGCTTATGACCCTCTGGAGGCTGAGTGCATCTCAACCACTTCCACTCTAGATATTTCCCTCCCCCCACAGTGCCCCTAGTCCCTGTTACCCAACTTCTCAGCTTTGTAGACCCTGAGGCGGCTCAGGTGAGGCCAGGATCCTCTGGTGAAGTGTTTCTGTGGTGGTTGCTGGCTTTGGTTCTCATCCATCCAGAAGCCCAAAGCTTTATCTTCTCAAAAACACTCTGGGTTTTCTTTCTGAAGCCAATTAAGAATTAATATGAATTAGTCTTTTTTCCATATTCATGAGGAAAGAAAATACATGAAAGTCTATCACTCTTAGACCTTTTTTATTTAAATAAAGAGTCTCTCACACTTAAATTAATAACGTTACATGCCTGCAAGAAGAGTTTAAATTACCTAAAAACAAAATGCTGAGTTGTTTGTTTTGACATATGCTGAAAGTTTCTTTTAGGAAGTTTAGTAAAAGTTGAATTAAAAAGAACAGAATGGGTAGCCACTTGGAAAGTTTTGGAAGTGGGCTGATTGTGTTAGTTGGTGGTGGCAATTTTTTAAAAGGGGAAGACTCAAGAAATAACAGTATAGGAGAATCCCTTGCACTTGAAAACTGATTGCTTGAGGGGTAGGAAGCAGAGGAAGGAGGAGAAAGGTGAGAAGTTTTGTCTCTAAAAATTTCATGCGTAAAACAGTAAGTTGAGTGCTCTAGAATTTGATGGGCAGTGAGAAGTCTGAGCACCAACTCCTTGCCTCCAAGTTTGGAGAGAATAATTTCTCAATACCAGCATCTAACCCTGTTACTGAACTTGATTCTTCTACTGAGATGGTAGAAAATATACACTAAAATCCTTCCTCTCGTTTAATCTTGGATTCAAATAAAGGGTATTTTAAAGGAAAAAAGTTCACAATATATTGATTTGGGATTAAAATAATTATAATTAAACATCTAGACTTTGTGCCAACTTAAATAACTTTGCTCTGCGAAACTCCATTATAGATATAGAAAATCGCAGACTGTGCACATATTTGCAAATATCTTGGTAATTAAATCATCTCTAAATGCATTTAATTGTACAATAACAAAATATTTCAATATACTTCAGGTTTCAATGATCCAACCTGTTTCCAATAGAATAGTGTCCATTTTTCCTTTTGCTACTTTGGTAAAGCAATCGCATTTTTAGATCTATTGGACAGAAACACATTTTTAATTAAATAGTTGTAGTTATAAAATGCTAACTGTATTCATAGGCACAGATTTCTCCAAAAAAACTAGCATGGCTTTACAGTTGTAAGAAGCTGAGTTTAAACTTGACTGGTAGTTAAGAGTATCATTATAAAAACTGGGTTAGACAGTCACACACGAGTGAAAAAGTAAGTCCCAAAAATATGATGCCAATTTGTTAAAATTATACGGTTATATTTTTATGTGTACTAAGATGAAAGCTCCATGATAATGAGACCCATGTGAGTGTTTGTTTCATTCTGTATCCTTAGGGCCTAGAGCTGAGCCTGACACAAAATTTATCAGTGGGATATGTAATTTAAATATATGTATATATTATGGATATATGTGTGAGTATGTATCTACAATAATTCATCAATAAGAATTTATATATGTGTATATACAGCCACAGAAAAAATCTTAAAAATGTTTTTCATTGTAAAACATACTTTTTTCAAATTTCCAAATTTTCTACAATAAGCAGTTATTAACTTTTAAACTGGATAAAAATGGCAATGCTATTAAGAAGAATATATACCATAAGAAAGTCATATGTATAATAAAAATGAAAAGTGTCATGTTTTCTTCAATGTGTGTAAAATACTTTAATCTTTTAGAAAATATCTACAATTAAAATTCATTGAAATTCTTTTCTGTGCAATATAGAGACTGCATGGATCATTGTCTAGTTTAATAACTATTTTATGATTTCTCCAAGATCTTCTAAGGAGTATTAATTTATAAATAACTGCTTTGAGGCTATTTCGTTGCCCATTTTCCTATGTCTGGTGTCATTTGAGAGCTAGTGAGCTCTAGATTGGCAATAAGGTCTTAATTTTTGATTGAGACAATCAATGATCTTGTGACCTCTAAAGCCATAATAAACTACAGAAAGAATGACCTAGAAAAGTCACAGTACAGATAGAAACCTTACTATCCTTTTTTAGAGGAAAATTCAAAGGGAATGAGGAGTCAATTCAGAGTTTCTTTCCTTTCAACCTATCTAATAAGAGCTAAGATTTATTAAGTACTTGTGGTGTATCAGGTGTTGTTCTGAGCACATTACACGCAAAAATTTTATTTAATTATCACAGTTGCCAAAGAAGCATGAATTATTATTATTATTATTTTTTTTTGAGGAAGGTTAGCCCTGAGCTAACTGCTGCCAAGCCTCCTCTTTTTGCTGAGGAAGACTAGCCCTGAGCTAACATCCATGGCCATCTTCCTCTACTTTATACATGGGACACCTGCCACAGCATGGCTTGCCAAGCGGTGCCATGTCTGCACCCAGGATCTGAACCAGCGAACCCCATGCCACCGAAGCGGAACGTACCGACTTAACCGTCTCGCCACCGGGAAGGCCCCATGAATTATTTTACAAAGGAGGAAATTGGGGTAGAGATTACAGAATAAAAAGTATTATAAAAAAATCAGAAACTTCATCAATGAAAGTAATCATTAATAAAAGTAAACAGATAAAGATATCAAGAAAAAAAGATCATCACAATAAATGCCAAAAAAATTATAAAGTTCTGCATTTTTGATAGGAGAAGAATAGATTGATAATAGTGTAGTCTAAACATATCTATTGGAAAACAACAGCTGCTGGTATCAAAAGGAATGCAGACATTCAACTTGAATAAGAGAGGAAAATTCAACATTATTTTAAATATTTTCTAGATAGGAAATAAGACAAGAAAAAGAAAGGAAATATAAATAATAGAAAGGAAGGCACTGTGCTCACTTTATTTACAGTTAATGCAGCTATTTTGCATTTTAGTGTGTCAACTTGGTCAGGCTAAATTACATTTCCCAGAATTCTCTTGCCTTGGGTTTCCAGTAAAAAAGATCAACAAGAGAGAGTTTTGTGACACAGATGGCAGAACTGAAGCAACAGCCATTTTGTAGCCCACACATGTTGCTATTTGCTATTTATCAGCTGGCTCACTTTGTTGGGCCTTGTCTTAGTCAGGTGGGGCTGCTATTACAAAATACCACAGACCGCGTGGCTTATAAACGACAGAAATTTATTTATCACAGTTCTGGAGGTTGGAAGTTTGAGATTGGGGTGCCAGCATCATGGAGTGAGGGCCCTCTTCTGGTCACAGACTTCTTATTGTATCTTCACATGGTGGAAGGACCCCAGCAAGGAGGTCTCTGGGGTCTCTTTTATACGGGCATTAATCTCATTCATGAGGACTCTGCCATCATGACCAAATCACCTTCCAAAGGCCACACCTCCTGATGCCATCATATAGGATATTAGAATTTAAATGTGTGAATTTTGAGGGGACACAAATGTTCAAACCATAGCATGCCTGCAACTGCTCTACCTTCCCCTGAACACTCCATTAGCTTGTCTTATACCAGGGCCAGAAGTGATGATGAAGAGTTCTGGTTTCTGCAAGATATCCGTACCATCAAAGTCAGAGACAACAAGAACTGACAAGGATTTTTGTCTGCCTTCCCAGGCCCCAGCTCATTTTTGGAAATCAGCACATTTTTGCTCTTCCCCACTTTATAACCATCTCTTCTTCCCAATGGCCTGCCCGGTGGACTTCAAACTCCAGCATCAGACCCAAGGATAACAGTCTTATAGAAACTGCTTAAGTAGGTCCTACAACTGTGTCAGGTCAAATCCTTATATGTATAAATATCTTAATGTTTCTGCTTCTCTGGTTGAATTGAATCCTGATGATATACTGTCTAACTGGAAAACTTATAAGAATCAATGGAAAATTCATTTGGACTTGAGAATCCAAGAAAGTGACTAGTCTCAAGGAAAACATATTAAGGAGTAATATATATTTTAATTACCTGTTACCATTTACCAAGAGGCAAGAGGAAAAATAAGAGAGAAGACAATGACCTCACTCTCAATATGCACAAAATCACAAATCATCTAGGAACAAATGAAGTGAAAAATGAGTAAGCACCTACATTAAGAAAAGTAAGGCCTTTTTTGAGAGACATAAACAAGGACTAGAATAAGTGAAGAAAGATATTCTGTTAATAAACAGTAAAATAATATTGTGACAGCTTCAGTTATTGCTTTACAAATTTAAAATTCTAGCACAATATCTATAAAATGCAACCAAAGAAGATGATCATTAGGAAAAATAAAAGCGATTAGTCGGGAACATTTTATGAGAATGGCAATAATGAGGCTTTTACCTTGTTAGATAGCATAATATAATAAATGCTATTGTGTTCCAGGCACAAACAAACCATTGAGTAAATAGAAGACAGTAATGAATCCAGAAACAGACTCAGATAGATAAATAAGCATTTAATAAAGGTAAAATTCCAAATTAGTAAGAAAAAATGCATTATTGTTATTGGTAAAAATAATAAAAAGATCAAATTTATCTCATACTATATAACAAAATGAGATACGTAAATTAAATATATTGACATAAACACAAACATAAACTAAATGTTTATTGGAAAACACAGACCACATTTTATATAATCTTCTAACTGAATGTTCTTTCTAAATATGAGCTTAAAGTCAAAATTGATAGATATTAAAAATCAGTATAAAAATCAAAAGATCTATATTAAAAATAAATCTCAAACAGATGAATGTTAAAAAATAAGGGAAAATTATTTGCAATACACCTGACATTGAATTGAAGAATTCCTTTTGTTCATGTTTGTTGAGCTCTCACATACCTAAAAGGAAAATCCAGACATGCCATTAGAAAATGAAATTGCACGTGTGTAAGTAAATGACAAAGATTAAATATTCATGATCAATAAAAATTACTCAACTTCACAACTAAAAAATAAAAATTGATGCAATAATGATATATCTTTTTATCTTATCAAACCAGCAAAGATTTAAAATGAAAAATAGAAAGAAAACATTAATTGTTGGATAGGAATCAGAGATACATTAATTTGAAACATGCAAATCAGCAACTGAGGCATATTTATCAAAATCTGAGAAGCTTACATTCCCTTTCTCCAAGTAATTTATTTCTTGGAATACATACAGGAATAGTAATCACTAATACACAAGATGAGGGCTATTTTTTTTTGCATTGGCTTAAAAGATTGAAAAATTGAAGATAAATGTCTAGTAATAAAGAATTGGTTAAATGAATTAGGATATACCCAAAGATTGGAATAGTCTATAGCTATTTAGCCAATTTTATAAAAGATAAATTGATGAGAAAAGGTATTCATGATGCATTTTTATATGAATAGACAGTAAAATATCAAAAGTGTTTTATATATTCATCAATAAATATATGAAAGAGATATTATTAGCACTCCCATTTTAAAGATGAAAGATCTGAGGCACAGAGAACTTAAGTTATTTGCCCATGTTCACAGAGAGAGTAATTATTGGAGCTGGGAATCAATCATAGGCAGCGCGGTTTCAGATACTATCTTGTCTTCATATGACTTTACTTAACATTTTAAATGGTATCTGTAACTTTTTTGATTTTTTTTAGCTTTTTGTATTAGGGTTATATTATAGCTCAGATTAAGACTTGCAACGTTTTATAACCTCTGGAGTGTAATATGCCAGTGTAATATCTTTTCCTGAAAGGATAAAGGAGATAACTTGCAAAATGCTCTTTGTAATCATTTTTTAGGGGACAATTTTCCAATACTTTCCTTGACTTTTCCTACATTTATTTATACGTGATATTTTAACTTCATTTTAGTCAACAGTAATTTCTTCCCCCTAATAAATTTTTTTTTTTAAAGATTTTATTTTTTTCCTTTTTCTCCCCAAAGCCCCCCGGTACATAGTTGTATATTCTTCGTTGTGGGTCCTTCTAGTTGTGGCATGTGGGATGCTGCCTCAGCGTGGTTTGATGAGCAGTGCCATGTCCGCGCCCAGGATTCGAACCAACGAAACACTGGGCCGCCTGCAGCGGAGTGCGCGAACTTAACCACTCGGCCATGGGGCCAGCCCCTCCCTCTAATAAATTTTTGAGGGCATAATCTGACCTTTGTTGAAATACTTCAGACTTTATATGCACCCAAATCCTTTAAAATGTGCAATCTTGAGAGGAGTGATATCAGCATCATGGCAGAGTGAGCACTTCCTGTAGACTCTCCCCCATAAGATACAACAAAAATGACGTTCATAAGCCAACAGAGGACATTGACACAACATAAAAGAAGTGTGAGGGACCCACAAAGCCAAAGGTCTGAATGTGGAGGTGCTGGACCCCACAGAGGTAGTGGAAAGAGGTAAGGGGATTTATTCTCTCTCCCCAAAGAGCAGTGATCCATGGCATGGGGCTCTGCCTGGCTCTAAGAGAAAGAGAAGAGGTAGTGCTCTGAGGGAAAACCTTCACTCTCCAAACTCCCTCAAGACAATGGGAAAGCCCCACACAAAGGTGGCAAAGCTGTTGCTGGGATATCTTCATCAGCCTAGCACACCAGGAGAGTAGATAGTGAGGGCAGAGTGTGACCCCCCCCCCGAATTGCTCAGGTGAAAGAAAATGCCCCTCATCCCACCCAGTGCTCCAGCTCAGCCAGTCAGCCAGAGGACCTGCACAAAGGTTAGAAAAGCAGCAGCTGTGAACAAGTGAGCCTAGGATTATGGCCAGTTCAGAATACACAAGTCTTGACTCCCACCTAGTGGTGGCAAGTGGAAGCTGCAACCAGAAACTATCACTATGTGGAGGCACAAATCCACATCATCAAAGACTATGAAGAAGTATATTAATACTCCAGACCAGAGGGAAAATGACAAGCACTCAGAAATCAATCCTGAAGGCACAGAAATTTATAATCTAAATGATAGAGAATTCAAAATAGCTATCATAAAAAGACTCAAGTTACAGGAAAATACAGATAGTTGAATGAAATCAGGAACAAAATTAATGAACAGGGGGAATTCTTCATAAAAGAGATTGAAACTATAAGGAAAACCAATCAGAAATGTTGGAGATGAAAAACACAATGAATGAAATAAAGAAAACTCTAGCCTCCCTAAATAATAGAGTTGATATTATAGAGGAGAGAATTAGCAGTCTGCAGGATAGAAATATAGAAACACTTCAGACAGGGGAGGAGAGAGAACTAAGACTAAAAAGAAATGAAGAAATTCTCTGAGAAAAATCTGACTCAACTAGGAAATGCAACATAAGGATTATAGGTATTTGAGAGGGAGAAGAGTAGGAGAATGGAGCAGAAAGCTTGTTCAAAAAAATAATAGCTAAGAACTTCCCAAACCTGGGAAAGACCTAGAAATGCAAAGGAAAGAAGCTAATAGAATTCCTAACTATATCAATGTAAAAAGACCTCTGAGGCATACGATAGTATACCCGGCAAAAGTTAATGGCAAAGAAAAAATATTAAGAGTAACAAGGCAGAAAAAAATAACTTAAAAAGGAACTCCTATCAGGCTTTCAGCAGATTTCTCAACAGAAGTCTCAAAGGCTAGGAGAGACTGGAATGATAAATTCAAAATTCTGAAAGATGAAAACTTTCAGCCAAGAAAACTCTATCCAG
This sequence comes from Equus caballus, assembly GCF_041296265.1. Lineage (NCBI taxonomy): Eukaryota > Metazoa > Chordata > Mammalia > Perissodactyla > Equidae > Equus > Equus caballus. Next base: position 42,398,513 of record NC_091698.1, on the reverse strand, counting down.
CAAAAATATTCTTTAGCTATGATTGAGAAGTAAAAATTTTCCCAGATAAACAAAAGCTAAGGGAGTTCACTGCCACAAGATCCCTCCTAAAAGAAATGCTCAAAAGGCCCTATAAAAGGGTTTCAAGCTTTGAGCAAGGAAATAAGTAGGCAGACAAAATGAGAAAATTGCAGCTCTTTATCAAAACAGGTTAGCAAAAAATTATAACATTAAAGATAAAGGGAAGGAAAACATCAAAAATAAATCTAGTCTCATCATTTAACCACAAACTCACAATACAAGAGTTGGAATAAATAGTGACAATAATAACTTAGAAGAGAAAGAAGAAAAGGATATAATCAGCTTAGTCTACGGAAACAAGAGGGTATCAGAAAACGGACTATCTCATCTATGAGTTTTTTATATAAACCTCACAATAACCACTGAAGAAATAATCACAACAGAGACACAAATGATAAATAAAGAGAAAGCTGAAAAAATCACTAAAGAGAACTACCAAAATAAATTGGTAGTCTGAAACACACAGGAAAAGAAACAAGGGAAATGTAGAACAACTGCAAAACGAGTGATAAAATGGCAACATTAAGCCCTCCTATATCAATAATCACTCTAAATGTAAATGTGCTGAATTCTCCAGTCAAAAGACACAGAGTGGTGGGATGGGTTAAAAAACAGGACTCAACAATATGCTGTCTCCAGGAAACACATCTCCCCTCTGAAGACAAACACAGGCTCAGAGTAAAAGAATGGAATATGATCCTTCAACTTAATGGAAAACAAAAGAAAGCAGGTGTTACTACACTTATATGAGACTAAGTAGACTTCCAGATAAAACAGATAATGAGAGACAAAGAGGGGTAGTATATAGTGATAAAAGGGACACTCCACAAAGAAGACATAACACTTATAAATATCTATGCACCCAACACAGGAACACCAAAGTACATAAAGCCACTACTAACAAACCTAAAAGGAGCTATTAACAACAACACAATAGGGAAATTTACCACCTAACTTACATCAATGGATAGATCATCCAGACAGAAGGTCAACAAGGAAATATTGGATTTAAATGAAAAATGAGACCAGATGGACTTAATAGATATACATATAGAACACTACATCCAAAAACAGCAGAATACACATTCTTCTCAAATGCGCACAGAACATTCTCAAGGATAGACCATACGTTGGGAAACAAGGCAAGCCTCCATAAATTTAAGAAGATTGAAGTTATATCAAGCATCTTTTCTGTTCATAAAGCTTTGAAATTAGAAATCAACTACCAGGAAAAAAGGTGGGAAAGGGACAAATATGTAGAGATTAAACAACATCTTACTGAACAACCAATGGATCATTAAACAAGTTAAAGGAGAAATCAAAAAATATCTGGAGACAAATGAAAATGAAAATACACCATACCACCTCCAATGGGATGCAGCAAAAGCAGTCCTAACAGGGAAATTTGTAGTAATACAGGGCCACCTTAACAAACAAGAAAAGTCTCAAATAAGCAATCTTAAACTACACCTAACAGAACTAGAAAGAGAAGAATAAACAAAGCCCAAAGTCAGCAAAAAGAGGGAAATAATAAAAATAGAGCAAAAATAAATGAAATTCAAAAAAAAAAAAAACAACAGTAGAAAGGATCAATGAAACAAAGAACTGGTTCTTTCAGAAGATAAATGAAACTGACACTCCCTTAGCCAGAGTCACCAAGAAAAAGAGAGAGAAGGATCAAGTAAAATTAAAAGTGAAAGAGGAGAAATTACATTTGACACTGCAGAAATACAAAAGATTATAAGAGAATATATGAAAAACTATTTGCCCACAAATTGGATAACCTAGAAGAAATGGATAACTTCTTAGACTCATAGAACCTCCCAAAACTGAATCAAGAAGAAATAGAGAATCTGAACAGACCAATCACAAGTAAAGAGATTGAAACAGTAATCAAAACCCCCCCAAAAGTAAAAGTCCAGGATGAGATGGCTTCTCTGGAGAATTCTATCAAACATTCAAACAAGATTTAACATCTATCTTTCTCAAACTATTCCAAAAAATTGAATACAATGGAATACTTCCTCACTCATTCTATGAGGCCAACATTACCCTGATATCAAAACCAGATAAGGACAATACAATGAAGGAAGATTATAGACCAATATCAGTGATGAACATAGGTGAAAAAATCCTTAAAAAAAGTATTTGCAAACTGAATACGGTAATACATTAAAAGGATCATACACCATGATCAAGTGGGATTTACACCAGTGATGCAGTGATAGTTTAATGTCCACAAATCAATCAATGCGATACACCATATTAACAAAATGAGGAATAAAAACCACCACATGATCATCTCAATAGGTGCAGAGAAAGCATTTAGTAAGATACAACATCAATTTATGATAAAATATCTCAATAAAATGGGTTTAGAAGGAATGTACCTCAACATTAAAACAGCCGTATATGACAAATTCCCAGTTAAGATCATATTCAACAGGGAAAAATTGAAAGCCATCTCTCTGAGAACAAGAACAAGACAAGGGTGCCCGTTCTCACCACTCCTATTCAACACAATACTGAAGGTTTTGACCAGAGCAATTGAGGAAGTAAAGGAATCCAAATAGACAATGGAGAAGTGAAACTCTCACTGTTTGCAGATGACCTGATTTTATATTTAGAAAACCCTAAAGAATCCATCAGAAATCTATTAGAAATAATCAACAACTACAGCAAAATTTCAGGGTACAAAGTCAACTTACAAAAATCAATTGCATTCCTATACTCTAATAATGAACCGATAGAAAGAGAACACAAGAGTACAATTCCATTTACAATCGCAACAAAGAATAAAATATCTACAAATAACTTTAACCAAGGAAGTGAAAGATCTAGCCAATGAAAATTATGAGACATTATTGAAAGAAATCAATGATGACATAAAGAAATGGAAAGATATTCCATGCATATGTATTGGAAGAATAAATATAGTTAAAATGTCCATACTGCCTAAAGCAATTTACAGATTCAATGCAATCCCAATCAGAATCCCAATGACATTCTTCACAGAAATAGAACAAAGAATCCTAAAATTCATATGAGGCAACAAGAGACCCCAATTAGCTAAAGAAATCCTGAGAAATAAGAACAAAGCTGGAGGCATTACAATGCTTGACTTCAAAATATAGTGCAGTGCCTATAGTAATCAAAACAGTGTGGTGCAGGCAGAAAAACAAACACGCAGATGAATAGAACAGAATTGAGAGCCCAGAAATAAACCCACACATCTATGGGCAGCTAATCTTTGACAAAGGAGCTAAGAAAATACAGTGGAGAAAGGAGAGTCTCTTCAATAAATGGTGCTGGGAAAACTGGACAGTCACATGTAAAAGAATGAAAGTAGACCATTGTCTTTCACCATACACAAAAATTAACTCAAAATGGGTCAAAGATTTGAAGGTAAAACCTGAAACCATAGAACTCCTAGAAGAAAATATAGGCAGTACACTCTTTGACATTGGTCTTAGAAGGATCTTTTTGAATACCATGTCTACTCAGACAAGGGAAACAAAAGAAAAAGTAAAGTGGGACTTCATCAGGCTAAAGAGCTTCTACAAGGCAAAGGAAACCAGGAATAAAACAAAAAGACAACCTACCAACTGGGAGAAAATATTTGTAAATCATATATCTGACAAGGGGTTAATCTCCAAAATATAAAGAACTCACACAACTCAAAAACAAAAAAAAACAAACAATCCAACCAAAAAGCGGGAAGAGGATGTGAACAGACATTTTTCCACAGAAGATACACAGATGGCCAACAGGCACATGAAAAGATGTTCAACATCACTAATCATCAGGTAAATGCAAATCAAAACGACATTAAGATGTCACCTTACACCCATTAGGATGGCTATAATCACCAGGACAAAAAAATAAAAAATGTTGGAGAGGATGTGGAGGAAAGGGAACCCTCATACACTGCTGGTGGGAGTGCAAACTGGTGCAGCCACTATGGAAAACAGGATGGAGATTTCTCAAAAAATTAAAAATAGAAATACCATATGACTCAGCCATCCCACTACTGGGTATTTATCCAAAGAACTTGAAATCAACAATTCAAAGTGACTTATGAACCCCTATGTTCATTGCAGCATTATTCACTATAGCCAAGAAGTGGAAGCAACCCAAGTGCCTATCAACTGATACAAAGAAGATGTTGTATCTATATAAACAATGGAATACCATTCAGCCAAAAAAAACAAAGTCATCCCATTCGTAACATTATGGATGGATCTTGAGGGTATTATGTGAAGCGAAATAAGCTAGACAGAGAAAGACAAATACCGTATGATTTCACTAATATGTGGAAAATAAACTAACATATGAACAAAGAAAACAGTGGTTACCAGAGGGGAAGGGGGTTAAGGGGTGGGCACAAGAGGTGAAAGGGTGCATTTATAAGGTGACTGGCAAATAATCATGCACAACTGAAATTCCACAATGTTGTAAACTATTATGACCTCAATACAATTTTTTTTCCCTTCTTCTCCCCAAAGCCCCCCAGTACATAGTTGTATATTCTAGCTGTAGGTCCCTCTGGTTGTGCTATGTAGGATGTCGCCTCAGCATGGCCTGATGAACAGTGCCATGTTTGTGCCCAGGATCCGAACCTGTGAAACCCTGGGCCACTGAAGCGGAGCACGCAAAATTAACCACTCGGCCACTGGGCCAGCCCCTAAAATTTTTTTAAAAACATGCAATCTCTTTTTCTTCTCTTTCTTGAGCAAAAGATAGATATATACAACGAATTATGAGTGTTAACTTTTGTTTTTCAAATAAATCTCACTAAAGTCCTCAGCACAAATTTTTCAGAAAGATACATTCTACGTTATTGCACAAAACAGAATTCATATGGTAAGCAGAATTCCTATACATTTCTTTTGTCCAAAAATTGTGACAGCTTTCTGTTGTTATTGCTAATAAATTTGATGGCCTGCCCATCAAATCTGCCTGCACAGAGGTAATAATGTTATGACTGATGTCAACATGTCCCGTTTTATTCCTTAGGAGAGGATATAAATAGTCCAGAACTCCTTCTCCATTTTGAGGAAGAAAGGCCTACTTGTGGGCAAAAGTCTATGAGTCCAAATTCCACTACCCAAAAAATATATTTTGGGAATTCTTATATGCTCAGAACATTTAAAAGCATCTGAAGCACGCTTTTATTTTATGCAGAATATTGTGTAATATTGCTGCCACCATTTATGCCCCCTCCCCTTGAATCTGGGCTGGCCTCAGTGACCGGCTCATCAAGAACAACACGCAGCAGAAGTGATGCTGCATTATTTCAGAGGCTGGTTAGAAAACAAAAGGAGCTTCTGAATGATTCTCTGCGCATGCTAGCTCTGAAGTAATCCAGCTGCCATGTAAGAAGTGTACACCCTGAGGGGCCAGCCCTGTGGCGCAGAGGTTAAGCACACATGTTTGGCTTCAGAGGCCTGGGGTTCATGGGTTCAGATCCCTGGTGTGGACATGGCACCGCTTGGCAAGCCATACTGTGGCAGGCGTCCCACGTATAAAGTAGAGGAAGATCAGCACAGATATTAGCTCAGGGCCAGTCTTCCTCAGCAAAAAGAGGAGGATGGGCAGCACATGTTAGCTGAGGGCTAATCTTCCTCAAAAAAAGAAGTGTACACCTTGGGACCTCCATGTTTGACGTGACGGGGACTAGGGTGGAATCTTCAGCTGAGCTCCTAGCCTGCAGCCAACATGTCCTATCAGCCCTGTGAGGGAGCTATCTTGGATGCCCACCTCATGGAGTTCTCCGATGATTGTAGTCCCCTTGGACATCTGACAACAACAATACAAAGGGTACAAATGAGTACAGCCCAAGCAACCCCTCCTCAAATTCCTGATGTGACTACAGCATTGCAATAATATAAAATGGTTAATTCAAGAGGCTAAGTTTGGCGTGACTTATTATGCAGCAATAATAATTGGAACAATTGTTTTTGATAAAGAATATAGGGATAACAAAATAAGCTTTGACTATTTTCTGTACTTTCTCGTTCCCTAAAATTTTTACTTCATTGCTTTATTCTAACATGACAACAGATGAATCTTAGCTTAAGAGATGTTAATTTTTTATTTAAGCAAGCATCTAAAATGATTGATTTTAAAATTTAACATGTTGCATGTAATAACATATCTCTTATAATTTTCTCATCTCCCTATCTGTGGTTTAATGACATTTTATTATTTCTATTATCTATTTATCATTCTCATCCTTTATACTAGATTAGAGGGTCTACTGGTTCTTTTTTATTCAATTTTTGAAAGATAAAGTACTTGAATTTTTTATGAGTTAAATTTTTTCATTTCTGGTTCACTGATTTTTGCTTTCCTCCAAGATAACATAATTTGCATATAGTAATTCATTTATCCTGCTTTGTTTTGCTTTCTTTTCATTTGTGTCTCTCTTTAAGTTGAATGTATAAATAATCATTTATTTCTTAATAAAACCAAAGTCTATGAATTTGCCTATTAATGAATAAAGGTTAACATCTATTAGAAAAAAGTATTGGTAATTATAGATTTGCTTCTTTCTTGACTCTAAAGATGTTTTTTGTTATTCTGATACAATGTCTTCTTTTTTGAAATTGATATTTATTTTTAGAATAGTTTTAGATTTGCAGAAATATTGAGCAGATAGTACAAAAAGTTCTTTTTCCCCCTCACCATTATTAACATCTTGCATTATTGTTATACATTTGTTACAATTGATGAATCAACATTAATATATTATTATTATTAACTAAAGTTCATAGTTTACATTAGGCTTCACTTTGTTGTGGAGTTTTATGGGTTTTGAAAAACGCATAATATCATATATCCACAGTTACAATATCATCCAAAATAGGTTAACTGCCCTAAAAATCCCCTGTGCTCCATCTATCCATCCTTCTTCCTCCTTTCCCCTCCCCTGGCATGCAGTGTGCTTTTTATTGGCTTCATAGTTTTGTCTTTTCCAGAATGTCACATAGTTGAAATCATAGAGTATGCAGCATTTTTATACTGGTTTATTTCATTTAGCAATATACATTTAAATTTCCTCAATGTCTTTTTTGTGACTTTACTTCTCTTTTTTCCTTATAATCGTAAAATAATGTTCCATTATATGGATGTGCCACAGTGCGTTTATCCATTTACCTATTAAAGGACATCTCGATTGCTTGTAATTTTTGGCAATTACGAATAAAGCTGTTATAACCATTCATATGCAAGTTTTTGTGTGGAAGTGTTTTTCACTCATTGGCAAACATCCTGGAGCATGATTGCTAGATCTTATGTAAGACTGTTTAGAATTATAAGAAACTACTAAACTGTCTTCCAAAGTGTGTGGACCATTTTGCATTCCCACCAGCAATGAGTGAGAGTTCTTGTTGCTCTATGTCTTTGCCAGCATTTGGTATTGTCAATGTTTTGCGTTCTAGACCTTCTAGTAGATGTATAATGGTATGTCATTGACTTGTTTTAATTTGCAATTCCCTAATGACAGATGATGTTGAACATATTTTCAAACGCTTATTTGCCATCTGTATATCTGCTTTGTGAGCCATCTTTTGTCATTTCTTCATCGGATTGTTTATTATCGTACTGTTGAAATTTAAGAGTTCTTTGTTTTGGATGCAAATCCTTTATCAGACAAGTGTTTTGCAAATATTTTCTCCTGGTCTGTGGATTTTCTCTTTATTCTCTTGGTAGTCTTTCACAGAGCAGAAGTTTGTAATTTTTTTGAAGTCTGACATGAATGTTTTTCTTTCACAGATCATGATTTTTTTATTCATTGCCAAACCCAAGATTATCTTGATTTTCTCCTATGTTATCTCTAGAAGGCTTATAGTTTTGCATTTGACATTAAGTCTATGGTCTGTTTTGAAATAGTTTTTGTGAATGTGTAGCATCTGTATGCGGATTCATTTTTTGCAAGTGAATGTGCAGTTGTTCCAATGCCATTTGTTGAAAAGACAGTACTTTTTCCATTGAATTACTTTTGTCCTTTGTCAAATATCTGTTGACTATATTTTTTAGGTCTATTTCTAGGTTCTCCATTCTGTCCCATTTTGAAACATTTGTTATTTCACTAATACCAAATTTCAATTGTACGAGATAACATTATCAACTATAGCAACAGGTTATATATTGGGTCCTCTGATTTTATTTATCTTATAACTAAAAGTTTGCTCTGTTTTACAAACCTCTCTCTATTTCCCATGCTCTCCATCCCTTGGCAACCAACATTCTGTTCTCTATTTCTATGAGGTCAACTTTTTAATTCTTTTAGATTCCACATTTAAGTGACGCCAGGCAGTACTTTTCTTTCTCTATCTGGCTTATTTCATTTAGCATATTGCCCTCCAGATTCATACATGTTATCACAAATGGCAAATTTTCTTCTTTTTTTAAGGTTGAATAATATTCTGTTGTGTATGTAGGTTGTTTCTATGTCTTGGGGATTGTGACTAATGCTGTCATGAACATGGGAGTACAGATAGCTCTTCAAGGTAATGATTTTGTTTCCTTTGCATATGTACCTAGAAGCGGCATTCCTGAATCATATCATAGTTCTATTTTTAATTTTTTAAGGAATGTTTATGCTGTTTTCCATAGTGGCAGTACCAATTTACAGTCTCACCAACAGTGCACAAGTGCTCCCTTTTCTCTACATCCTTGCCAGCATTTGTTATCTCTTGTGTCTTAATAGTAGGCATCCTAACAGGTGTAAGATGATATCTCATTGAGGTATTGATTTGCGTTTCTCTGAAGATGTTGAGAATCTTTTTATATACCTGTTGACCATTTGTATAACCTCTTTGGAAAAATATCTATTCAGTTTCTCTGCATATTTCTTAATTGATTTCGTTGGGGTTTTGCTATTAAATTGTATGGGTTCCCTGTATATTTTGGATATTAACCCCTTATCAGATATGTGATTGCAAAATATTTTCTCCCATTCCATAGGTTGCCTTTTCATTTTGTTGATGGTGTCCTTTACTGTGCAGAGCATTTCAGTTTGATGTAGTCTTACCTGTTTACTTTTGCTTTTGTTGTCTTTGATTGTGGTGTCAAATCCAGATAATCAGTGCCAAAAAATGTCAAGGAGCTTAGCTCTCATGTTTTTTTCTAGGAGTTTTACAGTTCCAGGTTTCATGCTCATGTATTTAATCCGCTTGAGTTGAATTTTGTGTATAGGGTAATATAGGGGTCTGTTTTCATTTTTTTGCATGTGACTGTCCACTTTTCACTACATCGTTTATTAAAGAGACTATCTTTACCCCATTTTGTATTCTTTGTGTCTTTGTCAAAAATTAATTGACCATATATGCCTTAATTTATTTCTGGGCTCTCTATTCTGTTCCACTGATTTATATGTCTTTTTTTAAGGCCACTACTGTGTTTTGATTACCATAGCTTTGTAATATAGTTTAAATGAGGAAGTGTGATGCCTTCAGCTTTGTTCTCTCTCAAGGATGCTCTGGCTATTTGGGGACTTTTGTAGTTCCATTCAAATTTTAGGAATGTTTCCTCTATTTCTGCGAAAAATGCTTTTGGAGTTTTGGTAGGGATTGCATTGAATCTGTAGATCACTCCGAGTAACATGGATGTTTTAACAAATTAATTCTTCAATCTACAGACATGGGAATATTTTTGCATTTTATTTGTGTACTCTTCAATTTCTTTTATGACTGTCTTACAGTTTTTAGAGTGTCGCTCATGGTGCAATAGTAAATGGGATTGTTTGCTTAATTTCTCTTTCTGGTAGATTATTATTAGTGTATAGAAAAGCAACTGAATTTTGTACATTGGTTTTGTATCCTGAAACTTTACTGAATTTGTATGCTACTTCTAAAATTTTTTTGATGGTGTCATCAGGGTTTTCACTATATAAGATCATGTCATCTGCAAACAGAAAATTTTACTTCTTTCTCTCCAATTTGGATTCCTTTTACTTCTTTTTCTTTCCTAATTGCTCTGGCTAGGACTTCCAGCACTATATTGAATAAAAGTGACAAAGTGGGCATCCTTTCCTGTTCCTGATCTTAAAAGAAAAGCTTTCAGCATTTCACCACTGGGTATAATGTTAGTTGTGGGCCTGTCATATGTGGTCTTTATTATGTTGAAATACATTCCCTCTATGCCTAATTTGTTGAGAGTCTATCATGAAAGGATGCTGAATTTTGTCAAATACTTTTTCTGTATCTATTGAGATGATCATATGATTTTTAGCCTTCATTTTGTTAATGTAGCATATCACATTAATTGATTTGCGTATGTTGAATCTTCTTTCCATTCCAGAAATAAATCTCACTTTGTCATGGTGTGTGGTCCTTTTAATCTACTGTTGAATTAAGTTTTCTAATATTTTGTTGAGGATTTTTGCATCTATCTTCATCAGGGACGTTGGCCTGTAATTTTCTTTTCTTGTAGTGTCCTTGTCTGGCTTTGATACCAGAGTAATAGTGGCCTCACAAAATGACTTTGGGAGTGTTCCCTTCTAGCAAGAAACTGGAAGATAGGCGTTTTTGCTGTGCTGAGCCCAAGCAGCAGAGCTGTAGGAAGTGCTGTGTGCCTTCTTTAAAACTACTTTTTATTTAAATTGGTTCCAGGGACTTGTGAATCCCAAGCCTCATTGTTTTTAGAGCTATGTGATTTGACAGTGCATCCCTCAGATGGCAGCTACAAAAGTTGGAGTGCTAGTCGTGTCGATAAGCTCATTCCAAGAAGAAGATGGAAAATTGGTTTTATTGTTAGAGTCAGGCAGAGAGACGATTTGAGAGAAGAGCCCACCAGCTCTTTGGGGTTTGCAGGAGGATCTCAGTCAGCAACTAGACGCTGGCCGATTAGAAGCCAGACCCTCAGGCAGCAGCTGGGGAAGGATGTAGTCAAACCCCTTGCAGGGAGAAACTGGGAAATGAGGATTTCTTCCTGTTCCCTCTACACTGAGCCCGAGGGTGCAGCCATGGAGAGTGCTCAGGTGCCTGTTTAAAATCTGCTTCTTTGTTTGCTGTAGTCCTGTGGGACTCATTAATGCAAGCCCCGTTGACTCGCAGAGCTAGGTGATTTGGGTCTGTCCCTTGGGTAGTAACTGTAAAATTTGGAGTGCTAGATGTATGAACAAACTCCTTTCTGGGAGATGCTATTGACTTGGTTTTATTGTTAGACTAGCTGGATGGAAAGGGCTGGGGAAGTACCCACTGGCTCTTTCGGGCTCCAGGGAAGATCCCAGCCATACTTAGACACCGGCCATTTCCATGTAGTTTGTTAGTCACCCAAAATGCAGAAGTCACTCAACTAGTTTCCGGATTTCTCTCAGAAGTAGTTGATCCATGTGTACTGTATGTTCAAAGTGTCTGTAGGAGGAGGGAAAGTTAGAAGCCTCCTATATCACCACCTTGGTGACATCCTCAGGGCCATGGGACTGCTTGTATGAAAATAGAGAGACCACTTCCAGAGGCTATGGAACTTGATCACACTGGCCATGACATCTGCCATGACAAATATTTTAAACATCTGTTAAATTCTTCCATTGTTATGCTATTTTGATTTTTTCCAATTTTTAAGTGCACGTCTATGCTAGGTTTACTTGCAAGATATTTTATAACTGATATATATTTCTTGTGAATAATATCAACACACCACTGCATTTTTTTATATTTACTCTTTTCATTTTTTATGTTATTATTCAATCTTGCCATGTGTCTAAGACAACATTTACTGTTGTATTAATTTTATTTTGTTCTTAGTATCGCTTTTAAAGTGGCATTCTTCTCAGCAGTGTTAATTTTTCTTTCGTTTCTTTAACTCTGCCAGCTTGCTTTTATCTTTTTTGTCCTTTTTGACTATATTCTGTGCTTTGAATTGTGCTCTCTTTTTGAATTATTTTAAAATTTTGTGGGTTTTTTAAAGAATTAATGTTCTATAATATCTCTTAGAGAATGAAGAACAAATTATTTTAGCTCTTCTATTTCCCAGAGTAAACTATGTGTGTACTTTTAATTTGTCTTTACTTGTGTTCCCTCCCTTATGTTTTCTTTTCTTTTCTTCAATTTTAGAATTTTTCTTAAAGTTATAAATGTATATAGCATAAAAAGTCAAATAACGTTAAGACATAAGGAAAATAAGCTGCCTGGATCATCATCCCAAATTTCTCATACTAGCAGTAAACTAGTTCAATGTTTATAGCTACTCTTTTTGGTATTTTCTTCCAGACTTTTGTATGACAACTTTAAACTATTTCAGTGACTCCTTTAAACTGTCCATTGTTTATTTTTCAATGTTTTAGATCAAATATTATATATTATCTATATTATACACACACGTATATTCCTTTAACTGTATATAATATATTCCTTTAACTGTGTATAATATATCCCTTTAACTGTATCCTCAATCCCTTTCTTTTCTTGAGGAGCACTTACTCTGAAGGTTGGTAAGCCATGGCTGCATCCAGGGTGAGATAAAAGTACTTTGGCAACCTTTTGCAAGTCTACATTCTTCTGTGGATCAGCTGACTTTGGCAGTGCACTCTTATGCAGGGGACTAAAATCAATAGTAGGAACGCCAACCACCTTCAAACCCCTCCACACTGTGGTTCTTCTGCACCCTTCTCAGTATGTTTATTTATAAGACAATTTGGTAAAATCAGTATTTGGTGTTTATATTATTATGACTATATAGGCATTTTCATAACTGAGCTACAAATTGTGCTATGAGTACATTTGCCTTTCTTGTAGTTCCCTTTTCTGCCCCTGGAATTAATAAAGCCTTAACGTGTGTGTGTGTGCGTGCGTATGTATGTGTGAGTTCCTACACATTTATCATTAATTCAGCCTATAACTTTCCAAAAAAAAAAAAAAAAAAAAAAAAACCACAAAAAAGTGACCAAAAACATTTTGCTATGGCCAAGCACACCAGGTGGTCCTTCTTGTCTTTTTCATCACTTACCCCATACTCCCAGAGATTTCATTCCTAGATTCTTCCTTACTTTTGCTTTAAAATAGTTAATTTCTGTAGTAGGAATTTGGTCTTATAAAGAGAGGTCTAGTTTTGTGCTGGCCCTGGGAGCAGGGGTAACCATAAACTCCTGGAATTTTCTAATAGAAACATCTTTGTTTTTCATGGTGGGCCCCTAGGACAACAACTGACAGTGTGCTAACAAAGTAACTTGAAGTGTAGCTGGCCGCTCTGATAGCCCTAGAGTAAGGGTAGTGCTATAGCAGAAAGACCAAACATGTGATTAGAGGATTGGGAGATGGAGTCTTGTGATATAACTCTGACTTCCAGGCGGGAGAATAGGCTGGAGATCAAGTTCAGCAACACAGGGAATGATTCAATCAATCATGCATAGGTAATGAAACCTCAATAAAAACTCTAGACGATGAGGCTCAGGTGAGCTTTTCTGGTTGACAGTACTCTTTCAGTATTGCCACACACTGATCCTGAGAGGGTAACATATCCCTGAGGATGTTGGAAGTGTCACATTTGGAACCCTCCCAGAATCTGCCCTGTGCATCTCTTCCTTGGGTTGGTTCTAACTGGTATCCCTTATGCTATAGTAAACTGTAATGGTAAAGACAGCATTTTTCTGAGTTCTGTGAGTCATTCTAACAAATTATTGAGCCTGAGGGAGTCCACAGGGACCCTCAGATTTGTAGCCAGTTGGTCAGAAGTGAGAATGCCCTGGGGACCCCTGATTTGTAGCTGATGTTTGAAGTGAGGGAAGTCTTGTGGCGACTGTTTCCTCAGACTTTGCAGTTTGACCAAACTTATTGCAGTTGATGTCAGAACTCTTGGGCAGACTTGGCAGTCTGGAGAACTCTGCCCTTAATCTGGTAATTTCTAAAGTGTACTGCCCAGCTATGGTACTAAGTCTTTCCTTCAGCAGTGCCCTGAGAATTTTCTTTCCTTTTTTTCTAGGAGAATCTTCTCTTTTGTATATGCCACTTTTTGTTTTCTAATTTATTCTCTTATATCAGTAGGTTCTAGAGAAAGAGTGAAGGGGATTTAAATATTTTGGGATCTTTCATGTCTGAAAATGACTTGATTCTCTGTTCATAGGTAATTGTCATTTCAGTTTGTACAGACATCTAGATCGGAAATCATTTTCCCTCAAATTTCTGAAGGGGTTGTTCCATTGACTTCTTGCTGCAGCCATCCCATAGTATTGATGTTTTGCCATTTTTAGAAACTTTTAGTTAACTCTATTTTTGATGTTTTGAAATTGTCACTATTATGTTCTTTGAGTAGGATCATTTTTTCGTTAAATGTGTAGGTCACAGGTAAGCCCTTCAGTCCAGAAATTCATGTTCTTCAATTCTGGCAAAATTTCTGGCAGTTTATTTTTTGGTAATTTCTTCCCCCAATCTTCTCTGTTCTCTCCTTTTGGATCAACTATTCATCAAATATTGATCATCCAGGATTGTCATCTAACTTTCTTAAATTATATTTCTTTGTCTTTTTCTGTTTCTTTATGAAAGGGCTATTGGTTTGCGGAATTTTTTCAGTCATCATATTTGTTTTTCTCCTCTGTTTTAACTGGAAGTATCAAGTCCTAGTTTTGTTTTGCTTTTTGTTTTATTGTTTTCTTTTGTTGCATTTTTTCATTTATATGTTTTAGGAAATTTTAATCCATTTCACCTGTGATAACTGGAATAATATTTAAAATATTTAACAATCAGTACAAGAAGGACACCAACAACTTAATGTGGACTTAGGGGTTTATTATACTGTGAGTACTAGCAGAATATGAGACACAGGATTTTACATGTTATTTTACTTTTATCTTATTTTATGTTTTATACTCTTTTTTTCTACTTCAAAAAAATAGACTTGCTAATTTTATTTTTATTTTAATTGTGATGGTTATAAACTTCTACAGTAAAAAAACTTAACTGAACTTATATTTCTAAAATTATTCATATCCATATAAAATAGTACTTGTTGACTTGTTTATATTTAACATAAAGGAATGAACTTGATTTACATTTTTCCAAGGGTTTTTTTAGACTTATGAATTTTGTTGGCATAATATTATATAAAAGCAATTTTGTTTTTCCATTTTTGTTTAATTAATTTAGATTAGATTTAGATACATTATTTAAACAGATTTAAATATCTTATATATATATATAGCATTTCAAAAATTAAATAAGTGCATTGATTTGAAAACATATTTTTAACATTTTTTAAGCTTAGTCTTGATTTCTGTGTGGAATTAAAGCAAATGGAGTCTGAAATATATTTGTTTGCTGCAATAATTTGTTTTCAAAATTGTGTTCTTCTTCTACTTCTTGAGAATTATATTTCTTTATGTCATAAATCTTGCTTATGTGCATTTTCCCCGTCTTTGAACCATCAGAGTCTTTTCCATATTCTTTGTCACCAAAATTTAGATATTACACTTTTCAGGTGATTCTACACCTGAATCATCAAGTCTTATGCTGTGAGTTGATATAGGTTCAGTGACTCAGATGTCTAAAGCAACTGATGAGCAGAATGACTGGAAAACTAAAACAAGTCAATTTTGATACCACCGTCTCTGTATGGCTCCTTTTCTATGCTTGTTGACACCATCTTGTTTTGCTTAGGACTGTGTGCTGAGCAAAGATAAGTGTAATGATTTATCTAACTTTCTCTCATTTAGAGAGTATCCTTCCTTAGTAATTGTGCATTCCAGGTCACATTTTCCGTATATAAGGAAAACTATTAGCAAATAAACACAGAGTCTAGAGTATTTTTATTTTAAACACAAAGTAATCACATTTCTATTTTTTCTTTCATAAATTTATATTGCTGAATTAAAATATCCTATGACTTACTCATAGAAACATGGATAATAGAACATGACTAGCTGACCACTTAAAGCTAAGCTCTCTTTGAAGACGTGCAAGGGAGAATCATGAGAGAAATTCCCAGCGGGAACATTTAACTTCAGGCTAAGATTCAAGTTGCTTTAATAAGACTAAAGTTTGGGAGAAATTCACCAAAACGTATTCCAGGCTATCATTTCTTTCAAAAGTACTAATTAATTCGTTAACTTAATAAAATAACTACGTGCTTTACAAGAAGAAAATAAGATGCAAATGCAAGTAATCTGTTTTCTTAAAAATATGCTAGGTTATTTTGAAAAGGGATTATAAATATTTTGTAATCAACAAGCATAAAAAGTGTTTACTTCCAATTAAATTATCTATGACCTAAGCATTGCTGTGCAGACTATGTGTCTGTTTCCACCACTATAATATAGAGGCAGCATGCATAAATAGTTGGTAATAGTTTGTATTTTGTTCTTTGAAAGATGAAACATCTCTTTTTATCAGTTGGAAGAAGGAATCCAAGTCAATGAATGAAGGCAATGTTAGAATACTAACTAGTAATTTCCAGAGGTGGTCCTAGAGTCTATGCAAACTCAAAATTTCAATGTGTGCACCTATATTTCACAACACATCCGAGGCAGCCAGGAAGATCCATCGTGTCCTCTCTGAAAAGTTGTTGATATTTCTCTCCCAGTTAATTTTCAGAATTATTTGGAGATTTTTAGACTCCATTAGATTCCCGATCAAGCAGACACTGACAATAGATATCACACTTAATATTTTAAGTTCATTGCATGGAAACATTAATCTAACATAGACATTATTCTAATATATAGGTTAACATAGATTATTCTAAAGACACATACAGCTTATATCAAAATGCCTGTGGAACTATACAGTCAGAATTTGGGAACATGGAATTTTATTTTATTTTATTTTTTTTAGTGAGGAAGATTGGCCCTGAGCTAACATTTGTTACCAACGTTCCTCTTTTTGCTTGAGGAAGATTGTCACTGAACTAACATCTGTGAAAATCCTCCCCTATTTTGTATGTGGGATGTCACCACAGCATGGCTTGATGAGCAGTGTGTAGGTCCACCCCCAGGATCTGAACTTGAGAACCCCTGGCCACTGAAGTGGAGCATGTAAACTTAACCACTATGCCACTGGGTCAGTCCCCCAGGAACATGGGATTTTTAATAAGATAGATGTGGGGTTTTTTTTTTTGAGGCCTAGAAACTCATCTTCAATTATATTCTAATTTTATAGAAGTTCTGCTTCAATCGACCTCACTTTCCCTATCAATAAAATCAAGAAAATAATACAAATTTACAGACTGATATAGATTAAATGTCATGTATACACATAAGTAAACATCTCTCTTTTTATATCTACATCTTTAGTACATCTATATTATAGGTATAGCTATTTCTATTACTAATAGTCCATCTCTTGTTTTTTCCTTCTACTCCCTGAGCTCAATACCCTGTCACACAGGAAATGAGCAATATCTCAGGAAGGAATATGACTGTCGAAAGAAGAGAAAAGAAAGAGGTCTCTTCCTGCTTTTTAAGTTTTAGAGTTCTAGACACAGAATGGAGTGGAAAGAATTCATGGCAGACTACATTTGGGAGCAAAAACCCTATCACAGACAACCTTTAACCATCTTCAAATAGAAAATGATCCTCAAGGCTATGGAGAGAGGCCACACCAGGGATGTGAGGAGAGTTGGGGTCCTTCACAGAGATCCTTGAATCCTGCTTCCTTGGTCAAGCACTGTGGAGATCACAGGGATAAGTTTATGAAAATGGAGTACAGAGGGAATGTGGGCTTCCATCTCAGGTTGACTGCTAAGAAGCGTCTTAATCAACTCAGGCTGCCTAACAAAATGCCATAAACTGAGTGGCTTATACAACAGACATTTTTTTTCTCACAGTCTGGATGCTGGAAGTCCAAGATCAGGGTGCTAGTATGGTTGGTTTCTGGTAACAGCTCTCTTCCTGGCTTGCAGATGGCCACCTTCTTGCTGCCTCCTCACTTGGTGGAGAGGAAGAAAGAGAGCAAGCTCTCTGGGACCTCTTCTTATAAGGTCACTAATCTTATCATGAGTGCCCCACCCTTATGATCTCATCTAAATCTAATTACCTATCAAAGTTCCTTCCCAAATACAATCACATTGGGGGTTAGGGCTTCAACATATGAGTGCTGGTTGGGAACACAATTTAGTCCATAGCAGAATAAAGACCCCAGAAAATTAATGACTGCATCAAGTATTTACAGAAGAGAGGATCTTAGAGAGCTTCACAAATTTCTGTTAACATTATAGGGTATAGAAGCAACAACATGGATTTTATGTTTCTAATAGTGGCACAGAATTTATAGTCACTGCACCTGAAGTGGTATTGTGGACCAGAATGTAAGAAAATCCGTGATTGACCTGTTCGGATCCGAAAAAAAAATATTTTGTGACAGAGAAGGCAATGGCTATACCGACAGATGCCAAAATGGAATATGACATCAATAATCAGATGCCACCACCCCAAATAGCTTGGCTTTATCCCAGAACCTCAATTCATGGTCATTATAAAAAGCCCCTTTGAAATTTGATAGGACACTGGGGGTAAAAGAGGCAGAAACGAAATGAACTGAAACAAAGTCTGTCATCTCTTAAGGATGGATGTTTGAAACTAGATCAAATTTTAGACAAACAAACAAGCAAAATAAAACAAAAATCCTTGCATATCTGAATGTGCGGACTGTTTTAATTAAAGATGTCATTAAAGTTTGCTAATCAGATGTTACTTTGAATGAATCCTGATTGTCATCACTTCCCATGCATTTGGTCTCTCGTTTTGAAATATTTTACTTTCATTGAAGTGTCACATCAATCCCTTTATTAGGATAAACAAAAAAGAAAGCATGCCACATTTTACAGTCAGTGTATTTTTAAATCACCTTCAAAGAGGGTGGGTTATATAGTCTTCAAAGGCAGCTTCCCTCATTCTTTCTATTATATCAGTATCATTTTCTTTATTGAACATTTCATAGAGGAGTTCTACTGTAGCAGCCACTCCTATTTGTCAGTCAGCACGACCAAACGAGTTGTAGGAGGAGTGTAATTGCCAAATAGTTCTAGCCTGGTGAAGTGGATAATGAGAAGCGCAGTGAACATGGATTTAGGCTGTGTGTGTGTGTCTGTGTGTGTGTGTGTATGCTTGTATATTTATGAGTCAGCATTTCAATTCTCTTTTATCATTCCTATTCTTCACAAATGAGTCTATGTTTTTAACGGTACTGCAAAGAAAAGCTCTGATTTTAACTAAGCAGGGAGGGGGTTCCTGTCTGAACTGAACAGTGTGAGAGCCTCGCAAACTAAGTCTAAGAGAGACACTGAGTCATCTAACTATTAAGTAGTTTTTAAAAATCAATTTACCAAGCACTCAAGGGATAGACAATGTTTGTACACGGCATAATGGCATTGGATTTCAAATTTTTCCATCCCAACAGTGAGTTCAGATCTTCAAAGAAGGGCCTGATCCTATATTTTGCACACTCATTTTGGGTAAAAACAGTTTCCTTTTGTCTGTTATCAATTCACACTTTTCAGCAGAAGAAATAAAGACAAAATAGCACAGACTCTTGTTTAACTGACTGACATAAACGACATATGCTATGAGTCTCCTCTGGATTCTTTATAATTTCTAAGGGTTTAATTAAAAAATTGAAAAGTTGACACCTTTCAAAAGGATTTGAGTGAATTAATTCATAGTAGTTTGCCTTATTGATAATAGTCTCTAGACACTTAGTTTATATGCAGTGATTAAACTTTATTACACATAGCGAGGTGAGATTATTGAAGAGTTTATTTGATTGATGGCCCATCTCTACACTTCCCAACTCAAAGGTGCAAATCAGGTTTTAGGAGAAAACCAAGAAAGCTGGTGAGTGTTACTTAGAATCCAGGATGAGTAAATTGCTCTTCCCATCATACACCCAGGATGTGTGTCTCTCAAAGATAGGATGTGTGTGCCCAGGATGCTCCTAGTTAGGTTGGCTTGATATCTGTTGGTAAAGATCACATCTCTTAAGCAGCACGTCTTGGTGGCTGAGCTTTTCCATGCCGAAGCTCTTTTTCTACAGTCCAGTCACACTGCCCTAATCTGGTGATTTGAAGCCTTGACAAATCACAGTAGGGCATGGACGTTGATGTTAGTAACTAGGAACACCATCAACATGCTTTGACATATGTAATGTTTTCTTTCTTCAATTAAATATTATTCAAGAAGTTTGTATATGCATTTCCCTATTAAGATTTAAAGATTTTAAGTAACTTCTTTTCAGTGTACATTATGTCTACGAATTTTATATACACATATTTCTTGTGGGTGTAAGTACAGAGAGGGTGTAAAAGGAAATTTGATTAAGCCAAATAGACATAGAAAATAAAAGAAATTTGCCAAAAGAAGGAGGAAATGATCAGCAGTAACAAAACAAAAGGACAGACCAATAGTGTTTTACAAAGATAAATTGACTGAGTCTCATAGCTCAATTGCATGTCTCCAGGAAGATGGAGCCTATGATGAGCTCTATTAATTGTAATTAAATCACAATAAAACATAATAAAGTAGATAGTAAAGTGAGGTACCACAAGCTGCAACCAAGACTTTACGGTAAACGTGGTTGAGATTGAGTTTGCCCTTTGTACTCTATGGTCTTCATGTAGATCCACTCAATAAAACCTCACATGGACCCCTTACGCGGGTGCCTCCATGATCTTTATTTCCCTGATGATGTAACCAAGTCACAGAAAGGTTGTCCAAAGTTATATAACACATGGAGTGACGGAGGCATTTGAACCCAGGCAGTCTGTTCCCAGAGCCTACCAGCTCTAAGTCACACAAAGTAAAAGTTGTTACTTCTGTGTGACTCTAACCTGGTATCAGGAAGAACATGAGCTGGCGGGTAAACCGCAGTTTTAGGGTGGAATGTGATTTGGCGCTAGTCAACTGGGGACTTCGTAGAGGTCACATTGCTTGACTCTAGATCACCAACCTGGGTGAAAAGCAGAAGTTAGACAATAACATCCTGCATTCAGTAATGAATCAAACTCAAAAAGAATGTTCTAAATAGTGAAAATCTTAGGCAATTTCTATTTTAAAAATTGGAAGGAGGCGATTTTGACATTTTCAACTACTGTATTTTGGAAAGGAAAGAATAATAAAAATAGCTTAGAAGGTGAGTCAGCACAAGGATATTGACTTACACAAGTCTTCAGGGAGCCGCATGCATACTGATGGAATAGATCACCCCCATGATCTATTCCAAGTGCCCCCCTTGAGGTAACCCCCGTAGCTGGCTACTGTTCCTTATCCAGTAAAGTAACTCTAGGAGACATTTATCATTTTGAGGGGTCTCCACATCTATCTCATAATTTCTAATTCTGGAAAACCTCCAATTTTATATGGTTTGGATGAGAGGCAGAGCTTCACTCCCACAATACAGGCTGTCACTCTTCTGGTCACATGGCCAATTAAAGGCTCTTCTAAGGATGGATTTCCTTATTGTCACCCAAGATAGCAATGACATCTAACAGATGATTATTGAACTTCTTCTTGACCTTCAGAAGCTCCCTTGGTTCTTGACTACTTTTCAACCTTGTCTTTCAATCTCCCTTCAAATCTGTGATTTCCCACTATCCCCCTTTTTTCATTGAAGCCATATCTTTCTACACCATTTTTGGGATTTCATACAGCTTCTTGACATTTTCTTCAGGACTCTACCTTAGATTATTTTTATTTATTTATCTATTTTTATTTTTTATTTATTTATTTTTTTGAGGAAGATTAGCCCTGAGCTAACATCTGCTGCTAATCCTCCTCTGTTTGCTGAGGAAGACTGGCCCTGAGCTAACATCCGTGCCCATCTTCCTCTACTTTATATGTGGGACGCCTACCACAGCATGGCTTGCCAAGCAGTGCCATGTCCGCACCCGAGATCCGAACCGGTGAACCTGGGGCCGCTGAAGCGGAACATTTGAACTTAACCGCTGTGCCACTGGGCTGGCCCCATATTAATTATTTTTAATGGTACGCTTTTCTTCTGATTGTTTACAATGTTTTCCCTTTCTCTTATTCTAAAGGCTTTTTGTTTTTATGGGCCTCATGTTGCTTTCATTATTTAATTAATTTTAGAACAAGACAAGAATCTTATTGATATTAAAATTTGCTAACAGTGTAACTAGATTGCCTTCAAGTTCACTTTTTTCTATTTGTTCAGTAGAAAGACTTCCTGTTTCTATCTACGACTGAAGGAATATTAATGCATATAATTTCCACACCAACTCCAGGTTCCTAGTATATTTTTAACAACTGAAATTCTGGCTAACTGGGGTATAATTGACCCCTCTCTTTACTGTCTTGCTCTTATCTGGAACTGTGAGCCAATGTAGAATGTAAAATACACTTTTCAGAAAGTGCTGTTATCAGGATTTTTTCCTTCATCTGGAAAACAATCGTTATTATTCCCCCAGGATATCATCTTATTAGAATCAGCGTGGGCTCAGTCAAAAGCATGCATGCATTCACATGCGTGTGTATGAGTGCACACATATGCACACACAAGTAGAGGGATGGGGATGTGGATTTTTTCTGCTCAGTTTATAGAGATACATTGGAAATTCAAGCAGAGGTTACCATCCAGTGCTCCAGTTGTCAGAGGTGTTATAACACTGAGTAGTCTGGCAATCTTTCTTTTTCATATTTTTTGAGTATTTTGCTGTTTATGGATAATGCTGCATGTAAGGCAACTTACTAGACCCAAGTTTGAGCCAGAATATCACCTTGCCTTTATAATCTTTATACTCCTCAAACATCTCAATCAGAGGCAAAAATAAAGTGATTTACCTTGAAGTGAATGAAGCTTAAGCCTCAAGATCGCTCATTTACATGGGCTCCTCCAGGATGATTCTTGGGGAGCCTACATTGCCATTTCAAAATAAGGTATTTTAACTGTAATTTTCCAAAACCATTGCTCCTTCCACTCTGACTTTTCCTACATAACACACCCTTCCTTGTCATATAGTATGAAATGCAATGGGCATCTGGTTAATAGGAAGTTGACTTAGGGGTAAATGTCTAATGGGTTAATGGGAAACTCTACTATGTATTTATTGGACATATTTATGTGATTAAATATACAATTAAGTTATCACTCACTGTCTTGGTCCAGGAATGGCTTCCAGGAATACTAACACCCTCAGGACCAACTCTCCCCTGTTTGACAGCAATGACAAACTGGTAACTAGTGTAGTCAATTCAAAGAGTGTTTAAGTTTAGTCACTGTCCAAAAAGTCTTGGAATGCCTTGAAATCTTGTAGTTCATATATAAAAAACCTCGACAATGCTTTCGTAAATCTGACAGCAATCCTACAAACTTATGTTGTGTTAGCATAGTGAGTGTGAAGCTGAAATAAACATTTTTATACTATCAGATTTTGATCATTCATGTTAGAGGAATACCTAATTTTTCTTTCTGTTCTCTTGATAAAAAATGTAAAATTATTATCTATGACCAGTAGGTGATCATAGACTAAGCAACCAAAAATATAGGAAAAATATTAAAGACGAAATTATCTCATTTTTTTCTGGATTTGGTGAATTTGGTGGTGTTTGTCACATTTTTACAAATTTATTATATTTCTTCTTTCTTCATCCCAAATAAATAACCATGTAGGCATCTAATATTGTACTCATATGCCTTATGTTTTTCCTTAATGGAGGTTCCCCCCCGACACATGCACAATTGAATACACTCAGGCCACACAAAAGCTGGATCCATTCATGTACCCAGCATATGTTCAAACCAAACTCGGAAAAAAATAAAATAATAAAATTAACAATGTGGCAAGATAATAAAAAAATGCACACAGAACATTTGCATTTCAAAACTGTGCTTTATGAAAAGACAATGAAATATAAGACAAATGTGAGTTGTCTTATTTATATATTGACTTATTTTAAACTAAAATAAAGTGTACTTGTCTTTGCTTATAGTCATTTCCATTGATTTTATCTTTCCTTCTCATTGTAAAACTTAAATGTCAATAATTTAATTGAAATTATCAGCTGGTATCCCACTGCTGGGAAAACAGATGCAGTGTCATCCAGAAGAAACAAAAACAGTATATTGAGCACAAAAGGAATTTATCAGATTAAGTTTCCAGGCAAGGTAAAATAAGGTGCCTTGCTTGAAGTAAAAAAGATAGTTTTGTCTCCTCTTGTCCTATTTTTAAATAGCACCGCTTTCTGTGGAGAATCAGATAATGTTGTACCTATTACGGCTTTTATTTTTATCAGGTCATTAGAATAAAACAAAGCCTCAAGCAGCAAAAATTCTATTTTCATGCAAATCTTCTTAGTAATAAAAGATGAGCCAAGAGAAAGTAAAGGAAATAACTGCAAGAAGTTGCCTCCAAATTAAATAGCATTTAAACAATTCCCATCAACTCTGAAATCTTTTATGCATTTGTTCTTAATTGTTCAAAGCAAGGAATTTTCTGAAACATACGTGGGTGTACTTGCCTTCAGTTGCTCTCTCTTTTTGGGTCTTATTTCATATTTGAAGTTAAAGAAATATATTAAAATTGCAAACAAAGTTGATTTTTAATTAGGATGCTGGCAATTAGCTCACTTATTTATATCTCATTTCCTGTCTTCTCTGGCTTTAAGTTGTGTATGTCTTCAAATTACCTTTCTTAGTCAAAAATTGCATATTTTCCTTCTCCTTTACACTATGATCTCTCATGTAATTCTGTTAGTATAGCAGAATAATTTTCATTATAGCTGTAAAGAAACCTTAGTCATATCGCAGAAGGAAGATTCAAATTTTTGTTGTAAATATTGTTGTAAAGAATATTGAATAAACCATTACCAAAGACTGAAATTTGTGTGCTCGATTGGCAAAAATTAATATTTATTCTGATGTTTTTTGTCAGAATTGTAGAACACCTTAGCAGTTACTTTAACCTCCTACTATAAGAAAAGTAGGGAGGCTGGCCCGGTGGCGTAGTGGTTAAGTTTGTGCACTCCGTTTCAGTGGCCTGGGGTTCATAGGTTTGGATCTCAGGTGCAGACCCAGCGTGGCTTGTCAAGCCATGCTGTGGCAGCATCCCACATAACATAGAAGACTGGCACAGATGTTAGCTCAGCAACATTCTTCACACACACACACAAAAAGGGAAAAAAATAAGAAAGAAAAGTAGGGTACAATAAGTTGATTATTTAAATTTGAAACATAAAAATTATAGAATACAGACAGTAAAATTATACCCATAAAAAGAAATATCTCTTCTAGTCTTGTCACGTGGCAGCTCTGCAAGAGCAGCAGGAGCAGTATGCCATTTGTTCACAAGGAATCTGGTGGCTTTCCTGGGCCCTAGCTACTGCTCTCTGACATACTGTCTCCATGGAGAGTAGCTGACTCCATGGCCTTCACAGGAGAACATCAGAATGAACCTGGAATATCCTGATGATGCCAGAAGCAAGAATTGCAAGATTTTTGGGGGACAGTGCCAAAGAGCAAAGGATCAGCTTGGGAGCAGCTGCCTGACCATGTTAGTAACATGACAATTTTAGCAACATCTTACTGAAAATCTGAGCGAACAATTTAAATCTCTGTAAGGTCCTAATTATACTCCAAAAAGAAGAGTTAGAATAAAGTCTACAAAATGATAAATTACATTGACGTAGCCTTCCCCAACTACACTCTCATCAAGTATTCCTTCCAAACACATACAATATTCAACCACAAAGGTGTTTGTTTTGGGTTTTGTTTTTTCTTACTCATCACAGTTCCAGTGATATTTTGGTTCCTTGGACCCATTTCAACATGTCTTATAAAAAGGCTGCCCGGGCAGCTGTTTTGCTGGGTCTCCCTTCCATTGTGCCCTGTTTCTCAAATCATATCTTACATTAAATAAATATTAAATGAAGCAAATTGAGGCACAACTACACAACATGTACCTTGAACTTACACATGACAAAGATGAATCACTACCCATATCATCACATCACACAAAAATGCCCCTCAACTTCATCATTTCCATGGCATGGTTTACAAAACACTTCTATAAGAGTTCTAAGATCTGACTTTGCTAGAGTCTGGAAGGGATTAGAAATGATAGTCTAATTATCTTTCTATGTAGCTAAGTAAAATAAGAATCGAAGAGTTTAAACACTGAATTTCAGGAGGTTATATAATTTGAGAACGTTACAGTAGATATTTAAATTCAGGGATGTTGATGCCAAAAGCCTGTTTCCATTACACAAATGCAAAATACTAAGTGATTTCCCAACAAACACTGTTTTTGGAGTCGGTGAGAAACGTGGGATTTAAAAAAGATTTCAAGATTCCTCAGTCCTGAAGAAATGGCCAGCATGGTTCCCTAAGCACCAACCTGGTACTAAATTACTGAGACACCTGAGCTAATCTGTTTAAGCATCTCTGTTTGCCTCTGCTAGCCCGTCACGTGAGTGGAACTGATTATGTCAATATGAAATAATCCAGCTCTGAAACAAATTCTATCTGTTGAAGTAGTTTGTGCACCAGGCCAGTGGTTCTCAATGCCACTCATTCCCCAGTGCCATCTGGAACAATGATGTGACCAGCTAAAGCAACAGAGCAAGGGAGTATAAAATGAGTTGTCCATAAAATGAGGGTGGTTGTGGAGCTTCAGACAGCTCAATAGGCCCTAAAATATGAGCATATTTTCACAAAGACTGCTCCTTCCTCTCTCCTCTGAGTAGACTGTAACCCTTATCTCTATGCTAATCCCTGCCTCTATATCTAGAAGTAATATTTGTCAGCACAGATTTATGAAGCCCTAAGTCAACACTGTGGAATTTTGTATTTAACAATAAGTCGTGTTTCATGACTATGTCGATGTAGGACTCTTCTCATGCTAGGCTCACATTCCATCAGCCTGGCCCTGGTTTCAGCCACAGCTGAGTGAACACGTCCACATGGGCTTCAACTCTCTGATCACCTCCTTCTGACATCTCCTTGGCTCATTTTCTGCCCCTCGGCTTCTCCAGTGTACAGAAATTTGCTGGGAAGTTACTGTCAAGCAAACATGCCAACCTGGAATGTGGAGATCTTGAGGTTGATGCCTGTGGTAGGGGAAGCAATTCTAAAACACTAGGGAATGGACCCACAATAGAAAATACTTTTTCTGGTCCATCCTTGGGGAAACAATTCTAGAAGCTCATTGTATGTCTTTCAAAAGCTCCAAGAAGGGATCATGCCCCAGTTGCCCTTGTAATTCTCAAATGGACTCTGTATTGGCTTTTTCTCCTTCTCATACACTCACATGTCTTGCACTCCTATTTCCTTGAACTATTCTGAGTTAAAGTACCTTCACACATATCCTCATCTCAGACTTTCATTTGGGGGATAACGCAAGCTAAGTCAATCTGGCCCTGACTTTGTAGACCAGCTGTGAAAACTTGGACTTTGGTCCTATTGATAAGACCTCACTTTGTATAACATTATAAAATGGAACTCCCCATCTCAGGCCCTCTAATCAATCTCCTATGAATTAACAAGTTCTTCATATTCTAGTCTCTCTAAGGCTGGTTTTGCTCTAATTATCCATTTTCCAAAGGATAGATTCTTTACTTTAAACTCCAGCCTTTTGGCTGTAGTCCTTCTGCCACTGCCTATGGGTCTGCGTCATCTTTTGAATTTAACCTAGTTCTGGATTCCCTGTCAGTGCGTCTTTTGGGGGCATATTCACCACCTCAATTTAGGCTATTTGTCTCTAACTGCTGTTTAAGTTAATCTGCTGCTCGAAATCAAGCTGCTGCCCAACGTGAAGTTTCTCTAACTACCTGTAACTGGGTCTCTTGTGCCTTCTCTGCCAGGGAAGTAGGTATAGTTCCAAGTTCTAGCCTCTCCTTATATATTCCATCCCATTGGAGTGACAGTGAAAGCACAATCCCACCTGGTTGGATCCCAAATTTGGATGTAGACAGAGGTGAATAAATCCTTCAACAACTATAAAACTGCTACCTAAAAATTCCATCCCTTAGGAAGAGGACATTTTTTAAGCTTCATTAAATAGGAAGATATAGGATGCATCTTCTGTAGTATCAGAAAATTCTTTATTGGGCATAGCTTTTATTGACTTATAGGATTACCGGCATCTTGCTCAGCATCACACCTTCACTGGACAAATTGGGTTTCAAGAACTTTAAAACATTTCTTGGGGTTGTGTTGGAGTGATATACCTTCAGGAGGCCTGTAATTTCCTAGATTAGGGGTCATTTCTGAAGTTGAGGCTGGAGACACAAATAGATATTATCAAAGTCTACTCCATTGCTTAATCAAGAAGGCCAAGTAAGGTACCATTTTGAAGAATGGGAGTACATGCTGACTATTGCACTGACCAAAGGACAATGTAGCTGCCAATGATTTGAGCTGCCTCTCCCCACCCCACGTGATTAGGGAGAATAATAGTTTCTTCTCTTCCAACTTCCAAATCTCTTTGGAATGCTGCTCCTCACAAACAGTGCTCTAACCCGGAACCATAAACCATAACAGACTTCTGGGAAATGTAGTGTTTGACTTCTCCCTTGCAATTTAGAAGTAAATTCAAGTGGGGACAGAAAAGTTACTGAGTTGAAAACAAACAATTCAGAATATATGGATTTTTGGACGCACCTAGAAATTTTCTTTTAGGTCTACCTGAATCAGTCCCGAGCCTCTCCTGTACTGAAACACTGACGTTCGCCTACTAATTTGGTCATGTTGTGATTTCCTTTTTCCTTTTCTTCTGGTGAGCTTGGCTGAAAATTTTACAGATAGCTTCTTTCCTGTAAAAAATTTCCTGGCAAGAAGAGTTGTGGGAATCTTCTCTGCTGTAGTGGGGATGCAGAAAACATATACGTCTCCAACGCACCACGGATTTTTCCTTGTTGATCCAAAAGGACATTTCCACTCTCTTTTAGTTATCTAACTGCTTCTTGATTTTTAAATTTTCCCTATAGGGTATAAGAAAGACTTAGCATATTTAACAAAACATTATCATATAAAACACATTGCAGTAATACTATCACAAAATAAAAGTTCTTCAAAATTATTTGGAACATAAATCACCAGTGGTATGAGAAATACTCTCATCCAGAATGATTCATTCTCTGATGAATCCAGACAACAGAGGATGCTTGTAGAATTAAATTCTTTAAAAAAGGGATAATTAAGAATTCAACAGATGTGTGGTCTATATTTATAGTTTTCTTGTCTGTAAAATGAGGGTGAGGTACCAAATACCACCCAAGGTCATTGTCTACAATTCAGAGCCTATAACTCTAATAAACATATCACTACTATTCTTCTTTTCTATGTTTAAAACAAAAAGAAAGGATGTTGGTTCACGTCCACATACCATTTATTAAGCTCTTACTCTTTGCTAGACACTGTGGGTGGATTATCATCTCCATTTTACAAATGACTCATTTAAGGCTAAGAGAACTTAAGGAAATTACTCTGGGTCCACAGTTGGCACATTGCTCCCAAGTTCAAACCTAGGTCTGAGTCAAGTCTACACGTATATACGCTTTTTGCTATACTAATTTTTGCGTCTAGGGGGAGTTAAAGCACCCTCTCCTCTCCCATATCTACCTTCACTTTGCTCCCAAGCCTGGGATAGAGCCAGTTCAATCATATGTAACGGGCCTTCCCTTGTGATTTCCTTCTCAATGTTTGAACGCAAAGGTAATATGACAAAGACAGATGAAGAATTCCCAACTGCTTGGGCACCACCTCACCATAGAAAGGCTCTAAGTGGGTGCTTTTGGCCACCTGTACTGAGCTCTGTGAGGGATTTTCTTTTCTTTCGTTGCTTTCAGATTGAACTATTCTTGTCATCAATGACAACATCTAGAGCTATGCTGGCCAATACAGTAGCCACTAGCCACATGTAGCTCCTAAACATGTTTAGTGTGGCTACTCCAAACTGATATGTCCTTTAAGAGCAAAATGCACAGTCGATTTCAAAGACTTAGTGTAAAAAAAAAAAAAGGATTATAGGATATCTCCTTAATCATTTTAATTTTCTGCAAAATATTTTGACTATATTGGGTTACATAAAGTATAATTTCACTTATTTCTTTTTACTTTTTCATTTATCTTTTTTTCCTTTTTAAAATATGACTATAAGAAAAATTTAAATTATATGTGAGGGGTTGGCATTATTCTTCTATCATACCGGTCTAACCTAGAGATCTGATATTAAAGTGCCATCCTGTGATAAAAGAGGCAGGATACTGTTAAGCCTGCTGTTATTTTTGGCATTAGGTTCACTAGTAGCCTATGAAATGAGTTGACCTTCTATAACGTACCAGTTTACCAAAATAAGAGACTGACTTAGGGTTGTGGTGTCAAATTGTAGGAAAACAAAAGATTACATGGCCCAGAAGATCCCATCACTAAATAGCCCTCATGAGCAATAGAAAATCTGAACAACAGATTCTACACTTGATCAGGGAAGTAAAGCCCTGCGTAGACTATGAGAAGCCTCTGGTCCTTCCTTCTTAAACTTCTGACTCAACTGTATATCTGCAAAGAGAAAATTGGAAACTAATAAGGGAAAAATTATGGCTGCATTTCTGTGACTGGGGAACATTTTGTAAGAAACTGCAAACTGCTGGTTGGGCAGCATATTTTCACAGGCCAGCACCATGTGCTGAGGGGGTAGCTCTTCCCTGGTTAGCACCTTGGGAAAGGTGTCCATCAGGTCAGCCAGGGTGCCAATGTGTTGAGTATTTTGGCTCTTGGCATAAATTCTCTTTTCTTCTTTATGCTGTATTGTACATAAGACTGAAAGATTGGCAAGGGGCTGCATATTAAGAACAACCATAAATTTGGAAAATTTAGAATCTTGCTTTAACTACAGTGGGTTTCTGAACAGAAAAACAAGGAGGAATAAGATGACTTCTTTCTCAGTATAACGGATGTTTTCTCTTCTCGGATTGCTTAGGAAAAGAAATCTCAATGGAAGTAACGCAATCCAAGACTAAGAGAGAAACAAGAAAGACTTTTAAATGTTTGGAAACATTCAGGTTTTAGGAATTTGGGACACCGCATAAGAATTAGAGAAATAATGAAATGATAAAATAAGAAGGCTTCAAAACTAGGCATATTATCAGAGTTTTTTTTTTGGCTTTGGACACCAGACACTCAGAGATAAATAGGACTGGATGAAAATAGACTTATATGCTTAAATTCAAGCAAGATTTATGAACAATACAAAGAAATAGAGAAGAAAACAATTAGATTAAGTGACGTTAATACCTACATACAATAGAAAAGGAATAGGATCAATTTGAAGTAGTTTGAAAGGAATTGGGGGGCATTAAAGAGAAATGAAAATGGGCCCCAGAGAAATGAGGGGCGGAAAGAGAGATCTCCACGGCCTCAGGAATTTAAAAGCAGTCAAAAGATGGAGTTTGGGAAAGGAGCACATGGCACACGATGCAGTACTTTTTAAATAGCTGCCCAAGGATGCAGTGTCAGTAGTACCAATAGTTCCCATCTGGTTATCTATTGAGAGAGGTTTTCTAACAGGAGTAACTGGGAGCGTAAGATGACAATCTGCTTGGAGGCAGGATTCTCAGACTGAAGGAATTGCATAGTAGAAAGCAGAAGCAGTAGCTCCCAAGACAGAAACATGGCAGCACAGGGCTCGGAAAGCCTCAGGATGCTTCTAGGAATGGGAAAACATGAAAACAAGGGCAGAAAACAGGGACTGTGGGACATTTCATATCATGACATTTGCTTGGAGAATGGCCTGTGGTGAGCGTGAGGAACTCTGCCTGTGTAGAGATTGTGTTTTATCTCTCTGGTCAAGGCTCATTATTGATAATTGAGGTACAAGAAACACAGGAGTCAACTGAAAATTTAGAAGAAAATGGAAGTTTTAAATGTTTGGCACAAACGCTGAAAAGAAGGTGATCCCCATAAAGATTTGGGGGATGGGCAATAAAGCCATTTCAATTTCTAAATTTTACCAAAAAATAAAAGCAGATGTATTTGGTGTGCTCTCTTAGAGAGAAAAGAGATTCTGAGTGATATACTTTTTCCCCCTTAGGATTTTGGAAACATAGTGTCAAATTAGTCTTTTGATAAAAGATTTCTTCCATTTGAGTGGAAAGTTCAAAGGTATCAATTTCTGGCTAACCAGCAAGCAGTGGCTTACCATTGATCAAGCTAAAAATTTTTAAAAAACAATTCTTTTTCTTTTGCCATGTTTTCTCTGACTACCATCTTTATCCCAAATAGTACTATCTACTCTAGTCTGGAAATACTAGTGTACATGTAGGTTTTATAGAATTGGATGTTGGGAGCATAAATTTGGCTGGAGAAATGGTGTTGAAGAGCTCAATGCTTGGAATGTTTTCTGTTGCTATTCTGGAACTTTCAAAAACGGGAGTGGTTCTTAAATATACGCATCAGTTGCTGAGGAAGGCAGCCCTGGAGAATTATTGGCATCCCCTCTGTGATCAGGGTGAGGTCCCTCTGGGTGGGACTAAGTCTAATTAGAAATGATGAAGGAAATGGGATGCTTTGTCAATACTCTATTCCTAAATTTATCTCTGGGTAGAAAAGAGAGCAATTAATTTTGTTTTAGGTTTAATTCATCTGTGGGAACTGAGTGGACTTCTTGATGGGGGAGCTGACATATTAGGACTTTCTAGGGTACAAGTAACTTGGAGGAATTATATATTATATATTTTCAACATTTTATTATCGAGGCTTTCGCTTTCATCTGGGACACAGTATTACACTGTCTTCGACCCCTGATTGAGCAGCAGAGCTGTCATAATTCAGACAGGAGATCTGTCTGTGGAGTACAGTACATGCTTTGGGGTAAATTTAATAACCTATCTTGATAGATTCCAGAGGATTTGGGTGCAAAAATAAAAGATATTCATGAAAGGCCTTGAAGCATCTGAAGGTTCAAATCCTTTTTCCTGGATTCTCAGCACAACTGAAAGTGGACACAAAGGTTTAACAGAATTATTTTTTGTACTTTGCTGATGTTCTCCCTTCATAGGAAGACCCACCCCACTGAGTGACCAATATAGTCTACACTTCCACTTTTTTTCCCAAGGGGAGCGCAATGTTTCTTTACCTCATCCATTACCCTACAGGTAAGTCTGGTTAGAGAATAGGATGTATATTTGGCCAAAATCCTAGAGAGTGACTTTTCAAAATTCATTCCCTTTTTGTTTATTTTCTCCTATTCTTTTTGGCAGCTAGTGCAGTCATATGTACCCATGGCTGCTTTTTAATGAGGAGGGGAAACCTAGGGTGAACAGTTTCAATTGGTTTTGCCCTATAGATTAGCCAGACTTAACTAATAAAAATGGAGGACACAAATGGAGTGGTTATACTTTTCCTTATTCCTCTGCTAAATGCAAATGAAAACCCTGGAAATTATATATTAAACAAGCATAAGAATATCCTGAAAGGTGGGGAGAAGAAGGGATCTTGGGAACCACAGCATGAATGGTGGTGAATTCCCTGATTTTCTTTTTGTCTCGTATATCTCAGACTATAGCTGAAGACTCTGGTAACCTGGAAATACAAATGGGTGAAGACAAAAAAGCCCCAACAAAAGCCTGTTATCTCTAGCCAAAAGGCCAGGAAAAAGGCAATCTAGCAAGATGGAAGACTTTTAGACAATGACTCTACTCCAGTCAAACACCATAAAAAAAACTGTGTTCCACAGCAGCAAAGGCTGAGTGGGGAACCTAGACTTCCATCCTCATGAAGTTGTGATAAGGCACTCTGATATTTCTGGTAGGGTAGTGGCAGAGAAGACCAAGTAGGGAGCCAGTACTTTCCTTCTTGCCAGCCATTAAGGAGGTTCCCTGATCCTGTGCTATCGGTGGAAATCACGTGGAGATCTTAGACTTCAATCCCCTCATATAGTAAAAAGGTGCCCCTTCCCCTCTCTGTTAGCGTGGTGTTAAAGGAGGCCTACCGGAGAGTCAAGGCTTTCACCATTGCCCAGAGGTAATAAAGCCACTTCTGCTATCATGTTGCACAGTTGTCAGTGGAGATCACATTGGGAGCTGACAGTCTTATCCTTACCCAGCAGCAATGCACACCCATCTAGCAGTAATGAGGAAGCACTCAATTACAGGTGTCAAAGCGTGTCAGCTATAGAAGCTGGATTTCTACCTCTACTCGGAAATAATGAAGTGCCCCCTCTTCTTCTCTCATTAGGTGTCAAGGCAAACTAAAACAAAACGTTTAAATAACAGGTGGTATCTAAACATAATATAAAAGTATCCAGATTTCAATAAATAAATCATTTATCATACCAAAAACTGGCAGAATTTCAAACTGAATGAAAAAGACAACTGCTAGATGCAAACTGTGAGATGACAGAGATATGAAAATTGTATGACAAAGATTTTAAAGCAGCCATCATAAAGTGCTTCAATGAACAATTACAAATATAGTTGAAACAAATGAAAAATAGAAAGCCTTAGCAAAGAAACAGAAAGTGTTATCAAAGAAAGAGAAGACATGAAGAAGAAACAAATGGAGATGTTAGAAATAAAACATATATAATTGAAATGAAAAGATCAGCAGATGGACTCAAAAGCAGAATGAAGGGGAGGGAGCAAAGCAAAGAATTAGTAAACTAGAAAACAGAACAGTAGAAATTACTCAATTTGAACAATAGAGAGAAAAAAAAGAATGGAGACTTAGGAATATGGGGGACTATAATAAGAGATCTAGCATTTGTGTTATTGAAGTTCTAGACAGAGAGGAGAAAACAAGTGGTGTTAAAAAAATAATCAAGAAAATAATGCCTGAAAAATCCCCAAATTTGGCAAGATATGTAAATATACAAATTAAAGAAGCTGAATGAACCCCAAACAAGATAAAGTTGAAGAAATGCATACCAAGACACATCATAATTAAACTTCTAAAAACTAAAGACAGAAAAAAAGTCTTGAATGCAATCAGAAAAAAAAAATGACTCCTTACTTATATGGGGAAAACAATTCAAATTACAGTGGATTTCTCATCAGGAAGGACAGATGCTAGAAGGAAATGACACAATATATTTCAAGTGCTGAAAGAAAAGAATTCTGTCAACCCAGAATCCTATACACAGCAGAAACATTCTTCAAGAATGAAGGAGAAATAAAGCATTCTCCAATGAAAGAAACCTAAGACAATGTGTAATCAGCAGACCTACACTAAAATAATAACTAAAGGAAGTTCTCTAAACAGACAGGAAATGATGAAAGAAGGAATCTTAGAATGTTAGGAAGGAAGAAGAAACGGTAAGCAAAAATATGGGTGAATATAATAGACTCTCTTTCTCCTTTGAATTTTCTAAGTTATGTTTGATGGTTGAAGAAAAAGATGGGACTAGTCTAATATGATTCTAAATATATGTAGGGGAAATATTTAAGAAAGATTATGTTATAAATAGAGGAGGGTAAAAGGATATAAATAGAGGTAAAGTTTCTATGCTTCACTCAATTGAGTACTCACCATGGGCAAAGACTTGAACCCAAGAACGTAATGCATGCTGTATCCTTGGGGTGATATCACCTCTTAGGGGGCAAAACTTGTTTTTTAGGATTAAAAACTTCTTACTTGTCTTGTGTATAAAGCACAATTATACACTCAGTACATAAATATACAGTGTGTCTGGGGTAAAAAAAACAATGTAATGGGGATGCTATTTGGAAAAATAAAAAGCTTCTTGAGATGTGATAAAAGGATTGAGAAAGGGCTGGCCCCATGGCCGAGTGGTTAAGTTTGCACGCTCTGCTGCAAGGTGACCCAGTGTTTCGTCGGTTTGAATCCTGGGCATGGACATGGCACCACTCATCGAGCCACGCTGAGACAGTGTCCCACATGCCACAACTAGAAGGACCCATAACTAAGAATATACAACTACGTACCGGGGGGCTTTGGGGAGAAAAAGGAAAAAACTAAAGTCTTTAAAAAAAAAGATTGAGAAACACTGCTCTACAATAAAAAAACAAAATTAATTGATTGCTTTGTATATCTTCCTTTGAATCTGTTTTGGCAATAAGTGTCTGCTTAAGGATTTGTGAATGCAATATGCAGATCTAATGAAATTTTATGTAATCTTAGCTAACAACTGGCCTAATATTGCAAAAATTATATAGTGAATGATGACTGACAGGGGACCAAATAGCCATTACAAAATTCATGATCATAGAGATTAACCTCATGATTATAACAGAAGGTCTTAAGTTCTTAGATGAGAAGGGGAGAGGTAGGAAAGGAGAGAGAGAATGAGAGAAACAAAGAGAGAGAGAATGAGAGAGAGGGAGGAGAGGAGAGAAACTCTATCACTTTCCCAAATTTGGAAATGTAAGCATTTTGGTGGAAATGAGAACTATAAAAGAAACCTTTAGCATTTAACACCCAGTGAACCATCAGAAAGATTGTCCTGCTCCTCTTCTTAAATCATACAGACAAAAACCAGGAACCAAGCTTTTGTGACTGGAGTGTAGAAAAGCAGAGAACTGGGGCAATAAATTATTTTTGGGGGGAGTGAGGGAGGAAATGATATTATGTAATTTTCTTTCATGTTCTATATTTTCCCTCCACCACATATTTGATGATGGTCCTTCCCAGAAAGTACTGCTCGCTTTTATTTGCTTTTGTTATTGTTGTTCTGTTATCATAATTCTCTTTAATGGAGAATTCCAAGCAGATAAGAGGAGCATGAGATAATAACTCAGAGGCAAGCTCAGTTGGAGGGCACTCTTTAAAGACAGGAGCAAGCTGACAATATCAAGTAGATGTGAGAATTCTGGTTTAAACAAGTAAGGTGTCTGGCTCACGGTGGACATCATTCCCTAATGACTGATGTCATGGAATCCTGCTGCCTTTTGCTTCTTGGCAAGCCCATCAGAATACTATATGTAACTCATTAGCTTAGAATAATAACTTCACAGAATTTAATTACCTTAAATACTCATAAAAAAGAAGGTGAAAAAGGGCTAGTCTCAATACAAATGGGCATTAATGTTCTAGAATACAAATGATTGTCTTCTCATGTAGGTAACACTAGGTATGCCATCTAAATGATCTGTAACTCATTAAAAATGACAGCATATTTCACAGAGAAGGTATTTATACACCAGGCTAATAGGCAATCAAGGCTTTGAGAGAAATAGATATCAGTGTGCGGTGGGACAAATTCATGGAACCCTAATTACATTTACATTAAACAATCAAGTAAAGCAAATCCCAGCAGAGATGCAAAAACACAGGGGCAGCCTTACAGGCAGACTGGATGAGTAGTAAAATTATGTCAAAATGTAAGGAAAACTCCTTCAAAATAATCTCTGATTGTGTTTGTGATATTGTGATTTATAATAAGAAATCTACATTTGGTCTTTGTCCCCTTCCTGGCACAGAACTCCTAAAATCCTTGGAATTTCCTAAGTGATAAAACCAATGAAGGTGTCT
The DNA here is from genome assembly GCF_041296265.1 of Equus caballus. Taxonomy (NCBI): domain Eukaryota; kingdom Metazoa; phylum Chordata; class Mammalia; order Perissodactyla; family Equidae; genus Equus; species Equus caballus. The sequence goes on along the minus strand of NC_091698.1, from coordinate 42,361,089 downwards.
TTCACTATTCATAATAAGCTCTCTTCAACTACGCCTGAGTTTATGTTTATGGGGTGATTTTTGGAAAGCTCCTAGATAACCACAGGATGGAGGCTGGTTGCTAGTGGAAGGGAAGATGTAATTAGAATGTAGGTGATTTCAGCTCCAAGTGCTGGAGGTTGATTCAATCACCAATGGTCAATGATTTAATCAATCATCCCCATGTAATGAAGCTCCATAGAAATCCCTAAAGCACAAGGTTTGGAGAGCTTCCTGGTTGACCAACACTTGGAGATGCTGGGAGGGTGGCACACCTAGAGAGGGCATGGAGGTGCCCTACCCCTTCTTCCATACCTTGGTCTATGCGTCTCTTCTATCTGGCTGTTCCTGAGTTATAGCCTTTATAATAAATCAGTAATCTAGTAAGTAAACTTGTCCTGAGTTTTGTGAGCTATTCTAGCAAATGATGGAACTTGAAGAAGGGGTCATGGGAACCTTGGATTGATAGCTAATCAATCAGAAGCCCACGTGACAACTTGGACTTGCAAATTGTATCTGAAATGTGGCAGTCTTGTGGGACTGAACCCTTCACTTGTGGGATCGGACTTTATCTCCAGTTAGATAGCATCACAGTTGAGCTTAATTATAGGACACTCAGCCAGTGTCAGAGAATTGCTTGATGTGGAAAACCCTCCACAGATCTAGTGTCAAAAGTGAAATATTGAGAGTAGAGGAGAAACAGGGGAGTTCTTCCTTTCAATGTTGAGCTTACAAAGACTGTAAATTGTGCAGGATTTGTAGAAGACAATAAGTGGATAGCAAAACATGGTACACTAGTCACAGGGAATCATCACAACCTAGATTTCAGAAGTAGAACCAAAGGTCATAGGATTAGCAGGAAAGATACTGTGATGCAAAATCACTGAATGTTCAACCAGTGTTTAGGTTAACAAACCGTTTTGGCTGCTGGACTCTAAGAACTTACTCTATAAGACAGTGAAAAAGGTGAGATAAGCACATAATGTCAATGTAATAATAGCAGAGATAATAAAATTTTGGTTAATGATCAAGGACCTACATCTTGTAGTCAAAATGACCTTTAGTAAAAGCCCAGTGCAATTTCTTACAACCTTTGTGGTCTATGGTAGGGTTGGTAAACTTTTATCATAAAGGACCAGAAAATAAATATTTTAGGCTTTGTGGACTACATATGACCTCTGACACAAATTTTGTGTGTGTATGTCTGTGTTTACAACTCTTTAAATTCATTGACTATATAAAAAATGTTGTGTGGTGTATTAGGGTTATGGGCCATAGTTTGCCAATCCCTGGTCTAGGACACGTAACTTATCCATAGTGTGCCTCAGTTTCTTCATCTTATAATGGGAATAATACTTCTCTTGCAAAGCTGCATTAAATATTAAATAAGCTAATGCTTGCAAAGCATTTAAAATGTATCTGTTTAATAAATTCTAATAGCTGGAGTCATTATGGTAATTGTTATAGTCTAATAGTTTGGTTTTTACATAATTATTATTATTATAAGATTATTATTACTGTTATTTTATTAAAACTTTACTACTATTATAAAATTATAAAATTGCTATTATTTTATTCTCCAAAGTATTGTAGTTATTCCTGTGGGGGATTGGAATCGGCCACCCCAAGATACGTCTCTTTGGCATGAGGGTTATTTTGGGCTGGTTACTTTTAAAAACTGTAGACATGAGAGAAACTCTGGAAAATAGAAGTTACCTTTTGCAAGAGACATTCACATTTGTAAGGAAAATTACCTCTAAAGGTGCCTCCTTCTCTGTATCAGGAAGAAGGGAAGATGACTTTATCTCTAAAAACTCTTATCAATGTAGAAGGCAAGGACTTAAATATACATAATAACCTTACTCTTGTTTACTGTGCTTTTCTGGTAATCTCCCATAACTGACTCCCCCAACCCCCAACATCCTTGTTTGTAACTGAAGATGAGAACCTCCACCATTTTAGTGAGTTACTCAGTTTTCCTGAGTCTCTCCCATGTATAGATGTTATACAGCTTTGGTTGATTTTCTCCTGTTATTCTGTCTCATGTCAATTTAATTGATAGTCCAGCCAGAAGGACCTAGAGTGGGTAGAGGAAATCTTCCTCCCTTACATTCTACTGAAAAACGCTATGTCCATTTTCAGGGAGAGGGAATTCTTTGAGAGGAGAATGCTTCAGCTATTACTAGTAGGTGTAACAAGTAGACACACAAAGAGAAGTAGCAGATATAATAGCAAGAACAAAAGCATCAGGTGATTTAATAGAGTGCTGAGGATCATGTGCAGTGTGAGATTACATGTAACGTACATTTTAAGAGTACATACTCAGAAAAACATGACATATTCTCTCCTTGGCCAAACTTCAGTGAGGCTTCTCTGAATCCTCTTCTCACCTAGGCCTTGACTTTTGTACTTCCATGTCCTACTTTACATTGCCTAATTTTAGCAAGAATTCTGCTAAGTTGCTTTAGGCAGAATTTCCCACCCTCAATATCTGATCACCCTCCATAGCTGATCAGGTTCCTGATCCTCCACCATCCCCCAGTTATATCTTATCACCCTGGCCTGCCTTCAGCAAGAATCATGTTAGGTCAGTTCAACCAGAATTGCTCCTTATCCTTGATGCTTCCTCTTAGTAATTTTCCATCCCGCTTCCGCCACCATCCAATCTGCTCCTTGGCTATAAATTACCACTTTTTCTTATTGTATTCAGAGTTGAGCCCAGTCTCTGTCTCCTATTGCAAAACCCCATTGTAGTAGCCCCCTGAATAAAGTCTGCATTCCTGTTCTTTAACAAGTGTCATGGATAATTTTTTCCTTAACTAGTATCTCATGTAGGGTTAGGGAGGGATAGATCCTAGAGCACTTTTTCAACATAATAGAACAGTGGGCATTATCCTCTGGGAAAGGATTAAATAGGATTGGACAAAGGATTTGAAGGATGGGAGTTATATAGGCCTGACATTTTTGATATTGGGCAAATAAATGGGCAGATCATTTGACCAAGGAAAAAAGGTCACTCTGGCTAGAAAGCACAGAATGGGTTAAACAAAGGATAGACTGAAAACTGAAACCAGTTAGGAACTATACATATCAAAGATTCTGAGTGTCTGAAATGGAAGAAGGAATGCAGGAGATAGCATTATAGGCAGGATTTTAAAATATTTTCAAGAAATAGTGCTGGATTTTATTTAGTGCATGCTAGAGAGGGATCTAGAATGAGGCTTGAGTTTCTGGCTCAGGTGCTGCTTGGATGGAAGCTCATTAATAGGAATTATGATGACAGGAGCAGTCACAGATAGGGCAGAAAATATACTTAATTTTTTGTTACTGCTCAAGGGGGAGTCCTTTGCTTGCTGCAACACATGCCAATAGTCAGGAGGCAAGGTGGTAAGAGAGAAAGGATTTTCTTTATTACAGCTTGCTAGCAAGAGGGAAGATGACCAACTAATGTCCCAAAACATCACCTTACAGAAAGACTACAGGCCAGTTACATAGGGGGTTGGTTTCTGGGAGGGGAGGTGGTTGGTCTCCAGGTGGGAATAGAAATCTAGTCTTAGTTCCTGATAGTCCTTTGTTTTACCGGATATGCATCAGAGACCGGAACAGTGTCCTATACCCTGATCTTTCAGTTATCATTGATCATCACCATCAGCATAGACTCTCTGCCTGGGGGATCATCATATTCTTAGAGAACTCAAAAGAACAAAGTTATCATCTTATCGCAGCTGGGAGGGGCCATAAAATCCACAAAGCATGTCTGGGCTAGTTAGTCAGAGGTCATTTAAAGTTACAATATGGTTTCTTTTCTACAATATGGCTTCCCTTATGTCGACTTTATGTTGAGCCAGTATCATTTTGGACACATTGAGTTCGACGTCTACCATGGTTACTTAACTGTACATATCCAGCAGATAGTTGTATATTCAAGTTGAGAGAGCAGAATTGAAGATATATATTTTTAAGTATTTCACCAGGTGAGTTTTTAACCTGTGAAAGTGAGTAAATTTGAATAGGAGAATAGATGGAGCAAAAAGAAACAATTAATTCAGTATAAGTCTTGCAATTGTAACCCACATCAAAACATGATCCAAGAAGAAATTAGGCAATCAGTATGGTATGGCAGGTAGAATTTCCATTCTACATGGTGCTGAGGAAGGCTGTCCTTTCTTTATCTACTCATTATCTCATATTGTTTAAAAACAAGTAGGGCAATTAAATACAGATCTTTTTGCTAAAGCAAACAGAAAGAAAAGTACTGTCCTTTTTTCTTATCACATGATCTTATTGGTTTTTTAATTGGAATGGAAAAAAGAGGGAGTTGAAGCAATTTGCCAACATCAACATCAATTACATCAAAATCAGAAGGTTTATATTCACCATCAGCAACTGATCCTTCTTAAATAATTCTACATAGCGGAACAATAGACTCACCAATGATGATGTTCTAAAAACTACAGGCAGCTTTTTCAGTACATACAGCAGGCTGCTCTCATCTTTCCAAAATATTTTGTAGACCAAAAATCCTCATATGGCACAAACACATGGAGTCACATATAATAAATACTGAGATAAAACTGGAAAAGATAATATGTGTCTCAAATGTTCTAAATTATAGCAGGCAGAAAATGCTAGCTGGAATGTCAGTTATTTCAAAATGGTACCTGCAGGGACATCAGCATAATGGCAGAGTGAGTTTTCCCAGTAGTTTTTTCCCCTCCAACATACAATGAATAAACATCCATACTCCAACTGAGGACATCCAAACCCAAAACAAAAAACTTCGGAGAGATCTATGCAACCATATGATGGAGGGCAGAGAGGCTGGGGCCACCCTAAGAAGAGGTGGAAGTGGGTAAGAGAAAACTTCACTCCCTCCCCTAAAGACTGTGATCCAGGAGCACGGGAGGCCTCCAAGAGGGAAGGAATGGGAGAGGGGACGTTTGGTAATGGGAACATCAAAGACTCATGTGGGTCTTTGCAGCCTTGGAAGCCCTCTATGTGGGCAAAAGCTCTTGCAGGGGGTGACCTTATCAAGCCACCACCCCAGGAAAGCAGATAGTGAAAGCAGAGGGAGAAAACCCCAAGAGCACGAAGGAGAAAGCATCCCTCCTCCCTACCCACTCATTGTGGCTCCAGCCCCTGGGATTTTGACTGAAGGCAGAGCGCTCAGAATACATGGCTCTTCACCCGCACCCAGTCGCAATAGGTTGTAACTGTGAACAAATAATGCCAGGATGTGAAAAAACAGAGCCACTCCCTCTAGCAATATCAAACATTATATTAGATCTCAAGACCAGAGAGGAAATGACAAGTAACCAGAAATCAGTCCTCAGGCCACAGAAATATGTAATCTAAATGACAAAGAATTCAAAACAGCTATCATCAAAAAACTTAATGAGGTAAAAGAGAATGTAGAGAAACAATCCAATGAGCTCAGGAGCTGCTTCATAAAAGAGATTGAAACTATAAAGAAAAATCAACCAGAAATAATAGAGATGAAAGACACAATGGGAGAAATAAAACAAAATACGGATTCCATGAACGCTTGAGCAGACATCGTAGATGAGCATATCAGCATAATCAAAGCTAGACATGTTGAAATACTCCAGATAGAGGAGAAGAGAGAACTAAGACTAAAAAGAAATGAAGAACGTCTCCAACAAATATTTGACTCAATTGGGAAATGCAAAATAAAAATTATACATATTCAAGAAGGAGAAGAGAAGGGGAATAGAGTAGAAAACTTGTTCAAAGAAATAATAGGAGAGAACTTCCAAAACCTAGGGAAGGAAATCCATGTGGAAGAGGCTCCCAGATCTGCTAAAAATGTCAATCTAAAAAGGCCTACTGTAAGACATATAGTAGTGAAACTGGTAAAACTGAATGACAAAGAAAGAATACTAAGGGCACCAAGGCAGAAGAAAATATCCTACAAAGGAACCCCCATCAGGCTTTCAGCAGATTTCTCTGCAGAAACATTACAGGCTAGGAGAGACTGGAATGACATATTCAAATCTTTGAAAGACAAAAACTTTCAGCCAAGAATACTCTATCCAGTGAAAATATCCTTCAGATATGATGGAGAAATAAAAACTTTCCCAAACATAAGCTAAGGGTGTTCATAGCCACAAGACTCCCCCTACAAGAAATCCTGAAGAAGACCCTCATACCTGAAAAAAAAAGAGAGAGAAAGGTGTTAGAAGGCATGGAGTAAAGAGATAAATAGGTAGACAGAATCAGCAGTATAGCAAATGTTCAAGTATAGCATTAAAGACAAAAGGAAGGAAAACACCAAAAACAAAGATAATATTGTCATTTTAACCACAAGCTCATAACACAAGATGGAATAAGATGTGAGAAAAACAACTTAAGAGGCAAAGAGGAAAGGGACTGAATCAGAAATTTGAGGCCATCAGAAAAGGGACTATATTATCCACGAGACTTTGAATACAAACCTCAGGGTAACCACTAAACAAAAAATTAGAACAGAGACACAATAAGGAGAAAACAAAGAAACATAACATAGAAACTACATAACCAAAATACACAGGATGAGAAACAAAGAAAATGCAGGAGAACTGGAAAATGAGTGATAAAATGGCAGCATTAGGCCCTCATATATTGATAATCATCCTAAACGTAAATGGATTGAATTCTCTAATAAAAAAACACAGAGTGGCGAGATGGATTACAGAACAAGATGCAACAATATGCTGCCTCCAGGAAACACATATCAGCTCCAATGACAAACACAGGTTGGGAGTGAAAGGATCAAAGATGATACTCTAAATTAATGGCCAACTAAAGAAAGCAGGTGTTGCAATACTTATACCAGACAAAGTAGACTTCAAGATAAGACAGGTAAAGAGAGACAAAGAGATTCAGTATATAATGATCAAAGGGACATTCCATCAAGAAGAAATAACATATAAATATCTATGCACCCAACACAGGATCACCAAAGTACATAAAGTACCTCTTAGAAAACCTAAAAGAAGACATTAATAATAAAACAATAATAGTAGAGGACCTCAGCACTCTACTCACATCAATGGATAGATCATCCAGACAGAAAATCAATAAGGAAACAATGGAATTAAATGAAAAACTAGAACAGTTGAACTTAATAGACATATATAGAACACTTCATCCCAAAACAGAATACTCATTCTTCTCAAGTGTGCATAGAACATTCTCAAGACTAGACCATCTGTTGGGAAACAAGGCAAGCCTCAATAAATTTAACATTGGAATAATAACAAGCATCTTTTCTGATCACAATGCTATAAAGCTAGAAACTAAATATAAGAAAAAAGCTGAGAAAATGACAAAGACATGGAGACTAAACAACATGCTATTGAACAAGCAATGGATCATTGAAGAAATTAAAGGAGAAATCAAAAACTATCTGGAGACAAATGAAAATGAAAACATAGCATGCCAACTCATATGTGATGCAGCAAAAGTTGTATTAAGAGGGAAATTCATCACAGTACAGGCTCACCTTAACAAACAAGAAAAAGCCCAAATAAGCAATCTCAAACTACAGCTAATTGAATTAGAAAAAGAAGAACAAACAAAGGCCAAAGTCATCAGAAGGAGAGAAATAATAAAAATCAGAATAGAAATAAGTGCTATTGAAACAAAAAAGGCAGTAGAAAGGATCAATGAAACAAACATCTGGTTCTTTGAGAAGATAAATAAAAATGACAAACCCCTAGCCAGACTTACAAAGGAAAAAAGAGAGAAAGTTCAGATAAATAAAATTAGAAATGAAAGAGGAGAAATAACAGCAGATACCACAGAAATACAGAGGATTACAAGAGAATACTACAAAAAACTTTAGGCCAACAAAATGGAATCTAGAGGAAGTGGATAAATTCTTGCACTCTTACAACTTCCCAAAGCTGAATCAAGAAGAAATAGAGAATCTGAATAGACAATTCACAAGTAAAGAGATTAATTGAGTCATCAAAAGCATCCCAAATAATAAAACCCAAGGACCAGACAGCTTCCCTGGGGAATTCTACCAGACCTTCAGAGAGTATATAATAACTATCCTCTTCAAACTATTCCAAAAAATTGGGGAAGACGGAATGACTCCTAACACGTTCTAAGAGGCCAACATCATTCTGATACCAAAGCCTGACAAGGACAACACAAAAAAGGAAAACTATAGGCCAATATTGCTGATGAACACAGATTCAAAAATCCTCAACAAAATATTGGCAACCCAAACACAGCAATACATCAAAAAGATCATATATCATGATCAAGTATGATTTATACCAGGGACACAAGGATGGTTCAACATCCACAAATCAATCAATGTGATACACCACATTAACAAAATAAGGAATAAAAACCACATGATCATCTCAAGAGATGCAAAGGAAGTATTTGACAAGATCCAACAGCCATTTATGATAAAACTCTTAAGAAAATGGGGATAGAAGGAAATTACCTCAACATAATAAAGGCCACATATGACAAACTCACGGCTAACATCATACTCAATGGGGAAAAACTGAATGCCATCCTTCTGAGAACAGGAACAAGACAAGGATGACCACTATCACCATTCATTTTCAATGTAGGACTGGAGGTTTTGGTCTGAGCAATTAGGCAAGAGAAAGGAATAAAAGGGAGTGAAGAAGTGAAACTCTCACTGTTTTCAGATAACATGATCTTATATATAGAAAACCCTAAAGAACCCATCAGAAAACTATTAGAAATAAACAACTACAGTAAAGTTGCGAGGTACAAAATCAACTTACAAAAATCAGTTGCATTTCTGTACTCTAATAACAAACTTACAAAAAGAGAACTCAAGAATACAATTCCATTTACAATCGCAACAAAAAGAATAAAGTACCTAGGAATAAATTTAACTAAAGATTTGAAGGACTTATACAATGAAAACTATAAGACATTATTGAAAGAAATAGATAATGACATAAAGGGATGGAGAGAGATTCCATGCACATGGATTGGAAGAATAAACATAGTTAAAATGTCCATACTACCCAAAGCAATCTACAGATTCAATGCAATCCCAATCAGAACCCCGATGACATTCTTCACAGAAATAGAGCAAAGAATTCTAAACTCCATATAGGGCAACCAAAGACCCCGAATTGCTAAAGCAATTCTGAGAAAAAAGAACAAAGTTGGAGGCATCACAATCCCTGACTTCAAAATGTACTATAAAGCCATATTGATCAATACAACCTGGTACTGGTACAAAAACAGACATACAGATCAATGGAACAGAACTAAAAGCCCAGAAATAAAACCACACATCTACAGACAGTTAATCTTTGACAAAAGTGCAAGAACATAGAATGGAGAAAAGACAGTCTCTTCAATAAACGGTGTTGGGAAAACTGGACAGCCACAAGCAAAAGAATGAAAGTAGACCATTATCTCATGCCATACATAAAAATAAACTCAAAGTGGATCAAAGACTTGAAGAAGACTGAAACCATAAAATTTCTGGAAGATAATATAGGTAGTACGCTCTTTGACATAGAACTTAAAAGGATCTTTTCAAATACCATGTCTTCCCAGACAGGGGAAACAAAAGAGAAAATAAACAAGTGAGAGTTCATCAGACTAAAGAGCTTCTGCAACACAAAAGAAACGAGGATAAAAACCAAAAATGAACCCACCAATTGGGAGAAAATGTTTGCAAATCATATATCTGATAAGGGGTTAATCTCCATAACATATAAGGAACTCACACAACTGAACAACAACAAAACAAACAGTCCAATCAAAAAATGGGCAGAGGCTATAAACAGAGTTTTCCAAAGAAGATATACAGATGGCCAATAAACACATGAAAAGATGTTCAACATCACTAATCATGAGGGAAATGCAAATCAAAACTACACTAAAATATCACCTTATGCTTGTTAAAATGGCTATAATCACTAAGAATAAAAATAACAATTGTTGGAGAGGGTGTGGAGAGAAGGGAACCCTCATACATTGCTGATGGGAATGAAAACTGGTGTAGACAGTATGGAGATTCCTCAAAAATCTTAAAATAGAACTACCATGTGACCCAGCTCTCCCACTACTGGGTATCTACCCAAACAACTTGAAATCAACAATCCAAAGTAACATATGCACACCCATGTTCATCACAGCACTATTCACAATAGCCAAGACATGGAAACAATCCAAGTGCCCACTGACTGATGATTGGATAAAGGGATGTGGTGTATATATATATATATATATATACACACAAATGGAATAGTACTCAGCCAGAAAAAAAGACAAAATCATCCTCCTTGCAACAACACGGATGGACCTGGAGGGAATTATGCTTAGCAAAATAAACCAGACTGAGAAAGACAAACACCAGATGATTTCACTCATATGTGGAATATAAACAAGCACATGGACAAAGAAAACAGTTCAGTGGTTACCAGGAGAAGGCAGGTGGGGGTGGACACAGGGGGTGAAGGCGAGCACTTATTTGGTGACAGACAAGAAATGATGTACAACTGAAATTTCAGAATGATGTAAACTATTATGAACTCAAATAAAAAAATAAAAAGTATTTTTAAAAAGGTACAAACTTCGAGTTACAACATAAATAAGTTTTAGGGCTGTAACGCACAACATGAGGACTATAGCTAACACAGCCGGATGGTATATATGAAAGTTGTTAAGAGAGTAAATCCTAAGAGTTCTCATCCCAAGGAAAAAAAATTTTTCTTTTGCTTTTTGTATTAATATGAAATGATGGATGTTAACTAAACTTATTGTGGTAATCATTTCACAATATATGTAAGTCAAGTCATTCTGCTGAAATCTTAAACTTATATAGTACTGTATGTCAATTATACCTGAAAAAAACTGAAAAAAGAAAAGAAAAAAATTAGTACCTGCATACCAGCTTTGATGCTCCGTGACCCTCATTCCATTTAGTAAAATTGACACTGGAGAAGAAAAGCATCATCATCATTACCATAAGAACTTATTGAAAATTTAATTATGGCAAGTAGTCTCCAATCTTCACATGAATTTACTCATTTAATTCTCACAACAATCTTATGGTTTAGATGAGATTATTATTACCATTTCTGAAGATAAAGGTACATAGAAAGTATAAGTAATTTGCCCAAGTATTTGCCCAATATGAAACAGCTAATAGTAGCAAAGTTGGGTTTTATCCATGGTTCCACAGTCTGTGCTTTTAACCACTGCATCTCACCTCACTAACACCGCCTCTCACCTCACTATAAAGACTTCCTAAAGATACAGACTCGGGGACAGGGAACACCAGAGTTTGTTAGGCCAGCAAGGATTGGGTTATAACTTTACAAGATCTTCATCTACTTGAGGAAAGAAATTAATTTCCTCCTCCTTTTGGGGGATATCCATTATCAGGAAAAGGGAGACAGTTAATTTAATCCTTGCCTTTGGATGAGGAGGGAAAATTCAGTGGAATAGTGGAATTTCAACCATGGCCATTTCAAAAGTCTGTGAACAATGCTGATGGGCACTTTGGGGCAGGTGTGCTTAGCAATTAGATGTCTCAGAACCAGAAGGAAGATCATGTAATCTTCAAGTGATGATACATCCAGTTTTCCATGACTTTCTCTAGACTAGAAACAAGTATTATAACTCACCAGTTTATCTACAGACATGGAATTTAGTGATCGCTCATGCAGTTGTAGAAATAAATGGAATCCACCTAAAAGAGTACAAACAGAGGCTCTTTATTCACTGCTGGCTGTAGCAAGGGACTCAGCCACTATCACTTGCATTTGGGAGAGACTCAAAGGGAAAACATCATCAGCTGTGCTCTGATTGGCGGTTGTTGGCATGGAGAAGCTGGAGACAGGCTAACTAGGAGCAGCATTTGATATGACTGATTTGGTAAACATATTTGTCTTTCTCTGGTTTGTCCTCAATTAGGAAGAGGGACAAAAAATAAGAAAGTTGGCAGTCATTGACCAAGTTCTGAATGTTCTGGGCTGATTGTTTCAGAGGCTGTGGGTCAGAGTTCTAGTAATATTTTTGGTCTGGCCACTGTTGGTTTGTATATTCAGTGTCTAAGACAAGTTTTTTTTTTTTTTTAAAGATTTTATTTTTTCCTTTTTCTCCCCAAAGCCCCCCGGTACATAGTTGTATATTCTTCGTTGTGGGTCCTTCTAGCTGTGGCATGTGGGACACCGCCTCAGCGTGGCCTGACGAGCAGTGTCATGTCCGCGCCCAGGATTCGAACCAACGAAACACTGGGCCGCCTGCAGCGGAGCGCGCGAACTCAACCACGCGGCCATGGGGCCAGCCCCAAAGACAAGTTTTAAGCTGAACATAGAGCAGTCTTTAGAGCTGTGTAGGAAAATTCTTCAAGAGTAAGAATGGCTACAGTGGAGGTATAATGAGGAAAAGGCCAACAGCTAATTATTTAGGAATACAAAGTGAGAAGTCACAAGATCTGTTCTAACTCTTTGTGCATGTACAAAAAACAAAATGTGGAGCTCTGGGACCAAATGGCGCTACCATGTCAGCTGCTGCCACTAAATCTCTCTTCGTGGGACAGTGATAGGTTTAGGCTCAGGCGCTATTGTCCTCAGGGATACTATCTTATCCCCCTTCCATGTGCAGTAAGTCGTGGATACAAGTCTATTCTGGGAAGGATCTAAAATATGATAATAGAGTGCAATGGTAGGAGTGGCTCTTAACAGAATTTCAAAGAAGCCAAGGATTAAATAGGAGTTGACAAAGTTGAAGGCACATTGATTAGTATGAAAGAAGGATGTTGAGCAAACAGAAATGGATGGAGGTGAGTTTGTGTGTGGTGGTACTGGACTCAAGAGTTAGGGCGTCAAAAAGCTACAGTAAACCATAGATGGTAGATAGTAAGAAATTTTGGAGAAACTGGCTAGGGCTCCTATCAGATCTTTAAGAACCCATAGATTTTCCTTGCATATAAATGAAGAAGATATTTAAAGGGGTGAAAACAATATAAACAGCCATGTTTGGGAGGCATATCACATGTTGAAAAATACAAAGGCATTTCTATGATTCTTTTCAATAAACAGTTATTAAACATCCAGGTAAAGAGAGCCACGTAGATATAACCTCTCTCTTCTAAGAAACTGAGGAACTATATATAAGTGCTTATGGAAGGCATAATAAATAATAAGAACACTTACTCACTCAATCATTTGTTCTGCACCTATAAAGTAGGGTATTATTAGAACCTACCTCATGGGTTTATCGTGACCTTTCAATGAATTAGTAATGTGAATTTCTGAAAAGAGTGCCTAACATAGAGAAAACGCTATAAAAATACTAGCTATTGTTATTATTATTACTATTCAACAAGCTTAGAGAACTGTACAAAAAACTAAAGAAACAAAGACAAATAAGACATAGGCCCAACGAAAGAAGTTCATGGCTAAGAAAGGGGATGAGGATGTACTCAAATAATTACAGTACAAACTAGGTGCCCTGATTAGGGTTATACACAATGTAACATGGAAACAGAGGAGAAAATCACAACCACAGTACTAACCCTATTGCGTTATACTAACTCTGTGGGATACCCTATTGGTGCAATTCCATTAACATTAAAACTACAGGGTTGCTTTCTGTTATAAGTATCCCAGATGGCAACTGATTAAACTTGACCTGAGTGAACTTTCAAAAGGATTAATTCTGATAAAAGAGATAAATGAAGGATCTGCTTTTTAAATTTCTAATTTAGAAGCTCTTTAATTTCACAGTAATTTAAGTCAAACTACTTTAAATTGAGACGTGTCTCAGTAGGGTTGGTCTATATTAGTTGACTATTCACATATGCAATTCATATTTGCTGCCAAGATTTTAAAGTTATTTATCTCAGTTCTTTCTCCTAGAGATGAAATTAAGGAAAGACAAAAATCTACTACTACTTATTAAACACAAATACATCATTTTATCCTCAAAATACTCTTGTCATAAAGATTTCACTAATTCCACTTAATAAAAGAAGAAATTTTATATCAAGCGGTTAAGTAACTTCCCCCCGAATATTTGTCAATAATTTATATAAACCCAGGTATATCAACTATGAAGACAAAAATTTAGCATTGTTTTTAAAATACATGCTGCTTTCTGTGACAAAACCATCAATAATTACTATAGAAGTTAATACAACTAAATAATGATAAGTGTTTTACATACGGTATTCAGTCATAGTATCATGATACAGGTTTCTATACACTCACGCATGTGAGTATGGAGAGATATATACATGCTATACCTCAGTTAACTAAAATTTAAGAAAATATATTTGGTTTTGTCAAGACCATAATCAATAATACTACATCATTGATCTGGAAAAAGCATTATGTTGCTTTAAATGCATTAAAGTTACTTGTTTGCAAGCATCTCTCCTTTTTTTTTAACCAAAATATTGGCAAAGCAAATATACCATTTAATTAAAAATGCAAGTGCAAAGGAGGAGGGTAATATCAGAAATCCTCATATCAAAGAAGAAAAACCAAGCGAATCATCTTGATGATGTAGAAAAGATGCTTTTTGATAAAACAAAACACAAATTCTTGATAAAAATATAAGCAATTAAGAATAGAACAGATCTTCTTTTGTCTGATAAAACACATTTATCAAAATCTATATCAAAAATGTATGTAATAAAAATATTAGAGGCACTCTCTTCAAAAGCAGGAATAAGACAAGAATGCTATTATCATTTTTTCTATTAAAGATCTTATTGAAGATCCTGTAGTTAACTTACCACTTACTGTGATAAAAGTTTTAAAAAGAAAATTATATCATGGTAAAGAATAAGATGTCACCTATATTGTAATTGCATTGGTTTCCTCCAAATTGATTTATTTAAATCAATGCAATTCCTATCAAAATTCCAACAAAATTTTTTTATGGAACTTGACAGGCTACTTTTTAATTTATGTTGATAAACAAAATGTATATGGATTTTTATGGAGGAAATATAGTCCCCTACAGACTCAGTGAACAGATTCAAGAGCCCAGGGACTTATCTATGCATGTTTGGAAGCATGATATGTAACAGAAGTACATGTCCATGGGGAGAGCATAGACTAGTAATGAGAATTTCTATGTACTGTTGGAGAATATATAAGGTGTTATAACATCTTTGGAAAACATCATTATCTAGTAAAGGTGAAGTTGCACATATCCGAAAATCCCAGCACTTCCCTTCCTAGGACTACAGCCCAGAGAAAATCCATCACATGCGTGCAAAGAAGCATATGTACGAATTAAATCTGCAGCAAGGTTTGAGTATCAAAACACTGGGAACAATGCAAATATCCCTTGGCCAGGAGAATGGATAAACAAATTGCATTTTTCAAGGCAAGACTGTGCAATAGACCAAGTAATGATATAACACCACATTCATAAACTTTAATGAACCTCAGAAACATGATGATGCATAAGAGAAGGAAGTCACAGAAGAAAATATATGTCGTAATCTCACTTACATGAAGTTCAAAAATTCAATGTAGTTTTAAGGATGATACATAGTAGAATTGTACAAAAAGGCAGGGAAATATAAACATTATATTCAGGAGAGTGTTTGGTTCCCCTTCTGAAGGGGAGGGGTGATACCTCGTGAGATATGCTTTCAGAGGGGGAGACTCAGGATTTCAATTTTATTGATAATATTCAGTTTCTTAAGCTGTGTGGTAAGTCTTAGGTGTTTGTTTTGTTAATCATTGTCCTTTATATATGTCATATTATTTTTATTTTAGCATATTAAATATTACATAATAAATGAAGAAGTTCTTTAAGCATTCGTAAGAAATGACCTCTGAGACATATTGTTAAGTACAAAAATAAGGAGACAAAAACAAGAACAACAAGTTCAGGCCTGGGTATATAAAATGCTACCATTATTATCACATGAAAAAATACCATACAGGTTATATTTCCTCATATATTAAAATAAATTAGCTCTAGAGGTAATAGGCAAAAACATATTCCTATGTCTCTTGAGATTGGGGCAGCAAATGGGCAAGATATTTAGAACCAGAAAGGTTAAAAAGACTTTCTCAAAGTCACAAGATAGTGGCAGAGCCAGACCCAAATTCATTATTTCCTTTAGCAAACATTTATTGAGCCCCAGCTATGTGCCAGGAACTGGTCACGCAGTCTGGATGCATCAGAGAACACAGTGAAGAGCTCTGCCCTCATATAGTCAAATTCTAGCTAGAGGAGATGAGAATGAAAAATGAACATAATAGATAAATAAACAAATAATATACCATGTTAGAATGTGATAAGCATGGAGGATATGATGACAGGGTAGAAGAGAGTTGGGGGTCATGAGGTCTGGGCAGGGGAGGGGAGGGTTAGGTTGCAGTGTTAAGTAGAGCAGTCAAGGGAGGCCTCATTAAGAGGGTGAGGTTGGCTTGAAGGAGGTGAGCAAGTGAGCCAAGCATGTATCTAGAGAAAGAACATTGCAGGCAGCAAAAGCAGGTCGTAAGGAGCAGGTGCAGCATCTAGGCTGGCAAAGTCAAGTCTGCTGATTCAAAGTTTCATTATTGTCATTATTATGCTCCACAGATTACTCTGAGAGTTTTGCCGTTTCTCACCCTGGATGGATTGTTTGACACAAGTTGTGCTAATTGAAACAAATTTTCCTTTTAGCAATATGAACCAATTTGTAAGTTAATATTTTATATCAATTGTGTATAGTCCTAAACGGGAATAAATTGTGATCACACAGTCAACCCATAGAAATACCATGAAAGACATGAGCAAGGATGACGTGCAGAGTCTTGAAGACATCTCTCCTTTCCTATCGTCCACATCTTGAATGTGGCCCAGGCTCAGGGGTACACATGAGACTCATTTGTTTTCAAAGATTGAATGCATTTATTGCAGAATAATGAAAATAGAAAAAACAATATCATCTGAGCCTGGATCAGTTTTTTTCCCCCTAGGATATTTTTAAGACAATGGGGGGAAGCTTTCTCTCTCAAATACTCTTTCAAGGAGAATTGCTCAAAGAAAAGCATGTTTTCTGGTTTAAAAAAGAATTATCATCATATAAAGAGGAAATAAAATAGTCAATATTAAAAGTGTAACTTGTTGTTAAAGGAAAAGAAAAAATAAGCCCACAGTCTACCTGGGGGTTGTGTAGAAGAAAAAGGAAAAAGAACAAGGATTGCCACTTTTATCCTCACAAAATATGCTGCTGTAAGAACTTAAGTAGTTTTAATCTTCTCTCTACAGACCACTGGCTTTCTTGACCTTGCAAAAGTCATTCGATATCTCTTCATATATCTGTGAAAACAAGGGCAATGATCTCTCCTCTCTGCAGATCCTTTGGGATAATTTAGTGACTTTAATATCTAATAGTAACTATTATTATGTCCATTGCCTTTGTTCTCAAAACTCACATCACTGACCTAATAATGGACAAAACGACAGCCATGTCTATAGCCACTTGCGACAAAAGACTCTCCATAGCCTCATATCACAGTATAATGAAGAGAAATTACAAGTGGCTAGAGAGCGCCAACTACCCAGAGAGAATCTGAGGACAGAACGAAAGGAACAGTCTTGATGATGTCCTTGTAAATGTGCCACCGGCCTAACGGGAGAGAATACATGCTTCCTAGTTAATTTTCCATATTAGTGTAGTGAGAAGAAATAGACAAACTGCCAGCGGGTTCATTTGGCTAATGTTTCAGCCAGCAGATACAGCACAGCTCCAGCTAAAAGGGGTTAAAGGTGGACAAAAATATATATAATTCTAAGCTGCTTCTCTTGGCCTTACAAAATAACAGGGTAGGGCCACTATGTATAGTGGTTTCGGGATGACACCAATCATTAGTACTTCATTTCTCCTGCTTGATTGTGATTTTTGCAAAATATTTCATTTTAATAAGCCTCTGCTGGCTGAATTTTACCTAGAGCGTCAAGACTAGCCTTAGACTTTTTGTTGCTAGGAATAGCTCCCTGGGCAGTCAAATAAATATCAGTTTTTGTGAATGCTCGTTTTGCCCATTTGCAAAATGTAACAGTGAGTATTCATTATTCAAACTAAATAGCAACTATTCAACCTAAAGACCAACTTCTCTTAGAATTTTGACAAGGAACAAATGAATATAATATAAATAAGTAGTAAATGCTTGTCTTTGCTTATGGCTTGGAAAATCTGTTGGCTTCTAGCACAAATGCCCCGTATAGTAGCCATAGAATTACTGGTAAAAGAGTTGTACTTATTAGGTATAAACATTGGAGATCCACTGGGAACACAAAATTGGTATTCATATGGCATGTAAATGTTTTCCTTTTTCCTTTATAAAATGCTCTGCAATCATTAGCTATTCCTGACAACAACACTATGAGAATTGTGAGGTGGGTTTCTATATGCTCAGTGCTACTTTGGGGAGTCAAGTGTGGATAATATCTGTCCGAAAATTACCCAGGGCAATCATTCATGGCAGGAGACGGGCTGAGGCAACGATAGACTATTACTAGATCCACAGTCAATTCATTGACCAAACTCCCCATTTGAGAAAATAGTTACTGCTATTTGCTCATCTTTTTCCTTTAAATCACTGAAATCCCAAGACTATTTCAGGTAACCCTCTTTTCCTAATAATTATAAGAATGTAAAAATATCAATTACCTACAAATGGGTTACCTTTAACTGATTACTCACCATGACCATGAGTAATAAGCTTGGCATAATGGAAAGGAGACATGATTTGGAGTCAAGCCTAGCTCTGCCATTAATAGATTTGGGCAAGTAAACTCACTTCTTTTTGTTCATCCGAAAAGAAGAGATTTTGAACAACTGATTTCTAGAGTCCTTTCTGGTATTAAAAGTCAGTAATTTCATATCCTTCACATTCATATAATGGTAAATTCAATAACTACATCCTTTTATTCCCCTGATTATCTTCTGGGAAAAAATTTCTGACACTATCTAAAGCTTAAACCTATATTTCAGTGACTGCCTTTTTGGCAAATGATTAGGTTTGAGTTGATGAAGCCCCTGGTATGAACTGACACTGGGTTAATGTAACACATTTATATCAATTGGAGAAAATGAGATGGAGATACAGGTAGCTGACAAGGAACGGTTGTAAATTAATACACGACCCAGTTATGCAAGTTAATGAAATCTATTCAATTTATTCTCAGTGGAAGATAATTGGAGAAATACTCCTACACTAGTGACATTTCAAAAGCATAGGTAAATAGTCCAAAAATATTTTCAGCTTACTTCATTTAGCATAAAAAATTGGAATGTGATCATACTTAAACACCATATTTCCTTAGATGTCTCACTACCCTGAAATACTTCACACTAATTTGATGCTATGGGCTGTTGCTAAGGTTTCAGCTATGTAGGACAAAATGCCAACATCCTTGACCAAAGTATTAGAAATTTTAGTTGGTCATTAACACTTGAGTGAGAATTAATTTCTATGTTTTATCCATCTGACTGTAAAGGAATGACACATAACCATGTGACAGTGTAGTGGACAATACAGTAAGAGGTTTACAACTAGAGTCTCATTTAGGGAGGGCAAGTGTGGATAACAAGCAAGAGTGGGTGTTGCTGGTGAGGAATTGATTCCAGAATCCCAGGATTGATGCTAAGAGAAGAAAGGAGCATAGAAAGATAGATAACTTTCAATATCCTCGTGTACTTTTCGATATTGTCCCTAGTTGATCTTGGCTTCATCAAACTTTTGTGGGAAATTGAATTATTGGTGCCAATTCTTCATCCTTCTGTTTGAAAATTGGGCATCCACATCCTTGCCACGTCATCATGGTGAAATTCCACACACTTTTCCTTTGAGCTTGGTTATGTGATGTACTTGGTCAATGGGATGTTAGCGGATGTGAAGCTAATGGAGGCTTGAGTTATGATTGCTCTTTTGATTTGCCTTTAACTTCGATAATTTGTCATGATAAAAGTATACAACAGATAATCTCTGATCGAAGAAGAATTAGAGGCATATAGACCCAAGCTGCTGCTTGCAGTCAAGCTCAGCCAACGTGTAACCTGAAGCAGGGCCATAAAGCTGCACAACTGAGCCCAGACTACATTAGCAGGGGTGCAGGTGGCTTGCAAACCCACGGTAAGAAAAGGCTTGCTGCTGTAAACCACTGAGTTTTGGGGTCCTGTGTTACACAGAATTATCTATTGAACAACAATAGTAAACCATGCTTTAGTAGTGCCTTCACATTTTTTCAGAAAAGATTTTTTTGCTTGTTTCTTGAATATTGAAATAATACATATTCATTGCAAAAAAAATTCATAAAGTAATTTTGTATATTGTTTTACTGAATCTATGAACATATTTAAGCTCATAGCTATTTTGACTTGAATGCATATAAAAAGCAAATAAAAGACATCATATCTATAAAAATAAGTCCATATTAAATAATTCTACTTTCACAAATAATTGTGTTTGTGTTGAAGGGATCTGCCAAGACATATCGGAGTTGAAGTTAGGCTTCTGCAGGAACAAAAATTCCTTGAAGGTGGACGAATTTCAAACAAGTTATGCCCAGAACTTGTTTAGAGTTTTTAATTGAAGAAAATAATCAGGTTACCTAAGGAAAATTGAACTAAAAATTGGTGTATTCTGAATATATCTGGAAATATAAACCTGTGGAAAAATTCTGATAGATGGAGGAAGAGACAGCTCTGTTAAACTCTGTCATAAATGAGAGCCAATAATTATACATCATTTTCTTGGCGGTTATATTTAAAATTGCAATTTGAATTGATTCTTTACTTCATTTTAATTTTGCTTACGTGTGCAAAGGTACTTTTTCGAAAAATTGATATATTTAATCTGAGCTATTACTTGGAATATATTTGCACTGAGTTTTTTCTGCTCTCTGAGTTTGTCACACTATATAAAGTCAAAGCATCTCACATCAGGTGGCCAGTGAATAAAGTGCGAAGAATAGGCCATACAATAACTGGAAACAAAATTACATGTTTCAAAACCTCCAAGTTAAACACTGATGGAAATGACATTAATTGTAAAAAGCACCATTTATTGAAGTGCTATTATATGCCAAGTCCTGTGATAAGCATTTTACACGGATTATTTCCTTTAGTTCTTACTCAATATAAGCAGCACATTGAATAGGCCTTAATAATATTGTCATTTTGTAGTTGAGGAAATTAAGGCAAAATTCCCCATTTTTCTTAAATTTGTAAGTCCATCCTGAAACAAAAATGTTCTGGTGTCTATTATTAACATACAGAAGATATAATTGATCTATTGAAAAACAATCAATTTACTTAAATGTAATGACTACTGTTTCATGTTAGACCACCATGGGATAGGGGAGGGGTTGATGTGACCCCATTTTCCATCCTTGCCACCGTTGACATTATGTCAAACACTATCCAAATATCTGCCAACCCAACTAATAAGTAGAGACTTGGCCACATTTTTCCTTCTCTGTTAATGATTGATGGTGTTAAATGGAACAGCATTGAAAATCTTGTTAACACCAAGTTGTACTTAATCTATTGCTTCTCCTTGATCTCCTAAGTCACTCTGACATATAAGGAAATTAGATTAATCTGACATGATTCATTCTTTATACAGCCTTGTTTATTACTCCCTAGTATGAGGTAGCTGGTGTTCATCTAGGTGTTGCCAACTGATTTTTGATGATAAACCCTATCTCCTTTTTCTTTTTCTTTTCTGCATCGAAATTTAGTTAAAATGTATCATGACTTTGTGATTCCTATTGTGGAATGGGAAACAATATAAATATATTTAATTGTGTTGATGTGTTTTATTAAGAATCCTTCAAATTTAATTTCTTGATTCTCTAAGTTTAGAAATTTAAAAATAACACATATCATGATTCAACTAATGTCCTCATTTTCAAAGGATTTTGGTCACTAGGAACAAAAGATTTCAACACATAAAATTAGTCCTAATTTTTAACTCATTTAAATTTACTTCCTTCCACTCTGGGTCAAGTGTAGCATGCATTGCTTTTCTTTTTCTTTTCTTTCTTTTTTTTTTTTTCAGATTACTATAGTGGGACTTTAAAAATAACACTGAAGACAAAAATACCTTATTTACAGTTTTCCTTTTGGATTGTTCTCGCTATTTGTGAATCTTTCAATTTTGATAATTTAGCCAAACAACCATTTAAGAATTATCTATAAGAATCCACCACATTGTTCTTGGCCCTGTGGGCACTGTGATGGAAGCCAAAAGACGTATAGTGCATTATCTTTGTCTGCAAAGATCTCACATTATTATTAGTTGAAATACAGCAAGTAATTAAATGATAGATTAATATACAATGAAACAGCATTAGGTATATTTCATCCGAGAAATCTTTCCGTCAGCTCTTCTGGATGCCAAAAGTTCAAAGGTCAAGCACTATTGGGAGGAAGAAAAAATTATCTAAAACAATAGTAAACAATATTCAAATATTCAAAACCAAGAAAGCAGAACAGAGGAAAGCAATTGTGTCTCAGAAAGAATAGAGAGTAGGGGTGTGGGGACAAGGTTAGGAAGAACAGAGAGGAACCTAAAACTTCTGCCATCACTCTTGCTCCCTTCTGGAAACATTCACACAGGATCTTGTTTCCAAGTTGCTTCTAGATAATCCCTTATTAATCTGCTCTGGAGGCTTCCTTCTCTCAGTCAGTACTCTCAGTTAAACTTCTTCCAATTTGGCAGCACATAAAAAAAGTATTAAATTAAATGAAATAGCGGAAGTTGAAAGTGGCACAATATTTATTGAATAAAACATAGTATTCTTCACTATATTTCTAAAAATTCTTTCTCATTCTTGTTTATTTTTTCGGATTCTATGCTAATGTAGTATTTTTTCCATTCTTTCACCTTTTTAGAGAAAAGACCTCTTGTGTCTGTTTAGTTTTATGCTTCTTCCTACCCTACCTTCCCAGCTTTGTGTGAGGGCTGGAATGTTTTCTCATCCAGCTACCAATAGTTTTTAATGGGTGTCCTAGAATCCTTTGATACTTAAACTACATTTTTATGCATCAGCTCCTGTGATCTCCATTAAGGCCTCTGAAATCCACTTTCTACCGCAGCATATTAAAAATGTCTAATAGCCTGAAAAGTGCACAGAATGACATCAAGTTGAAGCAGCAGACAGAGGAGCTCAACAACAGAAAATCCTGCTCCAAGAGTTCAAAGCCCTTTTATGCATTCAGCTGACTATTCACAGAGATTCTTTCTTCTGCTAGGGTGTTGGAAGCGGCTTCTGAAGAATGTGCAGAGGTAGTCTCATTATATCTAGCAAAAGGAGCTAGGTACATTGAAAACACACACAAAAATGTGGTTTTATTACTATGTTACATTGTGTGCCCAGTGATATTAACCATGGAAGGAAATATATTAAATATCAAACTCTTTGATGTCAGTGAAATCTTGGTGGCTAAAGAGGTGAGATAAATAAAACTATACGTGTTCCTTTAATATTATCTTTTCATTGTCACTGTGAAAGTAGCTTAGAAACATTTCTAACACCAAAAAAAAGGACACTTCAAAGAATGTCATGGTATGCACTTTTTTTGAGAAAGAAGAGAGAAAAATGGTAATTTTCATCTTATTAATTTTTCTAGGTCTTACAACTATAATATTTGCTAATTAAATTTGTTTCCTATTCCTTTAGTAATTCTCCTCAGTTATTAATTTATATTTTCTATTTATTGGAATGATTACAATTTTAACCAATTTTCTGTTTTATTTTCCTGGATTCCTTAGTGATAAATGAGGAATTGAAGTTGCTTGAAATTTCGATTTTGAGCCTGGTGACATCTAATTAACCTAATATTAAATTTAATCACACCTTATCTTAACTATTTAGTTTTTTTCAGTATGGTATTCAATAAGATTTAAACATGGCAAATAGTAATAATATAAATAAATAGGGCAATGGTTTTACTATCGATAGATATAAGATTAATCAAAAATGTGAAGAGGAAATATGAATCATAAATAAGAATTATTAATAACTGTTCAACCTCATTCCAGATTATTTTTTCAATAGATGGTAAGATAGTAGACATATCAGTAGATAGGTGAAATATTTATTAGTATTTTATGATATTCTTAGGTAAATGTATTAAATTTTACATGAATTTAAGGGGGGAAAAGAAACCTAAAAATGGAAAGGAAAATATTGCAGTACTTAAGGTCAAAAGTTCTTCTTGAGATAATAGTTCCCAAAAAATAATCCCTCTGAAGCTAATGGGGACAGGAAAGTCCTGAAATACCTCAAAGATTGGAGTCATGGTAGTGTGTCTTTTAACCAAACATTCCAACATTTCCAATATTCTGAACATTTTGAATATTTCCAAAATTAACTTCCTGCCATGAAAGAACAGAAAACCGATGTATTGATATTTTTACCTCCCTTTCTCCAACCCTATGATTTTATGTGTTGGTTATTTATACTTTAAAGGATTTTGAGGTATAACTTCCACAGTTATAAGGCTTTACTCTGTCACTTAATCATTTTCACTCCTTCTTTCCTCCATTGCAGCCTTCATAATTTTGAGATTCGTGAATCTGTCTGTCACACCAAGAAATACTCAAGATGTACTTTTTTTTCTTTCCTTCCCACCAGTAATACAAAGCGATTTGCTGCATTACACATCAGCTTTCTTTTCCTGTTGTTTTCTTTTTTTTTAAGCTAAGCGTTACTCTTCCAGTGATTTCTCTCTGAGTCAATATTATAGATTAGAAAGACTGTTGTGGGCATTTGTATCTCTCCAAATATATTGCAATGAATCGTTAGAATTCTTTCTTCTCTGTGTCACATGTAAGATTTGCATGCACAGCAAAAGCACAAATCATAACTATTTATTTGTTACTCATATAAAACACTTTCCAAAGGGAGGGGGGAGAAAATCTAAATTGAGATGATTTAAAAGAGAGTTCATCTCCCAGGAAACATACCAGGAAGATTATTTCCCTGTAACATAAAAATGACTGATGGCCTTACAGGAATATATGATCCAAACTATTTTCATCTTTGCAAGGTCCATATTAATATGATTAGTAAACATTTGGAATTTATATTATGCTTGATAAACTAAAGCATCATAAAAATAAAACACATAGCTGATCATTTTAGAAATGAGTAAAAGTAATAAAATAATGAAATATAGAAGGTTCTAGATGACATATTTTTTCATAATCTGGACTGATTTTATTTTTGAGCAATACTTTTGCAAGAAGAACTTCATCCACACAGAAGTGACACCTCTTTTGATAATTATTAGGCCTCTCAATTCCAATTTTAGTAATCAATAACGAGAAAGACGAACAACATATATTTCTATTGCTTTTATCTTCTAGGAACACACAGGCTTTGAATAATTGTGATTTCACCAAGTGTGATGTTGTTGTTCATCTTTGAAATAACCACACAAAGAAAGTTAGCGGTAGGAGTTGGAATCAAAATGATCATAGTTTTAATTTTCTTTTTAAAGAGGACAAAATAAGAAGTCCCAGAATAAACATAATCCAAGATTTTTATTTCTAGCTGGAGATGCAGAAGGCAAAGGAAGAGGCAAATTAGAAACAAAATCCATAGAAAATGGGAAATAAAACCCACACATGCACATCCAAAGACATTTTTAGGTTTGCATCTAAAACTGGAAAATATCATTTATACATTTTCCTAATATTTCTTATGTTAAACATGTGTAACATGATAATATCAGTAACAAACCAAGTAAATCCCAATGCGTTTTGGATATTTAAACTAAGAGTCTTAGTCATATAGACACCAAGCAGTAATAGTATTACTCTGTTATAAATTTTCTTAACTGCTTATCCTTGGGAAACGGTATTTTTGTTGCCTTCAAAATTTTTGGAGCTTTGTATTTCTGCTCTTACTCCTATGAATATCCTTTTCTGACACTTTTCTTTGTGAAAAATGATACTATTTTACCTAGTCATACAATAGTACCCACCATTTGTTTTATTAAATACTTAACATTTATTGTGCATTCATTAAATGGAAAAGATATCATATACATTTTAGAAATGATTTATAACTAAATTTTAATCCATTTCAGAGAAGTCTATGAAAAATATTTTTAAAGTTCTGATTGCGATTATCTAACTTGGGGTTGAAAATCTGAAAGCCCCTATTCTGGATACTTTCTAAACAAAGATGACTCTTCTGCCTTTTAAAACAGAATAAAATAATATAATGACATGTTTGCAGTTCAGATGTTTAACAAGTATAAAATATATTCTTGTCTAAGATAATTTTGTTCTGGTTAGCTAACTCTAAATATTAAAATCCTTGAATTTCTTACATGGCCATGACTTACCTCCCTAAATTTAAGTCATTGAGCCAAGCTCCTCTCTTCTCCAACTGGCTATTAGGAGGAAATAAGTTACTAAAGAAAAGAAATTCACTTTTAATGTGATGGCCCTGGGTCAAAGCCACAGGGAGAGCTAACCCTAGCCCTGCTCGGAAGGTCAGGAGAGTTGGGACTTCTGAGAGAAGCTACTCTCCTTCAAGGGCTGCTGATGCTGTAGCGCACATTTCCTTCCGTCAAAGGTGGTTTAAGAGCCACCAGAAATCCTTGGCATTTTCCCCACAAAAATAAGCCAAGTCACAAACAACAGAAGCCCAGCATAGCCAAGGCCCCTAGTGGTATCACTACAATTTGTGACCGAGAAAGAACATCCAGTTTATGGAACTCTTTTACTTTGGGATTTTGTGGGGGCATTACAAGAAGTAGTAATTAGTGCCATTTTTATTACTTTATTTTCCCCTTCCACTTCCTTTAAAATGTCTAATATTAAAAAAAAATAACTAGATTGAACTATGCAGTGGCTGTTGGTAAATTAAGCTCACCTAGAAACCATTCTATAATCGAGATCACATTCAGGATTTACCAATTACAAATCCCCACATATATCATTTTGACTGAGCAGCAGTCCTTCCTGTGTAATATAAAATGTGTGAAATACAAACACACACAGGAGAATTCAAATGCACTTTTATTAGCCAGTGCATTTGCAAGTGCTAACACAACATAATTAGCCTTGATATTACAATTACATGCAGTTTGATATTATTTGCTGCAAATAAAATATAAAATTTTATCTTTGGCCATCAAAGATAGACTTAACGATGAACACCCTCTAAGTGTTTACATGTCGAGCAAATATATCGAAACAGTTTTTCTTGTTTCATATCATTTTACTTTTCTTATCCAAACACTCCTGATTTTTCTATATTTTAACCCACAGCAGGCTCATCTGAAACGTACAAAAACCTGGTTTGGTTCATGGGCTTTCAGTCTCTTTCCCCTGTGTTTTCACAGTGCTTTATAAAACACTGTGGCTTCCATTTCTTATACTCTTGCTATTCGCTCTAGTGACTGATTTTACATCATTGGCCCAGTTCCTAGAGGCTTGGGTTGGTTTGTTTGTTTTTCCTTATTCATTGTCAGATGAATCCTAAAAGTCAGCTCCCATCCATAGTTCATAGTGGCTCTCAAACATAATTGAGGAATAGATAAATTAATTAGTCTAGCAAGATCCTGAAATGTCTCATACTTAAATAAGGCACGTGCAAGGCACCACTGACAAGCAAAGAAACTTCTTCAATTAATTAGCGAAGTATGGGGCACAGGCCTAATTTATGGACCTCCAGTGATTTCCCTTCAGCAATAGTTATAGAAATCATTTTCTGTGTCATTTTTCTGAGATCCCATCAAATATAAATCTCCGAAATAGAACAGGCATAAAGATGCAGCATGCAGATGCACATTTGTTAGAGCGGTGGACTAGTAAACAGGCCTGCTTATAATTAATGCATCCATTGTATATTTTCTCTCACTGCCCTCTCCAAAACCCATGCCTCTAATTTTTGTTTGGCCTCTTATGAATATCTTCCTAAGGGAGAGGATTAGATCTTATTTTTGCACTTTTTTCTCTCTGCATAATAAAGTTCCATCTTATTATTGACATTTTACTTTCCCCAGGGTGAATAATTGAAAATGGTAGAAGCATGCGAGATCAGGAAGCAGGTGCATTTCTCACAGTGTTCGGCAATGTTCTTTCCATCTGTCCAAGTTTTTGAGTTCAACTTGACAGGAATTAAATATGCTTTATTTCCTGTGAGGAATAAAGTTCTCCTGACAATCACCTTCAACGAGAGGAGGAGGAAAGACGGCGTTAAGAAGGAGGATGAAAGTCAGGATTTTACTTTTGCCTCCCCTGGAAATCTTGTCTCCCCAAGGGCAAGAACACATTTCTGAGGAAACATCAAGGAGAATGATGTCTCATTCAGTGCCGTGAGCTCAAAGATGCACGTTGATCTTCGGTATTTGTTTACACATACTGTCCTTAAATGTAATGAGGAAAATAAACTGTCTCCATTGTAAAATATTTCACTGCCTGCCAAGAGGAAATTTACTCAGATGACTGCTGCAGAGAGAAGGCTCAATATTTTCAAGAGGTTGTTATTTTGATTTGGCTTCTGACTTTTCCTATCTGTGAAATGGGTAAATAATGCCTCCCTTATAAAACATTTGTGAAGACTTCAGGAGAAAATAAATATCAATTAAATATGATACATAGATTAAAAATGCCTAAAACAGTTCTCCAAAAAGAGAAATTGGCCTACAAATATTAATCTCATTATTCTATCATTTTTCATTTTTCACTTAATTCATTCTTCATTTTCATTTCATTTTTAATTCTTTGTTTTTCCTCTCTTCTTTTTGGAAACTGAAAAAAAAAAAATGAGAGTGTGCTCAACTGTAAATCTGAAAGATGGAGAAAAGAAACAACTACTCATGTTGAGCTGCCAGGTGATGAGGTGGTCAGTTAGGGTAATGAGCCAAACTGAAAGTAACAATCCAGCCTTTCTTGGTTTACTGTGAAAGTATAATCAAGAGGAAAAACACCCCCTGGTGTTTCATTTTCCTCATGGAACAGCGCTGGTCAAGGTTCGGATGACATACAGTGCAGGTGCAGGAAATCATCCCACAGCCCAGATGCACTAAACAAAAGGCTCCTATCTTATGGTTCCAGGGTACCAGGAGTGGGGAGGAGAGACAGGAAGAGGAGTAGGCGTGAAAAAGGACTGAGAGTGGACAAAAGTGCCTCAGTCAAAGCCCCCTGATAAGGAGGTCCCGGTGGACCTGAACTAGGAACGCAGGTCTGCGTATGAGCATGGCTGAGGGGCCTGGGGACCGGAGGCTGCGTCCTTAACCGCAACTTCTTGCGGAAAACTTTAATGCGCTGGCTGCGCCCCAAGTCCAATGTGGAGACGGCAGGTTTTCTCCACAAGATCTGCCAGGCAAAACCTTATAATTGCCTGTGGTCAAGCCTGAAAAATCACACATAGCCTTTTTGCCTGGAGTCAGACTCCTCAATTACTTCTGTGAACGTAAAATTGGAAAGCAACACACTTATATTAGAGAGAAAATTATATACTAGAGAAGAGGTCCTTGAAATTCTAAAGTACAAAGTAGATATTAAACGACCTCAGGTAAAAATGAACGTGGCCAGTAATGGGGCAATATTTGACTAGATTGTGGGACATCTACATGATGATACATTAAGTAGTAGCCATAAACGGTGTTTTCAAAAATTATTTAATGGTGTGAGAAAATATTTGTGGTGGAACATGACGTAAAGAATGTACAATACCACATTTGATATACAGTGAGATAACCCAATTTATAGATACATCTGCGTGTAACCTTTAGAAAGCATAGCTGATGTTAAAAGTCGTATTTCTAGATAATTGGATTATGAAAAAAACTTTGTAATTTTATGAGGTTTGACAAATTCTCAATAATGAGCATGTATAGCATTTATTGTTGTTAAATATATAATTACCCAGGCAAGTAAAATAGTTTTAAAGATACAGTGTCTGAGTAAAGGGAAAAAGATCTATGGTAAGCCTGCTCAGGTGTCCTTGTTACTCCCCTCAGCAAAGGTAGATGCTTCAGAGGAAGGGAAAAGAGGTCCCAGAAGTGGGCAGGAAATTTCGTAGGAAGCTGCCTCTCTGTGAAACTTGTTTGCTTCTTTGTGAAGCTTTCAGCTTGCTCTTTTTTTGTGTGAAAATATTGTACATACAAGGAGTAATTTAGTAAACCTAATGTTACTTGATTGATACCAAAGGAGCAGTGATGTTCGGAAGGACCTGAGAGGAGAAAACATTTTTTGAGATAAGAAGTGGGATTATGGCCATTAGTGATGAACCAACTACTCCTTTGCTCCCTCCTCATTTTCTCCGGGGCCCTGCTCTGCCTTTATTCGTTAGCAGTGTGTCCCAGCTGGGTAGCCTCCTGTTTCTCTGGGTGCCCACACTGTCTCTCTGCAAATGTCACCTCTGCCATGTCAGTTGTGATGCATGCTATTGACAAGCAAGGGGATTGGAGAACATCTCCACACTTTTTCTATTTTACATCATGCTGACAACTTAAAGCCTCCCCAAACAGCACAGTCTTTTCAGAATTCTCAGTTACTTTTTGATTTTATAGGGATTTGTTTTAGAGGATTAAGGACTCTTCACCTTGGGCTCACCTCTTCCTAATCACTGGTTTTAAACCTGACATTCAAATTTTATTTTCCTCAAGAAATTCAAAGGCTGAATTATTGCCATTTAGCAAAGCAAGGGAAACAGATCCTGAAATAATAGAGGAGGACAAAGCAGATTTTTCCTGGAATATTGATGTAGAACTGATGCCATTAATTCTTGTGTTTCTTTCCCTAATGAGTCTTTGTGTGCAGAGCTGTTTCCTTCCCGTTCAAAATAATCCAAAGCAGAAGCAAGTAAGTTTCTGATTTACTGGAAAGCTCAGCCTATAATCACTGAGCAAAGTAATCAAGAGAACACATTTATATCAATATGAATGTGGATTTTTCACAAATTCCATGTGTTATGAATATAGACAACCCTGTACTCATTGACAAAGGCCAAAAGGTTGCATGTTTCACTTCTTTTTTTAATTTTCCTTTAACCCTACTAGCCATTGTTTTCTCATTCAGATAGATACGCAATAATGGAACTTTTAATATTTTAATAGCTTTGATTATCTATCTCATTTCACTCAGACAAGTGGAGAAATTGGTGCCTACCTCCAAGGTATTTTAAAGGAGTAGTCCATCTCATAGATATAAGGATGAAATGGAGGCTATAAAGATATATGGAATGTGATGTTTCCAATGAAAGGAATAAAGAATTTATGCACAAACATGAAATAAGAAACCTGTGTTCTTTGGTGTCTCTCTTAGATTTATCTCGAACCTCATTATCTCCGGCAGACTGTGGTGGTCATGTATGGAGCAACTTCCCACTGTGGTTGAGGCACCCCTGGCTTGGAAAGTTCCACAGGAGCGACGATGGAGACTGATGAAGACAAGAATCTGCCCATCTGTCCTGACTCCACTCTAAGCCAAGAAGGAAGAATATTTCTCACACCTTCCTAAACGTGATCGAGTCAGTCTACTTGGAAGATGAGGTGGAATTTAAAGGGCAAAAGCCACCTATCGATGGATCAATTTCTTATCTTTCTGAGCACTAGATATGTGTTTATCTTTTTTCATTCCCTTTGTCTCTTTAGCTGGTTGAATAATCTGGGTTCTGACTATTTCTTTACATAGAGCAGTGATTAATAATTTCAAAATGTCAAGCTAATTGTCTCATCTAAATCACTGCTCTTTCACATTCAACTTGGGTCTAGTGTTTGGCTAATAGAAATGACACGGTACCATGATTATACTGTGGATTTATCAAAATGCAGAGCAATTGCTTCTCTGATCTCCAGGGGATCAAATTAAGTGAGCATTAGAGCAGATGGCTAATCTGAAAATTTTTATTGTATGACTTCTCATCCCATTAATGTTATTTTTATTATTTTTTAATAATGTTATTGTTTTGTTGTAGTTTATCTCAGAATACACAAAGTTGCTTAGTTCATGGGACACTGGTAGTCTTGGTCTGCATAAGGCTTATCTCGAATTTTATTTATATTTCAGCCTCTGTCTCCTATCTCCTTTGTTTCCCTCTCCTAGAGAGGTCTTGTGCTAGTCATCTGACTGTTGACTGTCAGATTCACCTGGTCTGCTTTTACCCCTGACATTCCCCAGATCTGCTTTTTAACACAAGGAAATAAATATTCAGTCCCTTACCCTCTGGCGTCCAGTTAGGTTTGGTCTATGGAGGCACTGACGGGAGAATGGAAGCACGGAGAAGAGGGAGAAACCAGGCGATGCTCCTCCTATCTCTCTTTGATTTCAGCAATGTTGGCTGTGACTCCAGCACCTGCCAGGCAGCCCTCTTTCCACGATTTTATTTTCTACCAGGAACCCCTGCCTCCCCCAGCTGCTCAGCTTCATGGACTTCATGGGCATGAGACCCTTGCAGTAGCACAGGACCTCATACACATAAGGGCCCTACACTCTGATTAATGCTCTGCTGCCACCATCTTGAAATTCTTAAGTTTTGAACGAGGGACCACACATTTTCATTTTGCCCTGAGCCCTACTAATCATGTAATCTGTGTGTTCCAGCACCAGTAGGAGAACCCCCTTCACATTTCCAGCTCCCAGCTCCACAGCTCCATGAAAGTGCCTTGGAGTGGCTCCTCTGAAGTCCTAGCTTCCCTATGTAGCCTGGCTCTTTGGCCACATGTTTGCCATCCTAGGAGCACTGGTAGCTTCTGTCCTTATGACACTTTCTCCAATTTCAGTTCTTCCCTCTGACAGCTATGTTACTAGTTCTCTGTGTTATATATCCTGTATTAAACTACCTGCTATTCAGTTTCTTGAGTGGAGTCTGGTGTTATAGACTCCAAAGCTAGAGTATTTAAAATATATTCTAAATTACGCATTTTTGAAAAGGGTATTCTGATATTTGTGTTTTTAAATTCATGTTAATGGTTTTGTGCTATACATCTTTGTCAGAAGCTTGCTTTATTACTGTTTTAAAATCTAATCATGGTACTATATGAATTCTACTTCTTTACTTTTGACTGCTTTATAGTATTCCATCCTTTACAAAGACAAACTTTCTGTTATATTTTCTCCTGATAAGAGATATCTAAGCTGTCTTCCCCTCCCCATCACACATCCTGCTAGCAGGAAATTTCCTATTCCTCATCTTAGGGTAATGCATAAATTTTGCTATTATCATAGTCGGGGTAAACTTTTGCTTTTTCAAAACTAAGGGTGTTCCCTTTTATTCCTTATTTTCTGAGGTTATCTATCAGAGATTAGCACTGAATTTTATCAAATTCTGTTCCAGCATCTGGTGAAATGATCATGCCATTGTACTCCTTTAGTCCTTTAATAGATAACTTACATAGATGGATTTTGTGATGTTTTAACTAAATTCTCATCCCCGAGATAAAACCTACACAATGATGTATTATGTGACATGTATATTATTGGGTATTTTAGAGCTGGATAACAAGCAAAAGTACTCTTTCCTGGGCAGATTGTTTCTGCTTCTGATTTTAGACAAAGATTCAGAGTAAAGTTGTTTATTGATAGATACTTGTACCCAAATCTATTTGTTTCCCAAAGTTTGGATAGACACTAGTCAGGGTTCAGATAACAACAATTTTACCTGAAAAGTTTTCCAAATCTACTTGTTTTTGGAGGTAGAAAATTGAGAATATGGGTAGAATGAGTTTGGATAGTAAAAGGTACTTTATTTTATTTAGGGTTTTCACATTTATCCCTAAATAACGAGGCGTGTCATTTTATTTTCTGCTACTATAATACTAGTCTGTTCATTTGACAAAAGGAGAGAAGCAGTTCTCTTTCATTTTCTACTTTCTCGAACAATTTATTTAAGAAAGAACTATATAGTCTTTGAAAGGGCATAGGTAAAATAACATTTATAAAGGACTATCTGGCTTTGGACTAGGTTATTAGGAGATGAGGTAGAGAAGAGTGTCTTTGATTACTATTTTATTTTGTTTAATGGTTATTGGTTTGATTGTTCAAATGTTTTTCTTCTTTTATCAATTTTGGCATTTTCTATTTTACCAAAAATGTACCTATCTCTTTTAAGTTTTCAAATTCGTTGGTGTTTATATTCTTTTATTTTCATGTTATGATAATATATGAGGATTATCATAACATTTTATTATTTTTAATCTGTATGTTAAATAAATATTTAATCTCTTATGGTAAATACTTTCCCTTTCTGTTCTATATTTTGCTTTTTTAAATTAAACCTTTTTAAAAATCTGTCTGGCTAGAATTTAAAAAAAGGTTTTTAGTTTTTAATATAAGCACCTTTTAATTCTCTTTATCACTTCCATTTTTGTTCTTTAAATCATGGTTTTCTACTCTTACCTTTATTAATTGTTTCTTTATATTCACTGTTTCATTAAATATTTCTTTTTCAATGAAAAATTATTCAGTATAATTTTTCAGTGTGTGGAATTTTTCAGCTGCTATATATCTGCTTTTATATTTGTTGATTTCTAATATTACTGCATTATGGTAAAATATATATATATAGAGAGAGACTATATCTGGTATATTTTGTGACCCTGAACAGATAAAATTTGTGAAAATATTCTGCCTTAATTTTATATCTTATTTACTATGCTTAATTTTTATCTTTTTAATATATTATCTTCCAAATGTTGGGAGAGGGTATTAAAATCTCTGAATTCTAACAGATATTGATTTATTTATGATTTTATTCTTAGGTTTACATACATTCAGATTTTTTAAAAAATTATTTTACTGAGGTCATATTGACATAACATTGTGTAAATTTCAGGTGTATGTTATTATATATCAGGTAGACTGTGACGTGTCCACCATCAATAGTCTAGTTTTTATTTGTCACCATACATATGTGCCCCTTTACCCCTTTCACCCTCTCCCACCCCTTTACCCTCTGGTAACCATTAATCTGTTCTCTTTATCCATGTGTTTATTTTCCACATATGAGTGAAGTCATATGGTGTTTGTCTTTGTCTGGCTTATTTAGCTTACCATAATAACCTCAAGGTCCATCCTTGTTGTCACAAATGGCACAAATTTGTCTTTTTATGGCTGAGTAGTATTCCATTGTATACAATGAAATGTCATCTTACACCCAGAATGGCTATAATTAATAAGACAAGAAATAACAACTGTTGGAGAGGAGGTGGAGAAAAGGGAACACTGATACACTGCTGGTGGGAATGCAAACTGGGGCAGCCACTATGGAAAACAGTACCGAGATTTCTCAAAAAATTAAAAATAGAAATACCATATGATCCAGCTATCCCACTACTGGGTATTTATCCAAAGGATGTGAAATCAATAATTCAAAGAGATTTATGCATTCCTATGTTCATCACAGCATTATTCATAATCGCCAAGACATGACAACAACCCAACTGTTCCTTAACAGATAAATGGATAAAGAAGACGTGATACATTCAGGCTTCTTGATACCTCATTGTTATTCCTTTAGCCAGTACAGCACTTCTCTCATTTTCTGCTTTTTATATTTATCACTAATTTATATTTTTTCTACCAGTAACATTGTTATCATGGCTGACCTATATATGGATTACACAATTGAAGAGACTTCAGCTTTTTTTTTAATAGTCTAACCCTTTTACATTTATTATAATTACTGTTATATTAGGACTTCTGCTTTTGTATATCAGGTTTTCTATATATCATTTTATTTCAGATTCTTTAGTTACTATGTTTTCTTTTTTCTTTCCTAACTGTATTAAATAGTTAAATTTTCTTTCTCTGATTTAAAAGTTTCTTCATTTGATTTTTACTCTTGGTGACTCACACACATGTCTATTTTTATATATACTTATGTGTATTTCTTCCTATCTTTTTCTTAAGGACTTCAATATCCATTTCTCTCTTCTCTCTGTTCTCTGCTAAACCCCCAACCCCGACAAAACTATCTTTTCTGCTCTTTTTTGTATTTGAGGACGTTGCTAATTTTAACCACCATAAAGATTTGTGGGCTTAATTATTTAATGTCATCTCTTATATCTTATTTCTTCCTGAATCCATTTCTATTTTTGTTTAAGCACTTCCTCAGGAGTGTTTTCAAAGAAAATTTTTCATAGTAAATTTTATGAAGTTTCATATGCCTGAGGATAATATTTTGCCCACACTTGAATTATGGCTTTACTGGATAAAAAGATATGTTCAAATTTATTTTCCATAAACATATAAATATTATTTCATTACCTTCTGGCATACAATGTAGCTGTTGAAAAATCTGATTTTAATCTGATACTTGTACCTTTGTAGGCTTACCGCATTTTTCTCTCTGGAAGCTTTTGGAATGTTCTCTATATTGGATGATCTCAAATATTATAATAATATATACAAGTGTGGGCTTTGACCTTCCTGTTTAATACTATATATATACTTTTGTCTTCTTTTAAACAAGACTTTTTATTGTTGTTTCAAATATTCCTTCCTATTTTTTTTTCTCTTCTTCTGGTATATGTATGCTATGGGTGATGACACTTCTATTTTTATACTCCATAGGTCTACACCTTGTTTTGCCTTCCTTTTAACCCTTTTATGTCCCCTCTGTAAAATATTACTTGATGTCAACATCTGTTACCAATTTTTTCTCTATTCTATTTTTAGTTCTTTATTTTACATCTTATATTATTCACACCAGCATCTCCAATTGGTTCTTCTTCATACAGCACATGTGTCTGCTACTAATTCTGTGCTTTCTCCGTAAGAATATACATACTGTGCTTGGTTTAATTTCAAACTGTGTGTAGTCCATTATTATTTTCTTTTACTGATAAGTTGTTCATTTTCTTATTTACTTTCATAGATCTCAAACTCTCAAATGTCTTGTTATTTTTTCTTGTGG
The DNA here is from genome assembly GCF_041296265.1 of Equus caballus. Lineage (NCBI taxonomy): Eukaryota > Metazoa > Chordata > Mammalia > Perissodactyla > Equidae > Equus > Equus caballus. The sequence continues at coordinate 42,324,195 of NC_091698.1, read as the reverse complement.
TTTCTTATTCTCTTGAGGTGTCAGCCACCTTGGTTTTATTGTAAACCTGGAGAAAGGATGAGAGTCATGGTTCTATGCTATTCCTGTCCAGCTGAGTTTAAAAGCGTCTTTTGGATAAAACTTCAGGGCTAAGATCTTCTGGTGTTCCCATAGGGTTTGTATGCCACTTCCTTTAGGGGGCCTTTCCCATCAGAGAACAGCAGTACCTGCATTCCTATTTTCTAAGAGCTCCTTCCTTAGCTTGACATTATGTGGCTCCTGGGGTTGGACGATGGCACAAGAAGGACCACTCCAAGCAATCTGCCTTGTTCTCCCACCCTAGCTGGACTGCACTAGTTTATGATGCCTCCTCCTCTTTCTGTTCAGTTGGCGTTAATGTTTTCCTGTCACACAATTCACAGGAAAGCAAGGTTCCACCCAGCCTGCATGGAGGAAAGAGAGGAACACATCAAAAAGCTCCTCTACAGCCTGTTCTCTCATTTGGGCCTTGGCCTTTCTTCACTTTGGGTCCCCATTTTCTTCCCTCATAAGGACCCTACCAATCTCCAGTTTCCCAAAGGTCTTTCACGGTTTTGTCTAATGTTCTAGATTCTGTCAACCTCCTTCTAACTTCTGTGATATATTCAAGGTTAGATTCATCAGAAGTTTAAACAAAGGCATGATCTTGTCTCCTATTCTATTCAAAGATGCAGAAATTGTCTCCATGACATGTATTGATAACATGTGGTAATGTGCCATATTCACTCCCTAGGAAGCCGGACATATATTTAATGCAGACCAGAGCCCAGAAACTGAAGTGACAACTATTTGTTTTTATATGAGGTCCAGATTTATATCTAAAGTTAAGTGATTCTGTGGTATCATTCAATGTTTTCTTTCTCTCCCTTTTTTTATGTTCTGAGTGTTTTATAATTTGGAGGCTATTCAGGTGAAACTTCAGAGCTGTGTTGAATTGTTGTTGGTAATTTATTGATAATAGCTCAGCGATTGTGCCTGGGAGCAGAGGAGAGTGTACTAAGATATCCTGACATTCTAAAAATAATATTTGTTTAGCATTTTGCAAAGCATTATCTTAGTGACTGATAAAACAAAACTATAAAACAAGCTCTATTATAATTCTCATTTTATGGATGAGGAAACCAGAGTTAAGAAAGGCTTTGACTTTTTCAAAATCACTCAGCCAAGAATGAAAGCCAGATAAACAGCGTAAAGAATCTCACAAAACCTGGGGTGCCCCAAGTGCAGGAATAAGCAGGCACAAATACCAGGTATGCGAGCAGGAAGCTGAGCAGCAGAAGAGAGCAAATGCAAGAAATAGACACCCACTGATGGATGCAAAACGTGAAAGAACTATGGTGGTCTGGCTGCCAGAAGTTAGCCCCAGCTATATTTCTGTTAAATATAAGAAAAGGAACTAGAGAACTGAAGACAAAGAACACATGCTTTGTTTAAAATTGTCTTAGCAGTGAGAGAGCAGAGGCGGAACGAGTTAAGGGACAACTCAGATGCTTTCCACACAACTTTCCAGAGAGGAAAAAGTTTGGGTTAAGACACTTATTCAAAAACTATGTCAAAATAATGGCAGTCCTTCTCCCCACACTACCCTGACTTCCATTTCTCTTTCTCTCTCTTTCCTTGACTGTTTCTTTCTTTGTACTTGTTTCTTTCCACCGCCCCCAACTTCTTTATCCTAGCAATTTCTATGTACAGATGCCCCTCCTATTGGCCTCTATCTTCTTTCTTATCTTTCTCTTCTGTTTCTCCCTCATCCCACATCTGGATCATAATTATTCTACAACGATACATCATAACCACTGACTCCACAACTTTTATGCCTAAAAAAAGGAAGCTTCACAGTGTTCAGGTATTTGAGTTAATATGACACTTTTGTGTTTTTATTTCCCGTACATAGATATTTTATCACTTTCTAAATGTTATTTCATTGCCTGGGAGATTCTGAACGAAAGTAATGAAAGTGGGCATTTCTTCTTGTCCCTGAATTTAACACAAGTGGTATATATTGATTGTTCTGGGTTTCTTATAAATATCTAAGATTTAGGAATTGTCCTTCTAGCTTTAGCTTAATACATCTTTTGAATTTTATTTTGCTTTTAAATCAGAAAGAAGTGTTTAAAATGATAAAAACGTCTTTTTTATCATCTATTCAGATAATCATTTTTTTAAAAAAATTTAATCCTGAGCGTAGTAAGTCATGATAAACAATTGTTTCATTTTTAAGTGAAAGCTTACCAGGCACTATTTGTAAATACCATATTTAAAAGCTTAGCTTCTATGTTCATAATTTGGCTTGATCTGGATTTTCCTTTCTGTGCACTGCTTGTGCAGACTTGATTTCAGGCCTGCTTTAGCCTTGAGAAACAAGTTGGGTAACTTTTTTTTTAATATCTGTTTTTCTTAACTTTGTTTCTAACATTGATACTATCTCTTTCTTGAACTTTTGGTAAAACTTATCTGCAACTGTTTAGAACTGACATCCTTTTTTTTTTTTTTTATGTATGCTTTTTTGGTGAGGAAGATTGGCCCTGAGCTAACACCTCTGTTGCCAATCTTTCTCTTTTTTTTTTTTTTTCTACCCAAAGCCTCACTACATAGGGTATATCCTAGTTGTAGATCATTCTAGTTCTTTTATGTGGGATCCCACCACAGCATGGCTTGATGAGTAATGTCTAGGTCTGCACCTGGGATCCAAACTGGTGAACCCCGAGCCCCAAAGTAGAGCATGTTAACTTAATCACTTGGCCACATGGCCAGCACTTGACATCCATTTTAAAGATAGTTCTTTTGTTGCATTTTTTTTTCAGATTCTATGATTATTAGTTTGTTTAGGTATTTTAATTCTCCTTGGATTTTAATACCTCTCTATTAATGTATATTTTCAGAAAACATGAATTGATTTGAAATTTAGTGAATAAATTTGCCTGCAGCTTTCTGTTACTTTTTATAACTATTATAATTTTTATAACTATTCTGGTTTTGTAGTTATGTCCTTGTCCTTGTTTAAAATTTTGTTGTTGGTTGTTTTGGTCTCCTTCATTTTTCTTGATCAGATTTCCTCAAGCCTTGCCTATTTTATTAATCTTATAAAATAAGTTTGTTTATATTAACCGTCTGTTTCTATTATATGTTTTCCTATTTTTATAATTATCATGTTCTTCTATTTTTAGATTTATTTATTTATTTTTTAACTTCTTAAATTGAAATCTTAGTTGATCCATTTTCAATCTTTCTTATTTTCTCTTATATATTTAAGGCTTTACATTTTCTCTTGAGTGTCATTTTGGACTCTGGCAGGTTTAAATATGTAGTGATCTCATTGCCATTAATTTTAAAGTATTTTCTAATTTTTTTTTTCATTTATTCTTTAACGCAAGAAAAATTTAGTGTTCTGTCTCTTACTTTCCACATACATAAATTGGGGTTGGGGATGCTATTCTTTTGTTGCAAATGTCCCATTTTTCTCATAATGTTCAGAAAAATAACCTACATATTTTCTGCTTTTGGAAATGTTGAGTTCCTTTTAATGCTCAATACATGATCTGGTTTATTGAATATTCTAGATTTATTTGAATACAAGTTTATTTTGAGTTCTTTCAAACGCAGTTATATTTGTTTGCCTATGACTAGAATTTGGTTAATTGCTTTGTTAAAATTTCTATATAGTTTCTTTTAAAACGTGTTTTCTCTCGGTTTCAGAGAGAGGTTAATTAAGATGTCATTACAATAGTGGATTTGTCGATTAATTTGTATATCTATCAAAATATTTTTGAGTCATTACAACCATAATTTTTTAAGCCTAGAGAGACTTATCATTACTGTCTGACTTGATAAATTAAACCTTTAATGAACACTAAATAATATCTAACATTTACTAAGCTTCCTATGCAGCAGGCAGTGTTTAAACGCCATGCATCTCTACTAGGTTGACTGTATTATGGTCATTATTATTATTTCACTTTTACAGAGGAGACACCCGGTATACAGAATGAATACCCAAAGTTCCTCTCGGTTAGCAAGCAAAGGAGTTGCCCTGGACCCAGACCCACCCAGATTGGCTCCAGAGCCTTGCTCATTAACCAGCACACTCAATGACACATCATCAACACAATTCAGGTGTGGTATTTCCTTGAATTCTATTTTGTCTTTCATTTCTATGTGTTCGTCCATTCTATATTTTCCCATTCTTTTGTTTTCAACCACTTAATGCCATTTTGGTTTAGGTTCAATGCTTATTAACATCATATAGCTGGATTTTTTAAAAACCAATTTTATTGTCTTTCCTTTAATGAACAACATAATCCATTCCCCTGAAACACATATTTTAATTATGGATATTTTGATTTAATGTTACTTTATTCATTTCTCCTAATTTTCTTCATGCCTCTATTTTCTTGGAAGTCATATATCCCAAAGCTGAAAAATCTGATTTTCTTTCTGCCTCTGAGACAAGACAAGAAATTTGAAATGTCTACCCCTACCACCAGATGTTAGGGTAATTTCGTGCCAGAGTTATAATTTATTTTTTAATATTGAATATTATCAATAATTTTTACACAATTAAAAATACCAATAGCATTCTCACCAAAGTTTCTTGTATATAAAATTTTTTTTTGGTTTTATTTCTGTACTGCCAGTTTAAAAATTTGAGTGATTTGTGTGTGGCAAACTTTCTCATCTTTAATTAAGAAGTTCACTTATCTTTCTGCTTATATAATTTGGGGTAATACTTTCACATTAAAATTTCAAACTTTCACAAATTCATATGTTACTGTGTCTCTTTGAAAATTTGATATAAGACTAGAATGTCCAATATAATAACCTCCTTTAGCAGAATAAAGTTTTCTTTTGTCATTTCCTTGATTACTGTTTCTCTTTTATTTGCCCTTTTCTGTTTTAGGATTTATATATATGAACATCATTGAATTTGTGTATTTTTATTAGCTGTGATAGCTGGACACTTAACTGGGGCAATTCAGCTGTTCTCTTATTGACATAACTTTTGGTTTTATTAGAAGCAAAACATGTCAATATCCTTTCTATACTTAACATACTTTGTTCTTATGAATAAGAACATGGTTTTGGTGCTGAAAAGGATGTTATCCTTTATCAGGCCTGTGTTGCCAAGTTCCCCTCCCAGTGGAGGAAGTCTGAGAATTTTTACCTCTAGAGGGATTTTATTTTTGTTCACTGCACAAGTATACAATACCTTTATATGTGTATAACTTGTAAATTTTTTTGATCCTGGCCTCAATCTTATCTTGTTTACATTATAATCTGCAGAAAATCAAACATATTTGGAGTGTATAGATTGTACCTTTCTCTAGTCCCTATAACATATAAACTTGAAAAAAAATTTTATGTTCATTATTTCAATTTAGAAGAAAATGGCATAAATGAATGCTCTTAAAGTATGTACTGATCACTGAGAGCACTAGTTCCGCCAGTGCCTGGCTCTTGTCAGCCCCAAATATGAAAACACTTAAAATGTCAGACTCTATTGCATGTGTAAATATAGGGATCTGAAGTAAAACCTGGAAAGTTCCTGATCATATTAAGATATGTGTTGGTTTCCTCACATCTCCTATTGGAAATGAAGTGAATTTACTTTTAACATTTATAAAAAGACGCATTCTAGTTGTGAGCATCTGTTTTAAGCTGTGAGAAGACCAGCAGCAGTGTTTTGCCATGAGTAAGGTATTTAATGCAGCCTGATTTCTTTGTAATTGCTGCTGCATGTATTCCAATAAAAGTGTTTTGCATAGAAAGCGCATGAAAAAAAAATGTATGTACGTGGCACTATAATAAAGAGAAATTATCCAAAGCAAATGACTATTGTTTGCCTTTTTAAAAATGAAGAGCATCCTTTGGAATTAAAAGCATTTTATTTAGAGATCACTAGGTCATACACAAAACAGTGTATGTAAGGAAAGTATTTCAAATTTCTTCGCTGAGGACATGGAGAATATTTGCACATCGACTGGGCCATCATATCAACCCATGGAGCACAAATGGCATAAGGCTGGCCAGTCCTAGAAGTCCAGCTAAGCACAGTTCTGGGAGTTTATTGGTCTTAGCGAATATGGGTTAGGTTTAAGGTAAGAGGCAGAAGTATAATTTAAATGAGAAAGTTAGAGGGCAGAGTCTTAGAGATCATGAAGTTAGAAAACGGCATTGTCATACAGAATTGATCTACTTTAACGCAGTGACCTTTCTTCAGGGTTATACTCTCTTCTGGTTTTTGACTTCTTTGAGCTTGAAGGTCATGATTTCACCCAAACAGAATTTAGGGTAACTGTACTCATGATCATGATGGAAAGATATCCCAATTTGATTTCACACGAATGAATCTTAATCAGACCATAAGATTTATTAAGGGACATTAGATCTAGATTCTATTCATAGAAAGTATGTTTATTCAGCACATATTATAGTCAAGACCATGGAGAGAAAACAACAATCTATAAGTGTGTGCAAACTTCCAGAAGCCTATTAGACAACAGTAGAGTAGTTACAGCATCTGCACCCATAACTACATTCTAAGGTGAAAATTAATAACTGCCATGGGATATGTGAAGATGAAATTGTTTCAGAAGTTCAGAAAACCAGAACACTGCTTGATGTGGTGGGCTACATCAAAAGCATGGAAAAGGACACGTTTGGAAAGAGCTTAAGATAATGGTAGGACTTGGACAGGTAGTGTTCCATAACAGCATTTTAGGTAGATATTTTTTGGGTAAGATACAATAATTGGAAAATATATGGATCTGTTTGTATGTGAAGTAAATAAAGGAGAAATAATTTGTAGAACTATATTCAGGATGTGTAAAGAGAGACCCTCATATGCTGGACTAAAGGATTGAAATTCTTTTTGATGCTCAACTGACAACTATTGTTGAAGTTCTGAGAAGAGAGATAGAGAGGTCTGCCTTAGGGAGGTGCATTGAGCAGCACTGTAGTGTAATTAGAGGAAAGGAGACTCTGAAATTGGGAGGGGCCATTCGTAGGTTACTGCAGTAATTATGGTTTTGATGTCTGACTGCAGTAGTACAGTAGAATGGATAAGAAAAGTGAGTACTAATGATGCTCCAGCACTCAGCAGAAATGATCATCATTGTGGGTCAGTGCCAGAGAATGACCGTACCGATGCTTCAAATCTGGGTATCTAGAAGGACAGGAATATTCTTAGTTTGAATAAGGGATATGCAAAGAAAATATGGTTAGACTTATGTTTAAATAATAAATAAGCACTAACTTTTAAGCAGATTTACTTTGATATTTTAACACACACAAATAAATTTTTCAGCACAACTTTCTAAGGATTAAAACAACATAGCAATGACCAAGTCATATTTCCAAAAGAAAGTGAGGACTGATGGATACAACTTCCAATTCTATCCTTTATCTATTTCAGCACCTCATAATGTTTAGATTAATCATCTCACTGCTGTTGTCCGCATTTTACTAGATTGAGAAGACTTATTCTTAAGAAGGCCAAAGGACTCTAGTTATGTGAATATTAATGGCTAAGTTGGCTTGTTGAATTATTTTTATGAAGTTATCTTTGGCTTTTAATAACCATTAAAAGTAAAAACAATGGTCATGCACTTTGCAGATATATAGCGTTTTTTTGTGACCTTCTCCTGGAGAATAAGAACAAAATGAACTAAGAGAAAACTAGCATGTGTGATGAAAAACTTCTGGAGCTCAAAGGAAGGAAGTCATGTTGTCTGCATCAGTTTGAGAACAAACTTTTTTGGCTAAAGTATCCTCAATTGCAGAGAGAAGTTAAACATAGGCTGGAGGAACTGGGAAATGGGAGCCAAAAGAGGATTCTTCCAGACTTAACTGCCATTTTTTTCCTTTAAAAGTAGTAAAGAGACCCTGTAGTAAGTTTCAAAATACAAAAAACACACATGTACAAATAATCTTTCCACAATTAGCACTTCAGTGCTTATCATTCTAATCATTTCCAGGCACATATATACAGATATTTAAGTCATGCATTCATTACTAACATCCAACTCTGTTCAATATACTGAGCTAGATCAGTGGCTCTCAACCAGGGGCAATTTTGCCCCTCAGAAGACATTTGAAAATGTCTGGAGATGTTTTTGGTTGTCATATTTGGAGCAAAAGTGTACTGGCATCTAGTCGGTAGACTCCAGGGATGCTGCTGAGCATCCTACCATGCGCAGGACAGCTTCCTACAACAAGGGATTATCCAGCCCCAAATGTCAGTAGTGCTGAGGTTGAGAAATCCTAATCTAGGTGCTAGGGATTCAGTCGTTTATAAAACTAAGTTTGTTTTCATGGGGACTTTCCCAATTTGTTGGAGTAACACAAACAAATATATAAGATGAAGGCAAAAATGACTTGTAAAAGGTATTAGAGAGTGCTGGTAGGGGGGGTGACGTTTTTTATAGGGTGGTCACGGAAGGTTCCCTAAAAGTGGTTATCATCTGAGCAGACATGATGCCAGGGAGCTAATCATATGGGTCTCTCAGCAGGGTCCACTGGGCAGAAGGTAATTAGGCACAAATATCCTCAGAAGGAAATATGTCTAGTGTGTTCAAAGAGTGAGGAGGCCAATGTGCCTACAACATGGTGGGGAGGTGATTGGAAGGAAATGCGGTTAGGAGACAAATGTCTGCCAATAGTGTAGTGCCTTGTTAAGCACAACAAAGATTTGGGGCTTTTACTCTGGACCAGAGGAAGAGTCACTGGAAAGTATTAAACAGAGGAGAGACATGATCTGATCTGCATTTTTAAAAATCACTGCCATGTGAATAGACTAGAAGAAAGATTGGGTAAGTTATTGATAATGTTCAGCCAAGAAATGATTGTGGTTTGGGCCAAAGTTGGAATAATAGAGACAGTAATAGATTCTTGGGTTCTGGGTATATTTTGAAAATAGAACTAAAGTATTCTGACATTGGTGACTAAGGAGTCCAGATCAGCAGAGCTCAAGGTTGCCAAGATGTGAGCAAAAATTCTGAGTGGGTTACTGAGTATATTAGTAAAACGAGCCACTTCCACTCCATGACCCATTGATTCCTGGATTTATGTATTCTGGCTATGAAAGAGAAAGTACCGTATAATGTTTATGATTCAAAAACATATGGTCCATTATGCAAGCTCATCTTTTCAGGGTGTTATCTCCCAACTAGAGCTGGAACTGAGTCTTTGGTAAGCCATTTCGCCATTCATTAGCCTAGGTGCTTCCTGGTGGTGGTGAGCCCACTGCTGCACTTTAGTTGTAAAACGAGTTTTTTGATTAGAAGCAATGCTATGAGGAATGTTCTGTGAGTCTCTGGATGGTTCTGCTGGCAGAAGTGTTAGGGTCAGTGAAGGCAAATCCAATTCCAGAACACATATCTATTCCAGTGAGGTTTAATCTCTACTCGATTGTAATTAACCTGCTACCAGATAGCAGGCTAGTTTGCCCAAAGAAATGGTGCCATATGAGCAGCAGCTGATCTCTGCTGTTGACAGATTAGGTACTTAACAGTAGTGTTAGCCAGGTCCTCCTTGGCGAGGATAAGGCCATATTGTTGAGCCCAGTGCATCACTTCTGAACTTGTCACCGTGGTCGCTTTTTTTCACGGGTCCATTGAGCAAACAGTGGGGTAGCTAGAGAAAGAGGCTGATTAATATGCACAGAGTCCACCTGATTAGTAAGAGTCTCCCATGCCGTCGATGCCCTTTGATGGGAATTCCTATAGGACACAAATATCTTCACAGTCTGTGCCCTTTCTGAGCGGTATAAGCACATACTCCTTCACCAGACTTTATTGGGACACAGTGGCATTTGGGACCTATGGATATGAGCATCAATTCAAAACCAGTAATCTCTGAAAAGTCTGAGCATTTCCTTTTCTCCAATGTACAGTTATTCTAGTAAATGAACTCTTTTGGAAAAGGCTTGGAGGAAGATTTATTATTGTGTGTACTTTTGGCAATAGTGCAAGTTCCTTCCTCAAAGGGACCAGGCTTTCAATAAAGGGTCTGTGAATTGACTTAGGACAGGAAACTGGATGAGAGGCTGGGACTCTCCATTGTGATTATTCAAGTCAGATTTTTGGCTACCAGACTTAGAGTTTTTCCTGTTATACTGATCAAACAATACTCTAGTGGGCTGCCCTACTATTTCATTACAAGAGACTTCATGATCAAATAGTCACTGCCAGACATCTCTGCAGGCCAAAGCTTTCTGATTACTGGTATGCCCCTGCTGCCTTTTTCAGTAGATTGCTCTTCCTGTCTTTGGTAGGTAAGTCCTGCCAGGTGACATCTGCCACTCTCAGATTTCATCATCTGTTTTGAAATCAGGGAGCCCATCTCAATGGTAGGATCTATAATTCTACCTGATCTGCCGGAAAACCACTCTTTCAAGTGCCTGGGAAGCTATTGGCCACTGGACACTGCTAGCTATTGTGCACTGCAAGAGCTTGGCCAGAGGAGCAAACCAGAACCAGAAGTCTCTTCCTCCTCAAATGTCCCTCTAGTTCCCTCTACCGACTAAGTTGCATTATGCTTACTGACTATGGAGAAACATTGACAGGGTCCAAATCCTCTATCACAGAAACTAAAGGGCAATACATTGATAACTAGTGCAACTTCTATTGTACAAGTCCAAGCAGAAGAATTTGAGGGCTAATCTAGAAGCTCCATGACGTTGGGGAACAGAATCTGTTTATCTTTTGTTCTGCCTTCCACCTGGCTGAAGATATTTTAAGACCACATCCAAACACCAGGAAGCAAGATGGAGGAAGAAAGAGGAGCATGCCTCCTTCCTCTAAAGTAGTGACTTGGAATCTGGACGCATCCCTTCCACATGCATACCAAGTTTCAGAACTTAGTCCAAGGAACACAACTAGTCACAAGGCGGGTTGGATTATGCAGTCTATAGCTGGGCAGCCTGTGGTCAGCCTAAAGTAAGGGCTTCAATTTCTAGAGGAAGAAAGCAGAATGGATATTGATAGCCAACTCCTTCACTGCCTCAGTTACATTGTTTGGAATGCCTATTGGATATTCAAATATCTGCCTCATATACCATCCCTGAACTGAAATCTCAGTCTTGTTTCATAATCTAACTTTTCCACTTAAAATTTATGTCCATTTTTCCACAGCAATAAGCATTAATACTGCAAACTGAGATCTAACGTTGAATCACATTTTGTGTTACTAAAACGCTATAATGTACTTAATCTGACCCTTATTCCTAGACATTTTGCTCCTTCCACTTCTCAGTAGTAAAAATAAAGCTCCATTGCACATATGCTTATTTTTCTTTGTTTAAAATGCATTCTGGGTAGCCATATTATCCAGTCAATAAGTACATGAAGTTTAAAAAAAAAATTTATGTGTTGACAAACTACTCTTTAGAACAATATAAACAATCCAAGATTAGTGGTTACCAGAGGGGAAGGGGGTGGGGGAGGGCAAAAGAGGTAAAGGGGCACATGTGTATGGTGATGGATGGAAACTAGACTTTTGGTGGTGAACATGATGCAATCTATACAGAAGTCAAAATATAATGATGTACACCTGAAATCTATATATTGTTATAAACCAATGTGACCTAAATTTAAAAAAAAGGTGCAGGGCCAGTCCCATGGCTGAATGGTTAAGTTCTTGCACTCCACTTCAGTGGCCCAGGATTCAGCAGTTCAGATCCTGGGCATGGACTTCCACACTACTCATCAAGCTGCGCTATGGTGGCATCCCACATGGAAGAACTCGAATGACCTACAACCAGGCTATATAGCTACGTACTGGGGCTTTGGGGGGAGAGAAAAAAGGAAGATTGGCAACAGATGTTAGCTCAGGGCCAATGTTCCTCACCAAAGAGCATACCTTAAAAAAAAGTGCATAAGTATGCCCATTTTATCACTTCACTTTTATTTTGTTTTTATTACTTGTTCATTTGTCATTTACAATTCTTCTTATCTATATCTTCTTAAAGTACTTCACAAAAATATATTGCAATGTATATTGATCAGAGATTTAGACATGTAAATATAGTGTGTCACTATTATATTTTGAATGGGCTATTTTTAGTATATGGCAAATATTAATTTTTATATACTCATTTTTTTCTGGACAAATTACTTGGCTATTCTCTATTCTCTCTGGTTTCCCAGTTATAAACTCATATTATCTAGAAATAATAGTCAGATTGCCATCACAATAACACTTCAAATTTTTTTCTTTTCTGCTTCCTCAGGTAAATTTCTAAAATACTATTAAAGTGGTAATAGCAGTTGACCCTGTCTAGTTTCCCAACATAGTTAGAATGCCTCTGTTATTTCGCCACTAAGCATGATATTGCTGTTGGTTAACATTGTCACTGTTCATCACAACTGAGAAGCATCTTTCTATTGTCAATCTGTCAAGATTCCATTGGCCAAATTCTTAGATATTGTCTCTTCATCAGAACAGGTGTCAGCAGTGCTCCAGTTAACATCAGGCCGCATACATAACACAGCCTCTATAAAGTGGTGGACACAGTGTGGTGGGTTGGCAAAGCTTACTGATGAGTGGAGGAATTACTGGTAACTCATTACCTGATTCTTTGCGCTTTTAAGTTTGGACGCACATCGGCATCCCTAAGCTAATAATAGGGGCATTGACAAGAAGGAAAGTAGCCTGGAATTACAAGTCAAAAGAAAGCCAGTTTCAACCACATGAGCAATTCAAGAAACTTTACTTCTCATTGCCCTTATGTAAGTCTTATGTATCTATTTTAATTCGAATATCTAGATGACAGCTTTGTACATAGTAGGCACTCAATATACATACCTTAATTTGGAGATTGTATTTTCAAGAATGTTTTGTAATGTACAGCACAAAACGTATTTGCAACATTTGTTAGAGAGAGAATTGAGGCAAAGAGTTATACTTAGATTAAGCATGGTTAGAAAAAAAAGACTAGTTTTTCCTGTCTTCAAAACTAACACCGAATAGAAGAAAAGAGCAAAATATTCAAAGAAGTCTCAAGGGAACACTTTAGAACTCCTTCATTTTTTCTTTGCACCCAGAGCCAGGCCATGTTTCAAATATGACTTATGACTTAGTTATTTGACCCTTTAATTAATTTTCGGTGTGATGATTAAATCTTTTCTGAATGCTCTTTTATGCCATAATTTCACCTTTTAATGTATTAGAATGTTTTGTTTTCAGCGATTTTGGAGAAAATAAAATTCATAACTCTTCATAAATGTCTCTGAAACATGAGCACTGTTTTCTATTTCAAAGTGCTCACACACACAAGTATGTGACCTACCCCACTTCAAGGCAGTAACTCAGACCTGATGTCAAGGAAATGTATTGTCCGCCTTGAAGCTTTCAGCAAGCTTGCCAAAGCAAGGTCTGTTTGAGAGACTGCCTTTTTGAGCATAGTCAAAAAGTTCGATGCATCACAGGCATTTTGCAATCCGCACCATCTGTGACCAGAGAGACGGTCCACGCCCTCATACCCTAATAATCTTCTGACATTGATAACTATAGCTAAAGACAAGCAGACTTCACATGCAAGCCACATCTTTAATAAAGTTTAAATTAGCTGAGCTAAGTTTAGACACTTCAACACACACCTGATGGTCCCGGTAAGCCATAAGAACTGGCTTCCGTGACGCTGGGTGGGTAGATAAAGCTTGATGTCTGAACTGTACTTGCATAAGCTCCAGATACTATAAAAGTATAAATGATTTCAATTGTGATCTTGGTCCAGATCACAGCATAGGAGCAACCCAGAGGACATAAGCACTGACATAAATATAATATTCAGCAAGAGACCCATTTCTGGAAAATGTGTGAACTATTTCTTTCATAAAAATATGTGTATAAAATGTACTTGTGTTATGTTATTACTAGTCTCAAATTTAAATAATTTATAACCATATTTTATTTGAATAGTAGACAGGTCTCAATATGAATGGTAAGAGAAGCAATAAACCAGAAAAAAATGTTTCACAGTATTTGCGGGAGACAGTAAAATAATATTCTTGTTATGCAAAATAAATTTTAAAATCAAAAATAAAAAATTTAACATCCTAATAGAAAAGTAATACAAGCTGGAATATTGACTCACAAAGGAGGAAATACAAATAGTTAATAGGCCTTTTGAGGGAAAGAAAGGTTTAAATTTAATAGAAGAAATGCATTTTTTTTTAAAGATTTTATTTTTTCCTTTTTCTCCCCAAAGCCCTTCTGGTACATAGTTGTATATTCTTCGTTGTGGGTCCTTCTAGTTGTGGCATGTGGGATGCTGCCTCAGCGTGGTTTGATAAGCAGTGCCATGTCCGCACCCAGGATTCGAACCAACGAAACACTGGGCCGCCTGCAGTGGAGTGCGCAAACTTAACCACTCAGCCACGGGGCCAGCCCCAAGAAATGCATTTTTTTAAAGATGTTTTTTCAACTTTTATAATAGTGGAGTTTTTAAGAATAATAACCTTCAATGAGATGAGAGCTCTCATACAGTGCAAATAACTGAAATAATATTTTGGAAGACAATAAATATATTCATTGCAATATTTTGCATGGTAATTTTACTTGTAAAATTAAAAGTAGGTTATTAGTATTGACATATATATTTCACTTATACATGTCAATACTAATAATATATATGTATAAAATTGTCTAGAGAGATAATCATAGATGTTTTGAATCATTAAATTGAAAATACTTGGGGCCGGTCCAGTGGCGCAGTGGTTAAGTTTGCACATTCCATTTCTCGGAGGCCAGGGTTTGTTACTCTGGATCCTGGGTGTGGACATGGCACTGCTTGGCACAAGCCATGCTGTGGTAGGCGTCCCACATATAAAGTAGAGGAAGATGGGCATGGATGTTAGCTCAGGGCCAGTCTTCCTCAGCAAAAAAAGAGGAGGACTGGCAGTAGTTGGCTCAGGGCTAATCTTCCTCAAAACAAAACAAAAAAAAGAAAATACTCTAAATGCCCAATAAGAGGGAAATATTTTGTTATTCATTTAATAGATCTTTAATTCGACAATACGTCCAGACACCGTGTTACAAATTCTAAGAAGGATAATATTTTTTTATTAATTATTCTATGCAAGATGTGCTAAATGTTACATCTCTGTTTATATTTTTTCTTTTCTCCTTTAATTCTCATGAATGATATGTGTTAGGTGCTAGTGTTTCAAGTTTATTGATGAGGAAACTGAGATATAAGAGTTTAAGTAACCTGCCCAAAAGTTTATAACAAGTACGTTGAAGAATCTAGAAGTGAGTCTAAAACCTCAAGTCCATGGATTTAAGCAATAAACTTGATAATAATAGCAAAGTTAGTATGCACGACTTATGCCAATGCTGTTCTGAGGCCTTCACATATATCATTTCATCTATGGTGATAGCTTAATAAGATAGATACTATTATTATGCTAGTTTATCAGGTGAGGAAACCATGGTACAGAATGATACAGTAACTCAATCAAGCTCTTTGGCTAGAGGGTAAAAGTCAGGATTAAAAATAGGCAGTCTGATTCCAAAGAAAAACTCTTTACTTTTAAGTTCAGGGACAATGCTTAATTAAAATCTCACTATTGAAACTGATTTAAAACTTTGTTCAATTAACTCCAATTAATGAATTATATTGCCCAAAATATATAATTGATTATATAATATATCCTTTTTCACCAAAATGCATAGCATAAAATAATCATACAAACTATTACAAAGATATAGAAATGTATAAAACTGAATTCCAGCAAATACAAAGATGGAATAATAAAATAAATATATTAGAAGAAAATTCCTTTGGAAAGATGAGTGTCTTCAACTTAAAAGAGCTCCTGAAATACGATGTAAAATGAATTAAAAAACACACTGACTTAGATGAAATGCAGTTATATTTCTAAATTTTAAAAATAAAGACAAAGATATTTAAATTTATTCAAACAGGAAAAATACAGATAATGTATAAATATAGGAGATATGCATTTAATTAAATGTTATTTTCTCAAATTCTAAATGTTGGAAGACAATGGAGCAACGTTTAAAACATTTAGTATAAATTTATACTGTCAAACTATAACTCA
The DNA here is from genome assembly GCF_041296265.1 of Equus caballus. Classification (NCBI taxonomy): domain Eukaryota; kingdom Metazoa; phylum Chordata; class Mammalia; order Perissodactyla; family Equidae; genus Equus; species Equus caballus. Next base: position 42,308,116 of record NC_091698.1, on the reverse strand, counting down.
TATGTGAACTTTATAGAAAGATATTATGGGCTATTTGTTGAAACAAAAAGTTGTCCACAAAACATACTACCTTTCTGGAAAGTAAATTCTTGAAATACTCTACCTAATAAAGAAATTAAAACACATGCAGATACATGAAAATAAAAAATAAGGAAGACATGATATAAAATTAAAAGCTTAGACTAGTGAAAATAATAAAATGAACAGTTACATCTAAAGACAAGGATATTTGTATTCATAGAATATAAAATTTACAATAAATTATAAAACTCCTGAATATATGTATGTCCACAAAAGAGCATTGAAATAAAACAAAACAGCTGCAATGAAAGACCATTTGACATGCCATAACATCAGGTGGGACATGAGCATAATGCTGTAAGACTTTGACCACCCATGCAAGCAAATATACACACCACACACACACACACACACACACACACAGATTCAGGTTGATAGGTGGGTATACAATTGACTGATGAAAAAACTTGTTTTCGATAATCAAAAGATTTAATGACATTTACATCTAATACACATATATTCCTGCATTATATAGAAATCTATTACATCAAATATTTCCCCTATAAATAATTGATATACTTTTGCATTACATTTTCCTTGGAAGAAGAATAAACCTTGATAACATATTAGGCACTAAGAAAATTTCAGGGCATTCTCAGTTTAGAAATTCTCTCAATCATATTCTCCCACTTCAATCAGTAGAAGTATATCTTAACTGCAATAATTATTTATGGAGCATGCATTATCTTCAAAGCAATGCAATTACTCAGAAACTGGTTTTGAATAAACAATAACTGAGTAACAGAGTCTAACCACTTTAAAGTTAATAAAATATGTCTCCTTGGATGAAAACATTAATCATAATTGCAAATTGCATTTCAAAGTTATCAAAAATTATTATCAATGAGAATAACATTTATCAAAACTAATAAGATATTGGCAAAGTTGTACCGACAGGAATATTTAATAGGCTTTACTTTTTAAAATTTTTAAGCAGGAAAAAATAAAAAGCAAATACGGTAAGACAAATGGAATAAATGTATGAGGAAGTAATTAATAATGATGATAAAGATGAAATTAGCATGTAACTTATCCAACAACAGATAAAAGAAGAATTGACAAAGTGAAGCCCTAATTTGTTGAATAACATCAATAAAATAGACAAACAAATAAGATCGTTCATGACACAGAATAAAGGCAAAATTTCAATATATTATGTATAAGAAAAGGAACATATTAACATTCATATAGAGGTGATTTTAAAAATATAATTCTAAAGTGCTAATTTGAAAATTACAATGAACAAACTATTCTGAAGAAATTTATAATTTTAAAATATTATTAAAGAACAGGTAGAATATTTAATAACTAATAATAATAGCTGAAGAATAATATAAGAAACTGAAAGTTGAAGAACTAAGCAGAGGAGTGGTATCTCAGGTAAATGGCTTAAATACTAGGCTTTATGAAAATTCATTTCTATTGTTTTTTTTCTTTTTTTTGAGGAAGATCAGCCCTGAGCTAACATTTGCTGCCAATCCTCCTCTTTCTGTTGAGGAAGACTGGCCCTGAGCTAACATCCATGCCCATCTTCCTCTACTTTATATGTAGGATGCCTGCCACAGCGTGGCTTGCCAAGTGGTGCCATTTCTGCACCAGGGATCCGAACTGAGGAACTCTGGGCCGCCAGAGTGGAACGCATGAACTTAACTGCTGCACCACCGGGCTGGCCCCATCATTTCTATTCTATTTTAACTGCTCAGGGCATTTTAAAAATCTTATGAAAAAGAACACACACTCACAAAAATATTTATGGACATGTCAGTTAGGCATATGGAGTCTGAAATCCTACATATATTAGCAAATAAAGCCAACTATATAATCAAGTGAGATCTATTCTGGAAATGGAAAGATGCTTGAATATTAAGAAATACATTAATAGAATTTATTATGCAAATCATACTAGGAAAAGAGAGACCTTGCCTGTTTTTGTATACTACCTTATCCCCAATGACTATAACAATGTCTATTTTATATTAATTGTTCAATAAGGATTATCTGAGTGACTTCATCATCAATAAGTGGAGAAAAAATAAATGTCTAATAACACTAGCTATCATTTTAGTGATTGCTCACTTTTTGCCAGATATTGTTCTAAATGATTTGCTTACCTAATCTAGTTAGTTTCCAGATCTACTTGTGAAATGGGTGCAAAAATTACACCAGTAGGGGCCAGTCCAGTGGCATAGTGGTTAAGTTCATATGCTCCACTTTGACGGCCCAGGGTTCGTGGGTTCAGATCCTGAGCAGGTGTAACCGAAAGTTCGGTCTCTGAACCCGATGCCAATCCAAATAACGAGAACAGAGTCTTGAGTGGAGAGGAAAGATTTTTACTATGCCAGGCACAGGGAGCAAAGCAAGGGCTCATGCCTCAAAAATTGCTAGCTCCCCGATGAGGAATGGGTAGGGATTTTTATTTGGGGTTTTGGGTAGGGGAGGGGGCGCATGTAGCTTGTGCAGTTTGGCATTTCCCCACCAGCCTGCGTTTGGCCTTGAGAGGCTGCTTGCAGCAAGGTGGGGGGGATGGTGAGATAGGAGGATGGCAGGTGGGCATCCTTCGCCATTGTCTCATCTTCTTGTTTGAGGCGGGTTTGAGCGCTGGGAGTCGAGGAGTTGGGGTCTGGGAAGGATCTGCTCCTTGATATTCTTGAGACAGTGGCTTTCCTGGCAAACTTCAAGGACACATGATTAGCTAAACCTTAGTGTGCCTCCAACTCCAGGTCACCTGGGCTTTTAACAATTTGTAACTCCCATTTAGTTGTAAGGCTCAAGGAGTCCAAGTTTAAAGAAACAGGTATTTACATATGAGTGGAGTTAGAGAAGCAGGAAAGGGGGCGGTGGGTTTTAGTTTTAACCCCATATACGCTGGGTTCACTGTGGGGGAACTGATAGCAGGGCTGATGTTAAGAGCCTGTAACACAGGGACCTATACACTGCTCCTCAAGCCACGCTGTGGCAGCATCCCACGTACAAAATAGAGGAGGATTGGCACAGATGTTAGCTCAGTGACACTCTTCCTCAGTCAAAAAGAGTAAGATTGGCAACAGGTCTTAGCTCAGGGCCAAAATTCCTTAAAAAAAATAAATGAGTATGAGTTAAGAGAGGAATAAGAGCAAGTAAGTTACAAAGTCAAGGGGTGGAACTGAAATTCAGTGAAGGAAGTCTGGCTCTTAATTCCTAGAATCTACACTATATTGCTTATATGATTAACGTGCCAGAGGGCCATTGATGGAATTTGATATTCATTATTGATAAAAACAATCTTTAAAAAAGTCTCATTGGTTTATATAATATTCTAAGCAGGATTTTTCCTAACACCAAAAAATGAGAAAAAAGGAGATAGATAGATAGATAGATAGATAGATAGATTGATATGCCAGCATTATACTCAACCGTCATATTGACCATGAAACACCAGAAGCATTCCTCTTTAAAATGAAGAAATAATACAGAGCTACTGTGATATTATTTAGGACTGTATTGTAGTTTTCAATGCAGCCATAATGAAGAAGTCAAACATTGTAAAGCAGTCAATAATGTTGCTATTTGCAGATAACCTTTATTTTGGTTTTTATTTTAAAATTTTAATTACAAAATATTCAAAACATATAAATAATGACACCATCATATCCACTGCCAAAATAAAATAGATATGAAAACTTTGCCAGATAATTATCTGATCTCTTTTCTATTTAAAAAACAACAAATGAATGGAGGCTGGCCCAGTGGCCTAGCGGTTAATTTCCTGTGCTCCACTTTGGCAGCCCAGGATTCACCAGGTCGGATCCCAGGCATGGACCAACACACCGCTTATCAAGCCATGCTGTGTCAGGCATCCCACATATAAAATAGAGGAAGATGGGCATGGATGTTAGCTCAGGGCTAATCTTCCTCAAAAAAAATAAAAGGATTGGAATATTACAGATAAAACTAAAGCCCCACTCCTGAGATACAGGGGACACTGCCCCCCGCCGCATTTCCAAGTTACTATTACCATCTTGAAATGGGTATGTTGGTTTCCCATTCAATTTTTACTATTTTCCTACACAATTGTGTATCTTATCAACAATAAATAATATGACAGGGTTTTTTATAATTTACACAAATGAATTTGTTGTTTTCTTATGTAAAGTCCCTTTCATACCAAAATACTTTTTGAGAATTTAGGCATCTAATTCATTCATTTTAAATGATAAAACTTTAATTTACCATGCAAACACACCTCAAATGATTTACCGTTCTTTTATAAAAGGACATGAATATAAACATTATTATACAGTTCTTCTTGTGCACATACACAAGAATTTTTACAGAGATGCCACTTGGAAGTGAAATGTCAGAATTTGATAATATGCACAACTCCGATGTAACCAGACATTGCCAAAGCTGTTATACAAATTTACTCTTCTGCCAGCAAAGTGTTACAGCTCTGTTATCCCCACTGAGACTTAGTTTCCCATCCTGATACGTGTGGAATATCTCACTGACATTGACATTTGCATTTCCCTCTGTTAAAAGAAATTTCTAGGCCCAAGATGGACCTGCTGCTGCATGGGGTGCCATATATGGAAAGGGAAACTTAGGTAACTTTTGTCTCCCTGTAAATGCTCTGCTTGACCAGAAAGGCAATATAGCCAGCCAGCCCATCCCCAAACGCCAAGCCACTTCTGGGCTCTATACTTATTTCCTTGTTCCTTACTCTTTATCCTATCAAAGCTTCCTGACTTCAGCCCTACTTTGCAGTTCTCTCGACCTTTCAGAGCACAGATTGCTTGTTTTGTGAAGTGTTAAATAAAGTCTGTTTATATCAGCTGTCAAATAGCAAAACAAGAACAATTTAGTAATGAGTTTGATGTCCTTTATTCAGCGAGAACAATCCATGGACTGGGGGAGTACAGTGCCTCATGAGCAGTGGAGCATCTTCCCGAGGGATTTTTGGGTAAGAGCGAGTTTTATAGTCTTAGAAGAGGCAACGTGGAAACGGCATAATTGGCTAAGACATCAGGGATTTTCTTAGAAAACTAGCACTTCGTATTTTCTAGGGTAAAGCTGAGTTGGAGGACCATGATGGTATATGTTAGGTTTCCTTGGCAGGCGTTTCCACACATGCAAGATGACTTAGGTTTAAATTTGTGGTGTGGGCCAGACCACTGGAGTGGCCTCCATTTTCTAGGTCCGGAGATACAAATTAACTTTATCATATCTAAATTGTCTTCTTTAATCATTTTTAACACATGGTATATTTATAGATAGCAAAATGCACTCATGTTGAACATGCCGTTTAATAATTTTTGATAATCGAGATATACAAATGTCCCTCAAGTTATAGAATTCCTGTATCCCTTCCCAATGAACCTCTCCCTTCTCCTCAACTCCAGGCTTTCTGTCAGCATAGGTTAGACTTATATCCAACAACTGTTTGTCTCTGTAGGTAATTCCTGTTTTCTCTAGTTGCTTTGATGATTATACTTGGTTCTGCAGATTCACTGCTGTGTACCTAAGCTGGAATATATTTTAAATTATTCTCCTTAAGAATTATTTTTCTGGAAACTTTCACCAATCGTGGAGAATTCTCAGCCATCATCAATTCTATTGTTTTCTTTTCCTCAGTTTCTTTATTATCACTTTCTCTCAATGCAATGTTCACATGAGTATCTTCTCACTTTATCCTTAAATATCATATTTTATAGCATTTTTACTGTTTCATTCTTCATAATTTCCTCAGCTATAACTTGAAATTGATGAGTGCTGTCCCTAGACTTGTCCAACCTATTATACAATCCATCCACAGGGTTTTTAAATTCATTTACACATTTAAATTTTTGAGACTTTCGGTTCAGCTCTTTTTCAAATCTAGCTTTCTCTTTTTTGCTGAGGAAGATTCGCCCTGAGCTAACATCTGTGCCAATCTTCCTCTATTTTGTATGTGGGTTGCTTCCTCAGCATTGCCACCAACAAGTGGCATAGGTCTGCGCTTGGGAACTAAACCCTGGCCACAGAAGCTGAGTGTACCAAACTTAACCACTAGGACATAGCGCTGGCCCCTTTCTTTTTTTGAGTTATGATTCAATAATTTATGTCCTTAATCATTATAATAAAACATATCATATTCTCTTTCTGATATTTTTTCCATTATCTGAAATTCATGCTTTCTATTATTGCTGTTATTTCTTGTTGCTGTTTATATTTACGTTGTGTTTGGTTTTGCCTTGCGTATTTTTTAACTCTAATGGTTAGTTCATATTTGCCTACTATTTCTTTCTTTTTGAATTCCTGTGCCTTAGCTTGTCAAAGTGGCTTTCCAGAGTGATTTTCATTGGTTTCTGACAGAAACCACATGCATATAATTAGTTCAATACTACTATCCATATTAATTTCTCAGATTGAAAGTTCCAGCACCAGTCAAGTAGCATAAATAGAAACATCAAACTTAGGTAAATTATGTACTAGTGGTTTTAAATTCTCAGGGCAGACTTTTCCACACCTGGACCTCAAGCAAAGATATGCAACATTTTTGTCATCTCTGATACATTTTTAATATTTTATTTGTTTATGAAAGTGAACAAAATTTCTGAATCAAGGCAAATTATCATTATTACCAGAAATAATATCAGTTCCCCTTTTCTCCAATTCTTCACTCTTCTATAGTTAGGCACTATAAAAGAGGGACCTTGAACTAGTAATTTGGGAGGGTTTTTTATTTTTCCTTTTTCTGCTGGGGAAGATGAGCCCTGAGCTAACATCAGTTGCCAATCTTCCTCCACTTTATATGTGGGTTGCCACCACAGCATGGCTGATGAGTGGTCTATGTCCACACCTGGGATACAAACCCTGGCTGCAGAAGTGGAGTGCACCAAACTTAACCACTACACCACAGGGTAGGCCCCTGGCATTTGGGAGTTTTCATAAAACAGCTTGCACAGGAGACTTCCTCCCCTCCAGAAGAGGGAAAGAATACTTTGGTTTTTAGTGTAAACAAATCTTTTGTAATGTAAATGATAGCTCCAGACATAATACTCCTTTGAAATGTAAATACATATCTCCAGGGAGGTAAATCTCTGCTCCAGAGAGGTCTAAATCATCTTTTCACTTCCCAGTCCTGTCCTTTAATCCAGGTTTCATTGTTTGGAAAGCCCTACCTACGCAGAAACATCCAAAGATTTTCTCAACAGTTCTGCAGTCTCCCAGTGTGAGAACAAATGTTTTGAATATTGTCTTTTCACAAAGGGTTCATGCAGACTTTTGAATAGTCCCAACCAAATATGGGGCCTTCCTTCCAACTTCACAACTCACTTAGCAAGAAGGAAGCATTTGCTTGACCTGCGTGAGTATTAAAACTCAGGCCTTAAATTGCCAGAATGAATTCCACTCTAATGCAATTACAGTAATTTTCAGTTCTTTATTTCGGGTGCCTGAGGATTTTTCTCTGTTTCTTACGAGTTCTTCTACTCATTACTTATTAATTTGTTTTTAAAAAGCTCATACAGTATTTCTAAGTGTTTGTATCTGAAGGATGTTCAGATTGTTTGTCACATTGTCAGAAAGGAGCAGTTGATGACTGTATTTTGTAACTGTAATAATAACAGATCAATGAGGTGTCTGGGTGAAATATAAATTGAACATATGTTCTCTATGCCAGCAATAATTAGATAAACAATAGTGTGGCGAAATCTCACTTAAATAGTAGCAAACATATGCTCAAGGTTATCTACTGCTTTATAGCAAAGAAATGGAGAATGAGGCACTCCTGATAGGAGAGCAAATCTGGCACGTTCTTGTAGCAATTTGCCAATGGTCATTAACTATCCTGGCAATATTTATACTTTCCGCCCTATTAATTCATACTCTCAAAATTTATTCTAAGAAAATTATGAAGGATATGTGCAAAGATGTCTGTAAAAAGATGTTCATAAAAATGTTTTATGGAGGTAAGTAGATATGACTGATAAAATGGAAAAAATTCTAAATGCTCAACAATAGGATTTTAGTTAGGTCGATTGTGGTATGCAGTATTAAATGGCATGCAGAATTAAAAACTTATATTGTAAAAGAATATTAACATAAAAAAATTTTCATAATATAATGATTCATGAACAAGCAAGGTATTGAAGGGTATGTACAATCTGACATGATTTTTGATCAAATATATGAGAATGCTTAGAAAAGTGATTGAAAATACATACGAAAACTTTAAATAGTATTTATCTCTGAGTGATGGATTTCTGCTGGATATTTTACACTATAAATATTCTTGTTTCTTTTCTTTTGTTCTGCATCAAAGATATGGAATTTTTATAGTCAGAATATTATTTTAATGGTCTAGCAATTCCACTTTTAGAAATATATCAAAACAATATTTGCAATAGTGATTCACCAGTAATTATCTATATATCCAACTCTATCAGATGGTTAAATAAATTATGATCTCTCCATGTAATAATATGCAATCATTAACAAAATGTTCTTAAAGAATATGTAAGGGTTTGAGAATAATGCAAACAATATAAAGTTAGGTTAAAAAATATAGACTGAAGATCATAATATAATCTTAAATTGTGCTCATTTTCTTAGATAAAAGTTTGTAAATGTCTTCAAGATATTAAATAATAGCTCAGGTTATCATGACATATGCTTATTTTCGTATAAAATACTTATCTATATTCTGTGAGCTTTCGTTGCACTATAATATCTTAGAATCAATCATTGTGATCTTATAGTTCTTTAAAAGATATTTTGCCTGCTTGATAAAACATACCCTTGCAAGTCTTTGAAATTTAATGATTTCATCAACTGCATAGCTCAGGTTGTACAATATTATTGCCAGTAGCCACATGTGGCTGTTTAATTTTAAATTAATTAAAATGAAATAAAATTAAAATTTATGTTCTTTAGTCACACTAGCCACATTTCAAGTGGTCGGTCGCCACAGGTGACTTGTGGTTACCATAATAGCAGTTAGCATAATAGCATAAGTACAGTTAGAGAATATTTCTGTCATTGCAGGAAGTTTGGCTGGAGAGTGCTACATAGAGTTTTCAAAATAATTCCCAAATTTCTAAGGAAATATCAAATAAAAAGCAATTAGTGCTTCACATTTAAGGGAACAAAATTAATTGTATTTTTTTACAATAGTGGTTATGTGCTGACTCAGTCAAAGAACATTGAGGAAAACACAAGCCACCCTGGATATTTCAGCAAGAAGAGATTTCAGGGACCCACCTGGTGGCATAGTGGTTAAGTTCGTGCAGTCCGATTCAGAGGCTTGGGGTTGGCTGGTTTGGATCCTGGGCGGGGACCTCCACACCTCTTATCTGCCATGCTGTGGCAGTCATCCCACATATAAAGTGGAGGAAGATGGGCAAGCCTGTTAGCTCAGGGCTAGTCTTTCTCAGCAAAACAGGAGGACTGGCAGTGGATGTTAGCTCAGGGCTAACTTCCCCCCCCCCCAAAAAAAGGAGAGATTTTCTACAGAAAATTGGTGCATAGATGTTAAAAGATTTAATGAATGAAAAGGGGACCAAATACTAGTTACTGCAATAGGCAGATATTATTCCTAAGACTACGGTAACCCAGGTAATAATAACTGAGGAAGCTGAAGGATGGAAGAGGTGGTGTTATCTAAACCTAGGAGGTCACAGGAGGGGCCCAAGAATCCTGCTTCCTGGATCTCTGAGGGATACATTGCATGGCTGGGGCATGGGTTGCTGAGGGAAGCATAGCCAGTTGGGGCTGGAAGCACCGAAAGAAGATGGAGAATGACATTGTAACTGTCATGTGAAGCTGAAGTGATACTGACATGAACTGTAAACAGAAGAGAATGTCTGGTCTCCCCTCATCCTGCTTTCCTATCTTCCTCTGATAGAGCTTCTGCTAGAACTAAGACATCAAATGGCAAAGGAATCTGAAAACTGTAGCTTGCAGATCTCTGAGCATCTCAGAGCCAAGTATGGAAGAGAGGACTTGAAGCTGAGATATAATAGGTAAATCACCCATACACACTTACACAAAAATAAACCTAAAGTCACCTCGTTAGGTATGGTCTTCCAAAGAGAGTAACCACGCTTAAATAAAACACATATATATATATATTTGTCTATATAATATATACGTAAATGTATATATATATATACACTATTTAATTAAAACATATTTCATGTAATCGCTTCATTATTATTTCTATTGGTAATGTTTAGGATTTTATATTTAATATTGCTGCTTAAAATATTAATTAATTAATTATTAATAGCACTACCTATGTGTCAGGTACTCTTTTATGTGTGCTATCTCATTTACTTATAACAAAAATCCTGTAGAGTATTACTTTACCCATTTAGTACATGTGAAAACTGAAGCTCGGTAACATCCTCAAGGATTCACACTCAGGAAGAGAAAGCTGATATAAGGATCGAGCAATTAGCCTCTGCAGCCACATGCCAATAAGGATGATCTGAGGCCGCAAGTTCCTGTCACTCCTTCAATATGTGCTATTTTGGCTGAGTATTGCTTAAGAAATGAAGGCAAACAAAAAGTACATAACTATAGTAGTAACACAGTAGTAGGCATTTCACAAAGATTGTGTAACTGTATACTAATTTTGACTTTTCTTACACAAGGCATTGCAACATTTTAGGACACTGTATAGTTAAACTATGAATATAGCATTTAAAGCAGTTTTCCCTGTCATTTTTATTTCCCGTAATTTATCCATTTATCTATAATGTTAGAATCATTCTCCCATGAGTCATCCAGGGAAATCACCATTTTAGAGATCATTACAAATGATTTTTATTATTATTTTTATTTTGGCTAGAGATTATGCAAGTGTCAACAAGGACAAAGTGGAATGTTATTAAAAGATAAAAACAAATTTCCAAGTACCATACTATCATGGCATCTGGAAACATACATATTCTTAGGAGTTTTTGTACAGAATTGTAGTTGAGAATCTGGAAGAGAGAACAGGAAATGAAGAGGAAGTACATTTTATTGCATTATTTACTACTTTGCAAGTGTTCTGAATACATGTTCTCAATTATTCAGCAAAGTAAACCTTTGAGAAAAATATATTATTTTACCTTGGATAGAAGAGAAAACTGAGGTTCGGAGGGTGGGGTGAGTCCTTCTGGCGAACCCAGAGCCAGGAATTCAGGCCTGTTGACCCCACGGGCAGATGCTCTCCTCAAAACCAGGTAGGATTCTGGCTATTCATTTGGTGCAGGATTCACTCCCCATTCACTGACTGAAAACAACTTTCAGAACTTAATATGCTAGGCACTCTGCTGGTGACTAGAAATGCTTAAGGCAATGAGACTGTGTCCCTAACAAAGAGGAGCTCTGAGCCAGAGGACAGCGACCAGACATGCACTCACACAGTTGCATCCTAGTGAGGTAATTACTGACAAGAGGATGTCCGGAGTCTTGTAGAGGAGAGAGAGGAAGCCTAGCTTTGCTTGGAATTTGGAAAGGCTTTCTTGAGGAGGTGGTAGAGATTTAAAGCATAGCGGAGAGTTGTCTATTAATAGATGTGGAAGGCTTCCTGCCTAGTAGATGCCTAAAGGCAGCTACGAGTTCTGACCACACTCCTCTGTATCAGGCCCTTTTAAGGCTCACAGGAATCCCCAGATGGGAATAATGTAAATTTAAAGTAATGTATTTGATTTTCAGAATCTCATATCTCCCTTGGAGATTTCACAATTACCATTATCCCTGGTAATATCAAAGATCTGAAGAAATATAAAATATATCTTCTGTTTCTCTCTCACTCCTGATCTAATACAAAACCTTAATAACAAAACTTTCTTTGTGCCTGGCTCTTTTTTTTTTAACACTCAAAAAAGTAAAACCTAGATAAGCACTGATATAAAGAATATATAATACAATTTCCAATTAGATGCTAAAAAAGAAAATAGAAGATTTTACAAACGTCTCCTTACAAGTTTTAGGTTATCCTAGGATAAGGTAGTTTACAGCATCATCGACAATGTATTATTTAACCTCAAATATGTTTCCAAATAAAACATGTCTTTTTACATCTAAACTCATATATGAACAAAACCAAATTCAACCTTGTTTCTCCTTTTGTACTCCAGAATTCTTGTTTTTTTTGCATCAACATTTACTCAAGCCATAAAAATGGAGGAAAGCTAGACATCTCCTTCAACTTCACCCTTCTCCAGCCACCTTTTCCGGTCAATTGTATTTCTTCTTCTATGTTTCCATAATAATTACCATCATTTGAGTCCTCATCATTTATTTTATGTTTACTCACTGAGTCAGTAAGATTAATCCTCCTTATCTGTACCTTAGCTCAAATCCTCATCATTTCCCGTCTAAACTTTTATAATCACTCCCTAATTGGGCTTCATCTTTAGCCCCACCTTGTTACTAATGCAAATCTAATCGCATGATTTATCTCCTAAAACAATCCTATACACAGCTTTTATCTATGAAATTATTCTTTGTGACTTAGCACAACACACAAAGTTCTCCATAATCTGTCCTATTTCTAATCTTTCCCGTTACATTTTCCATCCATGAACATCATCCTCATGCTTGCAAACTCCAACCCACATTGAATTTCCCCATTTCCAAATGGAATGAGCCCCCCTCTCTTAAGTCTCTACACCTTTCCCTTTTCACCTCCTATTTCTCTGCTTGAAATTCTCTTCCATTTCTCAGCTCTTCAGCACTTCAAATACTACCTCCATTTTTGTCTTCTCTGGTCCATTTCTTCTACTTCCACGGCTAGTAAGGTATTTCTTGCTCTTTTTGTGAGGTTTCTGGATTCTGTTTGTGTGAATTTTGCTTACTTTTTCCCCAACTGCTCAGCATTTTAAACAGGGCCACATTAACAACAATGCCTACTATATTTTTACTCCCAACTTCTATTTCAGGAACTCCATCCTTTTGATGACTTCTTATTACTCAGTCTATCCTCAGTTACGTCATATCGACCTTGACAAATAAGGCCGTTTGGCTAAAATATACTTAAAAAATAATAAACGTCTATGACCTGTGTCATTTATTAAGGGTGATAGCAGAGGCAGAACTATTGTCAGTCCTTGATCCGCTTTTACACAGCTTGGTCCACTGTTTTTCATTCCAGCTTAGCACCATCTCAGTTTCCAAGTGAATCTTTTCTCACGTGGCTGGCATAAAAACAGGCAGGAGAGCTTAAAAACAAGCTCTGTATCTAGATGGGGATTTAGGTTTCCTAGCCTGAATGTCAGGTTCATTCATTGCTCCCAAGAGCTCCCTTGCTTTATAGTTCAACTTTGGATTCTGTGCACCCAGGAAAATCTTCATGCCCATGCTCATTAAGCAAACATCATTGCACAGCAACTGTGGGTCCACAAGTTTCAGGTCACCTCTTCCTGATTTATGTTTTTGAGATACAAGAATAAGCGAGATAAATGTTTGTTAAAAGATCAGTTATGGATATATCAATCTGTTTGCTGTGAGCAGTGCTATCCAGCCACATCAATAAGATTAGCCTCAATTTTTTAATTTCTCATCTGTGGCCAACTTGGCTGATTCCCCAGGTTCTGATCTTCCCCTGCCTCTTATTCTCAGCTTTCTTCTGCACCCAGATTTATGGGCTCTCTCATTAACTTCTGGATAATCAAACTTGGAGACCATTCAATGTCTACTTCCAGTATCACAAACTGAACCCGTCATCTTCTTCTTATTGGCTGATTCTGACCATTAACAGCATTCTCTCAATTTTCACTCTTAGCCTTCTGTCTGTGTTCTAAATCACAATAAACTTGAAGACAGGAAAATGCTGAAACGTAAGTTCTAAATAGATTAATTTATTAGTGGCAAACATAGTTCGCCATTGAGAAAGAACAGACAGCTTACAGATCATCTGTTCCAACATTAACTCATTACAACCGAAACTCTTCAACTCTGTTTTTTGAAACTGCCTAGATGTTATAAAAGTCAGTGGGGGAAAAAACCCAACATGTTAATAAAATTAACTTTTAGTTTATTTTTGTTGGTTTATTTAGTTTATATAGTTTATGTTATAAAACAAACAGTATAGTTTTAGTATATTTGATTCATATATAAAAATACATATTCATTTCAACAAAAAGATCTCTTGGTGCCTCATCCTCATATAATTAAGAACCTTATAACTCTAAGTAAAGTTTAGAAATTACCTCTCTATAGCATCCTAGTAGTTTGTATATTATCATACATTCGTATTACCTTATGTTTCATCTCTGCAGCTCATGAAAATTAGCACTAGACCCAAAATATATGTGGAAATTAAACTTTACATGCAAAGAAATCTCCTGAATTTGATCATCCATCATTACCCTCAGATCACTTCCCTCTAAGCCATCAAGTTGACCTTGGATCCTGGAAGATCTCCAGTAGCCTCAGGAGAGCTTGAAATACCGCTGAAGACAATAGTCTACCTTTTAAGACAGCATCTTTTGAACTGTTTTCTTTCTTTTAGGCCTGTAGGTATAAATTGCCAGCAAAAGGCAAACCATTTGTCCTAATACTAAATATTCCCTTTAGCACAGGTTTCTTTTTTTTTCGAGCTAATCTCCAGAAAGAGAATTTTACTTTAATAGTGAACTACACCATCTAAAGCAGAGCCAGAAAAAATATTTCACATAGTTATTGCCATCGCTACTTGGCTCTCTTGTCAGCTACTCATTTTAAAGTATGAGGATTTTATTAGCCAACTTCCCAGTCTTTCTCTATTTATCAAGATGTACTTGGTAAGATGTGGGAGAAACTTGCCAGTTTATAGTATTTCCATGAAACATGCAATGCCTAATAGTTATATTAAATTAAAAATAACTGTTGGATAGCTTATGAAACATCTGATAAGATACAAATAAGTTAATTTGATTTTATTAACACATGATCTTTAATCTGGTTTCCAAGTTTACTTGCACACTAAATATATATATTAGATTTACTGGAGAGCTGAAAAATTCATCTCAAATTTGACTCTTGTGCATCAAACCAAGGCTATTTTTTTTTTATTCCCCCAGTGGAGGTGCACCATTCCTGGAGGTACTGCAATACCAGCTCTATGCATGGAGTGGACGGAGCAGTCTCTTATTCCATCTCCCAGCTCCAAAAATCCATTTAATATATTGTCCTTGGATAGAGGACCAATCAGATATTAAGCTGATAAGAACAGATACTACACTTGATCTTAGCCAAAAGGCCGAGAAGCCATAAACCAAGGCTATTTTGGATTTTCACACTGCATTATATTTTATGGGACACAGAAACATGATCATATCAAGAAGTCACAAGTAACTGTGTCCCAGAGCGAGTGAAGGTTCAATCATTGCCTTTCAAAGTGTTCTTAGAGCAGAGAATGCAGAAAAGTGTGTCTTCATTTGCTTATTTTTCCCTTTAAATCCAAATGGAAACTTTGTCACATGCAAGCACACTAATCAATCAACTGATTGTTTATTTGGGGCTCATTTCAAAATTAATGCTCAAAATTGTTGAAGATCAGGAGAAAGTGTAAGGCATGGCCCTTGTCCTCAGTAAATTCAAAATCTGAACAGAGATGAAAAACAAATCTTGAAAAATTAACAGGTAGTGGAAGCTAAGCACTAAATTAGGTGGAAGGGATGCTGGTAAGCAAAAGTCTTAGAAATGCAAGAGATCAGAGGGAGGTAATATATCAAGAGAAAGTCTCTTGAAAAAGATAGAAATTAGGGAGAGCTATGATGACAAAATGAAAAGGAGAGCTCATCCAATGGCAGCAAAGTAAGTGACTTCTATTCTCAAAGTCAAGTCAAACAGGCTCTGAGGACCTCTCATGACTTTGTTCAGTCATTATTATGTTGGCTCAATGTACTGTGCTAGATATTCAGCTGTGAGAGAACTGAACTCTCATTATTGCTTCCTAAATGAATTTGTGCTTTCTTAGAGTTTTAATAATGTAAATAAAAGTATTTGTATTTATTTTTACGAGTTTCTTTCTATACACACACACTTTTTTTAAAAAAATGCGTATACTTCCTTTTGCCTTCGTTTTCTGTCGTTTGCTATTCAGATTTTGTTTTGTTACTGTCTTGAGTATTTGATTAGAGAGGCCCCGGGAGTGATCTGGTTACAGATGTGTTTTCTTTGGCCACTGATGTTTTTAGAAATTGGATTTAATCCCGTTAGATAGAACATCCTCTCTCCAGTTAGCGAAGTTTCCACTAAATCCTATTATTTTACAGCAGCACCCGGTCCGCTCAGGGAGCATTTATACTCCTGGTATATATTTATCTTTCCATTCTAACAGAAATTCATTTTAAGAGTTTGAAAATTGTGGGCCTTATACTTATCTAATTTTGGAATTAAAGATGAAATATCATTTAGCAAATCACTCCTCTGATAAATGACTCAACAAAATTTCCTCATCCCATGACCATGATCTCTCCACCTATAGGCTTTTCTTTTTTAATAATGTAGGATCTTTGGCCTAATTTATTGTTAATTTCACGCACAAAATATATTGCTATGACAGAATTACTTTGGCATTCTTTTATAACGATAGTTAGCAGTGATTTAGTCTATGCTGTGTTTAAGAATTTAGTGCCTGTGTTTTTAAACCATCACTTTTCCATTAACGTAACATTTATTTTTATTTATCTATTGATTGATGGTAGCACTTATTTAAGCATATGAATAGTTGTTTGCTTCTGTTTCTGTTGCCCTTGTCTCTTCTTAGGAATCTCCATCACCAGATATTTCGTGTCCGTTGTCTGTCCCTCGTCTGCTGTAGTTTGATGACCTTTCTCTCCCTTTCTCCTTTTCCTCTATCTTCTCGTGGAGAGTCTATAATTTGTCCTCACTGTCCCTCATGCTGTTCTTTTCTTAATTTCCATTTGCCACTGCTAGCATAATGTTTGATTTTGTTAACTTAGCTGGAGTTCACCTAAAATCCTCCTTTACACCACAAAGTTATTTTATATCTTTCTCTTCTCTCTTTGCTTTCTTCTCAGCATATTCTTTCCATGTTTTATCTTCCATTTTATTTATTATCTCATAGGCTACATGTTTCATTGAATTTTCTTTTGCTTTTTGAGGAGGATTGGCCCTGAGCTAACATCTGTGCCCATCTTTCTCTATCTTACATATGGGACGCCTGCCACAGCATGGCATGATAAGAGGTGCTTAGGTCCGCACCCGGGATCCGAAACGGTGAACCCTGGGCCGCCGAAGTGGAACATGCGAACTTAATCGCCATGCCACTGGGCCAGCCCCTCCCATTGATTTTATTGTGAGTAAAAAATATGTTCTTTTTCTCCCTCTCAGGTGATATATTCATCTCTTTCTTTTGGTTGGCAAAATATTTTGTAGGTTCAGGTTTTGTTTTTGTTTTTAGGTTCCCAGACACTTTATTCTTCATTTAAGGGAGATCTATTATGGCTTGCTTTATGCCACAAAAGCGTAGAGTGCACTCTCCTTCATTTCTCTTGATGATAGTAGAACTCTCTTTATGTATACTAAACTAGAGAGGTGGTGGGTAGATCAATTCAGAATAAAAAATATACATATTTTATCTGACCTTTATTTCTTTTCTAATGCTCTCCCTTTCTTTATGTAGATCCAAGTTTCTGACTTGCATCATTTTAGTTCTTTCTAGAGAATTTATTTTAATATTTCTTTCAAAGCAGGTCTACTGGTGACAAGTTCCCTCAACTTTTGTTTTTCTGAGGAATTTTTTATTTTTCCTTCATTTTTTAAGGATAATTTCTCTGGATACAGAATTTTAATTTGTTTAGTTTTTTCTCTCAACACTAAAGTATTTCAATCCGCTCTCTTTTTCCTTAGTTTCTGAAGAGAAGTCCAATGTAATTCTCTCTATGCTCCTCTATAGGTAATGTGTTTTGTTTTTGTCTTTTTTTCTAGTTTCTTTCAACGTTTTCTTTTTTCTTTTAATTTTCTGAAGTTTGGACACAATACATCCAAGTGTAGATTTTTGGCATTTCTCCTGCTTGTGTTCTCTGAGCTTCCCAGATCTGTAGTTTGGTGCCTACCACTAGTTTTGGGAAATTCTCAGTCATTGCTTCAAATATTCCTTCTGCTCCTTTCTCTCTTTCTTCTCCTTGTGGTATTCCCATTATACGTATGTTATATGTTTCATAGTTCTCCCATAGGTCTTGGATATTATGTTTTGTTTTGTTTTGATTTTTAGTGTTTTTTTCTCTTTGTGTTTTAGCTTTTGAAGTTTCTATTGACTGATCCTCAAGCTCACTGATTCTTTTCATTTGTACCCAGGCTATTAATGTGCCCAAAGGCATTTTTTGTTTCTGTTACAATGTTTTTGATTTCTAGTATTTCCTTTTGATTCTTCCTTAGAGTTTCCATTTGTCTGCTTTCATTATCCATTTGTTCCTGCATGTTGTCTGCTTTTTCCATTACATTCCTTAGTATATTAATCATAGTTGCTTTAAATTCCTGGTCTGATTATTCCAACAGTTCTGCCTTGTCTGTGTCAGGTTTTGATGCTCACTTTGTCTCTTCAAACTGAGATTTTTGTCTTTCAGTATGCCTTGTAATTTTTAGGTGAAAGCTGGACATGGTGTACTGGGTAAAAGGATCTGAGATAAATTGGCTTTTGGTGTGAGTTTTATTTTTATCTGGCTAAGGCTTGGCTCTATTTAGCTTTTCTGTGGCTTTAGGTATCAGAGGCTAAAATTTCCTCTGGTATCCCTGTTTTTGTCTCCTGTATTGTCCTTGGGGTTTCCTGGAAACTTGTTTTAAGTAAAGTCTTAGATATACAGTTCTTACCATGGTATTCTCCTGTTATTATAAAGGAACTCTATTGATGTGGTGGGAAGGAGGAATAAAAGCATTATATAGTCCTGTAATTAATTTCAGTCTTTTAGTGAGCCTGTGCCTGTGGGCTGTGACCTTCACACGTGCTTATCAATTCCCCTCTCCCCTCTTTAGTTGTGGCAGGGAGAGCTGTAGGGGCTGGAGTTGGGTATACCCGTCCCCCCCACATAGAAGGCCAGTGGGGACTGGAGATGGTATTTTTCTTTCCCCATGTACAAGGCTGGAGCAGGCAGCAGGTGGGGATTCCCCTTCCTCCAGGTTGGTGAGACTTGGGTAAAATCCCAGCCATCTAGGCTCTGGTGAAATAGTTTCTTCTGAGGGTAGGCCTGATTAAGAAGAATAGAATTCTCTAGGAGTATTTCAGATTGGCAACTTCTCCCCTTCCCATGCCAGAAGCAGGAAGGGATTTTCTCCAGTCTTCACTGTGAGAACCTGGTAGGACTCCTGGAGGTAAAACTCATAAAAGTGTTGGGTGGGGGGGAGTGAGAGAAATAAGTGAAGGGGGTTAAGAGGTGCAGACTTCCAATCATAAGATAAATGTCATGGGGATGTAGGTACAACATAGGGAATATAGCCAATAATATTCTAATAACTCTGTCTGGTAACTAGACATATCATGGTGATCATTTGGGAATGTATAAAAATATTGAATCACTATATTGTAGGCCTGAAACTAATATAATATTGTATGCCAAATATACTTCAATGAAATAAAATAGTAAAATAAAATCAAGTGTGGGGGCCTCCCTAAGACTGGGCACCACCCGTGGAATTTTAACCTCCCAAAATTGCCCACATTTAAATTCTAGCAATTTGCCAAGTACAGTTTGGGTTTTATCTTTACCCTAGTACTGGTTCCCATGGAGGTGTCTACTCTTATTAATTATAATTTTCTGTATTTGACTGTCTGTCTCTCCAATTTTTGAAGCAGCAGTTTGACCTTTGACTTCAATTAAAAACCACATCAGGGACAATCACCCCACTGGAGCCATTTTTGTTTATTCGTATTCTTTTGCATGTCTTTTGGCATTCCAGGTCATTTTTTTCTGAATAATATTTAATCTTAGCCAAGTTGATGATAAGTTGGGTACTCTCTCTGTGTTCCCTTGGGCAGTACTCCAAATTACAGTGTCTGAGTGGTATTCTGCCAGGATTTCCTCTGATTATTGTCTACAACTGTGTACAACTTCTTTGGTTAGAGATTTGTAAGTCAACCTTCATATTTCCTCAATATCACTGCACAAGAACTCATCAAAACTATCCCATTTTGTGCCCTTCAATTAGCACCCTTTCTGAGTTTTCATTGCTAAAGAAGCCCATCCTATCAGCAAAGACTGTATATATCTATATGTACACACATATACATATCTAGGTATACACACACATGCATATACATTTCCATAAATTTCAGCTGTGTAATGGAAAAGACTGTGTGTGACAGGGTAAAAATCTGTGCTCAAGTCAGCATCTTTTCTAGGTGTCCTTGAGTCTTTTCCACAGTGTTAGGTAGCTGATTGGAAGTTCCCAGAATGCCTTGAGAAAATAAGTCACACAGAGCAGGAACTCCCAGTTTGGCAGCCTTTACTAGAGAACAGCCTAGTCCCATTAGGCTGTGCCTTACAGAAAATCATAGAGAGATGAACATTTTGAGTCATGACACCTCTGCAAAGATATGGGACAAAAGGCACTGTCAAGCAGATTTACTCAATGAGTCATCTAAAAGCATTCATCCACAGCACAATATGGCACGCCTACTTAGTAAAAATTATTGTGGTAAATGCTGGCACGGGGGAGAGGTTTGTCAGGTGACGTGGTTTTTTTTTCACTGATAGGGAGGAAGTATTGCACAGAGCCAAGTAGGTTTAAATAATAACTTTGCATATAAAAGAAGAAAAGATAATGTTTGCTTGAGATGTGGTGGTAACCAGAACGTCAAACCTAAGAATAAAGGGAGAATCACACAGACTGTGGAGGTTAAGCCTGCAATCACTTTTATTATCATGGTCTCCCAAGAGGCTCAAAACTAACATAACAGGTCGCAAACAGATTCTTGTCATCTGGCATGAACACATGCCCATAATCAAAAATGGTGTAACATGTTTTCAAACAGGTTTGAGTAATGCTAACAAATATTTGTCAGCAGCTCAAGTTCCTAAACACTGAAAAAAGAGAATTATGGGCAAGACTGGCAGTTGAGCACTTCAGTCCATGTTATATTTATTGGGCTGCTCCTGAAGACTTTAGCTGTGCACATTTGGTGAATTACCTAAATAGTTGCTATTATTCTGAGTATAACCAGATTTGATGTTTATAAGGCTTTATTAAATATTATAGTCCTCAGGTCTGGCTGAGCAATAGGTGGTAGCTTATGGTTTCAATGCTTACTGACCCACCAGAAGGAAAGAATTTATGGGTTAGGTTTTACAATGAGATACATATTCTTATTAATTATTTGAATCAAGCAATTAAGACAAGGAATTTGCTAGAAATAGAAAAACACTAGTCCTAGAGAGAAGTTCTGTACTCTACTTCTACCTGTGGCTATGAGAATCTCCTTAGTTGGGTCACATATTACCCCCGTTTGAAAGTAAGAAGTTGCACTATATAACCTGTTAAAAATATTTTTCAATCTTGATAGCTTGTCAAAAATACTTGGCAAGCTTTTGATAAAACTAGGGATATTTAGTTCACATCTAGATCAACGAGAACAGACTATCCATCCAAGAATTAATCCATTCACATATATATATTTTTTCTCATTTTCCGTTTTTCATTCTACAAGTGATTCTAATGGACAACCAACATTGGGAATCCCTTCCTATAAGCGTCGTCCAAGCCCTAAGTGGATTAGAGCCCAATAGGGCTTATTATCCACCAGAGTTTCCTAGCCATATGGTACACTTAAAGAGAATGAGGGCTAAATTTAGGAAGAAACTGAAGCAACTACCCAGGGCAAAAATGGTGACAAAGAGCAACAATGAAAACTTATAACGGAAAAAAGTAGAAAAAGGACTATGGAAGATTTAAGGCAATTTTTGACATCTTAAGTGCCCCCAAATGGTTCCAATTTGAAGAACTAGGATGGGGTACATTTCTGAGTATCGAAATTAGAAGTCTTCAAGGTCTGATGGATTCCAGGTAATTAATCAAGATCATCCATTTATGACAGATAAGGGAAGTCAATAAGTGTAAAACCCTGAGATAGAGCTAGAAAGTCCTAAAAAAAATAGTACAGGTTCTAATCAGTTGGCTAGCTGACCAGGCTTGACATGACATCTCTGGAGGGTAGATAGTGAGTTTCCCTTAGTTTCCCCACGCTGAAACCACTGTAGTCAGGAAACTCTATGTGTGAGGGTGAAGAGGAGGAAGCATTAGATTTAGGGAAACATTTTCTAAATTAGTTCTGAAACGCCAGAGGGGGGAATCTTAATTAGGTTTTGGTATTTCAGTCCTAGAGCAAGAAAGTTTCTAAACTCTATTATTTAACACAACAATTTATTTCTTTCCAACCACTCACATCATGAAATCTAGTTAAATACTTCTTAATTATCTCCCCTCATCTCAAATTCTCACTTGCTTGCCCTAGTTCAGATCCTTATTATTTCCAGCCTAAATTAGTGTTCCTGTTTTCTCATTGGGTCTGTTCTGTCCACTCTTGCAGTCCAGTTCATCCTCCATGCTCACTAGGGTATTTTTTTAATGCAAATATAAAATATGGCTTAAAACTTTCAGTTGCTGCCTATCACCAACAGGAAAATATTCTCTGCAATGTGTTGTTGGTCCTTTACCATCTGCTTGCTTCTCAAAACTCTTGCCTGTGCCCACCGTGAGTGCTCAATTCCAACGAGGCACATCCAGTTGACTATTCCCTGTTAATAATCCATGTTGACATGGCAAGTGGAGGCTGAAAAAACTAATCCTCAAAATTGGAATGGGAGAACCAAGTCTTCTGGGGATTAAGACTAGGGATGCCAGATGTAACTGTATCAGCGCTTTCCTGTTATCACGACCTCCTCATGTCCAGGGAGACCAGCTGCCCTTCAGGCCCCTGTTTGCTTGGGTTTTAATGCCTAGTTGCAGCATCTCTGACTCAGCCCATTTCCTCTAAGGATAGGAAAAGGAGGTACTGTTGAGTTCACCAAGTTTAGTAAGGACTAGCCTAGCTGCATTCCAGGACAGATCTCCAACTTCTTTCCTGAGGAGAAAATTCTTTTTCCAAACACCTACTTCATAAAAGCTTGATTAGTTGCATTGAATCAACAGGAAAGCAGGATTCTCTGAGTTGCTAAAGAGGAGTTGAATCTCTATTAATGCTGACTCATAAAGAGAACAGAAAAAAGCTCTGCTCCCTTGCTGGAGGAGGCACTGGGTGTCAGCCATGCTGCCTCAGTAGAATGTGACGATCTCCAAATGCAGAGACATGAAGTTATAAAATGGAAAGGTATGAGAAAATAGTCAGTGAAAATATTTTATATTAATGCTTACTTTATTTTATGTCTGCTAGTGTTCTTTTTCCTAAGTGGTTTTATTAAGCAAATAGGAATTGACAACTATGTCAATCATCTTTTTTTCCCCTCATTGCATTGCTCTATGATGTTTGTATCACCATCTATCTGACACCACTGAATAGTACTTAAGGAATCAAAACTCAGGAATGAGGACAGACTTATATTTTATTGGTCTCCCAAATTCAGACATCTGATGAAAACTTGCAAAGTATATTAGAATTTGTACCTTGACTTATTACATATTTTCTTGCTAAATAGACAAAGAAACTCCTCTCTGATTATGTGACCTTTCCTTCACCCTGTCTATGGCAAAGAATACACTGATTAGGAATCCTTAGTATCTATTTTTTATATGAAATTAACAAGCTGGCACTCTGGTTGTACACATTATTTTCTATATGTATTAATCTCTTTACACCCCAGCCTCTACTATAACCATCTTTCAGATTCCCCCTCAAGTTCACTTTTGGCTTAAGTAGTTTTAAGAGAATTTTATAGTTTAATAAAGATGAAATCTAAATCAGTATGTTTTTTTCACTCTAAGAGATGTATTGTTTAGATGCTATACTCCTTCTACTATTTGAATACCAAAGTACAAGATTTGTGTTACTTTCCAATGATAGTTGTTTATATATGTGTAGTACGAGTGCATATATTTCCAATTTTGATTCTCAAAAGGATGTGATGAAAGTAGCAGAGCAGATGTCCGTCTCATTTTAAAGAGGAGCAAACTCAGACTTAGATGGGTTTGAAGATTTGCCTAAAATCACTATAAATAGTAAAAGCCAGTGAAAACCAAGTCTTACAAGGCCGGGATTAGGCCATCAGAGCACTTGGGTGTATTAGTTCAGACTTTTGGTTCACAAGTTCTAGAGAGGGATTTTTGGGCAGTTGACATGACTTAGACATTTAATATGAACAGTCTGGGGAAGTGTCACAGGGCTTGATGAGAGAAGTTACAGAGTTTTACATTTTAAAGAATCATTCTGGCTGCTCTTATGAGAATAGACTGTACAGGGTGAAAGAAGGAAGTAAGGAGACCTGATAGGCAACTGTTGCAGTAACCCAGGTGAGAGATGATGGGAGCATGGATGAGGAAAGTAAGCAGAAACGACGGTGAGAAATGATCTGACTCTGAATATATTTTAAAGAAAGAGTCAATTGAATTTTCTGAAAATCATAGGGCATAAAATAAAGGAGGAGTAAAAGATCACAGTTTTTTGTATGTGACATGCAAAAAGTAAGTAGTTACATTAAGTGAATTGGGGGAGAAAGCAGATGGAGAAACTTTGGAAAGGAAAAACTAGAATTTCAGGCTTAGACATGTTATGTTAGAAACATTCTTAAACATCTAAATCGGGATGTTAAGTAGACAGTTGTCTACGTAAACCTGGAGCTCAGAGGAGAGGTCCAGGTGGAAATATAAATTTGAGTTATATCTGTTTTGTTTTTCTCTCTCTGCAGAGCTTTCTCTGCTTTTCAGTTCACAAGAGGGACTGTGTACCTTTTCCACTTAAGAGGCAGCATAGATAGAGAAAAATTATTTGGTCCCAATTTCAATTTGATGAAGAGAAAACCTGCCTGACCCAGTATTACTCAGGGTTCTACACCTTGACCAACTACCTACAGCCAGGGAGTGGAATTGTGAAGCAGTCACTGGTCTGGCTCTGCAGGAGGGGTGAGTAGTTCCCGGACAGAGTTAAATAGGCCGCCCCACAGGTGACCACAAAACACAACTTAGAGCGTTTTGTAGGTGAGAGAGCTTAACGTATTTCTGAGTATATTATAAGAAACCTGAATGCAATCAACTTCAACAGGGGAGAGAGAAATATCTATTAAAGGACTTTTAACACACATGTATCTTAACCCTCGATTTAAAATAAATCAAACAAAAGAAGAGAAATTACAGAGAAAACAATCCAATCTACCATCACTAATATCAGCACAGGCTAACCAGTATCACAGTAGGAGATTCAAATTTGAGAGCCAAATTCAAATTCAAATTTGATCTGGTGATAACATTGAGACTCATTAATGGCTGCTATATTCAAATTTGATAGCTAAATAATGAATTTCAATATCGTCACCAGACCACTGAATTCTCGTTAAACCTTACTTAAAATCAATTTCTGATATACTTATTATAATAAATTATAAAATTTCTTTCTTATTTCCTCTATACCCTACACCTGTGTTTTTCTTGATTTTATTTGTGATTAATGGAAAAGATGTATTTAACATTTATAAAAAATAAAAGGATAAATTATGATGCATGCAGAATTAATGATTAAAATTCCTTTTTTTCCTTCTGTTAAAGGGCTGAATATTTATTCCATGTTAATGATGCCCAAGGCTGATTAATATCATTGACATGAACCCAAGAAGTATTTTGAAGGTCAAACCATCAGAGAGGTGATACAATAACTGATTAATAAAACTACTTGATAGTGTTGGTAATCATCAAAGATCCAGCTGGTTTAATGATAAGATTTGTGTCAAAGTTGCTATAAAAAAGGATAGTGCACTTTATTAGAATAAACATTACAATGTGTTGTTAATACCCTCTGTCTCTTTCTAAAATTAAACATAAAGATTTCTCTATAAAATCTCTACTTATAGTGTGGCCCCAACAATGCACGTGTGCTAAAAGTGCACATTTCTTTGTCTCACTCAGATGTCTGAGGTGAGACCTACTGGGGAGTTTGTATTTTTAACAAATTCCCCAAAGTGACTCTTATGTGTACTATAGTTTAAAAGCCATTTGCTGCAAGTCAATATCAGTGAATTTATTTACAAATTCAGTCTAAGCCAAAAAAAAGCCAAGTGGAGAATGAGATGACAGGTTGTGTTTCACAACCTTAAATGTTAGTGGGGAAAGAAGGGCACACATTATGATAGGAGTGGGCAAAAAGCCAAGCTCGTTCAAATTCTATCTGGCTCCCTGCCTGATTTCCCAGTGACCTGGTCATATTTTAAGCAATTCATCAATCAAGAATAAATATTTAGTGAGAATGTGCGGCATGCTCGAGGTGTGGTGTGATTTCTTCTGGTCCCTGGACATACGGACATATGTTATATTTGCATGATTGATGGTGCATGATATCTCAGTATTTCTCCACTCCGTTGGCAGGACGTAACCACCACTATACCCAAATTGCCCTCAACAGGCTACTTATGAAGGGGAGAAAAAAAATAAATGAGTCAGGTTTAGATATTAGGCAAATCTAAAGGACCATGTTGAATGCGGCTGAGGTTTCAAATCAGCTCTGCAATAAGTACATAGATCCTGGGCTTTGACAGCATTCTCTGAGTGTTTTTATCACATTGACTAAACCATCTATTTGAAACTATATTGATTTTTTTTAATATTTACTATATAAACCAGTTGAGGCTTAAAAAGCAAAGGATTTGGAATCCAGTGATCTGGGTTCAACTTTGACTGAGCTTCTCCAACATGTCATCTTTAAAATGTGGCTAATAATGGGTTCCTTACAGGACAATGAGGAGAAAATGTGTTATTGTATCAAATGGTGAAATCATCTTGACACTGTAAAGAAGATTTGAAAGAATATTATTTGTATAAGTATTATTTGAAAGAATCAACAGTTCATTTCAGGTAGACCCATGACAAGACTGAAGTTTAAAGCTTTTCACTTGCACTAGGGTTTTGATAACATGTCCTGTGAAAACCATGGGAAGTCAGAAATTGGCAGGCTTTTTGGCTCAACATGTAGGAATTTCTAAAGAGAGGCATAGGGCTAAGAACCAATTAGGGTAGAAAACACCCAGCAAAGAACAGGCAAGTGTGATGCTAGAAAGATTTTGTGGAGTTTCACCACCCTTGGCTACAATGTGATGTCCACGGCCATTCATTAGAGTGATTCCATCCATCATTCTTGGTGTGTTCTCTTGGTTTCTCCCTATTTATCTATTATTCACTACTAGGTATTCTGCTGAGATATTCACCTGCAATAGCTTGTTTTATCTTCACAGCACAAATCTGAGAAACACACTACGTTGGCGCCATTTTCATTTGTGAAGAAAGCTAACTCCAGTAACAAGAAGTAGCTTGTCCATGATTACACAGAAAGGAAAAGATGAAACCTGAATTTAAAATAAGACTCTCTTTACTCCAGAACTCACACTGTAAATTACCTCATTATAATTCCTTCTAGGGCTAAATTAAATTATTTTGAATGACATAGTAAAATATGTGTTAATTATGCTCTTTGTTTACATTTTCATAAGTTTTATGTATTTTTAAATTTTTTCCATTGAAATATTTTTAACAACTTAAATTAGATTTCTTACATTTGGGTTCTAAGCTCTAGAATTGGTTCTCAGAAATAATTCATTCTGCCTTTAATATAGAATAAATGGATGATACACTTTACATTTAATAATATTGATATTTTTAATATTAAAAAAAATTTAATAATATCTCTACATCTACTTCCAGAGTTAAAGACTCCAGAGGTTAATCTTCCCCTCAGCTTTATTCCAGTCCCCCCAAAATAGCCATATAGAAAATACAAAACTCACAAGAAACTTGCTTATCTGGCAAGTCAAGGGAAACAAGGGATCCAGGATGAGAAAAGGGCCAGGCAGAGAAGGACAAGGAAACAGCTGGGTGAGCCCTGCCTGTCACAACCGTATGGACTCCAAGGATTAGCAGACCAGAGGTAGCCATGATCTCTTAGAATTAAGCATGCACGCCTAGCCTGCTTAATCTCAGCCCCTCCCTCACTGCCAGTGGGTAGTGACAAATAGAAATGGCAAGTAATAGGATATATTGGAGTATATGAGGACGCCATTTGGTGTAAACCTAATTCAGCTTGACTTTGTTTTTCCAAAAGGGCCTGACGTGGCCATTGAGCATGCATCGTATATCTGCTTTAAACATTTCCTATGGCAAGAACAAATGACCTTAAGATAAAGGTGCAACTTCCCCCCACATTGGCATTTCCTTAAGGATAAGCATGTTTCCTTAGGCTAGGAACTGATTGCTGTGCCCATCCTGTGACCACCCAGCTCACCTGTGACCACCTAGCTCGAGACAACATACCTGCCATGGAGTGTTCACCGAGACACTACCTGCTGTGTCCATCAAGTGCTGTGCCAACAGAGCAGTCTTGCGATTATCGTAAAAGGGACATTTCAATTATATGTGAAACATCCTCTTTGGGGGATATAACTACTCTGTACACCCCACTTCTTTGGTGCCTTTTCTTCCTTTGGAAAGATAGACCCCGGGCCATGGTCCTCACATTTTAGCTCAGAATAAACTCACCCAAATTTTCATTTATAGATTGGTTATGGATTATTTTCGTCGACAGTAGCATGGCCAAATATGATCCAGTGTGCTGAGAAGGAAATGCTATAATCATCTAAAAAAATGACAGGATATATTCTAAATATTCTTTTTCAATGTGACTATTGACTTGAGTTCTGCTTCTGTCATTTATTTATTGAGTGATCTTAGGAAAGATACTTAAATTATCTATATCTAAGTATTTTCATGAGTGAAATGGAGGCCCATAATAATGTCTACTTCATTAGGTTACTGAGAAGAGCCAGTGAGTTAATACATGTAAAATATAAAAATAAACAGATAAATGCCTGGCTTATAGGAAGCATTCAATAATGGCTAGCTATCATTTTATTACCTGTTTTTGTCTATCTTAGTTCATACCATGCTACTTGGAAAGATGAACCTGGCACAATGCTTGGCACAGAGATGGTGCTCAGCAAAAGCCATTGAATTAAAGAATAGATTTAAACTTTCCCCTGTGAAATTACTTAACTATTCATAAAAATATTAAATTATCTATACCCTAAGAAATTCATGCAGAGAAAAAGAATTCACATCCAATCTTTTCCTTATTGGGTACCACCAGAAATGTTTCCTTTGTTAAAGTCAAAGCTAAAACTGACGATTATATATTTTCAGGAAAATACCACATCTGATGGTCTCCAAGATATATGAATCTTCAGATTTCCAATAAAAGAGCTCTGATGGGAAAGAGAGATTTGGCTCGGAACTGCTTTCTTCTAAAAGAATTCTGAGCTACTTGCCTGACAAATCATTACTAACAGAAGTGCTTGGCTAAGACGTGATTTGTTGTTAGTAATAGGACTGTCTGTCAAAGCAGGTCTTGTAGGTTTTAAATCACAAAATCAAGCTCAAGAAAAACTTGATGTTTAATTGTGTTCTTTCTCTCTCTCATAAATTATGTCCTCCTATATCACTGTGTTAGAGGGATACAAAATAAAATCTCTAAGAAATAAATATACAAGCAAGCTTGGGCTCATAATATCCACTCCAATTTTCCAGAAGTTTAGCCCAAAGTGGTACATTTGGAGTGGTCCCTACCTCATACTCCAAACGTTGAGAAACACACTCAGCACTTTTCTTTGTTATATAAATATCCTCCCGCTCTACCTGAAAGAGACAGCTTGAGTTTACTTGAATCCACCAGCTCTCCTCTAAGTGATAAGGAACAGTGCAAGGCTAGCATATGCTCAGTACCATTCACTGGAGCTGTGAACACTGACAGGCTCCCCAGCCCCTCCCTCCCCTCAGTTGCCAACAGAGTTGCTGTTGCCAGTGTCTGTTGCTGTTTCGCAAGTCTTTCTTACGCTCGTTCTTTTTCCAGAAAGGCATTATATTTCATGAAAGAAGCCTGGTTTGGCAGCCAGCAACAAGAAAGTAGAAGGAGAAAATATCAGTGTTCCAGCTTCATTAGAAATACACTAATAAGAACAGAGGGACCACTGTGGTGGTGGAAAGCATTCTCTAGACCAGAACTGAGCTATGCAACTTCCTATGCTGTCGAATATACAGTCCCTTGGGTCAACATGAGACTCATTTACCAAGTCCTTAGATTAGATGACCCTTTAAGTCTTTTCCCAGTCAAAAATTACACTGAGAATTTCAAACAAACATGGGAGTTTTCAGTGAGAAAAAGAGTTTGATGTATCCAGAGTCCTACATGGAATTTGCTAGATAGACCAGCATGAAAACATTGAATCAAATAACCTCATTATACAAAGAATAAAACTAAAATCCAAAAAGCTTAAGTGAGATAGATTCATGATTATAACTTAGATTATCCAATTTTCAATCTAGTATTCTTTCCATAAAATTCCGTCAAAATTTCCAGTGGACTATTTCCAAGCATCAACTAGTAGCTTGTGGAGGGGGTAATTTAAGATTTTCTTAAAAAGACCTTTCAGAAGTCACTGAAATCAATTTGTGGAATTCATCCTGTATTCAGGGCTTAAAACACCCTAACCAATAGGTGTAGGCTTTCGTAGGGCTACTTTATTTTACTTTATACGGGAATGCCCATATGAAAGGCACTAGAGTGATGTCCAATCCCAAAGGTTACAAACATAACACACCTCTTAAGATAAAGTTGGGATAAATTTTACCCCTAGATAGTATTTTGAGTAAAGGTACTTTAGCTGAGGATTATATTTTGAAATAGGTTTTCTGTGCTTTTGCCTCCAAATTTCAAGAACCCATTCAAAATCTTTATTTTACATGATTTTATCCCACAATATATTCACTTCTACAATTTAACTCTCCAAGATTTTTCTCTAGTGCTTCAAATTTAAGAAACCTAGAATGAAATTCTCCTTCTAAATTCCTATCTTGGGCACCTGGGCTCAACTAAAATCTCTGATATGAATGAAATCACTGGACTTAATTGTTGTGGCCTCCTACAGAAGTCAAAACATCCCTGTCCAAGTTTCCCCATGTATAGATCATGAAGTCCAGACAGGGAGCAAAGTCTTTATGAATTGTATCTAGTTTAGAGCTGTAGATCCTTAATAAGCAGGACATTTTATCCTTAATTGTACGTATATGAAGAATGAAAATGGGGTATAAATTGAAATAGATCTCATTAATAGTAAGGAGGTATGATGTGAGAAGGAGACAAAGGCAAGTAAATGAAGAAATTGTCAAATAAGCAATAATATTCTAATTGTTTCTAATTCTCCCAGCCTGGGATAAACCATTCCCTGAGTAGACTGGCTATATCAGTCAGTTTAGGCTAAATTATGATGCTGCAACAAACAACTCCCAAATCGCAGTGATTCACAGCAAAGGTGTGTTTCTCTCTGAAATTACATGTCTATTATAAGTTGGCTCTGACTCTGTTTCATGTTGTTTTACTCCAGTGTTCAAGCTTACAGAGCAGCTCTTAGCTAGGATATTGCCAATCTCATGTAGCTAATGTAAATCAGAGCTAATAGAGAAAGAATTTGTGGGGAATGGGTATTGGCATTTTCACTTAAATTTCATTGGTAATTCATTGGCCGAAGTAAGTTATCTGTTCATGTTGGAGACCAACAGAGCCAGAATTATACTCCATAGCGAGAGCCACCTCAAAGAGGGATCCCCAAGAACAGGCAACAAGTATGTTGAACCATAAAGCAACTTACCACATTGATCTATATGTCAGAAGA
The DNA here is from genome assembly GCF_041296265.1 of Equus caballus. Taxonomy (NCBI): domain Eukaryota; kingdom Metazoa; phylum Chordata; class Mammalia; order Perissodactyla; family Equidae; genus Equus; species Equus caballus. Next base: position 42,276,233 of record NC_091698.1, on the reverse strand, counting down.
AGGATGACTTACAGTTGAAAATGTCATGCAGCCTCACATCACCTCTCAACAAAAATAGGGGGCTGGCTCGGTGGCGCAGAGGTTAAGTTCACACGTTCTGCTTCTCAGCGGCCTGGGGTTCACCAGTTCAGATTTTGGGTGCAGACATGGCACCACTTGGCATGCCATGCTGTGGTAGGCGTCCCACATATAACATAGAGGAAGATGGGCATGGATATTAGGCAGGGCCAGGCTTCCTCAGCAAAAAGAGGAGGACAGGCAGTAGTTAGCTCAGGGCTAATCTTCCTCAAACAAAAGAAAACAAAACAAAAAAATCAACAAAAATAAATGCGAAAGTACATATCCCTCCACCAAAAAAATTCAAGACTGAATGCCAATCAAATTCTTGATTGATAAAAAAAGTCAGACTCTTGATTGTTGGAGTTAACTAAGTAAACAGATAACCTATGTGTCACAGTTTGCCACAGACAATCTCCTGTTACTTTCAAAAGTGTCCTGGGGTTGTATGTTTAAAAAATTTTATTGTGAAATTTTGGGGGGAAAAGTGTCCTGGATTGATGGTCAACTATATGGTCACTCCTAACGATGTGTAATGCCTCTCTCTACAGGTTTATGTCTCAGAAACACAGGCCCTAAAATCATCAGGAATTAGAGAGCCACAACCTTATTCTGGGGTGATGTCTATGAGGATTTGAAAGGGTCCTTTCCCCACACATCCATAGTCTACTATCTTTCTGCACTTTGGTAGAAAAAAATGAACAAAATTGAACTGTTGCTATTAAACCAAGTAGAAGTAGGGGATAGGCAGTATAAAATGACACTGTAAGCCCAAGTGAATACAGGAAGAATCTGTGGAAATCATCATTTTTATGTCCTTCCTCATGTGCAGGTACAACAGAGCCAGGTGGTAAGAGAGCAGAAAATGAGACCTTTACACAAAAGATGAGTAAAGTGGTCAACTTCAAAGGACATTTTGTTGATATTAACTCAAATTCCAAACAATGTACATCCCATTTATTTCAGCAATTTTTCTTCTAGAACATCATCCTAAGAAAATAATCATAGCTATAAGCAAAGAAGTTTTGTGGCAATTACTTTCTTTACTATTTTTTGAGCACCTTCAATACACTAAGCACAGTACTAAGCACTTTGCACACATTGTTTACTTCATACTGACAATAAATGTTCAGAAGTCTGAATGATCATCCCCTTTTTCCAGGAAAGAAGACTGTAGTCTAAAGATTTTTAAAGTATTTTTACCCCATAAGCAGAAGTGGGAGAGTAAACATTTCGGTTGAGATATGTCAATCCAGATATATCAGAACAACTTCCCTATACTAGTCTCAGAAAATTAGGCTCTATCCAAATGGGGGAAAATAACCATTTATTACCTACATTATATTTTAAAGTATTCTATACACAGATAATTGTAGATATTAAAAAGAATATTTTAGAAGAGGACATCAGTAAAAATTCTCCAAGAATCCACTTATAGGAATAGTGAAAGATCAAACAAAAACTGTTAGAATCAATTGTGTCAGAATTCTGGAAAACACTCAAAGGCTTACAGCAATCAGGTCAATACTGAATTAAGAAAAAGGTAACTTAAAAACAGTAGAAAATCTTTTTCATGACTTTGTTTGCACTTGCCCCACCTCCCCCTTGGCTTGGTGGCTGTCTCAAAGATGGCAGCAAACTTACTAGCCTGGATCCCTGGTCCCTGATTCCACAGTGGGCAAAATAGACCTTATTCTCAGAATTGTGTTTATCTGTTCTAATATGCCTGGGGGCTACCTGAAAACTGACGTAAAGTGGTTCTTCACCTAAAAAAGAATTCCCACAGTGTAGAAAAGTGGTAGGTATTCCACAGAAACAGTGTAAGGCAAATGAAAGACTTGTTGTGGCCCATGGCTAAAGATTATAATTATGGCAAACAATAAAACATCTAAATCCCAGGAGTAAATGCTGAGGAGAGAGGGTTTTTTTTTTGAAATTCAAAAGTGCCCATGCATACCGTAGAGTTTAGAAAGACATGTGCATTCCAAGGACAAGATATATGTTCATAAAAGACCTGAGAAGACCCTAAGCTTTCACATTTCACTGAACAGAAGTGAGAAAGTGTGAATACAGACTTTGCAAAAATATTGTAGAAAAATCAGTAAAAAAAAAAAAAAAAAAAAACAGCTACAGAATACGGCAACAAGAAAAGAATATCCTGAAGAGGAAGGAAATATGATCTCCAGAGTTATCACATTATATCATTCAAATGTCCAGTGTTTTACAAAAAATTATAAAGCGTAAAAAGAAGGAGAGTATGGCCTATTCATAGAAGAACTTACCATAAACCATCCTTGAGGAAACATAGGCATTGCATTTACTTGGCAAAAGCTTTAAATCAACTGTCTTAAATATGCTCAAATAATTTAAACAACACAATAAACCAACTATATCTAACAGACATATACAGAACACTCTAACCCAACACAACAGTCTACACATTCTTCTCGAGTGCACATGGGACATTTTCCAGGGTAGACTATATATTAAGCCACAAATTAAGTCTCAATAGATTGAAAAAGATAGATATCATTCAAAGTATCTTCTTTGACCACAACAGATTAAAGTTAGAAATCAATAACAAAAGTAAAACTGGAAAATTCACAAAATTGTGGAAATTAAAAACACATTAGTAAACAAACCAATGAATCAAAGAACAAATCACAAGGGAAATTAGAAAGTACTTAGAAATGAATGGAAATGAAAATACAACATAGCAAAACTATGAGATGCAGAAAATGCATTGCTAAGGAGGAAACTTATAGCTATAAATGCTCACATAATAAAACAAGAAAGATCTCAAATCAACAACCTAACTTTGTAACTTAAGGAACTAGAGAAAAAGAACGAACTAAACCCAAATCCAGCAGAAGGAAGGAAATAACAAAGGTTAGAGTCGAGATAAGAAAAACTGAGAATAGAAAAACAATAGATAAAATCAATGAAATCAAAAGTTGGTTCTTCAAAAAGATTAACAAATTTGACAAACCTTTACCTAGACAGAATAAGGAAAAAAGAGGGAAGACTGAAATTACTAACATCAAAATTGAAAGTTGGGACATCACTACCAATTCTACATAAACAAAAAGGATTATAAGAAAGTACCATGAACAATTGTTTGGCCAAAAATATTGAGTAACCTACATGAAATGGGCAAATTCCTAGACAAAAAACAACCGAGACAAAATCACAAAGAAACATAATCTGAATGGACCTACACCTAGTAAGGAGATTGAATCAGTAATCAAAAATCTTGCAACAAAGAAAAGCCCAGAACTTGATGGTTTCACTGAGGAGTTCTATCAAACATTTAAGAAAGAAATAACATGAATGTTTCTCAAATTTTTCAAAAAATTGAAGAAGAAGGAACACTTCCTAACTTATCCTGAGGCCAACATTACTCTAATACCAAAGCAAGGCAAAGACACGGCAAGAAAAGAAAACTATAGACCAATATTCTTTATGAACACTGATGCAAAATCCTCAACAAAATACTAGCAAACTAAATTCAGAAGCATATTAAAAGGACTATAAATCACACTGAAGTAACATTTATTCCTGGAATGCAAGGATGATTCAACATACAAAAATCAATCAGTATAATATACCACATTAACAGAATGAAGGGGAAAAGAAAACACATGATCTTCTCAATTGATGCACAAAAAACATTTGACAAAACTTAACAAACACCATTTCAGGATAAAAAAAAAAAAACTCAACAAACTAGGAATAGAAGGAAACTATATCAATATAGGCAAGCAATAAAATCCATATATGAAAAACTCACAGTGAACATCATACTTAATGGTGAAAAACTGAAAGCTTTTTCTGTATGATCAAGAATAAGGATGCCCACCTTCACCACTTCTCTTCAACATAGTACTAGAAATTCTAGCTAGAACAATTTTTAGGAAACAAAAAGAAATAAAAGGCATCAAAATTGGAAAGGAAGAAGTCACGTTATCTCCATTTGCAGACAATATCATCTTATATGTAGAAAACAGGAAAGATTCTACAAAAACTGTTAGGGCTAATAAATGATTTCAGCTCAGTAGCAGGATACAAAGTCAACACACAAAAAATGTTAGCTACACACTAAGAACAAACAATCTGGAAAAGAAATTATGAAAATAATTCAATTTATAACAGCATCGTAAAAAAAAAATACCTAGGATTAACTTAACCAAGGAAGTGAAATACTTGTACAACAAAAACGACAAAACATTGCTGAAATAAATTAAAGAAGACAAAAATAAGTGGGAACACATCCTGTATTCATGTACGGGAAAACTTAATATTCTTAAGATGTCAATACTGCCTAAAGAGATATACAGAGGCAATGTACTCTCTAACATAATCCGAATGATTTTTTATTTGCAGAAATTAAAAAAAATCCTAAAATCCATATGGAATCTCAAAGGCCCCTGAATAGACAAAATAACCTTGAAAAGAAAGAACAAAACTGAAGGACTCATACCTCCTGATTTCAAAACTTCCTACAAAGCTACAGTAAATAAAACACTATGGTACTGGAATAAAGACAGACAACTGAATAGAATAAAAAGCCCAGAAATAAACCTGTGCTTATATGGTCAAATGATATTTGACAAGGGTATAAAGACCACACAATGGGGAAAAAAGTCTTTTCAACAAATAATACTTGGAAAACTGAACTTCCACATGTGAAATAAATAAGTTGGACTCTTACCTGAACCATATAAAAAATTAATTTAAAATGGATCAAAGACATAAATGTAAGAACTAAAACTATAAAACTCTTAGAGGAAAACATAGAGCAAAAGCTTCACAACATTGGACTTGGCAATGATTTCTTGGATATGACACCAAAGGCAAGAGCGACTAAAGAAAAAATAGACAAATCGGACCGCATAAAAATTTAAAAATTTTGTACATCAAAAGACAATATCAGCACAGAAAAATGTCACCTACAGATGGAAAGAAACTATTTGCAAATCATATATCTGATAAGGGATTAATATAGGATATATAGAGAACTCCTAAAACTCAACAACAATAATACAAACCACTGAATTAAAAAATGAGCAAAGGTCTTCTACAGACATTTCTCCAAAGATATTCAAATGGCCAATAGGCACATGAAATGATGCTCAATATCACTAATCGTTAGGGAAATGTAAATCAAAACCACATGGAGATACTTCTTCATACCCATTGGGATGACTACTCTGAATAAAAAAGGAGAAATTAAGTATTGGAGAGGATGTGGAGAAATTGGAACCCACGGCACTGTTGGCAGGAATGTAAAATGGCATACCCACTGTAGAAAACAGCATGGCAGCCTCCCAAGAATTAAAAAATAGAATTAACATATGATCTAGCAATTTCATTTCCGGGCATATACCCAAAATAATTGAAAGCAGGGTCTTGAAGACATATTTGTACACACATGTTCACAGCAGCATTATTCACAGTAGCTAAAAGGTGGAAGCAACCCAAATGCCCATTGACAGATAAACTCATAAACAAAATGTGGTATATATACACAATAGAATATTATTCAGCCTTAGAAAGGAAGGCAATTCTGACATAGGCTACAGCGTGGATGAACCTCGATGACATGATACTAAGTGAAATAAGACAGTCATGAAAAAGATAAATGCTGTATGATTCTTCTTATATGAGGTACTTAGAACAGTCAAAATTATTGAGACAGAAAGTAGAATGGTGGTTGCCAGGGACCGGGGGAGGAGGCCATAGGGAGTGATTTTTTAATGGGTGTAGAGTGTCAGCTTTATAAGATGAAAATAGTTATAGAGATGGATGGTGGGAATTATTGTACAACATTATGAATGTGCTTAACACCACTGAACTTAAAAAGGATTAAGACGGTAAATTACATGTTGTTTATTTTACCATAATAAAGCATTTTTTTTAGAAAAAAGAAGCCAAACAGGAATTCTGGAACTGAAACCTATAATACCTGAAATGAAAAACTTATTAGATGGTTTTAATAGCATCTGCTCATGGTCTGAGCAGGCAGAAGAAAGAATCAGTAAACCTGAAGACAGGCCATCTGAAACTATCCACTCTGAGGAGCAGAAAGAAAAAAAGAACAAAGGAAAACAGAGCCCAAGGGATCTGTGGGACATAATCAATCATACTAAACATATACATAATGGGTGTCCCAGAAAGAGAAAGGAGAAAGGAGCAGGAAGAATATCTGAAGAAATATTGGCTGAAAACTCCCCATATTTGATAAAAGATGTGAGTGCACACATCAAAGAAACTCAACAAATTCCAACAAGGATAATCTAAAAAAGATCCACATTGAAACACATTAAAATATGACTATCAAAAGACAAAGACAAAAAGAGAATCTTGAAAGCAGCAAGAGGGAACTGACTTGTCACATAATAAGGGGTCCTCACTAAGATTAGTATCAATTTCTCACCATAAGCCATGGAATTCAGAAGAAAGTGGGATAGTAGTTTTAAATTGCTGAACAAATAAACTGTCAACCAAGATTTCTATATCCAGCAAAATTCTCCTTCAAAAATGAAGGGGATTGGGGCCAGCCCAGTGGCACAGCAGTTAAGTTTGCATATTCTGCTTCAGTGGCCCAGGGTTCACCAGTTCGGATCCTGGGTGCAGACATGGTACCACTTGGCACACCACGCTGTGGGGGGCATCCCCCATATAAAGTAGAGGAAGATGGGCATGGATGTTAGCTCAGGGCCAGTCTTCCTCAGCAAAAAGAGGAAGATTGGCAGCAGTCAGCTCAGGGGTAATCTTCCTCAAAAAAAAAAAAAAATGAAGGGGGTATGTTGCAGGAGACCATAGCAACATTCTTGCAGGGCTTTAAGCTCAGCAAGAACAAGTTACAAAATGGGTGGCTGAGAAATATGCGATCTGCTGATTTTCATAAATTACTATGCTAGATTGTTTGTGCTTTGGAATCAAAGGCCGGAAGGGAGTATCTTATCAGACATGAAGGCAAGGGGCTTAGGAACCCTGGGCCCTTGCAGGAACAGAACACCGTCTGTATAATTTGCTGATTGTTTGTTCCTAGGATACTCCCTAAGAGAATGGCCTTGGGTAGGGCCGGGTACATTAAAGGGAGGAAGACTAGAACTGCTGAGCTTTGACTTGCATATCGCTGCTGGCATGAGTTCCTGCTATACTTGTACTTCTTTGCCTGCAAATAAATACGTGGCGATCAGAGGGACCTCACCTCAGTCCTTGATGCTGATGGTCCCCTGTCCCATTAAATAATATAGAGTGTATTATGTCTATTATAAAGACTACATTCTGTCTATTAATTCCATCTGCCCCTTCAGCTGGTTGCCTAGCTGGTCTTGGCAGCAGGGGTAATAAAACTTTCCAAGATAAAAAGAATAAAATTGGATTACTACCTTAAACCGTATATAAAAAATTCTCTCAAAATGGATAAATACCTGAATATAAGAGCTAAAACTATAAAACTCTTAGAAGAAAACATAAGAGTAAATTGTCGTGTCCTTGGAATTGGCAATGTATTCTTAGATATCACAACAAAAGCATGAGAACAAAAGAAAAAAATAGATAAATTGGACTTCATCAAAATGCAAAACTTTTATGCATCAAAAGGCTTATCAAGAAAGTGAAAAGACAACCTACAGAATGGGAAGAAATATTTGCAAATCACATATCTGATAAGGGTCTAGTATCTGGAGCACGTAAAGAACTCTTATAAATCAACAGCAAAAGAGACAACTCAAGAAATGGCAGAGAACTTAGATAACTCTCCAAGGAAGATATACAAACAGGCAATAGCAATGGGAAAATGTTCAACATTAGTGGTCAATAGGGGAATGCAAATCTAAACCACAATAGGATATCACTTCACACTCACTAGAATGACTATAATTTTTAAAAATTGGAAATAACAAGTGCTGGTGAGGATACAGAGAAATTCAAACCTTTGCACATGTCTGGTGGGTAAGTAAAATAGGGCAGCCACTGACAAAGCAGTTTGGTAGTTCCTCAAACAGTTAAATATAGAAATACTATATGACCTAGCAATTCTCCTAGGTATGTATCCCTAAAAATTTAAAACAAGTACTCAATTACTTGCATATGACTATTCATAGCAGCATTATTCACAACAGCTAAAAGGAAGAAACAACCCAAATATCCATCATCTGTTGAATAGATAAACAAAATGTGATATATACATACAATGCAATATTTTCAGCCATAAAAAAATGAAGCAATGATAAGCGTTAATACATGGTCGTACCTCAAAAACATTATGCTAAGTTAAAGAACTAAAACAACTTCTCACTAAAAAAACATCACATATTGTATAATTCCATGTACATGAAATATTAAGAATATTCAGAAATATTCAGAGACCGAAAACAAATTGGTGTTTTCCAGGGACAAAGGGGTAGGGGAAAAGGAAGTGGCTGCTTGACTGATATGAAATTTTTCTTTTGAAATGATGAAAAAGTTTTGAAACTATATAGAGGTAGTGGTTGCACAACAATGTGAATGTATCAAGTGCCACTGAAATGCACACTTTTAAAATTGTTGACTTTCTTACTTGTATTTCACTTCAGTTTTAAAAACACAATGTTTTAAATATTTTATGACATGAAAAATGCTGACCATGCATGTTGTTAAGAGAATATGTATTAGGATGTCGTATGTCAGTGTGGGTATTTGTGTATCTGTGTCTCATCTATATATATCTAATCAGGGCAGAGTTTTTTAAAAATCTATTTTGTTCCCTACTGTATGGCCAGGAGCTGAACCTAGGATTAGCATGACTCAAAAAACATTTGTTGAATGAATGAATGAATAAATCTATGAATAAATGGAGGATAGAGAGCCGATATAGGTGAACACAAAATTGTTACCTCTTGCTGTCATTCAGAGAATTGTGGATGATTTTTATTTTCCTCCACTTGCTTATTTGCACTTTTCTAAGATTTAGTACTTTTAAATAAATACATGTAATTTTGTAATAAAAACTATTTAAAAACAACAAATGTCTTTTAAAAGGAATGGGATAGTTTTTAAATTAGGGATCCACAGAATTGACCCACTTTCTATTCCAGTTAATAAAAACAGGCAGATTCCAGGTAAGCACTTTATCAGAGCATGGTAAAAGCCAGTCACTAAATCCTTGGGGAAAGACATCGAAAATAATTTTCTTAGGATGCTATTAAAAATGTCTTAGTGCTCCAAATATGAAGCAGGCATTTCTTTTTTAGAAGAATGAAAAAACTCTATTGATGAACAGCAAACATTTCTAGTAAAGAGATCTCTTACATAAAAACAATGGCATAGAATTTGATGACCATGTCATCTTTGTGGGTGCTACTTGCTGAAAATATACAACAGGCAAAGCAAGGTCAATAGAAATTAACATACAATTTTTCAGAGCCCCAAGCAGGCAGATTAATGGGCTACTTAATAAAGTGCAAACCTTTCAGAGGTGGCTGCTTAATGAACAATTATAGCACCCCAGATGTTGGAGAAAGAGTGGAAGCCAGCATAGTATTCTGGAACTCGTAATGAGTCTGGATATAATGAAATCTACTTCAATAATGAGACGACAATAGACCTGAAACACGGATCCCTGAAGCGGTGATGAGTTAACCTTTAAAAATCATTATGAGATTCAGTTAAGGGAAAGAGGTGAAAACTCAGATTCTTTAATCTCATTAATTGGACTAAAAATCAGCTTCATTATAACTGGAGGCTTCAACTAAAAAAGAATAAAAATTGTTTTCACCAAGATATTATTTGAAATTAAACTAGGGAATTTAAATGGAGGGGGAAAGGGCCTGAAACATTTATAGTCACTGGGAAAAAAACAGAATAAAGCAACAGCCTGGACTGGTTTCATTTGATCAGAATTGACTTTTCAACTTTAGCTGGAGGCTGTCATATTTCTCTAGAGAATTCATTAATGATGTATTTGGAGTTCCAATAAAAATTCAAAGTGAGAAAATAACAGGAGCTCCCTGTCCATATTAAAAATCAGAGTCTACAGTATTTAATACAACATCATCTTGCCACATTTGCACTAAAATGACCAAATATAATAGGAAAATCCAAGGTATCATCTAGAGTTTTTAATTGGAAGCAATAGAAGAACCTGAGGTTTATTGAAAGGATATTAATTCACACACAGAATCACCAGGTATCCTCGAGATCATACTTGGGAAACAATTGGAATCAAGGGCAACTTACATTGAGATCTATCCACTGCCACTGTCATTGAATACTGGATGTTCTAGCTTATTCCACTGACGATGATGTACAGGATACAGAAAGCCACTGTGTGCACTGTTGCAACTGGAAAATTGATATGGCTGCCACCACCACCATGACCAAAATTGAGTCTACATTGTTCCCACTTCCATGTATCACTAACTCCCAATTCAAGGTCAGAGAGCATGTCGAAACGTTAAGGCTTAAATCCTTTGCCTGCCCTTTTTCTGCAAGGGAGGCTAGTTTCTCAGTGTCTATAGCAGACAGAGGATTCTGGTTCCTGTTAAGACTTGAACACAAGAAAGTTCTCAACCATACATCGATAGTCCAATGATTGACTTGTAAAAATTAACATTACCTGTATTCTAAAACTTTGATATTCAACATCAATATATGTTTCCCGTGCTTCAAAACAATGGTCTTGCCTACCTTAATGCGACTATCCCATATTGTAAGCAAAATATCTTACCTCTTCACTAAAAAGAGAATCCAAAGTCATGTTATGTACTGTGTCACCATGATCTATGGGTATCAGTGTTCCCTGACTTCTGCCTGAATACATTCTGTATATGCATAAACTACCAACTAAGTCATAATGGTATTTAAACCCATTATAGTCAACAATGGTTAAAATGAGAGAAAATTAAAATTCTTTCTGTCTCCCAACACACACACACACGCATGCATGGGAAGGAAGACAATACTTGTATATTGTGCATTAATTCTGCGACTAGTGGCAAGAGGTAGATTTATGATTTCTCTTCTCCAGTAAAAAGTACAGGTTACTTTTCTGTTCACCCAGCACCACAACTGATCAGCAATCTGTCCACAGTGGGATGGCCCAAGCCTTCAGTCCTGGATCTGAATCCTCAGTGGTTCTGCCTGTGTAGGATTGCAGTGGTTTTATATTATTTGTTACTCTTAAACCTAGTAGTAACAACATGCACCCTAGGAATCCTATGGGTACCACCTAATCTATAATCTTCTTTGACTCCACAGCATAACAGCATAACAACAACCCATTACCCCTTGATATTTAAGATCTGTGACCTGGAAAACATCATAACACTCTTTTTTTTTTTTTTTAGGGGGGTGCTATTTATCAACTGACCTCAGAAGAACAAAATGGCCTGGTAACAGTCTTACTCAACTTCCAATTCAGGGAAAATATTGTTGTGTCCTCATTGGAAATATTTCTCCAGTTAGCATTAAAATTTCTAAACAGAGTTCAGAATGAAAGCAAATATTCTGCCCATAGACCTTGAGGACTAATCACGAAATGCTTCACCCAATAGATATCAGCCTTCCCCAGAAAGTCCCTCCCCAATCCAGTAGATTTCAGGCTGTCAAAAATATTTTGTTTTCCTTTTATCTCAGATGAAAAAGGATATATACATGCATCAAAGGTACCCACATAACTTCTATTACCAGAGAAACACAAAGCCCTATTTGACAGTGCAGGTGTTCAAATTAGACAATCGTAGGTCAATTTTAGCCAAGCCAGCTACTGGCAGTGTGATCTTGGTCAAGTCACTTAATATCTTCTGAGCTTCATTTTTCCAATCTGTAAAATGGAGATAACACCAGCTACACAAGGATGTTGAATTTATTTTCTTGTAATAACATAATATAGTTAAAGTGCTCAGCACGTTGCCTGCTCAGAGTGCTTGATTCGTAGAAGCAGGGGTAATATTTAAAGTATGTTAAAACTAGCACATCACAGCCACCCATCAGTCAGGGCAGATTCAGGCTTTGATGCTAGAACAGGGTCTTGGGGACCTGACATTGGCCCTTATCATGGTGGATATTGAGGAGGTTCCGAGGTGGGGCTGGGGTATCAGCAGTCGTGTGGGAGCTCCAGGGCAGCCGTATTTACCAAACCTTGTAGGATTATTTCAGTGGTATAACAACAGGCACAGCTAGGGTATAGTAAATGATTACCAGCCTATCACAGAAACAAGTAGTAGTAATGGGGATAGTGATGGTTTTGATGATAATTATGATAAAACAGTGCCTTAGTAAGGATAAGCAGAAAGAAAGAAATCATCCAACACATAAAAAGACTCATACTATATGAAGTTAAAAAAACGCCACATCCGTAATGGGAGTAGGGTAAAAAAGAGGAAAGTCATAAATTGAATGCAAATGATGTTCTCGAAATTTCAAAGCACTACAGTTGTTCAATAGCTTTTAACAGCATAAAAATGTGACTCAATATTCTTGGAAATAGGAACACTCTAAAACGTTTGGGTTTCTCTTTATGAAACAATTAATTTTTAAGGGAAATTTAATTTTGTTTGTCAGTGTTTTCTTCCAGGCAAATGGAAAACTCTTATCGAGAGTTAATTATATTTCATTTTCCAGAATTTGTGAGAAAAGAAAGGAGGAAAAAAGTCAGCTCTGAGCCATTTGTTTTGCTACACAGAAGAAAATAATACTCATAATTAACTTTATGTTTTAGTTTTTGTAAGTTTATATTTTAAAACAAGAGCTATAATTAAAGATGTAGTCTTTTGAGAGACTATATTTATTTTGAGTCACATTTATTGAGCATCTACTACCCATTAGGTAGACAACAGAGGACTGTGATGGACAGGGAAAATTTGCGAGGGAAACTAAAAGTTAAGCTCAGCGTTATCCTACATGATTTCTCCGCTCTCCTGTCCATTCCTCCCTGTTCACTATACTCCAGAAAAACAGGTTTTTTTCCCAGTCCCTGGAGGAGGCCCAGCTTAGATCTGCCTTAGGTTCTTTGCATGTACTCTGTCCTCTTTCTGGAATAATCTAGGCATGATTGTCCTCTTCTCAACGTTTATGTTAAAGGTCACCTTCTCGGAGATGCCTCATACGACAATCCTAGCTAAAGCAGCAACAGAATCTCACCTGTCATTCTGTACCTCATTGTGTTGTTTTGTTGTTTTAGAGACACTTATTATCCAAAATATTTATGTGTTCACGTACTTACGATTTACCCTCCAAATATAAACTCCGCTAGGCTAAAATTTTGGTGTGGTCACCACAATATCCTTAGTCATACGAAGAGTTCTTGCCATAGAGAGAGGACTCAAAAATAATTATTTAATAAAAGAAGTGATGCAAAGCAAAACAAAATCACTTGATTTCCAACTATATAGGTTTTGGGATTGCTGGAATTTTACACTACATTTGAAAAAGGCTGACTGCTGTTATATACATCATGTACTTGAAGAAACAAACAAAGATAAAGCTCTCCTTGGGAGTGGTATGTAAGCCCAGTCGGTGTGAGTTCTTTGGCTATACTACTACATCTCAGTATCAGATGCAGGCTTGTATTAAAATAATGAAATTTAAGCCTCAATTACGTTTCTTAAAATTTTGAACATGTTTGAGACCTGTTCCTGAGGCTAAGAACTAATTTACACTCATGTATTAAATATGGTGCCACTCCTTCCAGTCCCACGCTGTGAGGTTGTGCTAATCATGGCTTACCTAATTCTTAAATCCAGTGTTCAAAGGGGAAACAAATGTTTTTTCTCTGGCTGCTTGTGGAGAGATAAAATGGCTTTAGGGATGAAAGAACAATAGATCAAATGTGAAAACACACATCTAAAGCTAGAGGAAAAGAGCAGAAAAGGAGATAGCCAGATGCCAACTTTTAAAGGAAGAGATGTTCATATGGGAGAAAAACAAAAGAAAAAGAGGAGAAAGGATCCTGTCATATAAACTTTTCCAGAGATCAGAAAAATATGAAAAATACACCCATTTCAATTTTTAGCTAGCATATCATTGTCATTTAATTGCCGACAGATAATTTTAAAGCATTGTACATAAAATAGCAACAGATGTTTTCATAATAGATAACTGATAAAAACTGAATATTCCAAGCACAATAACAAGAAATGTCAAATAAGTAGGAATATCATAATAATAACGTGTAGGACATATATAGAAAGAATAGTAATATTTTATTGATTTTAATAAATAAGAAGGGCATGGTTTGATCTTAATATTGAATAGAAGGTTGAATAATACAAATAGGAAAAGGATTCCCAAATTAGCTGAGTGTAATTCAAGTCAAAATCCTAATTATACAGTTTTATAAGATTTTAAAGATTATTCCAAAATTCTTCCAAATTCAATATAAAAATGTACGGTAATTCTGTCTCAAATAATTGTATGCAAATTTATTCCAGGGAAAAAATGTTCATGTTTAAATTTGAAAAAAAATAATTGAAAATTTAAAAATGGAAGAGAAATATAAAGATTACTTGGAGGCTAATATTAAAGAATTTCAAAGTCATCTATACGGTCAAAATGATCTAAATAATATAATATTGGCCACTGATTAGACAAATAGATAAGTCAAACAGAAAGCATAGAAATAAACCAGATTATATAACTATTTAGTATATGAATGAGATGGTGTTTTAAGTTGCATTAAATACTCAAATTACTCCATAAATAATGTCTAAATAATTGGCCAAAAGAAGATGTTTATCTCACTTTATGTATCAAAATAAATTTCAAAATGATCATGGAATTAGTAATAAAACATGAAACCAAAAATATAACTAGAATATAACTGTTAATAAGGTATTTGTTCTGGAGAAAGCCTTTCTATGCATGATACCAAAGGTAGAAACTAAAAGGAAAGCATTGATAACTTAAAATCTTCCATCATCAAAAACACAACCAAATGACAAGCAACAAAAACCTAAGAATAAACTTATTCCATCTAAAATTAACTAACATTTATTCTTTTGTAGAACCTATAAGGCTTACTGTAAAATATTAAAACAATTCAAGAGACAAAGAAAAATAACTACCAAATTCTCCAGCACAGATTATTACATAGCTAGCATGTTGGTGAATTTCCTTCCAAATACTATTTTTTCTGGATTGATACACATAAAATTGAAAGAATATAGCTTTACTTTTTACATATGTTGTCCTGATAACCTGCTTTTCTCCAAACAATATGTTCTGGAAATGTTTTCATTGCAAAAAATATAAGTATATGTCATCATGTTATATAACTATATATTATGCCGTTATATGACTTATACTAAAAACCAATTAGTCTCTTTTCTTCTATTAGCATTTGTATAGTAATGTGTGCAATTATTTAACACTTTTTCTTCCTTGCAACATAGTGACGGCCCTGATAACAGAGATGGTCTCCACATTTTTCCTGCTGTAATCCCAGAGCCAGGCTTAGGATCCAGCTAATTCTGGGTTCTCTAAAAGTAATTATTGGGTAAAGATACAGATGGACTAGATACTTAAGGATACCTAATTTTGAAAACAAAAGGGTGACTGTATATAGTTTGTAGGGGCCAGTAGCAGGATTTGAAACCCAGATTTGTTAAGGAGTCTGAGTGGTAAAGAGAATAGGTGATAACAGAAATTACAGGAATTGATTCTCATTAAACCATGCGGCCATGAACCTGACATCATTATACCCTTGACAAAACTAAGGACCAAAGTACGTTTTGTGAATGAATTTATATCTCCTACTAATAAGAGAAATTACACACTAGTTCTTCAACTAGAGTCAGCCATATAGGCAAGGGAACTCATACACAAGGACTCCACATTTTTGACAAATAATCTTTTTTAAGTTCCCCAGAATGGAACTGGGTAAGAAGGAAAAGGGGCTTCCATTGGAGTCGATGGCTGACCCATCACCATTTCTCTACAAGTTTCAAGGCACCAAACTTAGTGTACAAATATTATAGAACAAAGTTACTAATATTGGAAAAATGATGAACAAAGTCTAAGTGAACAGTGATAAAGGAACAGTTTAATCAAGCCCGTGATTGATTAGCGATGTCCAATCATGAGAAGAACAGAAAATGATGACGAGTTTGCCATATCTAGAGCAGGTGGTGTAGAGATTTTTTTTTTAATTTCCAATATATTTCAGATTTATATTTTACAAAATATAATAAAAATTTTTCAGCAATATCACATTGCTGTAAATTCTCTAAGCACTTCCACTGATTTTCACCACTGCTCTGTATGTGGACCAAAAACAAAGAGTTCAGAAACTGGCATTAGCCAATGGACTGTACTTTGTATAACACAGTTTTACATACACTGGTAAACAGACCCATTCATTTAAAATTGAAATGTCTTTAAAAATTCAAATCCCAAATATGCCAAATATATACATGGACTTACTTTGAGTGTTTTTCACTGCAGTATATTCTTATATTCTTCTCAAAGTGAAATGTCTATGTGTAGTACTGACTACACTGCAGATCACAGAGTTATTTGTCATGAGCTGGTTTTGCCACAAATATCAAAACAGGGAACTTTGTTGTTACTTTGGGTTTTGTACAGCAAACGCTAAGTTTATATTTAGTGCACTTTATAATATACTAACAACTCTTCTGTAAACAAAATATCTTGACTTTTCCTTTTGTTCATCCACTTCTCCTTATAAATAAAACCGTCATTTAAGTCCATTCTTGGGGAAATATTAGCTAGAATTCTTGTGCATCAGGAAACAAATAACTAATATAATCCTAGCCAGGAATCCTTTCCAAAAAGCTAATTAACTCCAAGTATTTCAAGCCAACAGGATTGCCCACCCTCACCCTAGAGAGGGCAAATAAGCCTTATTTCCCTGTTATACACTCACAATCTCTGTTAATAGTTAAAGTCTGGCAGTAGAAACCCAGAGGTTGAGTTTTTAGTGCTGTTAGATTATCCCAGGGCAGAATCAATTTCTGGCAGAGATAACGCATGCAATGGCTTTCCGGCAGGACACGGCCACAGGGTTCCTGGCAAAGCCACTGAGCAAGGTTTTTGTAAGCAGATCCATATCATTTTTGACAGGACTAACATATGGCTTTGAATTTCTGGCCAAAGCTTCCTTCATGGCTCCTATCAGAAGAGACCCTCCATGCTCTCTGGCAACACTGCCATGCGATGTAAAGGATTTAATTCCTGGAAGTATATAGCCACAATGATTTGCTACAGAGCAAATTTCAAAGTTGGTTTCCTGCCAACATAAAATTCTATAGGTCATGTCAAGGCCAACACAGCAGTGAGTTTTCAGCAAGAAGATATTGAGCTGATCTTTTAACAGCCTTCATATTCATACTTTGCCATATTCTTAATTGTTTCCGCGTACATTGAGTGTAAATGAGATATTTTATATATGAAAGAATATTGCAGTCGTGTAATGTGTTTTGTGCATGTGCGTATATGAATATTTTCCAGCATCTCTGACCTGTCCATCTAATACAATGAATTCAATTATTTCAAAATTTCACTTTAATTTGTAAAAGAGACAATAGCTGCTCCCGTTAACAGCGAGGGTGGAAAGAACAATAACATTCCACAGTTCAAAATGCAATTTAACTCTTTCATCTTTTTATTCTGACTGCAGACTAACTCAGCAGCTTAACTGACTGCAATGTCTGAAGGGAAGAAGCCCTGGCCCTTGAAAGGTGCTTAAAGTTCAAGATACAGGACAAGAAGTAGCAATATATCCTTCAGTGGGGGTGATGCATCATTGTATATTCCTAAAACAGCACTAGGCACAGTGCATATATTTACAACACTGGCCTAATACTGCTCTCATGACACTGAAATCGACAATATCGCCTCACAGTTTCCTAATACTTCCATCACAACCAGGGTCATCCCGCCCAAGGTTAACTCACTAAGTACCGATTCACATAAGAGATTTCTCAAAGATCACAGAATCATTATATTTTATTTGATTTATATAAAATACGAAACATATCAGCAAGAGGAAACCAAGCATTCTTCAGCTCAAAATAAAACAAAATGATTTTAAAAAATGGTTATTATTCAAAAAAGTAAATAAAAATTATTCTAAGTCACTTCTCATCTGTTTTATGGTGCCTCTGGGGTCTTATTTAACAATTTAGCATAACTTTTTAAATTTGTTTATTATCATCCTTCTAAAAACACTGTTCCCAAACCAAAGGCTATTCACATTGGAGTAACCCTTGAGATATATGTAGATTTACTCTAATGTGTAAAATGATTTGGGGAAAAAATGTCTAGGTGAAATGCAAAGCTACAAAACTTACTGGCAAATGATGATTATACATGTGAGCCTTGTTTCTGTGTGGTTCATTTTGGTAAGCCTAAGAGAAAGAAAATAAAGCAAAGGTTAGAAACCATCGGGGAGCACACTTTCTGAGTGCCCTTTGAGACTAGAGCACTGTACTGATGAGTGTACTACAGGTGTAATTGCAAATCCGCTCTTACTCACTAGACTCCCTTCTCCAGCGCCTGGAAAAGAGCTCTGAAGCTGAATTCTGTACTTCTTTTTCCTTAACAGCTGCAAAGGCATCCTGAACTAGCGAAACTCTGTTCTTCCATTATCATTCTAATAATTTTGGAATTGTCTTAGTATATCAGATGCAAAGTTGAAGACATGATTATCACAGACTCTCAATATATCATTCATGTATTTATTTGTTCAATCAATAAATAGTAATTGAGTGGCAAATATGTACCAGGGTCTTAGATGTAGTGTTTGCATGTGGAGGGTCATTGTTACATGCCATGCTGCCAAGTCAGCTCCAACTCCTGGCAGCCTCATGAATAAGTGATGTCCACAATGTTCTTTCCTCAACAGCCCTACTCAGCTTCTATCGACTCATGCCTACACCTTCCTTTCTGTAGTCAATTCATCTCATATTTGGTCTTTCTCTTTTTCTGCTTCCTTTTACTTTTCCCAGGTTTATTGTCTTTTCCAAAGATTCCTGCCTTCTCATGAGGTGCCCAAAGTAGGACAGCCTCAGTTTTATCATTTTTGCCTCCAGTGATATTTCAGGCTTAATTTGCTCTAGGACCCACTCGTTCATCCTTCTGGTAGTCCATGGTGTCTACAGAGCTCTCCTCCAACACCTTATTTCAAATGAATCATTATTTTTCCTGTCTAGATTTCACACCCATACATGACAATTGGCAATATGAGGGTGTGGATAATCTTGGTTGTAGTCTCTAGTGACACTTCCTTATACTTGATGATCTTTCAAAACCTCTGAACTTTATCCTTGAACCAAATGAGGGAAGCCTTGTTAGTTATAGTTAATCTTGGCCCTGCCAAAAGAAACAGATCAAAGAAGAGAGATGGAAAGATAAGACTTACAGTCCAAAGAAGTTGAAAGATCTCAAAATTTTACAGGGGATCATGGTTTAAGTTGAAAAACAACATGTCATACTACTACTCTACTAAATACACATATAATGTACTTTAGTGCAAACAAGATATTGGAATATGGCACCAGGAAGAAACAGTAACTTATACTTTTAATTAACCAACACTTTGTTTTGCAATTTTGTACTAATGCAAGACCATCTCACACTAACTCACTGAGTGCCAATACTTTAAGCCAAAGAGTTTGAGAATCATTGATCTGGTTCATCCAGATAATCAATGACTCAAACCCAGGAGACAGCTAAAACACAGAGGAGAAATAATTCTGGTTTGGTAGAATCACTAAAAATGACACCAGCTCTCAGATGATAGGAAAAGACTCTTGGTCTTTGGCCTTTCTTTGACTTTGTAAGTTGTAACTTGGGATGCCTGGGTTTCTTGGTAATGATAGCAGAAGTAGGTCAACAAGTTTCAGATTCATCCTCCTAAAGACTGAAATATCAACAGAGAAGTCAGGCTCTCTCTTAACTTTGACAGGGGAACGGGAAGAGACTACGGGTAAATTAACTATCAGAGTTAAATAAACCACTCCAAGAGTGATGGGTATGTTTCTAAACAAGAACAATGAAAGAGCTTTTGGGGTATTAGGTGGAAATATGCTGCCTTTTCCCCTGAGAAAAGGCAATCACTACAATTTTCAAAGCACTAATTAGGTACTAAAGAAAGTCTTCAGATATTATTACGCTATTTTAAGAACGAGGAAAAGGTCCTTAGCACTTAAATAAATAACCCGAGAGTGCAGAGCCAGTGCCTGGCAGAGGCAGGGTTGGCATACAGTACCAGCAGACTGGTCTCCCCTACAGGCAGCTGCACTTCACCCCACCCAACCAGACTCTCCCTGAGCCTGTGGTTCTTTTTTACCACTGGGGGTGAGTGACAAAGGCATCATTTTCCCAGTGATTTTAGAGCACAGATTTTACTAACTATATTTCTCATTTCCATCCTCACAAAGCAACCATGGTGCCTTTATATGGGGTCAGGAATATCTGATTTTAACATGAAATCCTAAGTTCTTAAAATCATGACTTTTGCTCTTTTTTTCCATAATTGGAAAAAGAATAATGGTCATAGGAGAAAAAATATTAACAAATTCATTAATTAGGGCATTTTTCCTTCCTAGGAAAATAATTTTAGATCAACTATTCAGCTTTCATTAAAGTCATTACTATTCTATAGAATGGAAACCATGTGTGAGCCTCCCATTGTGTGTGTACAGCTGGATTGTCTTTACTTCATATTTTATCAAAGTATGGTATAATCAAGGTACAGGTTAAAGTAACACATTATTAGGCTTCCCAAGAGAAGTGTAAATGAACTCTGACTTGTAAATTGGCTAATTGTTTTTTGTGTTAGAATCATTAGCTATAGAAAATGTCTAGACTTAAAAGTATTATTGACAGAAAAATTCAAGCCTATCCCTTATAACAGGCACAATAGCATTATTGAAGGACATGTTATAGCTGGCTCATGAAAGAAGGATTTGTTCAATTCTTCTCATTTTATAATTGTTTTCTGATTATAAAAGTAGTAATTATTTATTGTAGAAAATGTAGGAAGATATAAAAAATTACACAAAAAATTTCTTGAACCCCACAAACTAGAAATAACTACTACTAACAGATCTAGCCTTTAAACATATATAGATAGATAAATATATGCAAATATATTTATATGTTTACAAAATTGAGACAATAGCACACTACCTGTTTATAGCCTAATATTTTTTCACTTAACAATAAACCAGGAGCAGGTCTCTATGCTATTAAAATATTTTATATTAAGTTATATTTATAAATATAGAATTCTTAAGGTACCAACATTTATTTAGTCAACTCTATTATCATTTATTTTTCAAGTTTCAGTTTCAAGTTTTTAAACTATTACAAACAAACCCAGTAGGAATGTACTTATAGAGAAAAAGCAACTTCTATGATGGTTTCCTAGAATAAATTAATGGAAAGAGTCAAAGAATATGTATTATTAAATTCTTTTTCCTAAAAGGTTATACAAATTTAATACCTACCAGTAGTGAGAAAAAATATGTCTCTATTATTGCTGAGAATGGTTATTATGAAGATTTTTAAATACCAATTTAATAGATTAAAAATTTTATCTCATTTTCATTTTATGGAAGTTCTTCGATTATTACTTAAGTGGAAAATTTTTCAATATAGTCATTGGTCATTTGTAATAAATTATATTTTACTTATTTATTATGTTCATTTCATTCATTCATCCATTTATTCATTTAATAAATACTTCCAGTGCTGCAGGCAGCATCATTTCAGTCACTGGAAATACTCTGGTGAAGATGACAAACTTCTGCTCTCAATGGTACACGTGCTCCTGAAGAGAGACGGATAATAAGCAGAACATCAAAAATAAACGTTAATTTCAAACCATATATATTGGTTTCCTGGGGTTGCTGTAACAAATTACCACAAATTGGGCTACTCAAAACACAGAAATTTATTCTGTCACAGGTCTGAAGGCTAGAAGTTTGAAATCAACGCGTTAGCAGGGCCATTCTCTCTCTAAGGCTCTAGGGGAGAAAACGTTCTCAATGTTTTCTCTTTTCTCTTCCAGCTTCTAGTGGTTCCTTGACTTGTCCAATCTCTGCCTCTGTCTTCTT
This sequence comes from Equus caballus, assembly GCF_041296265.1. NCBI lineage: Eukaryota > Metazoa > Chordata > Mammalia > Perissodactyla > Equidae > Equus > Equus caballus. Next base: position 42,254,106 of record NC_091698.1, on the reverse strand, counting down.
CTCTCCGTGTGTATCTTCTATGTCTCTGTGCCCAAATATTTCTCTCCTTTTTTTATAAAGATATCAGTCATTGGATTTAGAGCCCACCCAAATCCAATATGACCTCATCTTAACTTGATTACATCCACAAAGACCCTATTTCCAAAAAAGGTTACATTTACAGGTCCTGAGACTTAGGACTTGAACATATCTTTTTGGGGGGTACAAGTCAACCTACCATTCTGTGATAAACACTAGGAGGAAAAGAAAGAAGGTTTGAATTTCAACTTCCATGATAAAGAGTGATTAGGGATGGTTTGGAAGACCTGCTTTAGATGCAGTGGCCAAGGAAGACCTCGCTGGGAAGGCTACCACTGAACTAAAACCTGAATGATGAGCAGGAGCCAGCCATACAGAGGTCTCCAAGCAGCAAAAACAGCTTGTGCAGCATTCTCAAGGGGTGCAGTGTTGTGAGACAGGAGGGCTGGACCATACAGGACGTTATAGACCATGGTAAAGAGATTATAATTAATGAGGGTTTAAAATAAACACTTAAAATCATTATTATTGGATGGTTACCCTATGCTAGGCAATATTGAAACAAGTTTTATATACCTCAACTTTCCTCATACATACGGAAAAAATACTTTTATCATCTTCTCCTAAAAATAAGAAAATAAAGGTCAGAAATTCTAACTTTCTTTAAGGTTATAAAGATAATTAGGACCATTTCTAATTGTTTTGTGTTTTCTTTATATTAAGTATGTAAATCTATAATTGTTCTGATGTGTACTTTCTTTTTAAACTAGTCTTTGGGCTTTTTAACCAACAGCTACTAATATGGTACTATTTATCAATGTACATAGTGAGCTATCTACATCCCTATGTATATATTAATTCATTTTATGAACTCTGTCTTACCTTGTGTGATTAGGAAAAAAAACAAAAAAACTTCACCATCAAGTATTATAACAAATGATGGCCTATATTTTATTCTAATAGTCTTATGCTTTCTTTACTTTCCTGGATTTTGGGGGTTTTTTTCTTTCATTCATTTGAAAAATATTTTTGAACTAGAACTCATTTTGGTTCTTCTGATCATTATATCAGAAAAAAGTAACGTCATGGTGAAGGCATTCTCTCCGGTACAACATGTGCCCTGGGCACCACTGCAACCCCAAACCTAAATCCATGGTGGCAAAATCATTTTCTGTACCAGGGTATGGCATGATGTTGTCTTAGTCAGTTCAGCTGTTATAACAAAAATACAGGGACTGGGTGGCTTAAACAACAAACACTTATTTCTCACAGTACTGGAGGCTGGGAAGTCCAAGATCAAGGTGCTGACAAAGCAGGTGTCAGGTGACCATCGTCTTCCTGGTTTGAAGTTGGCTATCTTCTCTTTGTATCCTCATATGGTCCAAAGTAGAGAGAAGCAGCTCTGGTGCCTCTTTCTTTTTTCTAAGAGTACTAATCCCATCATGAATGTTCTACCCTTATGACCTCATCTAAAACTAATTACTTCCCAAAGGCCCCACCTCTAAATGCCATCTTATTGGGGATTAGGGTTTTAACACAGGAATTCCAGGGGACACAAACATTCATCTCATAGCAAATCTCTTGGCTTTTCAAATTACAGAGCATTAATGTGGCTTTGTAATAATCTTCCCTACTAGCTTCTTGCAATGCCACATTTCTTTCACAGAGGGAAAATTGTAAGTCACCTTTTGGTATTCCCTTTTGTTTGTTTTTATTTTGTCCAAAGGCTGTCATACATATCAGATTCACTCTAAATCTAATTACTTTTTACCTGGATTCCAAGAATTATTCAGGTTCTTTCCCCCTATTCATTTGGTTGTTTCAATAAGGTTCAAGGAAAGGATGGGGGAAGTTGTGTTCTTGTGCTGATTCTATTAGGTGTTTAAAATTAAAAATATTTAAATAATTGGGGCCAGCCTGGTGGTGCAGTGGTTAAGTTCAGGTGCTCCACTTCAGCAGCCCTGGGTTCACCAGTTTGAATCCTGAGTGCAGACCTATGCACTGCTTATCAAGCCATGCTGGGGCAGGTGTCCCACATATAAAAAAAAAAGTAGAGGAAGGTGGGCACAGATGTTAGCTCAGGGCCCATCTTCCTCAGCAAAAAGAGGAGGATTGGCAGCAGATGTTAGGTCAGGGCTAATCTTCCTCAAAAAACAAAAATTTAAGTATTTGGACATACATAAAAACACAATTTTACTGTACTTCTGATTTTGTACCAAAATGATAATTTCACAGTTAAATTTTTTACCATAGATGCCGCTGCTTTCAATAAGGTGTCTTGTTTGCTTACCCAGATCAATCACTCACTACATTTCCAAGAATGTCATACCTCCTGGTTGTTAGTTCTTGGTCAGATTGCCAGGTTTTCTAACAGAATCAAATATCAGACAATATCAGAAAGAAGGACTAATGCCGTTGAAGGAGCTTAATTGGTTTGGTGACTGATTTGGCAGAAAAGCATTGTTAAAAATCTAGATGCTATAAGTTATTTGAAAATATCTGGCAATATGTAAACTGTTCACACAAAAGAGTGAAACCCATGATACTGGGTCAATAAGAGCATCAAGAAGCATGGACCTTTAAAAACAGAAAATAGTACGTTCTCTTCGGTAACTGATTCTTAGTCAATTATAGGTGACAAAGTAGCTATATCTCAGTTTGGTAGATTTCAAGCACTATATCAACTCCAGCCCCAAAAGAAAAAAAGATGTGATTATTGGTATAAAACTCAGTACAGAAATCATACAGAGAAACAAGAAAATCCTATCAATGTTCTCACGTAGAAGTGACTGTTTAAGGAGCTACATTGGATCCATTTATATAATTGTAAAATTTGGATGGTTCACTTTAAGTCATAGATTCTGAAAACTGTGCTCAGAATCTCATAGGAACTCAATTATTTTATGCTGTTGCAATTCTATTTTATCCTAAATAGTAACTGTATACATTGATTCCCCCAACACAATAAACAAAATAAAATCATTGTATCCAACCATGTAAACAAGGAGGCTAAATGATTTGGTTTTGTACGGGTCATCCCTATTCTTTTTCTTGATTAAACAGTTTAGAAGAAGCTGGAACCTTTTTTTTTTCTTTTCTTTTTTTTTTCTTTCTCCTTTTATGCCATCTGGGTAGGCAAACCCAATTAGCACATGTTGAAAGCTAGCAACACCTTTTCCAACATTTCAAAGTTTTGGCAAGCTTTAAAAGTTACTGTGTCACATAAAAGCTCATTTGGCACATTACAAGGGTTTGCAGTATGAATTTATCATATGGAATGATCATTTTCCAAGTGCATCGAGAACATACAGCTCTATTGGATTTGGAGAGATCGGTTGAAATAAACTTCATCATTATGGTTCTAGGATCAATCCACTCAATCTCTTTCTTTAATGGAGTTCTTCACCTTCTTTACTTATACAAAAGAGAGAAGAGCATGGTCCAGAAAAGCCCTGGCCTGGGTCTGAAACAATCTTATTGTTGGCGCTAAACCAACTCACTAAGGGAATCTTGGAAAGGATGGAGATGAAGGCTCCAAGTTTACACCACAGGCTTTATAAAATTCCCCAATTCCTATGTCTTTCTCATTATGCCAATGGTTTCTAAGGCTGCTCAGAGCTGAGCAATCATTGCTTTCTTCAATGATTATATACCTGAATCTGGCTGCCAATTGCCCACCAGTTTTTCCTTTCGCCTTGAGTAACATGCCTTAGAGAAATTCTCTGGTGTATTATGCTTTTCTGTTGTGGTGTACATGCTATATTGCCTTGTTGGTCATCTGTTCCAAACGGCTTTAAGGGTGCCTTCCTTCACTGAAGAGGTTGGACAGCGAAATATTACATTTCCCAGACTCCCTTGCATCTGGAGTTCCAGATGTAATTTAGGACCCACCATTTAGATACACTTGCCTGAGCATTGAATCTGCAATTAAGTTAAGTAGAGAGACAGGCAATAGCCCTTGAAACATCCATTATACTCTTGCATATCAAGCAGCCATAACAGGGCTCTGGGGCCAACAGTTCTGACAGCAGCTCCCTATCCCCAGATCAGAACTCAAGCATCTGAGTCAGCAGCTCCACCATTTTAAAGATTCTGGATTGTGGCAGAATTGGCCCTTTCTTGGCAGGCTGGTTCTCTGGAGTTTCTAGGTGGGGGTCGCTCTATGCATCTCAGCCCAGACCCTCTCTGCCAGCTCTTCCAGTGATTTGTGGGAGCCTCTACTTCCCAGGATTAAAGACCTTCATGTTTAAAAGGACTAGTTTTCATCTGTACTCAATTCTGATTCATACAGACATATTGACCTGCAATGACATTACTATGTCTTTGATATTAAACTACATGCATGAAAAGATTTAAGTTACAGCATATATTCTCTCTTGTCATCTTCTTGCTCATACAGAAATGAGAACATGAGGAATTATTTTGGAATTAAGAATACCATAGTAGTTCAAGAAGGTGGTTTATTCTAAAGCTCTTGGCATCAGAGTAGACCAATATAAAGTATTTTTTAAGTTCCTATCGGTATAAAGGACTGTATTAAGAGCATGTAACACATACCTCTGTCCACGTATACATCTTAGCTGCCCAATGCATACGTCTGTTTGGATGCTCCATTGTAAACCAGGCTCCTGCCCCAATCTAAAGCCAAAAGCTTGTTAAAAACAAAAACAAAATTGACACTGAAACTAATATTGTCACTTTATTTACGGCCATATGTTATTATTACTTTTAAATCATCTCTAATATCTATGTCTTATTCGTTCTTCTCTCACAACTACACAACTATACTTCATCAAGGGAAGCATGACACAGTGGGGTCAAACAGGTCCTACTCTACCTCATTCTAGCTCTCTGTGAGTGACATTCTCTCATTGTCCTTAGATTCTTCATCAGAATAATGGGCACAGTAATGTCTACTCTATAATGAGGGGAAGCAGTTAAATGAGAACATTTACACATTGGTGGTGACTGGCACAGTAGGTACTCAATAAATTGTTGCTTCTTGTCATTCCCACTTCTGCTATTGTCATTTCATACCTGTGCATTGTAATGGCTCCAAATGGTTCTGGCTGGAGCAGAAGATATTTAGACAGAAAAATCATCATATAAGAGGCCTTTAGGTGGGAAGAGTAAGGTGCCTTACAGGAACACGTGTAATCTTAGATTTTCTCCGTTAACTCCTCTTATGATATTATCAAAGCAGTTTTAAGCCTTTACTGATAAAACAAACCATTGGCAACCTCTTCCTCTTTCAAAAGTTAATTATCTTTAACTCCGATGTAATTTCTACAGTTTTCACAGATGTATGTTTCCTAATTACATTATAAGCTGGGCCCAGGGTTTCCGCTCCATTCCTTGCTGCAAATCACATTATAATACCTAAAAAAGGTTTGGATTGATCTAAGCTGACATCTTGAGTTTTAGAATAAGCCACACATTCTTGAACCATTCTAATATCTTTAAGTTCCAGAGTAATTCCTTGTGCCTATATCTCTGTCTCTCTGTTTATTTTTTGATGCACTCTTAAAAAATGACTTTTCTTTTTCTGCAAATAGATAACTTGTTACTCAGACCTTTTCCTACCAGAATTGAAATCTTCCCAGTCTTACAAAAATAGCTATTTCTGAAATTACGCTCAGTCTCAAAATTTCTGCTTTACAGGTGCTAAAAAGCCACTCAGAATTATCACCTTGTCAGAGGTCATCAAAGACCACACTGAATGGAATCAGCTTATCATGAGCATATATCAGTCAGTCCCAAAGTGATCTTTTAAGTGGGTGACTCATCTCAAGTTTCTTAATAGTATTAAAAAAATAATAAATTCCATGAAGACCGTTCAAAGAAACTATGCTTGCAATAGAGAAATTTTTGTATTATTCTTTAAAAATGGACTAGAACTAATGATAGTTCGATATTTTTTAAGCAAATATCATCTCATAATGTTTAATGTGTTGTTTATAAGGTTATTAACAAATATTATTATTTACTGTTAGAGCTTAATATTACAGTGTCCTGTATTGTCTACACTGCTCTGAAGAGGCACATATGCAGGCAACTCTGGTGTGTAAACATTATCTAAGTGTTTGGCTGGAATTAGATAATCATTGGTGGAAATGACAACTAACCAATGCCATTCGTGGCTTAAGTGGTTGAGCATGTCAGCCGGGCTCTTGTCTTACAAAGTGTCCGTGTTTTCTTACACATCTTGCAAACACTTATGTAATGTGAACCCTGTTCAAAAGGCTCATTCCTACAGGGAAAAGAAGAAAGCCAAGAATTTGAGTTCCCAAACTGAATGAAAATGTGTTCATTCCTCCCACTTCAGGGAGGTGTCAAAAAAGACTGTCAGTTTCATAATTATACCTCTCGAGCAGATGGGCGGTAAGACATTCTGTGACATTTGAGAAGAAAATAATTTTAAATCCCTAAAAATAATAATAAAGGAACTTCTAAATAAAGTGCATGCTCCAACACACAAGTAAAATATCTTAAAGTAGGAATGGGTTTTTTAAAATGACTAGAGACCCATTTGTTAGCTAGACCTTTCTATGTTTACAGTATACACACCATCAGGTTTTACAGCAGGTCATAACAAAAGACAACCCTGCAGAATGTTCCAGAATAGCTACATAAGTTTGGAGCTGATGAATATATGTAGTATGAATCCACAGTTTGCTCCTGCTTTGAATCAGCCACAGGAAAGAGCTGATGCGGTGAACAAGGTTAAAATTACAATATGAAGCGGGGGTTGGGAGAGGGCTGGTTAATTTCAGCTCTTGTTCTGTTCATTCAAAAAGAGCAAGTAAAACATGACACAGAAACAAACTCACAGCTCAAATTCCTATCACAACCTGAAGACTACCTGGCCCTCTGAACTCTCAGTCTATTGACAGATAAAAATTTCCATTCCCCGAATCATGGCACCCTCTCAGAAAGCGGTATTTTCCTGACAGTGTTTCTTTGGGTCCACTGGGTAGATAAATACTGCAGCTTTAGGTGTGAACAGACTATCTGGAGAAGCATGAAAGAGAATATTGACAAGTCATTTGTTCCTCTGTCTTTGTGTCAGATTCAGAAAACCAAGGAAGAGCAAAAAAAAAAAAAAAAAAAAAAAAAATCCAAAAAGATTTCAAAGCCCACATCAAATTTTGGTTGATTTAGTAACACAGACACCTGAGTCCTGCAACTACCAGGACTGAATTCTGATAAGTAAATGGCCCTCAACTTTTAAATACAATACATTTTTAAATTACACAAATAATACAGGCTTATTGTAGGACAAATAGAAAATAAAGATAAGCAAAAAAGAATAAAATAAAAATTTTCCATTATTCCACTACATTGAGATCGGGACTGTAAACTTTTGGTGCTAGTTCTTCCTAGCGTTTTTCTATACACACATAACTATATTTGCAAAAATCAGGTCATTTGTTTACTTACTCTTCTGTAGGCTGCTTTTCCGTGTACGTCTCCTGACAATTTTCAGTGTCATTAGACTTCTGTAATTTTGACGGCTGTGTACTGCTGATATGCATATACAATGAGGAAATGTTATATAATCTTTGTATATATAGATATATAATTTTTGTATCTTTGTATATATAGATATATAATTCCTACCACATTATATATGCATATAATGTATATTTCTACTACATTCTGGATATCAGTTATTTCACTTGGGTTATTTCTAATGTTTTGATATAAATACTGCTGTGATGAATTTTATGGTATATACAACTTTTTAAATGAATTTTCCAAATAGTAGAAATTGTTTCCTTGGAATTCTTAGAAGCAGATTTGCGTGGTCAAAGAGGATGTAAATGCACATTTTTCAAGATTTTGATATGTATTAGCAAGTTTTCTCCCAGAAAAGCTGCACCAATTTAAGCTTAACTACTAGCACTTATTAGAATGCTCAATTCTCTATACCACAGGAAACCTGAAATTTATCTTTTCTAATCTTTCCTAATGACATAGGGAAAATGTCATTTTTCCTCTAATTTATAATATTTGGTTACCAGTAAAGCCAAACACCTATCAATAATTTTGTTGGCGATTTCTATTTCTTATTTCATAAATCCTTTTCATGATTTTCTTTGTCGGAATTTAGTTGCAAGCAATGGAAACCACTAAAGCTCTTTCAAGCAATCAGAGTATGTACAGGGCATTATATGCTTATAAAATCATTGGAAGACCTGGAAACACAGATTGGAGGCTGAACATGTATAATAGAGTGGATGCTGTTGGTGGCCCACCAGGGTCCCCTCACCCGCCAGGGCACCATGCTGTAGATGCTGTGAGTTGGCTCACAGCTGCCCACTTCTCCCTAAAATTTTCTTTGGTTGAATGAGAACAGCCTTACCCTGGAGGTTAGGCCACCCTCCTCCCCAGAAGAAGCTAGCAGCCAATAACTGACTGATATGAGGTACAAAAGTCCTGATGTTTCAAGGTGGTGCAATTGATGCCCAAGAGTTCCTTTCAAATTTTCAGCTCCCCTCAGGCACAGGCTACATCCTTGCTTAGACCCTGCCCACTTTATCAGGCTTCCCTAACTCCCCTTTTCCTAAGAGCATTAGGTCAAGAAATCACTCATACAAAAATCCCCATCTCAGCTCTGCTTCTAGGGATCCTGACTGAACACAATGACCTTGAGTACAATACCTCAGAACTGGTCCACCATGGAGGCTGGTGACCAATTCAAAAGCTTGGGAGTCAGGAAGGGGCTGCTCTTCCAGTGATGCTCAAGTTCCAGTCCATATGAGCCTAACAGATGCTGCATATTAATGTCTGCAAAGCTATGGAATATCCACTGGGGCCATCACTACAGTTGCAGCCACAAAACCAATCTCCTCCACAACTGAACTTTCCTACAGAAGCAGCAAGAAGAGCAAAAGCATGGCCTCACTGGTCTCTTACATTTTTGTACTATTCCAACTTCTTCACATGAGCTTGCAGCCCAAGCACTAAGGGAGTCTCATGAAAGAGGTCTCTGGCTACCCAGCCTCCATCAAGCTATAAGGCTGGCCACAAGGTTGGGGAAGAAATTGAATGGCCAGTGTGCCATATTCACCACAAGGACCTTTGCTCATTTTCTAAGATAAATTCCTTCCCCCTACTACCTCCCCATGATTCTCAGCTTGCAATTTTTGTCTTTATGTTGCTTATGATGATGTTCGGCATTCAGAATACATTTTTTATTGCCTTTTCCTTCCAGTTTCTCTTTGATATTACCCTTAGAATGAATGCCTTTCCCTATGATGGTTATAAACAAAAATACTTGCTAAGTTCTATTCTAGCCTTTTCATGATTTTATTCTGTACAATTTAACTATTTGACATTAGATTGGCATATACAGTGAGGTAAAAATTTTATTTAATATTTTTTTCCAATGCAGGCAGCTAAATATACAAGCACAGATTATTGAATAATTAATTCTTTAAAGCCTAGCTTGAACGTAATTCTTTTTGATATTATCAGATTTGCACTCAGCTTCAGTGCTTGCCCCTCTGTCTGGAAACAGAGCTGCTTGTTTCAAATTGCTGTTGCTGTAGGATGCACTGGAATAGCTGGCAGGACAAAGCAACCTCAGTCACTTTTCAAAGTTTAATGCAGTGGTCCTCAAGATGAACTCAACAATAACGTTTCAAGTCCTAGAACAAATCATTTGGGCATTTCAAGTGAAATTGCATTACATTTATAAATTAAATAGAAGTAATTCACTATGACATTGGATTTTATTAAAGACGATGGGGTCTTTTTAGTCATTTTTTCTTGTGTTTTTTTTTTTGTATAGAGGTTAACTTTTAAGGTTTTATTCACATGGGTGCCAAAACTTCTGTTGTTGTAAATTTTATCTGAATAAATTACTTTCTTGTTGGTGTTTAGGATGGAAAATTTATTTCCCTACTTAGTTTAGCAAGTGAACATTCTAGGAATAGGGAAAAGCTCTCAGTTTTTATGTATCTATGTCTTTATCACGTTTTGTGTTCTATCAAAGATCTAGAGAGCTGGATTTGGGTCTTCTACTTTCTGTCCATCTTTTCTGTGTAATTCTTGAAAGCTTTCTTTTTATCTTTCAAGCTTTTTAAAAAATAAACTTAATAACTCTTTTAGCTGTCACATGAAGATTGTAAATCTCACAAAAGAATTTGGGTCTTTTTTTCTTTCAAATATTGATTCTAAACTTCAATTCAGTTTGTATTTTAATATTATGCCTACTACTTTGATTTTGCTTGCATATGCCTTTTGCATTTTTTAAACATTTTTGTTTATAGCATTTTATTTTATTTTTTTTTTTATTTTTTTATTTTTTAAAGATTTTATTTTTTTCCCCCAAAGCCCCCCAGTACATAGTTGTATATTCTTCGTTGTGGATCCTTCTAGTTGTGGCATGTGGGACGCTGCCTCAGCGTGGCCTGATGAGCAGTGCCATGTCCGCACCCAGGATTCGAACCAACGAAACACTGGGCTGCCTGCAGCGGAGCTGGCAAACTTAACCACTCGGCCACGGGGCCAGCCCCTATTTATAGCATTTTATTAAGGTACAATTAACATACAAAAAGCTGTATATATTCACTCTATACAACTTGATGAGTTTACAGGTAAGTATACATCCATGAAACCATCACCACGACCTATACTATGAACGTATCCATCACCTCCAGAAGTTTTGTGTTTTTGTACAGGCTTTCATTCTTTGATTTTTAACCTTTCTTAGTTATTCCATTTAAAATGATGACATATAGAGGAGTCTTTTTTTAAACATAATCTGAGATGCATAGAAAAAAGCAACCATGCTCACATAATATGAACAAACCAAAAAGGAGGAAAGGAAAAGGAGGAAGCAGTTTGACAGCTGTGGGGGAAAAAAATCCTCATTTTACACAAAAGGAAGTCCATAAATTGTGAATGAAGTTAGAATGTCAAGAAATAACAGTGTAGACTCACATTATTTAGAAATTCAGAAACGGATTTCCAGAAAAATCAGGTAAAATATTTTAAAATTTTTAAAGTGAGTACCTCTGGGGATGAAAAGGACAGCATACTCCTAATTTTTATTATAAATCTTGTAAATAATTTGACTTAAGTATGTAAATGCATTACTTTAATAAAAATAAATTTAAAACAAACAAAAGAAAAATAACTTGATTAATACATTGATGATAAAAATATCACATCATTTAAGATCTTATCAGTAACCTCTTGAAGACGGAGAGATGCAAACTGCTAAGTGTTTGCCTCTGAGGAAAGGCCCTGGGAGAGGGGTTAGGAAAATTTTTATTTTACAACTTCCTGTACTATTTGATTTTTTTACACCAAGCACATACATTTCTTCCATAAGATGCTAGACATTTGTTTCATTAAAAGTTTTTTTCAAAAAGAAAATATAAAAAATTTTTTCACACAGAATAGAAGAATTTTGTTGAACTAGAATAAATCAGCCAGTTAGAGAGTTGTACTTCATTTTAAGTTGTGGATATATGACTGAAAGTTGTCCATGAGTTGACGTTTTATATAAAATAAGGGATCTGAATACTTTTAAAAAATCCTGTGATAAAAATCAAACAGGATGAGGCCAGCCTGGTGGCATAGTGGTTTAGTTCATGTGCTCCCCTTTGGTGTCCCGGAGTTCACAGGTTCAAATCTCCAGCACGGAGCTACACACAACCACTAATCAAGCCATGCTGTGGTGACATCTCACATAGCTCGGGGACAATCTTCCTCACCACCACCACCAACAACAAAATCAAACAGGAAATACATGTCTCCTTATTTGTGTGATATATTGCAACTGAAAATTATGAATGACAGATGCATTAAATATACGTATATATGCTATACATGTCTTTATGCATATATAAAATGCATAAATATGTGTATTATACACATGTAAAACTTATCCTAGTATAAATAGATCTAAATCTTACCTTAATTTTAATTAGAACATTACTTCTCTCTCCTTGGGATCTTGGAATCTTCTCTTGTAGCAATCTTTCGTTTAGCTATGATACTTTTTCAAATGATGTAGTAAGAAGTGTATGTAGTGGAAAATATCCTGATGGTGTGCATATTTGAGAAGGTTTTTGTTATCTTTATACTTAAGTAGGAGCTTGGCCTTCAGAATCTGTCCCCTCAGCACTCCGCTGGGAGGAAGAGAAGTGAAGATGGAGCAGGTTTCTAGTTTCCAGATTTGTCAGCACTTTGGGAATGCTGGGAAGGGGTGAAGGTCATCTCAGCTGGATGACCTCATCACTGGGAGATTTAGTTTCTGTCTTGACAACTCTCATTGTGACTGCCATCTTTTCCAGTGCTACAACAGACCTACACTCTCAGGAAGTACCCTTGTGCTTACCCCAACCCCCATTTCTTCAGCTATAAGCCTGAGGCTTGTGAGGCTCCAGCTGCCTCAGCTTCTCACACTCAGTGGGGAAAGGTCCTCCAAATGGAAGGTTGTTGATCCTGTGTCTCCCCTCTGTGGGTCACATTGATGTCTCTAGTCTTTGGTTCTCTAAGCTAGGAGCTTGAGGAAAAAAAGAACACCCACACATTCTCTATCAAATTCTGCTATGTCGTGATGAATTTTGGGGATGGTGAGTTTCATTTTCACTCTCAGTTCTCTTCATATCCTGTCCCATCTATACTCCATGTGGCAGAAATTTTTACTGTTTGGCATAAAGATACAACTAATTCAAACACCAATGCAGGGTTTTCACCCTCTTTTTTTTTTTTTTTGATGATTTATGTTAGGAATACTAGAATTAAATCTTTCCAGAAATCCCTCCAAAATATTTGAGTTACATTTGACACATCTGTGGGGAAATTTCTTCTGCCATCTCAGAAGTTAGAAGGAAATTTATTAGATTTCACTAATTAGCTAGGTAAGCAGTCTTTTTCACTTATTAGTTATTAGATTATTTTATCATCTTGTGGAAGTTTTACTTAAATAAGGGCAAAACTTACATGTAGGACACATAGATGAGTTTATGAAGGGGTTGAAAAAGGACTCTTAAATGACCTAATAGTGCACCTGAAAATATTTTACCTAAATAAATGGCTGGAACACCATATTAGTTTTTTATTGCTGCTATAACTAGTCACCAGAGACGTAACGGCATAACACAAATTTATTATCTTACGATTCTGCGGTCAGAGTTCCGACATGAGCTCCCTGGATTAAAATTAAGGTGGTGTCAAGATTAAGTTCCTTTCTCCAGACTCTAGGCAAGGATCTGTTTCTTTGCCTCTTCTGGTTTCTAGAGGCCGACTGCATTCTCCGGTTCATGGCCCCTTCCTCCAGCTTCAAAGCCAGCAACCTAGCATCTCTCTGATCCTCCTTTTATCATCATATGTCTTTCTCTGAGCACAGCCAGGAAGGATTCTTCCATTTTAAGGACTCATGTGGTTATATTGGTCCCGCCTGGCTAATCCAGGATACCCTCCCCATCTCAGTGTCTTTAAATTAATCATATCTGCATAGCCCCTTTTGCTATGTATGTAACGTATTCACAGGTTCCGGGGATTGAGATGTTGACAAGCGTGAAATTCTACAAAGAAATAGCAAGGAAAAAGTCGCAAATCTCTTGATCAATCTGTCTTTTAGACCTTAGTATGAATGGATTTCAGATCATTTTCTGGCACAAAGTTTTAACCTGGAGTTTATAGGATGTTACAGTCAACCTAGCAGAAGAAGGTGGGGACTTCGGTCACAGATAACATGTTGCTCAGGAAATTCATTGTAATATTTAATGGTCATTTTGTAGGTAATCCTGCTCCTTCAAAGGGCCCCCAAGATTTGCCGGTATTTAAAATGGTGCATTGCTCAGTATGAGATATGCTGGTGTTTAGAATTCCACATAATTTTTCATTCCAACACGCAACAGAAGACTTCGGCCATGCTGGGTGGACTCTGGTGGGGTTGAGCATGTCATGGTTCTTCAGACAGACTTACTCATTTAGGCAAAGGAGGTCCTGAGAGTTCCACCAACTCCCCTGTTGGATGCAGTGATTTCCACACATAGGATGATCAACTGACTCTACAGTCTGCTCTTATGTTTGAGCTGCTGTGCGTACATTTCCTACGCAGGCACCTTTCCATTTGGTAGCCAGCTTGAGAAGAGTGTCTCCCTACCTTAGAGCACCTTCTGGATGATTAACCCTTTTGCAATTCCTCCCTCTGAAGCTCTGGGGAAATCTGAAGGACGCACGTGCCCTCCAAGCCCTTCCTTATTATGCCACATCTTTGCTGCTCTCTTCTCACAATCTCCCTGCACGTGCCCAGTGTTGGGCAGATGCACTCATTCTGCCGCCTGCTTATTTTTGTTGACGTGGCTTGCACAGCAGATGTTCCACTGAGCGTTTTCTCCTTCGACTCTACAATTCTGTGACAAAATAGGAACTGTACACATGCTATTGCCCTTCAGATCTTCAAAGAGAAATCTCTTCACAGCCCCTTCTCCACCTAAGTGGAAATTCCCTTTTGTTTCCCCTGGCACACATGGAACTTACTAGGAGAGTGGGTCTCATCATGCTTTTTTCATTGGCTTCTTTCTCCACTTCCAGGTGTCTTTCTCTACAGTCTGATTATTGCTTAGTTCTTTTCTACATTCAGACTTCTTTGTAACCCAGCAGCATGGCTAACAGAGCAGTTTGTCATACTGTCTTTTCCCTCCTGGAGCTATTCTTAGTCCTGGAAGCTTATCACCCAGCTTTTGAAAGTGGTATTACAAGGTCAAATATCATTGGAAAAGAAAAGCTCATTTCATTAAGTGAGCATCTCTGTTAATTCTATTATAGTAATATCTGCAATAATTGTGGTTTAAATGATCATATGCATGTATTTCATAAACCTAATACACTATTTTAATAACATCAAATCCATTAAACCTTAAGTTATTGAAATGCACATACTCATTCATTCTACCGATATTTCATGAGCAGCTAATGCATGCCAGCTTTGTGCTAGTCGCAGAGGGCAGGCACCACCAAGTCTTATTCATCTTGTGTTCACAGAGCCTAATATCTTGCCCAGCAGAAGAGCAACATCTATTCAATATATGTGGAATATCCTTAGAGGACCAAAGCAGCAGCTAAATCGAACAGCTCATCCCCTTGTCATTGAAGGGCAATATACTACAGCAGTGACATTCTGACTTCCAGATTCAGACAAACCTGAGATCACACTCAAACTCTGGCACTCAATGGCTGTGTGCCACGGGGTATTCACTGCTCACTGGAACCCTCTATTCCACCAGGCCTTCCTCAGGTGCTCTGAGGCACAGTCGCAGCGAAACTGAATGAGATGAGATGGACGAAGCGCAGCAGATCTGATCAGCATTGAGGATAAAAACAAAACACACAGAGAAGAAATAAAACTCAAAGAAAACGTCCCAATGCAGCAGAATCAGAAATTATTACCTAAACTACAGCTATAGCTACATCCAAATGAATTCTCCTTGAGTCGAGGTGACTTTTTTTTCCCCTGCTGGCATTGTTATCAGCTTTGGCTGACCCTGCGCTTATTCCATGCTGTTCTGGTGCATTAGCCTGCTGCTACCGTCTCCTACACACCAGAGGTAGCAGCCTTTGAGAAGTAAAACTACTTGACACAATTTGATAAAACAAAGCAAACTGTTTCCTTTCTCAATATTTCAGGATGTGAAACCAGGCAGGTTTTAAACAGGCTGATTGATTTGTTGATCCGTTCTGTTCTGCGTTCTCTTTTCTACTCCTTCTGTCCATATTGCAAAAGATCTATACATATAAATCACTGATACACATTGATGTAAGTATACTCATGTCAATAAAAATATACATTTATATTCATTCAAACACAGGATATTATCCCTATTACAGAATACAGTTAAAGTAGAAAGAAAGAAATAGAATTAGGAGGTGGGTGTTTAACATTTCAAACATAAGCAAGAGATTTTTTTTTTCCCCCAAATAGATGTGTCCACACTGTGGTTTGCTGGGTTTTTTAAAGATAAGTTTTTTCATCATTGCAGAGGTACTATGGAGGAAAATGGTGCATTTTAAGAGAGTTTTGACACTATATTCTCTTTCCATTTTAAGAATTCCTTGTGTAAATAATCCCCAATTTGGAAAATAAAAGGTATATTGTGATTTCAAATGTGACTGATACTCATGTAAGGAGACCATACTCAGAACGGTTAAAATTTGTTTGCAAGGTGAATTTATATTTTAAGCTTACACATTCCCATCTCTCACTGTTCCGTGGAGCACATGTAGTGCTACATTCCCAAACTGCAAAGAAGAAAAAGCAATGAGCTTTCTGCCCTCTAGATTGCCAGCTCATTTTTCCCAAGGCACTGATTTGATCTGGTTACCTTCCAAAATTAAAATTATAGTTCCAAACTCCTTAGCCACAGGGACATTCCACACTTGATTAGGTCTCCTTATCCAGCCACCCATACCCACCTCCCACAACCTCCTCCTCTGTCTCTTTATCTTGTCTTGCCTCTGTGTGTTTTAACCTCTGAGCTAGCTATTTTATGTAGATTATCACAATACAAAGTCTTACGAAGCACACATCTTAATCTTAAATTTCAACTCAGATTTGTCCAAATTTTTGTACATATTATAGTGCGTCTCTCACATAGTTCACAATTTGTAAGATATCCTGACAATTTTAGATTTTTTCCACTTTTATGTGGTTAGCACACAGGGTGAGGATATTAAAAGCAAAATAAAAATTATTAGAAAATCACAGTTATTACAATTATTGGCAAACATTTAATATAATAGATGTTTATTTAGAAATGAAGAAGAAAAGCTATGAATAACTTAAAGGATATTAGTAATCTGGTCCCAAATGACATTACCCACAGCCACATGGCAGCCTCTAACAATAAAGACTCTTAAAAGCTCTCTGCTTGGCATTCAGATGTCACACAAAATCCCAGAACCAAGGCGGTCCAGATTTCCTATTAATGGACAAATGCAATTCAGTGTTAAGATACAGTTAGGACTGTTGAGGCTAATGGAGTATTTTCAGGAATAAACCTACAAAAGCCTTGGTCATACATCTTTGCATTGCTCTAGGGTCTACAGAGAGAGAGAGAAAAACAACAGGCCACAGGCCCAGACACGTTCTACAGTTGTGCCCATTAACTCTTGGAGAGAATACAGACACGCCGCCTAATGATAGCAATTTCCAGTCAATCTAGCAAAAGACATGACCTGTTCTGAGTTTCCTGGAGGTTATAAGAACATTGACTAATTTACTGAGCCACTATAATAAGATAACCAGATGGAGAAGCTAATGGGCTGAGACAACGACAGTTAAATATTATTTGCTAACACTGGTATCGTAGAGAGTGGAGTATATTATAGGCCAGTACTTACCTTTTAATTAAAATAATACTGTTTTCAGCATTATTTTAATACAGTAGTTAGGCAGCATGAATTCAGACTAGCAGCCTTATTTATTTTTTGGTTTAGCTTCTTTTGGGATGACTGCTTAAGCAAAGTCAGACAACCTGAATATCACAGAATTTTGATCCAGCTGCTTAAAGTCTCTTGCTTGTTTGACCCTATCAAGCTAATATTTAAAAGAATATGAAGTGGTATATCAATAGACACAAAATCAAAAACCTTAGAATTGGAAATAAAATCTTTAAGCATCATTCAGTACAATCTCTCCATCACCTCTTTGAATACCTTCTAGAAGTTACTCCATTAATACCTGAAATTTAGACTATCCCCTTCAAGTTTCTGTTTTTACACACATCTAATTGTTTATTACAGCAAGATATGAAGACATTGCCTTAAAGCAAATTCATTTCAGTAGCCCAACACTCTTCTACACCCCAATCTATGATGACTATTACAAACAACCTTGAAAAACACATTCTCATCATTTACACCCAAAGTCTGATTAAATAGTACTGACCATGGGCGTCTTAGGTATTCTCTTGTACTACAAAACCTTGAAAGTGACTTGCTACCTCCCTTCCTTTGTATAGTTTTCCTTTCATCTTTACCTATGATCTTGTTTTAAACTTTTGGTTTGAACAAATGCAATACGTGTTATCCTAATTTCCCTTTTACCGACTTTGTCCATCCTCCATTATTTTCGCTCTGTGTGCTCCATTTTTAACTCATTCTGTCTCTCTGCCCTGATTTTTACTACTTTCCCCTCAATTATCCCTTCATTTCTCCCTTGTCTCATCTTTCTCTCTCCTTTCATCCTTTCTTTTTTCCTTTCAGTCTTCTGAATGTACTGTTTGGTTACTCTTATTTCAGTATTTCTGCATGTTTTGAGTTATAGTATTGATTTTAATTTTACTTTTCTGACATTAAGCTTGGAAAGAAACACACACGCACAGTAGCAGAACCAGTGTCAATACACCACACACACACACACAGACCTTTCTTCCTTCTTTCTTCCCTCCTCCTTCTCAGAGGTAGATAGAAAGTGTAAATACCCAGCCCGAATTAACTTAAAGTTAATAATATCTGTAAGAATAGAGTTATATTTGAAGAAAAGTGCTTTTAGAGACTTATTTTAAGGGAACTAGTTTCTTTGTTCACTCACCCAGTGTGGGAGATGATATTCCACAGCAGGCACTTTAGATAACAAAAGCATACTGACCTCTGTTATGTGGTGAGTACTGCCACTGCTCTATTGATTTGCCCTCCACAAATTTTCTGTGAGGCATCTGTGAAATACACACTTTCTAGGGCTCTGGACCATGAAAAATTAGCTCTCCTTAAGCAAACTATCATCTACCAACCTCCCAATCACTGTCCATACACTGTAGATTTTTCAACCTGACTCTAAGTCTTCATCTCCAGTCTCGGCTATCCATTTTTTAACTCTGTGACTTTGGAGAAGATGCTAATCCTCTCTACGGCTCAGTTTCTTCATCCGAAAATGGAGAAAATAAGAGCACTTACCTCATAAACTTATTGAATAAGACTTAAAGGCAGAGTAGGTAATTTGGACCAAGATTTTTTGTGAGGACAACTAGAAAAGATTTGCAAAATATTTTAAAAATCTCCATGAGGGCATCAGAGAACTAACAAATTGGTAAATTATGGTTTCTTATGTATGTGAAGAAGATTGGCCCTGAGCTAATGTCTGTTGCCAATCTTCCTCTTTTTTGCTTGAGGAAGATTGTCACTGAGCTAACATCTGTGCCACTCTTCCTCTATTTTATGTGGGATGCCGCCACAGCATGGCCTGATGAGCGGTGCTAGGTCCACACCAGGGATCCGAACCTGTAAACCCTAGGCCCCTGAAGCAGAGCATACAAACTTAATCACTACACCATTGGGCTGGCCCAGTAAATTATTTTTGAGTCAAGATTCACTAGTGGTGGACAGAGGCTTAGGGTATTGATTACATGAGGTCAGCTCTTTCCTTTGGAGACCTTTGCTGATATCAGGAGATGGTTGAGAGAGTTAGCAGCTTATAAACACTTCTGAGAATCTCATGTGGTAGGCGAGGTAGGAATTGTAATTTAGAGTTCACGTAAGTGGGGATGTGGTCCTGGAGAACACGCCCTCACTTTGGTTGGGATCTGCAGCGGCTCACACTGGGAATAAGTGTGGCCTGCAAATGGACATTCCATGGCAGGGTGCTCCAGTTCAAAATCCTCACAATCTCAATACATGAAATTGGATTGAGATAGTCACATAAGTGTGATGACCCCAGATGACTGGTATAAGGAGACATATGTCCTCTTTAGGGGAAGATAATATTACTGGGATAAAATTATTTATGCAAACAAATCAGTAAGTAAAACTTCATGCACACAACAAGAAATAATAAGGCTCAATAAAGCAAAACAATTTAGAACAAAGCAACCTAGAAACATCAAATAATGAAAACAAATTGTGAGACACTCCAGTCATTGGACCTACAAATTATAGATTTTAAAATAATTATTACAACTATGTTTAAGGAATATAATTAGAAATAACTTTAAAAGAAACCAGTGAAAATTGTGGAGCAAAAAATAAATTAAATAACCACAATTTAAAACTGAATGGAGATGTCTGGTTTCAGCTCCAACGTGTATAGAGCCTGGGAGAAATCCACAGAAAACTACATCATGATAAAACTGCTTGAGACAAGTGTTTGTGCTATTTACTTCTCTGTATGTATATTTTATTAAAAAATTGGAGTTTTATTAAAAATTTTAAATGACTTAACCTTTATTTCACTTAGTAAAAAAGAAAAGAAAACCTACAATGCAACATGAATGAGAGTCATTAAAAAAATAGAGTACAAATTAGATCTGCAAAGATTTCAAAGAGTGAAATTAACAGAGAATATAAAATAGCTATGCTTACTATGTTTGATTTGAAAAGAAATCAAAGAAAATTTTCAGGAAGAGAAAATATTAAATATAAGATTAAATCTTAGCTAGATTAACCAGCATTTTAAACATAACTAAGAGGATAACTAGTGAGAAAGTTGATGGATTCAAGTATATTATCCAGAATGTGACAGAAATTTTAGCAAGATGAGGAAACAGGAATAAGAACTTAGACATAGAACATAAAGTGAGAGAGACTAACATTACACCTAATTAGAACTGCCAGGAAGGGATGTCTGTATAATGGGGAAATGGTAATATTCAAAATGACAACATAAAAATTTTCCAGAATTATTGAAAAATTCACTGAAAGGTCCACAGATCCAAGAGACTAAATTAATCTGAAGCAGCAGAAATAAAAAGAAATTTTCAATTAACTAGATGATAATAAAACTGTACTCCAAATTAAAAGAGACTATCTTAAAACTAACTAAAGAGAAAAGAAAGATAATCTATAAAAGGAACGGTAATTAGACCGGATGGCTGACTTCCGCACGGCGGCAAGGGCACACAGAAGACTTCGGAGCTAACACAAAGCATTGTCAAATCAGACTTAGACAATAAAGAAATGTTTCCCGGTATTTTTTTGTTTTAATCGTATCTCTCTTAAGGAGTTTTCTTTTAAAAATAGACTTTATTTTTCAGCAAAATTACATTTTAGGTACGACAATGAAATAAGGACATCATACACAAACAAAAACTGAAAGGTTTAATTACTAAGAGTGCCTAAATAAAAAAATTCAGGAAGAATGAAAATGATCCCAGATGGAATATCTGAAATTTAAGAAAAAAGTGAGTTTAAGGTACTGATAAATATATGGGTGATTATAAACCACAATTGGCTATATAAAATAATAATATAACATCAAATATTGGGGAAGGAGAGTAGAGTGGAAGTAAACTACTAAATAACAGTACTTCATATGTTGGGGGGATGTGACTGGACTTAAACTCCTGATCCTTGTGTTGTTGGGAGGCTAGTAAAAATATTTATTAAAATTAGATTTTGTGAAGAATGCAAGGTAAAATAGAGAAACAATGAAAACAGCAGACATCGTGGATATAACTTTCCGAGGAGTAGAGGAGACATTAGACTCAATGTATCATGGACAAAGCAAAATTTTACACAAACACAAGGAGAAACAGACAAATCCACCAGCAAAGTGGAAGATTTATACACACATTTTCCGATAATTAATAGATAAAATGGGACCGGCCCCGTGGCCAAGTGGTTAAGTTTACGTGCTCCACTTGGGCGGCCCGGGATTTGCTGGTTCGGATCCTGGGCGCAGACATGGCGCTATTCATCAGGCCATGCTGAGGCAGCGGCCCACATAGCACAACCAGAAGGACCTACAACTAGAATACACAACTAGGTACTAAGGGGCTTTGGGGAGGAAAAAAAAAAAAAAGAGGAAGATTGGCAACAAATGTTAGTTCAGGGCCAATCTTCAAAAACAAACCCTTAAAAAATAGATAAAATAGTGCAAACTGGAAAATACATAGAATTTGAGCAAGACCAAACTTTTCAACATTAGAAAATTGAATAATGCAATGGGAAGAAAAGTGTTTCGCCTAATATGTGCAGCACAAACATTTGATAAACTTCAGCATCCATTCGTGCCAGAAAATCTCAAACTAAGACTCTAAAGGGAAGATTCTTACCTTGCCAGAGACAGCTTTCTGATCCCGGTCACCTTTCCTGCTCCTTGAGTGCGACCCTCTCTATCACGCTGGATGTTGAATTATAGAAATGGAGTTGTTAAACATTATATAACTTTGTGTGTGTGCATGATTTAAATTTCTTAAATTTAGATGAGTTTTCACTTTTTACTAAATAAAGTCCATACTTTATTCCTGTTGGGAAAGGCAGTCTCACACATACAGATGCAGACAGTCTTTTGACCCTCTCTTGGTCTCATAAGAATGGACCTTGGGCCTGGAACAATTCCTCATGGAGATGAAGAGCCCACACAGCCCATGCTAACTTGTAATCTTGTGTGGGAATGTTTAACCCTGTTTCAGACTCAATGTCCTTTGTCTGGCTTAAGCATGTGCATTATATGGCCCCTGGCTAACACTGCTTTTATATCTGTCCCCTGTGGGGAGGAGACAGAGTCCTTCCGCTGCAGTACAAGATGGGTGCATGCCAGTCAATTGCCCTGGGAGGGACCCACTGGTCGTGGGGGACTAATACTCACTGCTGAAGATCTTGCCCCATCTCTTCTCTGTGTGAGTAAAGCTTTGTTCTGCCCAGTACTTGACCTCATTGTGCTTTCCTTCATGACTCCAGTACCAGGGTGCAGTGGGCAGAAGTGCTCAGACTGCCACTCCTGATGATCGGCAACAGACGTCCTTTACCTGGCAGTAGGTAATCCAGATATCCTTAATTTTTACTTAATGTCCTTCTATTCTAGGATCCCATTCAGGATACCACATTACATTTAGACATCATGTCCTCTTAGACTCCTCTTGGCTGTGACAGTTTCTCTGATTTTCCCTGTTTTTAAGGACCTTGACAGTTTTGAGGACTACTGGTCAGACATTTCGTAAAATGCTCCTTTACTGGGATTTTTCCAATGTTTTTCTTGTGCTTAGACTGGGTTATAGTGTTTTGGGAGGAAGACCACAGAAGTAAAGTGCCATTTTCATCACATAGTGCTAATGATACATGACTTATCACTGTTGTTGATTTTGATCATCTGAATGAGGTAGTCTTTGTGAAGTTTATCCATTGTAAATTTACTCTTTTTTTCCTCTTTTCATGCCACATTCTTTGGAAGGAAGTCACTATACTTGGCCCACATGTAAAGAGTGGGGAGTTATACTCCACTTCCCTCAGGGAAGTATATCTACACAATTGATTTAGAATTCTTTGGCATGGAAAAGTTTGTCTCTTCTCCCACATGTGTTTTTTATTCAATAATTTGTTTATGTCACTATGGATTTATGGACATTTATTTTATTCTTTTTGTTTAATACAGTCCTACTACACTTACTTATATCTCAAACTTTTCTAGTTTTCGCCATTGGAAGCTATTTCAGCTGTCTTCTATAGCCCTTGACATACTCCATTAGTCTGTGTGTATGTGTGTGTTTGTGTGTCTGTATGTGAGTGTGTGTGTATACTTCCTTACTTTCTGGCACTATAAGATACCCAGGCTTAATCTGCACATTTCCTGTCCCTGTCCTAGAATAATTCATTTCTCCTATGGAAATTAATAAACAGAAACCTCACTGAATTGAAGTCAGGAGGCCAAAATGGGGAGCTCTTACATCCTACGTGGATAGCACAGCCCAACAGGAAGAAGAAAGACTTCTCGACACGCAAGAAACTCAGCCAATGAGAGACTGCCACAAGTCAGGCAATAAAAAGCCACTACACCTGGAACTCTTGGTGTGCAGTAGCCCTCCCAACTTCCTCTTCCCCTCTATAAGAGTTTCTCCTCTCTTTTGCTGCTGGGAACTTGCATGTGGCTCACCATCTTTACAGACCCTGAATCGCAATTCTTTTCTGATACCAAATAAACCCATTTTTGGTGGAGAAATAACTAGCTGTCTGTTTAAGGTAAACGCTCCAAGGAGTCCCAGTTTTTCAAATCGGAAAATGGTATTAAAAATCCAGATTTGGCTGCTAGGTGTGCTTATTGCAAGTGATATGTCATTTGCAGGTCCTCTCAGCTGACAGAACAAGGACATTATATGTGTATACTAACCAGGTGTATACACATATCTATAAATATTTCTATATATAACTATCTGTATCTATATTAAGATAAGTGTGAGTTTATACTGAGGTCTCCTACTCTAAACCATTATTATATAGATCATTTTAGCCTTTTCACCTTGCTTATCTGTAAACTCTCACTGCAACAGTGAAAAACTTGGCTCCCATAATCACATAGATTTATTTAATTGTTGAATTCAGAATACATGTGAGCAGGGGTAGAATTAACTCATACCTCTGTGGGAAACAACTGTATCAGCTCAGTACAGTGTTTATGTTCAGTTTCTTTTGTTTTTAGTCTTACTGACTCCACTGTTTTTCAAGGTTACTTAAGTCAGCGCCTTTATCCCGCATACCCTTCAGTGAAGTTTTTTCATGTATTGGAATACAGTAAAATTGTACATTCTTCATTTTATTCTGGTATCCCCTGGTCACCTAAATAATTTTTTTATAACTTGCATACAGTAAGATTCATTCTTTGTGTTGTAAATGTCTATGGACTTTGACAAATGCATAGTGTCATTTACACACCATCACAGTATCACATACAAGAGTTTCACTGGCATAAAAAATCCTCTGTGCTTAAATACTCAACCATCCACCCTCCCCAAACCCTTGACAACTACAAATCTTTTTGCTATCTCTATAGTTTTTCCTTTTACAGAATTTATACAGTATGTATGTATGAATGCCACATAGTATGTAGTCTCTTCGGAATGGATTTTTTTTCTCTTAGCAATACGCATTTAAGATTTATCACATGTTTCCATAGCTGGATTACTCATTTATTTTTACTGTTGAAAAATATTCCATCATATAGATATACCACAGTTTTTTTACCTGTTTACCTATTAAAGGACATCTTGGTTGATTTCAGTTTGGGGGGATTATGAATAAAGTTGCTTTAAACATTGAAGTGCAAGTTTTTATGGGAAGATAAATTTTCAAATCAGTTGGGGTAAGTACCTAGGGGTACGTTTGCTGGATTCTGTGATAAAACTATGTTTAACTTTGTAAGAAACTGTCAAACTATTTTCCAAAAGTGCCTGTACCAGTTTGCATTCCCACCGTAAATTAAGGAGAGTTTATCTGTATTGACAAAATTGATACTGTCAGGTTTTTGAATTTCAGCCATTCTAATAGATGCATAGTGATACCTCATTGTTTTAATTTTCGATTCCCTGATCCACATGATATTGTTTTCTCATATGCTTATTTTCTATCCATAATGTTCTTTGGTAGGGTGTCTGTGGAGATCTTCTGCACATTTTTTAGCTGGATTATTCATTTTCTTGTTGAGTTTTAAAAGTTCTTTGTATATTTTGGCTACAAGTTGTTTATCAAATGCATGTTTTACAAGTATTTTCTCTTAAGATATGGCTTGTCTGTTCATTGTCTTAACAGTATCTTTTGCAGATCAGAAGTTTTTTATTTTAATGAAATCCAACTAATCAATTTTTTCTTTATAGATCATATTTGGTGTTTTATCTAAAACTCACTGCCAAATCCAAGTTCATCTAGATTTTCTTCTATAATTGACTCTAGAAGTTTTACAGTTTTGCATGTTACATTTATATCTATGATTCATTTTTTAGTTAATTTTTGTGAATGGTTATGATAGGCTTTTAGTTTTTGCTTTGTTGGTTTTCTAGTTTTTTGCATATAGACATTGAATTTTTCCACCAATATTTGTTGAAATGATAATCTTCCTCCATTGATTTGTCTTTACTTCTTTGTCAAAAATCAATTGTGTGGGTCTATTCTGGTCTCTCTATTTTGTCCCATGATTCAGGGCTGTACGTCTAGAATTTGCCAATGATACCCTGTCTTAACTATTGCAGCTTTATGTTAAGTCTCGAAATTGGATAGTGTGTGTTCTCCAACTTTGTTCTTCAGTATTATGTTGGCTATTCTAAGTTGTTTGACTTTCTAAACAGACTTTAGAATCAGTTTATCAAAAACTACAAAGTAGTTTATTGATGGGGGCTGGCCCGGGGGTGCAGCGGTTAAGTTTGCATGTTCCTCTTCAGCAGCCCGGTGTTCACCAGTTCCGACTCCAGGTGCAGAACTATGCACCAGTTGTTGAGCCACGCTGTGGCAGGCGTCCCGCATACAAAGTAGAGGAAGGCAGACATGGATGCTAGCTCAGAGCCAGTCTTCCTCAGCAAAATGAGGACGATTGGCTGCAGATGTTAGCTCAGGGCTAATCTTCCTCAAAAGAAAAAAAAAATCTACAAAGTAGTTTATTTAGATCTTGATGAGACTTCATTAAATTTATAGATTAAGTTGGGTAGAATTGACATCTTAGCAAAATCTCCGTCTCTCCTTTTATGTAGATCCTCTGTAATTTCTTTCATCAGTGTTTTATAATTTTCCACATATAAATCCTATATATTTTTCACAAAATTTATACCTAAATATATCATTTATGTGTGTATATACTACTGTAAATGGTATTGTTTTTAATTTCAAATTACAATTGTTCTTTGCTGGCATATAAGAAAACAATTGATTTTCGTCCATTAACCTTGTATCCTGCAACTTTGCTGTATTCGCTTATTCTAGAAGTTTTTTGTCGATTCTCTGAGATCTTCTACATAGCAAACATATCATCTGCAAATAAAGACAGTTATAGGTCTTCCTCCCCAATTTGTATACTTCTTATTTCTTTTTCTTGTTTTATTTTACCATCTAGAACTTCCAGTACCATGCGGAATAGGGATTGTGAGAAAGGGCATCTTTGCTTTGTTCTTGATCTTAGAGGAAACATTTTTCACTTTAGTTAGTGGATTTTGATATTTATGTGCTAAACATTCAGATTGGGTTAAAAACGAAGCCCAAGTTTGTAGCTTAAAAGAGCTAGACATAAAAATAAAACTTTGTAAAGATTAAATATGAAATAATTACTTTGGGGAGCAAAAGTTAGATTACTAGGAGACAACCCTATCTTTTAAACAGAAAAAGACATGAACACCACTATCACATCTTGAGTAGACTGGCTGGTCTCTCTACTGCCTCTTCTGGGATCCCATGTTTACTCTAAAACAGAAGAAAAAAATCTAACTATAAAATGATTGAAAACTGCCTCCAACTCTCAAAAAAACCCTTTGATCTCTTTCTGTTTGAGGGTTTTTTTCTGTGGCCTGGTTTTATAAAAAAAAATTCTAGAAAACTTGATGGGACTTTCTGTGGAATAAGTGAGTCATGGCGATGAAGTAGACATATTACTAAAATATTTTATACTTACAAAAGAAAAGCAAGCCAAGTACACGTATTTCAAAAGTAAATTTCCAGTAATGTTATTGCTGTCACCATTCATGAGGTCATGATTCATTTACTAGAAAAACCCAAAAAAAAAGAACAATTTATTATATTTAAGCTAAAATGCTTATACTATAAAAAGTTGTCTCTTCTTTCCACAATTTTGCATTTCTTGGTAAAGATAAGGAAGTGCAAAATTAAAAAGAAACATTTTAGGGACCAGCCCAGTGGCATAGTACTTAAGCTCACATGCTCTGCCTCTGCAGCCCAGGGTCCATGGGTTCGGATCCTGGGTGTGGACCTACACACCACTCATCAAACCATGCATTGGCAGTGTCCCACAGACAAAATAGAGGAAGATTGGCACAGACAGCAGCTCAGCAACAATCTTCTTCAAGCAAAAGGAGGGAGATTGGCCACAGATGTTAGCTCAGGACCAATCTTCCTCACCAAAATAAAAACATTTTATTAATTAAATGACATTTTGTCTAAATGAATATATTAAGCATTTTATGATTAACGCTAAACATGGGGGCTGCTTATTAACTAGTTTGTTTTCAAAGACCAATGTACTAATATCCTATTGGATGAAACAGATGCTCTCTGTGTTCTTAATTTTATTTTGAGTTTCTACCTGTACTGAAAAGACTCTGCACTGTTTCTTGTTTTTAAGAACCATTTGAAAAGAAATTAATGAAAATATTGAAAAAGATTAAGTAAATCAAAAATATTGCAATGAAAACAAACTACTTCTATGTCTATAAGGGGTTTAGGCATTTGAATAAATAAATAAGAAAGACTCTGATGAACAAATTTTTATTTGTCAAGTTTTTGCTTGTTTCTAATAATTGCTTAGGAGGTTGGAATAAAATTGTCTCTTTTTATGAAAAGCCAACATTTTCAAGGAGACTTCTGGTTTAAAATGGTATCTAACCTGAGTTCCCCCCACCCGCTCCCTTAACATCTTAAATTACACATAGAGGTGAGAGAGGAGTGACAAAAACATCAAGAACTAAGATAGCAAGCATCCCAATTTGAACTTCTGAGAAGAAGGTAGCAGTAATTACAAAACTGATGAATTTGTGTTGGGATGGTACTTACTTGTACTGAATCTTTTCATGTAACAAGGTAGCAGGCATTTATCATCTTCATCACCATCTGCTGTCAGTCTCAGAGATGCAGGGTTTTTGTCATCTACAAAAAAGCAGGCAGCTGTCTCTTTGTTTTTTTTTTTTTTTCACTTCTTTTGCCCAGATGTTTTGTGATGAAGGGGTCAGAATATTATTTCTACACATAGAGCCTTCGTCTTTCTTTTTCTTGTCTGCCCATAAACTACAGGAACATCAAACCACAGAGGCATTGGGTGAGACACACTAGAGTGGAGCTGGGAGCAGGGCTGTGGGAGGACAAGACTATATCTATAACACAGCCAGTGTTTAGTCTACAAGATGAAAGTACTGTAGACTGGATAGAAACAAAACGATCTGCTTTAGCAATTCACTCTAGTATCAGAATTGTTAACATACTAAATGGGTTTAGGATACCAGACAATTAGGTGGTGTGTAGAAAGAACATTTGATCTGTGTACAGTGAGTATATATAGTGAGCTGAAAATGTGTTAGAAACAAGAATTTGAATACCGAACTGCAGTTATAAATCCAGTGGGACAAAGAACCATACACTGATCTTATCAGTGCAATTTAGAAGACAAGTTTTTGAAAGCAATGTCTTTAAAAAATTTAAGAAGAACTAATGTACTTTAAATAAAAACATACGACTAGTTTTTTTTGAAACTTGACAAAAATAATTCTGTCTTGTTTTGAAGAACAAACACCTTAGGCCAGTGATTCTCAAAGTGTGTTCCCCAGACCAGCATTATTAGCATCACTTCAACCTTGTTAGAAATGTAAATTCTCAGGCTCCGTACTTGACTTGCTGAATCCGAAACTCTGGAGTTAAAATCCAGTATTCAGTTATTAAACAAGTCCTCCAAGGGAGTCAAATACATATTTAATTTGTTCTGATATGTAGTCAGTTTAACTTAGATTATCTAATACATTAGAAGAGAAGAAGTGTAATGTCAGAGGCATTGCACATCCATATATATACACAAATATATACACTTGTGTGTGTGTGTGTGTGATCAGCAATACTAATTAAAACAACATGAAATGGCATAGGAATAGAAAGACACTCATAGAAAGAGAAAAAAAGTCAGGAAAAGATTCAAGAATATTGAAAAAATGAAGTTACATCTTTACCTAAAACCATATACAAAAATTAACTCAAAATGAATCAAAACCTAAATATAAGAGCTAACACTATAAAAACTCTTAGAAGAAACCACAAGGGGAAATATTTACGATACTGGATTTCGCCATGATTTCTTAGCTATGACACCAAAAGCACAGTGTGGTGGTTAATTTTACGTGTCAACTTGACTGGCCTAAGAGATGCCTAGATAAGCTGGTAAAACACTATTTATGAGTGTGTCTGTGAGGATGTTTCTGGAAGAGATTAGCATTTGATTCAGCAGACTGAGTAAAGAGATCCACACTCACCAATGCAGGTGGGCATCATCCAATCTTTTGGGCGCCCGAATGAAGACAAAGGTGAAGAAATGGTAAATTCTCTCTTCTTGAGCTAAGACATCCATCTTCTCCTGCCCTCTGACCTAAGAGATCCTGGTTCTTGGGCCTTTTTACTCCATATTTTACACCAGCAGCCCCCTGGCTCTCAGGCCTTTGGACTAGGACTGAATCATACCATTATCTTTCCGGGTTCTCCACCTTGCAGACAGCAGACTACTGGACTTCTTGACCTCCATAGCTCGATGAACCAACTCGTATAATAGAACGAACTCCTATTGGTTCTGTTTCTCTGTAGAACCCTGAATAATACAGGCAACAAAAACAACAAAATTGATAAATTGGATTACATCAAAATTTAAAACCGTGCACAATCAATAGAGTGAAGAGTGAAAAGGCAACCCACAGAATGGGAGAAAATATTTGCAAAACATGTATCTGCTATGGAATTATTATCCAGAACATATAAGTAACTCCTACCACTCATCAACCACAACAAAAACTGACTAAAATCAGCCAAAGGACTATAATAGACATATCTCCAAAGAAGATATACAAATGGCCGGTGATTACACGAAAAGATGCTCAACCTCACAAATCATTATGGAAATGCAAATCAAGACCACAGTGAAATACTATTTCACACACATTGAGATGGCTACTTTCCAAAGAAAAAAAATACAGAAGATAACAATTGTTGGCGAGGATGTGGAGAAATTGGAACTCTTGTGCACAGTTGGCAGGAATGTAAAATGGCACAGTTGTTATGGAACGCAGTATGGTGGTTGTTCAAAAAAGTAAAAATAGAATTACAATATGATCAGCAATACTACTTCTGGATACATATATACGTGTGTATATATATGTGTATATTCCACTTCCACTTCTCTCCTTTAATAGAGGAAAGTCTCAAAGAGATATTTTTATATATATGTTCATAGCAACATTATTTACAATTGCCAAAAAGTGAAAACAACCCAAGCACCCATTGACAGATGAATGATTAAACAAAATGTGGTATATACATACAACAGAATATTATTCAGCCTTAGAAAGGAAGAAAATTCTGACACATGCTACAATGTGGGTGAACCTTGAGGATATGTACCTATATGAGGTACATAGAGTGGTCAAAATCACAGAGACAGAAAGTAGAATGGTGGGTGCCTGGGGCTGAAGAGAGGGTGAATAGGGAGTTATTGTTTAATAGGTTCAAAGTTTCAGTTTTACAAGATGAAAAGAGTTATGGAGATGGATGGTGATAATGGTTGTACAACATGATGAAGGTACTCAATACCACTGAAGTGCACACTTAAAAACAGTTAAGATGGTAAATTTTATGTTATGTGTCTTTCACCACAATCTAAAAAATATGGACAAAATTAGAATATAATAAAGGAGGCAGTTTGAATCAGTAAAAAACGACTATTTGTCATACAGTATCAAAGACAATTTCTCCCTATTTGTGAAAACAAAGTTATATCTCTAATTCATTCTAACCCCCACGATAAGTTCTAGATGTATTAAGAGTGAAATGTGAAAAATAAAGTGAAGCTGTAAAAATGTTAGCAGAAAAACTTATGTATATTTGTATAAGTTTTGAGTGAGGCAGGTTATTCAAAACTTAGAAGAAACTACAAAGGAAAAAGAAATATGTCTGAGTAGATGAATAACATTAAAAAAATTAGGAAAAGAGAAATGGCCATCCCATGGAGGTCTGGGTAGCTCAGTGTGGACTCTCCTCCAGGATGCTGAGGTACCAGTCCTTGATCTGCACTGACTCTCCTAAGGGGTCAGAGTTCCAATTCCATGGAATTCCTTCTCTAAGCTTCTATGATCTGATAATCCTAACCTCTTCCTTTTTCTCCCCCAGCTGTACAAGTAGAAGCTACTTCCAGCGTTTATTAGCTCTGCTAATTCACTATCCCATTTTCCTTTTTAATTTTTCTTCAAAATCTGCTGTAGTAACTCCTTATACTGTCTGTTAAAACCCCTGATAATGTTTGCTTTCCTCATGGACACAAATTTTAAATACTTTTTTATATTTATAAAGCACATCATAAGAATATTATATTATAAATTAAATAATCAGGATTATGCCCATTAAATCTCAAAACTCTATGAGGGGAAGAAATAAAGATTTGTTATGTGAGAAAAGTCCCTTTGTAGATGCCATCTCTCATGCTCTAGGGCTTGGGACAAATTCCACAAATCATGTTGCATGAGTTAAGAGACAAGCTTTGTTCAGAAGTCTTATAAATCTGGCGTCAACAAGAAGAGAAGGCAAGAGTTCCACAGAGCCCCCATTTTCTACAGAGAGAAGCTTGCCAGATCCAGGGCATTCTTGGGGACATGAAGTAGGGTTAGAAATCCAAGGAAGATCCCACATCCCTGTTTCATTCCCTTTGTAAGCATGAAAACAGCTGAGTCAGTGGGGGGATATGTAGATGCCTGGGATGTCAGTCAGACATCTAGAAGCCTGCTCTACCGGAGTTGTCTGAGAAAGCCAGCTTCCCAGCCCCTGAAGACTTTGGGACCCTTGGGAATTTGTAGAATGTCCTATCAGAGGAAGGGAGATCCCATGAGAAGCTGGATTTAGCTACAATCCTTCCTGCAAGGAGAGTAGGAAGAGTCTAAGCCAAGCTTCCTTGTTGTCCAGGCAACCCGGAATGTATTTGTTTGTTGCTCCATCACCCCTTACTCTCTTCTACATTTCTCTTTTCTTTACATACATTTTTCCTTTTTTGCCGGTTAACATACTATAGAATTGCTTACTTATTATGCCTATTGTTTTCTGTCTCTTTGCACTAGAATGTAAGGCATGTGAGGGCACAGCTTTTGGGTTG
The DNA here is from genome assembly GCF_041296265.1 of Equus caballus. NCBI lineage: Eukaryota > Metazoa > Chordata > Mammalia > Perissodactyla > Equidae > Equus > Equus caballus. The sequence continues at coordinate 42,221,318 of NC_091698.1, read as the reverse complement.
TTCACTGATATTTCCAACTGTCTAGATCCAGGCAACCTAGTAGGTACTCCATAAATGCTTACTGACTGAATGAACAAACGAAGCCTGGAGTTTCTTCCTGGAGTAGCTACCTTTTTATCATTTTCCTTCACTGCTCACTATCTTATCTAGACCACTAGCCCCAGCCCTCAGCTCTACAAGGCATTGTCTAGCTCTGCTCTCTAAACCAGGGTGTGACTTTTTCTATCAAACACTGTGGTCTTTACTATACTTACATGTGTTTTCTCCCTCTTCACTACTTTCTCTCTCAAATTTAAGAAAGAAGATGAGCCAATTTAAAGAAAGTAAAATGGCAAATAGTAGTATGAAGATGTGGGGAAAATTTGAATGTGTAATTAGAATAATCCAAGTTTACAAAAACAATAAGAGAGGAGCCTCCCCGGCAACTTAGTGGTTAAGTTCACGTGCTCTGCTTTAGCAGCCCGGGGTGTGCAGGTTCAGATCCCGGGTACTGACCTAGCACTGCTATGCTGTGGTGGCATCCCACATAAAATAGAGGAAGATTGGCACAGGTGTTAGATCAGGGCCAATATCCCTCATACACGCACCAAAAAAAATAAAATAAAACAATAAAAAAAGAGAGAAAGAAAGAGACCAAAAAAAAACAAAAAGGATGGTATTCTCCATAAGTCTTAAAGCACAGGACTGGAGAAAGCAAGAGAGTTAAAAATGTAGTAAGGTGGGTAACAGTAGTCAGAATTATGTGTTAAAATTAAAGGTTTTCAAAAAGGAGAGAAAATTGAAAGATGACAAAATGTATGCTATTCCTACAGCTGTGGATGCTGTGGTGAGGGGAGGATAAATGTTTCCAAGGCATCGCTGAGGCCAGGTCGTTGGATAGGCCACAAACATGTGGGGTTAAGTCACAGCTATGATCTCAAATATGGAATTGTTCAGGCAACAGCTGCCAGGATAATAGCGGAATGGTGTCAAAAGGCAGACGTTATTTTCTCTTTTCTGTTTAATGAAAGATTATAAAACACTTGTAGAGAAGCTGCAGAGAGAAGCCAAGAGTAAGCTTTCTCCCTTCTCATGTCCCTGAGATAGAGGAAAAAAGAAGTTTCATCTGGAGAAGTTAGTGAGATCACACCAACCAAATTCCATTGACGGAAACGTCAGGAAAAATCTGAGGTGAAGGAAATGTTTGCCCACCTGCTCCTCGTGGTCAATGCTTGGTTAACTTTGGAAGGAATTATCTGCCAAAGACCAATCAACTCTGAATTTGGCTAAAAGTCAGATTTCCATGAATGCATTTGAATATAATAGAATACACTGTTGATTTATAGATATTTCCTTTGTGTAATGAGAAATATATCCTCACAGTAAAGGAGATAATACCTATAAACACATCAGCGCTGTGCTCAATCTTGGCATCCTAAAATTTAGGCAAAGTTTGAAGTTGAATGTCACCATGCTTCCCATTTTGATTTTCTTATTCAATCTTGATACATTCGTTTTCAAAATTCAAAATCAAACTGATTTGATTATTTGACTTACCTACTTTATCATCATGGCCTTGTTTTACATGCAACTTGTTAAAATATTTTCTACATTTGTCTTGCCTGTTAATCAGCCATAATATTTGAGTTTAGGAAATGTCAAGGTTAAGTCCCTCACCTAGATATAGAAATAGAATGACAAAGTATGACAGCAGGAATTGTATATGATATGCCCTTCTACTCAATCATGTGTAACATGTCACTTCTAGTCCAACTTATCATGAGAGCCATTGAATGTATCTGACAGGACATATATTTGACTGCTGGAATGATGGACATCTCTGAATGTGTGGACCTGGCTTGATGGGAGAAGATTATGAATGGGTGGCATCGTGGGCAGGTTCCCAGCAGTGAAAACTGAATTTCTACCTGACGCTGCACCAAGGTTCTGGGATACTTGCCCTGTTATGACGGCTGACAGTTTGCATGTGTTTTAGCTCTGGCAATCAGTCAACCTGCTCGTGATGGGTAATTGCCAGCAGGAACCTAATTTTTCCACCTCAATTGTCACACATGTCTCTAATATTCTTATTCACCATTAACTAGATTGACGATGTTGTTTCAGACAAGAATCGGAGAAGGAAGGAAAGGTTTTGCTTTCTTCCTAGAAAGACAACAGTTCGACTAAATCATACAGGCAAAAAGCTACAAAGTCTTTGGAGCAGATACTTAGGATCAAAATAAATGACTATGTCCAATGTCACATTCATGCATTGATCAGTATAAAATTGCTAATCACACATTATATTGATGTATGTGAAGGAAGTCAAGTTATCTTAGCTTGTGGAACAGAGAGCCCTGAATGCCTTTTGAAAGCAGGAGATTTCAGTAACCACTTGATGTGGATAAATTCTCTTTTGTTCAATTTTAAATACATTTTAAACTAAATTACTTATTTTTCTGGTTCTAAAAATAATATATATGTCATGTAGGAAAGTCTGGAAACAAGATGAGAATTGATATAATGAAGAAAATACAAATTACTAATAATTCTATCACAAAATAACTTTTGATATACGTATTTTCAGATATATATACACACATATACATATATATTATTATACATTATAACACTAATGGATGTTTCATAGTCACTTCACCAATTCTCTATTATTCCACACTTGGGCTTTTTGTAATTTTTAACTTTTATAAATTACTGTTTAACATATAACCTTGAGGCGACGTGTATGAAACCACCTTTATTATTTTCTCATGATAAATGACAAAAAGAGAATTGCTGGGATGAAGGATATGCAATCTTAGACTTTTTGTATCTGATGTTTAATTTCTCAGACCTTAAACTTCTAGTAGTAGAGTGTAAGAATTTCAACGTTCTCACCTCAAAAGACATTTTTTCTTTGACAACTTCATAAATTAAGAAAAAACAAAATTACCTTCGGTATTTTCATTAGATTTGATTTGATTACTGATGTATAAAACACAAAATGATTGGACGTGTTTATTTCTTGTTTGTGTATCTGTATGTGAATACACGTAGGAAATGGTTGTTTACACAATCTTAACCATTTTTCCCATATTTTTAAGTTTTTATTTTGAGACAATTATAGACTCATGGAAAGTTGCAAAAATAATTCAGTTCTTGTGTAAACTTCACCTTGTTTTCCCAATATTTACATCTTATGTAACTACAACACAATATCAAGACCAGGAAATTGATGTTGGTACAATAAGTGTTTATAGTTATATACCGTTTTTATCATTTTGTGTAACCACCATTACAATCAAGGTACAGAACTATTTCATCACCACAAAGATTTCTCTTGTGCTATCCCTTTGTAATCACAGCCACTCCTCTCTTCAAGCATCCTTGACCCCTAGACACCACTAATCTCTTCTCCATCCCTTATTTTGCCAATTCAATGATGTTACATAAATAGAATCGCTAACATCTCTTTAGGACTCTTTGTATAAGGACGCACTTGTAATTGTTTTTCTTTATGTTACAAATTCTTTTTCTTCTTCTTTTTATTTTTTTGAGGAAGATTAGCCCTGAGCTAACTGCTGCCAATCCTCCTCTTTTTTCTGAGGAAGACTGGCCCTGAGCTAACATCCGTGCCCATCTTCCTCTACTTTATATGTGGGATGCCTACCACAGCATGGCTTGCCAAGTGGTGCCAGGTCCACACCTGGGATCCCAACCAGTGAACCCTGGGCCGCCGAGGCAGAACGTGCAAACTTAACTGCTGCGCCACCAGGCTGGCCCCCAGTTACAAATTCTTATAAAGGATGATTTTACTTTAAACTTTGAGATATTTCTTTTACAGGGTTTTATTTTTTATTTATTAAATATATCATTTTTATGGTTCCTGCCTTAAACATTTTCCTAATGTTACTCATTACTCTATATTATTCTTGTGCACTTAATATGTATATTTTAACACTTGTTAAATTATTTAAAATTTTACTTTTAAATATTTCCACTTTGGTTTTAATTGTGATGCATGCTGTAAAGTAGAAACTCAAACTTTATTTTGTTGTTATTGAAGCGATTTTCCTAATATAATGATACACATACTTCTCCAATTTGAAAACCCAAATTTATAAAGTATTAAATTATGTATACACATGCATACATATACACATACACTTATACACACGATATTCTGTTGATTCTAATTCTGGGATTTTTAAGATTTATGTGAACTATTTTTATGCAGAGTTTTCTTCTCTTAACCATTGTTGCTTAATTATATTTTTAATTTCTGAAGATGACATTTTCCCTTTATTATGCTTCTTTTTAAATATTATTTCTATCCTCACATATTTTTTAATCCTGGTGTGGTGTTAAAAAGTAAAAAAGTGCCTTGGGATTACAACTGGATAACTAAGTTTGGAGAGAATTGACATCAGCACAGTACTGACTCCTCTCATTTAGTAACCTCCAGTGCCTCTCCTTTTATTCAAGTCTCCTGTCTTACAAGGTATGTGTGGACCAGTGTTCATACAAAGCTCGTACGTTTATTGTTAGGTAAATTCCTAGTTGTGTCCTCTCCCCTCACCCTAAAAGTCTCTTGCCAGGTAGTACCACATAAAGGCCCCCTAATCACTTGCACCAGATCAAATCTGAAGGAGGGAGCGTTTCTCATTCTTCCCCAGCGGGAACTGGACAGCCTTCCGCAGGCACCAGGATGAGAGGAACTCAGCAAGCTCATCGCGCCCTCGGCCTTCGCGGAGCTTCTGCCTCTCAGAGGAGTCTCACCCAGGGCAACCCAGGTGAGAGAATGGCCCAGTGGGGAGTCTGGCTGTTACACAACACACGCGTGCTGTCTCCTGCTTCTCTTGTTGTCACCGAGCTCTATACGTGGGTCCTTTTCCCCAGAGCCGCTCGCGCCAATAGAGCGAGCTGAGGCTTGGAAGAGCAGAGCAGAAATTTCACTCTTCCTTGATCACCGGATGGATGAGTCAGGGCTCATGCTCTCAAACACCTTCTCTCAGAAGGGAAGGCGAGCAGGGTTCTTATGGGACATGGAGGGGGAGGGATCTCCGTGTTATCACTCAAGGCGGGGGCCTTTGGGGCATGTGTGTATCTGCCCTTCTTGAACAAGGCAGTTTCCTTTTGCAAACGGCACCCCATCACCATCTTGGACCTTTCTGGTTTGAACCAGTTCTGCGGTTTGGCCATCTGGCAAGGTTCTGCCTTGGTTCCTAAAAGTAAGCAAAACTTAAAAACAATTCATGAGACATGGGAAATGTTTTAGGGACTTCTCTGGGTGACACTGTCACTGCTGAGCAATCAGGTGGTGTTTCCCTAGGGAGCTTTCCTGCTTTCTCGAAGACCTTGCACTAGTGATTTCCTGTCTTGCATTTATTCAATAAATTTCTATCTACTGCCTCTTTCCCTCAAATTTAGAAATTTTCAAGCTTCTCCCGTCTTAAAAAAAAATCCTATTCTCACATGTCATCTCAAGTTGCAGTTCTCTGTGGTTAATAACCGTTTCTAATTATTCATCGTATTTATTGATGTTTTCTGACTAACCATGTCAGAAGATTGTCCATTTTATTGATCTTTTCAAATAACCAGTGCCAGGATTTTTTTTTTATCAGTTCTTCAATTTTTATGTTTGCCAATTTATTCATTTCGTTTTTATTCTTCCTCTTATTTTTAAATCTTTTTCCCCTGTATTTTTATAGTCTTTAGGAATATAGATCTTGTTCTCACAATTCAATGCAGAATTCGTTAGTTATTGCTTCTTGCTTCATAATGAAAGTATCTGTTGCTGCTATTTTTCATCTGACTTTACCTTTTGTTCCATCTCATACGCCTTGATAGGTAGTCTTGTCCTCTTCATTTTTTCTTAAAGTCTGTAATTGCAGTTTTGACTTCTCTTTGGCCTAAAACTTATTAAGGATAGTGCTTTTGGTTTCCAAGTAGTTTATTTTGATTTATTTCATTATTACTTTTTGGAAATCATCTAGTGCAGGTCAGACAATGTGGTCTCCATAATTTGTTCTTTGTTACCTCACTTTTTAAAAACATGCATGGATGTTTAAAAACAGTATATATTCTCTATCGGGTACTACATTTAATATGATACTATGAAAGCAACATTATTACTAAAGATAAATATTCCACCCTTGGTGTTTCATATATACTTTTTCTCTTTTTAATTTTCCAAGTCTAACTGAGCTAAGTCAAAGTTTTCCACTAAAATTGGGGTTTGGACAATATCTTCATGCATTTTGATGCTATATATAATGTATGTATGTATAAATGCTTATGACAAAACATCTTCACTCTGGAGAGAAATTTTAGTCAAAATAAAATAATCCTCTTTATCTAATTTCTTCACCTGGATTACTAACTTGCCCATTAATATTGATTTGCTAATATGGCTTGCCTGATATCGTTTAGCTAATTCCTTTATGGATATTTTTTGATGGATTGTCTCATAATTACCATATAGATGCATTTTGTGGTTTGACTCTTTGAGAATAATATTTGAAATAAAAATTTACTTACACATGCATTTGTTAAGTAGTTAACCCTTTTAGAATGTTGCAGAATCCAAAGGAGACACAATGGTATATATGAATAAATAAATCTGTCTCCCTGGTATCCATCTACTATTTTCAGAATGACACACTAGCTCATAACTGTGTGTCAAATCTGAGATGATCCACGCATTTACACACCTTTGTGCATGTGTTTTTTTGTCAAACAAATTGTGTCGTATTTTTTACACTGTTTTTTGCCTGACATATTTTACTTAACTGGATGACTATGCATAATCCTTATCTGTTCATACACAACTACGCTCTTCTTTTCAATGACTGCAAAAAAATGTCATTGATTTCCTGTATCATAATTTCTGCCGGTCTTCTTTCTTTCACTTCACACGTCTAGCGTCCACTAAGATTCTTCCTTTTGACTGTATATGAATTTTGGTATGATTAATAAATCTGGAGATAATAATTAGAATTAGTCTAAAACTAACACATGCACAGGAATAATCCAAATTTATTTAAAATTGGCACTCTTTTGTATTGAGCTGCATAATTGGTAATCGAATCACTCGTGCTGCATTCACTGTATTGACCTATTGATCAATGTGCTAGGGATTTCTCACAGCAACATTTGTTTCTTTAGGCTCCTTTGCTACACAGGTGGAACCCTAGCATTTATCAGGTCAAGATGCTTAAGAGATGTAATCTCACACCATTTGCATGCAAACGCATATATCTCCACACTCAGACACACTCTCTATTTGTGTTAATGCTAAAGAATTGTGCACCATAAATAAAATAGCTAGAATTAGTTTTATTTTGACTAATTCCCATACAAAAGAAATAAAAGTTTGTTTATAATTATAAATCCTAAATTTTCAAATATATTCTGACAGAAGCAAACTTCTGTTTTAATTAAGCTCCATAAAACCTGAATCCTGGGCATACAGTTGACAAATCTGATGGTTAGGAGAATTTTGCCAAGATTTACATCTGGCTCCATAGTCTTCAAAACTTATTTCTTCTCCTCTATCCACACGTTTCTAAGGCCAGATGCTAGAAGACATGTTCGCTCTGTGATTTGACCACTGGCCCTACGCCTTCATCTGTGAGTCAGCACAGCTGGTGGCAGGAGTATTCCCAGAAGCCATTCCTACTCTGGTGCTGGGAGCTATAACTTAATTATACACAGAAGTGACTGTGAGACACATAAATGTATCCCTCTAAACCCAAACTCCATGTATTCCCTACAAAATTTCCTCTTTGCCTAAGAATTCTTAAACTTTTTGGTGCCTGGGCCTCTTTGGCAATCTGAAACTTTGACAGTCTGTAGCCTGTGGGCTTCTCATAATACTAAGGATAAAATAATATAATAATATTATAAAATAAATCAATTTTATTGAAATACATTTATAAACTAAGATTGTAATATATTAATATGTCTTTATTACATTAAATAACAAGATCTAACCCCTGTGATGTCAAAGCAGTGACAAGCAAATGATACTCTGAGCTAGCTATTATAACTCTATAATGATATAAAACATATGTAATGTCAATTAGGGAAAAATAATCACAGATATTGCTAATTTACTATGGTTTAATGCCTACATTTATAAGTAAAGGAACTGCTAATCACTGAACATAAAGATGTACTTTTTTCACCCAAATTCACACCTACATCCTGAGTTCAGTTATTCATTGATCTATGTATTAAGATCCCGCAACATATCCAAATTGCCCGTGGCCACTCCAACACTCCTAGGAAGAGAGGAAGGGTAATGCTCTATCTTCCTGGTTCCTAGAGTAAAAACAACATGGAACCATTAACAATTGTGAAGGGTCTGAGATTTTACCCTACTTGCAAGCTAAGAATTTTAGCCTCCCACTGTGTTATAGTAGAACACATGAGACTCTTGGGTCAGAGAAAAAAATATTCCTCACAGCACAGGCAAGCAGTATAAGCATCACATTTCACATCAGTTCACCTTGTCCTCCAAATCCCCTGGGAGTGACATGGAGGAGGTCAGGTCGGAGAGCTCATGTATGCAAACCTTCAGTTAAGGAACTCAAATCTTTTATGATGGATGGAAACAAACCTGCATGACCTTTGCCCCAGAGGGAAAATTTAACTTTATTATACTGGACAGTAAACAGGTGCTCCCTTTGTTTCAGAGGCTATCTTCCAAGGCAGTTCACTATACAAACCGCTCTGAAAAGATGGTCCAGAGTGAAGTCAAGCAGTGCCTCTGCTCACAAGGCATTCAAAAATATGAGAGAACTGTGGAGGATTGTCTCCCAAAAGGAGTAGAACCCCAGAAAAGCCACCCTTAGCCTGTAGCATGAGCTAGAAATAAACTTGTGTTATTGTAAGCCACTCTGATTTGGGCTACTTACTCCCTTTACTGGAAATTTTATGACTTCTTAATCTTGATCCATTTACCAAATTGTCATCAGCTAACTAATTCCCACAAATTAATGATCCTTCTACGGCCGGAATTTATAGTAGTTGCACTCAGTCTTCAGCAGGAAAACAAAGGAAGATCTACAAACTGGATCCCCTAATTCTCTCTTAAGATATATTTGTATCAAGCTGTAAAGCCTCATCTGCTTGGCTGACGACTAACTTGTAAATCACTTACCAATTACTTGAAGTAATGAGTAGGCTAATTAATATTAGTGTGACTGATACAATGTAAATATTTTACAAGGGATTTATTTGTTACCTGTCAAAATTTTATGTATTCTGCTACATGATAAATCCTTTCAAAAGGTTAGTGTGCCTTGTGAATAGTTTATAAATATTTGCAAACAATTCATCTCATATAATGGCCCATAAATAATTTGTGATTTATACGTTACCACATACTTATGATCTTCTGTTTACCATAAATATTTGGATTCCTGGAAATTCATTTAAAGCTACTGAGCTCCAAACAACAATCTAGTGTAATTTTCTGTGATTGGGAAGAATAGCAATAAGGCTTTGTGGGGTTTTGCTTGTTTCATTTTAGCAGTGCCATGTTTATTTATGCCTCTAAGTATTTAGATAATGTGATTATTAATGGTGAGATAGCTAAGTTTTTTATTGAGGTTATGACGGTTTACAACACTGTGAAATTTCAGTTGTACATTATTATTTATCAGTCACCATATAAGTGTGCCCCTTCCCCCTTTGTGTCCACCCAACCCCTTTTCCCCTGGTAACCACTAAACAGTTCTCTTTGTCTGTTTGTTAGTTTATGAGATAGCTAATTTTTAACAGTAACAAATAATTTGCTAAATCAAATGAATATCAATTTTCACGTGTTATATCAGGAAATATTCCTGTTTCAAAAACCACTTCTAAAGCCCTCTTTTGGTGTTGTCTTCATAAACTTCAACTTTTTCTGGATTTGACCTATAAACCTACAGAGTTTATTTAAAAACAAAAATCCAAAAATTCCCCTCCATGTTCTGTCTCCTCTTTCAAACAACCTTCTTCCTTATTACATCAATCACTCTTGAACCCAGTAACACCTGTGTTACCCGTCAGTCTTACATCAGAAATAGTTTTCTTCAATGATAGCAAGAGTTCTTATGTGTGCGTGTTTTCTGTTTAGAAAAGTAACACAAATTCACTATAGAATTTTTGAACAGTAAAGAAAAATAAAAATAAGCAAATGGTGCCATCAGAAATATGTCATACTATTACTTGGATGAGTATCCTACGTTCTTATAGTCTTTGTAATTTTTCTAAGTCTAAACGTATATTCTCATACAAATTTACAGATGGTACCAAATTTGGATTTACTTTCAGGCTGTGAAAAATAGGTCTTGGAGGACAAATATTGATTCATAAACTGGGAATGCTGAGGAACCTAGCAAACTTAAAAGTGTTTTTTGAGCATTTTTAGCTGTGATCTGTATTAAGAAATATAGTTTTCATTGTGATCAATAATAGACATATATTTTTAAAGAGTCTTACAATTTCCATGGTAATGACATCAATATTGTAATATTTTTACTGTTTTCCCTTCTATTTCATCCTTTTAATGTGCCACGTAGTTTCATCAGTGGGTCATAGGCAATGGGTCATGATCTGCAGTTTGGAAAACAATGATCTGTGAGGCGCCTTTATTGCCAGATCTGATAACAGACCCCTAAGAACTAATTCGGTTATCCCTGCAAGCTCATGGTTCCCTTCAGTTTATTTGCGATAGGAGTCTCCAGACCTCTGTAGCTACCCTAGGGTGAATTACCACTGATGCAATCTCTGTCCCAGAGCAGAGCTTCCCAGTACTTCTTTCCATTTTAATCAGTTTATGTACCGACCTTACTAATCCCCAGGTGTTTGATCAAATCAAAACACTATATATCAAAGTTTCTCAACAGTGGTGGTTCTGACATTTTGGGCTGAATAATTCTTTGTTGTGGAGGGCTGTCCTGTAGAGCATGTTTAGCAGCATCCTTAACCTCTACTGAGTAGATGCAAGTAAGAGCCCTCCACATGCACCATTTATGACAATCAAAAAGGTCCACAGACATTATCAAATGTCGCCTGGTAGAGGGAGGTGCAAAAATCATTCCAAGTTGAGAACCATGGCTCTATATGTTCAGACATTAAAATGGGAAAACTTGTAGGGAGACAAAAAGTGAAATTCAAAGTGAATCCCATAGTAGAGGGGCTGGCCTGGTGGTGTAGAGGTTAAGATTGTGCACTCCCCTTTGGTGGCCTGGGATCCATGGGTTCAGATCCTAGGTGTGGACATACACATTGCTCAGCATGCCATGCTGTGGAGGCATCCCGTGTGCAAAATGGTGGAAGATTGGCCTCAGATGTTAGTGCAGGGCCAATCTTCCTCACCAAAAGAGAAAACAAAGTGAACCCCAAAGTAGATCATTCTGTCATCCCATCCACTGTAACCCCACTCCCCCCCGCCACCTTTTGCTCAGCTCACCAGTGCCAGGAAACAGTATGTTCACTATGGGTCTGTACCATGTAATTCTAGTGTGGAAGAGAATAATAATATTAACAATATACACTTATTATTTGGCAGGCACTGCTCTAAGTGTCTTAGATAAAAACCCCACCCATGGCTTGGAAAGGCAGAAGACACTTAAGTGTCTCGCTTATTAAGGCCACAGAGGTTCATTAAGGGATGGAGCCAAGATCTGAACTTAGACAGTGTGGCTGCGGAGTTCACACATTTAGCCACCCTGCCGTAATTTTTCTCAAGAATTCAGCACATAGAATTAGACTTTTAACAGATTGGTTTCCTGACGTCTGTGCTCTCAAAGCATCAACCTCTGCAGACAAGGACTCTTGCAAGAGGGAAACACAAGTCTTCCACTATCATCTGGTTCTACATGAGATTGTCCCTTTAGCACAATTCTTAACTAAAGCCATAGGGAGTAATTAATTCAGTGCAGTCTACCTATATTTTAATTAAGACTTTGCCCTCAGTGGGCCTGGTTCTCTAAAGAATATATTAAATACTAAATTAGCTCGTGGAATGGTGGTATGCACTTTGCTTCTCAGCCTTATTCAGCCCACCCTTCACCCCAGCACGTATAATCCCACAGCTCACACACAAGCCACTGATTGTCTGTGATCTTAAGAGAAATGTCAGATGCATTTTTGGCTAATGAGAGGACTAGCTGATCTTGGGTGACGTTCTAGCAATTAAGTCTGGGGTGGAGGATGAGTTGGTGTAAGAGAGTTCAAACGAACTGTGATGGATCCTTTCCACTGTCTCAGAACAAGGCAGTCATGTAGTAAGAACTGGAATTGATGGGAAAATGGATTGGCATGTGCAATTCAGACCTCCATCCCCTTTTGCCCAGCCTCTGTATTTTCTGGGCTTCCTTCTGAGTTACGTTAAGATCCAATCTCTTGGATGTAAGATAATTTTTCTAGCCTTAGAGAAAAATATAGTCATAGTTTGGCTAGAAGGCAAGAAACATGTTCGAGCATCTATGCCTCGACCCATTTCCTTACCTGTGGCCACGTTCAAACTGCCTTCAGCCCCACAGGAACATCTCTTACCCTACTGGACTGAACATTTTTTCCCGAGTGTGATGAGTATTTAACTCTATTTTAGAGTCTTCTGTTTTATGAGTCTTCCAAAAACTGAACCACTCTCAAGCATTGAGAATTTCATTTGTTTTAGATTCAGATCGTTACAGTATATTTTTCAAAAAGATAAATCGTAACTCTAAGGTAAGTATCAAATGAATACTTGAAAATAATTTACTTAATTTATTAATTAGTAAAGAAGCCAGTGAGATGTTACGGCCATTCAAAAGATATTTAAAGAGCAGGTTATTTATAGTCAATCTGACAAAGAAGTGTCAGATTAACCTGTATGTTAATAGGTAACTTCACTAAATCTGGAGCCTTCAGTCAATAATGAGCAATGAGATGAACTACATACATTCCCCCAGTCAATTCTTGGGTGGGCTTTTCTCTCATATAATATTGAATGATTGTGTCACCAACCATTTCTGCCTTATTCCTAATATTTGGATAATTTGCGGGTAATATTAAAGTCTTCTCTATTTGTCATGAAATTTCCTATTGAATTCCAAACTTTTAGAAATAAAGTGCAAACAATTAAAGATTTGATTCCAGGATCCATAATCAAATGGCTGATTATAATTCCTTTCACTCTTTCCTTCTAATTTTCCCTGCACAACCCTTATAAGTATCCTCTATGAAGTGTGTACCTTTCCTTAAGCACATGCCTTGCCTTCGAATATGTTATCTGTCTCATTATTGTTTTCCCTGTCTCAACTCAGTCTCTGAAACATCATTTTTGTTTAATATTTTGTCCAGACAAGAGACCCAAAAGATGACAGTGGAATTGCACATGAAATTTCATGAACTTTAACCATATACCACAATGAAATATTTGGAGTATTTATGAAAGTGTGTGTGTGTGGTATGTGTATTTGAATTACTGGATCATTGGAAGGAAGTATCAGATAAGGTTCAAATTATTGTATATAATACTCACCACATCCTCTTATCCTGGGTCACAGACTTTTATGTTATACTAGAAGCTGAGGCCAAATGGATCTGAGGCTGCTAAAGATTCAATGGATGGCCAGATCTTGGCCATTTTATCTCTATTGGCAGGGATGATCTAAAGCCCAATAGTAACTAATTCTTCTGTAGTAGTATGTCTATAAATGTAATGTAAAATTGGAAATATGGTGAAATGTGAATTTCAGGGCCAAAAGCAGTAAATCTGCCGTAACACTTCTTTTCGAGAGTCATAATGCCATAGTGATGAATCTGTGATAAACAAGACTTGGAAGCATAATACTATACTGGGTTTCTGTAGACACTCGTGCATGTTGAACAGAAGGTTGCTTTGAGCTGTACTCCAAGTAGAAAGGCAGGCACGTTATTTGCTCTGAGAGCTCTGCCCACAGAGAGAGCCACTGCTTCATATTTATGACTCTCTGGATCTCCTAGTCTAGGGAGTTACTGAAGTTTTTGGTTTTTAGCTCTGACAAGACAAGGCCAGAGATAGTGGTTGTTCCATCATTATGTGCCTCTTAGTGCCTAATGATTAGCAGAACTCCCTGCCAGCCCTCAATAAGTATATAGCATGAACAATAAATAATCCTATGCTATTTTAAGTCACTGAGATCAGAGGATTATTTGTGATTGCAGCACAACCTAGCCTCTCCTAAGATAATACAAAAATTTTTTTATCATTAACATGAAGGTGAATGAAGAAACAAGTAGAAAATAGCCTAGAGCAGTGATTCTGGTACCTGAGCATGCATCAGCATCACCTGGAAGGCTTGTCAAAACACAGATTGCTAGAATTCTGATTCACTCCCAGAATTTCTGATCCAGCACATTTTGGGGGTGGGGCCCAGGAAATTGCATTTCCAACACATTCCCAGGTGATGCTGATGCTGCTGATATGGGAACCACACTTTGAGGACCTCTGGCCCAAAATATGTTTCAAAAGAATATTAATGATGGTGAGAATGCACATATTTCATCACATAATAATACTACAATGATTTAAGTAGGCTGATTCTCTGCTACCAATGAAGACGTAATTTAATGAAATTGACTGAAAGGTCCAGGACCAGATAAAATAATATTTGTATATGTTTTACCATTGTAGTCTAAACATAAAATGATTTTAATTTTCCAAAATTGCTAACAACTGAGAGCACGTCTCCTCTTGAGCAGTTGACCCTTTTGATCATATCTTGGTTCAATCACTTAATTATACCTACCATTATTAAAGAATATAAGTCCATTAAAAAAATTAAATTGCACATATAATTCAAAGTTTCCTCTCTCCCCTGCAACTTTCTCATCCCTAGCCTCAGGCTGAACTTATAGAGGGGACACCGGGGGAGTAGTATGTCATTTTCCCATCAGCAGTCACTGATCTCCTTCCTGGTGTCTGCTTCTCAAGAGTTAGATGTGGTGGGAAATGGAGTATATCTTTTAGTGACCTGTCTGGTGTGTCAGCCAACCCCTTCTTGTTTGTTTGTAATTGTTGTGATGTGAGCAATTGCATGTCTGTGGTGGCAATGATTCCGATCAAGACGGTTATCTATAAGGCATTATTTTTTGAGTGTTGGTGGAGGCCCTGCCAATGGTGATTCTTGATGGAGAATTTAATTCCAAGCTGCTCATCTGGCATTTGTGGCCCTTTGCAGGACTCAGCCATCTTCACACTCACGCATTCATTCCTTTGAAGCCTGCTTCTCCTCATGTGTGGCTCTCTTTATCAGTCCACCATGCTTGTGGGGCCAGTTTCCACTGCTCTGTGCTTTCTCATGGTAACTTTTGGGGTCGTCTTTGATGTTTTCGTAGGTTCCAAGCAAAGAGATGATCCTTTTATTCCCCTTAATTAAGGCTTACTTAAACTTTTTTGGAACTCTCACAAAATAATGTAGGCAAAGGCAACAATTTTGTTCTGACAGGCATTGCTCCTCCAGGGAGACACTCCACGGACCTTCACGCATTCAGAAATATTCAGACCAGAAAAGTGCACTAACTTCTATGTTTAAGAATAGTCAACTTTAAGGGCCAGGCCCAGTAGCCTACTAGTTAATTTCAGTGTGCTCCACTTGGGCGGCCCAGGTTCACTTCCTGGGCGCAGACCTACACTATGCTATGGTGGCAACTCATACAAAATAGAGGAAGATTGGCCACAGACATTAGCTCGGGACGAATCTTCCTCAGCAAAGAAAACAAATGAATAGCCAACTTCCGGCTGACATACAGTCAGTATAAATGTTCACCCTCTGACCCGGAGAGGGGATCGAGAATATTGTGGAGACTAAAAAAGCAACACTCAATATGAAACTTCTAGGCTCAAAGAATGTTCTTCCTGGTTCTGCCCTTCTCTCTCACTGTCTCCCCTTGACATTTCCTAAGGTCCTTTATACTGTGCCTAAGTTGTATTAGGAGTCATTTGACAAGAACCAGACATACTTTGAACTTCACCTTGGAGACTTTGATGATTTTATTTTGTTTTATTTATTTTCTTTTTTTGAGGAAGATTAGCCTTGAGCTAACATCTGCTGCCAATCCTCCTCTTTTTTGCTGAAGAAGACTGGCCCTGAGCTAACATCTGTGCTCATCTTCTCCCACTTTATATGTGGGACGCCTACCACAGCATGGTTTGCCAAGCAGTGCCATGTCCACACCCAGGATCCGAACTGCTGAACCCCAGGCCATCAAAGCGGAAGATGCCCACTTAACCACTGCACCACTGGGCAGGCCCCCAATAATTTAATTTTCAATGGGCTGATTTTCTCCAGGATGATCCCTATTATATTTTTTAAATTCCCAGGGCAAGAAAGAATCTTAGTCAGCACCTCACACCATCATGTTACATAATTGTGCATTACACCATAAATGTGGTGTTTTTAGTCAGTGAGGAAATAATCAAGTATTTCATATTGGATCTTGGGATGATTATTAACACTTTGAAGAAAAAAATATATTGAGGATTGCTAAAATTTATTGAATGTTTTCTCGGCTCTGTGACAACCTAATACCCTCAATATCTCATTCATTCCTAACAGTAATCCTACGAGGTGAGTCATTTAATCATCCCTACTTTGCAAATGGGGAAACTGAGGTTCATAGAGGCTAAAAAGTCATCAAACTTATGGTTCTGCCTGATTGTGGAGCCAGAGTTCTTAATCAGGTGGTTATAAGGTGAAGTAAGTTCTACATAAATTTTAGACTCAAAGAATGACGCCCTAATAAACACGGATGCAATTATATGTGAAGATGATCATATTGCTTAGATTAACAATAAACCAGATAAGTTAAGTACATAAAAATTAAATATCAACAAAAACAAAAATATACCCCCATTTCTGTTTTGTCCTAGATCTGGCTACATCTAAAATAGATTGCAAAAAAATAAAATAGAAATGTAACATAAAAACCACTCTTTTGATTCCAGGTTTGTCATCAGTATCTGTGGAGCTTATGAAATGGTCATTCTTGATGTGAGGTCTTTAAACAATGATCAGAATGATGAGGTATGGAACCTCCTTGTGATGACCCATAACTATAAAAAAATGTTATTTACAATTATTTTTGACATGGGAAGATAATAATGTATTAGAAGCAAGCCGAAGTCAGTATGCAAACCATTAGGAGATTCTTAAAAACAATTTGTACTTTTATATATATGCAAACCTTAAAAGTATCTAGTAACTTTTTGTTTTTCTGGACCATTGAGATTATAAAGAATTTTTTCTTCCTATTTTCTCCTTTTTTTACACGTGTTCTACATTTTAATAATACTCTTATAATTAGAAATGAAATTTAAAAAAAAATTCAGCTATATTTGGTCCACCACATGTTATTAATCTTTTTGGCTGATCTTAAAAGATAATGTGGATGAAAATGGCAATATAGGTTCAGGTAGGGAGAAAATGTGAGGAAGATAGCCCATGCACTGCTTGCTTACAATTCCTCTGTTTTTCTAACACCAATTCTCATCCTCTGTTTTTCTAACACCAATTCTGTGACATCAACTGTGTGTCCTACCGTTCAATTCAACTCAATTCTGACACGAACTACCCAGAGTTAGTACAAATCCCACAGATTAAGGACTCAGTCCTATAAGACTGTTTTCACTTTAGATGCTACCACAAGTAAGGTCCCCAGGTTACCCACACATCTGCCTGCCTGGCAGCTACAATTTGGGGGATTCTCACAGCATCTGTTCAGATTTAATAATTGCTTAGAATGACTCACAGAACTCAGCAAAGCACCGTACTTACCATTACAGCTTTGTTATAAAGGATACGATTCAAGAACAGCCAATTGGAAGAGATGCGTAGGGCATCCTAGGGTATGGGGGTGGTACAGAGTTTCCATGCTCTCTCCAGGTGGTCCATCTCCCAAAAGCATTCATGTGAGCTACAACCAAGTAGCTCCCTCAACCACGTTGTTCAAGAATTTTTATAGAGGAATTATTACATAGGCATGATTGATTAAATCGCTGGCCATTGGTGATTGGACTCAGTCTTCAGCCCCTCTCCCCTCCTAAGAGATCATCAGGGAGTAGAAGTGAAAGGGGTTGTTTTTCATGGCAACCAACCCCCATCCTAAAGCTAGCCAGCCTCCCTGCTCTGCTGGCCGGGAGTCACTTAGGAAATTCCAAGGGTTTTGAAGCAGGAACTGGAGGGCAAGGACCAAATAGATATATTTTTATTATACCACAGCCACAGTTAAAATCTGTTAAGTATTTGGTGAAAGAAAGATAAATTTCTAGCCATTTCTAGAGAGAAAACAAGAAAGACCTCAGTAAGTAAAAGCAAGATTTCAAAGCTTTCTCTCTTACTTGGTAGACAATAAACTTTATTTTGATCTCAAATACAAAAGCTGTCCTTTCTAAATACTAATCAGCCAGTCAATTACCATGAAATTTGTAGCACAGAAAGCACAACTCTGTCATGGGTACCATGGAAAATCTCTTATTGAGACATTTACTATTTCACCAGCCAACTGACAGCTGATGGACCATTGTGGGTGAGTGAATCCTCTCTTTTTAGATTCTGTGAACCAAACAATGTAGGATGAGACAGGCTGCTCCCCACTGTGGCTAGGTCCTACTGAAAAAATTCCTATCTCTTAGACATATCTGCCTCATTCTTCATTTACAAAAATTCTTAAAACCCATTTAAAGAATTGTTGTTTAAATATTTAGACATTCTTCGCATCATTAAAACAAAGAGTAGTCTTAAATGCTGCCATCATTGCTTGCCTTGGTCCAACAAATTCTAAGATTTTAGATAATATTCTGGGCATCGCAACCTAATTGTGATCAATATATACATGTGCGTGTGCGTATGTACCTAATAGATGCTCCATACATTCTAGATGCAAGCATCTATACAGGTTTATAGAACTATATCAAATGGGGTGGGGGTTACTAACTATATATTTCATACGTATTTCATATATACATAAATGTCCCCCCAAATTTTTACGGATATTTTGCTATGCAACAGGTTTTACGTGGTATAGAGGTCCTGTTCTTTAAGAGTTTAAACTTTAGGTAGGGAATCAAGAGTTACAAATAAATAATGCTAAATAAAAATATGGAATTAGGGGCTGGCCTGGTGGCATAGTGGTTGGGTTCGCATGCTCCACTTAGGCAGCCTGGGGTTTGCAGGTTTGGATCCTGGGTGCATACCTTCATACTGCTCATCAAGCCATGCTGTGGTGGCATCCTACATACAAAATAGAGGAAGATGGGCACAGATGTTAGCTCAGTGACAATCTTCCTCAAGCAAAAAGAGGAGGCTTGGGAACAGATGTTAGCTCAGGGCCAGTCACCCTCATCAGAAAAAAAGAAAAGAAGAATTAATAAAAATCTAAAAAATAATAAAATAGGTTAATAAATTGATACCTATTTAAATACAAATAAACACTACAAACAAATAGGAGTTTAGAGAAAGAAAAGGGCATTCAATGTGAACCTATTCTAGCATTCAGAATCTCAATTTAAATAATCAACAGAAAGACTATCACTGATTTGTGGTTCAATCTAAAAAGGTATAGGAGAAGCCATATCTTTAAAATTATTTCCAGATTTGCAATACCGAAATGTATCTGTCTCAACAAACACCACAATTTACAAACCATCCACAATTTTAATTTCGAAAGGTAGCTATTTACAACCAAATTAAAGACGATTTAAACAGCTGCCACGTATAACTTAACAGAGCGTTATATTTCATTATTTGCTTGTCCACGCCTTAAAGAAATCACTTTAATATTTGGATGATGTTTTAAATTTTTTGATGTATTCATACTGTTCTCTGTTAAAAAGAGATTGAAATGGAAGGATTATAAAAACCTGGCAATGTATTTTTACAAAGACAATATATCTGAAAAGGAAAATTACTTCATCTATGCAGCAGCTAGTCAATAAGTCCCGCATTTCTGCAGAGAGAGTAAGATACAGCCACACTTAGCCGGTAAGAGTACTTCAAATCCTGAGGGATCCAACGGCACTGATTGTAAAGAAGTAATGATTTCAAATAGCTAGTTCATTAGCATACATGCAGGCAATTTACCTTGCTCTTTGAAATAAGTAATAAGATCTTGAGAATAGACATATACAAATTAAAGACGTACTCTAGGCAAGGTAATTTATCTTACTTTTGAGGCTACGTTATTAAACGAGTTCTGTGATTGCTCTGGGGACAATTTCTAATGCCATGGCAAGGGTCCCTGTGTCCTGCCCCTTTTGATGTACTCACATTAAGAAGATGGATTGCAAAAGGCAAGGTATTCTCCGAAAAGTTAATATGGAAGATAGATAAAAAAGACAAAGAGCTTAAAAAGAACTGGAAATTGAGAAAAATAAGCTTGACCTTGGTATAGGTGAGAGCAATTAAAATATTTGGAGGGTAGAAAATCAAAAAGGATTCTTATAAAAAAGAGCATTTAAACATACTACATCTGTGGATGCAAAGATTTAGCATTTGTCTTGGTTGATACTAAAGAAACTGGCTAAAGACATTTCAGAGTCATAGATATCTCTTTGTATTTAGTTGACAAAATAATTGGCTTATGGACATTTTGGTATTGATATTAGTCACAGCAAGCTAAGCTTTACAGCAGTCACAGTACCTATGAAATCCTTGTGGCTTTACACAAGATTCCAGTTACCAGCATTTTATGGTGTGTTCGGGTGGCTGCATTCGGAACCTCTTCCTAAATGATAACTCAGGAAGCCGGGATCTCTCTACCAGCTACATGGACTGGAAAGAGAGAGAATGGAGAATTCCCACCTGTTCTTAACTGTCTCAGGCTGCACATAACATAACTTCCACTTGCTTTTATGGTGGTGAGAACTCGTTTATTGGTTGAAATCTAACCATCAGGGATACTGAGAATACAGTCTTTCAGTGTTCTACAGGAGAAGAAAGCGATGTGGTAAACATGGCATAGCCTCTACTATAGTACCCTGGGGAACACGTGAAAAACTAAGCGGTTACCAAAGGCTTTTTAAAAAATATACTTGAAAAAGGAAATTTACTTCATCCATGAAGCAGCTCGTCAATATTTCAGACTTCTATGCAGACAGTAGGATATTTGTTGGATTAGTTGATAGAGTGTTGCAAATTTGCCAAGGCAAGCTGCCCTGGGCCATGTATATGTTCATTAATTTCTTTTACCCACTAGGAGAAAGAAGACTTGACTATGTAAGTTCACACATAAAAGTTTATCAATGAGAAATAAACAAAGGAAACAGATGAGAATCATTCTTCTGAAAGAAAAATATTGATGATGTAACATACTATAAAAAAGAGCATGACCATTACTAAGTGTTGTTGTCACAGAAATTTGTGCTAAATATTAGTCTGATAATTTATAGGCCCCTGGAGGGACCCAGAAATCTTAGTAATTTATGGATAATGTTCATTCTGTTTGGGTTTTTGTTTTGGTTTGAATATTGGGACAGATGACACCTCACGTGCACCAAGGGGTTATGAAAAGGTTTATTACTCACATAATGAGACTTTCTGGAGAGAATAGGGCAGGCTCCCAAGCTGGTTCAAAAACGGTCTTGAGAGAGCAGGGAAAGGAGACTGGCTTTGGCTTTACGGAAGTTACAGGGTGGGGTTGGGGTGTGGCTTCCTGTGCACAGGCTGAGGGCTTCCTTGGTTTGAACTTCCCACTGGCTCCAAGGGAGGAAGCACTCAGGGTTTCTCATCAGCTTACCCAGGTGGGAGGCAGAAGGGAGAGAGGAACAAGGGAACTTCAAAGCTCTCGGCAGTCAAACACCGAAATGGAGTCAGACTGTATTCCAGGTTTTCTGGACCTAATCTGGTGTGTTTCAGTCTCATTATATAAACAACACAGCTAATCCTATTCTTTCTCAACATTTTAAAGTGAGTGAGTGATGTGTGTGTGTGTGTGCGCGTGGGCAGGGAATTCTAAATATTAATAAGAAATTGGAAATTTTAATTTTTATGACCTGAGAAGAGAAGATTCCCCAGGCAAGTTTTAGAACTTGTTACACACAGAGATATTTAATATTAAAGGTAAAAATTACGAGATGACTCAAACAATCATTCTGTTTCTGTCAGGCAAGATCCTTGATTGTCCTTGGGGTACAAACCCTCCATGGAATAAATATTGGAATGTATTCTGCAGCTAGAAAATTAAAAAGATCTATATTCACAAACAGTTTCCTCACACTAAATTTAAACACTAATGTTTATACCATGGATTTGTTTTATTCATTCATTTTCCGACAAATGTTTGTTGGATATCTATTATACGCCAAGCTCCAGAATCTTGGCAAGCTTGAAAACACTTGAGTAGTTCATAGGTAATTTGAAATAAGTGCCATAGAAGTTCCCCAGTCATTCAACATTTAATTTAGATATTGGGAAGTTTGACAGATACTATGTGTTTTATTATATCTATCCCGCCTACCATAGCTGCATACCAAATTAAAAATTGGTAGAAAATAAAACTGAGAAAATGAACTCCAGGATGTGCTTTTTATCTCAAGTACTGAGAATCATCACACATATTGGGGATCTAGGAATATATATCATTTCACCTTTAATGGAGAAATCTACAGAATTGTAAGAACTTATAGTTAGAAGGAATCGAGGTGTCATCTAGTTTAAACTCCTAACTAATACAAACCACTTTGTACACTGTCCTGGAGTTGGACATCAGATATCCATGTTAATACTTCCAGGAACGAGTTTTCACTACTTGCCAAGATAGGCCTGTCTGCTGTTTGTCAAAGTTAGAAAATACTCTCTTCCCTTAGCTTCAGTGAAATCTGTAATTCTTGTTGTCCTGATATTTTTCTGGATAATCTTTTTGCTTCTCCTTTGATCGTACTTTTGCTGTTATCTAGAGTTCTGGTATGGTCCCCTTCCCTTCTCATACACAGTCCCTGATCCATTTCTTCAATTTCCATGGATTCAACATCACTTTCTAATACATACAGCCCTATCATTCTTCTTAACTTCAGATCTACCTAGCTCACTGGCCCTTGAATGATACCACCGAAGGTTTTCAAGTTCTTAAAAGTCAATGTGTCCAAAAGAGAATTCATCATTTTCTGCCATAAACCAGGTCATCCCTTCTGTGGCTGCTGTCTCAGACAATAACAACAAAATGTTCTCAGTTGCTGAAGTCAGAAATATGGGCATTATCCTCAGTACATCACATTTCCTCAATCTTTGCCTTCTTCCAATTGCATAGTCCTGCTGCTTCGACTTCCTACATAGCTCTCATGTGAAGTTTTAAGAAGTCATAGATCATAGGTGCTAAGAGATCTCTTTTAAGGAAACTTCTTGGTTTTGAATCACGGTTCTATGACTTACTACCTTAACCTCTCCATTTCTTGAATCCTCATCTGTAAAATGGAGCTAACAATAGTAAGCATACTTACTTCAAAGGACTTTTGTGGGTTATTAAATATACAATTATTGGAACAGTCCATGGTACATAGTAAGTACTTTATGAATCAACTATCCTTTTAATTGTTTTCTCCTCTTCATTCCCATGGGTGTTTTCCTAGGTAAGTCCTTAATCATCTCTTAAGTGCTATATTGCAGTAGATTCCTAACTGGTCTCAAAGGTCTGGTCTGTCTCCCTTCTTCCAGTCTTCATACCAAAGCCAAAATGATATCTTTACTGCTCTTATTAACATCCGTCTGTGATACCCTGGTTGCTGGTTCTGAACTCCTTAAGCTAAAGCCCAAATTCCTTAGCAAAGCTGTCTCCATATTGCATGATCTGGCCTCTGATTACCTCTCCAACTTCCCTTTGTGCCACTTCTTCCCTTACTGACTGTATTCTGGTACCTTGAAGCCTTCATGTTCTTCTTATCTTTGGGTTAACTGTTGCACTCCTTGGAATACTCTTTCCATCTTACTGACACTCGGTGCTGTACTTCCACGCTAGCCAATTATGTCCCTCTAGTATGTGTTTCAGTTCTACCCAGATCTTGCCTATTATAGCACTTTTGTCATGAAATACAATAGCTAATTTTCTTGTCTGTAAAATATCTTTAGAGATATTATAATCTCTAACAGGACAAGATGAGTGGCTGGCACATAATAATGCTTATTAAATACTTATTGAATGAATGAATACATTTAACTAAAAGCTGCCATCCTGTACTATCTGTCCTGGTTTTTTTGCATCTGGAAAAGGAAGCAAGCACACTCCCCCACGTTTCTTTTTGATGAGGAAGGTTGGTCCCCAGCTAACATCTGTTGCCAATCTTCCTCCTTTTGCTTGAGGAAGATTGTTGCTGAGCTAATATCTGTGCCAATCTTCCTCCACTTTGTATGTGGCATACTGCCACAGCATGGCTTGTTGAGCAGTGTGTGGGTCTGCACCCAGGATCCAAACCCGTGAACCCCTGGCCGCTGAAGGGGAATGTGCAAACTTAACCACCGTGTCACCGGGCTGGCTCCTAGCACCCTCTCACTTTCTGTGTTGCAATCATCTCCATCAGGGAAGAGGGGAATGTTTTGCCCTACCTGAATCTCTTCTTTATTCTAAAGTTCTCCGGTTTATTCCACAATTCTGTTGTGATTTCCAACATCTCAATACTCTACTTATCATACTCTAGGTGAATTTCAAAGTGTGACTAAACACAATATCCCAATTTCATCCAAACCATGATAAAATATTGAGAACTGAGATACTTTGTAGATATTGCTGGTCTATGCATTGTTTGCATAATATACTCTGGTCAAAAGCTATAAATATTTATTTTTGGTGGAAAATTAAATACTTCTTTCTCAGAGTGGAATATCTTCCAGAAAGCTATCCTTGTAGGTATTAGAACTCTACGCCCACACTAAATGCTATTTCTCTTCCCTAGGTGAGCTCTTCGTCAGATAGCCCTTCATCAGACATACAATATGTTCCTAAATGTACTCTGTGGAAAGTTAACTCTATAGGTTCTCAAAGCTGTTATTTCAGTGAAGAATATTCCACAATGCAATAACATTGGGAAATGCTGAATTCAAACAGCCTATTTACTAGAGAACTCTGAAAGGTTTTTAATATATTAATGAGCACTGAGACTATCCGAGACGGTGGATAAAATATGCCGCATTCCCTTAGGGTTACTTGACCTTGGAGCCCTTTTGTGCAAAGCACATCATGGGACTAGTATAAAACCAGTTTGGGAAATGTTTTTTTCTAAGTAATACATCTCCTTAAAAACACTAAAATACTGTATAAAACTTAGTTAATTAACTTCCTGGATGACCTTTTTAAGGGAGACTTCAATACTCCATGTGACTGAAACAAAGTAAACCATATAGTGTCTCCTTTTAGAGTTCAGATCCACTCAGAATCTCAACTAATCTGTCTTTGCCTCAAGCATTCTTCTGCTAGAATGAACTGGCTCTTTCCCTTATGTATTTTTTCTCTGTAAAATCAGTTGGATCATTTTAGTTGGTATCCTGCAGCTGTCTTTTTGTTTTGTTTTGTTTTGTTTGTTTCCTGTCTGCTATTGTATTCTGAATTGACTGGATTTTGTTCCCCCAAAATTCTTGTGCTGAACCCTTAACCACCAATGCAACTGTTATTTGGAGCTAGGACCTATAAGGAGGTAATTAAGGCTAAATGAGGTCATAAAGGTGGGGCCCTGATCTGATAGGATTAGTGTCTTTATAAGAGGAGACACAAAAGAGCCCACTGTCCCTCTCTGCTGTGTAAGGACACAGAGAGAAGGTGGCCATCTGCAGGCCAGGAAGAGAGCTCTCACTGGAAACCAAACCCTGCTGGAAACTTGATCTCAGACTTTCCAGCCTTCACAACTGTGAGCAAATAGATTTCTGTGCTTTGAGCCACCTAGTCTATAGTATTTTGTTATGGCAGCCTGAGCAGACTAATATACTGCTTGAAATTAGAGGGTGCAGAGATGAGGAGTTTGACAAGGACCTCGACAGTTATTCCCACAAGAGCCTTGGATTTGTCAGTTAAATCATCAATTTCCAGCACTGCATGACTGTCTTGGGCCAGTAGAGCAGAATGAATCTGCTTCTCTTTGCTTCTCTTCACTGCTTGATTGTCTGTAAGGCTTTAATAGCTTCACCCAGTGAAGGATCCTGCTTCCAATTCTTCGTCATGCCAGGACATATGCTATGGATAGCCTACTTTCAATATTCTGGTTACTATCCCTGTAGATGTCCCCTTGGAGGTATGACACTGACACTAAATTCCAGGTGTGATTTGACCAGTAAAGCTTAGATTAAAAAAATACCATTCCTTGTTTTGGACATTTCTATGATTTGTTTTCTTTAGATGTCTCGTTACACTATTAAGTAATGATTAAGTTATCTGTCAACGAAAATTCCCAAATTTAATTCCCATGTATTGATTGCTCATAAAATACAAAGGTTTACAGACTGAGATACCACATTTTCTCCCCCTTTTTAGTTTCCTGAGATGGATCACTTTGTAGTGTAGGTTTGGCAAATCTGCACTCAAGCTACTTGCTGATAAAAGTGGCCATGAAAGCCAATGACAGATGCCAGGGGCCTCCTCCTCGAGTCCTCCTTCCTCTCACATTGCTTTATTATTGAGTGAAATTATTTGAAATACCATAACTTAGTCTACTCTTGGTTTTAGAAAGTGCTTGGGGTTTTGGCATCCTGCAAGTGATGACTCGTTATTTATATCCTTAGTCTCAGAAGGTTATATATAAAATATGGTGAATTGAGCTACAATTGAAACCAGTTACACCTATACAAATAATAGGCTTCTGATTTTAGATATTTCCTTATTACATGATACAATAAGTAAAAGCAAACTCAGCACCACTAAGAATATTTATAGAAACCTTAATCAGAATGTTTGAATAATTAATTGGCTGTTCCAATCTGTATGTATCACATTCACAGTTCCTTTTAGGCATGGTTTTAATGTCATTGCTCTATAAATACTTCATGATGCTCCTCAACCCTCATAGCCTTCAGAGGTTCAATAAAAATTATAGTATAAAATCAAATTACTAATTAGGAGGAGTCCTGAAATAGAGTATAACTTTCTTTGAGAGGGGTCTTTAAAGTTTCAACCAGAAAAGTAAGTAGAATCAAAATAATTCCTGACTTTTAGAAGATAGTGAAAAACCTTTATATTAGCTAGACCCAGAATAAACAAAAATTCAAAATACCTCCAGAGGTGTGACATAGTTCTTCCCCTGCACATGAAGAGGACGCCATGTGTGCCATTTAACTCACTGGATGGCGCATAGGGTAATAATTCAAAATTACACTCTTTCATGTTGAGGGAGAAGAGGGGACTCAGGTAATCAGTTTGCATAACAAAGCACTTGAATGAGGCCTAAATGGTGATGAAAGTGACCTGCATAGACAAGTTTGTTCCAGATTGTCGAGGGCCCCAGACAATTTAATTTTGCCTGAGTGGTGACTAACAGAAGGTTTGCACCCTTTTTGGTTATACCAGGCTGTCAGCATAGACATAATAGACTTTTGGGCTTAAAGAATCAATAATCCAACATTTGACTCTTAAGTCCTCTGTGGAAATATCACTATCTTTATTGTAAGAGAATGTTTTCCCTGAAAACCTACTTGGCCCCTCACGCAATGCTTGAATTTTTCAACTCAGGGCTTTTCCAAACCTACTCTAGCAAAGTTGTTTGGGGGGGTTGTTTATTTGCTGGCTTTGGGTTTTTTTTTGTTTAACGATCAGTCAATTTCCAAAGCTCAATATAAACTTGCTCTGGCATAGGTCAACGATATTTCTTAAAAAGTTCTTTTAAAGTTTTCATATGTGGAGGGCATAGCATTTTCATAACGCTACCTGTTTCGCTGGTAGTTCACTATTTCATGCTAGACCTGAGGCAAGTGTGGGCCAAATATAGCAGTTTAAAATAATGTGAAGAATGTTATCAATTTAGGACTCTTTTGCTTATAAGAAATAGAAATAAACAGAATAAATAGTTGACTTAAGGCAGTTTTGATCAAGATTTTTCAGGTATGACCTCTAGTAAATCACCTCAGGCAGGGCTGGGGTGGCGGATGAGATACAAGGGTGATGTTGGATAGATGGTGAAGGTGGGAATGGTTAACAGAATCCTCATAATTTGGGAAGACACTCCAAAATGTTCTGCTGCAAATCTATTAAACAATTCTTAAAAGAAAAATCACAAGGCCAAAGAATTATCTTTAACTTTTAAATTCATAGTCAATTCATTCTACTTAAATAGGAAACATACCCAGATCGAACCTAATCCAGATTATAAATATTAACAGGAAAGTTACCAGAATCTGACAGCAAGAGTCCTGTGTTCCAATGTGAAAAAACTTCAACTGAATTTTCTTTAATGTCACATATTTTTATCAATTAAGGTAGAATTTAAATTCAAGTATAATTTAAAGTGGTAGTGAAACAGAATGACTTTCGGGGGAGAAAACATGCTCAGTACTCTATGCTAGTCAACTTTGATGTGAAAGTATTCACAAGCCTCTTATTATTTTAGCAGACTTTAGAATTCAATGAATTGCAGCTATCAACTTAGTTCTTCAGAAAACTCACTGGTACCACTATGTATTAGCACCTTCAAAATGCAAAATCCTCACCTAATAAAGGATGACATAAATTTTATAATTTAATTTTGCTTTAAAAATAGAACTACAAATCTGACCAGTGGCTAGATCAGGATAATGTCCATAGTGAGTCAGAGAATTGCTATGATATAACATCATAGCACTGAAGAAGTCAAGTGAAAATGGTTCAACGGATGTGTGCATAGGCATGGCCTTTGATAAAAAATAGGTAATCGCTATGCTTCTTTCAGATAGTAATCAATTCCCACACAGTTCTTTCTCTCCTACATCATGCAACGTTTACCCCTTCCATGGATACTTACTTTTTTCTCAGATTGTTTTATAATTTTACTTGAGTTGCATCCTATATCTCAAAAAATAATTATAAAATGAGTTAGTGCATAAGCCACATCTCCTACTTCTTTTCTACACCATGTAGGGCCTCCCTACTTGACGGGAGAACACACAGAAGGCACTTGAAAAATACGAATTGATTCTTTTTGAATTGCCCTGATAGAGGCTAGAAGGATCCACATTATAGAGACAAAGCACTCAACATTAGATGGGCTGTGGTGTACCAACCACAAAATAATATATTTATTTCTCCAACAGTTTTTCTTTTATTGATAAAAACTACACAAAAGCTAATTGATAATTTAAAAAGCAACATTACACATTATCATATGTTTAGAAATTTGTCAGCTTGGCAGTTTTATTCACTGACCACATGGCCATTGTTCTTCACATCTGCCTAGCCCACATGAGAATACTTGCTGGTCTTTTCCATCGGAGGTCTTCACGGGTCCCCGTTTCAGACTTTTTACACAGAGAGAGCTCACAGTGTGGACTGCCAATAGGAAAAAATCAATACTCCTTGCCTTGTGTACAATGTGTCTTGAAGGATCATTTGCCCCAATTTTATTGGTTTTTCATTCCAGTAGTTTTAATAAACTTTGTGGTCAACTTTGTTTCCTCATCATCTGTGGTAAAGCAAATTTTCTTTTGGTAGAACATAAGCTTTAATGCCCATGTTTAGAATTGCAAACAGAATCACTTGACCAGGAACAAAAGAAAAATCAAACAAACGAAACAAGAACAAACAGCATTTTTTAAGGAAACATGAAATAAAGCAATTGAAATAAAGTCTGTGAGAGTTACACACACCTAACAAGGAAAACTGTATTGTTCCCCCAACTTCCCACCCACCCCAGGTGTTTCCCCGTGTGGTTCTCCAGCCCAGGAACCATGCAGTGTAGAAAAAGCAAATATACAAACAAACCTATATGTAGCTAGCGTGGAATCTATTTTTATAAGAACTCGACACTTTTACTATTTACATCCAGGAGCATTTTTGCTTGTTTTATGTTTTAAAGCAAAGAAAGTTCTGTAGTTCTCCTGGTTACGCTGCAGGTGAGTGCAACCGCTGCCTTCTTTAAGCAGTTTTGTTTTTTTCTTTCCTCTACGTCATGTTTTAACTGGAACGATGAGCTCGTTCGATTGCATGGTTTTAGACATCCATTCTCCTTTAAGATGAAGGCCCCCCTCCCCTCGTCAAGGCGCCCCATGAGGAGTGGGCTTTCGCCTTAGTTTGTTATTCTCTCAAGGTAAATGGCGGGCGCTGCCGATCTGGCGATGGTGGCGATGAAGCTGTGGTCCCGCCGGAGCTCCAGGCTGGGGGTTTCATCCTGCTCCAGAGACACTGCTTCGTAGCCCTTGTTGACGTGGAGCGGCTGGTGAGCCTGGCAGTACCCGATCACGGGCTGGTCGTAGCTGTAATAGGGCAAGGGCTTCACGTGGTGTGGCATCTGGATGTGAGAAAGGGAAAGACTGATTATAAAAATATTTTGGACAGAAAAGAAGATGACGCTCATAGTATTGTCTTTTGTTCTCTTTCATGCTGTTTTATTCATTAGCTGCTGATTTAGCTATTAATAAACTTTAAGCAGAATAATATTGTTAGTATTTAACTAGATATCGTTTTGTCCAGATATACATATTCTTTTTTTTTTTTTTTTCAGGAAGCTTAGCCTTGAGCTAACATCTGCTGCCAATCCTCCTCGTTTTGCTGAAGAAGACTGGCCCTGAGCTAACATCCGTGCCCATATTCCTCTATTTCATATGTGAGAAGCCTGCCACAGCATGGCTTGATAAGCAGTGCCTAGGTCTGCACCCAGGATCGGAAGCGGCGAACCCCAGGCCGCCCAAGCAGAGCGCATGAACTTAACCACTGTGCCACCCGGCAGTACAGTTTTCATATGTGATTTTATATATGATATCATATATAAAGATTTTTCAATGCTTGTCCTATCATCCATCCATCCATCTATCTATCTATCTATGGCCATAACAGAAATAAACAACCTAAATTCCCATCAACAAGAAATTTTAAAATCTATTATGTACATTCATATCTTTGAATGCAGATAATACAAAGATTGCAGAGTTAGCAATCTATTGAAATATGGCAAGATATGGTATTAAGTGAAAAAAATTAGAGTGAAAAGAATGTATAGTATGATCCATTTCATGTAAATATAAGTGTAAACATAGAGAAAGTTTTTACTTTTAAAAATATCTTTATATACAATTGAAATCTTTATTATGGGCATATATATATCTTTTATTTTAAATTTAAAAAAAAATCCCAATTTCCCACAGATCATTTCTATCAGTTCTATAAATTCTGGACAAAAGAACTCCAGAATCATGACAGTGGGCATATCTTTGCGTTCGTAATATGTAATGTTATTGATTTCAAGCTAACAAGTCAAATATGTGTCTTATGTTAGAATAATAGACCTGAATAATAGTCTACAGAAATCCTTTTAATAGGAAAAGCTGAAATATTAAAATTATAGTATATAGTTTTTATTACACCACCACAGGTTTTTATTACAATTTCTGATAAAGAAAAATGTGCCCAAGCTTAGAAAAAGGAAAATGATAATTGCTTTATTTTTGATCTCATGCTATAGTGTTTCTCATAACCCACTAGATACAATCTGACACTCCTGATACAATCTGACAGTCCACAGATGATAAAATTGCAAACGCTTCACCATCCTGTAGGGGTTTAAACTTAAACCTCTTTAAACTATTGTCTCTTGGCTCCAAGCCCACTTCTGTAGTTCCATTTATGATGCTGAGGTGGGGTTGTGCAAACCACATTTCTCTTTGACCTGCTGCTCCCAGTTAGATTTTGCCAGTGGGGCCCACTGGAGGGAGATGGCCAGGCTAGAGGAGAGAGGGGCAATTGCTCCCATGGCAAGCTGCCTCTCTGCTTCTTCCTGCTCCACAGAGTTACCCCAACAACACTTCTTCATTCTAGCTGTCACAGCACCATCCCACAACAGCAGGCGATTCTAGTTTGTAGTCTTTTCAACATTGGCAGCGTTTCCAATATTTCATGCCATCATGTCCCCCTCAGACACTCCAGCACCAGGGAAGTCTGAGGTTCATCTCCACAAAGCCCTTCCTCCAAGCTTTTGTTAATTTTAATGACTCCAACATCTTCTTTAGTCCCCAGGTCCTACAGCGGGTAGGGGTGGTAGTTATTTCCTGAAGTTGCTGTCTCTGTTACACTATGGCACTTTGAGCTTTTGCATGAACTTAGCTAACAACTTTCTATTTATTTAGCACTTCTTCACATAAATGCTTTGTTAAAATAACAGATAAGTTACCTGTCTCCTGAATGTATAGCTGACTCTTTCTGTAGGTTAAACTTCAGAGTTGATAAATTCTTATAATTTTATGGAGAAGTTAAGCCCCAAAGGTCTCATAGCTTAGTTGTTCTGTGGGAAGTTAACCAGTCTTATATCGAACTTAGCAACCTTATTTTCAAAATCCATTCCTCCTATTAATATATAAATCTTTCAAATGCTCTTCAAGCTAGGTCTTGTTTTTTTCCTGGTATTCTCATTAATGTGTTAAATAAAATTTTGACACAAATTCACCATCTGTTTGTATGAGAATTATGTTTTTAACACCTCTATGCTTATTAAAAAGTCACCTCCTTACATTTTTAAAGATAAAGATTAAAGCAATCTTTTCCATGGCAGATTACAACTCATTAGTAGGTTATAAAATCAATTTAGTGATTCCAGATAAACATTTTAAAAATTGAATTAACTAGAATAGAAAGTATCAGAGTGTGTGTCATATGAGTAAGGGTACCTTGTTTAATAAAACTTTTGTTTCAAATTTGTGTGTGTGCATGAGTGTGAGTCTATTGAATTACATTGTGATATTTTTTAGCTTGGAATCACAGTAAAAACTGCTTTTAAACAATACTTGATCAAAGCACATATTCATTTTAATGTGATCAGCAATAACCTGGATAAATTCCCATCGTGCTTTTACTAGTCTCTTTTTTTGTAACGTATAATTCGCTGTTTTTCTCAATGAATGAGAAAATTAAACCAATATATATGGCTGTATTTTTTGGATAGGCACATTGACTTCTACTGGAAGGCATTCACCATTATTCAGCAAGTCTTTTGAGAAAGAATAAAGAAGAGATAATTTCTCATCAAACCAAATGTTGATATAACCTTGAATGTACAATTCTGTTCTCACAAAAAATCTGAGAAAAAATACATACTAGGTCAAAGTTGTGATTGATACAGAGATGTTCTGGACATTAGACATTAATTTCTCTGCTGACAGTGACGGCAAGGAACAAATTATAAGACAACATGGCTGAGTACCAGATACTAAATATAAAGTTAGATCTGCCCCAAATTTATAGTGATTTCTTTTTCTTCTTATTCATATAGACCTCTCTGAGTAAATCAGTACAGGTCTAGACATGAAATGTTTGTCAGCAAGTTCTATTTTAGGAAACCTCATAGGGTTTTGCAGTGTGTCGGATAGGTAGAGATATCTGGGATTGGTGTCACGGGTCACCAAAACTCTCAAAAAGCATAGAAATGAAACCACTTTGTTCTGACATTTCAGCAGGAAGAATTTTATGAAGCAGACTTTCCTGAGAATTACCTAGTCCCCTCTTAATGTTTTTGTTGTTAATAGGTGGAATAATATAACTCAAAAACAGAAGAAATTCACCAAATTATTTCCAATGACAGCAACATTGACTGGATATAGAACATTTGTTGCACACTTTCATTTAAAGGAATAATTCATTGTCTCCAAATTAGCCAAATTACTAAAAGATATCAAAATAAACATTAAGCCTGGGTTATGGTTTTGTTCGCTGACTTGTAGCACCAAGAATTGTCTTTCTCCAGTCTCTGCAATGAGAAGACGCTGGAATCTACAAACGTGCTTGAACAGTGAAAGGGAGAGTGAGAGAGGGTCTTACAGACCCTTCTGAAAACCGGGTTAATCTAAAGATGAAAACCACCAGCACATATGTGTACATTGTTGGATTTTCAATATAAAAGTCCCTAAAGTTGAACTATAATCGGAAAGAACAATTTCACATCTAAGAAACTGCAGTATTTGCCTTCCAATTAACTTGATTCAAATGTCAAAGGACCTGCATTAATGGCAGACCTTTAGATATATGTATTACATCATCTCTGAATTCAGAAAATTTGCTTTGCTATTACAGTTGGACCAGTTTGTTTTTTATTTTAATGAACCAAGGCTCCTGCCATTTTCTGTCTTATATTTGAGACAGGCTTAGAACCTCTAGGAAGGTAAAAAACATTGTAAAGTTCCCTCCTGCACAGAAGCCCAATAGCAAGAATTTAAAAGCCAAGTGAATTGGCAGGCTCTGAAAGGGTATCAGAGATGTTTGCTTCGTTACTCTTAAGGCTATTCGGTAGGCACCATGTAATCAACTGACTTTGTGGTTTCTGAGGAGCTAAGAGACTGTACTTTATAGTAATAATGTACAGTACATTAACCACCTGGGTCCCTGTGTGTATCATTGTTTCCTTTCCAGCAGCCAAAACAAAGTATCCTTAAGTTCCCCTTAATGTGTATTTGGTATTTTTGTAAATGTGTTCTTAGAGCTCTTCCAAATGGTCCCTGTGTTCCATCAGCTCTCTGATGGACTTCATTCTGCAGCACAAGACAACAACACTACTTAAAGATAGCCTTATCTGCATGCTTGACTGCTCATTGCATCAGAAGCTGCACTTTATTTACAGATAATGGGTGTGGTACATGGAATGAAGGAATCTCATCGGGGGAATATATTATACTATACTGAAATTCTGTCATTTTCTTGTCTCAAGAATATGAAGACTTTAACTCAAATTGAGTTTAAACTTTTATAGAAGCATATAAACTTCTATGGAGGCATATTTCATAACTAAATCTGAAGTAGGTTACAAACGGGAGGAGCCATTATTATCACTAATTATAAATCACTTTAATCCTCCTGAGCGTCCTCTGAATCTCTGAAAATGGGGATACTAATGACACCTCATTTACCTCTATAAATTTCAGAGAACTCTGAAAGTACTCTGATTCTCAAAAAAGAAGGAATATACCGAAAAGACATATTCCCACTCTAGCTTTATTCAACACGGCAGTGTCCTTCCTGGAAATGTGCCCCGTCTTTTGTCTTATAGTTCCCATTCAGAGAGATGCAAGGACGTGAAGGGTCACAGGGTGGCTCATTAACCGAGATTTTCAGTCCTACTTTGTACGCTCAGAAGCTTAGAAACCTTAGTGTATGTTCTGGTTTTCTAAAAACATCATTTACTCTTTTCCCAGAACGTGTTTCTTTTCCAACATGCTGGAGAGAGTATAAAAGAACACACTCCTCTCAATCACAGTGGCTCATAGTGTAAGTGATTAAAGGAGAGAAGTCAGGGAAAGGGGATATTTTTAAATCTCGG
This sequence comes from Equus caballus, assembly GCF_041296265.1. Classification (NCBI taxonomy): domain Eukaryota; kingdom Metazoa; phylum Chordata; class Mammalia; order Perissodactyla; family Equidae; genus Equus; species Equus caballus. The sequence goes on along the minus strand of NC_091698.1, from coordinate 42,185,926 downwards.
GAGGAAGGGCAAAATTATAGAGGGATACATAGACTTGCAAAAGTCTGCAAATTGATTCAGATCCCATAATTTTACATCCATAATAATTAAACTTAAAATGAGAAATGAATGTGTCTGTAAAGTAAGTGTGAGAACAATGTGAAATGGACTCGATATATGTGATCATGAAAGGCTTTTGAAGTTCAGTCTTGTTATGAGCATGAAATTCCTATATTGTTGCCCTCTTTTCTCAAAGGTAGTAGTATTAGTTATAAGTAGTTTAATAGCCTGATCATTCTAAAATTACCATGCAATATCATTAGTCTTATTTATTAACTTTTCATGAACATTGTTCATGTTTCAGTATGAGTTCTTTCGATTGAAGTCATAAAAAGTTGATTTTCAATTTCCTAAATGACATTTGGTCTCTAATTTTCAGAATTAAAGGGTAGTGTCTGAGTATTCAAACTATTTAAAAAGTACCATCCTGCAAATTCGGATGAGGAATTCAATATAGTTGAATTGCTTAATGAAGATGGACTCTTGGTTTATTGGGAATAAACTTGATTAAAAAATGAAGGGCAATAGCTAAATGAATATACAGCTTAGCCTTTACTCTTCTCACTATGTTAGTCTGTGACAAGAATGGACAGGGAATAAGAAAATGTAAACAAGTTTAAGTAGAGATTTTTTTTCAGGAATTTTGAGTAAAGCTAACAGAACCTCAACTCATTTAGGTTAGTTGGGTAAAAGGGAGATCTGATTGACTCATAAACACAAGAAAGGATTTAACAGCTAAACTGAGGGAAAAGCAATGTTTCCACTGGGTTTCAGGAACACCTGAAACCAGGAACACACAGGTCACCAGGGTCCCCTCAGTCAATCATGCCTGATAATCTCTGCAAGTTCTCTTCATACCTTGACTGCCAAACTGCTTCCTCCACCTGACTGGACACACAACTGCCACAGTTCCCAAGTGTCACATTTCAACAATAGTAGATTGCCTGAATGACCACAATTCTTTCTAGCTCCTCTCACCAAGAAGTAGTCTATTTCTTCTTGCTTTAAATACTTAAATACTCCTTGCTTTAAGACTTGCCTTGTGGCTTTCTTTGGCCAAAGAATATAGTGGCAATGACATTGTTTGGGTTCCAAGGCTCTTAGGATCCTGGCCCAGCTAGCCACCACCTTGCGAACAAGCCCAGGCTAGACCACTGGAGGATAGAAGGTCTTGTGGAGCAAGTGAGACATCTTAAACCTGCCAGCTAGCCGAGGGCCCATGGGAGCTCATCACAGGCGCTTGAGCCCGGGGGCAAAAACCCCAGCTGGCCGCAGAGAAGCAGAGTTGCTTGGCCACTTCACCTCATTCCAAAAAGAATATGAGACATTGGACTGAGTTGTAAAATTGACAGTTTCTATAAATATGATTTCATCCCTCCCTTCTCAACCGTGAGAATTAAATTAACAATTGCCTTTTCATAAATTATGCCTTCTTGGGTTTTAAATATCTGAAAGCATTTATAACGTAAAAAAGATTCAAGATGAGTAATGATTCTAAACCAATGTATCAAATTACATTATTGAATCCTATTCTACAGTGAAACATTCTTCTTTTTTTTTTTATGAAGCCTTGATTCTAATTAGAAAGCACCAATTACCTAAGCATTAGTTTCTGTTAATTGAAAAGCAAAACTTTCAACATCATATGACATTATTTATAAAACATTTGTTATGAAGCTTATTTTAAAACATCATTTTGAAAAAGTACCCTGGACTCAAAAGTTAATAAGTGTTCTTCTGCATCAAGACGGAAATTTGAGCCCTAATTACTACCTTCCAATTTACTATTCAAATTAACAGTTTTTTTCTAAATAGAGATGTTTATTTTTCGATCTCCAAACAAAAACTCTTAGAAATTCCCACAAGATAGAGCAGAGAGGTGAACAGATTATAAGAGAAATCGACCGGCATGTAAGTCAACGCAACCGGAGGAAAAGTTGTTTTAGACCCGGGAAGGTAAACTATGAAACACTCAGCAAATTTGAGGGTCCAGGACTGGGGAGGAAGGAAGAAAAGGCAGGATTTTCAACAATTCCCTAGCCATAAGTAAAATCAAGGAGAGCTTGAGAGGCAGAGGAGAAAGAGAAAACACTCACTCCCAGGATTCCCATTGTGGAACACAGAGCCAAACAAGGGTGTGACTGAACCAGAAAACTCACCTTCTATTTAAGAAAATGGTGTGTTCTTCAAGTGATAATAGTAAAACAAAACCTCTCTGCCTGCCTTTTATTTCTTGTTCTTCCGTTGCCTTCAACAGCAGCTACTCTCTCTCTCTCCCCACCATCAACTGGTTCATTAAATGAAACCTCTCTTTAAAAAGGGGGTCCATGCAAGGTCTGACATCCTAACCCTTTATACACGTACAAAAACCTTCCTCCCTAAGTAGTAACCATAATAGAGAAGAATCTCCAGAAATAAGATTCAAGAATTCCAGAGAAAATGATAAATCCAAGGGATTAGGGAAAAGGGCAAGACTTACTGAAAATGAATGAAGAGAGAAACAATTTAAAATGTATTCTCATTGAATTTCATCATCTAGACATTGCTTGGGTATCTAATAGGTATTCACATATTTGTTGAATGAAAGAACAATGACAATCTTATTTTCTTCCACTTTGAAGATTAAATAAGTAATAATGTGAAAAATTTAATAATAATCTATTAGTATTTGTTAAATATGCTCATTAAATTTATTGACTTTTAGACAATATTTAAAGAAAAAAAAAGATAATGGTGCAAATTGATAACTGTCCCACTTCCATTTGTTTACGGGCTCAAGTGTGTACAGAAGCTCCAGCTTGTAAAGTGTTCGATACTAAACACACTAGATGTTGGCTTTTTATACTGACTGGACTATTCAGACCATTTTAAAGTTAAGTTCTGATAAAAGTTGCACAGTAGCATTTGTTTTTATTGTTCTGTTTTTATTTAAGGTGGAATGTGTACTATTTGTGCACTCAAGGTTGTCCAAATTTTAACTTTTAAGTCAGCCGTGGGATAACAGAAGAGAACATCCACTTACATCTTTATAGCTCTCCTGCCAGGACGCCTTGTCTATGAGGTGTCGAGAGAGTTGATTAAGTTAATAAATGAGGTACTAGCTGTTCTTTGGAGCTAAGTTTGACTCCATTAAGTGGGAAGCTTATTACATTAGCAGTCCTCTCAGCATTCAGTGAAGTTTGGGGCTAATGAGCTGGATTAATTAGCTAGTATTAACTTCTAAAGGCTTTCCTTCTGTAGCTCTGGCCCCTGAATTAGAAAGAGGAAAGTCCCCCCAGTACTGCATTGCAGACAGACATCCTATTTAAGCGAAATCTACATAAATTTGCTTCCAAAGTACTTAAATAAAAAGTAGAGACAATGAAATTTCAAAACCCACATCTTTCCCCTCTAAAGAAGAAACTGTGGAAGTTTTCAGTGATCTACAATGATGTACAGAAGACAAGTCTTTCCTCAAACAGAAGACAGTGATCATGACTTGAGCCCAAATCTACTCCTGGAAACTTTATCAACAAAACCGTACAAAAGAAAACAAACAAACCAAAACAAACTTAGCACATGAAACAGATTCAATTTAAGGTTTGCTTTGTAATCCCTTCTCAGAAATTTAGAAAAGGAAATAAATAAAAAGCAGCAGGAATGCCAATGGTAGGAAGGAACAAGCATCAGGCATTAGAGCTGTTTTCCTTTCAAGTTCACTTTCGGTTTCTCCACAATGTTCGGAGTAGCGTATTTCTAGTTTCCATGTGAGTTTGTGTAGTATTCTGCTTAGTTTTGTGTTAAATAGTTAATAGCATCTGTAGCTTGTTTTATGCAGGAGCATGCATCTTATCTAATCCAAATGTGACTGACTTTTTTGGCTTTTGAAGATATACTCCTTTGTGATCCTCCCAAAACATCCAATTCAATAGTGCTGTGGGTATGCAGTAAAAGCTAGACATTTTTTTAAAATGTAAAAATAAAATGAAATGAAATTCATGTATAAGGAGACTGAATTTCTTGTAGTCGTGTACCTTTTTTTTTTTTTCTTTAAGACCAGGTCATTTTTTGTTGTTGTTGTTGAGGTGGATTGGCCCAGAGCTAGCATCTATTGCCAATCTTCCTCTTTTTTTTTCTTTTTCTCCCCAAAGCCCAAGTGCATAGTTGTATATCCTAGTTGTAAGTCCTTCTAGTTCTTCTATGTGGGATGCTGCCACACCATGGCTTGATGAGCAGTATGTAGGTCCTTTCCCAGGGTCCGACCCAGTGAACTCTGGGCCACTGAAACAAAGCACATAAACTTAACCACTCAGCCATGGGGCCGTCCCCAGTCATGTAGCTTTTTAAAGGAGAATTGCGTATCCCAGGGTAAAAGTTTAGAACCAAATGACAAACACAAAAGGAAGAAAACCCCAGAAGGACATTCACATACTTGATAGAATGAGATGAATAATCTAATTCTAACAGAGTTTAAATAGAACTTCTTGGGGGACTGGCTGATCTTAATGAAAAGAAGCATGGTGATGTAGATTTAATTACAAAAATAGCAGAAGCTCATTTAGAAAATACAATGGAAAGTTTTTATTCTGATTGAATATATTTTAGAACAGTCAAGCAGAGTGATGCATAAATAATACTGGTGTTTGGAGAAATCTCTTTTCAGATCTTTTTCCCACTTTTTAATTAGGTTGTTGAGATGTATAAGTTCTTTGCATATTCTGGATATTAACCCCTTATCTGAAATATGGTTTACAAATATCTTCTCCCAATTGTTAGGTTGTCTTTTTGGTTTGTTGATGTTTTCCTTTGCTGTGCAGAAGCTTTTTAGTTTGATGTAGATATATGGATGGCCAACAGGCATATGAAAAGATGCTCAACATCATTAGCTATCAGGGAAAGGCAAATCAAAACTACAATGAGGTATCACCTCACTCTGGTCAGAATGACTATAATTAACAAGACAGGAAAGAAGTGTTGGAGAGGATGTGGGGAGAAGGGAACCCTCGTACACCGCTGGTGGGAGTGCAAACTGGTACAGGCACTATAGAAAGCAGTATGGAGTATCCTCAGAAAATTAAGAATAGATCTAACATATGATCCAGCTATCCCACTGGGTATTTATCCAAAGAACTTGAAAACACAAGGGCATAAAGATACATGCACCCCTATGTTCATTGCAGCATTATTCACAATAGCCAAGACTTGGAAGCAACCTAGGTGCCCATCAAGGGCCAAATGGATAAAGAAGATGTGGTATTTATACACAAAGGAATACTACTCAGCTATAAGAAATGATGAAATCCGGCCATTTGTGACAACATGGATGGAGCTTGAGGGTATTATGCTAAGTGAAATAAGTCAGAGGGAGAAAGTCAAATAGCGTATGATCTCACTCATAAGTAGAACATAAAAACAACGACAAACAAACACACAGCAACAGAGATTAGTTTGGTGTTTACCAGAGGGGAAGGGGGGCAGGGGGAGGACAAAAGGGGGGATCAGGCACACATGTGTGGTGATGGACTATGATTAGTTTTTGGGTGGTGAACATGATGTAATCTACACAGAATTTGAAATAGCATTACAATGTACACTTGAAAGCTATATAATGTTACAATCCAATGTTATTGCAATAAAAAAAAGAATAAAGCTGTTATAAACAAAGAAACAAAAAAAAGAACGGGTATTATGAAGACTGTTAGCCTTCAGAAGCCTCCTTTTCCACTCATTCCCATGTCACATCTATGGTAAGATGTTTAAAACAGATGAGTAAACTCTGTCAGAGTGAAAAACATAATAATCATAATACTGGTCTTATAGTTTAAATAAGATGTGTTAAGATCTAGGTTAATGCCTGGATTTCTGCCGTGGAGTTTATACTATTTAGAGGTAATTATCTAAAAGTGAATTTGTCATCATAATTTACTTATTTATGTATTCATTCACTCATGTGGCGAATATTTATCACAGAGGTGGCCAAACTTTTGAAGGGCCAGTATTCAATATTTCAGGCTTGCACCCATACAGCCTCTGTCACAGCTACCAAACTCTGCCATTATAGGATGAAAGTACCACAGACAAAAATGCAAGTGAGCAAGTGAGGCTCTGTTTCAATAAAAATTGATTTATGAACACTGAAAAATTTGAATTCCGTATAACTTCCAGGTGTCACAAAATGTTTATCTTCTTTTGACCTTTTTCCAACCACTAAAAAAAGCAAAAACTATTTACTTGTGGTCAATTTACTGAGAGCTAGGCATTGTGGTATGTTCTGGGTATATGAAAAAGAACAAAATAAAAGTTCCTTACCCGAGTCGCTTATTCAGAACGGATAGGATGAGACAAACCTGATTCAATTCCCTGTGTTTTAGACTGCCTAACCCGAATCAGTAAAGCCATGGGAGAAAAGCACTCCTAGCCAGTGGGCATTGCAGATTTCCTTGTGAAGAGTCCAAGCTTCCACTCTGGACTAAAGCGCTCAGTGGATACCAGACAAAGAGCTGGACTCAAGCAACCTTGGTACTTAGAAGTCAGACTTGAACCTCCAGGTGGGATTTCTGAAGCCACTATTCAGGTCATTTCGATCAAACACGCTCTGGCAGAATAAACGCCCAATGACCTTTTAGTGAAGATCTTAAGCAACACTTAAGCCAGTGAACCTGCCCCTGGGTGGATGATGGCATATAACACAAAGCCCGAGAGAACGTTGGTGGTTTTGTAAAAGAGGTAAGGTTCATGGGTCATGTAACCATAAATAGGTTTTGTTTTGTTTTGTGGAGAAGTTAAAACGCCTTCTTTCTGTTTCTCAACCTCGCCAAGCCTGTTCCCATACCTGGGCCTTTGTAGTTGCCATTGCCTTTCCTTGGGAGCCTGCTTCCAACTCTGCAGGGGGATTATGCTGATCTTTGGAGCCACGGTTTAAATGTCTTCCCTTATCACCTTGTCTAAAATGCCACCCCATCCCTATCGGCGCATGTAAGCTGTTCCCTGTTTCAACACTGTTTATGTTCTTCACAGCATTTATCACAATGTTAAATATCCATGATCATGTGTGTCTTTGCCCCTTCACAGTCTGTTTTCTCCCCTGCTGTAAGCATGAACATAAGCAATGTCAGCTCCATGCGGTTAGAGAGCTTTTCTGACTGGTTTGCTGCTGTCTGGCTAGAATATGTCAATAAATATGTGCTAAAAAATATATGAATTTATGAGAGAGATTTGCTAGAGAATTAGGTTTTCTTTGAAAGAGTTTGCCTCAAAATCGGAACTCCTCCCTTTCCTTTGACTTTTTCTACTGTCTCCCATCCATTCTCAGCTTTGAATTCAAACGGGCACTAGGATGTGCCTAGGCTGGATCTAGGATGGAACACAAACATTTTCTTTCCACCCAATATGTGCATGCATGGCATTGTGTTGAGAACTAAAGATATTAGAATGAATAAAGGAGTCCATGACTTTACAGAACCTATAGTCTAATGTGGAAGACAGATATGAGCAGATTTTTACAATATAACATCATTTATGGTAAAACGCGACACTGGAGGTGTATGAAAAATGACAAGGAAAGAAAGAAGAGAGAGTGAGATGCTTATCAGGTAGTTTCTGATCTAAAGAATGGATGCTTATGAAGTCACCAAGAAAAAGTCTGGTGCCACATGTAGCTTCTATATACAATCAGCACATCTGCTAACTGTTGCCTATTGCCCAGGGTTATGTTGCAAAAAGCTGCTCTTTTTTAAAATCTTAACAATCTATCCAACTCACCCAAAACATGCCCTTGTAGAGAATGGCTTCCCTAGCTTCAATCTCTTCAGCCATTATCCTCACTGTCAGCTCAACACTGCCTTAGTCTCTGGCAAACGAAGCATTCTGAAGTTATCATGAGCAGTAGAGAATGACCATAGATCCAGGACATGGAGGGGGCAGGACATTGCTACAGCTGCTTTCACAGAAACTAAGCAATCAATCCATCCCACCCTTCATGGAAGCCAAGAAATGGAGTGCCTAGCCTTCCGTTTCATTTGCCCTTTGGGACTTCATCAACCATGAAGGCTCCCTTCAAAGCAGTGGTTCTCAGTCCTGTCTGCAACTTTGACACATCTGAGGTGATTTTAAAAATACTTATGCCTGGTCCCTATCCCAGATCAATTAGATCAGAATTTCTAAGGTACAGCCCAGGCCACACTAGTTTGAAAAAGCACGCCAGGTGATTCAACTGTGCAACCAAGGTTGAGAACTCTGCTTCTTGTTAAATTCAGATTGCTTTCCTTTAAAGATGTCAGCCCAGCAGGGAGTACACAGTATGATTTACCTAATTCCCCACACCTGCCTGGAGACCGCCTGGTTCAAAACAAAGCCGATTACTTCTCAGTCAGAAGTCACCAAACATGGTGCACATATGTGTGTTTTTCACTCTCCAATTAAATTTTCTTTTTTCTTAAGTTCAATTCATTATTGCTAATTATTCTGTCTCACCAATTTGAGCTTCTTCACTAGGCTTTATTCATATTCTTGTCGGTGATTATTCTGCCATCCTTTTAGTTATCATCAATTTGGTTATGTATATATTTTCCTCTTCTGTCTAAAGTTAGGTGTAATTCAGTTGGGTAAGTGTAACAACTATCATTATGCACATGTTTTTTAAATAGCTACTTGTAGGTGAATTTACCTTGCCGCGATGGGGAAGTACTCATAAATGTTCAGTCAGCTGGAGAACTCCTTTGGCTAAACATTTTCACAATCTATTTCTTTTATTTTTTTTTAAGTAATTTAATTTACTGGGATGGTAGTAATAGCCCATTCCACTTTGCACTACGGGGAAGAAAGGATATTTTTATCTACTTAAAAGCTAATAAAGACTCCCATTGTTGAAAAATATTCAAACCTCCCAATTATTTCCATCAAGTGATAAATTTAAAAGAAAAGAAAAAGAATTAAAACCCCAAAGTGTCAGCAAGTAAGCAATAATGACTAGAAGAAGCTTAGGGAAGGATCATTAAATTCATCTTTGCTTTAAAGCAATCCAATACTAATATACATAGGGGGCTATAAAAGGGTGTCTTCTGCCACTGGAAATAGTAAGAGTTGACATATAATTGATGAAATTAGCCATCTGTGGTAGTAAATCATAGGAGGAAATGATCTGTATGTGTGAGACTATGGAGAACAGCTTGAAGGAGCTATTCTCCCACCCTCCACCTACCACCCACAACTCCAGCAGCCTACCCCGCTAAAGATCACAGGGCTTATTCCCTCTTACTGCCATGTTCCCATGGGCCACCATGTCCATATTCTCATAGTCTGCCAACTTTACGGAATATTAACTTTACAGACGACCTCCATTGGTCCCTATTTCAGAATGAAGCTAAGTTGAGTAGCTGGACTGTTTGACATACTGCCAGAGGAGTTGGGTAAATGCACCGTGCTGCGTTTCATTGTTTTCCTTGGCCAACACCCCAAATCTAACCTCTTCTGAGTATCCATTCCTCCTCTACTCCATTCCTACAATATTCTCTTTCTTTTTCCCTGCCCAGATTACTTTTCTACATTTCTTACCAAAAATTCCACCCTGCCCTCTTGAATTCTGATTCCATCATTAACTATCTTTTATCCCAAACCACTTCAATGAATGCAGGTAGCTTTCTCAGCTGTTTCTTATGATTCAGATACCCTTTACTCTGACTGACAAAGGAGATCACTTCTAATCAACTACTGTGTTCTAGTTTTATGTGTTTCTCCTAGATCTTGACATTTGAGTGCTTGATCCTAGTCAGAATATTTAGCCTAGATTCCCAATTTCCCACTGCTGTTAACAGCTTAGTTTGGAAGTTCTCATTTCTGAACTGTATCTTAATGCTAATAAACCATAGTCTTTTAGCAAGAAGGGTCACATTCATTGAATCTTACTAAGAATGTTCAACGGAATGACTAAATTTTTACAGTGCCAATTTAATTGTGGTTTGTTGGAGTATTATTATAAATAATAATAATTATTTATAATAGTAAGTCATCAATAAACTTATTTAAAACATATTATTTTAACTTATTATAAATAAGTTTATTATTTTATCATGACCTTAGACCCTCAGAGAAGTCTGAGATTCTTGGAACTGAGTCTGACATTGGGAATTTGGGAGAAAAAGGGCCCACAATATTCTTGGATAGATTTAATTTTATGTGACTTCCATATGGGAACCCAAAGAACCACCTTCCACGATGACAGGTAATTTGTATTTAACTGACTGAAAACATGGAAAGGCCCCATTATCTTTTTAGCTAAGCAGGTAGTAAAACCTCATTGATTTGTACTGAGATGATCACACAATGAGAATTATAAAATATTGAACATTTGAAAAATTGTAATTTATGTTATTGGGTGAAACAAGAAATTTCTGTTTAACTAACCTAAGGTCAACAAGCTACTAGTGTAAACAATAGACTTTACCATCTCTGTCTCCTTGATAGGTAGGGAGTTTATGTAATACGATCGGGTAGAAAGAGAACCTGTGTAAGCAGGGACTAGGAAGATGGAGGAGAATAAAAGAGGGAGTAGAATGACCTCCCCTTCCTGTCTGTCACCTATGGTCAGCAGGTTGGGGAGGTCAGCAGTTGATGAAAACGTTCATGAGAGATTTTGTGAAACACAGAGTACTAAAGGTGGCATATACTTGTCAAGGAAACCATTCTGCCCTTTTCTGGGGAAGAGCAGCTCTTTTCCTCCCTTATCTAGTCAGTGGTATTCTCATGGTTGGGCTCTGTTATGGGCTCAATGTTGTGCCCCGCCCTAAATCCACGTGTTGAAGCCCTAATCCCCAATGTGGCTATATTTGGGCCCCTAAGGATATTAAATTAAGGATAAATAAGATTATAAAGGTGGGGCCCTGATTCCATAGGATTTGTGTCCTTATAAGAAGAATCACCAGAAAGCTTGTTCTGTCTCTCCATGTGCACATAAAAAACAGACCATGTGAGCCTACAGTGAGCTAGCAATGCCTACAAGCCAAGAGAGGAAGCCTCAGAATGAAAGCTACCTTGCCAGCACCTTGATCTTGGACTTCCCAGCCTCCGGAATTGTGGTTTAAGTCACCCAGCCTATGGTATTTTGTTATGGCAGCTTGAGCTGACTAACACAAGCACTATCAGCATGGACTGCTAAGGCTTTGCATCAAGGAGGGTGGAGGCTATCACAGTGATGGAAGAAATCTGGCTGCAGCTGATAAACCATTTTGTGAGAAAGTACTGTTAATTCTTCTACAGACCTCCAGAAAAAATTTCTTGAGAGAGATGAGTGAAATCCTGCTATTTAATAGCAGAGTATAGCAAAGTAATGGAGAGCTACAGCTTTCATGGTGTCCAACGGGAGTCCATGACATCAACACATTTTCCTATGATGCTATAAGGCAGGGTACCCCTTGTTAATTTTGTTATCCCAAAGGGTCATGACTAGTGAAAAGGGGTCCAGGTAACTCTAAAGTGATGCGTGTCTTTGAACTGTGTATTGGTTATTCTCCTTTTGTCTCCTCAGACCCATTCCCATCCTTTTGTGCCCTGCCTTATGCCCAAGGAGGCTCATTCTATGACTAGGCTCCTTCACCAAGCTCCCTTGCTATCTGGCTTTGATTTATTTCATTAACGAGAGGCACCAGTGGTAGCAGGAGAGGGAGGTCCGAGTATTTATTCTTTGCCACCCATTCTGGCCTTGTTACAGTTCTGGAGTGGCTGGTTCTTTTACAGCAGTGGTTCTCAATGTGGGGCAATTTGGGCAATGGCTAGAGGCATTTCTATGGTTAAGATTGCGGTCGTCAAGACCAAGGTATTACTGGCATCTAGTGGGCAGAGGCCAAGGATGCTACTATACATCCTCCAATGCACAAGACATCCCCCCACAGCAACAACAAAGGGATTATCTGATCTAAACGTTGAAGTGCTGCTGTCAAGCCCCCCTGTGCTATGGTTACAGCTCATTTTAGATGGGCCCTCAGGATGGGCCCTCTCTCACATCTGTAGCTCCTACTTGGATCTGATGATGTTATATCTTCCCTCTACCCCTTCAGGCCGAAGGAGTGGGAGGTGGGCAGCAGCTTCCTGCTGTTTCTATTTGAATTCTTCACCATCCTTGCGGAATCTTCTCTAACACTGCTCTCATTTCTATAAAATTCCCTTCATTAAATTCTCTTTGGTTAAAACTTTTGAGTGCACAATCTTTCTTTCTGGGACTCTGTCATGGAGTTTTAGGCTCATATGCAGCAGTTGAAATGGATCTTTAACATCATGTTCATTTTGCTTAAATTAGAGGTGGACTGGCCCACTTTCACCAGTACTAGTGCTAACATAGATTGAGTGATGTCTCTGTCACCCATCTTTATAAGTGCCTGGTGTGAATTCACTCATTTACTGTTCACGAGAGTCCCATGACTTGGGCGCTAATATGATTTTCATTTCAAAGGTGGTAAAACTGAGTCACGTGGGTGAAACGACGTGCTCAAGGTCACAAACTGAAAATGGCTCTCAAGCCTGGGCGCTTAACCACTATCTCACAGAGGCATGCTGCCTTCGGAAATAGACGACTCCATACTATCTGCAGCACAGAAAGCCATAGTTGGCTCTCGTGAATCATTCAAATGTGAGTCACCAAGATATTTCCAGAGTGGCATCCAAGACAACTCTTGACGGCATTCTACGCTCACACTCTGCACGCCCTTTTCTTCTCTTTCCTCCTCTGTCTTTCCTTTCTTTTTGCCTCCTGTCTTTCTTCTCTTTTTCTGTTTCCTCTTTTCCTTTATTCTTTCATGCCTCTTCACTTCCACTCTTTCCTCTCTGTCCATTGCCTATTTTGCCAGCTTAGGTCTGTCCTCTGGCACCTAAATGTTCAAATAAACTAGGTTCGGTCTTTTGTCTGAACGGTATTCAAACCATCAGAAGCAGAAAGAATGTATGAAATATTGATTAAGCCTATTCCTGGGATTTAATAAAATGTTAAGCATAAAATCACCTAAATGTTAGTTTTCCAAGTGCCAGTGCGTTGAAAAAAAAATATAATTTCATAAGGAATTTGTGATGTATAATCAATTGAGTCTTCAAGCCTGTACATAAGAAACACAGAAAAAGCAGGTTTTAATTTATGTGCATATTATTTAGAGATCTGAAGCTTTTTAAAAAGGCAAAGTTTATCAATGTAAGAGCTTTGGTTTAAAAATATGAAATGCTGATATTTCAAAGCAATAGTTTCCCTGAAAATGCTTTTCAGAAGTGGGCAAATTGATTTGTTCTCTAAGGAATTATGACAGTAAGGGGAAAAGTATAGTTGTTGCTTCACATGCAACAATCCTCAGGATGGTAACCTAGTCCAGCCATTTTTCACAAAAAATACGTTTAGTACTTAATATCAAGAGTTGAGTCTGCCTGACGCTATGATAAATGGATTCATTGGGGATGAGTGAAATAAGATTTTGTCTTAGAGGAAATATTGGTTTTTCATTAGGTCAACTGAGAATTTCCAGCATTCAAAAGAACTACCTAGGAATTGACAGTTACTTTAAAGAGATTTAAGTAGTCTTTCTAAAGATATAAAGTTATCTTTTCCAAGAGAAAAAATTATTTTCAATTTCTATGACTAATTGAGAGCAACACACAACATATTTGTCCTAAACTTGTATATGGAAAGAGTTAAATTGGAAGTTTATGCTTGTAAATTCAAAGTGTTCTACTTTGTCCTCTTATGGACAAAAGTAAATCCTCAAAAAACAAGAAATCAGAAACTCTCTATTTCTCATGGCAATTTTCTCGTAAAAATCCCTCTCACAGGGCAAGACAAAGGTATTCTCTTGGCATTTCAGAAATTTTACTGAAATCAGGAAAACTGTTCAGGATAAACTGAAGGATTGGGAGAGATTAATTGCCTTGTTCATCCTTTGTAGAGAATAGAATGTGCTGGGGACATACTGTATTGAAATTCATATGAAACTGACACACAGAAATGTTTTCTTCTGATGTGCACATCAGTCTAATTAGTGTTATGAAGAGGTTTGACAAAGATATCAAATGAAGTATCTTGTGGCACTGCTTAAGAAATGACTCATGTTTCTTTAAGGGCCTGTTCATCATCACCAACTAGTTTCAGGAACAGTGGGGCTGTAAAGGATATATTTCATTTGATAGCCGTAAAAAGAGGCCAGTGAAGGTCATCAACATCTCCACAGGACGAGGAGGATCATTCTGCTTCCTTGGCCTCACATACTGCCACTGCTACTTTGGGAACTCTTCTTTTTTTAGACTAAATCTACGCAGAAAAAACACAAAAGAAGAGGTCTCAAATGATTATGCCATGTTCTTTTTATTCCCAATCAGATGTAGGAAAGATCAGAAAAATGTCCTGATAAGTAAAACGAAGGGATTAATTTGGAAGATATTTAAGGTCCACTTTACCTTATTCTCTGTTTTCTGTGAGAACAAACAGATCTTTTCTATTGGGAGTAGTTGACAGTGACGATATAACTGAAGCTGTGAAACTGATTAGATGAATTTGGGATATGAGATGTCCCCAAAAAGAAGGTCATTTGCAGCTGAGAAATAGTTGTTTTTCATATGGTTGTTAAGGTGCTATGCCTGATGTCCTTTAGCACTTTGCTTCTCCTAGTGTAGTCCATGTCACCTAGGAGCTTCTTAGAAATGCAAAATCTCAGATCTCACTCCAGACTTACTGATTCTCAATCAGCATTTTAAGGAGGCCTCTGTATGATTCATATGCATATTAAAGTTTGTGAGGCCCTGAATGAACAGAGCAATTGTTTCGCAGTACTCATCTAACTCAATGGTAATGGTATTACACTGGAGCAGCCCTGTGTTTCCACCACGCCAAGATCAGAAATGCATTAGAAGAAAAAGGGACAATTTTTTTTAGAACCCAGAGAAGCGGTCTGTCAGACCAGCCACAGCAGGGTGACTCTGTTAACTTGTTACAAATGTAAACCATTGCACCCCACCCCAGACCTCCTGAAGCAAACCTCTGTGTTTGGGGCCCAGGAACCTGTGTTTGAACAGGCCCTGCAGGCGATTCTGATGCACAATGTGATTTTTAGAGTTTTTTTTAGGGAATTGAAGAGTCACCGGCTGTAGGTAATCAGGCTGAAAGGCAATTGACTGGAGTCATCACCTAGAAAGAAAAGGGAAGTTCCAAAAAAGGGCTTAGAGGGAAAATGGACATATTTCTATAAATGGTGCCATGTTTTAAAGGTTTAGTAACATAATATATGTGGGATGGACTATGGTTGTTATAGTTTCTCCAACTTCATAAATTGTTGTCCTTCAAAATTCGTATAAAATACTAATTCCTCCAGAGAACCCATTACCTAACAGGAGTAACTTTTTGCTGTTCTGAACTCCCATCTCCCCATTGTCTCTAATGACTTCATGGTGGTGGTCACTTTCCAATAACTGTCACCAGGAGACCACAAAAGGACTACTTCATATATAAAGTTTCCAAGGGTAGAGATTTTGTCCTGTATCTATGTAGCCCTCAAGCATCTTGCACTATATCTGGGATACAGTTGATGTCTACTATGTGTTTTCTATTTACTTGTTAATATTTTATTTTGGGAGAAAAAGGCCAATTTATTTTCCTGGTCATTCTAACTTTTTTTAAAGATGAATAACTACCTGTAAAATATATTGAGATCCTCTGATCAAAAGTAAGCTATGTTGAGGCCAGCCTAGTGGCATAGTGGTTAAGTTCACATGTTCTGCTTCAGCAGCCTGGGGTTCACCAGTTCGGATCCTGGGTGCAGACCTACACACTGCTTGTCAAGCCATGCTGTGGTAGGCATCCCACATGAGGGTATACCCATATGAGGTAGAGGAAGATGGGTGCAGATGTTGGCTCGGGGCTGGTCTTCCTCAGCAAAAAAGATGATTGGTAGTGGATGTTGGCTTGGGGCTAATCTTCCTCAAAAACAAACAAACAAAAAAGTAAGCTATGATGGGGCTGGCCCAGTGGCAAAGTGGCTAAGTTCACTCTGCTTTGGTAGCCCAGGACTCACCAATTCAGATCCTGGACGTGGACCTACATGCCACTTATCAAGCCATGCTGTGGTAGGTGTCCCACATATAAAGTAGAGGAAGATGGGCATGGATGTTAGCTCAGGGCCAGTCTTCCTCAGCAAAAAGAGGAGGCTTCGTAGTGGATGTTAGCTCACAGCTAATCTTCCTTAAAAAAAAGTAAGCTATGTTACAAATGTCTCCTTTCATACATTAAACATTAAAAAATCCAGCAACAAAGTCATAGAAGGTCTCTTACCCCCCAGTAGTACAATTGAAACATTTGACATAACATAAAATATGTCTCCATTTTCATGCATTTAAATTTCTAATTGTTTCTCAGTTCCTTGGAGAGCTTTTCTAGGTCAACTAAGTACTCACACTGTGCTGCATATTCTAAGAGTCCAAGTTAGTCTTGTCTCTGTAATCCTCAAAAAATAGAACGTTAGCAAATGCTCCTCGTTTATACAATAGTTAGAAAGATCCAAAGCAAAAATTGACTCTGACTGTCAAATGCAAGCCTTTGCAGGCATTAGATTTCCGGTTAACAATGTCATTCCTAGCTCCTTAATATTTCCCCGTCTCTCAGGTTAGCTTCTAACTCAGTTTAATCCTGAAAAACAAAAGAAAAATCAACAACCACAAAATAAATGACAAAGTATTGTTGAAAATACAGAGTTGTGATCACGGATTCCTAACCCTCATGTCATCTCACTTTCAACTGGAAGAAATGACTAAAGGATGAAAAAGATGGGGGAATATGTATGTGTGTGTGTGTGTGTGTGTTTGTGTGCAGGGTTTAGAATTGCTGTATCAGCTGTTTGGGAACGGTATAAAGTATCATCCATTTGCTATGACCTCAGAGGATTTTTGTGGGGTTGTCTGGCAGTAGGAGCCAGACAGAAGAAAGAAAACAATGGCTGACTCAGAACTACGCAATCTGATTTAGATGAGATTCAGGCAAAATCCCATTAAAATGACCTTATTTGTAAGGGTGAGGAATAGAGGTGAGGTGGAACAGAGGCAATGGCTCCATGCGGCATCTCTTGAACCACCATGCTTCCATGG
The DNA here is from genome assembly GCF_041296265.1 of Equus caballus. NCBI lineage: Eukaryota > Metazoa > Chordata > Mammalia > Perissodactyla > Equidae > Equus > Equus caballus. Next base: position 42,168,811 of record NC_091698.1, on the reverse strand, counting down.
TATTCTTAAGTAGCCACCTGGGAGATCTGAGGCCCAGAGCTGTCAGTTCAAACAGCATTGGCCAGAGCAATTCCCCGAAACATCAAGAAGGTTATGTGCCGTTCCTTGCATCATTGCTAGGTGAACTGAAAAACAGTTCATTTTAAGGCTGGCCTCAAAAGCACCTCACGACAAATGCAGGGGTGAGCCCAAACAAGCAAAGAGAGGAGCTTTTTCTTGACAGACCCCAGGGGCTGATCTCTTCCTTTGCCTGTAAGGCTGTAGGATCCAGAATTCAGTCTGCTTTCATCAATAGCCCCTTCAACCTAATATCCACAAGGACTCGAATGCTTTCCATGTGAGCAGTGAGGGATTGAGGAAAAGCCACCCAGGTGATTTTGAGGGACACTACAGGCCAGGATTTCCCTCGTTTCCTCGAAGTAAAACAAGAACAAAATAAACATCCAAACTTACGGGCCGGGTGTGAGATGAATGCAAAAATTTACAAAGAATTACTTAAGGGAAAGAAGTGGTTGTGGGCAAAGAGAATAGGAAATTTAGTAACGTTTAAATAAATGTTAACAGTATAGTAAGCACTAAAGTAATGGAAGACAATTATTGAAAGAGACAAATATGTAAAAGAAAGAACAAACTAGTTGTAAAACTGACCAAGGCAGTCTTTGCCTTCACCTCAGCTAGGCTGAACTTTAGACAAGTTTCTTCCAGACTATTGGCCCAGGGGCCTCCCTTCTTTTAGAGTATTTAGTTTAGAAAACTTGCAATTGCAAATTATCTCTCTGCCTCTGTGAGAACTGAGTCTTTTCCTAGCCTCTTGCCCATTTTATAACCCAGAAATGTCTTTCTCAGGGACCTGGGAACTATCCCTTTGAAATGTAATCACCAAATAAGATAGCACCCCATCTCCTAGTCTCTGTGGGACAGTAGGAGTCTAACTTCAATAAGTACCAATTAGCAAAGACGTATAGCCTAATCCTATGGATCAATTTCCCCCCTACTGTCCTCCAGTAACTTTCTATTGGCTCACCCGAGGGCTTGAAAACTTTCCAGCCTTTCCTCTCAGCAGAGTTCAGTTCAGTCTCTCTCCCTTATTGCAATAGTTTCCGATAAAATCTTTTTTGCATATTTAACTCTCTCCAGTGCAATTTTTCTTTGACAAAACCCACATCACTCCAGTAAAACCTAGTGTATAGTCTAGCATACATGTGAGTCAGTAAAATGATAAACTTTTCATCATTAATTGATACAGCGATGTAATTTCCTTCTAGAAGTTGAATTGAAAGAAAAAGTTAACTCCAGATACAGTAGATTCAAAGCAAAGAAATAACTAAAAATAAAAAGTAGAAGATAAAGCTTTAAGTTAAATTAAAATTTCCAAAGAAGTGATCATTACACAGAATAATATATCCAAAAAATATACAAAACTAAGAATATTTTAAGAAAAAAATCCCTAGAGAAACCAAGAAATTTCTTTCAACTTTTGACAGACCATGTGGACAGAATAAAAAATAAGGATATGGGAGGCTTTATCTTGGAATCAATAAGTTTTATTTACTAGCTACAAAATATTTTCAGAATTTTTAAATTCTATCAATGCCACATACCTCTTAAATTTAAGATGATTATTGCTGTTTGCAAGAAAAATTAACAATATAATACATATAACCACACTACATTGATTTTAAATTAGTTACTGATTGCAGAAATTTTAAATTGTTGCCAGGGAAACAATTTAAATTGTGAGAGGAGTGTATCTTAGAATTAGGGACGTACCAAACATATAGCAATTGTTTACATCTTTATTCAAAGATTATAGATTCCTTAAAAATGCCTTTCAACCTTTATTCTTTAAATATATATATATATATATACCCTAGAGACTTGCATACTTAGGTGCTAGAAGTAACATGTACAAGAACAGTCAGAGAAGCGTTCTTTACAAAATGGCCAGTGTTAATTACTATGGGGAACAATTACAATCTTAGCATCATAGAATTAACATATTGCATTATTTTTATTTAAAGGAAAATGTAGAACCTTAATTTTTTTTAGTATTAAAAAGAATGAAATTAAGTGAACTAAACATTGCATCAAGAAACTAAAAGAAAGAAATATAATGAAATAAATCTGTGGGGGAGAAGGATGTCTCAAGAAGGGGTTTAATAAATTATTGAATAAAATAAAAGGAAAATTTAGCCATATTTGAAAACAAATCATTTAACCTTGTCTCTGAAAATAGCTATAAAGTATAACAAATACGTTTTCTTTCCGTTAATGTACATATTCTATTTTTTTCTTCAGTGCCCACATATTATTTAACAAACATTTAATTGCACTTGCCACTGAGTCAGACCCTGGGGGATAAATATACAGTAGGCAAAACACACAAGGCCCCTGTCTTTGAACGCCCGTGGTCTGGTGGAGAAAAGAGACAACATGATAAGTTACACGAGTGAGTCCTAGAGGTGTAATGAGACAGCAGACGGATACTCCTTATCTAGATCTGTGACGTCACATAACCAAGTAAGGGGTTGGGTTGGGGAAGACGACGTTTCTGGCAGAGGAAAGACATGTGCAAAGGCATGAAGTGAGAGAATACAATAGCATTTTTCAAAGGAATCCAAGGTGATAGTACTTGTGTGTGTGTGTGTGAGAGAGAGAGAGAGATGTATTTGAACTGCAATGTTCAATTATGAGCATTTCAGGAGATGAGAGAAGGATGTGTACAAGCCCCCACTATAAAGGACTCATAACAAAAGTGCTTAGTAATACTAGATTATTTATTAGAAAAAATGCAGAACTGGAGTGCTGACAAATGTCTGAATGTTAAAGAGTTGCTACTCGCATTTTCTTTAAAAAAAAAAAAACATTTTCTTTTCCCAAGGTTAGCACCTTGTAAAACACCTTCCTTCTTTTTTTTGTTTTCTTATTCTTCCCTCCAAAGCCCCCCAGTACATAGTTGTAGACTCTAGTTGTGGGTCCTTCTGGCCCCAATATGTGGGACGCCACCTCAGCATGGCTTGATGAGCGATACCATGTCCGCACCCAGGATCTGAACTGGCGAAATCCTGGGCTCCCAAAGTGGAACTTAACCACTCAGCCACGGGCAGCTCTGTATTTTCTTTATTTTATTGAGAAAGTGGTAAAATGTAAATAATTATTTTTGGAAATTAAGTTCAAAATAAGCTTTTATATTTTGAGCCATAAAATCTCGAAAGTTCATGATAAATTCATATTTATCTGATTTAATGTTTAGTCCTGGATATAGATGTATCGCAAGAAAAGACGTATAGGTACTAGATTAATTTTTTTGAAAAAGAAGCCCAGTTTCTTCAGTTAAATATATTATTCAGATAAATAACTTACATGACATTAATTCATGCATTGTAACCCTATGTAAACTTTGAAAATTATTATGGAAAACATGAAACTTTCATATATAAATGGTCAAATGAAAACTGCACATCAGATCAGAATTACTAGATTTCCATTAGAATAAATCTAACACATATGCATATGTATAGGTAAATGAGTGCTGTGTTTTTCACTGGGTGAAGAGATTAAGCTGATTTTTGTGTTCTTTTATAATCACATAATATGAATAAATGCCATATTTTCAAATCTTGGTATTCTATGTAATTTCATTCACTTAAGTTGTATTTATTATTGGGCATCACAGATTTTTGAAATGATGAATGTTATGTTCTTTTTATGTCATGCATGAATAGCTTCTATGATCTTATTAATATCATTATCCTACATCTGAACAGCTTTTAAAATACTGATAGCTGTGCTGGCCAGTAATTTTGTCAAGACTGAATTTCTTTCTGTGTGATTTTTTATTTACTCATTTTCTCAAAATTGAATACTAAGACAGTTTAGTAAGTATGCCTTAAAGAAAACTGTTTGCTCGGCCCAGCATGTAGTGAAATGCTTCAATTGTGAAATCAATTATTTTGCACAAAACAAATTCAATTCAAATAGAGGCTCACAATAACTGAGTGTCAGATTGCACGGTAGGATGCACTGGAGCAATTTGGGGCTTTTCATTTTATTCTGTCCTACCCTAAGTCCCTATAGGCAATGTTCTCCAGTTGTCATTCTTATAATTCGGCTCTATCAGCATTTGATCTATTCGGCAATAGGAAATAAACTATATAGATGTCAGTCCTCCAAAGATATCTTGCTACATGCATTCTCAAAGATAGAAGTGTAAACAACTACTTGAAAATTCTGATCTTGTGTTTACATTGACATCTGCATTTTGAATAGTCTGCATAAAACTTAGGAATGAGAATTTCTTTAATTATTGTTTTACAGGCCTTGTAAGGAGAGGAATCTTTTCTCAAATATGAGCCTAGAATTTTCTCTCTGAAGTTAGACACGTGGAACAAGTGGTCTGAGAAAATTAATAACTAGAAGGATTAAACAAAATAGAGCGTTGATTTATAATGACGTACTTTATAATATCAGTAGTATATTTATTAAAGTAGCTCGGGAGAACTTTCAATAAAGACGTAATTCATGAGAGTGAATTTTAGTTGGGAAACCAAATAGTTCATACCATATTTTAGAAACAGATCATCACTAGGCACCTTTTGTATAATGCAGGAGGAATCTTTATTTAATTTAGAATGTGTATCTAGTGTTTATTGTTCTTTCTTTTATTTTCTCTTTTGGTGAGGAAGATTGGACCTGAGCTAACACCTGTACCAATCTCCCTCTATTTTGTACGTGGGATGCTGCCACAGCTCAGCTTGATAATCAGTGTGTAGGTCCACACCCGGGATCCAAACCCATGAACCCTGGGCCGCTGAAGTGGAACACGCAAACTTAACCACTATGCTACTGAGCTGGCCCCTCTAGTGTTTATATTTTTTACCAGTAATTTAATTTGAACATATATTAGTAATAACCTTCTACATAAAAGACCATAAGTAGGGCTAATGGTTAGATAGGATATGTTAAGATATTAAAGTAAGAAAATGTTTTCTTACCTTTCTCATATTTATATAACTGAGATGTTGTAAATACCTGATGGAAAATAAAATTGATTTTGATATGTTAGAAGCTTAACAAATCCATGTTTAAACTCATAGCATGACTTGAATCCATCATGTTCTTGAATTTATTTATAATGTGGAGCATTAAAAGAGAAAGAGCAGCCAGATAGAATCTCCAAAGTTGCCTGAGGAAGAAAAAGCTTTGCCTGTGGCTCAACCAGAAACAAAATGAACCAAGAGTAGAACTATCTGCAGCAGAAGTTAATCAGGGACGGTGAAATTGACTGGTTTCTGAACAATACACACTTTAGCTGAATGATGCCTCAATGCTCCTATGTTTTTAATAGTCTGTGAGTCCAGAAAACATAAGCTAGATGAACATCTTGGCAAGCTATATCTTCAACCCTCACCTCAAATTCAACTTCATCTGGGAAACTTGCCATAATTGATTGGAAAAGAAGTACAAATTCTCTCCTGTGCATATAGCAATAAAGAAAGTTTCTAGCCTATTTTCCCAAGTGAACCATGAACCATTAAAAATAAGCCACACTTAAAACAATCTTTGCCAAGTGATCAATTTTCCTTAGATTATAAGTTTGAAAATGGCAGAGATCGTACTGAAAGAGAATATTCAGAATATGTGGGAAAAAGTCAAGAAAACACAAATGTTAAATAAGTAAATTTATTGACCATTTCACCAACTTTTCTGACCTTTGCTTAGTAGTGTTTGTATATTTTCTATTCTGTCATGGGTTTCAGTGTCATAATATTCAAAAAATAAAAGTAGTTCTCATTCAATTGAATGAAAACTTTGAATATTTGCCATGTAGCTCTCTTAATCCTTGAGGGAGTTGTCTGATTCAATTTTCCTTTTCTTTCTCTACTCTTTAACCTACAGCGAAGCAAAATAACAAGAAAGCTAAGAGCGGAGAGGTAATTTCGTTTTAAAAATATCTGGGGGAGGTGCAGATGAATTCAGACAGTTTCTCCCACTTTTTTGATTCCTGCTTTCCAAGGTGCCCCCTTTCAATTTCTTTATCTTGTGTCAACAGGCTATAAGATTTCTGCAAAGGAATACCTCATTTTCCTGGTTGACAAACTAAAAATAGTCTGCTTAAAGAATGCAGAGAGAACAGGATTTTCATATTGCTTCCCTTGCTGTTTCTTTTCTTCATGATGATAGCATCAGTCAAAGCCATTCCTGTCAGCAAGTTCCTGACACCCTGATTGGCTGAACACAGGGAAAACATGTTGGGGAGCAAATTTAACTGTTACCTTTTTTTCTAGTCCATCCATGCCCGGTGACTTGGGGAACCCGAAGGCATATCTAAGGAAAGCACATGGGAGTGGTCTGGGAACAATTCCCACCTTGTTATCCACAACTGGAGAAAGACAATATGTGGCAAAGGAAATGGAAGGAAGGGCAGTATCTGTGCTCTAAAGGAAGCAATGATCTGGCAGACAGCAAAACGTATCTCTAATAGGGATGAGAGAAGGGAATGCGGAAAATAAAAATGATTTGGGAAACATGATGGGGCTTTGATGGAGAAAGATCTCTTCAGAGATAGTGCACAATTGGCCTAAGGAGATTTGAATATGCCCCCAAAATTATTGGCAATTTCCAGCCCATAGTGATCTTTGTCTCTTTTATTTTTCTCTGTCTGTATGCAGAATTCTGTATTCTGTATGCAGCCTGCTATGCACAACCTCAGATGTTATGTTCCATCATTTTATACATTTCCAGAGTTCAAGATGAACAGGTAGGAAGCCCACTGTCTTTTGAGGTCAATGCAAAATATTTAATGTTTAGGTGCTGAGTTGAAAATGGGGAGTGAGTGTTAAAAACATGGAAAAGGAAAGAAAAGGAATCTTCTATGGAGTTAAGAAAGTTTAGTGCTCTGGTTAAATTTAATGAATACAGCCTATGTTGTGAGGATTGAAAGAATTATAGGAAAAACTCTGCACTTCAGTGGAAAATTGTGAATTTTCTGGAGTATACTTTTGCAGGTTATCTGATTCTGATCCCATGGGAGTTATTGTACAACAATGTAAAATAATTCTTATCTATAGACAAAAAATACATTCTGTCAGATGGCGCTTAAGTTGACTTCCCTTCCTCGCCATGGAAAAGCCAGTTTCTGTCTATTTGTAATTTCCTTTCAGCCATCCTTTATATAAATTTGTGTTTCTTTGACGTCTTTAAATGAATTATAACGTCTGTCTGGTATCTTCAATATAAGTTAAGTAAAATCTTTAACACATGTTCATTTATGTCTATATGAAAATTTACCATTTAAAAAATATTCTTCAACAGAGGTAATATGTGTAAAAACAGTTAGAAACTTGCCTGGTGTAGGGAGAGAAGAATATATGTTGCAATTGTTGTTATGAGCCAGCATTCTTGATTCTAAGTGCTGGGACATAGTCATGATTAAAACTGAAGAAGGTCAGAGTGTAGTGAGAGAATCAAGTAAATAAATAGTTCCAGTACAATGTGTTAAGAAATGTAATTGAGCTCAGCACAAGATCCTACATAAACGTGGGTAGAACAGCAATTGACTCTGCCTTAGGGTCAAGAGAAAAATGGATGAGAGGCGCCAACATTTAAGAGTTGGATTAGAAAAAGAATTAGTCAATCACATTATTGTCCCCAGCTATCCCTGATGAATAACTATAATCAGACATTGTAATATTAAATGCAGACTCCAGAGAAAGGCAATGAGTGAATAAGCTCTCTTTTACTCAATCAGAACTAAAATGAGCTTGAACACAAGGTCACATTTACTAGTACCAGGAAGTCAGCAAAGATCCAAAGTGTAATGTTCTCTATTTAACATGTGTAGACTTAACCGTGGCTGTGTTAATGATAGCCAAGGACAAATAAAAGAGAGAATTTCAAAATAAGTACAAGGAAGCTTATAAAGCAAGGTTAAGTTGAAATAAAAATTTAATGCTAAGGTTTTTTAAGGTAATCCCATTAGAGGGAAATGACATAAGAAGGAAAAGTAACAATACTACGTTGAAACCCTGTGTCTCTGTTCAATGTCCTTTTATACTCACTCTATCATTGTAACTTCAGAAAGAAGACCCTTTGAATTCATTTGAGGAAGGAAATACTAACACTGTGTTATAGTTGAGGACTCTCAAATATAGAGAGGCTTTTGTATTAAGATCTGTGATTATCATGATAAATGCTGTCATGTCATGGAGTTCATAGTTTCAAAAATAATTTCTATGTACAGTATTTCCTTTAATTTCCTAATTGCTGAAAAGGAGGTTTCATTTTTCATATTTTACAGGTGAGAAAGCCGAGCCTTAGAGAAGTAAATTTTCTCATGCCAAGTTAAACAGCTGTACATGGCACCCTGCTTTTCGGGTTCTGCATGCTGCCCTTTTTCTACTAAAAGTTGCTTCTCAGTAAATATGGAACCTTGTGCTTTGGAGATGCTAGGGTTTGTGGAATTCGGGGTTGAGGACCCATTAGGGCGAGGGATAGAGTTTGAGATTAGAATCAGGCGCTAGTGCTTTGTCTCTAATCCCCAATTTCTTTAAATGCCAGAAGAATGGATGGGACAGAGATGGCAAAGGAGCCAGTTAGGCCAAAGAAGGAAGCAAGCCCATCCTTCCTTCTGTCCCACCTCCATACTATGATATGTGGAGGTTATAAAGAAGAATTATATGCTATAATGTAATATTTAGCAAGTCATAGTTAGTTTACCTCTTGCCTTCTGAAAGAAATGCATTTCAGTCTTACAAAAAGGACACAGGATTTTGATTTAGATCAAAGGTAAAGATCTTTGATGTAAAGATTGAGGTAAGTCCCAACAACCCCACATAATCTTATTAATTTCATAGTATAAGTATAGATCTTTCTTGTTCATCTTCATTGCATAGGACCCAAAACTGCAATTTGTTCTCAAATTCAGTTTGAGTCATTGTCGTTCTTTGCTGCAAGCCTGAGGTATTGACTAATTTATCAACTTGCAGAACCACTACCTAGGGTTTGTCAGGTTATGCCCTTCAGAAGTTGCCCAGACACACAAATGAGGGAGCTCAATTCCAGCCCACGTTCCACCTGTCCTCCCTTCCTGCAGGGGAGCACCTGGAGTTGGGCTGCAATCACATGGAGGGGGTGCTCACTCGTTTTTATTCACACCAAGGCACTGTGTGTGCTAGCCAAGGTAGTGATGACGGGGAATATAAACAGCAGGGAGCACACTGGAAACAGCGGTCAAGTAGGTGAGGTTCACCCTTAGAAACCCTCACTTCTGTTTTCTATGCCCCTGCTGCTGCTCGGCAGCCTCTTGTCCTCCTCACTCCCTCTGCTCTAGTGCCCTCTACCTCTTCCAGAATACTCATCTCCAACGAGCAACTCAAAAAGCATAAGTGACGAAGAAAGGCTTCTTTGGGAAGCTTATACCTTGCTAAATAGATCACTAAAGTGGAAAATTGCAAAAGTTAATGAGATTTTGTTTTTACATTCCATGGCATATCACTTTACAGAGTTTCTGTTTTTTAAGTTTAGTAACAAAGTGAAATTTGAGGAGTTTATGACACCTCCATCATGGATCCCATTCCCCACTCATTCTTGAGTATGAGTCACAATAATGAGGGAGGAGTGTTGATCTGGAATGGCCCAATTCTAGGTTCTCAAGCCTATGGATAAAAGTTTCAAAGGGAGGAAAGTCATGGGACATGAACACATAGTCTCTTTCCATTCTCACTCTTTTTTCCATGTTTCCTGGTTGGGAGATAACAAGGACTCCGCTTTAAAGTAAGCTCGAACTGTCTCCTTTTTATCTCTAGCTTTTCATCTATTTCACTTCCAGATGGTTTGGTTTTTCTTGGTAGCCACCAGGACCAAGGGCTGCTTTCTTGGATGAGCAGCCTGAGGTAGGTGACCTAGGGCAGCTCTGCTGGGGAGAGTTGAGTAGATGCTCTCTCTTGCTTGTTCATTCTTCTAGACTTCCTTCATCTTAACACTCTTGAATGAGATCTTTTCTGGCATCAGAGACTCTGATTTACTCTTAGAAGTTCCAAAGCAGCTATTGCAGACTTAAGGAAGGAGACACCACAGGTCTAAGCATAGGTCATTAGACTTCTGTTCTGTGGATAGGAGTTAAAGTCCAAACCAGCAGTGATTTTGCTTCCTTTAGGTATATACCCAGAAGTGGAATTGCTGGATCATATGGTGGTTCTATTATTTATTTATATTTTTTTTTGCTGAGGAAGATTGGCCCCAAGCTAACATATGTTGCTAATCTTCCTCTTTTTGCTTGAGGAAGATTGTTGCTGAGCTAACATCTGTGCCAAGTCTCCTCTATTTTGTATGTGAGATGCTGCTACACCATGGCTTGATGAGCAGTGTACAGGTCCGCACCCGGGATCCAAACCCATTAACCCTGGGCTACCAAAGTGAAGCTTGCAAACTTAACCATCATGCCACTTGGCTGGCCCCTGGTAGTTCTATTTTTAATTTCTTGAGGAACGTCCATACTGTTTTCCATAGTGGCTGCACCAATTTACATTCCCACCAACAGTGCATAAGTGTTCCCTTTTCTCCACATCCTTGCCAGTACTTCTTTTTTCTCTTATATTTTTGATAATAGTCATCCTAACAGGTGTGAGGTTATATCTCATTATGGTTTTGATTTGTATTTCCCTGATTGTTAGTGATGTTGAGCACCTTTCCATGTACCTGTTGCTTATCTGGATACCTTCCTTTGGAAAAATGTTTATTCAAGTCCTTTGTCCATTTTTTAATTCGATTACTTGGTTCTTTTGCTATTGAGTTGGATGAGTTCATTACACGTTTTGGATATTAATCCCTTTTCCTATGTATGGTTTGCAAATATTTTCTCCCATTCTGTAGGCTGCCTTTTCATTTGCTGATCATTTCTTTTGCTGGGCAGAAGCTTTTTAGTTTGATGTAGTCCCATTTGTTTATTTTCAGTTTTGTTGCTTGTGCTTTAGGGTGTCATATCCAAAAAATTACTACTATCCCAAAGAGATAATCTGCACCCCCATGTTCATTGCAGCATTATTTACAGTAGCCAAGACATGGAAACACCCTAAGTGTCAATTGATGGATGAGTGGATAAAGTAAATATGGTATATATAGAGAGAGGGAGAATGGAATACTATTCAGTCATAAAAAGGAGGAAATTCTGCCATTTGCAACAACGTGGATGGACCTTGAGGGCATTACACTAACTGAAATAAGACAGACAAAGAAAGGAAAACACGGTATGATCTCACTGATATGTAGAATCTAAAAAAAAAAAAAAAAACATACAGAAACATAAATCAGATTGGAATTTGCCAGAGGTGGAGACAGGGTGGGAGAATTGGGTGGAGGTGGTCAAAATGTACAAACTTCCAGTTCTAAGATAAAGAAGTTGTGGGGATGTCATGTACAGCGTCATGGCTGTAGTTAGCAATACTGTAGTGTGTATTTGACAGTTACTGTGAGAGTAGATCTTGACAGTTTTTATCTCAAAGAAAAAAATTTGTAAGTATGTGAGGTGACGGATGTGAACTAGAATTATTGTGGTGATCTTTTGCAATATCTACATATATCAAATCGTTATGTTGTATACCTTAAACATATACAATGCTATATGTTGATTAGATCACAACAAAACTAGAAAAAATAAAGTCCAAACTAATAATAAGGCAGTTGTTGACCCTACTTTGGCAGTCACGGTGAGGTGTTTACGTTCCTACTCTGCAGGGATACGGTGATGCAAGATTGTCCTGGATTGCCTCCACTTTTCAGGCATATTCTTTGGTTCTGAACAAAGAAAGAAACATATTAGGAGTTATCGCCCCTCCAATGGAACAGATCCTGTTGAGGAGCTAATTCTCTGGACTCCTACTGCCTGGGTTCAAATCTCAGCTTCACACCTTGCTGGCTGTATGATCTTGAACCAGCCTCCCTTTCTTCACCTTTAAAATGAGGAAAATGAAAACTATTTCCTAGAGTACTGTGGGATTTAAATAAGAAAATACATGTAAAGGCTTAACACAGTGCCTGAAAAACAGTAGCACCCGATAAGCATTAGCTATTAATAAAATAATTCCCATTACCACTTTCTCATGAATTACATCTTTTGGATTTGGGGAACAATCTATTGTACTGTTGCTTAATTGGATGGACCTCCAGGAAAATCTAATCAGTAAGATGTCAGTATCTTATTGTTGGTATAAATATACTCTGATATAATTTGATATAATTGTACTGTTTCTGCCATAGATACAGTCTAATTTTTAGCTTAATGTGTTTCTCTACTTGGAAACCTAATTTAGGCAATAATCCTTTCTGACTGGACTCCAGAGAGGGTCATGAATGAATACTGAGCTGCAACAATGGCAGGGCGTGTTTCTGTATTTCAATTAAATATGGAAAAAACACACTCCTTATGTCTTTTCCCAGTTGCTTGATAAGTCAGTTTGATGTTAAAATGACAAGAGATCATTTCCTGGGGACATCACTTATTGGCTGTTACTCTGATGGCCTCAGAGGATCCAGAATTGATATTCCAGTGCATCCCCCAAGTTCTCTGATGTGATACACGGATACTGCTTTGCAAGTCAAAACTGGAATCAGAGAATGATAGAACCACAGTCCATTAGAGCTGCAAGGGATTTAGGAAAGTATCTAGCCAAAACTCTGATACAACTAAAACACACGTGGAAAGGCTTTCCAGAGCGCCTTCTCAGCCTCTACCTTGATCCCTTCAACAGTTCTGGGAGTCAATGTTAGAAAGCATCACCTATTTGAAGAAACTAAGTCGCTTCCCAAAGTCCACAATACCCACATTCACGAGCAGGTTTGAGAATCAAACGAAGCCTTTTGACTAGAAAATTGGAGTATAAGCCTCATAGCTAGTTATTAGATGACTTATCAGAGAATTTAGAAAGAAAGGTAAATAAGAATATCATATGGAATCCAAGATACCATAAGGAAGACGACTGACTCGGGAACTCAGGGCTTCTACTTCGGTGTAGATATTCATAGAGCAAAAAATGGTATTCTGCCACATATATAGAAAACACATTAGGACAAGAGAAAAACACATGGATGCTTCTGAATTGGACGCAAAACTTTCTTTAGCTGTGAGGCCCAGTAAAGACACAATTTCAATGCCTATTATGTTCTCATATGGAGAAATGTCATAATGCGAACTGGTGACAGAATGAGCTCTGTAGAGCCACACACTTTACAGACACATAGCAGATAAGGCACCGCAGGATCCACAGCTATACTTATTTATTTTGCCAACAATATTTGTCATAGGAAATCAAGTCAAAACATTGTAATAAGCTAGTTTCCAATACGAAATAGACTTTCAAACCCCAGAGAATTCTTGGGGAAAAACAAAAATGAAACAAAGAATTCTTAACTAGCTTAGCCTATCACCCACTCATGTTTCTGTATCAGATCTGGGTCATAAATTTCATTACATTCCAGTTTTCTCGATTATATTGTTCTGTCTCAGAAAGAAAGTCAGCTCTTGTTTATCTAAGCACACAAACCTAGAGGCAGACAGAATACTTAAAATACCAATGCTCATATTTAGAGAAATGGATTTTTCATAGTCATATGAAAAGAGCTTGCCGAGTAAGAAAAGAAGATCATATATGTGGTTTTTGGTACAATACTCCACCTATACTAGTAGTATGTCTCAGCATTAAAAAAAATGTATTTCAAGTCTGCTTAAAAACAACCAACCAACCATAATAACAACAAGCTCTCACTGTATAAGAAGGAACTCGTAGACTTTAACTTTACACGTGAAATTAAATACTAACCCCCAGAGATCAGGTGGATATCGAAATTGGGCCAAGCGGTTATAGAATGATAATCTTCAACTCCGGGAAACGTTTATTTGACATACTCTCTGTGAAACACTCTGCTAGGAACTATGTACCCGTAGGTGCATCCAAAGGTGGAAAGATATATGTATATCTTTTAGGTATCCTTTAAGATCTTATAGGTTACTAGGAAAAGTGTGTGTGTGTACGTGTGTGTGTGCAATATTCAATCATATACCTATGGTACAAGGTAAGCTATGCTGCATCTTCTAGTAGCGATCAGAGAACACAGCATTTCAGGCCAGAGAAAGCGCCTTATGAGTAGTAATGTTGATGCTGCTGATGCTCAGTCTTCTGCTGAATTCTTGATGGGACCTCTCTGTACATCTCTGGAATTCTGTCCTGTGCAACCCTCCCCTCTCTAGTACTTTTTGTTGTAAATGCCAGTTGCTAAGGACTCTCAGCTCCATCTCCTCAACTCAAGAAGTCAGCTGGGGTCTGCCTAGGTTCCCGTCCCTGCACTGTAGCCTGGAAACTCATTCCAGGCAGTAAGCTGGAACCATCAGAGGCATCACCTTATTTGGTCCCTGTCTCTCAGGGTTTACTGTTTGGCATCACTTGATGTCCATTGTCTCAAAGACGATTGTTTCACATATTTTGTCTGGGTTTTTGTGCGATATGGGTGGGAGGGCGAATCCTGTATCTGTTACCCCATCTTGATGAAAAGTGGAAATCTTCATCGATTCTTTACTACTCTGAAAAAATTGCTGATTTGCCAGTAAGGAAACTGAGGCTTCAGCAGTATTAAATAACTTCCTGAATTTCACACAGAACGTGAGTGTATGAGGCAGTGTTTCTACTCAAGTCTTTAGGCAAGTAGGGTCCAGGGGCCTCTGGAATGAGGTGAATGGTTTGTGCCATTTGTTCTAAGTTTCAGGGAAATCACTCTCCCTTTGGTATGCTTCACATTTGTTCATCTATCCTCAACCCTTCCCATCATCAGAGTGCTTAGATACAAACCATATGTTTTATGCTGAACACCTGCTTTCTTTCTGGGAGTGTAGAATTTTGGTATGTGCTAGGCAGAAGGTGCCTACACGATCAGCCCCATTAAAAAGCCAGGACATTGAGTCTCAAAGCTCGATGGAGCTTTCCTCCTAGACAACATTTCACAAGTCTTGCCGCAACTGTTGCTTGAGAAATGAAGAGTGTCCTGTGTGACTCCATTGAGAGAAGCCTCTCAGAAGCTTGCACTGGATTTCCTCGGACTTCACTTCATGTGCCTTTTCCCTTTTCTGACTTGACTTTGTACCCTTTTGCTGTAATAATTACAAACAGGAGTACAACTACGTGCTGAGTCCTTCAAGTCCTCCTAGAAAATCCGGAGGTGGTCTTGGGCATCCCTGACACACAGTGATAATATCTTTTGTTGATGATATTACGTGGAACCAGGGACCATACTGTGAGAATTTTAATTGGTTCATTATATTTAGAGAGTCACTTGGAAATATGTATCAAAATTTATTATGACATATTTATGTGTATGCCCTTTGATTTGGTAATTGCGTTAATTGAAATTTTACCTAAGAAAAAGAACATGAGCGCACTCACACATACATGCACACACAAATACATACACACAAAACCGTATAACTCTTCAATGTTATTCATACATTTGAATAACTGGAGACTATTCATCAATGCAGGACTAACCAAATAAGTTATGATTCATCTGAATATCAGCCATGCTCTGTTATGATTTGTGAGAAATTTATTCTGATTGGTTTGTGCCTTTTTTGATGCGTTGTTAAAATATTTGATCTTTTTCACTGGATAGATCTATACAAGACACTATGCATACTATATATACTATACCATAATGCTATGAAAAAAATTTAGATAGATAAGCACTTCCCAAATTGCTTACAGTGAATTAGAACAGATTTTCAAGCTGTCAACAGATAATTTAGGCGAACACAGAAAATCACATCACCAGGGAGTAGAACTTTGACAATTTCCTAAATATTTGAGTGGCCTGTTATTTATGCTAACAAGTGAATAGGCACCCATTGTCATAGGGAAAGGACTAATTATGACCTTTTTTTGCCTGACAAAGGCTGTCCTTCTCAAAACCTCTTGAAAGAGCTAGGCAAATTTTTTTTTTGAAAGATTTGAAAACCTCATGAGAGGAAAGGAATTATGACCCCAACTTCCTTCTTTTGAGGTTCAGTCTTCTATGATCTCAACAGATGGAGATAATTCCATCCAAGTCCCACTGGTGGGAAAGAGCCCTAAAAAGACTAATTAACATGCCCACCCCATTAGACATAGCCCTCCGTGTTCCCATTGGTAGAGGGGGAGCTTAATGTATTTTCAATAAGTTTGTGTTACATGACCTATGTCTTAAATTTAATTTTACTAAATCTTTTTGTCACTTAGAGTAAATATTCAATATTTTTAAATATATGTTATCTGAGCATTTGCATGCTTTAGAACATCCTTTGTGACTTTTATATAGGAAAACAGCTTATTTGGGTAAAATATTTTCCTTTAAAAGCCAATGGTTTTGTTCCATTATCTTTTGTTTCTCATTAGTTGTGGCAGAGAAATGAAAGCTAATACAATTTTGGTTCCATCATGAGTAAACTTACCTTTTCCCTGTCCCTCTCCATTGGGATATTTATAGGCATTTTTCATTATATTTGCAAGTCAAAAATTAATTTCAGTATCCATGTCACCACACAAAGTGGGCATTCTCTTGCCCAATGTGCATAAAGAGCCAATTATTATGGCATCAGCTTTTGAGAAAGGAAAAAAGAAGTTTATTGTGAGGTCGACCTGCAAGGAGACAGGAGGCAATGCCCCCAAATCTGCCTCCCCAGTCCACGGTTTTGGGCAAAATTTAAGAGATTAGAGAGAACAGTCAGGTATGCAGAAATGTTGGTTTGGCAGGTTTTGATTGGAGAGCTTTAAACATTTATTGTAAGTTTTTAAACATTTAAGGTAAGATGTGGAAGGGGCTTTAACACCAGATCTTCCTCGACAACGGATCCCTCGCTTCTGATAAGAGTCTGACTTCCACGTTCTGGTGGTGTCCCTGTTCTTTGGTTCTGTGGTAGGGGGAGGATCTTTGGTTCTGGGGTCATTTCGGGTCAAGATTTTCTCCTCTGCACGTGCTCTGGCTGCTGTGACTTGCAAATGTTTGGCTTGGCCCTGAAAAGTCTTCTGTTGATAAGATAGGGTCAGTTTGAACTGGTCCTAGAGGGCCCACAGTTAAGTCTACACAAAGGAAGGTTACATCTGTCAATGTTACATAAAGTATAATGAGCTCCTTCAGTATTAATATGCAGGTCTTTTCCAGTTTAGGAATATTTCCTATTATTTTATTTTAAATATTGGTCCTATTTATTCTGATTCTTAACTCAGTTATGTTGATGACCCACATGGATATTGCCAGTTCAATTCTCTATAGCTATCAATGTTTTCACGTATTTGTGGTTCACCATCTGCAACCCTAAGTAGCATTTCTGTAGTATCAATTTTTTATTGATTCCAAATGAATTAATTGTAGGGAAATAGAAAGTTGGTTATCAAAAATCCCCAAATCCAAACTAGCTATCTCTATAGCTATAGCATTCTTTCTTTCTGCTAGTTTCCAGAATTAAAAAAACAAAAAACAAAAAACAAACAAAAAAAACACTGCCTAAACCGAAAGCGACTCCTTGGTCTGTGTCTATGTATAATAGCGACAAAAATTAATTTAAAATATTGGGATAAATACAAGAAATATCATCCATACATATAAGAAGAAAGGAAAATGTCACTTCAACTAAGAACATAAAATGAGACTTGCCTAAAATGGAAATTTCTGAATATGAAAACCTATTTTAATATTCCCACAATCTCCATTAATTAGTAGATTAGTTCAAATATTTAATAAAATGTATGAAAAATACTACAAGCACCTTTGTTTCTAGAATTTGATAAATTATTCCCAAGGTTTTCTAGAGAAATATATGTCAATCAGAGCTCACCATAGAAAGACTGTCAACAAATAGCTATGGAATGAATAAGAAAGGTTATAAAAGTTTAGCAAAACAATTCTAAAATATATCTTGGACTATCTGAAAATAAATTATGTGACAGTGCTTCAGCGTTAGTTTCCTGTGGCTACTATAACAAGTTACCACAAATTTGGCTTAACACAACAGAAATGCAGTCTCCCATAGTTCGAGAGGCCAGAAGATGAAAATCAGTATCGTTGGGCTCAATTCGAGGTGTGCACAGGACCAGCTCTTCTGCACACATGACCGGTGAATCTGTTCTTTGCTTCTTCCAGCTTTTGGTGGCTGCCAGCATTTCTTGGTTTGTGGACACGTCACTCCACTCTTCAAGGCCAGCATCTTCAAATGTCTCTCTGCTCTGCCTTCACATCCCCTCCTCTGTGTGCATCTAATCCCCTTCTACCTATCTCATAGGGACACCTGTGATTGCATTTAGGGCCCACCCAGAAAATCCAGAATAATCTTTTCATCTCAGGACCCTTAACTTAATCACATAGGCAAAGGCTATTTTTCCATATAAAACAACGCTTACAGGTTCCAAGGATTAGGACCTGATATTTATCAGTCATTATTCAGCCTACTGCAGCTGCGATAAATGAAGCTGAGATGCTGGTACAGGCCAAGCAGACTTCTGGAAGCAGAATACAAAGTCTACAAACAAATGTAAGCACATCTAAGAATCAGGAATTCAATGAGGTTGATATTTCAAATGAGTGAGAAAAGGAGTTATTCAACAACTGGCTGGGCAGTTCGAGAAAAAGAAAAGTAGAAACTACCCTAAACGATAAAAGAGAAAAATCTCATTTTAAACATCTTAAACTCAGTGCGTATGTGAAAAATCAAACCATATTAAAAGACAACATACTTCAACATTTGTACAAACTTGGAGTAAAGAAGAATTATCCAAAGGCATTCTAAAGACAGGAGTTAGAAAGAAAAAGAAATTTTTTTAAATCTAAATATTTTTAAAATATCTAATATTTTTGATAAACTTAAAATCTAAATTTCTGGATGGTGATAAAATACCATAGCAATTCAAAGGAAAGGAATAATTGATCAACCTATCGACATATTTGTATTATTATGATGTAATATATTGGTATCTTTAATATATAATGCTCTTAAGCAAAGATAAACATTTCAATAGAAAAACAGGCAAAGAGCTTAAAAATGTATTTCATAAGTTAAGAAACACAAATAGTTCATAAACATTACAATGTACGGTTTCACTGGTAAACATATAAATGTAAATTTAAAAATATGATGGGACTTTAAAAAATTATCAGTGGAGAAAATTTTACAAACAGGTTGATAAAATGCGCTGTAAGCAAAGTATGGGCACATAGATTACACTTGCAGGAGTGTGTAAAGTTATACAAACCTTCCTGCAATATAGGACTAAAGACTCTCTCTACTTAGTCATTTAGTAGTTCTACTTCAAGGAATTATCTACCCCAGAGAAATCATCAGCACTGCTTGGCTCTGGAACTGCTCACTGAAATGCTGTTTATCGCAATGAACAGCAAATTTTCAGCATATGAAGACAAGTTGGATGAGTTGTTGAATACCCTCCTTGTTTCACACTGTGAAAATATTGCACATTTTAAAGACTAGGTAATTATGGGTGAATAGATTCGCAGAATAGCATAATGAACTTTCATACAGGTCTATGTACATGAAATACTGTAAAATAAAATCTTGATTGTGGTGATTTCTTCTGTTTGTAATAATCATGGTTATCCATTTATTTCTGTCTTCATAGTTTTTTTACTTATTATTGTATTTTGTCTTTATTTTTCTAAATTTCTATAATGCTCATTCATTGCTTTCGCACAATAAAATATGTTCTGACTACGTAAATAACATACGCACATTGTTTTTGAAAAAACAATACAAAAACTCATCAAGGAGAGAATAGAATCACCTAAAATCCAATCATTCTGAAACAGACAGCATCATCATTTGGGGAGCTGTCCTTTCCTTTATCTCTTCATGCATACATATACTTGATGCTGTTTTTAAATTTGCAAAATTACTGTTGACATTACTTTGGCACACTTTCTCATTTTCCTAGAAAGTAAAAACCAGTATTCTGAAGGCCACTTCAAGTTTTAGAATTGGTGCAGAATGAGTTGGAATCTGCCATTACCCCAGTGATGTAGAACATTGCTTGGCCAGTGCACTGTCTTGCAACACGTTTAGTCGGGAAATTCAAAAACGGTATGCATTGCTGAGAACTTTCGGCTGGAATTTTTTTTTTTTTTTTAGTTCGACTCAGAAAATAGATGGCAATCTTCTTATTTTAAAGGGATGTTTTCCTCCATTTCTTTTCCCATTTTAGCAAAGACAGTAAAGAATTCAAATTATATAATATCTCTGTCCTCCATGCCAGCTGTGTTTTGTGTTTGTCAGATGCTTCAAGTGATTTTCAAACAGCTGGGCTTTCTCAACCATATTTTACCCTAATTATCTTTCTCCATGATCTTCAAAGCTATTTCAAATGATTTTTTCCCCCTGATTCAATACACATGTTTATAGTAAAAAAAATTGGAAAATAGAGAATGAAGTGACGAAGAAAATCAGAATCAGCTATAATCGCACCAACCAGTGATAAATAACGTTACCATCTTTTTATCACTAGCCATTTATCTATACACACACATACACATACAATCCTATTGTACATACAGTTTTGTATCATTTATATCTCATAACATAGCTTGGATAGTTTCCAATTTTATTAAGTATTCTTCTAAAGTATGAACATTGATGTTTCTAGTTCATTGCTGCTATCTCAGCACCACCTTCTCCTCCCCAGGTGTCCCCCCACTATTTATGCTAACTCCATCACTCAATTGCTCAGGCCATGACTCTTCTCTTTCACAATCTACATCCAATCATCAGAAAATCCTAGTTATTTTGCCTGAAAAAAAAAATCCATAATCTATAGACTTCCCACTGTTCCACTGCTAACCCTTAGCCAGGCAATCATTATTTCTTTTCTAGTCTGCCACAGAAGACTCCCTTCTTCCACTTTACTGCCTCTATCATTGGTTAAATATGTCAGACGAGGTACTCCTCTGCTTGGAACCCACCAATGCCCTCCCATCACACTGAAAATAACCAAAATATGTGCTCTGGTCTACAAGAGCCTGGATGACTGGCCTGTGGCTGCCTCTTTGACCTATTCTTTATCCTTCTCCTCTCTCTCAGCTGCTTCCAGCCACAGTTACTTCCTTAATGATCCTTGAACACGCCACACTTACTTCTGAGGGTCTTTGTACTTTCTGTTTGCTCTGGGTGTAAAACCTTTCCTCAGACACTGCCATAGCTCCTTCTGTCACTCCATACAGTTCCTACTCAAACGTCCCCAGCTCAGAGACTCTTGCTTTGACAAAGCTATAAAAAATATTATCACCTGTGACTTGTAGTTCCACATTCTGCTTTGTGTTTCTTCATAGTATTTATCACCAGCTGATCCTATGTTATTTATTTATGTACTCATTTTTCTTATTTTCTATCTTCCCCACTAGAAGGTGAGCTGAATGAATACAGGGACATTGTCGGTTTTTGTTAATCACTATAGTCCTACCACCTTCAAAGTGGGTGGCACACAATAGTCACTCATTAACCGATCTATCCTTTTTCTTTTAACTGCATGGTTTTAATTTTCTCTTATAAAAACAATTCTTATCCTTAATTATAAGTTAAGATTAAATTCTAAGAAGTAAATTACATTGTTTAAAAGATGTGAACAGTCTTCAAAATGATTCTCAAGACAGGTTTTCCTAATTTATGCTTCCACTAACAGGGTATGAGGATACCTAGTTTCCTATAATCTTGTGAAGACTGAGGTTGATCATCTTTTTCTCTTATATTTTCCTTCTACTGGTGAGGTAAGGTGCTTGTTTTGGCAATTTAGGTATTGATAATACAACTGCATTGAGATCATTGATATAAACAGCCTGCTACATAGTGAGCATCAATATAACTTAGCGATTTTTTTAAACATTTTAAGTGTGTTGTTTTTCTGTCTTAAAATCTATAGAAATTGTACGCCAGATATAAGACTATTTTTCAGCCTGTTGCAGCTGCAACTTGCTTACTGGTGTTTCACTTTTTTCACTAAAATCTTAAAGTCCCTGATTCAGTAGGATTATTGGCCTCTTAAAGAAAACTGTGCTTTGAGATCAATGAATAAACCACATTACAAAAGCAGGCTGATCAGGCGTGAATGTGATTTCTCAAGAAACTGAAATCCAAGAGATTTATTTCTAGTTTTTTTCAACCTTACAAACTCCCTCTTACCATTTACATGTACTTTCCATTATTTTGAAAAATACCACACTATTTAATAGTGTGATAATATTATAATTATTGGTCAGAAATATTAGTAACTAGATCCACTGAAAACAAATGAGATATTTGAAGATGACTCATTTGAAAGAAACGAAAGAAACAAGGAAATGGAAAGTCCTTGTTTATATTTTCCAAAATTCCCCAACCACCGCATCCCCATCTTAGCCCTGTTCTCACTTTGATGTGCCAGCCACAGACTTTGAAATTTCCACAGTTAGAGGCACTTCGTTCCGTCAAGGCTTTGGTCCAAAAAGCTACTATCAACATGCTCAGATACAGAGTTCCTGACAATTTGTAAGCACCTCCCAATTTTTTTGAATATTCATGAATTTATGCTACTAAACAAAAATAAGCATTAGCACCCCTTAGCCTGTGTATTTCATTCAATTTTGTAGTTGTCACAAAGCAGCTTGCAGAGGCTTGAAGTCTCAATGACAGATGCATAGACATTTTGAAGAGTGAAAGGGGGCGAGGAGTTAGGGCTCTTGGGCATTGATAAGTCAGCAAATGGACATTGCCTCCTTGAAGGGAGGGTAGCAGGCCACCTGAGAGCCCAGAGAGAGCAACCACAGCATCAACTCTCCCCTGCGATGAGAGTTTACCTAAAGCGTTCCATCTGAAGGGAAAACCTATTCTTTGTTGCCTACCATTTTAGTTAGGGTTGTCTGCGAACGTGTTTATGTAGGATGCAAGGGTCAACATAAGAAAGCTGTGAGCACCAGCAAGACTGGATTCATGTGTGTTTGACCTGTGCCACCACTCTTAAAAACACCCCGTGCTTGCTCTTCCAAAAAATTGTTAAACAAAGCCCTCCCATTTTCATTTTACAAGACTTGAATGCCAAGGAGGCAGCAAACTTGAATCCAAATTCTCAATGGTTGAAAGTAAGTCATCATTTGATTTGGAAGATACAAAGCAGGGGTGCAGAATGCAAAGAACACAAAGCTGCATGTCTTTCTTCCTTGGTCTCATTCATTGTTTTTATTATATAATACGTTTACTCATGTACTTTTCTTGTGTTAATCTGCCATCTTCTTTACTCCCATTATACTAAATATGTTTCATAAAAATTATATTTTAAACACTGAGGTTTTTTTTCCTGTAGCAATAAAATGTTAAAATAACTTATACTCATTTGATAAATGGAGTTATTTGAACTTCATAAAGCACTAAGAAAAAATTTATAGTGTAACTGAATAATAAACACAGCTAGTGGAAGTCTTTGAGGTCCGGAAGAAGGGATGAAACAGTGTATGCTTCCATCTCATATATCTAAGCCAATTTTCAGATCTAGGATCCATTCTGGTCACTTAAACACCACATAAACTTCTTTGACATTTAATTATATTATGTATATGCTTGGTACTATAGAAGGACCGACAGAATGAAAACTTCATTGAGTGTTTTCCTGGCTGCTAACCAATGAAATGCTCTGTGAGAAGGGACAGTGGTTAACGAATGCCTGGCCCGGCAGTAAATTCTCCAGTCTTAAGAGACTGTTGGGCAGGCCTGAGAGTGGCAGCTTGCTAAACTGTGGTTAAAATTGACTGGGGATACTGGTTAGGATTGAAATAAGATTTAATAGGCTCAGCACGAGCTTGATAAGAATCTATATCACCAAGAGACACTTAAATCAGCATAATTATCGGCTTTCGTTATAGATGGGTCGTCTCCAGCCCCAATGCCCTCCTGTGAAGGAGACTGTTACCAAGATGCTATTCTGCAACAAGGCAGCCTTTTTGTGCAAAGGCTGAAGATGCGAGGAATACTGAATCTGAACTGGTGTCTTCGCTGAATTTCTGTATTAAAATAGGCCTTTTCCAAGGTCAGATTTAGAGAAAGTTTCCATATGTTTCTGCTAAAAAAACCCAAAAAAATCCTTAGATCCATTAAAGGAGGAATATGTATATACATATTTCATCTGGAAAGATGTGCACAGGAAATCACCCACTGGGGAATTGTTTATAGGAACTATTTTTCTTTACTTAAATCATCATGAGTGGTATAATCTTGCTTCTGTCAGACAAGGGCCATCTCTCATCAGATGTTTCATCAGATGTCTTTCCTCAACCCTGGGCTTGCTTGACTTTGCCTTGTGTCAGAGAAATATGAAAGCCCTGGGTCTGCCGATGGGCAGTCTCGACATGAAATTCCCAGTATGAAAATATCTATTACCACTTTGTTTTTTATAATTGCTCATATTTTTTCCCCTTTAAAAAAAACGTATAGTCCATGTGATTTTAGAGGTAAACTACTCATTTATGTGACCAGAAAAATAAATAATCCCAGGCAGCAGAAAAGGATTAAGTGATCCAAGTTTGCTTTTGGTACATTTCTTCCCTTTGGAATTTCAGGTTAGGGCTGGTTGATAAGATTTAGGTTTTATTACCTCTGTAGCAGTGGGATGGGCAGACGAGGAGGATAGAGGGGGTGTTAATTTTGTAATAAAATCTTTTTGAACAATTGTAGATTTACAAAATAACTTTAGAAGAGTTTTCACCAAAAATACAGTATAGAGAGTTCCTATATACTGCACACTCCATTTCCCCTATTCTCAACATCTTATATTAGTAAAGCATTGGCATTATATTGTTATAATTAATGCACCAAATTAATGCACTGTTATTAACTAAAGTCCATTCAGATTTCCTTAGTCTTTACCTAGTGTCCTTTTCCTCTTCTAAGAGCCTGTATTACATTGTGTTTTTGTGTCTCCTTATCGTGTTATGGGCTCTAACAGAGTCTCAGACTTTCATTGTCTTTCATGACCTTGACAGTTTTGAGGAGGACTAATCAGGTATTTTGTAGTGTGCCCTGCATTGGAATTTGCCTGATGTTTTTCTCGTGATTAGACTGGGATTATGGGTTTGGGGGAGGAAGATCACAGAGGGAAAGTGTCATTCTCATTAAATTTATCAAGGGTGCATACTATCAACATAAGTGATCACTGCTGATGTTAACCTTGATCACCTGTTTGAGGAAGTATTTGTCAGATTTATCCACCATAAAGTTACTCTCCCCTGCTACTTTCCATATTGTACTCTTTGGAAGGAAATCACCATGCCTGGCCCACACTTAAGGAATAAGGAGCTATGATCTTCCTTCTTGAAGAGGACTATCAACATAAATTATTTGAAATTCTGCACTGGACATTTTTCTATTCTCCCTCATTTCTTTACTTACTCCATCATCTATTAATATTAATATTACATGGATATTTACTTTATACTTTGGGTTACAATCTGCAATATTTATTTTCTTGTTCAACTTCTTCCAGCTTTGGTCATTTGGTCATTGGGTCTTCAGTTGGCTCCTTGTATCCCTTTGGCATGGGTATCATTTAGTAAAAATATAATGACCATAGAAATACTGAAGGCTTAAAAATCCAATTTTATCAGCCTTCTGGTCAAAGGTCACACAGAGGTTTTGGTGAAGAGGATGGAGGATGTGTCTCAAATCCCGCTCACTCTTTACATCAATTCTCCTACTAGTATTAAAATGATCTCCAAGTGATGATCAAAAGAGGTAACACCTCCACTTGGTACCCAATTACTTCATCTATGTTTCTCCACAACTAATGAGAATACTAACTGTGAGAGAATACCCTCTTGTCCATTATGAGGATACTAACAAATTCCACTATCTGTCCATACATCCTAGGTTGAAGAAAATAGTCTATTTACCATGTAAATCAAAGAAAACACAAATGAGGAATAAGCAATCCCTATAACATACTCTGCCTCTGAGTCAGATGTAGGAAAGCTCTTCCGTGGCATCAGCAGGCGGGGTTTATGGCATGAGTTAGTAGCAGAATTGTAAAAGGGGTCAAGTGTGTCTTTGAAAGCACCTCCTCTCTCTTCTTTCCTACTTCTTTTTTCTCCCATTTCATTAGAAATCTCCTTACCCCAGGGCACTCAATGATTTCTGGCTGCCAATTTGACCCTACCCATCATAGAGAAAAGTATGTCATAAACCAAATAGCAGAGCACATAGTAAATCACCTAACACTTTGACTCATTACTTAACGCAATTCCATTTGGCAGACATTTATGGAGTAGCAATTCTATGCTAAACATGGGCATCCTGGATACTAGCACGGTCTAGAAGGCGAGGCAGATACACACATAGTTATGATTCGGCATGGTTAGAACAGTGTTGTAGGTATGCCTTTTTAGGGTTTCATTTTTCCTAAAGGGATTTGTGTTTTTTTCAAAAAACGCTATGGAGAGGAAAATGCTTATTTCAAACGAATCATTAATTGTATAATTTTAGGTGTTAGCTACAGGGTGGAATAATATGAAATTTTAAAAAAGCCTTCTCGTCATCCCACAAATGAAACCTAGAAAACTGACCATGGGTATTTTTCAGTTTGATTGGATTAATCTTTTAACCAGCTCTTCACTTCCTCACGCAAACATGCATGTTTCCCATTGCATTCTTAGTACTGAGCACAGAACCTGACAATGTAGTATACAGTAGGGGCTTATAAAATACTTTTGGTTCATATACCTTTTTTGTTCTCTTTTATTTTATTTTGAATTTTTTTAAATAAACTTCATGTTTTAGAACAGTTTTAGGTTCACAGCAAAGTTGAGAGGAAAGTACAGAGATTTCCCATGCTCCCTTTGCCCAAATGCACAGCCTCCCCCACTATCAAAATTCGTATGCCTTTTCACCTAGTAATTTTGCTCCTAGGAATTAATCCCACAGAAATGTTATATGTGCAAAACAACAAACATACAGGATTATTCACGGTAGCATTTTTTGTATTAGCAAAAGTGGTTAAACAGCCTAAAGCTCCAGAAGAGGAGTTGGGCTAAATAAATTATGGTACATCCATAAAATGGATTAAAATACAGAAATTTTAGGGGCCGGCCCATGGCCGAGTGGTTAGGTTCGCCAGCTCAGCTTTGGCAGCCGGGGGTTTCACCAGTTTGGATCCTGAACCCGGACATGGGACCGCTCATCAGGCCGTGCTGAGGTGGCGTCCCACACAGCACAACCAGAGGCACTCACAACCAGAATATGCAACTATATACTGGGGGACTTTGGGGAGAAGGAGGGAAAAAAAAGACTGGCTCCAGGTGTTAGCTCAGGTACCAATCTTTAAAAAAAAAAAAAAGAACTTTGAAAATAATGAAGCTCTCTATGAGTTAAAAAGAAACAATATTCAAGATATCATGTTAAGAGAAAAAAAATCAAAACAAAGTGCAAAAGTGTGGGTTCATTATGCTGTTATTTGTATAAGTTAAAAAATAGGAATATATACTTTTGGATAAGAAACTCCTGACACCAGTTCCCTGATCAGGGTGAAAGGTCGAGGGGAGAGGATGACGGGGGAGGTGACTTGAATGGCAAGGAAACTCACTAGGTGCTTTACTTTTGAACTTTCTGCTTTTTGAAATATATGACAATATTATCTATTTAAAATAAACAAAGTGGTAAACAAAATCAGTTAAAGATTACTTTTTCTGAATGAGTCAATGACTCTTCACACAGAAACATTGTAGCTCTTGTGCCCAACTGAAACTTAAAGAGGACTAATTCTTTTTTTTTTCTGCGGAAGATTAGCCCTGAGCTAACTACTGCCAGTCCTCCTCTTTTGTGCTGAGGAAGCCTGGCCTTGAGCTAACATCCGTGCCCATCTTCCTCTACTTTATACGTGGGATGCTTACCACAGCATGGCTTTTGCCAAGCAGTGCCATGTCCTCACCCGGGATCTGAACTGGCAAACCCCGGGCTGCTGAGAAGCGGAACGTGTGCACTTAACCGCTGTGCCACCAGGCCAGCCCCTAAAGAGGACTAATTCCATAAATTGGGTTGACGTGTTTTGCTTGCAAGTGACCGAAAATGAACTCAAAGAGCTTAGGTAAAGGCCAGCTGTGTCGCTCACTTACAGAGAGGGCCCTGCCCCCAGGCCTGCCAGAAGCAAGGGATTTAAGCTGAATTAAGAGGTCCTGTCTCTGTGTCTCAGCTGTGCTGCTCTTTGCAAGTCCACATGGCGGGAAATATGGCAGATGCCAGCTGAGACAGATGATTATATTAATTAATATCTATCAGTTTAAATGACTTAATATCTGTAACGACTTAAAGCAGGATCTGGCAAACAGGACTATGCAAAGTTAGTAGCAGCATAGAAGGGGAAGTAGTAGTTGGAGTAATAATGGAAAAAACAACAATAAAAGCGACTATTATGAGTGGATTGTGTGAATGGATTCTTTTGAGAACCACGAAAAGTTGGGAATCCAGGTTGGGTTTGGACCAAATCATAGACTGCTTATCGAGTGCAAGTCTTAGAAGTAGCAGGGAAAACCGATTTTGCAGGTACACATAAAATAGATATACATCAGAGATGAATGGAATAAAATGGAATGATGTGGAATGAAACGAAATATGATATTAACGTAGGGGACTGAATTCCCATATTTTGGATATTTTAGCTGTCACTGACAACTGGTGGAGGTCTTCTGCAAACTGTTGTATTCCTTCCATTATTTTTTCCCTTCTACTTTGTCTAATAACTTATTTTTCAATTTTACTTTTGTTTCTCCTGTATTATTACAATCATCACTATTATTATTACAAATTTTGAGATGAGAGGTTACAATTCCTTAGACCTATCTCTGTTTAATCCTCCCAGAATAACAGATCCCAACATAGAGAAGATCAAAATCACAGATCTGCACTTTGTCCTCCCTGTTTTCCTCTGTCTGCCCGGAGAAGGTTACCTTGCTGGTACCAGACGGAATCTGATGCACAAAAGATTTCATGGAAAGGGGTGAGTTAAAGGGACTTGGTGACAGGAGGTGTTCTAGCAAAGATCATTAGCAGACCCTTCACCACCCGGTGTAGGCAGCTTTCAGTACTATGGTCACCAAGAGTTTACTGGCTGCTTTGACTACGGACCCCACAGAGATCTG
This sequence comes from Equus caballus, assembly GCF_041296265.1. Classification (NCBI taxonomy): domain Eukaryota; kingdom Metazoa; phylum Chordata; class Mammalia; order Perissodactyla; family Equidae; genus Equus; species Equus caballus. Next base: position 42,139,651 of record NC_091698.1, on the reverse strand, counting down.
CAGTATAATGAAAGACCGCTTTCTGGAACACAATGTTCTCCAGCTGGCTGCTCATCAAAAGTATCTGAGCATCGTCTAAGACAGCAGATACATAGATCTATAATGATGAGTCTTAATCTGTAGGAGCGCAACCCAGGAATCTGTATTTTTTAAAAGGCTCCAATATAATTTTAATGATCAGCCACCGTGTATACTTTCTTAATAATTAGTTCCTGGCTAGCTCCACGTTTCATAAGCTAGACCAATCCCGTTGAGTCTTACAAATTTCAGCTGGTGACACTAGTCAGAAAGGCCCCTAAATCTGCCTTCTTATTTCCTATTCCTTCTCCTTTCTTGTGGCGTGCCTCAGATTTACCTGTGGATTATCAAAATGTCACTTTTACTGAAGGCAAAGTTCACTGGTACTTGAGTACGTTAATGCTTTTTCTTATAAAAGCCAAATAAGAAACAAAAATAGCTTTGGATCTTTGGTGAAGCGCACCCACAGAGAATTGCAGTTCACAGAAGCAAAGACACAGTCCAGGAATAGCCCTGCATGTTCAGGTTAGGCCAGATCATTCTATTAAATCCTGGAATTGTGGTATCAACAACAGATGCATTTGCAGGGGGGTGAGGAAATCTTAGAATAAAGTGGAGCTTACTCTCTGAAGAATGCATGTATTCAAGCTGAGAGGAAGGAGAAAGGAAGAGAATTTCAGAGGGACGGAACAGCCTGAAAGCAATGGTGAATGCCAGGAGTGGGCACGGTTGTTTCTAGTAACAATGAGCAAACAGTCTCAATGGCTTGATAATTCATTTTGCTGTATAGTGACAATGCCGTTTCATAGGGAATATGGGATCAGATTGGAAATCCGGGTTAGGTTGCGGCTGAGTTGGAGGTTTCACTGGTGTACTAAAGTTGACAAGATTATTATAGAAGTAAAAGGCATGAGGATTGAGGCTGCGCAGAGTGGAGTTGGGGTCAGGATGTAGAAGACGGAACAATTAACAAACATTTATCAAATTACTATGCTGGGAATAGAATGAGTAGTACCTGTCTAATCCTCACAGCAATCCTAGTTACTTTTAAATGGCAAATAATGGCCTCAGAAAGGTTAAGTATCTCATCCAAGGTTGGAGAGCCAGTGAGCTGACGAGATGAGGTTCTGTTATTCCATTCTTGGCACTAGAAGTTCTTGGGCGTAGTCAGAATAAGAGCCAGAGACTAAGGCCACGCCCATAACATATCTACTCAAGTCCTCTGCAACTGCCTTGGAAAACCTCCTTTAGTATCATTTAAAAATGAAAAGTGCTTTAAAATATGCTTAAATGCTCTTTGAAAAGAAGATATTGTTAATGATCCTATCAAATTTGTATTAATGAATCTGAGCTGCAGACAAGCATCATCTTGCTCCAGATACGCCAGGTTTATACCTATCGTGTAGAAAGGATCGGTTTTCCTCTCCAGGGAAGAAGAGATGGGGTATTTAGCATAAAGCTGATCATCATTTATAAAACATAATCATGTTGGACATAACACTAAAGGGTTTCATGCTCTCTTAAACTCGGAATGAATGAAAATCCAGAGCAAGTTCTTTAAAAAGCTAATGAGGATACAGATAGCAACAGAAGCATGGATGTTGTGGTTGGTAGCCTTTGGTCAAGGAAAGAAAAAAAAAGCTACAGTGCGTTATTCATTGCAATGTATATTTAAGCTAGTAACATATTTCTTCTCCCCTAAAGACATTTTTTTATTTTAAAAGTAAGACCAAAAGTGAATTAAACATTTTTAACTTAAACATTTTCTTTAAACTTATTTTTAAAACGTAGTGCTTTATTGATTTCTTGTGTTCCTTTAGTGGGTGAATAATATGGTAGAATTTAGTTACTAAGACATAATCTCTCCTAATATCAACTTCCTACTTTAAAAACTCAGAAACAAATAAAATACACGAAAACTATGCTTTCCTTCCAGCCACGACTCATTACATTATTGAACACGGAGTCTGAATTAACATGGTCTCTCAAACTCCTCAGCTGGAGTGAGCAAATGCTAAGATGAGAAAAGTACTGTAAAGTAAAAGGAATGTGGCAACCAGTATTCCCGTTCTCAATTCCTCACAAGCAGAATACTGATGCTTTCCAAATTCTCACTCTAGGTGTCCCATCTAACTAACATTTCAGGCCCTTAGGGAGATAGCCTCCAACATGACAGTTCACCCGTATATCACCCCACCCACATGAGCAGACACCCACCTACACTGACGTATAATTGTTCAGATATGTTTCCCGAGAATATTATTTTAAAAAACGGTTTATCCTAAAAAAAATAAAGACAAAGTAAAATATCACATAAACTACTTAAAATCTAAAGAGGTCAGGGTATATTAAATACTAGTGAAACCAGTAAAAGTTGTATCATCCTAAATCATTGTTGACATGGTTATAAAACAAAACAAATACCAGAACAATTCTTGAAATACAAATAATGTAACAAGTAGTATTCTGTGTCTAAAATCCCACACTTTTTTACAATTGATAAAATAAAAATGTTATCACTTAAAATAAAATAATAGACTAGAATAAAGCTAACTATATCACTCAATAATTTGGGATAAGTTAATGGTAAACAATAATAATAACAGCTAGCATTTATTGCCATCTTATGCCATATATGCATTATATCATTTAATCTTCTTTCTAAAAAACTACCTCTGAGGGAGATACTAGTATTTTCTTTATTATACAAATGAAGAAACTGAATCACAGAGAAGTTATGTTATTTGCTCAAGGTCATAAAAATATATGCATATTCCCCGAATCAAAATGCATAAATAGCAAATAAAATGTGGTCAATGTAGCAAAACATAGCAAAAGAAATTAAGAAAGAGAAGGACGCATTCTATAATTAAAACAAAGGCTGACCAATTGGGCCTGGAAAATGAACCAACAAACAATCTGTATCTTAACATTCTGTGAGTAGGTGAGGTACTTAAACATTGACAGATTTCACTTCATAACATTAAAAAGATTTCCATTTTAAGACAATCATGAATAAAATTGGAAATCAAAGACTTTGCTACACCCAACAGTGATACTTTCATACTTTCTCTTTTCTTCTTAAAACTGTGATTCATCTTCTAAATTGTTACTCTCAGCCTAGCACTGATTAAACCTTCGACTGAGAAAATAGATAACATCAGGTGGAACTTGCTCAAATTCCAGCCATCATATCTAAAATTCTGCGTTCGTGTGCAACCAGCCTTCCTTCTTTCCTCCAGTTTTAATAGCCTTCCTATGAAAGACCAATCCTTCAACTTCCTGCTTTTTCAGGAATTCCAGACCATCAGTATACCCTCTCTGTGACCTGAATCTTCCACCTCTGTACCTCCTTGGCATGCCCGCCATGTCCTCATAGTGATCATCTTAGCAACGATGGCAACTATAACAAGAAAACTCTCCAGATCCCACATGTCTTTTCAGTAAGCCACCTCCCAATTCTCTTGCCCATTACTAAAATTTCTTAAGGAAAAAAACAAAGGAAACTTAACACCCTCTCTTTCCTCAATTCTCATTCTATTTAACACAGGATTTTGCTCATGCTATAACTTTAAAAGCTACTTAATTGATGCTTTTTAAGTTCTCACCTTGCATAGCCTTTCTCCTGGTCTCTGTTGCATAGTCTGCCTTCCTACTTAGCCTCTTAATATTGGCATTCCTCAGGTCTGCAACTTGAGGCTTACTTTTTCTCATTTAACATTTTGTCCCTAAACTCTCTAATTTCTTGCTGCATCAAATTAGAAAAGACAAGATGGAAGGCCAGATTAGGGCCCAGGCTATTGCCATGTCAGTGGGATTGGGGAAGAATGAAGAATTTAAAATCTGCTCCAGGCCCTCATGGGAATGGGAGTGAAGGCACAACAAGAATCTAAGATGAGCAATGGCTTCATTTTAGCCTTAATCCCCGGGAAGTGGAATCACTAGAGGAAATCTGTCATAAAAACAAAGAACTCTGCTTTGGTTATGTTAATCTTGAAGGAATTAGATAGACATTGCTACCCAACTATATATTATTATTTTTAGTGCTTTTTGCCTATAGAGAATTACTTAGAACACACCATCAATTATCACAAAAATTAATCAAGTGACTGAAACTCTCTTTCTATTAAAAATAGTAGAAATAGCAAGTTTAAACATCAAACTGGTAATATTGATAATGTGTATTTATAAGTTAATACTGTGTAAAACTATGAATGCTGTTATTGTGCTAATAAAATTGAAAATCATTGAGGCAAAGAAAGAGCTGGAAGCAGTTGCAGACTCTGAATTCTCCATTACATTTGTTCTCTAGAGACTGAAAATTAGGGCAAACTGGTAGGACATCACTTAATACACTTTTGTGTATTAATCCATTTTGTGAACTAAAAATAAGGTGGTTAGATATATGTTTTGATGTAAAATCATGGGTTATATCAGCATACAGAGCAGGGCACTATATTCCACTGACATTTGAATATAAAAAATAAATGGGAGACTGATTCTAAGTAGTCTGTGACCAGGCTAAAAAAAATGAGCTTCTTCTACAACATAATGTGGCATATAATCGTAAGGCAAAACAGGGCCAAAAATTTTATGGAAGCACACATTTAAGAAGGGATGATCAGGGCCAGCGTGGTGGTGTAGTGGTTAAGTTCACTTGCTCCGCTTCGGTGGCCCAGGGTTCACAGTTTCAGATCCCAGTGCAGACCTACATGCTGCTCATCAAGCCAGCTGTCGCAGTGTCGCAGATACAAAATAGAGGATGATTGGCACAGATGTTAGCTCAGGGACAATCTTCCTCAAGCAAAAAGGGGAAGATTGGTGACTGATGTTACCTCAGGGCCAATCTTCCTCACCAAAGAAGAAGAAGAAGAAGAAGCGATGATTGTGCTTTATTTAAATGTATCCAAGAACTGAGATTCAACAATAGGAGAAACTCATAAAAAAGTGAGTAAGCTAATTCATATATCTGGTCCCTCTGTTCGAGGTGGAATTAAATTAAAATAGAAGAAAGATTGAGCGTATCCCTGGGTATTATGTACAACATTTTCATTTCTTCCTGAGTTCTAATATAATTGCTATATTTCTTAAAGAGGAAAGCCTTCATTATTTCTGAAACATCTTGGAAAATTTGCTCTTCTTTGATATACAAAACTTAAGAGAATGAGATTGAAAGAGACCCCAGAGACTGAATCCATTTCAATGGAGATCAGAAATCAAGTAAAATAAAAACAAGTAATGGATATTGACACCATTTTTCAGTTCCTGGCATGGATTATTTCCTTTGATTCTTCTGGTTCCTTGATATTAAGTGCTTTAGAAAGAGGTGCGCTGCAGGTAATGCACTGACACAGCCAGTGAATGCCCATCCCAGCAGGGGGAGTGGAAGGTGGCTTTTCTACCTGAAACGGCAACATTCTCACCTTATTCAACTGGGCTGTAAAGAACATGTAAAAGTGTTACCAAATGAGGGCAGAAAGAAATGCACCAGTGACCTCACTCTTTGGCCGTCGTCCGCGTATACTGCCCAGCGTATGTTGGAACAGAGTCTAATGACTTTTTCTGAGGAAATCCCAAGCAAATTAATCTATTCTGGTTTTGGAAAATAGTAGAACTGAATAAACTCTTATGACAGAACGAGTAAAGTTACAAAGGCAAATTTGGCCCAGGAAAATATTCAGTAAAATTTTGATAGTAAGAAAATATGCTATTCCAGAATCAGACAAAAATCAGTTCTCCAGAAACAAATTCGCTCCAAAGAATACATTTAGTTTTTAAACAACATGCACTTGGTGCTCTCAAAAATAATTGCAATAAAACATGGACTTTATGAAATAAGAGCTACAAATAAAAGTTGCTAAGATTTGAAGATGTTATGGAAAATGATTTGACTAAGAAAAAGGCAGAAATAAAGATAGCTAAATATTATATAAGTAACCTAAAACATTACAGTAGAATTAAAAATGATGTTAGGATAGTGAAAATAAAAATTAAGCTGACAAAAAACCTAATTAATAATTTATTAGTTTCTAAAAAGAGAACAAGGGATCAAAAATAAATAGAATTATGTTTCATAAAGGAGAAACTAATAACATTCTAGTAAATCATAATAAAAGAAAAAAATAGGAAACAAAAAAGAGAGAGACGGACTTTACTTAGATGAAAAAAACTCTGAACCTTTAGAGACAAAGAAAGAGATCATTTTATTCCGAGTTAATTAAAACCTGCATGTAAAAAAATAAATACCACCCCAAGAATAAAAAAAGAAATTATGCTAACCATAACTGGCTTAGTAAACATAAAAAACCAAGACTAAAAGAGAAATTAGTCAGCACTGTGCAGAAAACATGAACAAGTCACTCTGAAGTGAGAAACAAGTAATAGCTAATAAACGATGAAGGGAGGATGTGTCCCTAAGTTTGACTAACTTCAGAGGTTAAGTGGAGGTTTTTTTCGTGTTTTTTGGTGAGGAAGATTGGCCCTGAGCTAACATCTGTGCCCATCTTCCTCTATTTTATGTGGCGTGCCGTGACAGCATGACTTGATGAGCCGTGTGTTGGTCCACACCTGGGATCTGAACCCATGAACCCTGGGCCATCAAACTGCTGCACATGAACTTAACCACTATGCCACTGGGCCAGCCCCCAGAGGTTAAGTATTAACCAATACACCCCTGCCCATTGGCCTAAGGAGATTTGAAATAAAATTTCAATACCATTGACTTTTTATCCAGCCAAGATTTTACTCATATGAAAATAATAAAATTCTTTCATTTATCCATGAAGCAGTGAATAACAACACCTACAAAACCTTTCTAGGTACTGGAAAGATGGCATACCTAAAAAAATAACATTTAAAACTAATAAATTGTGCCAAAATGCATACAGGTAAAATCAGCAATAACTGGGATGCAATGATTGCAACATGAAATGATCAGGTGAAAAAGTCAGCTCCCATGGCAGAATTGGAAGTAGACTGTACAACCTACAATTCACAAGAGGAAATGAAAGAAGCACACTTCGTCCTTATAGCAAAAAGTTGGGGAAAAATGCATCTCAGTAGAAGAGAACAAAGAAACAAATAAGCCAGAAAGAATTAAGATGAAAAATTAAGACCAAATAGAATATTGTTAATGAGATTGGCTAAAAACTTCAATTAAAATCGAAAACTCTCAAATTCAGTAAATGCGGTTGTTTTAACACATATTCACAAATTCTCTGATACTCCTCTCTTCAAAACGTGAAGCCTAATTCCTCTCCTTTCCGGAATTGGCTGGATTTAATAACTCGTCTCTAACTAATAGAATAAGACAGGAGTGATAGTGTGTGACTCAAAAGACTGGGTCCTAAAAGGTACTGCCACTTCTTTACTATTCGCATTCTCTTGGATTGCTAGTTCTGGGGTAAGTTGACTGCCCTCATGTGAATATATTCAAGCAGTCTATGAAAAAGCTCACACAGCAGAGAACTCAGGTCTCTTGTCAACAGCCATGTGAATGAGCCATCTTAGAAGTGGATCCTTCAGCCCCATTCAAGTCTTCAGATAACTACCACCCCTGATGACACTCTGATTACGACCACATAAGAAACCTTGAGCCAGAGCTACCCAGCTTAGCTGCTACCAAATTTCTGATCCAGGGATGCTTTGAGACAATAAACATTTATAATTTTCAGGCACTAAATTTTGGAATAATTTGTTATGCAGCAATATGAAACTAATACAGTAAAACTTACGTATGTTCCCAAATAACTATATTCTATTTTCAATGATCAATCCTGATACAAAGGAACAGAGTGAAATTCAATATAGGAACTTAGGCAAATGCAAGCATAGGGACATATTAATATCAATTGACTATGTGATAAACTCAATTTATATTTTGCATAAAAATTGAAGGTTACTTTCTCACTATTACAAAGAATAAAAGAAACAATAAAAGTTTTCCTTCTAACCTTGTATTGTTTTAATAATTCTTAAAAATGAATTTGTATGGAAAATAGCTCTGAATATGTAATCAAATAGAAATAATGAAAATATGCAATGAGACAAATTTTTGCTGCTCATTATTCATACCAAGTAGATACAAATGCACACTCACAAACACACTAAAGTAGTGAGTTATTCATACAAGTATGTAAACAGTGTTGCATTTTTATTGATGTAGCAAGGATGAACTAAGTAATATACTATAGATTACATAGTTAACTATCTTAGATCTCTACGTCATCTCTTATATAAGTTCCATGTGAATTACAGTATTATATGTAATAAAATAAAACATTTAAAAAACTAAAAGAAAATTTGTGGGGCTGGCTTGGTGGTGTAGTAGTTAAGTTGGCATGCTCTGCTTCGGTGGCCCAGAGTTCACAGGTTTGGATCCCAGGCTTGTACACACCACTCTTTAAGCTATGCCATGGCGGTGTCCCACATGCAAACTAGAGGAAGAGTGGCACAGAGGTTAGCTCAGGGACAATCTTCCTCAAACAAAAAGAGGGGGATTGGCAACGGATGCTAGCTCAGGGTGAACCTTCTTTACCAAGAAAATAAATAAAGAAAGAAAATTTGTAAATGTTTTTTGTTCATTGGGAATGAATGGAAGCCAAGTCCTTCAAAAACATAATAATACATAAAATAAAAGCATAAGAAGGGAGATTAATTGATTTATTTATATAAACATTAAAATTTTTAGATATCAAAACAAACAAAATTAAAGAACAAAGAGAATATTGGAGAACATTTGCAATATATGTTCAGAAATATTAAATTTATGTAAAACAGTACTTAGAAAAATAAAAGCATATAAACATGCGTGCTTTACTTCTTAATTATAATGTAATACATGATGCATTTCTTGTTACTTTAATAAATATATTATAAGTCACTCACTTTCAGTCTACTTAACCTCTCCAGAAAGGCCTGAGTTCAATGACTTAGAGAAAATTCTGTGCTCCAATGGAAAACTATGCATTGTCTATAGGACATCCCTCTGATTTATCCGATTCTCATCTTTCCTTGTTTTTGAGCTTTTTTACAGCTCTGTGAGTTAGAGGTAATGTATAGTAATGCAAAAATAATTCTTATCTATAGACACACAAATTGTCTTGTCTGGTAGAGGTTCAATAGACACTTCCCTACTTCCCCTTCAATAGAAGATCAGTTTTGTCTCCATTTGCACAATCTTTCAATACTCCTGATCTACAAATATGTTTGTTCTTTGCAGTCTCTTTTGACAGTTATAACACCTGCCTGGTTCCATCATAAATTAATGAGTAGAAAAAAAATTAGAATGCGTTTATTTTATGTCTACTTTATTGTCATAATTTTGTCTTTCCAAAGAGAATTTTTTTAATCCTGACATGCTTGTTTCAGAAAAAAATTTTCTTTCAATTGATACTCATAGATTATGTATAAATGTAATGTTTTCAGGTTTGCCTTGGGATGTCTTCATGTTCAACCAATAAATTATAAGCCATTTGATAAATACTTATTCTGAGTGGTATGGTACCAATACACTCACTTCATTAAATTAATCATCAGACTGCTTTATTTTGACTATTGCTTATGTTTGTAACACTAACACAAAAGTAGACAGACAGGAACAAGACATAATCCTTGCCCTAGGGGTAGGTAGATCTAATGGGGGACACACCTATTAATTATAATCTGTACATATTAGACAGGTTTTCAATATTTGCTGAATGCCTGACCAGTGAATAATGATTCAAAAAGTACCAAAGGTGTGTTAGCATTGTTTCCTGGCATTTCAGAGGCAGATAAACCTGATTGGTCATAGGAAGTTTCTAATGGAAGGGTAGGTGTTTGGGATTATATTTGTTGGATCAAGAATAGTAGAGTTTGAATGGATGGAGAGGGTGATGGAATGCTTCCCAAAGAGGGAAAGAATGGGAACAAAGAAATAGGGACAGATGTCACAGAATGTATCTAGAGAACATCAAATGACACCTTAAACACACTCAACTCCTACATTTGGGGTATTGTTTATTCATTTATTTACTTTATTTAGACTTATTTGCTAAATACAATGTTCTAGGCAAATTTTCCAGAAATTGGGAATATAGCGATCTGCACCCAGTTCTCAGAGTTTAAGTTCTAGTAAGGCAGATAAAGAGTAAACTTTAAAAATAAATGCATCAGATACTTGTTGAATGGTATGTGTTATAGAGCAAAGAAAACAGCATAACAGAGTAGAGAATGACTTGAGGCAGTGGCTATTTTAGATGTTCAGGAAGTTTTAGACAGTCAAGGAAGTATTCTTCGAGAGGGAGAATTTTTACCCGAGACTTGAATGATGAGAATTAGCCAAGAGTGATTGGAAACTGAAAAATGCAAACACACAATGGCGAATGAGTGACCAGAATACAACAAAAGAGTGTGATTAGTACATGTTGAGCAAAACGAAAGGGTGCAAAATTGAATGGGGAAATCCCTTTCTCAGAGAGGAAGATAGGGGCTTGCAATGGGCTGAATAACGGGCCCGCAGGGATGCCCAGGTCCTAATCCCTGGAACCTATGAGTATGTTACTTTACAGGGCAAAAGGTACTTTGCAGAAGTGATTAAACAAAGGGTCAGGAGATATGGATATTATCTTGGATTATATGGGGGCCCTATGTGATCACACGTGTTCTTATAAGAGGCAGGCAGAAGGTCAGATGGGATCCGACAATTTAGAATCTTTTAGACAGGATAAAACATTTGTGTTTAGCACTAAATGTAATTTAAAAAATAAGAATGGAAGGAAATGGAGAGAATTAAGCAGGAAAAACCATTATCTGCTTTACATTTTACAAAGTCATTCTAGATGCTGGGTGGAGAACTGGATTGAAGGGTCCAAGAGTTGAAGCTGAGAGGCTAGTTAAGAGGTTATTGCAGCAGCCTAAACTAGAGATAATGGCTGGTTGAGCCATTCTGACAGTAGTAGGAAGGTAAAGATGTGACCGGGTAGTAGTGGAAATACAGGGAAATGGTCTGATTCAGGATGCATTCTGAATATAGAGAGAACTGATACACTGATGTATTGGATGTAATTGAGAGGGAAAGATATTACTGATGATTTCTAACCATTTGATTTGAGCAATTGTGCAGATGATGCCATTTAGTGAAATGGAAATGACTAAGGGAGACACAGGAGTGAGGGTTTTGGGGGCGATGGCTATAGAAGCAAGTTAAAAAGTCTATTTTATATGTATTAAGTATAAGATGATGGATAGATCATCTATCAAATACACTTTTTGGAGTGCTGAGGAGAGGGTAGAGCTAGAAACACAAATGTGTGCATATAAACGGTGTATAAATTCATGAGAGGAAGGAAGTTACCTAGGAAGAGAGTGCAGAGGTTGAGAAGAACAAGGCCTGGAACTGAGCATGGCACATTAAAACATTAAGAGGTTAAGTCAAAGGGAAAATGCCAGGAAAGGAGAATGAGAAAGAGAAGGTGGTAAAATAGGAGGAAAACCAAGAGATTACGGAGTTTCCATCTCCAAGAGAACAATTTACTTAATGAAAGAAACATTTAATTTTTCTGAATATATTAAAACAAATCAAAGAAGTGAACATCAAATTTGCTAACATAAAATAGTTGATAACCTTGATAAACGTAAGTTTCACTGGAGTTGAATGGTTGGAAGTCCACCTAGACTGATGAGGAGACAATGGGAAATAAGGAAGGGGTGGTTGCAAATAAGCAAGTGTTATCCATAAGTTTTACTAGGAAGAGCACCAGATAAATGCCATGGTAACTGGACAGAAACATTTTTTTTCTTAATATTGTAGATGCTGGATTATTATCAAATGCAATTGTTAATGTTACAAAGAATTTAGCAAAACGAACAGGAAAGGATTACAGAAAAACCACCAAGTGGTTTAATATAGTGGTGAAGAATTTAGGATTAGGAGTGAGAAACAGCTGGTTTTGAATCTAAGTATCATTACACCCCAGATGTGTAGCTTTAACTAAGTTACATAAACCCTTTTAACATAATCTAATCATTTGTGACAGGGAAAATAATAAGGTTGGTGATATTAAGGACTACACTGATGTACTCTCTATGAATTTGAAAAGCAAGAAAATGGATTGTCTTTGAAACATAAACTGCTACGTAGAAATAAATAAAGGTATTTATATATTATATATCTAATTTGTATAATCTATAAATAATGGGTTATATATAATGGATTTTGAAATTCAAGTGTAGGAGATAGAATAGCTACAAAGCCAGAAGGATTTAGCAGTACTTTAAATGAACTGCATTAAACCCCTTAAAGAATCTTGTGTCATTCAGAAGAAAGATTTAGTCAGCCATAAACGCAGAGAAAAAAGGAAAGTCACCAGGGAACATGTCCATCACACTGATTCAAGTGCTATGCAGCAACAAGTGTGCATTAACCATCATCTCAAAACATTTCTGTCTCTTATGGAAAGTCCATCGCTGGAGCAGAAATAACTGTAAAGTTCTGTAGCCAATGGGATGTGTATTTCCATTCTTGAAGGGAAACTCATCACAATCATGAGAGCAGCTTCCAGCTTTCCCAGGCAGGTACATTAACCTTGCAATCACTCATTCTCTGGTTTTGTTTCCATGCTCACCCAGCCACCCTCAGACTCTTGTACGTCCACCTCACGGAGAGAATGTGCCGATGTGATGGATTTTCGACTATTTCTCTCCCCTGAGAACATTAGTTCTTGTGGTAAATCTATAAGGTGGTTTCTGATTTTGATTTGGCTCCCTGTAGTGTTGGATAGCAGAGGAGAAAATGTGCTGATCACACTGACTTCAAGTATTCTAGGCCTTATGACATTATTTCCCATTATAAAATAATAAATCAGAAATTTGGTGTATGTTTCAACTCTGTAGGCATTTTAAATAGCAAGGGTTAGTGTCACTAGATCTAATCATTCCCAAGTACTTGCAAAGAATGTTTTTGGGTCTTAAAAGAGAGGCCTCATATTCCAGGGGTCTGCCATTTTGATTCACCTGTCCTAATGGTTACTGATTGTGAGTCTCCTTTAAAACAAAGGCATATCCTTCTGCACTGTTTCCTCCAAATGCTGCTCAGATTTCATCTAAAGATCATGGTGATGCTAAAAACTACACACTGTGATGACTGTGATGACTAAATCTTGGTGGATTGACATGTATTTCATGGCATTCAGAAATTTCTCATTTGATTCTGAAAATGTGTCATTTAAATTCACCAACTTTCAGATTCATGTACAAAAAGTTCTATATGAGGATAATGAAATCAGCCAACTTATTTTATTTCTTAGATTGTGTATTTAAGATTAATATATTGAGTACTGATAAGATTACAAATATGTTGCTTTAGTTTCAGGCAATACTAACATCTATCGAGATTCCAGGTGCTTATGGTTGTTTTTTCTCTCCCCTCATGTCTGACTTTAAAACTCTCTCTCCATAGGAACTAGATAGTTATAATAATATTACTGCTATTGTTGCTTTTTCTCAGGAATCAGAATTTCCATTTTCCACAGTTACTGATCTAAATATAATAGTCTAGTTTGGGAACACAATAGAACAAATGAAATGTTACTTTCAGAATACACAGGAAAGTGTCATTTGCTTTTACTCTTGGGAAAGAGTGAGAGAATAGAAGATTTGTTGCCTATGTTAGAACAGTCTTGCTTAAGCTTAAGTGTTTACACACTGATTTTGGATTTAATGAAAAGAAGAATCATTTCTCTCATCATTTCTTTATTGCTAACAATTTTTGGGATAGAATTATCTCCTGTGAGTTTCTCTTTAGCATTGAATGATCTGATGATGGTAAGTGATTGCCTGATTGCCTGAGCGTGTCATTTAGGACACTACTGAGTTCTTGAAAGAGTTGCCGCTCACTTTCAAATTGCAATAAAGGACATAGCTCTTAAAACTTCAAGAGGCAAAGGCCGTCTCCATTTCAGCTCTTCCATAATTGCATCTTATTTGGGCCCAAATGCTCTATGTGTAGTGTCTAAAAATGGAGCAGTAATACGAAGTGGAAGCTGTTTCATTGTAATGCACATTTCAAAGAGACTTAGTGCTGGTTCTCTTGACTTCATCCGCTTTGAAGTGTTCACAGAAAGAAATGATGACACTTATGAGGAATCTGAAAAATTCCTTTTCAAGTGTTAGTGTAGTGCTGCTCTTTGAGAAAGGACAAGAGAAGAGTGTAGGGATCCATTAGGGAGTTAACAGTTTCTTACTACAGCTATTAAATTGTGTGTGACATACAAGCCAGGTACAACTGAATTTTCTCCTGTGTTTTCAAAAACAGTTAGAACTTTGCTTCTTTACTTACAAAAGACACTTTAACTAATTTAAGCTGATATAAGCACAGGGCCTACTGTCTCCTCATAGTAACAGAAAGAAAATTCATCTTCCAGCTCCCAGCTTGTTTTCACTTTGTAGCTGTAGAAGAATGGAACAAATTTAATATGCCCAGCAATAAATCAATCAATGACCCCATTTTTACAGTCTTCCTTAGTCATTCCCACCTTCAACTCTACCTCTTGCCTTATAACCTCAAAATTTACTGTAAATTTCTCTTTAATTCTTAGTCTGTGGTATGTAATCAGTCTTTAGGCCTTGAGATTCTTTTCAGTAATTTCTTACCACAAAATATGCTGATCATATTCTGCCCTAGACCTTCTGCTTTGAAGAGCCTAGCTCTGTCTTTATTCCAACTGTGACCATCCCCAGTATACTAGGGTCTATGGAGCCAAGGGAATGAGCCCACTCAGAGCCTGTGTTGTCCTTCAAGTCCACAGTCTTAGAACCCAGATCTTGAATTCCCTGTCCAAATGACCCCAAAGCCCACTTCCACTGGAGACTGAACACACAGGCCTAACACATAGCAAAGAGCAACTGTTGTCTGGGTGTTGAACAAGGTTATAGGCAGAGTTTCAAACTGAGGTTGAGGTTGTCCTTACGCACATGCATAAGGCACCTTGTGTGCAGGAGAAGCCAGAGGTGGAAAGAGAAAAGGAGCAGGATAGAAGCTAGGGTGTCTATTTGTATTCTTTCTCTAATCTCATAAATATTAGGGTCTTCCCTGTCTAATGGATTCAGTTTATTCCTACTATCACCTACCTTTATTGATCATTTCATTTGAAAGAGAAGCTGTTCACCCATGACCCCAGAGCTCATATAATCTGCACAACAATCAGGTACTTGATCATAGATTGCCATGTAATTGCTTTTTGATTGGTTAGGGCTTCTCTTTCCCACCCTGTAATAACATGTAAACTGCAGGTTTTTTTTTTATTGCTCAACACACTGTTATGCATAGATTAATTACTCAGTTAATTTGTGTTATATAAACCCTTGTGGAGAACAAGGCTTATATTTCAATTAATCTGAATTCCTCTTCTCTTTTTCTTTGGGTTGTTGAGTTTTTAACATGCTTTCAGAAAGTAAAAGCAATGTGGGGCCAGGACTTACACACCACTTATCAAGCCATGCTGTGGCTGGCGTCCCACATATAAAGTAGAAAAAGATGGGTGCAGATGTTAGCTCAGGGCTAATCTTCCTTACAAAAAAAAATAAATAAATAAAGTAAAAGCAATGTATTCTAGTGTTTTAGCAGCTTCTTGCCCTCTACTCTCCTAGAGTATTGAATTTCTGCCTTACATTTTAATTCATCAAGATTGTACACTTCATAGCTTTCGTTCAGATAATTTGACCAAATTTATTTTTAGAGTAATGGAATTATGGAGAATGAAAAAACACATGAATGGTCATTTAGTTTAATTCACCTTCTTTGGTGGGAATCCACGGCATCCATGACAGATGACCAAAGACTAATTGTCCATCCAATTAACCTTAGACGACCCAAATCATGTATTGCAGGACTCTGAGCAGCTTTAACCTGCTGCCAATGTGTAACAAAAACCTCCCAGAACAGAAACAAATATCACCATTTTACATGTCAGAAGGAATAGTAATTTGATTACCAGGGCTATTATTCTTTCATGGGAGAATCTTAGAGATCCCAAATGCTTTCATACCCAGTGTGCAAGATGGCACATTGTCTTTACCATCATCAAAGTATTTACATTTTTCTAAAGCTATGTTATCCTATACTTAAGCCAGCTGTATCTACTCTATTTTTATCCTTAATAGATGCATGCCTCTTTGTTTTAATCTGCACCTTGTGCTTTCAGTTATTAGCATCAACAGAACATTTTTTGACCTTTAATTTCCACCTTCTGGGATTTTATTTTTTATTCTTGTGAGGTAATGGAAAAGGAATAATAGAGACCAGAAAGAGATTTTATTCCTGCTTGCCTTTTTGTTGTCTATGTTTCTATGTTTTAAAATAAGTCCTCTGCATGTAGCTGTGTGTGCTTTAGAGAGAGAGAGAGAGAGAGAGAGAGAGAGAGCAAGGAGGAGAGAGAAAGAATTTGTGTAAGGTGTGTACGTACGAGCGCTCCAGGGAACGTAACAATGAAATGGAATGGAGAATATTTGTGTCTATTGAATTCTGAAATTGTGTTTTAAGATTTTGTCCTCATATTAACGTTTAAAATTAATCTTTATCTTATCAAAATGTCTTAAAAGAAATGTTGTTATGAAGTAACATTGCAAAAATAGACAGAGATTATGCTTACTTAAAAGTAGGTAAAAACATTTATATTAAACAATTTATCTTTAAGGTAAAGCAAGTGGGACAAATTTGCTGAAATACACCCAATGTTAATACTAGTTTGATTGAATTTTAGACCCCAGATTTAGCTTCTACTATTTATCTGACCCAATAAATAAAATACAAATATAAACAATGTCATAATTCTAATTACAGTCAGTTTTAAAAATAGAATTTTATATGGTTACAATTTAGCATAATTGGCTTTTAATTACTAGCCAATTACTTACTTTTAAGGAGATTTTCATGTGCTTTTATAAAGTTAGCAATGTTTCACCTCCCGTCTTGTTTAAAAGGGATGTTACTGGTAGAGATTCTTCTTTTTTTTTTTTTCCTTTTTCTCCCTAAAGCCCCCCGGTACATAGTTGTATATTCTTAGTTGTGGGTCCTTCTAGTTGTGGCATGTGGGACGCTGCCTCAGCGTGGCTCGATGAGCAGTGCCATGTCCGCACCCAGGATTCGACCGACGAAACACTGGGCCGCCTGCAACGGAGTGTGTGAACTTAACCACTTGGCCATGGGGCCGGCCCCGAGATTCTTTTTCTTTAATTCTATTTTGTAATTGGAAAATACTAAGTCATGGGTAACAATATAATAAATTGTGTGTGCCTATCTCTATATACATATATATAAAATGTATAATGAATACACATATATAATAAGCATACATATATAATGAATATATATATTAAGAATTTCAGATGGTTTGCAGCTACTGAATATTATGTGCAAATTTGGTATTTCTGCCTATGTACTTTCATTGTTTTGTGTGTTGGTGTGCGTACTCCTTTGTGTGTATATCCTTTAAAAATAACCTTTCCCCGTGGTCTCTGAATCTCTCCTCTCTGTTCTACGAATACCTAGGAATACTTTAACAGTACTTTAGCACCCACTGAAATGGCTGTCCCTGGGGCGTTACCCATTTATCATAGCCCTGCTGTTGACCCTCATCTATGTAATTCCTTCTATATCATGTATAATCCTAAACACACAACTCAGTAGCTAATAAAAAAGTGTATCCCTTGCTATCTGATCATTCAATCTCAACCTTTGCTATAATGACTTGCAAAGTGGTTTCTCAAATTCATGATCCAAATTGTAACACTGCTGTAATGAATTCAGACGTCAATGAAAAGGTTGAGCCTGAGCAAAAGGATATTAGAATGTTACTCTCTCTGTTCAGCCTCTCTCATGAGATCCCATTGTCGTCACTAACCACTTCCCCATCCTCCCCGAGAATTTAGCCCTTCATGTGTCCCAGTGTTGTGTCTACCCAGCACCTACCAAGCACTATCAACCTGGGTGCCAATCAGAGATCATCTTTGGTATCTTTACTATTTTTCTTCTGATTTTTAGAAGTTATATGGTGGTTCATGTTTGCTGCGCTGCAGAAAAGAAGTGTAATTTATATCTGACACAGTATGGTATCTTTGTATTCTACGTATAAACACATGCTTTCGGGTTTATTAAATGTTAAATAATTTGATAATTGTTATCCTAAAAACATTCTACTCTGCAGAAATCCTCAGAGGGTTGTTATATTGTTGGTTAAGAATATTTTAGTGATTTACAGGAAGCTGTTTGGAGGTTTGGATACACTGGGAACCCATTCTATTTCCCCCATTTAAAATAATGTAATGAGGGCTCCCACTTCCTGAAAAATCGCTCTACAACACACTGACATGCACAAATTAGGTTTTGATACTTAGAGATGTCTCTGTTCTATTTTATCTTATTTGCTTTTGTAATCGTGTCTGAGTTTCCTATCACCAATTTGATTGTAAACCATTTGGAAGTTTGTCTTAGGCTTCGCTGCATCCTTATTGAACCTAGAACATGCTGAATGTGAGGCAGATACTTTACACTTATATTCAGGTTGATTAAAGCTTTATACACACACACACACACTTTTTCCTTGACCATGACCTGGATTGCACATCTCGTGATTTCCTATAGCCCATTTGTTAATACATTGTTCTAGTGTGTCCTTGAAGTGCATCTTTTCTCTATCCTGCTTAATAGGGTAGAGAAGACTAAGAATCTCTTAGGTCCTGGATAAAAATTTGTTGAAGAGAGAATTAATATTTTTACTGTTTTTATTAAGGTTTGGATTTTCTCAACATATATCTAGTTTATTATAACAAAGATGCGTTAGACAAGTGTATTTCAGTATGTAGAGACTGAATTGAAAAAACATTCTAATTCCCAAGTCTTGCTATTGTAAGTTAACTATAGCTCGTGGATGAGGCAGTGAGATTGATTACAAGCCAGTTATAACCTCTCTAGTGTACTTAAAGATGTCCAAGATAGAAGCGACTGCAGGTCTCTAGACATGATGTGATGAAGGCTAGATTAGAGTGCACGTGGTTGCAAGAGAAAGCTATGGAGAGTTAGGAGAAGAAAGAGTCAATAGAACCTGCTGATTGATCTAACCCAGTAGTTAAAGGGTCCAGAAGAATTCAGACACTACTATATTGTTAATGCTGCGAGAATGGAGGGGGTATGGTACACCAGACACATTTTGATACTATTAGCAAAATTGGAAAGTTAGAAAATGGAACATGTTTATTTGGCCGGGAGAGTTATGATGAGTTATTCTGAGTTTGCAGTGACTGTTAGATATCTAAGTGGAACTGTGTATGAAATATGAATCCAGAACTTGGCTTCGTGATCATGGTCGGAAACACAGATTTGGGAGTTGTTTGACATAGAAATAATGGTTGAAACCATAAAAGTAAATGAACTCTGCAAGGGAGTGATCATAAAGGGCGAGGAGTTTTATTTTAAAGCTCCTATTTTCCTTTAAAAGAATCCTTTGTGACTTATTCATCCACATCCGTGCAGCAAACTCTGATTGTAAATATGCCATTTGTTCTCCAACTTTGTATGGATATTCTAAGTGGGTCAGAGTAGTTGAATCCATAAATTCATCTATACCCAACATATTTTATCTCAGCACTAGAGAAAGTAAATTAAAAAAAAACTTCATCTTATAGAAAACGCACCTTTCAAATATGTGATAATCTGATCATTGTAAAAAGCTGATGATTGAGTTTTCTCAGTTGAACTAACTACATATAGGAATATCCAGTTATAAATTCACATTAGTAAATGTATATTATCAATAAATACAATGCATATCATTATAAAATATGATGTTAACATACATAATAAAATTTTCATTGAGTTAGGCTTAAAAGTTATTTAACCTCATCATCAAAGTAAATCAAAGTAAATCTTGTGATTATAAAAATGTTTAATATGCTCATCATAAAATATTTTTAAAATAGAGACAATTTTAAATTATAAAAATTTAAAATATTTTCCTTCTTAGAGAAAATAGAAAAATAATATTTTGATATGTCTGTACCTTAAATACATACTGTCTTATTTAGTTATAAATAACAAAGGCAATTTTTACATTCTTCTGTTTCTTTTTTCTCTTTTCCCCAGTGCCATCAAATATCCTTCATATAAGTAATTTTTAAAGGATGTGTAATTACCCATTGAATAGATAACCATGATTTTGTTGAACAAGGCTTTATTTTTGGACTTAAAGGCAATTACCAAATATCCATTACACCAAATAATTCTTCAGTGAGAATCTTTGTGCATAATTGGTTAGTTTTCTCTTTGCATATGTTCCTAGAATTAGAATAGTAAATCAATGTTTGCAGGTGTACTCAAGGCTCTTTGTTCACATTATTGCAATCATGTAGGATAATACTAGATTCTAGGAATGTTTGTAAAGTTTTTACAAATCATTATTTTTGTGCCCATGGCCTCAAAAAGCAGACCTCTTTAATAGTTGTAAAATGTAGATTTAAGATCAGAGTACAGTTAAGAGCATCTTTAGCCCATTTCCACTTCTGCTTGCTGTCTTTTTTTGAGCAATATAAATATATTATCCCACCACAATCATACTCATCATGTCTTTTAGATAATATGTCATTTGGGATGAATATATGTGGGGGATTGAAATTGGCCACCCCAAGATATGTCTCTTTGGCATGAGGATTATTTTGGGCTGGTTACTTATAAAAGCTGCAGACAGGAGAGAAACTCTGAAAAGTAGATGTTACCCTTTGTAAGAGACATTTACATTTGTAAAAGAAATCTCCATCTGTAAAGGTGTCTCCCTCTCTGTACCAGGAAGAAGGGGGATGACCTTATCTCTAAAAACTCTTATCAACGTGGAAGGCAAGGAATTAAATCTGCATAATAACTTTACTCTTGTTTACTATACTTTTCTGGTAATCTCCCATAAATGACTCTCCCCACCCCCAACATCCTCCTTTGTAGCTGAAGATGGTATTTAAGATGAGAACCTCTACCATTTTGGCAAGTTGCTCAGTTTTCCTGAGTCTCTCCCATGTATACATGTTATAAAACTTTGTGTGATTTTCTCCCCTTATTCTGTCTCATGTGAATTTAATTCATAGCCTGGCTAGAAGGACCAAGAGTGAGTAGAGGAAATGTCTTCCTCCCCTACATATGCTTTCTCCATGTTCATTGGCTCAAACTCCTATTCAAAGTCTGCTTTTTAACTCTGAGCTAGGATTTGTGGGAATATCAAAATATTTAGTTTTTTAGCTTATACTCTAGCCTACTCATGTAGATGATACATACATAAAATGTATAGATCTCTTTGGAAAGATGTTTCATACACAAAAATCGCTAAATAAGAATAGAAGAAATACTACATACAGCTACATAGCAGTACTTGAATAAATGCCAAATGAATGGTTTTAAAGAGGGCTGATGTCCCTGTGCTAGTAGACCATGTCGGGGATGAGAATTGGCCACCTTAAAATGTGTCTCTTTGGCTTGATTATTTTTAAGAACAAAAGACTCAAAAAGAAACTTTGATCTTCTCCCTGTGTAAAAAAATTTAAGATAAAAGGCCCATCACCAGGGCAAGCCATCACCATAGATAACTCTGGATATTGGTAGACTGTGAAGGTCCTTGCTAAGCCCATTCTTATCAAAGTTCTGTTTACCAAACATTTGCTTTTCCATTTCCATGTGAATTGCCTTCCTCACCTTTGAAGTCCCAAAATACTACCCTCAATACCCTCCTTTGTCTTTAGCTGAAGATAATATTTAAGGTAACAGTCTCCATCATTTTGGCAAGTTACCCAGTTTCCTGAGTTTCTCTCATGTATATATGTTATAAAGCTTTGATTTTCTCTGTTATTCTGTTTCATGTCAATTTAAATCATAGACCAGCCAGAAGGACATACATTGTGTAGAGAAATCTTCTTCCTCCCCTAATCGTGACCAATAAAAGCTTTCAAAGACCGGAAAGATCTGATTTTCCCTTCATATGTGGAAAAGTTAATAATAGGAAGAAGATACATCAGTTAAATTACTATGTATGATGTTGTTATTTATAAGAAATACTTATTTGATCACTCATTTGTCCACTGTTCCTGGATCACAGCTCCCCAAACCGTTGGAATTTCCTGAGCAATAAGAGCAAAGGGAGTTTCTTTTGTCATAATATTTTGTCTCTTGTTTTCAGTTCCTAAAATCACTTCAGAGACATAACAGTGAAATGGGTATCTTGTTGTCTTTAACAAGTGCCTTTCCACCACAACTAGGTTTATGTTAATGAGGTGACTTTTAGAAAGCACCTCAGGATGGGGGCTGGTAGCCAGGGGAACCAACCATGAATGGAGGAGTGAAACTTTCAGCCCCACCCCCAACCCACTGGGAGGGGTGAGGGCTGGATGTTGAATTCAATGCTCAATGACTGTTGATTTAATCAATCATGCTGTTGTAATGAAGCCTCCAGAAAAACCCAAAAGGACAGGGTTCTGAGAGCTTCTGGATGGGTGAACATCTGGAGATGCCGAGAGAGTGGAGCACTCAGAGGGCAACAAAACCGTGCCCTCTATCCCCATACCTTTCCCCCTTGTGCATCTTTTCCATCTGGCTGTTCCTAACTCATGTCCTTTCATAATAAACTGATACTCTAGTGGGTAAAATGTTTCCTGAGTTATGTGAGCTGCTCTAGCAAACTAATGGAACACAAGGTGAGGGTTGTTGGAACCTCCAAGCTAAAGCCAGTCAGTCAAGTGCACAGGTGACAACCTGGACTTGCGACTGGTATCTGAAGTGTGGGTAAGGGGCAGTCTTATGGGGCTGAACCCTTAACTTGTGAGATCTGATACTATCTTGGAGTAGACAGTGTCAGAACTGAATTAAACTCTAAGGCACCCAGCTGGTGTTGGAGCACTGCTTGTTGGTATGGGGAAAATACCCTCCCTCCACATTAGGATTAGGTGATGGGAACTTTTACTAAACTATTGCAATGTTTTGTAAACTATACGGTATTTGGGAGCTAATAACGTCAGGATCCTTACAACCTAACTCTGATCTGGTGCACATGTTCCATCATCCTCATGGTAACATCATAAGCAGGATGAGAGACCAATAATGTTCTAACTTAGCTTAAAGGAATCATTCTTTGGTTTCTCATTTATCCTTTGTCCATGGTAGTATCCTCAAATCCAGAGCTTCGTGTGTATTGAGGAAGTCACCTAAATTCCTAGACTGATTTTATTCTTCAAAATATAATGCATCAACTGATCAAATTGCACCTTTCATTTATTTTTTATGTTTTTTAAAGATTGGCATCTGAGCTAACAACTGTTGCCAATCTTCTTTTTTTTTCTCCTTTTTT
Organism: Equus caballus; assembly: GCF_041296265.1. Taxonomy (NCBI): domain Eukaryota; kingdom Metazoa; phylum Chordata; class Mammalia; order Perissodactyla; family Equidae; genus Equus; species Equus caballus. Next base: position 42,116,282 of record NC_091698.1, on the reverse strand, counting down.
CCCCCAAATCCCCCCAGCACATAGTTGTATATTTTAGTTGTGGGTCCTTCTAGTTGTGGCACGTGGGACTCCACCTCAGCATGGCCTGATGAGTGATGCCTCGTCCACGCCCAGGATCCAAACGGGTGAAACCCTGGGACACTGAAGAGGAGCTCTCGAACTTAATCACTCAGCCAGAGGGCCAGCCCTCTAAATTGCACCTTTTAAATATGTGCCTGTCAATTATACCTTAACAAAGGTGGGAAAAAAAGCTCCAAGAAGAAAAACCAGTGAAAACAAATGTGGTTAGCTAAATGTCTCCTAACAGGTGCATAGATTTATGAGGTGAGAAACACAATGTTTCTGTTAAAAAGATAAAAACTACTACCTTAGATTATCTTAAATTCTAAAGTCAATAGTAAATATTCAGAGGCATACACACAAAATATGACATAAATTATAACCCCTCTTTGAACACATAGGAAGGAGGAGAAATTTCTGAATGAAAAGTGTCATTTATTTTGGTTTGGACTTATAATAATATTATTAAGCTTTAATCATTTGACTCAATAAATGCTCCAATTATATCAAGTAAAAACATTAGGATTGGCCTGAGATTATGGGGCTTTTCTGGAAAAAAGCACAATAAGAAAAGCAATATCAAACTTCTCCAGTCATTTGACAATTTTCGCATTTATTTGGGTATTAGGTATGTATTTGCTTATGCATCTAATCAGCAATGTTTTTGAATTTCTGGAGTATCGTAGAACATCTTAAATCCTAGAGGATATTTATTTTTCTCTATTGCTACCAATGAGAAGTGTAGATGGCAGAAAGTCGGGCAGAAGTTGAGAGATAAGTCAGAGGGCCCTCTCCCCTTCCCAAGTTTTATAGGAATTGGTTTTAAATGGGAAAAGAGGAAAATTATTAGAGGAATAAAATTGTTAGATGGTGTATTTGTATTTGGAGGTTGTTTTTCTAGCCTGAAGATATAATGAGTGACACATGGTAAAATTTTTTTTAAAACATGAAAAATGAAATCAAAGTACTTGAATATGAATCCGTGCTTGTCAGTAGTATACAGATACGTGACTTTAATCCAACTGCGTAACTTTTCTGAGCCTCAGTTTCATTGTAAACTGAAAAATATTGTGACACCTATGATACAAGTTTGAAATGAGTTAACAAGTACGTTTCAAAGGCTCTTCGCATATTGTAATTTCTCAATAAATAGTAGCTTCCTTATTTGTTGTTTTGTCAGCGTCTTCGATCATGCCCAGGACAATATTTGCAAGTGCCTCCTCCAGGGTATTCTGTCTGCCTTCTTGTCTTCTTTTCCGTCTTCATTTCCTTCCATACGTCTTTCCAATAGCTCTGTCTTTTCTTGTCCTTTTGTTCCTTGTTTGGTTATAAAGACAACGATGATGATGCTATTGATAATTAGCAGTTAAAGAATAATCACTATGCACTAGAGACTGTGATAAATGCTTTACATATATGTCACAATTCTGATAACAATCCCATATGGTAAGATCTAATGTTATCCAAGCTTATATATGAAGGAATAAAGGTTCAGAGATGTTAAGTACTCTCTCTAATGTCACATGGCTAGTAAGTAGCAGAGCTGAGATTCAAATCTACATGTTCAGAATCCAAGATCTTGCCCAACTCAGTATGGAATGTGTTTCCCAAAGGCCTAGGAAGTAGAGAGAAGAATGTAACTAAGGGCTAAGGTTTATGCTTGGTCATGGTTGTTAAGGCTGGTCTGAGAGAAATTATTTTAATTCATCTTTTCCCTTCTGTTCCAAGAACATTTTAATATAAGTTTTATTACCGCAGTAAATCAAAATAATTTACAATATCGTGAAATCAGAGGATTTTCCTCATGTTGTGTCAGGGTGAAATGTTAAGATGGGATCATTCTGTCACATTCAGAAGTTAGGCATTTTAAGAATGGAGCCAGAAGCAAAAATTGGGGATGCTCAAGCCATTTTAGTACTATTTAAATTTACAGTCTCAAAAGTGTCATAAAAGTCAACTAATTAATATACAAGAGATGCCTATTTGCATTTATCATTCAATTTATGTCACTGTAAGAAATGATTTTGGCTGAGTTATCCAAAAGCATATTTTCAACTTGTTTACTCTGTACAATATTTATAGTAGCTGTTTTCCTACTTCTAAGATTGTAATTAGTTTTTACAAGAAGTCTTTCTGCAATATTTTATGTATACCCCTAAATCAAGAAGGAAAACGTATTGAGTAGGAACAAACAATGTAACAGTCTCAGCCCTATCCTACTATTTTTCACAACTCTGTACAAGAATTTCAGCCTGTGGAAACTAACTCTAATTTTGTTACCTCAAATGTCTTGCAGCTTAGTTTTAGAATCCATTTACCATTGCTCCACCCAATGTCTAGTCCATCTCTAGAAATGCAAAATGCCACTGTCTACTTGAGGCTGCTGTTAATACATATTGAATTCTGAAATGTTACAGTTTCTTTTCTGAATCGCATATGCAATAACACCCAGAAAAATATGAAAACGCATTTTTAAGTAATTGATATTATTTAAATGAAATAATATTCTTCATTTTGACAATGACATGGGAGGTGTTAATAAGAGCTCACTGATGGACTGATGGACTGCATAAAGCAAAGAATCACTTTTGAAGTTGATCTGGGAAAATCTTAGCAATTTATCCTGGATTTAATAATCAATTATTTCAAGATACCTAATTTTTGTCCAAAAACAAACTCATGCATCCAATTTGTTTTACTTTACATGATCATTTTGTGTTTACTAACAACAATACTAGCAATGAAATGCATGCCATCCATTCCTTAATTTAAAAAAAGGGAATTTGGTTGTCATTATAGGAGCCAGATTACTTCAAGCCCTCTGTAATGTAAATATTCTGCACTAAAATATTTCTGTAGCATTTTTCCCAAGGATATTTACCACACTATAGTGTTAATTATGAAACTGTTAAAAAGAGAAAAAGAAATTAAGAGAGTGTGAGGAAAATAAGAAATGCTCTCGAACGATTGTTGACAACAGATGGGGAGTCAATGAGGTAGAGAGATACAGACATTTTATCCTCAAATGACAACAATTTCTGAAAGAGAAGTTCTCAAAGCAAGAACGCAAGATTCCATTAGCAGTTCTAGTCAGGTGTCAGAGAAGGCAAGAGTCATAGAAGAAAGGAAAAAATGCCCAATTATCTTTTTCAGAACTGAAAACATTTTACTGCCCCTAAATCTTGAATTAATGGTAATCTTAAATGGTAATGTTAAATTAATAAAGAAATCAGTGGACTATTTGTACTGTACAACAACTTGACAATTTGCAAACAATATCCATTTTCCTTATAATTAAGTAATTAATTATATTTTCTAATCTATTAAGCCTCAATTGCCCATCAAGTCATCCTGCTAGATCATTTTGATCCTGTCATTTCCAATTAATCATGCCTGTTTGCTGGAGATGGTCATCCTGGAAAATCGTCATGAAATTGTTATTATTCTAACACAACAGTTCCTACATGGTAGACTAGATTATCTTATTTGGAAGCACATATTTGTATATATCGTATAACTGATTTCTTTATCAAATAATAGTTTATCTATGCTTATAAACATTTTCAATAATTCAGGTAATTTCAAAATACAATTTTATTCTTTTAAATGCTGAATCTTGTAAATCTGCACAAAGGAGGTATTTGTTCCTGGCATGTGAGAAGTAGTCTAATGTCAGTGTCACGTTAAGAAATTCTTGCTTTATCAAACAATTCTGGAATCCTGAATTCTTCTTTTATTCACTTATTCAGTAAGAATTATTGAGTGTCTACTGCATGCCACTTACTGAGCCTGGCCCTGAGGACACAATGATGAATAAGGGAGGCCTGCTCTCTGTGCAAATATTGCTTCCATTTCAGAAGGACCCTCCTTTAACTTTGCTTTCTGGGTTTCGATCATGGTACTCTTTTGAATACCATCAATAGTGACACAGCATTGTTTCCCCTCTGAAAATGAATTTTCTAGTAAGGGAGTATGGGCTCAAGACAAGGTGGGCTAACAGCCATTTGTTATGTTAAGTTAAGTTTCGTGAAATACATAAAGATCAAATTGGCATTATTATTCTTTTTTTTCAAAATCATTGTTTAAATAAAATACAGTGGTAGTGCAAACAGGTTCTGAAATAAATTGCAAAAGTAACTTAATTGTTTGAGTAAAGGCATCCTTCAGAAGCTGTCTTCCAGAAAACCAGCCTTTTGAGGGTAGTACCAGAGCCACTCCTTCCCTTTCCTTGTAACTCCCAGAACACTGCTCCCAGCACCCAGCAAATGCTTAAGTGTATCAGAAGGAATGTTCCCCATCACCTAACAAGGTCATAGAGCAATACCAGTGAGCTTCAAAATTCTAAATGCTGGCTCTCACATAGAGAAGACAGCATCCTAAAACAAAAAAATGAAAACCAGAGCAAAGCAAAACAAAAAACTCAACAACTGATTCAGTTTGCACAAATGCCCTAATGAGATGTAGTTTTCTATTTCCTAGGAAAACAGGTAAGAAAACAATAAAAAGAGAGGATAGAGTTAGTATTGCTATCTGGATTCTTGCTTCTGATCATCCATTTGCTACTTCTCTGACCATACATCCAGGAAAATGTCACTTTCAATGTATTGTCTTTAAAAGGCCTTTTTAAGACTGGGGCAGGATGGGAATTCGTTACTATGAAATACTTTGAAATCCCCAACTTTTAAATGTCATGTAATTCCAGTGATTATTAGTATTCAAGACACAATGCCAGTCAAAATATAGGAGGTTCAAAGTCAGTTTGGCAACCTGGAAAAAAACCAGAAAAAACTGCTCTGTGTACATATGATCAAAACATTCAACGTGAAAAAGACAAATGCTCCAATAGAAAAATACAAGAAGAGCATAAACATTCATAAAAGACACATGAAAATAGTCAATAAAATATTAAATATTCAACCACCCTAGAAGCCAAAGAAGTGCAACTTAAAGCAAAGAGAAATTATTTTCACATACCAAATGGGCAAAAATTAAAAAGATGTTAGTGAGACTGGAAAAATGGGCTGATACATACATTGCTCACAGGAAACAAAATCTGGACATTCCTCATTAGCAATTGAGTATTATTTATCATTAAAAAATGTGTTTGACTTTAGCTTCAACTTGGCAATTTAAGCTAATTAGTTTAACACTTTTCCTTCCCATATTTTAATAGAAATGATATCAAAATAAGGGCAATTCTGTGTTAGTGGCAAATTTAAATGGGTAGGGAATTGACTCTTGTAAGTGGAAAGTGATTAGGATAAATCTTTATAAGATCTATCTACATTAGGGAAGATTACTTTTTATAAATACATAATTGGAGTTGGCTGTCTCTTCTATGGATTCAGATGCACAGAGAAATTTCTGCTGCTTAAAAATTGTCCACAGCCTCAAGGTTATGCTCTAAAGTAAATAAGAAACTTTACACATTGTCACTCTTGTTTTTCTTATCAGTAACTTCAAGCATCCTGGTGTGATTTTCCTTGTTATCATTTCCAAGTGACACAAAGGTGATGGCCATTCTCTTTGGGGCACAAACAAGTAAATTTGTGTGAGGAAGAAGTGAGAGTAATGAACCTGGGTGGAGCCACACTCCCGGGCCTCCACACAATATACAGAAGCCAGAGAAGAGAGAAGACAGAAGACAAAGAAGATGGTCAGAGTGTGATTATAGCTTTTCCAGACTCAAATTTTTATATTTGACCTTGAAAACTTTTTGATGACTCAGATTTAGTGCATATTCTAAAAATATCTAAAATTGCATTATAAGAATATCTTTAAAAAAAATTGAGTGAGTTGAAAGCCCTACACGCCTTCTTAGGAGTTTCTATATATATGGGTCACCTCATTTAATCCTCACAGTACACCTTTCAGGTGGGGCTTTTAACCTCATTTTACAGACGAGGAGAGCAAGGCCATACAGAAATAAATGGAAAAGCAAGACCTGAATACCAATTCTTATTAACGAACAATTGGAAACATCAATGCTCACTGGATATTTGGTGATAAGAATAAATTACTTTTAAATTTCACATCTGATCATATTTTGGTTATGATAATAAAGTGAGTTCCCATTTTTGAAATTACATACAGAAATATTAAAAGATGAAATGATATGATTTCTGAGATACATTCAAAATAATTTGGAGCAGGCAGGCTGGATGGGTGAGGCTGAGCCAGGGCTGGCCGGGGTTGATAGTAGCTGAGTTTGGGTGGTAGTTACAAGGGGATTATTCATACAATACAATTTATGTGTATGTTTAAAATTCTCCATTGTACAAAACTGAAACAACATCAGTACTAAGTCTTTCTTTCTCCAAAGCCTATGCTTTGAAGCACTCACAATCATTTCTTTATTAATATTTACTTGAGTAAGAAATGATTTTTGGTTTTGGGGAACTGAATCATCTCTCCTTACGTGTTTTCTCATACCTATGTCAGGAAAAGTTAAATTAAACCATTTTTCTTTATCTACTGCTATATAGTTTAGTTTTCAGCAGAAGTTTAGCAAACAAGCAACAAAGCAAATAATGAATAATTTCCAATAACGTGGTTTAGCATCACTGAATGTCAAGCTAAAACTATGTTACCATCGTTTCTATGGACAAAGAGGGTTAAATTGTTTGAGAAAAAAAGGCTTTTGATTATAATGTCTCTTTGTCCGCACTTCTAAAGTCATTGAATGTCTTACTTAGTCATGGATCAGTGTTGCATAAGAGTTTTAATAAAGAAAGCTGATATAACGCCACCAGACTCACACACATTGTGGAGTTGGATTTCAGTTTAGGGGCTGATTAGTCATTCTTTTAAAGCAGAATATGTTCACTTGATTTTAAGAAATGACAATGGGATTCTTTCATCGCCATCAGGAGGCAGTGGTAGGGAGGAGGGAAAGGCAGGCCTGCAGGGCTTGCTTTAGGCAGAGGTATGGCAGGTTGCAAACACGAATTTATTTTAGTGATGCAAGTCAGAATCTTGCCCCCCCAAATCTGTAGCTTCCTTTACCCTATTTCTATCAGCGTCGATGTCAGAGAATTCATGTTTTTTGATTTATAAAAAAAGTCTGAATGTGGAAAAAGCTGACTGTAAAGAAACTAAAATACAATCAAAGTAACGAAACCAATGCATATAACACAACTGAAAAACAGCAGTAAATAAGAAAATAAAAGTATATGAAACAAACTGGAAACAAGACAGGATCTGGTGCAGCCACGTGAGTAGCAGCTCCAGGTAGACAGCTGAGGAAGCAGGCCGGCAGCAGGTGGCCTCAGCTGGAGGCTGGAGGTGGACAGTGGGATTGGGTCATGGGAGCAGATGCACGGAGGTGAGGGGACCACTGGGGACACTAAAGATACATTCCTTAGGATTCAGGCATTTTCTGTAAAATGCAAGTACTACCTGGGAAGCTAAAATAAAATATTTTTCAGTCTTTTTATCTCAAAAATGAAACGGCTATTTATAAAATTGTCTAGGTGACAGTCGCCTCCCCATGAATAGTTCAGAAGCAACTGGAGCTTTGATATGGAAATAGGAGAGAGAGGCTCCAAAATATGATTGGGATTTTGGGCGCTAGTGAGAGAAGACATCTCAGAAGCTAGACATCATGGGAAGGCACTGGAAATCTGGAAGAAAGCTGATAAAACAAGCAGATAATCCCAAAAAGGGGAGTTGTAGAGACTAGGGTGATGTGAGCCAGGCACCTAGGGGGCAAAATTTAAGGAGGCACTCACTCTCAGGGGTGACCCCACATTTGCACCGCCCTGATGAGAACTTCCTTAAAATTTTTGTCCTAGGACCCTTATTCCATTCTGTTGGTCTTAGTCCAGGTACCGTAAAAAAAAAAACCTCAAAAAGGGGCCAGCCCGGCACAGCAGTTAAGTGTGCACGTTCCGCTTTGGCGGCCCGGAGTTCTCTGGTTCAGATCCTGGGTGCAGACATGGCACCGCTTGGCAAGCAATGCTGTGGTAGGCATCCCACATATAAAGTAGAGCAAGATGGGCACGGATGTTAGCTCAGGGCTAATCTTCCTCAAAAGATAAATAAATAAATAAAATTTAAAAAACCTCAAAGAGAGAAACATTTTGCTCAAAACTAATACTATGTATTTTGGATAATTGCAAATGTACAGATTTTATCAGGTTGATATTTTCTTTCTCTCTCTCTCTATTTATCTATCTACTATCATCCATCATCAGAAAAAACACTCAATATTGCTATATTAACGGAGCACAGAAAAAAAGAGGAACACTTTTCATTACAAACATTTCTGGATAATTAGAATATTTAGTTGATTTGCCTGCTTTGTGTCATTAGATACAAATGTTAATAAATACTCAAACTTTTCCCCCAACTTTATACTAAGAACATCTTTGTATTTTGGAAATACAAAATGAGATCTATCGAGAAGCTTTTCTGAACATAACCCACCATCTGTTGGATGTAGGATAAAATGTGCATAATTAACTGCATTGAAATTAAAATCTAAAAAGTTTCACATGATAAATATAAAGAAAGTTATTAGAATTGAGATGAAATTTTAAAAAATTCTTACAACTGAGGGGTTCGGGGAAGATTTTGTGAAGAAAGTGAAATTTTAGCTAGAGTTTGAAAGAGAAATGGGCAATTATTTCTTAGAACAGTGTTCTCCAGATCAGATAGCAAAACCCAACTAGTAACATTCCATTTTAAGCGAAGTGCTTCAAAAGGTATAAAGAAATGAATATTTATTCTCATGGCAGGAATGTCAGGGAAAGATTGTAAGTTACATAAAATAATATATTTTCATCCTCCTTCCCCCATCACCTCACCCCCAGCATACTTGCACCCCGTTCCCAAAAGAAATGGGCTGTGGTGAAGATTCTATTGGATTTAATATGCTTTACTTGGAATAAGCTGTACAACAAAAAAGATGCTTTCTGTACCAACGGCCACAGATAGAATACTAGGAAAAATTTGAAAAAAGTTCTTAAAATTCTAAAATAAATCCTGCTTGCATTTTATAATTTTCACACGGGCAAGTAACTTTCCTGTTCTTCATCATCTCTTCCCCACCTCCCTGGCCCATTTTTAACACAGATTTTTCTCCCATTAGTTTACCAAAGTAAGTTTCTGTGTTTATAAAAGGCAAATATGGCCAGCAGGATATTCTAGGTTCTTTTAAATGCTTATTTTAATTTTTGTTAGTTTCTAAGTAACTTTTATAAAAGGAAAATTCTATTTGACAAAAGGAAAGAAAAAGTCATTTGTTTGATTAAAGGACAAGAAAACATTCTAGTGTATTTTAATATTCTGTTACTTATTTGTAGATATTCTACACTGGCCCAATTTTTGTTACCTTTATTAAAGATAATATTATTGCTTATGCATATTAACCCTTTGTCAAGTTTCAGAATAGACAGCCTTTTGATTTTTAATGGAATTTTATAAAAAACTTTGAGTTCATTTATTTAAAAAATTGACATCTTAAATTTTTATATCTCAGTACACGTAAGACTTCTGTTAAACCCTTACAAAGACATTCACTCATCCGGTTGCCTATCCATTCAATAGACATGCTCCTTATGCGGGCAAAGCATAGCCATGGGATCCGATGATTAATAAGGGTTGATCACCAACCTCAAATAGCTAAATGAGAGAGAGATGTAAACAAGTAACAGTAATGAACAGTGCCTAATCAGTGCAATATGGATGTGCAGCTTGTATGCTATAGTGGTGGTCCTGGATCTGAAGATCAGATGCTATTTGATTGGCTTGTGAAAGATGTTAGGTAGTAGAATATAACTGAGCTTGTGAGCTTGGCTGATTCTTGGGGATTGGTGTCAGGGGTGAGTGATAAAGGAATCTCTGTTACTAAATCAAGAGACATGAAAAAAATATGTAGCATTCCGGGATTTGGTTAGAGGTTATGGCACATGCATGCCATTCTAGATGATGAGATTGGAAAGCAAACAATCTATTCATGGAGGATATTTGATGGAATTTTTGAGGAATATAAGGATTGCTCTAGTCAGACATGGAAGGGCTACTGGCCAGTTAAAAAGGGGTAGCGAGATTCTAAGCAGGGCTAAATTTTAGTAAATCTTAGAAAAAAATTCAATTTTGGCAGTTTTCCAGAGTTTATTCATATTTTTTTCTAAGTTATTTTCTTTTGGATTTTTTTTCTTTTTTTTCCAGGAGGTATATGTGTGACTTTTTCTCCTGCTATAGTTTGACTTATTATTATTGTATATTGATGTTATATGGGAACAATACTTATTTATACCTTTTTATCTTTGAGTTTGCTACCATAGTGAATTCTACTTTTAATTTAAATTATTTTTCCCAGTTGATCCCCTTGAATTACTATAAAGACAAGAATAATGTTTAAAAACAATAGCTTTATCTACCATTTACAAGTAGTGTCATCTTTTACTTCTTTCTTTTTTTTCTTACTTTCTTTCCTTTTTCCATTGGCTAAAGACCTGGGAATTATATATTCCTAACGAATTTTAAGTTATTTTTCACAAATCTTTCTAAATCAACTGCCTTTTTAGGGACTAATTTGAAAATTTTTAGAATCTCACTTGGTTCATTTTATGTTCAGATTTTAAATTTCATCTTGTCAATTTTAGTTACAGATTTTCTTGGTAAAATCTCCAGTTTATCTTTATTTTAAAGTTCATTTCCATTACCATTTTGTTCTATTTGAAATAGATGAATTACCATGTACAACTTATGCTGAAGATTTGTAAACTGTGTTCTAACATGTAAATATTAATAAACTATTTCAGAAAAAAGAAAAAAACCTTTACTTGATCAACAAACGTTAGGGGAACACGTGCTTATACCGAGTGTAAATGTCTATTTCTGGTAGAGCATTTGGAGTGATAGAGAATTTACATATTAACAGACATTGTTTTTTTGTTTTTGTTGTTGTTGTTTTTTGGTTTTTTTTTGCAGGAGCAAGAAACAGTTACCAGAATTCTGGAAACATATTTCATGAGGTCGTTCTCCTTGATGAGCATGCTTTATGGCAAATATTTTGAAGAATCCTAGTTAGTAAATATCCACTGGTAACAGGTCGCAGAAACTAGATCTATATTCTCTACCATACCAGACCTCATTTTTTTCCCTAAGTAATATTCTTATATTAAAGTGTCCCTTGAAACAGGATGGAAATAAAGTTGTTTTTTTGAGTTAAATGCTAGTACAGAGTCCTAATAAGAGCTGACAGTTTCCAAGCTTTGAGAATGGTGTGGGGATGGTAGTGCAAAGAAGAGAGAGTAGGTTGAATCAAGGAAAGGCAATTATGGGGACGACCATTTCTCTTCTAAAGGGCTTCTTGCCTTTATGCTCAAGACACACATTACCAATGTGATCCTCCTCCACCTTTCTTTGGGACATCATAATTTCTCTTCTTGGAAAAATGGAAATTTCTCTGCTGTGGTGTGATATCTTTGTGCAAATTAAGGGAAGCTGAAAACACAGAGCTGGAGTATTACCAAGCTGTGTTGTAAAAAATATGTATCTCTATAATATAGTCCTACAGAACAAATTGAACAAAATAAACTCTTTGCATTTCTAAGAATAATGATGGGGGAAATTCTTCATAAAATGAAAGCATTGCTAATTATACTTCCATAGAAGGTGACTTTTAAAAAGGAATCACTTGTTCAAAGAAAAATGATCATGCTGATCAATAATCTCTATCAATATTTTCCTTAGTAAATAATTTCCAAAAAAACCCACATTCTTAATTTTTGTCAAACCAAATTACCTTATTAAAAATGCTTGCGATTACCATATCCTTATATTTGAGTCTGTATTTTATAATTTTGTTTCTTTTACTATATTTAAAATAATGTTCTGCAATCCTTTAGAAGTTCAAAACAGTTTCCCAAAAAGAAAATGCTAATGATATGTTTCTCTCATACCAAGAACTGATTTGTAATTCTATTATCCCTTCTTAACCACATGAAAAGGGAAGTGATTGACAGTTATTTGGTGGAAGCTACTGAAAGGGGTTGGTGGAGGGTAGTGAAAGGAGTTGATTCTTGGAACACAGGTATACATGACGGCAGAGAGAAATGTGTCCTCATGCCTTTAGTGGCAATCATTTGGTACTAATGGATAATTTTCGTCCTTGAATTTTGAATTCTCTATTATTTTAGATCCTTCTCAATCTAATTTCATCTTTCTCAACTTTCTGCCTCACAAATCTTGAAGTTAAACACACTAATTTAGTCAAACTAGGGTTTTTTTGTGCTATCCAAATCCTTTTTGCCCGTTTGCACTTTCATGCCATTTGTTTTCCTCCTTTTCAGTCATTCACATCTTATCTATCTTTCAAGACCTACCCAAAGTTCGATAGTCTCCATAAAGAGACACATTTACTAGAAACTCAGTGAAAAGTAAGCAGTTATGTGGTGGACAGACCAGACCATGACAGCATAGAAAGACCAGGAATTAGGACTAAGAAAAGTGGCTTCAAATCTTGGTTGCACTAATATTTCAGTAATGTTAAGCAAACTAATGAATAGTTCTATTCCTCAATTTTGCCATTTAATAGTTAGGGATGAAAAGAATGAGGATCCGCAATTACTGCAAAAGTTAAACGACATGTTTAAGCAAGAAATACAGGAGAGTAGGAAATGAAAGCTATGCATATTTCCCCGTTATATGCTGAGTACTCTGCCCATAGAAGGCACTTAACAAGTGTCACTCTCCTCTTCCCATCTCTGCTTATCTGAAGAGCAGGATGAGGTCACCATGTCATTAGATGTGTGTGTGTGTGTGTGTGTGTGTGTGTATGCATACATGCTTTGTAGCACCTGCTCCAGTATTATATGAGCAATTTTCTCAACAAATATTCTGTTAATGTTTGAATGATTCTAAAAATTAATTAATTCTTAATAATGATAGGAAAAATGGAAAAACTAAAGAAAACTAAAAATGGATCAAATATCACAACTAAGATTTACAACATATTAATTTATTTCCCCATGTGTCTTATTGTTGATTCTTTTAGGACATCTAAAAGATTGACACTATTTATAAATATATTTAATCCCCAAAGCTCCAATAGATTTTCACTAAATAAAAGCAGCCAGTTTGGGTAAATCTAGAACCCCACTTGGGCTGAGAGCCCAGTTTTGCTAAGCGTGCACATTCAGGGAACACTATGAGCAATTCTATTTATCTAAGAGTTCAGCCTCGTGCTTGGGTTTGCAGGTGCAGCTGTAAATTTCAGGTGATTTACAGAGTGGGAAGCACACCAAATCTGAAATTATAATGGAGCTCAAGGCTCACAGCATCTTTTGTTAGATGCTCTGGTTTTATGATTTTGGGTGGGTGCCACCACATTTTTCTTCCAAGTGCAATAAAAAAAATGATGCCATTCAAGCTGAAAAGCTTAACAACCACTTTACCTTTATTGAATCTGTAGCTAATGTACTGAAATAGCAGGGGTTTTGCTGCAAATGTAATTTGGGTTTTTGTCTGGGCATCTCTTCATGCCTTAAAAATGGATTTGCATTGAGCACAAGTGAATTACCTGAAAGATCTAAAGATGAAGACACAGGACCTGATCTTACTGTTGCTGACAGATGCCCACCTAGACCCAATGAGACGGACTTACTGGTTTAGAGATCATGGAGACTGTGAAACCATCTTCTAGAAGCTATCCTTCTAGACTAACTATGGCTTTAGATAGTTGCTTAATATCCTCGGGGCTCAGTTTTCTTATCAACAATTTGACAGAATTGGAGTAGATGACCTTCCATTTCCTTCAAATCCAGAAATGTTCTCTTCCAAGAAAACTTGCATACCTTGTTTGTTTGTTTACTTGTTTGTTTGACACTCCAGGTTTCCCTAAGAGCCTTTCCCCAAAGTAAAGCTATTTTCCTGGGCTGTGGTAAATTAAACATACATTTTTTTGATCTTGAACTATGCTATAGTTTTGACCCTATTTGCTAATCACGTAAGAAACAATTCCCAGGATTACAAGCAAAGGGACGAAGGAAAAGCACCATTTTGATGATTCTGGAGTTTTAATGTAACTCGCTTTTACTGAAGGTGGAATCAAATTGCATGTGCATTAATGTTTCAAGGAAACTTCATTTCTTCTAGTTCTATTCAGATTTAACTAATAATTTTGAACACTTACTATCTACTACACATTACTCTAGGGAATTTCACCTGCATTATTTAATGTTATCATCACAACAACATTCCTGAAAGTCACACGTGAGTAAGCCTGGCTTGAATTCCGACTCTGATCTTGTACTCCAAACTTAGCAGCCTTTCATAGCACCTTTTCTATAAATCATGCCTCTTACTACCACCCAGCACAAACTGGAGGCACCATTAACCTAGGCTCCTCCCCAATCACAGCTTCACTCCATCCTCAAAGTCATCTCTGCTTTTTGGCATTATTTGCTGTCCTTCCTGCCTAGACTATGCAAACTTTAGGCCTATATCAAGATCCAGATGAAGTCTTAATTCTCATCTGGAACTCGATAATAATTACATCAGATTTCGTCTACTCTCTTTTCTGAATATTTTTAGTCAATTATTTGTTCATCACTTTTGGATGTAATTTTATGCTCTCTTATGTTATCATTTCTTATTTTAGTGTTTGTTTGCAAGCTTCTTTATAAGTAGATTTATAATAACTATTGATTAGTCTATTCGTTCAATAGGAGTTTCAACTTGATTTCCCTGGAAACATGCAACTATGATTAGATACTCTTAACTTTTTGAGAACTCAAAGAGTGAGATGGGAGATACACACATCCAAACAAATAAATTAAAATACCCATATAATCCAATTCATGTCTATACTTGCCTTAAATGTTTACTATAAGAAAAAGCGTGAAAAATAGCTTTGTGGAGAGGATGGTAGGTTGCAGAATATATCAATGTGGAAATTAGCAAAAAAGTGAGCTGTTTTTTCAGACAGAAGAGGATTTTGATATTAGAAGAAACAACACATGTGAAAGCAAACACAAGTGTGGGTTATTTTCAGAAAAGGGCAGGGTTCTGTGAACTACAGAAAGCTGAATAGTGTGAGATGACATAGGATTCGTAACTTGGCACGGTCTGTTGAAAGCTTTATGCTGTGCTGAAAAATCCAGGCTTTATCTTGGGAGACATTAAAGATTTTTCAGTTTTCTTTTGTGTGTAGCAGAGCTTTGATGTGATAAGATTTGGTGCTGGAGAGATAAGGCTGGGTACAGTGTGGAGGATGCATTGGGGAGGAGCTTTTGTTGCTAATATAGTTGTGGTGAAGAAGGAGAGGTCAAAAATTGATTCAAGAGATGTTCAAGAAATATAATCAACAGAACTGATTGAATTGAGATAGGCTCTCACTCTCCCTAGATTGTGTTTTTTGTTTTTTTTTTTTAATACAAGTCTGCCTTTATTTCAACATCCACATTGTTGAGAGCTCCTGTCACCATCTAAATAGAACTCAATTGCTTTCTTGCTTATTTTTTTCTAGGACAAACCAAACACTGGTCCTTGTCCTTTGGATGTTAAAGCTGTCTTTGAATGGGGACACTGCTCAGTTGAGGATGATTTGTCTAAGAAATGCTACCCACAACACATACTTGAAAGCAACCTCTCTATAGTACTACTCAAAGTAGGCTAAGTGGCAAACGCTTGTGCACAGATAAAAAATTATTAATCCTAAAGAAAGATCTTGAAAGTAGTACTTTAAAATTTTTTCCCCAGTGAATATCATTCATACAATACATCAAAAAAGTGTCAAGATAAATCCCAGATTAAGTCATTTTCCACAGGGAAAAGAAAACAAAAAGTATGGAACTCGATGTTCTGTAAGGACAAATGCAATCTCAGTACTAGAGCTGATCCTACAGAATGCCAACCTACCATGCGTGGCATCTAAGGGAATGTATTTTCTTATGCCACAAAGTTCATTCGCCTTTCCCTCCCAGTTGTGGATATTGTTGAAAATTCACATGCATCTGCCTCTTCTCAAAATTCCAGATCCTCATCTTTTTGTCTCTTAAAGAGTTCAATACTTAAGAAAAACTTTCATCATGGTCTGCCTTTAGTTGGAACCACTCTGTAGGCAATCTTACAGCCTTCATGTTCTACTTCTTTCCTAGCAACTATTCTTGACTTTGTTCAGGGATACAACTACACTCCCAGGAGACGAGTTATGATTACTCTAAGGCAATAGTGGTAAACGATTTCCCATTGCTAGACGTTTACTTTCACAGTCTCCCATGCAGCTCACAGATGGTGCTGTGACAAATATGGGCCAATGGGGGGTTAGTGCTAATCCTTGAGGAGGCTTCCAAGAGAGCTTTGGCTGTCTGATAAAAGAGCGAGTCATGCTAAGAGTTCGCTTTTGCCTTCCCTCAGCAAACACGTTAATCTTCAAAATGAGTCCTGATACTGCTGAAGTGGTAGTCATTTTTCAATCATGAAGTAACAAGTGCAAGGACCAAAATCCCAATCGATGAGCACAGTAGAACTAAAGGAACGAAAGACCTGGGTCCAGAGGTGTGCGGATAACCCACTCTCTGAGGGTAAAAAAAGTCATGATTTGTATTGTTGGCCAATTTTAGTAGCGTTAATAGTCCCACTGTGGGTGAATTGACACTACCGATCACTGAACATGCAGCACACCACTGCCTGGGAATCTGGTGACAAAAATTGAGCTACTGAGCCTGCCTTAAAATTTCTACCTTACGATGTCTCTACTTATTTAAAAACATTTATTGAACACCTACTATATGCCAGGAGTTATTCAGGTCATTTGGGATACACCGGTGTGTAAAATAGAGAAAAAGATTTCTGTCCTCACAGAGGTGAGATTCTAAAAGAAAGAGAAAGACAATCAATAATAAAGATAATACATAACTGAAATATATAATATTTTAGATGTTGATAAGCATTATAAAAAGAAAAGAAACAGTAGATCAGGGTAAGGAAGATAAAGAGAGTCTGGTGGCCAGAGGAGGTACATTGCAGTAATAAATAAGATGGCCCAGACAGGATGCATTGAGGCAGTGACCAAAGAATTGAAAGACAGAAAAGATTTACTCAAGCAGATGTCTGGGAGAAGGGCATTCCAGGCAGAGAGAATGGCTAGAGTGAAGGCTTTTGGTCAGGAGCTGGGAAAGCCTGATTGAGGAGTCATCAAGAGCGAAATGAGCAAGGGGAGAGGAGGACAGACATAACAGTCACAAGACCAGGGAGCCCTTGTGGGTCATCAGTCATTATGGCAGTAAACATCATTGCTGAAATAACTGAAGAAAGGTACTGATCCATTTCCAGGACAAAGATTGATATTTACAAACGTCCTACCTCATACTCTTGACAATCCTTTAATGCTAGCTCTTGCTCTCGGGAATCAATTTCCCCTTAGGACTTAAAATATTCTGCAAGAAAACATTTTTTCTCCTTAAATGACAGTTAGAGCCAAAGCTATTAAAATTTTATAAATTTTCCACTGAATTATAAAAGAAAATATACAGTCTAAATTTTTTTCTCATTTGACAAATAGTAGAATCATGTCAAATACTTTATAAAGTTTCCTTGAAAACCAAACAAAATTGTAGAACACATTCTGGGACTAGATTGTTGCTAGAGAAAATACACTTCACTCAAACCAGCTTCCTCTTCTGCCCTCTACACTCTGTTTAATGAAACCACCAAAAGCATATACAAAGTCAGATGATTTTTAATTGACATTAAAACAAAAGCTAGCTAATAATAACTGAGGCATGTCAAAATGTAAGAACGTTTTCTAAAAACATATAATGCAGTTGAGTCTAGAATGTAGATCTGAGGGCATTAACTTGGAGGAAGAGGAATAACGCTCTTGTTGACAATTTGGGTACCTTGTGGGGCTATGGGAGCTTGATAAAAGGGCCCCCAACTAGGATGGGGAGCTTCAAGAGAAGCACAAATAATCTTGCTGTTGAAGGTGAGACGCAATAGTATAACTCATTTAGATAAAGCCTATTCTGGAATTTTTTAAAGTGAGAAATTGAAATTAAAAATTCATAGAAGAACTATAAGTGGTCACGCTGGTAATCATTCAATCATTCTGGTAATCAAGAAACACAAATTGAAAAAAACAAGGCACTATTTTTATTAATTTATATATTTTCCAACTAATACTATGTTGGATGTAATATCCAATATGGTTAAAGTACAGGTTAAGTAGTTTCTTTGTACTTAAATGTAAATATCAAAATAGGCATATCTGTTACCAAGAAATGTTAGGCTACAGGTATTAAAGGAATTATTAATATGCCTATACTTTACCTCAGAAATTTGATTTCTAGGAATTTCTGTTAAAGGGTTAATCTTGCTTTGTGTAATTTGCCTACAATGTCCTTTTCTTTTGAGGAAGATTAGCCTTGAGCTAACATCTGCCACTAATCCTTCTCTTTTTTCTGAGGAAGACTGGCCCTGAGCTAACATCTGTGGCCATCTTCCTCTACTTTATATGTGAGGTGCCTGCCACAGCATGGCTTGACAAGCAGTGCATAGGTCTGCACCCTGGGTCTGACCCAGCGAACCTGGGCCACTGAAGCAGAACATAGGAACTTAACCGCTGCCCCACTGGGCTGGCCCCTACAAGTGTCCTTTAAATATGAAAAAACAGGAAACAACCTAAATGTTTAATATAAGTTAATGTTTAAAATAAGTTCCTACTTATTTATCAATAAAGTATTTTATTGTTATTAAAAACAATATATATCAATTGGAAATATTTTCCTGTATATCAAGTTAAATATGTTATAAACCTGTGTAGTGTTTTTGTAAAATATATAAACATACATAAAATAGAAATATTAAATATATATATATGTCTAAAATAACATATATACAATGATACAACAAAGTTTAGAATTGGCCATGGCATGATTTTTGCTTTCTTACTTTTCTCTTTCCCCTCCCAAGTTCTCAAAAATAAAAATTCAGGGTTGACCCTGTGGCATAGTGGTTGGGTTTAGCACACTCTACTACAGTGGCTGGGTTTGCAGGTTCGGATCCCAGGCTGGGACATACCCCACTCATCAGCCGCACTGTGGCAGCAACCCACATGTAAAGTGGAGGAGGACTGGCATAGATGTTAGCTCAGGGCTAATCTTCCCCAGAAAAAAAATAAATAAAAATGAAAAGAATAATAAAAAAAACCCATACATTTCTTCTTTTAGAAAAAATCAATAAAACAAAAGAAAACATTATAGAAATAATTTCCAACTTAAAATAAATTCATCTCTTACTGTTATAGTATATATTTTCATTACCTTTTTGTTTGAAACATATTTATTTACAAATATTATCAATATATATTTATATATAAGTGTATATAATTATTTATTACATTTTCATTATTTGTAACAAAATATTTGTATCTAGTGAACAGCTGCAGAGAATTTGAAAACTCTAGTCAAAAGTTTAGAATTGTTGGTTTTCAAAGGCAGAAATCATGGCATATATGACTGTCCCTATCATTTATTTCCATGTAACTTTTTATTGTTCATATATTTTTCACTGAGTCATACACGGTCATATCTTAGGGAAATGCTAAGGATACTGGCTCAACAGTTGAAAGAGAGTGACTTGTAAATTCAACTACACTAACCATGTCTCGGCTTTGTGTATATCATTTGAACTTCTCTGTGTCTCATTTTTAGTGGTTAAGTTCAGCACACTCCACTTTGGCAGCATGGGTTCACGGGTTTGGATCCTGGGTGTAGACCTACACCATTTGTCAGCCATGCTGAGGCAACAACTCACATATAAAGTGGAGAGAGAATGGCACAGATGTTAGCTTAGAGCTAATCTTCCTCAGTAAAAGAAAGAAAAGCAAGACTGTTAATATAAATAGAGAGCATTCATTGAGTGTCTAATACGTACTGGGCAATATTCAATGTGTTTAACAGATATCATATATTGCTCAAAACAACCATCTGAGTAGGTGGTACCATTATTTCTATTTTATAACTGGAGAACTGAGGGAAGAGACAATAAGTACCTTTAAGAAAGCAATGGTCAACAAGTGATAAAGCGGGGATTCAGACTCAGTCTTTCTGACTTTAATGTCCTTTCACTCAACTCATATCCTTTATCTTCTCCCTAAGTTAAAGATGATACTTTTCAGCCCTTCCTGCTTTATGGTTTTTTATGAAGTACAATTAAAATAATAATATAGGAAATTGCTTTGGAAAGTATAAATAACTATTTTTTAAATGTAAATTCAATAGCAGTTATTCTTGTATGTGCTGGGTTTAAAGATGCCACACAATATTGTCTTTTGCCAGAGAAGAGCTGCAAACTGGCTTCTAAGACACCTCCACGGAAAGATTTTCTTGACGAATGGACCAGAGTTTTGAAGTTTCAGAAACTTCAGCTATTTGGCATCCCAGGGATTTGGGGACTTAAAATATTTCCTCATCTAAATTAAATTAGCAGGAAACTAAGGTCTAAACAACTCAAAAATATTTATAAAATTGCAATAATAAAAATAATATTTAAGGTGGTAGTGATCCACATCTCCTGACTAGCACAGTCTCTCTATAATTTGAAACTGGAAGACCAGTTGCCAGTCACTGTGTGGTTTACAGAGCAAATGTCAATATATGACTTGATACTTGGCACTAAAAGAATAATCTTGCTGCAATGACAGAGCTGTTTTACCTATTGAAGAGTAATGAAGAATCCTTCAGAATGTATGGTCATCAATTGCCCATTTTCTTTTTCACTCAGATGAGTCATTATCAATATTCTTTCAGTAGTTATGTAAAAATTGTACTTGATAAAAATGACATGCTAATAGTGCCAAGAATTTTCTAAGGCTGCACTCTGGTACCTTGTTGGAGGAAATTTCCCAATTGCTCATTGACATCTTGTCTTTTCACAATTTTATTCTCGAAAGTCATGTGTTTCCTCATTGTTGGGGCATTTTGCTAGGCTGTTCTTATAATGCCTAAAGTGTATGTTTACTTGGCTCCTAGAGGTCAATGTAAAAGTGTTGAATTAAAAGGCATCAGTTAAAATGTGTTGATAAGGGCATACTTTCATAAAAGCCAAGAAAAGAGGTAGAACCACAGGTACAACATTTTGTTACCAAAACGGTAACAGTGCACGTTCATATGAATGCAGGGCAGAACATACGAATATATGAAAGTCAGACCATCACAGACATGTGTCCCACAGGTTTAAAGAAGCTCCTTTCCTTTTTCATAAAAATGAAGCAAAACTTGCTTTTCAAGCTCAAGCCACCTGCTGATTTTGACCTGGACTTCTTTGGTCTCAGTGGACATGAATATTACGGTCTTGTGTAGTGTTCATCTCTGAATATAAATTAATATACAGCTTCTTTATTTATAAATTGGCTGCTAGTGTAAGTTGTTAAAATTGTTCAATCCTATAACCAAATCGTAGACCCTAGAATGCAAATACGTGGCATAAGAAATGTCATTTCTTTCCACGATATTACTTACAGTCCACGGTGGTCTTTCAATCAGTACAGAAAGGCCTGGGAATTCATTTCAACACAATACCTTTAGAAGAGACACATAATAACTAGAAATATTTCCAAGAGTTGAAAAAGATTTGCCAAACTTATAATGTATTCTAATGATATCACAAATATATGATGTTCTGAGGTTTAGCTTAAAGTAGTCAATTGGCCTAAACCGTCGTATTGCTACACGTCTTAGTGAAGGCTGCAAAGACATGTTACTGAGGCTAGCTCTTGGTCAATATTTAGCGTTTGTTTGGGCAGCAAGGAGCAGCCAGAGAAGTTCAAGTTATTCACTTGATATAAATAATATCTAAGGGTCACCAATGAAAAAAAAACTTGTGTGTTCACATGTGAAGCAGAAACATAGTTGGAAGCAAAGACTAGATATTACCTTGAAACTTAGCAAAGACTATTTTAGAAAATATCCCTCTGGGCTAGCTATAGATGCTATGATATTACACCCTTTGCTTTATGGGTTAGACAAAAGTGTACCCTTTGTTTAAAGAATATTTGTGTGTGTGTGTGTGTGTGTGTTTGCAAGTGTGTATGTCTTTAGTATTACTTAAGAAACTCCTATGAGAGTCGAACTTAGCTATAATTTTCTGGGTTTCAATTCTGTTCTATTTGTCCTTCCCAATTTTTGTAAAAGAGAAACCAGACTGTGTTGATAAAAGGCAGATTTAAATAGTGATTTAAAAACTCTTTCTATAAGCTCCAGAAATATATATACATTTCCTCAGATTTTAAAATAATGTGATAAAAAAAAGAATTAGGGACCAGAAGGAAAGAGATATCGAGTTGGTAATGAATGTGGATCAAGTATAGGATTTATATAAGATGGAATAAGTTTGAGAAAAGAAAGCAGGTTTTAAGAGAAAAGGCCTCATTATAATACCACATAGTATATAAATACTAAGAGTAAGTAAAAGGGAAACAAATCAAACCACTTTCTCTTTGACTAAGAAAGTAGTTGATACGGTTTTTCGAGAGGGAGCAGCCTTTTGGGGTCAAAAAAGGAAGATGTGACTTAGTATTTAAGTGGGGAGTAGCCTTTGGCAAATCATTTTGCCCCGTTAGATATCAATTTCTATATGTCTAATTTCAGACAAATTGTACTCTTTGGAGAGTGAGGTCAATTTTCACCTTACTATTGCTAATAATTCATTGATTTGATTAAATGTATGTTCTATGTATTCTCATATTCTAAAATTCAAAGAATTCAGAAGACTATGAAGTACATGAAGCATCAGCCTGAGATTGCACTTTTAAAACATTTTTGGTCACCAAAAGTCTCTCTGCACATCATAAATTGATTTCCTTTTCCTTCTTATAGCTACACTGCACGTTATTTACCTCCAACAGGCATGAAGTTTTATTCCACTTCTCCATCAAAGTGGTCTGATTCATTCATAGTTTCAACTTCTCCCCGATGGTCTGTAGGGTAGTGCTTTGCTTTCTTAGCTCAAGTGTCAGTGCAAACTTTTCAACAGCCACTATCTCCGTCCTTTCCTGGGAAATTTGCATTGGTCTTTGCCGCTCCTTCATCTTGACAGAGGCATTGAAATCTCCAGGCTGAGAGTACTCAGTTACTTATTTGAGAAAAGTTTTTTCTCACTTTAGTTTTCCTCTTTGTAGAAATCATAATATAATACAATGATCCAGATTAATATAACGGTGCTAAAGGCATTTAGTGTTTATAATTCCAAACTGGAATTTGGGATGAGGATTATAGAAGTATTATGCTGGCTTTGAATTTCCCATGAGATAAAACAAAGTCTGCTCTAGCCTTAAATACACGGTGACATTTATGTGAAGCAATGCAGACACATATGAAACACATCAACAAATCCTGTGGTCTTGCTGTGGTCAGTTTAGGGCCCAAAGGAGCTAAAGCAATGTGTGTCAAATGATGCATTCTTTGGCTGGAATATTCCTTGTGAGAATTCTTAGGCTGTTTCTATGCTTAGTACAAGTACATTCATATGGAGCCACAAGTACAGATGCTTGCTCGCTTAGACATTGAAAACAAAACTCAGGGCTTTTGATTTTGATTTTCACATTGCTGTAAATAATGACATATGCTTGCCCCATTATTTCAACTAAATTATAGTCGAAAATATGGGACTGCTACCTCCAAATCCCTGCCCTTTGGGTGCCATTTGGTGCCTCTCATTGTGTGCCTGGTAAGGTTCGGTTGTAGTGGGTGTTTGTACTCCTGGAGCAAGCCCCTCTCAGAGGAGAGTGTGTCCTTGGGAGATGAGGAAGCATGGATAAAATGGAAATTCACAGCAGCGCTCAGAAAATGCTTTCTTTGAGATCTAGCAATCACTTGTTATCTGTTGCTCCAACCTAAAATTGCTGTGAACTTTGTTCTTTATTCAGGGAAGTGCACAAAAAGGATGATAAAGCCAACTGCCACTTCTCAGGTGAGAAACAGATGCTGAGAAATGCTATTGTCCTGAAAAGATCATCGTGAAGGTCATTGCTCTACACTAGACACAATAGCGATAGATAGGAGCAGTATGACCTTCTTGCCTGAAAGAAAAAGAAGGTTGTACATTGAGCAGAGGGAGGGAAAATATCGTATATAGACATTTTAATATATATATGCTATATTTGTAATATAGTATATAAAGCAATGATGACGTCAGAGGATGCTCTATAAATGCAATTTCTCTGTTAAACTGAATTCTGTTGATTCACGTTTGAACAATCTAAGAACTGAAAACGAGGATCTTACATGGATTTGTTGACTTTGAAGGAGAATTGGAATTAAAAGAGAGAAATGTAACTTTAATAAATGAAGACTCCTAGCCAGCAAGATGAATTCTTCTGTTTGCAGAAAATCTCTTTGGTAAGGACAGCACCATCTGTATATTCAGTTTTATAATCCAAAGCAGATCCGACTTCCATACTATTTTTCTGTCCTCCAATTATCTGCTTTTACCAGGACAGAATTTAAAATCAGACACTATTGCACCAGTATTCAGAACTGGAAGCATTTAGCTGATAACTTAAACACACGCCACTCTGAACGCTTCTACCTCCCACCTACCCACCACTTTCATTCAAATTCTTCTATTTGTGGACTTGCCCATCTCCCCCAGGCTGTTGTAAAACTTCTGAGAAGAGAGAAAATCTAGCTGCCAAGAGCCAGGTATGTGCGTATAATGATTCAGTCTTCACAATGTCTTAGTAAGACATAGAAGTGTGTGTGTGTGTGTGCGCGAGCGCACATGTGTGTGTGTGGCTCCATGTCAGAAAATCAAGACGCAGAGCTCAGTAATGTCCTGTGGGTCACACAGGTAGTTTAGCAGATACGGAATATGAATTCTGAACTGCCTGACATTAAATTTAACATAGTTTTCCATATACTTTGCAAGTAGAAGAGTTTTATATTTATTTACCTTTGATTCCCTCTTTTCCTTGCTTAAAGTCAAGTCCACAGTTTTTAAAATAACACTCTTCAGTGGATGTTAGTTGTACACAAATAACTAAAACAGCCCCTGGACATTAATAGAAAACAGAGGGAAAAAATCGTTTTTCCTTATATATTTATTACTAATTTGATTTTTAACAATTCTTCTGAAGATATAGAAGAAGAAGTAGTCATATTTCATGAATCATTAACACTCAGGGGCCTGAAATACACTCGATGACTGAATAAGATCCAGAAGTCCTCATGTATTTGGAATATCAGGCTGCACCTAATAAGATGAAATTTAATACAAATAATTGTTAAATCCCGCACTCTGATTTAAAAAAGTAAATCTGCAAGACTTAAGATTTAGGCATTAACTAGCTCACTACATTTTAGCAGGGGAAAACAAACAAATTACATCTCTCTTAGAGGATGAAGTTCAGGGTTACTAAGTAGATTAGGAATATTCCCTCAAAGGAATTTTGCTAAAAGAATAAAAATCTTGGGGAAAATATGGTAGCCTTTTTGCAGTATTTTAATACGGTCATGAGGAACAAAAGTTAAACTAATTCTATTTGTTTTCAAAATGGCAGAATTCAGCTCCAAAGGTGGAATACGGAGTAGAAGAACTGCCTTTCACTGTGTAACCAAGTGAGTCAAAGATGGAGCAAAATATCCAGGAGGTGGAAACGTCTTCAGCCCTGGAATTATTTATGCAGAGAGTTAGACCTTTTGTTGGGGACTTTTAAGAAGTGATTTCAGTATCAGATGGTGCTTAGAATCCCACTGAAATCTTGTTTTTGCTCACTTACATTCTTCATATTCTCGTGGGAGAAAATTGTTACTGGGATCCTGACAACATTCCCCACCCTCATTCTGGTTAAATTAGGTTGCCCCACTACACCTCCCATGGCACAAGCAATAAGTACCTAGTACTTTGCACACACGTTTTTTTAAAGAAGTTACTTAGCATTTTGTGTTCAATTTCTTTCTTTCCCTTTGGACTGTAAGCTCCATGAGGGCAGAGACCATGTCCATCTTGATATTCATGGTCTACCCTGCTTCATGCAAGAAGGGATCAATAAATATTTATTGCCTGACTAATCATAATACCAGGGTCTCCCTTTCAGGAGCCATTTTTGGATATTTTCACGTAGTAAAAAACTGTCAAAGGCCAATATAGCATTGATGCCAACAACACCCTGGGATCTAGGGGATGTGCATGCTCCACTAAGCTCAATGGTCATTTTAATACAGTTTATAAAATTAAATAATCCTTTCCAATGCAATGTTGTGCACTTCTTATCCAGTTTTCGTCCATCCTCATCACTTTATCAGGGAAGGTATTATCCTTTGATTAAATTCTTATTCTTAATTTGAAAATGGATGTTTCCCTAGGTTTTTGCTTAACTTCTCATCGAGCAATCTGGACTCACATCCTTTTGAGCTCCCTCCCATAACTGCTAAAAGTGAAGATTTAAATGGTATTTTAGAATCAAGGGATCTCTAAGATACTTCCTTATTTCAAAGGAATAAATCAGACAGAATACACATGCATAGAACATGAATCTGGACTAAAGAAAAGATGAAGACTATGCATTGAAACAGAAAAGAGTGAGCTGTCATCATCTGATGACCCTGATTAATATATGAAAGAAAGATGTATTAAGACTGTCACTTTGCATATTCCCAGAGAGTAAGTAAGAAACTAAAACAAATTTATCTCCAGATCTGCGAAGATTAAGGAGAGGGTCCAGAATACTACTTCGCATTACGAAAATGTTTGGTATATCAAAATTCTCATGTTGAAATCATTTAAATTATTTCAAAGAAGACATACGTTACTATCAGGGTGATCTATAAAAATACTATATAATATTTCACTTAGTAGCTGGAGTGAAAGAAGCAGGTAGGGAGGGATCTTGGCACTGTTCTGCATCCAATCCCTGAATGTAAACAAAATAGAGTCATTTGGTGCTATTCCTTCCAGAGCAGGATAATGCTTCTGCCAAAAAAGAATCACAATTACGCACCTCCCTGCAAGAGCTAGCCTAAGATAAGGAATTAAGTCCCTTTGAGGGTCACTGAACATTTCAGAAGTTAATTTAAACCTATCTGTATGCCCTTCCATTGAGGAACAATCTCAGTTCCCACCATCCTTCTCTTTGAAGCCTTGAGAAGCTTGCCAACATGAAACGATTATGAGGCAGTGATCTCATTTTGAACATTTTCCTCAGGGTTTTCATCAGCTCTGCTGGTTACCTTTCTTTCCTTAGAGCAATTTCAATTTCCTTATGACTCAGCAAGCAGCATTTGGATCGATACTGTATTTTTTCCTCTTTCAGTTTTGGATTGGCCCTTCATCTTTGATTTTTTTTTCTAAGACAAATTTAAAATCTTTCCCTTCCAAAAGGCAAAGCTTTTAAAACTCTGAACTGTATCCTTTTCCAAACAATCCTTGATTGATGTGTCATGTTGTGTCACATCACTTTAGGTAACTCTCGTCTCCTTGCATTGTACCAGTCAATGAACAAGTGAGAATGATGGACTGAACTGAACAAGAAGCATTGGGATTCTGTGTGATGCTTATTGGATAGTTTTCTTTGAGGCTTTACAACAAATTCTACCACTGAATACAAATATGAAAACCTTCAGATCACATTTGCAAGCCAAATTGGACACAAATAAGTCCAAGCGTAAAAGATTTAAAGATAAAATACCTGGGATGTAACCAAAACCCTGGAAACACCTATGCTGTTAATTTCCTCCGGGTATATTTGATGTGGATGCTAAGTGTGTTTATTTTAATTTTTTGTTTGTTTCCTTTTATGAATGTTAGATGTTAGCTGCTATAATAAATCCTTCAGGGATTTTTCAGTTGAAGACATATTTCCCATTAGCTTAATGTACAACTGATGCTGCAGTGATCCTGAAACCACAAACAATATACTCCCATCACTGCTCATAGATTTCCCCTGTTTGATAATGCCACTTTAATATGTAATCATTGGCTTAACCTTGTGGAATAGGTTGCTCTTGTCAATTTAGTTTTTAGCACTAGGAAGCATGTTGTCTGGAATAGAATATAATTTCTATCCGACATAGCCCTTTCCTGTAATACGTCCATGTACACACATACATGTATATTCCTTCTCATTCCAGTTAGGAATAGTAATTCCACCTAAGTCCCAGGATAGAGAGGATTGAGCTTTAATTGGCTTAAATAGCCTTTGGAATTTTCTAGAGAGATCAACTTTTTAAGAACTGCTTATTGATTCTTACTGCTAAGTTAACCAAAGAAAACCCTACTGAATCAGTTCAGCTCTGGAGATACTACTTATTGACGCAGAGGCTCTGTCCTACACAGGATATTAGGATTCTGGCTGATGTGAATATCATAGGCTGAGTCAGGAAAAGAATATAAAGTCATCTGATGGAATCAAGGATTTGTTTTTTCAACTGACCTCACTCAACCTATAGTAAGATTTTATAAGTAGATTCTCATTCGAAAATCTCAAAACAAAGTTAGATCTTTCTGATATTATTTTGTGCTTGGTTGATTCAATTAACAGCTCATGGAGGTATCAGATTTAAGACCCAGCCCATGCTCCTACACAAGTCTGAATCACATTTATTAAAATTTCAATACCTTCTATCTATAGACATATGCCGTGGTCAGTTTTCAACAAATTTTTTTTGAGTGTGAACAAAATAAAAAAAAAATATCTCATTTATATAGCACCTTTCAATCAGAATGTTCTTTGTACACTGCACATGGTTAATTTTTCCCCTGAAATACATGCATTAAACTCCCACAGATCTATCAGCAATTTCATGGGGCTATTTTAGGATTATGTTAGAGAAAGGCTTTAGCAGAATAAAAAAGCCTAGCGTAGCCTTCACTCAACTTAAGGAAGTTCAGGTTATTTTTATATGTGGAAATAGTGCTAAGAACATAATCAAAAAATATCCAGTGGGTTTGCAATAGGTAATATGTAGGAGGGAGCGTGGTCACTTAAATAAAGAGAAGCATAAAAACTTAAACTGAGTCAGACTCAGATGAAAGAGGATGAGGTATATCTGTGATCATTCTGGATACTTTTCTGGGAAGTCGTTTTTTAACCCCCGTTAAATCACGCTTTGTCCCTTCCTATTCTCAAGTACCTGTATTCTCATTATTCCTTCCTTGGCCCCCCTATTAACATTGCTTTTAGGAAAAGATAGGGAATTGATCTGACTGAAGAGTGTGTCCAAGGTTAAGAGTTTTCTTTGACCTCTCTGGGGTTTTGCATTGGAAAACCTAATAAAACCTTAAGGTAAGGAGACACTTTCAAGCAGCAGGTTGAGACAGAGCCTCCTCTTTGCTTTTTGTATTGTGTAACAGAATGGACACCAGCTTCATGTATTTCTTATATTTGGCTTGTCTTAAACTTATAAATGCAGACTGGCAAAGCTTCGAACTCTCATGAGATACTATTTATTCTTATTCTGAGGCTGATTTGAAAAATGAATGGGAAATGGGAAAGGGTAGATGATTGATTTTTAAAAAAAGGTCAGACCTTTAGGGAGAACTTTAAAAAATGTCTGCCAACTTCAGATATATACTTAAAAACATGGCCATTATTATGTACGATATAAGTAAATATACTATTAAGGTCAAAATGCAATATAACCAAAGGCAAAATGAATTTATTTAACTTAGGAAATAGGATTGAGAATTTACAAGGTTACAAGAGAATTTGAAAGAAAGCCACAAGCTAAAATAATACCCAAGGACAACAAAATATTTTAGGAGAAAACTACATATAAATAATGGTAATGATAAAGATAATAGTACTTGCACATTATTTGACGTTTTCGACACAAATTTACATTTGCTTTCTTATAATATGCCCTTCTGGATGATTGACAGTGTAATCTATTTAGGAAAGAAAGTGAGACATTTTCAATATAAATGGAAAGGAAAGAGAAATTTAGGGAGCGAGAAAACAATTACTCAAATTGGAATATTGCCAGAACGCATAGATTAACAGTCCCATCCTGGGAGAAGTACCCTGGTATCTTAAATGCTCACTAGTAGCCAGGATCCTTCTTTTATTTCTCACCAGAAAGACATATGATCTTTTATCCTACTGGAGTCCTCCAGTGTTTCCTGCTTGCTCAGCATTTTTGCATACCAATGCCTTTTACTGCCTTCTCCAGGAAGAATACATAGTTTGCATTTGGATCCGTGGAATTGCTGAGTAGTCTGACAAGGGCTTTCAAAATTGTTGTGTGCTGTGTTCTACAATAAGAGATATAACCCTCTGTGGCATCTCTCACCAAGTCCTGTACTGTTGAATGATTATGTGAGCATATTCCGAACACCCCCAATTCCATGCTCAGGGTTTCCCAAAAGAACGAACTGAAATCTTTTGAATACATTTTTTTTTTGAAAATACAGTGGGGGAGCTGTGGGGAAATGTTATATAGCAAGTTCAGGTATACAGCAGGTGAATGAACTCTTTTTTTCCAGTATCTCTGATTCCATTGCTAAGCAGAGTAGCAGGCCTATTCCTTTCTTATCATTCTACAGTTTTATTTTTCTCCATTTGTGCACGTGTCAAACTTATGAGAGTTAAACCTTTCCCTTTCTCAAGTGACTTTCTTCAGTAGGAAAAGTCAAGAAAATTTACTAAGAACAAAGTGGGTCAACACTGTAATGCCATGGAAATTGCATGCTTGTGACACAAATCTATGTGTATAATATAAATATAACCACTATACACAGGGTTATACGAATGCAGATTGTTAAAAGGTAAGACTTCTGGAAACCACACATAGAAATGCCTCAACTTAGCTGATCCCCAATAATACACGATTCAGTCATCCTACTTTTGTGCTGAACTTTGTTCCCTGAGTGAATCCAGAGACATTGCTGCTGATTAAGAGTGCAAAGTTGTACATCTTACGGACAACACAATACAATGTAGATTATAAAATCTTTCTAAAAAATCAATACAGCATCAGTACGGACACCCATGTATTAAAATGGCATATTCTGCACTGGAGATAACAAACATTGTCTCAATTTTCATATCATGTACAGTTACCAAGGTAGGAAAAAAATGAACTTCCACTTAAAAGAAATATTGTTTAAAAAGCCTTTTACCAAACTCACCTTACAGCTTCAAATTACTGTGTTGTTGCACAGCAATAAATATTAACACTAAAACGATCTAGTCAAATTTCTTGATATTACAGATAATGGCAGTGGGCATAATTGGAGTTAAGTCAAGAATATCTTGAGTAATCACATGTATTGAATCAAAAGTCTTGTGTTTCTGCCATAACTTATGCATCCCATTTAAGCATATAAACCATGTGAATTTGTGCAGCATGCAGACTCTGAGTTGATCCCCAATGACCTCTTCCTCTTGGTACTCATGCCTTTGTATAATCCCCTCCCGTTGAATGGGCAGGAACGGTGTCTTGTTTCTAACTAACAGAACACAGCGGTTGATGGAATATCTCTTCTGTGATTACCTTACATGTAACTGTAAATTTTGTTTTGCTAACAGGCTATTGCCCTTCCTGGCTTTGATGAAGCCACCTGCCATGTTATGAACTGCTTTCTGGAATAGCCCGGGTGGCAAGGAACTGAGGGCTACCTCTGACAGCCAGCAAGGAATTCCGTCCCCTAGTCACACAGCCCACAGGAATTCAATCCTGTCAACGGCTATGTAAATAAGCTTGCAAGAGGATTCTTCCCCAGTCAAATCTTCACATGACATCTCAGCAGAGGCCAGCACCTTAGCTGGAGCCTTGTGAGAGACTCTGAAGCAAAATACCCAGCTTAGCAATGCCTGGACTCCTGACCCACAGAAACTGTGAGGCAATGGATGTGTTGTTTTAAGCTGCAAAGTTTGAGACAATTTGTTATATAGCAATAGATAACCAATACAATTTGGTTCTGAATAAAATGTCAATATATAATGTTGAAAGGAGATAAATCTTGCCTACAATCAAGGGAATGTAACTGCAATATAGGAATCTTAAATTCTTTTTGATCTTCAGGATAGGTTAAAGTCAGATTCATGAAACCTCTATTAAAATTATAATAAAGCAATTGTGCAACCATGATGCAGTAAGACCAATAGCAAAAATGGAATGAATAATGGAAGAAAATTACAATTAATTTCCAAAAAACTTTTGCTCACTACAAAGCAGTTCCCTGAATGTCACCCTCTACTTGCCTATATTTCCCCTTCTTGAAGTACTCAGATGACATCTCCAGGAAGTCATCTCTGACCTCTACGTTCCATGTACAGGTTTGGCTTCATTTGCTCTTCCTAAGAATTTAGTGTTTGTGTCACTTACACGGCACTTAAAATATATTACTGATACTGCTGGTGGGTGTACAAACACATCTTGTCTCCCTAAAAGACCCTTCTAAGTGAGTGAAACATCCTAAGCACGTGTGTAATGTCCTTTCTCTCTCTAATGCCAGCATATTACATAGTAACTTATGACAGAGAAGATGTCAAAAATCTGTCTTTGTAGATGATGGTGCTGATATTAACAACAGAAATAATTTGGGTCTTTTTCTATTGAAGGAGAAAATCCAAATATCAAAAGTTTTCAAGAGATGAGGAAATCCATTTGCATCATAGTGGTAAAAAACTCGGTAGTTTGGCTAGCATTTTCAGACCCAGAGCCCTTCTTGACACAGGTGCATTTCCCATCACCTAGTCAGTCATCTATATACACACAGCCTAGTTGTAAAACCAGCTCTGGAAAAAAAGCTAGATCCCCTGAGCAATTATTGATTTCTCTTGCGGCCTTCAGGCAGGTAATTAGACTAATGCTTTGCCCCATCTTTAAATTCTGTGATAGCTTTGTAACCCTGGAACATGTAAGATAAACCTGTGCTGCTGGGTAACATTTTACTGTATGACCTTATTGTTAGTCATCAAGGTATGCTGCCTGAAGTCACAAATTTTAATAGGTGAAGCACGTGACACGGGTTCATAGATTGATATCTCAATCCTGATGCTAATGTATTAAAACATAGAGAACTCACAAACAGTGTACAGAATAAATTTAAGTATTGATTACCTCTTTTGAAGGCCAGTCTCCTCTGATCATTTGAATCTCTTGAAAATTTATAAGGTTAATTTTTCCTCATTTAATAGTAAACCATGTTTATTGTAAATAACATTTAAGAAAAATTTTAAAACCTAGGAAAAAAGTTATTGATCAAACACCTACCTCTCACAGGGAATCATTCTCAGTATGTTGGAGTACTTTCCAGAAAATTCAAATCATACTGTATAGGAAATGTCTGCTCTTTTCTTTGGACATTGGCATATAATTTTTCTTCTCCCTAGAACTCTTTCAAATACTCTTTGTCTGCCTAAGTTCTGCTCCTCCTTCTTGTCTCATCTTAGACAACACTTGAGGAAGTCTTGACAAGCCAAAGTTGACTTTGACTCAAAAAGCTTTGCTTTGCCAAATTTTGGTTGTGTTCTCCTAACACCTTGCTCTTCTCTCTCAACACACATATAGTATCACATTTAAGTTGCCTGATTCTTTGTTTAATTCCATAGCTAGACTAGAATCCTAATGAGGGCAAGAACAATGTCTTGCACACCACTGTACTTTCAAAATAGGCACAGAGCTAGCCATATAGTAAAATGGCAATAAACATTTGGTAAATGAATGACTGGGCAAATAAATGGCCTGATTTAATACATAAATTAAATTATGAGTATATTTTATGATGATTAATATTGAGAATAAGATTTTTGAATAGCTGTGTAGTACTCCATCACATGAATGGACCATTGTTTATTCAGAAAGTTATTTTTTTGTTGGCCATTGATATTATTTCTAATGCTTTGCTATTTTAGGTAATTCAGTGGCCAACTTTGTAATTGAACCCTATTCTCTATTTCTGATAAATTCCTACAAGTAGAATACTTTTAAGGCTTTTGATACTACTGCCAGATTACTTTTTTTGAAAGATTAAGATTAGTAATATTAACAGTGGGTATAGTTTATTTCTTAAAGTTTACTTATTTTATAGAGGACAGCCTCAGCGCTCATGCTACAGTTATGTGATGAAAGTCAAATATTCTGTTCACATATCTATCATTTATCTATTATACTAATTTACATCTCTTCATTTGTTATAATTATTTGCATTTCTCATCTACAGATTGTCTGCCAATATCTCTCGTTCATTTTCCTATTGGAGCAGCATTTGATTTGTGACTTTATTTTTATGTCCTTATATTCTGCTGCACAATGGCTGAAACTGGAAGCTTCTACATGAACCAAGCAGCATACAGATAAAGAGAGCCAAATGATCACTAAAGGATACAGTTGTGTCCATTTGGGCTTTTTTTAATGATGCACACATGAAGGGCATGTATTTGCCTTAAATAAGGTAAGTAACTATTTCTATGGTAAAACTTAAGAGACAGTAAAAGATGTGTCTGCTGTGGTTATCAGCTAATTCCTACCACATTCTGACTTCTTCAAGGACCTTTAAGAGAAATAGTGCCCCCTCTTTAATACTTCTCAATGATTTCTCCTTCCTTTATACTTTTCTACGATTTACATAAACTTCTCATATTTACTCATCCTATTGCTTTTAGACTATACACTGATTTAGTTTTAGTTCTCTAAATTTGCAGGAGGCCAGCTTTCTAGTCTCATGTCAAGCCCCTATCTGACACATTTTGTTGGAACACGTTGTTGAAAAATGAGTGAATTATGAGCAAGTAAGTGAATGAATAAATCAGTTAAGTAATTAAGATGCATTTCCATCCATTTTTTCATTGCAGGTAATGGATATTTAAGGGGTTAGACAAGTTGAATTTTGATGAGTAGCAAATGTTAAGAAACACAGAGTCTATAACTCTGTCCTTTGACTCCTCTATATATTCTAGAAATATCCTTTATCTTAACCGCTGCTGTCAAGTAATCATTTCTGATATGGAAAAGTTTGATGTTTTTATGTAGGCTGAGATTCCTTTTCCTCCCATGACCTGCCAGATCTTCCCGGTGACTCTATGTCCTCGATGAACATATCCTATTCTTCCAAAGGCAACAATACTTCTTGAGACAATATGTGCTGCACAGGCAAACTGTTAACTTCAACTGAATTTTGTCATAGCACTTGGTTAAAAACATGTGCTTCATTAGAGGCGTGCCGACTTGGGGACACATCTTCAGTGAGAGTATTTACTGAGTTGGAATACAAGTTAAAAGAAAAGAGAGCTTTCAACTTGTTGCCATCTTTACGATAATTGAATTTAATGAGCTTTCCTCTAGCTGTCCCCAAGGAATCTACTCTCTAATCAAGTCTAATTGGTGTTTTCCCTTGAGGTAAGAATTATACACACACAGTAAAGAACACAGTATGCTAAAGATTTTAGAGAAAAAGGGAAATAATTTTTTCAAGAAATGAGTAAGGTTTGGGTTGATTTCTGTTAAATCAATATATTTACAACTTACTTTAAAATAATGTTCATCTGCAACATCTCTTGACTTAAAAGACTTATAAAAGCTAATGAAGTACCAGATGTAATGCTGGGATGTAAGGAGGCATAAACCTAAACCTAAAACCTTGCATTATTGCATTAAGATTAAAAATTGTTACATAATTTTTTGTTAGTTTAAAGGCCTGGGAAATATATGGGAATTAATATTGTTTTTACTGAGGTATCTCTATTAGTCATTACATGATGGGAAAAAATTTAATTTTTGTTCACCTGAGATAAAAATATAGAAAAATACATGGGATAATATAATGAATATCTATATATCTGATGTGCAAAATTAACACATACTGTCTATGATTTTTCATATTTCCTTCAGATCTTTTCTTGTTAACAAATTCTTATATGTAAAGTTGAGGGTGATTCTTTTTGCTCTTTCCCTTTCTCTCCTCCTCTCATCCTAATTCCCTCCTTCACAAGAGGCAGCTACTTTATCATGTATTTTTGGTATAACTAGTTTATGATTTTATATATTGACTTCTTATTGTGACTCTGAAAACAGGACATAGTATTTATATTTATCTACTTTTACAACTCTGGATGAAATATTTTATTTTGCTTAGATATAGAAAAATCACTCTGGAACTTGGTAAAAAATAATAGATTGGTGGTTGCCAGAGGTGGGGGTGGGGAACGGATGAAATGGGTGAAGGCGGTCAAAACAAAAAATCCTCTAGTTATAAAATAAAAGTCATGGGGATGTAATGTACAGCCTGGTGACTATTAATAATACTACATTGTATATGTGAAAGGTGCCAAGAGAGTAGATCTTAAAAGTTCTCATGGCAAGAAAAAAAATTGTAACCATATGAGTTGATGGATGTTAACTAGATAAATCGGGATGATCATTTTGCAACATATACATATATCAAAGCATTATGTCGTACATCTGAAACTAATGTAATGTTATATGTTAATAACAAATTTAAAAATAAAACAGTAACAAACATAAGTTGATAAGTCATGCAATAAAAAGAGATAATGGTGCCCTGAGGGCCACACTGATAAATTGGTTAAAATAAATGTTTCCAATCTCTAGTTTTTCAATATTAAAAATATAGTGTCTCTAGTTTAGACACTTTAGACTATACTTTAAACTGAAATGATTTTATGAATTTGGGAATTTTTCATCCAGCATTTATCAGTTTTGGTAAATATAGAAGGGTCTTACAACTTTTAGCATTTTAACACTTTTTTTTAAGAGCTACAAGTAAATTTCATTTTATTTTGAGCAGTTTCTCTGTCTTGCTTCTTTAACAAGGTTTTCTCTTTTTCTTTTCTTTTCTTTTTTCTTTATTTATTTACTTTTGGAGGAAGATTAGGCCTGAGGTATCATCTGCTGCCAATCCTCTTCTTTTTTGCTGAGGAAGACTGGCCCTGAGCTAAGAAGATCTGTGCCCATCTTCCTCTACTTTATATATAGGATGCCTACCACAGCATGGCTTGACAACCAGTGCATAGGTCCACAGCCAGGATCTGAACCAGTGAACCCCAGGCTGCTCTGGCCGAATGTGCCAACTTAACCACTGACCCACTGGGCCGGTCCCAAAGTTTTCTCAATTATTTCATTTATTTCCTTCAATCTTAAGTGAGTAGTCTGAAAAAAGTTGGTTCAAAAATGATATTTTATTAGTTAACATATCCTTAATTTGTGTGCAACTTTAAAAAGGAAGAGTTTATACATTTTTAAAACAATTAGTCCACTTTTAAATTATATTGCTGCTTACATTTCTACAAAGATTTTTTCGGGAATTAGTGACAATTTTACCATTATGAACAATGTTTAATCAACTAAAGGATCAGCACTTTATAATTGCATGTTATTTAGTGTATTAGGGTGAAGTGTAAAATAATACCTATGATTACTGAAATTTTAAACAAAAGTTAAAAGGTTACATTAAGAATGCCTTACTTCTGTGTTTTACAATTAATTATATTAAATTACAATTTAGTTATTTCTGTGTTTATTTCAGGAACGAAAACCCCAAAATTTGGCTATTCTTTTATTCCTTTTGGAAACTTTATTTTCATTCTGATAAAAATCTAATCAAAGTCACTTAGATATAAATTGAATCTAAGGTCTAAGTAATAAAAAGGAAATAGTTGAGGTTTGCGAGTTGAAGTCAGGGAAACTTCAGAATATAGAGCCAAAAGTTACAGAGATGAAAACATCAAAGGAAAGAAATTAAAAGACATGGTGACTCAGTGAAGCAAATCCAACATCTGCCTAGAGGTATTCCAGAAAGAGAGCGCCAAAACAAAAAAGAACAAAGAAGGAAAGGACAAACTCAAAAACTATTGAATGCAAACTATTTGGGGCCATGAGAAGACAAGCGGCTTCAAATTGCTCAGCCCCCTGGGCCCTGGAGCCTGGTGAACACCAGGCCATGACTAGAGAGAGAACCAAATTAATTTTTTCCACAGCACAATGACTGTCATGACCACAACTAGTGCAACAGAAGCAGCCACAGCCTGCTAATAAGGGAACAGGAACCCAAGTGGTATTTGATTTTTCATTGGTGACCATGAAGAACACCATTATCATTCTTAAAAGAATGAATTTAAAACCCAAATTCTGTAGAGCCTAATTAGCAATCAAATATGAGGACAAAAATGAAACATTTTCAGACATTCAACAATTCAGAGAATTTACTATTCACACACAGTATATGAACTCCTTTGTCTTTTGTTAGTAGGGTATTTTTTCACTTACATTTTTAATGCTAATATATGTTTTTGTGTTACTGCTATTATCTAAGAATGTGACTTTTTGAGGTAAAAAGTTTGCTTTCTTCTTTTAAGTGTGTTCTTGCTGTCTCATTTGCTTTATATTTTCTCTTTTTTTTGTCATAGATACTGAATTTATGTTAATTTTATTGTTTCAGGAGTCTGTTTTAAATTCTACTGGTGTTAACATTTTAGGAAAAAAAAATTAAGCCTAATTTTTTCTAATAACCATCATCCAAAATGAAATAGAACCTCTTTAGTCCCTATTATCTAAGATGAAAAAAAAAAGTCAATATTTTTGCGTACAACTGTTTTTTCTATCTAGCTTCTCATTTGTGTTCCAGCATATTTTGTTAAATTATCTTTTCATACTCTTACTTCTCCTTTAAAATATTATAATGTTTGAATTTCATTCTCTATTCTAATCCAACACTGGTATTCACACGTAATTCCAATTGCAAAGCTTACCAACTGCATTTTTATGCTAAGAATATGCTGCAAATTCTTTTATTAATACCCTGGTTGGTGAAAGTGGTCTTAAGTTAGATCCATATTCTTTCATTGTATATCTTCTGATAGACTTTACCCATAAACAATAACTTGGTTCAAAATTTAATTTCTAGGGCCCGGTTCCGTGGCCCAGTGGTTAAGTTCGCGAGCTCCCTGCGGCGGCCCAGGGTTCGGATCCTGAGTGCAGACATGGCACCGCTTGTCAGGCCACGTTGAGGCGGCAACTCGCATCCCACAAATAGAAGGGCCTGCAACTAAGATATACAACTGTGTATGGGGGGGTGTTTGGGGAGATAAAGCAGGAAAAAAAAAAAAAGATTGGCCACAGTTGTTAGCCCAGGTGCCAATCTTTAAAAAAAAAAATTAAAAAATAAAAATAAAATTTAATTTCTAGTACAAAATCCTTTCTCCACAACTCTTAGCACGTGATTCTCTGAGAACTCCACTGTATGTTTAATCATTTTATGCTCCAGTGTCCAAGCTAGGTTGGGGTGCCCAGAGATGAGAGGCTGTGTCCTATTTATATTTGCTTCTCCACCACGTAGTGGTAAGTCTAGCACATAGTAAGTGGCCCATAAATGTTTGTTGACTGAAGGATATGTTAATTGCTATCTGAGTGCTACCCTTCATCTTCAGCACATTCCCAGTCCTTAAGCCTTTCTTTAGACCTCAGAGGAATTTCTCCTGGCAGATTTCACCACTCTGCTGTGCCATGAGATACCAAGAGACCTAGCCTTGGAAGGTCATTTTAGTAGCAACTCTATACATTTATCTAACAGGAAGGAACAGAGGTGACAAATTTTCAAATTTTTTGTAGCCAGGCAAAGCTAAAGTTTGAGAACCAGATTCACATGAACCCAATCAAAAAGTCAATCCAAAAACCCTAATGGGTGTGCATGGTTGGGTAGGGGGATTGAGACAAGAGAAGATCCCCATTAGCCAAGAAAATAGTCATAAGTTTCTCATTATGCCCCACTCTCCCCATCATCCCACTTTTTCTCACAGATTCTTCCCTCAGGAATTGGGGAATGGGCAACATTCACAGTGCCTGAAAATTATTTTGTCAGCCATCTTAGCTTCAGTGATCTGGAAGAATAAAGTTGAGCCAGCAGACAACCTCCAAGTGAGTGAGTCGGCTAGAAGAAAGGTCTTTTATACTGATCTTAACCTAATAAAGGTTTAGATGTTTTATTGGTACATAATTTAAACTAAGCAAGCCAACTAAGGGAAATGTAATTTTTTAAAAATGCCTTTGAATCCCATTTGCAGTAAGTACTTATTTTTGTAAGACACTATGCTAGACTCATTGTTCTATTATTTTATATTGAATTCTTACAACATCTCTATGAAGAGAGGAAGAAAGAAGCTTTAAAAAGGGAAGTAAACTTCCTAAGTCAAGGAGCTGGTTAGACACGAGCAGGGAATTCAAAGCCAGCCTTCCAAAGCCAAATCACAGCTACCATAAGGTCTACTTTAATACACAAAGAGCCACATTATGTATAATGCCGAATATTGGGAAAAAACTAAATTCCAATAATGTTTAAACAAACCGTAATTATATCCAAACATTATCATGTGACTATTCATAGATTTACACATAGTACATAGCAATGTGAAAAAAACGTTTTTGTTAGGCAAAAGAAGTAGAATATAAAATTGTATATAAAGTATGATTCCAAATATATATATCTGATTAAAACAACAAAAACAAAACTGGGGCAGGGGGGAGAAAAAGGAATAAGCTACAATAAGCAATCTTTCTGCTCTTCAGCAATATGTACTAAAGCTTTTAAAGTGTTGAGACTTTCAACCCGGTAATTCTGTTTCTTACAATCTGTTTTAAAGAAGTAATATAAAAAGTGGATAAACATTTGTGAATAAAGATGTTCATCAAAACGAAAAAATGTAAACAACTTAAATATCCAAGTGGGCACTTTCAAGAAAATTATTGTGCACACATAGGATGTCATTTTATACGGTCATTATGCCTTCAAAACCTTTTCAATGGCAAGGAAAAATGCTTGCAATAGAATGGGAAGCAGAATTGCAGTATACAAAATTCTATGTGTGGAATGGTCATAAAAGATAAGCACAGAGAAAAGACTGGAAAGAAATATGCCAAAATGTTAATAGTGGTTTTCTCTGGATAGTAGGATTATGATTGATTTCCCACTTTATAACTTTCTGTATTCTACAACTTTTCCACCATCATCACAAATTATTTCTATTTAAAATACGATCACTTCAACTTCCAAACTTTCTCTAATAAGCATGATTACTTTTACGAAGAAATAATACATTTAAAAAGAGATGGAATGGTGACTTGTAAAGTAAGATCCTTTCCTATTAGACTGTAAACCTTAAAAGGCAGCAGCAGCATCTTAGTTAGAGGTGTATTCCTTTTACCTGGCACTGTGTGCTCAGCCAATGCTAACTGAATCAGCAACAGAAGACATGGGGCATTTGAGCTGACTGGTAAACAGGAAGGGACTTTAGATGAAAACAAACCAACAGGTCTAGAAAATGTCATAAGACTGTGGGATTTTTATGGAAATTACATATGAACATGCAACTAATAAATAATATTTCTGTATATAAACTTTTCCAGATCACAAGGTAGAAATCTTTTCAATTCATTTGGAGAAACTAGCAAAAAGCTCAGAAAAACAAACCTCACAAAAATAGCACCCTCCAAAAAGCTAAAAGATGGAGTAGCACACTCTAACAAAAGGAACCCATCTCTAAATTTAAAAAGGTTCAACATAATTTATCAAACCAAAGGTGAAACTTAAAGGCATTTGAGGGTGCCAGCCCTGTGGCCGAGTGGCTAAGTTCATGCGTCCCTCATCAGGCCACGCTGTGGTGGCATCCCACGCGGAAGAACTAGGATGACCTGCAACTAGGATATACACCTACCTACTGGGGCTTTGGGGAGAAAAATAAAAAAGAAGAAGATTGGCAACAGATGTTAGCTTGGAGCCACTCTTCCTCACCAAAAATCATTAAAAAAAAGAAGTTAGAAAAAAAGGCATTTGAGAAAAGTCAATATTCTGAAGAGAAAAGCAAAGAAAACAAAACTAAGAAAATTATGAGAAAAAAAGAATCAGGAAACAAAAAATTATAATACTTTTCCCTTACTGTGATCAGGATACTTCTCTCAAATAAATAGCCATGTTTTACTCAATAATGAACAATAGTCTTAACCATTTGAGTCACAAACTCTTTTGAGACTTCATCCTTAATGATAATTAAACACCTTTAAACTTACACATCAGTACATTTTGTGTAATATCTAGGGGACATGAATTAGCTTAAATGTCCACAGAATGGATTAAATAACTCTGCTTTAGAGCGCTCCATTTAGAGGCGAGAATAAGTAAGGATTCCCATGATCAGCACTGTTATAAGCTTTGCTCTGTCTCACGCAATAAAAGCAATAATGAGATAATACGAATGAATATGGAGGAACAAAAGAGACGTACCTTTACTTCAAGGTGATATATTTTACTACCTGGAAAACCCCAGGGAAACAATTGAAAAACCAATATATTTATTGAGTGTTTGTGAAAATGGCTGGTTACAAAACAGAAACAAAAATATAACTTTCCTAGATACTAAAAATCACTGTTGAGAAAATAAGTGGTTAAAAATATATTGGCAAAGAAAAATATAAAACACTTTGTAAATATGTTAACATTGTATGTGCAGGATCTTTACAATCAAAGCTGTCTTATTCCTGATAGATTTAAAAGAATAAAATAAGTGAAACTCTCTTATTATACTATAAGACACTATCTCTAGATGGAAGACAACACGAGAAGGGCATGGATTCCAACAAAACTGACCTATAGTTTTAATGAAATTTGCTAACTTAATACATTGACTTTCACATTTGTCTATAAATCCAAATGCGTATTTCAGAATACTTCAAAGAATAATAGTAAAAGAGGACTTTCATGGTATTATTACTGCATCACAATTATTCATTTTTCAAACTGTGAAGCTAATACCAGAATGTATAGAGAGATCCATGAAATGAAATATAAATCAAAGAAAGATATACAGATGAGCACATGCTCTCCCATATGGAAAGTATAAATTATTCAAAAATGGTTTTGAATGAACTGTTTAATTTATTAAAGAGGAAAGAAAATAATTATCTAGTATCATATGCCAAAACAAATTCAAGAGGGTAGAAGTGTACTGTGAAAGTAAACGTATAAAATCTTCAAAATTTGCAGTCTTTAATTTAACTTGGTATTTCCTGTATGTGGTACACAGGGGAATTTTTTCTAAGCCTCATAGTAATGCCAATAATTGAAAGAAAAACATGATAGATGTAAATATGTGGAAAATATCACCATCCATCCAAAACAGTAACAGAGTGACAAAAAATTGCAACATTTAATACCCTTTGTTTATATTGATATATTATATATGTTTATATTTACATATAAATATATTTACTATATATTATATATGTTTACATTTATATAATTTAATAATTTATAATTTATATTATATACATACACCAGCCAATGGTATGTAACCTAAAATAATGATGTGCTACATTTTGGCTGTCAGATTGTCAAGACCAAGGGAAAAAAGATAATGCCTAAGTTATCAGGTGAAAATCCTATTATTCTCCTTATGAATGGATAAAATGACAATCTTCTTGGAGCTGAACTTGTTACTACTTATTAAAAGCCTTCGAAAGTATATACACTTTGACCCATATACTATATATATGTCTACATATATATATATACACACACATATATATAGTCCTAATCTGTGTATTTTGTGTATATACATATAATTTTAAAGAAGAAATACTTTAGCTGCAAGTATATTCTTGGTATAACAATTAAATGCAAGAAATAGCCCAGAAGTTCAATATTAGAGATTGGATTGTTTATATTATTTATATGGCTATTTTCACAATGGTATCCTAATATGTATGTAAAATTATGTTATAGATATATGTTTATTGACATGGAATAATCAAGATATATGTATAATTGTATAATGTACAATATGTAAGATAATATATATCTTGTTCCTGCACATACACATACAGACATCTGAAGGGTCATATTCCAAAGTTTAACAATTATTCTCTGTGGATGGGAAGATTTGTTTTCTTAATGCACATGCATATCTTTTAGTACTGAAAATACTAAAAATATATTTAAGGATAACAAACATCGTAGCTTGCTTCAAGCAATTAAGAAAGGCATTCTGATACTTCAATATGGTGGATGCATTGTAATTATCTTTTATCAATCGAAATTATCACCTCAATTTCAAATTTCATTTTAATGATCCAATACTTTTCTCTCGGTTTTAGTTTGGACCACTGCTTTCCTTGCCTTTTGTGATTTTCTTTTATAATATTTATTTTGTTCAGTACTTTTTCTTTGCCACTCTGGAGAAATAATGTTCCATCTATTGCATCTGACACCGGGTTCCATGTCCAAAGAATGATTTTTCTTTTTTATGATTTGTTGATTAAGTCAAAAAAGTAGTTATAAAGTATTCGATGCCCAGTTACCTTATTTGACATGTTCTGCTTTATCCTTTTTAAGAGAAAGAATGTACAACTAAATTCTTCAACTAAGGCATGTCAGGAATCTAATATTTTAACAATATTTTCAAGTATTTTTCTTCAAGAAGCTTATGCATTTAAATATCCCATGGTAATACTTTCATTTTAACTCTGAATTAGAATGACAATATCACACAGGCAAAAAAAATTGAAAAAAACAAAAAACCTTTTATCAAAAACTGAATTTGAAAAATACTATTTATTTTTCTTTTCATGGAGGAGAGGTAGGAACATTTGCTCTTTGCTTTGGTTAGATTAACTGTGCAATTGATATTAAATTAATAATATTATCTTAATCACCATTTTGCTCATCTGTTAGTGAACTAAGATTTTGATTTCAGTTTTGAAAATGCTTCACCACCATCCTCTTAGCTAGAGGCAGCTTAGATGGAGAAACCAGATACTGATTTTGAGGAATAAATATTTTTATATAGACTAAATCCTGCTTTTTGAGTGTACGGTCTTACAGAAATGAGAAAGTCTTACAGGAAAGAAATGAGAAAGGCCTTTGCTTGAAATATGTCTT
Source organism: Equus caballus (assembly GCF_041296265.1). Lineage (NCBI taxonomy): Eukaryota > Metazoa > Chordata > Mammalia > Perissodactyla > Equidae > Equus > Equus caballus. The sequence continues at coordinate 42,071,387 of NC_091698.1, read as the reverse complement.
TCATTGTCAATGGGATTAAAGTGAAAAATCAACTATCACTTCTTTTGATATTTTCATGATTCTTAAATATTATTAGTGTTTAGTATTAGATTAATGTGAGTTTAATAAATGAAGGTAATGAAGATAGACTGGAAACCTGGCAACAGATCCATACAAATACTTTGGCTCCAAAGGTCTGAGGATACTGATTGAAGCAAATAGAAGGTCAAGTTGACTGATGATCCAATTAACAAGGTGACAGGCAGGCAAAAGGACTGTGCTTAACCTGAGCAGTGGCCCCCACCACATTCTCAATGGGTGTGTAAATGATGTAGTAGAAAAATTATACTTGCTCTATCTTCCTTTGTGTTTCGTTCATGTAGGAGAGAAAAAGAGACAAATAAGAGGGAGGGAGAGAGAGGAGCGAGAGACAGAAGGGAGAGAGTGAGACGGAGATAGAGGGAATGACTGCAAAAAGAAGCAATCGAGAATCTGCAGGCCACAGCCGCAGGTATTGAACCACTGTTCATCTCGGGGCATTCGGTTCTGTGACCTGCTTTGAGCTGGATGACTGCAGGGACATTCAGGGAGTTCTGTCATTTGCTTAAGAGAAAAAAGATCTGAGGTCATTTGTTGGTGAATGCTCCATCCAGGATGACTGAAAAGAGATAATTGAGGCACACATGCTACCAAGAGCAAGAGAGAACCTTAGACTCTTGGAGCTGGATTTTTGTCATCTGACCACACCAACCCAATAATTCTACTCTGAGAAGGCCAAGGTTCATGACTGTCTAGCCCTGTGTGTTTGTTAGAACCCAAGTCTCATGATTCCAGATCCAATAGTGTTTTTACTTCATAGATTATTACTCCCTCATATGAAAATTTCAAACAGGGACAAGGCAAAGCCTCACAAGCGAAGCAAGAACAATAGCTATTATGTCCTGATCATCTTAATATTCTACCCTACAAATTCTAACATCATGGCTTAGCATGATATATGTAATTATCAAAAGTTGCTCCAGAGACCAAAGGTGGACATAAGATCTTGTCAATGTTGATTACATTTTCTTTAGAATGTTTCAAGTGCATATCTCCTCAGACTCAGTAAATACTTTTTTTGTCTTTTTGGTGAGGAAGATTGGCACTGAGCTATCACCTGTTGCCAATCTTCCTCTGTTTGCTTGAGGAAGATTGTCACTGAGCTAACATCTCTGCCAATGTTCCTCTATTTTGTATGTGGGACACCGCCATAGCATGGCTAGATGAGCGATGTGTAGGTCTGCACCCATGATCTGATCCTGCAAGCACTGGGCCACTAAAGAGGAGCACGTGAACTTAACCACTATGATTCCGGCCCCTAGTTAATACTTTTTAATATGTTAATGCACATTGAAAATTTATACCTTAACAAAATTAACATCTGAAGGAAACAGAAAAAATGTTTTTAATTATATATACAGGTATAGTTCATTTTAGTACACTTTGCTTTCTTGTGCTTTGCAGATACTGCGTTTTTTACAAGACACTCCACCAGCAAAAAGATTATGACTTATTGAAGGATCAGATGATGGTTAGCGTTTGTGGCAAAATAATATTTTTTAAGTTAAGATATGTACGTTGCTTTTTAGATATAACACTTTGCACACTTAATAGAATATAATATAGTGTAAGCATAACTTTAATATGCACTGGGAAACCAAATAATTTGTGTGACACTTTATTGAGATATTCGCTTTTTTGCAGTGGTCTGGAACCAAACCTACAATATCTCCAAGGCATGTTTGCGTATGAAAATCACTGTATAAAAAATAATAGAGAATGTTCATGTTTCCATAGGACAATGGCAGCCAACTAATGTTTCCCAAAACCATACATATCAACAAAAATAGCAAATACAACCGACCATATTCCATTACTAAAACGTAATTGGTAGGAAGATAATGGTACACTGCTGTAATTTATATAGAACTATGGCAATAAATATCATAAGCAGACCCAGCTCTGACCTGAATGCCAGAAAAGAGGGTTAGGCAGAGACTGGGAAAGAAGAGAGCCGCAGGGCCTAACAGCAGAGCACAGGGGAAGTCACTCCCAGGAAGAGAGAAGCCCACCTGATGCGGAAGACTCAGAACAGATCTGAGACTGCTGGGTCAGAGGGATGATTACTGAGAAGGCAACAGAATGCCTTGAAATTTCCAGGGAACAAAAATGGCAGCCTTAAGGTACCACTTCAGGGAAAGAGGAAGGATGAAGTGAAAGGAGGAGGCATCATTGGAAGGCTTGTTGGTGAAGGAAAAGAAGTAATTAAAGATTCTACAGAAACAAAATAGAACATAAAGACAGAAGACATGCCCAGCCCTTTCCAACAATCTCCCCACCAAGAAGTTTGCTGAATAAAACAAAAGAAAGCAACAAACAAAAACTACCTAAATATAGCAAAAGGCTCTTAAAGAAATGTAGCAAACCAACTCAATCACTCACTCCTGCCTAAAAAGAATCACTTGTTATTGCTTGTCCAGAAAATTATAAAGACTTTAAAAGTAAACAAAAGAGTAGGCAACATCTTTACAAAATTACTTTAAGGAAGAAAAAGGAATCGAAGTATTTCAGTTGGTGGGAGAGAGAAAATTCGCACAGAACTACCACATGCAAATAATTTCTAGCCTCAGAAGGTTTTACAAGACAACTATCAAAATTCCAACAACTATAATCACAATGTTATTTTGCATTTTCACAGAGCATAAAAAGTAGAATAACATCCAGATTCTTTACATGAAGCAAAGTTAACATTAGTGTCTAAACATGTCCATGCACACATGCTCACTTACACAATCATCAATCAATCTCACTTATGTATATTGATGCAAAATTCCTAAATAAAATGTCGGCAAAAAAACAAAACACATTAAAAATAACACAATGTAGTCAAGAAAGATTTATCCTAAGAATGTAAGAATAGCTTAACATTTGGATAGAAATTACTAAATTAATAAATCTAAGTAGAAAAATTATGATTATCTCTGTAGATGCTGAAAAGGTCTTTTATAAATGTCGATACCTAACTCTGATAAAAACACTAAATAAAATAGGAATTGATGGATACTTGCTTTACACAGTAAAAAGCTTATGCCTCCATCCTAAAGCCAGCATTATACTTACTGGGGGACACTAGAGGTTTTCCCACTAAGGATGTACAAAAGGCTGGGATACCCAGTATCTCCACGAATATTTACATTGCGTTGGAAGTGTTAATGAACACAGTCAGACAAAAGATAAAACCAAACAAACAGAGCACAGAGTATTAGAGTTGTAGCAATAGGACAAAAAATTAAAATATCCTTTTCTAGATGGCGTAATACTGTTGTTGGCAACTCTAGAGCAGGGTCAGCAAACTATAGCTCATAGGCTGGCTGTTTTTGTAAAGTAAAGTTTTTATAAATAAAGTTTTATTGGAGTACAACCGTGTTTATCTGTGTATTGTCTATGGTTGCTTTTGCACTGAAAGAGTTAAGTAGGTGTCACAGGAAATTTATTGTCAACAAGGTGTAAAATATTTATCATCTGGCTCTTTCAGAAAGGTTTGCTGACCCTTGCCCTAGAGAATCAGTGATAAGATTAACACAAGCAATAAAATTTCATTAAGATGGCAGAATATGAAATGAACAGGCAAAAGTCAATAACCTTTTTATATGAATAAGATCTAGTCAGAATTTGGATGAGTAAATCTAGTTTATAATAGCAACTCAAAAAATAAAATAAAAAGAAAAGTTTAAAATTGATAGGAGGAAAAATAAATCCAAATACATGTGTATATTTAGCATATGATAAAGGTGGTATTGCAAATCACTGGGGAAAACATGGACTTTTTCATAAAAGGTATTAGGCAACTAGAGAGCCATGTGGAAAAGATGAAATTGGATTCATACATTACATAAGAATAAAATCCAAATGAATAAGATATCCAATTATAACAAATGAAGCCATATGACTACTGGAAGAAAACATAGATGAATTAATCTATAAACTGATAATAGAGAAAGTCTTTCTAATTATAACTCAAAATCTGGAAGCAAAAATAAAAAAGATTAATTAATTTGAGAAATAGTTTCATGAAAAAAACACGACGGCAAAGACAAAAGATAACCAAGGAAAAAATATTTGCAGCACATATTACAGATGAGAAACTAATCTCCCTAAAAAGATAAAGAACTAGAATATGAAAAGGGGAAATAAAAAATAAAAATAAGTGCAGAATAGCTTCTATTTAGTTTACAGTGTAGAAAATAAGTATCTTAATAGGGCTGTTGTATTAGTGAAATTGCCCTAAGATATTATTATTAAAACTAGAAAAATTAAAAGAAATTTAAATTCAGTCTCAGTTTACATGAAGAATTCATGCAATACTCTGTTAAAATGGAAATGCTTTAAAACTTTTCTAGTACAATTAAATTACAACTGGTATCTCTCTGATCAATTTCCAATAGTAAGAAGCTGTGTCCAATAGAATTGGCAAGTTTTTGCAAGACATCTGGATATTTGGCTATTTGGGAAAGAACTTACATGCCTTTAAACATTTTTTAGAAGAATTTTTATTTACTTTATTATTTTTTTATTGAAGTATATTTGACATGCAGTTTTCTATTAGTTTCTGGTGTATATCATAGTGATTCGATATTTACATACATTACCAAGTGATAACCACGATAAGGCTAGTTATCATCTGTCACCATATGACATTATTACAATATTACTGACTATATTGCCTATGCAGTAAATTACGTATCTTTGACTTATTTATTTTATAACTGGAAGTCTGTAACCTCTTGATCCCCTTCACCTACTTTGCCCACTGCCCCCAGCCCTCCCTCCTCTGGTAATCACCAGTTTATTTCTTTTATCTATGAGTCTGCTTCTGTTTTGTTTTGTTTGTTTTGCTTTTTAGATTCCACATATATGTGAAATCATATGGTATTTGACTTTCTCCATCTGACTTATTTCACTTATCATAGTACTCTCTTGGTCCATCCATGTTGTCACAAATGGAAAGATTTCATTCTTTTTTACGACTGAGTAATATTCCATTGTATATATCCCACATCTTCTTTATCCATTTATCTATCCATGGACACTTAGGTTGCTTCCATATCTTGGCTATGGTAAATAATGCTGCAATGAATGTAGGGGTGCATATATCTCTTTGAATTAGTGTTTTTGTTTTCTTTGGATAAGTACCCAGAAGAGGAATTGCTGGATAGTATGGTTGTTCTAATTTTAAATTTTGAGGAACCTCCATACTGTTTTCCATAGTGGCTTCACCAATTTACATTCCCACCAACAGTATACAAGTCTTTAAACTTCTATATCACTGATAATAATATAAACAACAATAATAATTGCTATTATTTTAGAAAGCCTAATATGTGCCTGACCCTGTTTTATGTGCTTTTGGTGTATTACCTCCTCTAATGTAATAAGAACCTACGAAGTTATCACCTCCATTTTATACATGAGGGAATGGAAGCAGAGGAGTTCACCAACTTCACCAACTTGCACAGAAGCAGTGGGAATGTTGGGACTCATACTGGCTACAGCGTTGCCTGGACTTGATGTCCAGAGCAACAGAAAAGTAGGCTTCCACCGGAATATTTGCAGCTTCTGATGTATCTCTTAACACCCTCAACAGAGAAAGAGAACAGAGCCTATGGAGCCATCACACAATAAACTCAGTCTTTTAACCACTGACCCCAACCCAAACTCTGCCCTCTGGCTAATCTATCCATCCCAGGAAACTGTTCACTAGGTTACATTTCTCAGTCTCATTTGTCCTCTCTGATACAAAGTTACAAGCTCTCTTTATATTTTGTTTGCCAAATTTATATTTTGATTACTTTCTCTTCCATTTTCAGACCTTGAACAATAGTCCCTGTTTTCTAGTTACTGATGGTAGCAGAGTTCCATGCCAAAGCCCTAGCTGTTTCATTCTGTTACCAAAGTTCCTGCCAGGTCCATGATGTAAATGTTATAATGCTCACACCGCTTTTATTGCTTCTAGAGTAGATTTTAGCAAATTAGGAAGAGCTAATAGGCCCATAAGGCATAGTTTCTCCCATTTTAGGCCTTTTGAAAACTGATTTAAGTGTAAATTGCAATTTTTTTGGCAAACCTAAAAACAGTGATGTATGTATCAGGAATTCCCAAAACACGTTCCAAGGAACCACAGGATGTCAATAACTTTAATTTTAAGAGAAAAAAAAATCATTGGGGAAATGGAGATTCAAAGTGAAATACGTTTAGAAAAAGTGAGATGATTTTGCATATTTTAAACTCCGAAAATCAACAGCATTTTAAATATTTATTATGGCCCTCCAAGAGGGAAATGAAGTATGCTTCCTTTTCCAAATATGTTTATTCCTCAAGTCATTTTTCAAGGAGCATCTTAAAGAACTGGTGTTCCTCAGAAATGTCGGGGAAATATTGACTTAGAAGGAAATGTGGTAGGAAACATTGAATGGGTACTTCATTGGCATGCTTGGGGATTATTAAGAATCATTCCTATTGATATATTCAAAGTTGTCCCTAAAGTGTGAAAAGATATTGAAAATCATAATTAGAGGACTATTGCTTAATTTGAACCTCCAAGAAACAGACATAACTATTATCAGTGAAAAATAAGCAAAAAAATCAATATACAAAAAGTTAAAGGAAAACTGACCATAGAATTTGAATTTATAAATCAATCCTCAAATGAGATTAAAGAACTAAAATTATTTGATTAGTTACAAAACATCAATTACTTACATTTCGTACTAAAAGAAAAAGCTTTCACACCTGACCTTTAAAATGAGTTCAAATATATGTTGTTCAAAAGATATACAAGGAACTATATTTCTTGAAAGTCGCATCCAAATAAAAAGGGGAAATTTTCCAATAAAGGAGGGCCTTTTAAAAAATCCATCACTGACCTCAGTAGAGTGGAAAATTTCTAATCACGTAATAATCTCTGAAAACTTTTGCTTAACATTTTTAAAGAAATAATAATCAAATGACTCTGAATACAGATAATTCTCAGTGAGTTATTTCAACCTTCCAAAGGGGAGATAATTTCTAGGTTATTTGGCCTATTTCAAGGCAAGAAAAATACGTGAACAACCCCAAAGTATTGTTCCAGAATAGGTTAACCATGTACAGTCTAAGACAAGCAATACAAACAGGTAAACTCCAGGCCGGTTTATGACATGGATTAGTTGGATATTTGTTATTGTCATCAAAATGGTTCTGATCAATATATGCACGCACAAAAAGAGGAAAAATTTAGTGGAACTCTACAGGGATATTGACTCATCCCCATCCTATTTTGATGTACATGCATGCGTGTGGGTGTGTGTATGTGCATGTATACCGACGTAGGGTATCAACTTTAGTCTAACCTGTGTCCTCTGCTCCAGTTAAGGCGTGGGTCCTTCACGAGTCTAATTCTTGGAAACACTTAGAAACTACCCTTAAGGGAACTCATCCTAAGGAGGTTGGCAAATTTCCTGACAGGTGTGACCCAGTAATTAAATCTCAGGGTCAGAACTAGAGAAGATTCCACTTGTGTCAATGTATTCTATCCTTCTTATTTCTTCCATTAAAAAAATCATAGACTCATCTCTGGGTCCCAAGGATTAAAAAAAAGCTCTAAATAGGACCTAAAAGAAGTGTTTTTCTCAAAATTCTATACATATTTAGGACACATTGTATTTGTACAAGTCTCATATGTTAAACACTAGACAAGGAGAAAGGCACTTTCATTTAGTCATGAACTGCTGTGCAGCAAACAACTTTTCCTCCTTAAATATGAGTAGATATGTCATTTGAGAACTGTGACAGATTTTAAATGGCCTGAACTCAAAGTTTAGAAGTACAGCTAAGTTAACCAACTACAAGTAATTATCCCAATTAGATAAATTGAAATGTGCATCTTATACTGAAAAAGACTAGTTTACTAACTGTATGTAGATCTGTTTTTTATCGAGGTCTGTTATTAAAGATATACAAAGATGACCAGTGAATGAAATTTACAGAGAGATCTACTTTGGCTATTCAAAACTTCTAGTCTCTAAAATTAAATGGTATTTACAACGAAGTAGATTTTCTCAGGAGGCAGTGGGCATTCGTCCACACGCTAGAAAACCTTATGATGAGAATACACTAGCAAGAATTCAAGCACTGATGGTTATTGGACTACATAGTATATTAGGTCCCAGTGGGCCTGGGATTCTAAGATACTATCGTTCTTATTTGTACAAAATACTCAGTCATCCAATCCCCGATATATATCTACATACAGGTCTTGTCCAATGTTTTCTAAATTGACCACTTTTGAGGAGAATATGTTTAATTCATCTTATCAATTCGTTTGTAATCGATTGAACATTTCAGAGTCTTAGTTTGCTACAACAGCTAAAAACAGCAGATCAGCTGATTTTCAATATGGTGCTTGTAATCAAATGGCATTGTGCTGGAAATTTATGTTAATGTTCCTATTTTCAAAATGAGCCAGGCTTTAACTCTTGTAAGGCTCTGAATTCTGTTTGGTGAAGTTATTATAAAAAAATCACCATTGCAAATCTTTTGCAAGTAGCTTTCGTGACATTTTTTATTCTTTTAATAAACTGGGTGTTCAACTCAGGAAATAGTTTAACCACTTGATTGTAAGCTTGCTTCCCAGATATCTGTAAACATCTGTGTGTATGTGTATGTATGACATAAATACATATATTGCATGTTTATAATATGTTTCTATATTGCATGTTTATAATATGTTTCTATGTCTGTAATGTGTATACAATATATTTGTATACATGTGTGTATATATAGGTTTGTATACACATGTAGGTTTATACACACACATGCATGCATTGTTTATTCACAATATATGTGCACAAATACACATAGTTCTACTAGGTAGTTAAAAATAATACAATTCAATAACAACTTCATTTATGCATTATATTATCTCTTAACAATAAATAGTAATCTTGCAGTTTTCTCCTCTTTAGAAAATTCACTGACCAAAAGTTAGAGAATGACATTTCATTTTAAAATGAAACAAGGAAAGATATTCTGGCAGACCATGCAATTGTTTAGAAAAAGCAAAGCAAAGCAAAATAGAACAATCCCAGGTAGCTATTTCCCATTATAAAATTTTAGCACTTCATTTGCATTTCTATTTGTAACTTAATCTGCTTTTTACAGCACTCTTTGTTAATTTCCAACTCTATTTATATAAAACTTGTGGAAGATGGTAGACTGATTTTCTATGGATAGAAATACCTCATATTCAAATAAACTTTATAAAATAGATTACTTATAAGTTCTTTTCTAGTGAATCTATTCTCAAGTTCATCTATCCATCAAAAAGAGAAAGTGGTCATAATAAAAACAATGCCTTATGCAGTTTTTGTGTAGTCTGTACGATTTATAAATCGAGGTCACAAATATTATCTCATTTTGATATAGATTCTCAGAACAAAGTGAGACTTGGGTGACATATCCAGCTAAAATCGTTCATCCTCTGAGCCAATGGGCATAGAATTGAAAATAAATGAAAATACAGCCCTCAGAATTGCTCTTCCCTCCCAGTCATGGTTTCTGACAAAGAGAAGCAAACAAGGTTAGAGATTTAAATATTTCTCTACTTTTACCTTTAACTCTGGGTCTGTTCATTATCTGTCCACAAATCCAGCACATTCTTCAGGTTGTACAATTAAGACAACAATCTGTGCCTTCATCATTCCATCTGAATAGAACGTGAAAAGCCACAGGGGTAAACATTCAAAAAATATATTAGTGGTATTGAGCCCAATTCTGTTTTTTATAAATAATTAAGAAAATGGCTAACTTCTGTGCAGACTAGGGAGGGTGGAAACATAACCCCAATTACTTACTTTGACAACTGAATTAATCTTCTTCTTTTCTTTTTCTCTTTTCAATAACATATGGGCTCCACTCAGCTGTGGAATACGGTGGAACCTCACTGGGATCACATCTGCCAGGTTTACAGGGTGAATAAAAGCACTCAGGATGTTGGTGTGCTACCGTGTGTGTGAATACAGGGGCGAGTTAGTGCCAAGTCGGTGTCCTTGGGAAAACACTTTGCCTTGTCCCAAAGATGTTAAAGATCATTATCTATTACAGAGATGAACCCCACAAAATATTATTTACAGGAAAATTTCAAAAAGAAAAATGTGAGGATCTAAAATGCATACACTAAGTTAGCATCTCTCTGCAGCTCACATACACACAGTTTAGACTCTTGGTTACATTTTTCCCATGGTGTGGCCAAAAAAACCACTTGAACAATAATTTAGACAACAAACACCACACCCTATGCAGTCAGGGTTAACAAAAATGAAATAAAGTGAAAAAGTGCATTGCTTTGAATACAAAAATGATGGTTTTCATCAGATACAGACATATTTTAATTTTTACCTGATCCTGGCCAGGGCATTACAAATTATGTTCTGTTCTATGGAACAAAAAAATCATCAAGCTTGAACAATTCATGTGGCTTGTCTCAGGTGCAATTTTTCATGAAATGGCAAAGATTCAAAAAAATAAATATGCTGTAATTGGCAAACATTTATATGGCTTAAAATTTATAGGCCATATATCAGGTGTTTAGAGAGTCTACCAAGAAGGGAATCACTTTATTTAAAACTATGATCTCTTTCTATTTTCACTTAGTTAATGAAACCGTGATCTCATCAAATCTTGAAGAGTCTGCCTGATTTTCAAATCCTTTTGTTTCAAGTTAGCAGTGTTTATTGGATGCATTCTGATAACACTATCTTAGGGACTGTGATTGCTGTCTGAGATTTACATGACATCTTCCTTGTACCAGGAACACATTATATGGCAAGACTTGCTATACATAAAAGATAGAGTTAAACAATTATAAAAAGTGAACTAATAAAATACGTCTACCGAACTAATGGAAATTGTACAAAAAGTGTGAATTATACATTTGCAAAACATGGAAATTGGTGTTTCATTGAAATCTGGAGTCTGTACTATTAATTGTTCTGAATTTGGGAAAGAGAATATTCCAATGAGGGTGCCCAGTGCACTTAACTAAGATGGACACTCTTAGGTTATTTAAATTTCAGAAAGGAGGTGGTTCTTTAGACAACTCTACTGTCATTTCTCCAGGGAGTCTGAAAGCAGCTCAAGTTCTCTGAAAACTTGAGATGAGGAGGCAAGTTTTGAGCCAGATTTTAGTTATTTATGCAGTGCAGAGCAGGGGTTGTCTGACAATGCAATCACTTTCCATGCTGCATTTAGAAAATTTTAGCTCTCTGAAACTTAAACTCACGAGTGGATAGAGGAAAGACATGTGGTCATACAACACCTGTGACCTCTCAAATGTCATCCCCATATCTAAAGTAAAAGCAAGAACTTGTATGATAACTGATACTTATCTTTATTACTAAGTCTACTGTAGATGAAACTAAAATGAATCAATTTGAAGTTTGTGAATTTTCTCATGGATCTTTTACATCACTGTACTCTCTCTAGAGTATATAATATTATGACAAAATTATCTGCAATTAATCTCTGGTAAATAGGCATAATATTAGATGTGATGAATAAAAAAGAGAAAAAGAGTAAGATGGAGTCTTGACTTCTTAGATTTTTGTTAAAGAAAGCCATTATAGCTCTTACACTACCTATATCAATTTGTATCTCTAATTAGTACAACTAGGAGGTAATGCACTTTCGACAAACACAATTTTTAATCACTGTCTGGTCCATGGCCTCCCCAAATGCCATTGCCTTCAGTGACCTGTGCTTGGCCATATGTTAATTCTCATCGCACAGATTCAAGCTAGTCATTTGCTCTGTGGTCACTTGTCCTTGAGTCTCACCTCTATTCCTGGCTGGCCAACTAATAAGAACAGTGCTATTCCTTCCATACAGGGGAGAAGAACAAGCCTTCTCCCCTCTTTTCCATGTCAGTAGAATTAAGCCATCTAAAGGAAAGACAATCTAAAAGGAAAGACTTTATATAGAAAAAATATTTTAATCTCTTTATTTTTCCAAATGTAAACTCCACCTTCTAAAAGATGGCCTAGATTTGCTCCTTTATCCAAATCCTCCTTCAGAGTTTCTCTTTAGAAATGGATTGGAGATGGAGAGGGCACAAGCAAATGATTAAACTCCCTTTAGTGTAAGACAATTTAGCCAAAAGAAATGTGACAACTTCATAGAGGCTCTCTTTCCTTGTAAGTAAATTTTCCCGCAAATTTATTTAAAGACTGTCTACTAAGAGTTACGTGTATCTTGTTATAGTCTTGGCTGTTTCTGCTTCTTATTTCTGTATAAAATTAAAATATATACTCATTGCATAGTGACCATGTATTTACTTTTAAATACATAGGAATGCCTCAGCAAAATCACTTTCTTCTCTTGATATCCTAAAAATTAGGTATTTTAAATGGAATGTTTGTTTTTTAACAATCTTTGGACATCAGTAGATTATATAGTTATACTTCACGGAATGTGACAAATAGCCCTTGAAATAATTTCCCCTCACATGTTGCAAGTCAAAATTTTGCTTCTAAGAAAAGAGTAACTTCAAAACATTCATAAAAGTTAGTACAGTAATGAGTGACGGTACAAAATAGTTTAATTAAAGTCCCCTGTTCAAATTTGTGTTGATGTTTTTATTTTTTACAGTCGTGTAGAGTTTCCTGAGCAAATAGCTCTGGAGATGTGGAATCTTACGGAAGATGTCTACTAAATCTTAAAAGACCATAATATTTGTTACAAAATGTATAAGATATATATAATTTTACTTGTAACTTTTGCACATATGTTTACCTAATATTAATTTCTACTTTTTCATTTTAATTTTTCATTTAGCCAGCTGAAATGTTTTGAAAGATTGGTTTTCCCAGAAACATAAGCTAGTTTATATAAGAATGTACTGATTAAGCTGTATCCACAAATCAATAGAGAAAGAAAGGTTTATGAGCAAATGGTACTAAAAATTGGTTAACTACACATTTGAATAAATATGAGACTCTTACCTAACTCCTTACATCAAAATGAAAAATTGATTAAGAGATAAAACTAAGAATTAAAATGAAATACAGGTTAATGTTAACACACCTCAAGATTAGAAAGATCTTCAATAATTTATTCAACAAATATATAGACAGAGAAGCTAGGGATACAGAGGTGAACAAAACTGCCAAAATTTCCGCCCTCTTGGAACTTATATGCTAGTAGAGGGAGAAAGACAAACAAGCATCATACCTATGTACACTGTGTTTTATAATAGTAGATGGTAAATGCTACTGAGAGGAAGGACAGAAAATGTGGAGAGCCATTGGTTTAACAGTTGTAAATAGACTGGCCATGGTAGGTCTTATGAAGGTGATATTTGAACAAAGACTTGAAGGAGGTGAGGAATAAACCGTGAAGATTCCTGGAGAAAGACTTTACACATGAAGGAAACGGCCAATGCAAAGCAACTAAGGTGAGTTCAAATATTGATAGATTGAATTGCATGTGCATTTACAACTTCCAAACATTAAAGACAGTTATGAATAAATTAAGAAGTAAAAGAAAAACTGGGTGAAATGTTGGGAACAAATATAACAAAAGGTAATCTACTAAATAGCAACAACTATGAAAGCTAGAACATTTCTTCATTTACTACAGAATCCCCAAAACTTAGAACAGTGACGTTTGTATGAGATCCACACCAAATAGACCTTGAATGTCGTTTAACAACTTACCGTATTCTAACAGAAGGGTAGAGTGTGGGATACACACGTGTATCTTTTGTAGATATAGAATATGGCTTTCTCTAAGTATTAAGTAGTTAGAAATACACATCACAAGTCTTAAAAATTCATGCTATTAAATTCAGTCATCATCTCTAGTCCTTCATTTTGTTTAATTATTTTCAAAGCAACAGGCATTCCTAATATTATATTTCATATTTATTTTGCTCTAATGTATCTATTAGGACAACGATTTTGTTTTGTTCTTTCCTGTCCGCCAAATCACAGACTAGTTTCTGCTACGTTGTGGTTTTCTACAAATACTTCTTGAATAAATGAATAAATAATTGCACTTCTAGCAAATAGCCCAATTGAACTAAGAAATGTAGTCAAGGATTTATGTACAAAGATGTTCATTTCAACATAATTTAAAATAAAAAAAATTGGAACACATTGCATTTACAAAATCAAGATAATGACTAAAAATTGTGGCATATTCATTTGATGGACAAGTATATATGAATTAACCTTCTTGACAAAGGTTATTACGGGAATTATTCCTATTACAGGAAAATACAACATGTTAAATAAAAATAGAACAATACTAAATGTTATGGCATTCAATTAACACTTATTGAATTGAATTATGTATTAGTAGATGTTGATTAGAACTGGATTTTAGAATTGTGGGAGACCTAAAAATACACCTAATCAGGCAGTTTCTAACAATTCTTTTCTCATTTTTGTACATTAATTTTCTTTTTCAAGATAGTTTTTAAACAGGATCTTAATGAGAAAAATTGATTTTTTTTTTTTAAAGATTGGCCCTGAGTTAAAATCTGTTGCCAATCGTTTTTTTTTTTCTCTTCTTCTTCCCAAAGCCCCCCAGCACATAGTTGCATATTCCAGTTGTAAGTCCTTCTAGTTGTGCTATGTGGGACGTCACCTCAGCATGACTTGATAAGTGGTCCTAGGTCCACGCCCAGGATCCGAATCAGCGAAACCCTGTGCCCTCAAAGCAGAGAGTGTGAACTCAACCACTTGGCCATGGGGCCAGCCCTGACAAAAATCACGTTTTAAATGAAGCCACTGTGATTCAGAGAGAGGAAAGGGAGGACAGTGTGGGAAAGCCCCAATTTCCTGTTCCTAAACTTCTGTCCTTTTATTCCCTTTCTGCTGTCCATGGAAGGCTCAGAGACAACCCTTTAGGAATATTAAAATGCCTCTGCGCATAGTGAAAAAAAAAAAAAGGGTTGTTCTGGTTTGAGATCCAGAAGAACATACTAACGCCCAGAAGGTCAAATCATTATCTATGGATACGTGTCTTTCTTTTAAATAATTTTTTTAATGAATACATTTTACATATAACATTGTATATATTTAAGGTATGCAATGTATTACTTTGGTACATTTATATATTGTAATATGATTACGCCTGTAGCACTATTTATCACATTATAGAATTATAGCACAATATTGTTTATATTCACTATATGTACATTAGTTCTCTAAGGCTTGCTTAGTACTCACTGTCAGTTTGTAACCTGAACAACATCAATCTTATCTCCTTCCCACCTTCCCCTGGTAACCACCATTTCACTCTATGTTTTTCACGAGTTTGATTTTTTTTAGTTTCGACAGTGTAAGTGATATCATATTGTGGATATGTGTCTCGATAGAAGAAATCTGGGACTGGAAAATGACTCCTTTGATCCTATTTGAGTACTTTTACTATCCCCTTCCTTATTGGCTGAGGCTCCCAAAGTCAGCAAAATTCGCTCACCCCTCCTGCACACTTCTGCTTCTGGCAGTAATTTAGCTGATAGGAGTGGGCACCATGAGCATCCCTCTGTGGAATCAAAGAGTTATTTCTTATTGCTGCAGTAACAAATTGCCACAAATTTGGCAGTTTAAAACAACACAAATTCATTATCTCATAGTTCTGTAGTTCAGAAGTCTACATGGGACTTTGCTAAAATCAAGATGTCAGCAGACCTGGGTTTCTTTCTGGAGGCTCCAGGATGCCTTTTCCAGTTTCTAGAGGCTGGCAACATTCCTTGGCTCATGACCTCCTTCTTCGATATTCAAAGCCAGTAACATTACATCTCTCTGAGTATTCCTCCACAGTCATATCTCCCTCTCACTTTTTTCTCCTTCCTTATTCTTCCACTTATAAGGAGCCTTTTAATTATCTTGGGCCCATCCACATAGTCATAATAATCTCCCTATTTCAACGTCTGGTGATTAGCAAACTGAATTCCATATGTAACCTTAATTCTTCTTTGTCTTGTAGCCTAACTATTCACAGGTTCTCAGGATTAGGACATGGGTTTCTTTGGGGGACATTGAGTCTTCTTATTATGAAGGACAGTTAAAGAAAAATTCCCGCATATATCTGACTTCTTTTTTGTACCCAATGCATGCACAAAGGCTCTTGGAAAAAAGAGCATGAGGCATTTGGATTTTGATAACTGAGAGGAGTCTGGAAAGTCTAGAATTTGGGGATGGAGATGGATGATGATAACCATGAATTGGGACCTTATGGATGAGGGACTATAATGGCAGCCCTTGGGATAACAGGAGGAGACAGTTGTCAGACGAGATTTGGGTCAGTTGGTAAACTTTGCCTATTTTAAGTTTTACCTGGGCTTGCATTCTGTATTAAGTTCTGTTTTTCACCATCATTTTACTTTTCACTGAACGTTTATCTAGAGTCATACTGCCCGAGTTTTAAAATTGAATTCTACATCAGCTACCCCCAAATTGGTATATTTTCCTGGTCCATTTGAAAGAGTTTTTGAGAACGTTATCACGTTCATATGAGGTCTTACTGTTTCTTGGTGTCTCTTAATTAGCTCTATTTCCAGAGAGTTGTGTGACTTTTTGCTATAATAATCTAACAAATTCGGTGGGTCAGGTTAATGTAATTTTACACTGTCAATCAAATAAAACAGCTTCTCAGCTCGTTAAATATGTTGAACTGTTTCACTTATCTTTCAACCAGATTTCATTAAAACTACAGAAACTTATTTTATCTAAGTTGGTGATGTTTGTTGATGACCTTGTTGTCTAGAGAAATTAGGATTCTGAGTAGCAGTCAATTACATCGTATTCTTGCAACTGAGATAAATCAAAAGAAGAAACTTCCATAAGGCATTTTCATTATACATAAGTGGCAAGTTTGGTCTGTTTTCCTGGGTTTCAAATATTTACAGATCCAGTTACTAGTAAACTGATGACAGAAAGGTTTGCATCCAGGAAAGGTGATATGCTGCTTTTCTTACTAATATGATTTTTTTCACTATAATGGAAACCTTTAGTGGATAATTTATTCTATTCTATCCACTCTTTAGTGACTCAAATGATTTAAGATTTGAAGGAAATCCTTCAAATGTTTCATCATCAAGTGGCCATTCTTCAAATTTAGGAATCCAATGTACTGAAAATGTCAAAGCCAGGAGCTCTCATTTTCAATATCTCATTCAATCTTTGCAACGATACTGGATGCTAGCTCTATTCCCACCTACTTATAAGGAACTGAAATTGAGAGAAGTGAAGTTACTTCCCACATTTGCACAGCATGGTAGGATCAGGATTCAGACACAGCATCCCCAGTTCGGTGTTCATCCCACATGACTATAATTGCCCTTGGGGCTCAGCAGCATGTGAGTCCACTTCATGGGCTGTCTCTTGTAGGACTGGAGTATGCTTAGCAGGTCTTCCTGCTTCCAATTAAGCTGTATCAGCTGATTGCCTAATGGAATTTGTCAATTTGTTGAGAACAAAAACAATCTTGGAGAAACTATCTAGGGCAAGAGAAAAAGAGAGAGGAAGATGGAATGGATGGTTTTACAAAAAAATAAAAAAGAGAAGAACAAACATAAAAATGGCAAAACTTGAGTTGATTTGGGATAACCTTGCATGGCACCTTTATTAAAAGAGAGAAAAGTAAGAGAGGAACTTATTTTTCACTTTATACTAATAAATGCCAAGCATTTTCATATATTTTACATCCTCATGATTACACTATAAGATTGCCTTTATAATCCTCATATTATATATGGAAACTGCATAAGGCTCATGCTTTAAAATGCTAGGATAAATTCATCAGATAAGAACAAATAAAATTAAGATGAACACAGGTCTATCTGTTTCTAAGACCATACACTGTAAACTATGTAACATTTAGCATCCTGTCAAACACTATTCCAATATGAGTTACCAAATGAAAATAAAATAATTATCCTTTCTCAAAATCATAGTGATGATATTGTCACTGTCATGAAAGCATTAAATAAATATGTTTACAACTTTCTGAAGTTGTAAATAAAAACATATACCTAGGGCTCAGAATGTTAATGATAACAATAATAGGCCTATTGAAAACATTTGATGATGGAATTAATTCATACTTTACCTTAAATAGATCTTTATACAAAGTTAATATAAATATGCAGCTAAAAACTTATTCTAGAAAGAAAAGAAGACGGCGGCAGTAGCAGTTACCCTTAGCAGACCTGACTCAAATAACAGTAATAAAATAAAGTTGGAGATGGAATATACCCAAAAAAGTGTCTTGAAAGATTAAAGTCCTACTATATGAAATAAGTCCAAGTTTCACTCCGTGATTGTTTATGATTTTATTTCACTCCAAGGATATCACTGTGAAAAGACTTATTTACTTAAAAGTTATATTATGAAGATCAGTGCCTCAGTTGCTAAATATTTTCTATATTTTTACCCTTTCGTGGAGGCCAAGATGGAAGAAGTCATGCAGTTTCTATCACGTAGCTACTAACTTACAAGAACAGTATAATCTGGTTCCTTGAGGAGCCATATTTCCTTGAGATTGTTGCTCAAGGAAGAAAACAGTCACAGATAAGTGGACATGGAGCCCTACCAATTCGACAGGGCTGTGCACACACTTGATGTCGACATTATGTTTTACAACTGCATGTATCATTACGACAGTATTTTCATAATGGAAAATAACCTGTGTGCAGAGAATAAGGGTCAATCAGGTATTGAATTTACAAAAGAACCCTTCAGTAAGATAAGAGATGGATGTGCTGTAGAACCAGTGCAGTAAAAAGAATGATCATTTTACCATACCTCTTGTTAATACAATAACAAGCTATCTTGTTATAGATATATCTTGTTATCAGAATTTTCACAATTATTTATTTTAAGTCCATTAAGGATTTCTTGAAAATTTTGTTGTCCTTTCCACGAAGTACAAATGGCTATGACAGAACATAGTCCTTCTCTAGAAATGATTGCACACCTAACCGTGGTATAAATCTTTCTATTTGCAGTAATTCTCTCAAGCGTTTCAGAAACCTTAAATCTAGTACTTGAGATTTACAGCTTTTTCCTATGGTTCATGGTTAATGAGTTATAGCTTTTTCCTATGGTTAATGGCAGTGGGAGGCGAGCTACTGGGTCATTGAATGGATCGTAACAGGACTCTGATATGCTTATTCAAGAGGCGAAATTGAAAATAAGAGAAAGAGAAAAGAAAGAGACAGAGAAGGAAATATGGAGAGTGAGAGAAAGAAAGAGAGATAGAGAAATGGCAATAGAAATGGAATT
This sequence comes from Equus caballus, assembly GCF_041296265.1. NCBI lineage: Eukaryota > Metazoa > Chordata > Mammalia > Perissodactyla > Equidae > Equus > Equus caballus. Next base: position 42,052,041 of record NC_091698.1, on the reverse strand, counting down.
AATTGTAATATACACACTCAAGAAAGAACTAAGAAGAAAAAAATGAAAACATTGATATACAACACTGTGTAAGTTTTAAGGTGTACAATGTTTTGGTTTGATACATTTATATATTGCAAAACGATGCTAAACAAGGAAAATTAATGATACATCATTTAATGGAATTACATAAAACAATTAAAAGTCATATTTTCCAATTTAGAAGAAATGAAAACTTTAGGATTTTTGTGTGTTTGTGTGTGTGTGTATAGTCCTGTGTGTGTGGTTTGAAATTGTCCATAACTCTACCATCATGAACTACAAACAGTGAGTTATGACATGCACCTTTTTGATTAGATATGTGTGAATAATAAAACGGGACACATTATACACAATATTCTGTAAACATTTTTGATTTATCACAACTATTATTTCATGTCAATAAATACACTTCAGCAAAAATAGATAATATTTCATTTTAGGGATGTGTCTTAGTTCAGTACATTTTCCAATTAGATTGCTTCCAATTTTTTAGCGATTATAAACAGAGCTATGATGAATCTATTGCACATATAAAATTTTATCTGCCCTTAGTCATTTTCTTAGGATAAATTCGTAGACAAAACTACAGGCAAGGGGCCGGACCAGTCGCACAGCGGTTAAGTGCAAACGTTCTGCTTCGGCAGCCCGGGGTTCGCTGGTTTGGATCCTGGGTGCAGACATGGCACCACTTGGCAAGCCATGCTGTGGTAGGCGTCCCATATATAAAGTAGAGGAAGAGGGACATGGATGCTAGCTCAGGGCCAGTCTTCCTCAGCAAAAAGAGGAGGATTGGCAGCAGTTAGCTCAGGGCTAATCTTCCTCAAAAAAAAAAAAGTACAGGCAATAGGCAAGCAACATTCCAAGACTATTGTGACACTTAGAGATAATGTCATTCAAGAAGTTCATGCTAACTTAGATTTAACCAAAAAAGAAAAATCCGTGAGACCAGCCTGGTGGTATAGTAGTTAAATTCACACACTCTGCTTCTGAGGCCTGGGATTCACAGGTTCTGATCCCAGGCACCTATGCACCACTTACCAAGCCATGCTGTGGCAGGCATCCCACATTTAAAATAGAGGAAGATGGGCCACAGATGTTTACCCAGAGCTAATCTTCCTCACACACAAAAAAAATTCTTGATATCATATGGCTCAATCTATCTTACCGTAGACAACACTGGTTATCATCATAGAGTTTAAGCTTTGCAAATTAAAAATCTTATCATTTATTTTCTAGCATTATTGCTACCATTCATATTGAACATATCTTTGAATCTATGTTTCTTCTGCTTTGCTTATTTATGATCTTTATCCATTTCCCTTGGGAATATGTGTTATATTTATTGATTTGTAAGAGATCTATGCATGTTGGAAACATCAGAATTTAGCAATATATTTTTCCTATATCTTGTATGTTTCATGTTAAGCTTATTGCTGAGTATATTTTTTTCTAATGTAAGTAGTATAATTTTCTTATGATTATCTCTCTGATTATTGCTGATAAAGGACAAGCGACGTCTTTCATTTAGTTAACTACATACATTACTGAGTTTTCTTGTTAATTTAAAATCTTTAAGTTGAAAATGCCCTTTTTTAAGTAGACAATTTTAACATCTACAAATAAATTATATCATCTACTTCCCAATATTCATAGTTCCTATTTCAATTATTGTGTATATAAGTATTGATTAAATGTATTAGAAAATATGTAAAATAATAATGTTGATCAACAGACTTGTTTCTTTTTTATTTTAGAGCATATTCTAGACCTTTGCCACTATGTTTGTATATTGTTTAGAAAAACATATTTCTTTAATGTTAAAAATGTGCACTTCTGTTAGCAGTCATTTAAATAAAGATTTTCATGGATTAATGTTGAAATAGATAAAGCGTAATTATTGCGTATATCAAAACAATTGTGTTCTTTTTGTCTTTGATATTATGTTAATTTGTTATTTATATTAATAAACTTAATACTACTGAATTATTCATTTGAATCTTTCATTCATTCTCAGAATAAAACACACTTTGTCCCAGCATTTTATTCTCTAATTATACCCTTGAAACTGTTGCAATCATGTTTTGTTTATTAGTTTTTTATCTATACTCCCAACTGAGGAATAGTCTGTAGTTTTAATTTTTGTATGCTACCTATAAAACATTTTAGAATGAGGGTTTTTATTAAAAAATATGAAGCTTCCAGTTTTCACTTCTAGTCAACAATATTTTCCACAATAAAGTTTGAAAATGTTTATTCATAAAACTATCTTTTGGTGTTGATATTCTTAGGCAACTTTAAATCTTTTTCCAAAGTTTGCATTCTATTCATGTTTTCTGTTTTGTTTTTGTTTATTTTAATTACTATTGCCCTAAAACATCATGCATTATATCAATAATTTTATATTTATTAATAGAACAGTATATACATTTAATTACTTTAATTTCTCTTTTATCTGTGACTACTATTTTTAATTCATTTCATTTGCAAGAAGTTTCACTTCTTTTTGTTTCTTTAGTCTACTTTTCTTATTTTCTTTCTGACTTGCATTGTGAATAAAGAATGCATACTGTATTCCCTCTACTTTTCCTTTACATTGGGAGTTATTTTCAGTTTTGCTTCATAATCTAGAGGATAATTGTTTTTCTAAAGCATCAATGACCAATAAGTGTAGAGATTCTGTTCATATAGTAAAATTATACTGTATGACTATTAAATCACAATTATTAAATATATTATCAAAAATCTTATATCACATTTGTGTCAACTTGAAAAAGTGAGCAATGTGTTCAAGTGAGAAGTAGAGACTTGCATGTTTTAATAGCATTCATTCTTTCTTCTGTGACCCAACAATCTTAAATTGAAAATTTACATTAGTGTGTGTTTCACTTTATATAATTCTATTTCTAGAATTTTTTAACTTAAAGTTTTATTTGTTTAATAACAAAACAGAGTAATTTCCAAGTTTAACTAATTTTTTGTTGCTCACCATCATAATTACATTTTTAGTATATTGTGTCTATACTTACATTATTAGTTAACAGCAAAGATTATAAATCACAGAATAACTTCAGTTTACTAGAGGTAGAAAGAAAATTTCAAATGCCTTATGTATATAAAATAAAAATTAAACAATGCCCTTTTCCGTTTATGTTGAAAGCTTCTGTGCACCTGAGCTTAACAGAGAAGCTGGGAAAATCCATCTTCCACATATCCAATAAAATATATAACAGGAAATAAGAACTGGTGCTGGATCTGGGAAAGAGTGTGATCCCAATGGCAAAAAATTTTAGAAATCTCTCAAAAAATTTAAAATGAGACCAAATGGAAAGAAAAACAATCCATTGGTGATTTACCATTTGCAAGAAAATATTTGCCTCGGGTAAAAGAGATGGATCTTGAGAGTAAAGACGGTGAAGTCATCCTGATTGGAGTGAGAACAGCCGAAAGAAAGAATAAATGGGCCAATGGGTGCAGTGTGACGGAGAGGGTGTATTCCAAGTGTCCTCAGGAAAGTCTATCTGGCAAGTGAAAATGATATCAAGATGGGACTCAGTCCTAACAATCACAACAGGCAGATGCCTTGAGGTTTGTTCTGGTTAAAGTTGTCTCTCTGTTAATAGGGGACCCTGCCTGAGACAAATTTGCAAGATTTATTTTTAGCAGAGAGGCAAAGATCATTTTCTCCATCTACCTCAAGCTGTACTACCATTCTTTTGCCCCCAAAGCTCAGACTTCTGACATTTTGCAAGAAATAGTGGTTAAAGTGAAGGTAGCTGGACACATTAACCTCCTACACTTAAGGGATTTTTTTTTTAAATTCTTCCATACTCAGAACACTGAGTCATTCAGGCACCTCATGTCATGCCTTGTGGAAACCATTTCAATCATTTCCATTTGTCTAGGACATGGTAGATAAGTAAAATGTTCTCTTTGAGGGCTAACTAAAAGGTAAAAAATATTAAAATATGATAAAAAGTTCAAATAAAGGGACCACTTGGGAATTTGTCTCTTTATAAAAAGTTATTATAAAAACTGAAGAAAACTGTAAATGGTTTCATCAAGACTCAATAGCACGCTGTTTCTATGAACATACAGCTAAATTATTAAATAACGAGAAACAAACTTTACTGAGGCAATGTTTGTTGGAAGAAAATGGTAATTCTTGCATTTGTCAAGGTAATCTGGTAGTGAGCCACAGCTTGGTAACTGGAAAGAGCAAATCAGTGTATTTGAAAACAGAAAAATTTTCTCAACAATCAGAAGTTAAGAATAAAGAGACAGAAGTGACTGGAGGATAAAAGTAACACGCAGAACAGATGGTAGAGATAAAAACTATGTAGAACATAAATTCCAGAGGAGAGAAGAAAACAGAAGGATTATAATAATTTAACCAAAGTAGTGGTAGAGTGATACACACAAAACTTAGAAAAATACTTATGAGAAATTACCAGCATCTGATTGTATCCAAGTTCTTAAAAATATATATATAATTTCTTAAGTTGAAATCCAAGAATCACACGCAGGATACTAATGACAGGAGAAAAAAATCAAATAGGCAAATTAAAATGTTAAAAGACACTGTGCCCTCACTAATTTCAGATCCATGGAGTTTTGAGGTAAAATCTTGTGACCTATAACTCTAGATCCACAGAACTCAGATGTACAAAGTTGCAACTATATCTATAGAACTAACTTTAATTTCTGACTTGGAACCCCAGCTTGCTTCTTAGCAGGCGTATTTATCTAGTTATTCCCAGGGAAATTAAATCCAGCTAAGATAATATTTATAAAGCTATCACATTTCAAATAAACCCCATATTTGAGTTTTCTTGCTCTCTTCCTCAGGTTGATTCTGACTCTACAGCAAAAAATTTATAGTATATGAAAGCCTGCGCCCATATTTTCTGTTCGAGCATGTCATACACAGGTGCCTTTTGTTAATATATTCTTTTTGGTGTAGAGCAGGAGTTGGCCGACTTTTTCTGTAAAAGCCAGATAGTAAATATTTTTTACTTTGTGGGCCATACAGTCTTTGTTGCAACAACACAACTCTGCCACTGTAGCATAAAAGTAGCTATAGATGACATTTAAATGAAATGGCTATATTCCATTACATTTTCACTTACAAAAACAGGAGGCAGGCTTACTTGGGCTTGAGGGTGAAATTTGCTGACTCTTGGTACACAAAGTTCCCAGAACTCTATCCAAGACCCTTTGAATTTAAATATATTATTTTACGCTGGGATTCCTAGCACTGTCATTCTTAAAAACACTCTCTGGAGGCGAGCCTGGTGGTGCTGTGGTTAAGTTCACGTTCTGCTTATGCATCCCGGGGTTCGTAAGTTCAGGTCCCGGATGCGGACCTGTCTGTGGCAGGTGTCCTGCATATAAAGTAGAGCAAGATGGGCATGGATGTTAGCTTAAGACCAGTCTTCCTCAGCAAAACAGAGGAGGATTGGCAGCAGATGTTAGCTCTGGGCTAATCTTCTTCAAAAAACAAACAAAAAAACAACCACTCTCTGTGTTCCTAACCAGAGGTACATGGTATGTATCTCCAGTGGATGGGCTAACACCTTCTACTAAGCTGTGTATTTAGCTCAGAGTCACTCTAAACTGTTAAGTCTTTTGCCAGGCCATTTACCTACATAGAAAACTCAGAGAGTTGTATGGGGTTCCTTATTGTGCATATATCACGATGCGCCCAACTCTGCAAGGCTGCTGAGTACCAGGAATGAAGATGATAAAACTGAGCTCCTGAATTCCTCTTCTTTCCAGTTCACATCATTCTCAGTCATATCCCCAACAGTCCTCCCGACTCTTGCCTCAGGATGAACCTGAGGAGGAGTAGCAGTAAGTTCCGCATTGATTTTCATTTCCTTGCCTTTTTCTACTTTTACTCTTCTCTATCCCCATTATCTTAATTAGTGCTCCCCACTCCCTCATTTTTGTAGGGGCAAGAGAAAATCTCTTCTGTCTGGAACTTAGCCTGCAATCTTGATAAGAGGCAAAACGTGGCATTTTTTTCCTAGAGGGGTAGGGAAGAGAATTAAACACACCATTTGATATTTCAAGGTATTCGTTGTTTTTCCAGGATGACTACTTCATGCAAATATAACAGAAAATATATTTTCACAGAAAATAACAATGCTATGTTAACAAAACTATGAATACTAAAAATTGTAACACTCAATGGATAAGAAATACACTTTCATGAAAAATGCCTGCCCTCCTCACTCATTTATGAAAGTTCTAACCAGTTGCTAGACTAAGCATTAAAAATCACAAAACAGTAGCAAATTTGCAGCAAATATTGTTTTATTTTATTTAATGTTTAAGGTTTTTTACTTGAGGTGCAATCAAACGATAACATTGCGTTTTCTTTCTGTCAGTTTCATATTTGAATTAAATCTCCTCTGTACAGCTGTGTACTGACTTGGGGTAAATCTCTTCATATAATTCAGAATTTTACCTTTATGTTCCATTTGTTCATTAGTTTTAACTTATGTCTAGGAATTTATTTGGCTTATCACATAAGCCATACAAGAGTGAGACACAAAGGCTTATCCCCATTCAAAAATGTAAATAAAAAAAGCATTTTAGAGTAAATGAGACTGGCCAGAAAAGGGGAAGAGAGAGGATGTAAAATTATAAAGGAACTGGAAATTATCTGTGTTGTCACTCTTGGTGGCCCAGTTAACAGCCATTTCCTTGCCCCAAATTCCTTAATAACAGCCTAACATACATGATAGAGGCTAAAATTGCCACAGTCTCAATTTAGCCTCAGTTGCAGCTAGGAGTGGCCCTGTGACCTGGTTCTGACAAAAGAAAATTAAGACGTCTTCAGGGGGAATTCTGGGAAAGATTTCCTTTCATGGTGAGAAGAGACATGAGTGAGAATAATGTCCTCATTGCCTCTCATTTTTGATACCAACTTAGCTGAAGGTCCCCAAGACCACACTCAGGCTTGATCATCAGCTAGATGGATTTAAAGGACTTGGAAAAGCTGTGATACTCGGGGCTAGGGCTTATTACAACAAAACGGTATAGATTAAAATCAGCAAAAAGAAAAGGTGCAAAGGGTAAATTTGGGAGAAACCAGGTACAAGCTTCTAGGTGTCCTTTCCCAGTGGAATGACACTGATGTGCTTAATTCTCCAATAAACAATGTGTGGAACACATGCAAAGTGTTGCCAACCAGGGCAGCTCACCCGAGCCTTAATGTCCAGAGTTTTTGGGGAGGATGTGGGGAGACTCAATCACATAGGCGTGCGGCACCTCCATGACTGACCTCACTCAGACTTCAACTCCCCAAAGCAAAGAAGGCATTCACTTAAACCACTTTGTTAGTATAAACTATCTGATCAACCTGGTACCTCATGGCCCAAGACCTCAGGTATACAAAACAAAACACAAAACATTTTTAAAAATCAGCCAGAATATTCCAAGGGCTCAGAGTTCATCTCCCAGGAGCCAGCTAACGGCCAGTTCTGAAGGCAAACCTTTCTTGGGAAGGTGCAGGGTTTGATCAACCTGGGCTTCCCAACTTAATCTTTTTCTGCACACTTCGAACACGGCTGTGTGAGGACGTGATGTTTGGAGTTGTGGTCTTCATCCTATGAATCTGAGGGGAACGCTGAGGGAATTGTAGAAGATGATAAGAGCCCTGACATTTTTCAACTTCTGATTTACCACCTCTGAACCACCTTCCTGTGACTGCCTTGTTATATGAAATATATTATTAAACTCTGTTTTAAGGCTATTTTATTTGGCTATTCTCTTTGGTTCAGTTGAATGGATCTCAACTGATTCAGCATCCAATGAACACCATGACATATAAGTGAAGTTTGAAGGTTAAAAAAATATATATTCTGATAGAATTGGGTCTTAGAATGAACACTGAAGTGACAGAAAGTCTGTCTTCTTGTCTGGTCTTTTTCTGGTTCTCTCTCCAGTGCTAAGTAGATGCAATAATACAATATCTCCATTGATACAAGTCTAACAAATTCTCATAATCTTTTACTTACAAATATTTTCTTGATATGTTATGTCCAGTAACCTAGTCTAGTGTTTTGCATAATAAACTCTCAATAAATATATTGATTCTTCAAATTGAATTCCAATTAGATATTTTTCCACTGAAATTTTTCCACATAACTCTTTCAAAATAATAATTCAGGATCTTTTTTTGGCACCTACACACAGATAATAAAAAACACTCTGCAAGAGATTTTATGACATTAGTCTGGATGAAAATGGTTAATTTGTAGCTATTCCACATTTTTCTATCTTCTTTCTCTACCGTTCTATAGAAATAAAAATATTTTTCCCCAAAAGAATACACTTTGATGTAATCCTCTGTTAGTTTCAGATAAACTGCTTTAAATCCTAGCTTTCCAGAACTTCCTTCCATAATACTTTGAATTTTTCAGCACAGTTTTAGACTGTAGACATCCCTTTTATAATCCCCAGACTTGAATGCTTGGTTTTGAAATAAAGGTTTAGTTTCCTATAGAATTCTGAAGATTTTGCACTGTAGGAAAAAATGACATTGAGGTTTTAGTAATTTATTTTAGAACCTGGAGAAGACTTCATTTTCATAACTGTCACACGAGGTGATATGTAGGCCCTAATGACATCCAAAAGTTGTCAATTTGATTTATTTGTAATTTGGGAGAGTTGGCTGGTAGCTATTTGGAGCTGGTTTGTTGGTTTAGAGGTATTTTCTTGTGTGTCTAAATATAGAATAACGCAAAAGCCAGAAATACAACATGGGATGTAAAATGAAGCACCCAGCACAACGTCTAGCCCATGGTGGATTCTCAGCAAATGGTCTTTGCCTTCTACTTCATTTGCCAAAACATTATTCCAGGCCCGATCTCTATCACACTTTAATTAATTTATACATTTGAAACATTTTTTCCTACTCTCTATCTCTCTCTGTTTTTTTCAATTTAAGTAAAGTTTTTTTTACTTTAGAATGGTTTTAGACTTACAGAAAAGTCGCAAAGATAGTACAGAATTCCCATCACCCCTCCCCCCATTTCCCCCATTTTTGCCATCTTATGTTAGTATGGTACATTGTGAAACTAAGAAGCCACTCTTGCTATATTATTATTAACTAAACTCTATATTTTATTCAGATTCACTCATTTTCGCCTGATGTCCTTTTTCTGTTCCAGGATCTCACCTAGGATATCACATTAAATTTTGTCATTGTGTCTCCTTGGCTATGACGGTTTCACAGTTCCTTGGCTATGACAGTTTCTCGGACTCTGTTTACTTTTGATGACATGACAATCTTGAGGAGCACTGGTCAGGCATTTTGTAGAATGTTGCTCCATGTAGATTTGTCTGATGTTTTTGTTATGATTACACTGGGGCCGTGGGCTTCTGGTAGGGAGACCACAAAGGTGAAGTGCCTTCTCATCACATCACATCAAGTGGACATGCTATTAAGATGACTTATCACTGGTGGTGCTACTCTTGAATACATTGCAGAGATAATGTTTGCCAGATTTCTTCACTGAAGTCACTCCCCCCACCACCCCCGCTTCAATGCTTTATTCTGTGAAAGCAAGACATCCAGCACAGTCCACACTCAAGGGTTGGGAAATTAAGCTCCATCTCCTGGAGCAGGTAATACATGTATAAATGATTTGGAATCCTTCTGTATGGGAGATTTGTCTCTTTCTCCCATTTATTTATCTAACTTATTTATATTGTGTGGACTCACAGATATTTACTCTATACTATAAGTTATATTATTTATTCTGTGGCTCAAATCGTTCCAGCTTTGGTAATTGCTCTCTTTCATATTGACTCCTATGTTTCTCTGACATGTCTCTATTGCTTTGGTTTCTGAGCAGTTCCTTACTTTCTGTCACTACAAGATACTCCATTCTCATCCTGTGTATTCCTGCCTCAGTCTTAGAATCCAAAGCCATTTCTCCAAGGAGAACTGGGTACTTTTTGCTAAGAATGACATTAGAAACTAAGATCCGTGCGCCAGTTGTGCTCATTGCTACTGGGCTCATTTTTCTTTTTGTCATGGAAAATTTCACATGTGTATACAAGCAGAAAAATTCTTGAATCTCTCAAGGGCTTTCATTCAATTATCAACACAGGCAAATCTTGTTTCATCTACTCTCCTACTCACTTCTCCCACATGGTCCCCATGCCCCATTCTCACTGTTTCTACAGAATCTCTATAAGATAAAAACCCTTTTAACGTAAGCACTATGCCATTGTCAAACTTAAAGAAAATCCATTATGTAATAGCATCCAAACTCCAATTAGCATTCATATTTCATTGATTGTGTCATATTTTTAAAGTTGATTTGCTCCTCTCCTGGGCTTATTTAAATTTTTTAAAAATCCAGGAATTTTTTAGTAACCTTAGCCATGAATGGGCAGAGGATCATACTGCTAGTCTGTTGCATAATCTATCCCACCACGAGTTCACTTCTTCAGTGATCATCAAACAAAATTTGTAATTTCTACATCAAAACATTAACAGAGATTGCATGTATCCGTAATTATAGCTGCTTCCTCTGTAGAGCAGGGGAACGCTTATGGTATAGCTGCATGACTAGTGTAGCAGAAACATTGGATTCCTGGGATGATTTAGGAAAAGACAGAGAGAATAAAGCTGGCCACCAGATCGTTAGATAAGACCTGGCTGAGGGGAAGGTAAGACACAAAGTGTTCAGTCTGGACTTGAGATATTAAACACTCAGTGCTGCTCCTGTTGTAGCAGGCACTACGTAAATATTTGTTGAATGAATCATAAATGTTTTTCACCAAAATTATGCTTTGTCAAATATTATCTAAGATTATCACAGGCATTATTTTTTTCTGTTCGTATTTATCTACTGCACATTTATCCATCCCTGTATTATTATCATTCAATGCATTTTTCTTTTAGATGTATTTCTCACCGAAGGCATTTAGTTATTTGTTTTTTAACTAGTTTGGGAGTCAATAACTTTCAATAAAATTTTTTTTAACAAAATTCACTTTTGTTTCAATAACTAATAAACGTCTTATTTTCATGTTTACTCTTATATTTCTTAACCACTTCATTTATTTTCTTTTCCTACATTTTTTTCTAATTACCACAAAGTTTTTTTTCCTAAACCCCATCCACACCCCATATGTTCTAGGAAAGCCTTTCCTGTGCATGCATTAATTTATAGTTTGTTTGACACTTCCTTTAGTCAAATTCCACTGCACTAGTATTTTGCACAAAATTCTTAAATTTGTCCTGTTTTGATGCAATTTCCATACTGTATTTCACAAAAGCTAATAAGAGCACTCTCATTTTACATATCTTTAGTTATTTCAGTGGTAATTCAGATGCTAATTTGAATTAAGTATATAGTCTCCAACAATTATCTTCTTATTGTCTTTTTCACATTCCTGAAATAGTCACATTAGGTGATCTACCCATGAGGCATCCTTAATATTGCTGTTGTGCAGATGTAAAACGTTTTTGACATGTCTTGTTTTGACACTTAGTCTATTTTTGCTTAGGTTCCTGATCATTTTTCCATGGAGGAAGCGCTATTGAGAGATAAGCTGAAATTTCTTAAATATAGTGGAGGCTTGACTACCTGGGCTGCACTTTACAAATACTTCAAGTGAGAAATAAAGACAAACCTATTTACGTCTTTCTGAAAGTTCCTGTCACAGACACTCATTTACTCTCAGAAACTCACTTGTCCCCAACATGTATTTTAAAATCAAGTCAAAATACTCATAAAGGAGATCATAATGTAATCTTTAAATTGGAACTCAGGTATCCAAACTATACCATGCTGTCTTTACAATTTATTTTCCTGAACTCTCCTCATTTGTTCTCTGTGAGCTTACATGATTATGTAGATTAACCACATTTTTATCCCATTTCTCTTTTTCTTTGGTTCGTTGGAGCCATGAACACAACTAAGCAAGCATTTGATGGATTGAACTAAAGGCCATTTGTGTATCTATCCCAATTTCCAAAGTTTATTTCAATTCTATTTGATTTAAAAGATATTACAAAACTTCCACTATATACCAACATTCTAAGTATTAAAGGTAATAGAAAGATAAATATGTATAGTTCATTCTGCTATAAAGCTTGTTTTAAAAATGCACATTAGTCTCGACACGACTGATATATAAAGGAACAATTTGAGCATAATACAAATTTTGCATTTGCTTATGCATGATTTCACCTGTGAGACACACTAGCTGAATACAGAAAACTGCATCCAGCTGAACTGAGCTACCACATAGGAATTCAGAAATACACACACACACCTTAAAAAGCTACCAGCTACCTCAATTCACTGCGTGGGTTATGAGCCCTACTGATCCACATCTTGTGCTAAAACTTTCCATCCAATTTCATACGGCCCTCCTTCCACCACTACATAATAACTCACAAGTTGTACCTGTTCTGTCTTTGGCAGGATTCAAAGATGACCTCCAATGACTCACGTCCTTGTATCATCCTCTGCTCTTGGGTGATAGGGACTTGAAACTTGCTTCTAATCAACAAAACCTGGCAGAGGTGACGGGTTATCTCTCTCATGATTATGATGCACTACATCGGAAAGGCGAAGAAAATTTTCGAATACAGTGAAGTTCCCTAATTGGTAAACTTTAACTGATATAAAGTAGATTATTCTGGGTGAGCCTTCCCTAATTATGTGAGCCCTTAAAAAGAGGGGCTATAGGTCAGAGACAAAAGAAGTAAGAGATGCTCTCCTGTTGGCTGTCAAGAAGTGAACAGCTACGTGGTGAGCTGCCTGTGGAGAAGGGTGGCCTCTGGGAGCTGAGGCCTCAAGCTTGTGATCCCAGAATCTGTTCCTCTAAAAACATGAATGAGCTTGGAAGAGAACCCGAGCTTTAATAGAGATGGCAGCCTCAGTTGACACCTTGATTTCAGCCTATGAGACCCTGAGCAGAGGATCCAGCTAACTGTGCCGGGTCTTCTGGCCTGTAGAATTATAGGATAAACAATGGGTGCTGTTCCAAGCCACTAAGTTTGCGATGATTTGCTATGCAAGCAACAGAAACTAGTATAGTCTATGATGCCCACATCCACAAAAAATTTGAGGCCATTATCAAGGTAGAGTGCCATTTATTGGCAATGTTCATGTATTTCTTAATCATTTACTATGTGAGAAAATGTGTGACTGTTTTGATTAGTGTCCTATCTTCTTAAATGTGTCACTAAAGGAGTTTTGTTTTTTTGTAAAGATTGACACCTGAACTAACAACTGTTGCCAATCTTCTTTTTTCTTTCTTTTGTTTTTTTCTGTTTTTTCTCCCCAAATCCCACCCCATACATGGTTGTATATTTTAGTTGTGGCTCCTTCTAGTTGCAACATGTGGGACATTGCCTCAGCGTGGCCTGACAAGCTGTGCCATGTCTGCACCCAGGATCCAAACCAGCGAAACCCTGGGCCGTGGAAGTGGAGCGCGCGAACTTAACCATTCGACCACAGGGCAGGCCCCCTCTAATGAAGTTCTTAAGTGTTGTGACCCAATCCTAGTTTTCCTATAGGCCCTTTGGTTTTTATTGTGAGATTTTACACAGCACAGTGATTATTACAAATGCATGTCATCTTATATTAGAACTGGCTCTACTCACAATATATTCAGGGAGAAACCCTTTACATGTATTTATAACACAAGCATCCTATAGAGAGTAAAACCTTTTTCTAACAGTATTCATTGTAGTTGTCATATTTACCCTCAAATTATCTTTTTTAAAATAATAAATAGTTTGTGAGGCCCTTAGAAATAAAATTAAGTTATTACAAAGTTGTTCTTTCCAATTTCTATCCTTGTAAAGAACAGGTGAGTCTAAGACTTCATTTAGGAATTATTTCTCTAAGTGAATTTAAGTTCTACTTTTCATAAATTGAGGAATATAACTGTTTCCACTTGGGACTGGTTATAAGATTCTCCATTCAGTGAATATTTAGAAGACTTAGTGAAATATAGGATGCATTTGAGTGCTTTTATGAAGGATTAACCAAGATCTTAAAAACTTTCATTAAAAATTTCAAGATAAAACTATAATAAATAGTCTTACAAAGAAAAACTTTTCCAGCAAGTCTACGCTATAGCCAATCAACAATAGTACTGATTCTCTCTATATTAAGTACAATAAATTTTATACACAACACGTGCAATCTTTGGTTTGCTCCTTCTAATGAGAAGCCCATCATTGTCTATTATTGAAGAGCAAATTGATGAAATGAAAGAGAACTAAATTGCAATTGACATTTTCATGAATTGTTATAACTCTGACAATAATGATGCTTTCATTGAGAAAAAGAAATTACCCCTTGGTTGCATCACATACTGTTCCTTATCTCAAAATTCCCAAAAACCTACGTTAGAAAATCTCATGTAACTATGAAACCGCCTCCTAGTTTCACTAGGATCATAGCAAAGGAATATGAAACTGTGCCAACATGATGAATGGAGACATAATATATTACATCTGCTTAATTTATTTCTGCATTCAAATTGCAAATCAACAACTACTTATGGTGATTTTACTTACGATATTTGCATTTATGGTTATCAGTCACTTGCAAAACATATACTTGATATGTTTGCTGTGGATCTCTACTGGGGCCTTTATCAGTGGTTATCTTACACTATTCCTGGGAGTCCTCCCTTTGTTATACCTACTTGATCACCTAAGTCCCTACCATATATATATACATAGTTGATTTTCTTTGGGATGTGAACCTGTCCCAAGCTGAGCCAATCGAATTATGCCCAAGGATTTTAGAACTTGAGGGGATTAAGAAATCTGTAAAGTCTCCAAAATAAAAATTCCAAGATATAAGACTTTGTTTTTCTTGACAGCTGTAATGCCTACAGGTCAGGCACAAGAGCCAACAAAGCAAATGCCAGAGATAAACAGAGACAAAGGATGCAATAGCAAAGACTTGATGACAGAGGTGGATTTTTGGAACTACCGCCTTTCCCATGGTTTAGTTTTCCAATAGATGTATATTTCAAGAGTCAATATGTTTCTCTATTCTCCTCCACTAATTTAATTGGGTTTCCATCATGAGCAATCAACGGGCTCCTCATTAATACACTGTTAGAGAGGTAGCAAATTAATGAACATATGTCATTTAACTTCCTAATTTATACCTTATGGTTTCTCAGTTTACAAATTCAACCTAATGTTTTGGTGTTTTTCTCAAGAATCTTTTAGTTTCAAAGCACTGATTTTTCTCTGTTGGGTTCTCAACAGTTGGGACAAGAGACAGTGGGACTAAGCAGGTAAAAGGAGGTAAATCTCCTCTAAGTAATAAGATTTATTTTCTCATTAGATTTATTACTTTGTGGGTCTTGTTCTTGAAAAGTATTTCCACCAAAATGATTCAAATAAGCTGACTAATTTTGTAAAACATATACCCTAATTACCTTTCTAATTTTCATGCTCTTGGAAGGCAGAGAATATACTTTTCCAATTTTTACATGGCTTTACATCAGACATATAATAGTCACATAATAAATGTTGACTCGAATAGAAGGACAGGAGCCATGTGGATGTGGAAATTTAAGTTTGTGACAAAAGTCACACTTTAGAATCACACCTCATATCTGATGCTTAAAATCTTTTAAAATATTGATAAAATAAAAATTCAGTGTTAATTGGAATTCTCTATTTTGACTGTCAGTTCTCTCATTTAAAATATTAAAAGTGGTATCATGTATAATTTACTGGATAACAGCAAAAGCCATTCCGAAGTGTTATGAATGTATTTAAACAAGTGCAGGACTAGAAGCTGAGATGTAAAGACTTGCAATTGTGTGGTTTCAAGATCAAATGCTGTAGTGAGCCTATGGACCTGACCACTATTCACGGAGAAGCTTTGAGGATTTTTGATGATGCAGAACAATCAGTGGTGACAGATCAAAGACTAGAACATTGAGAGCAAATACGGTTTCATGCATTTTAAAGGCGGTCAGGCCTTAAATAATTTCAGGGAATGGGATGAAGCTGCTGGTGCTGGTGAGATGGCATTCAAGGAAGCCAAATTACCTTCTCTTTAGATGAACAGGAAAACTATAGCCCAGAATACTGACTGATTCTCAATTTTTTCAAGCTAAGAGAATAACGTTTAATCAGTTCAAAGAATAAAAATGCTTGACAAGGTTATTACTTAATTCGTGATAATTTCCCGTCACTTTTTGGCATACGCTATGAAAAAAGTAAGCAAAAACTATCCAAAAGCAAACTTGTAGTGTGGTCACCTTTAACATAACATCGTATTAAATATATTTCCTGTGATTGGTTCTGTGTTACTGTATTTAACTTTATTTAAACATTAGAAAGTTTTATGTCACGTAGTATGCTCTTTTAGACTGAGTTGAATATGGCTTTTGTGAGGATTTCCATTGCAAATGTGGGCAGATGATCAAATTATAGGTTTAGGTTACTATTGAAGGAAAACTTCCTTAGGATACTATTGAATACGAATTTTAACTTAAAGTCTGAGACTACAAGCTCAGCCTCTTAGGAGCACCTCTAAATGCTTCAAGGAGATAACGAATTAGGCCATAGAGTTAAGGGTCAGAGATACCAATGAAAGGAAGAAAAAGGTGTTTTTTTGTTTTGCTTGTCTTTGTGGATTACTCTTATTTGTTAATAGTCTCTCCCTAGCATTTTCTGCACTTCTTTCATGGAGAGATGGTCTGGAGTCTCCTCATACTAAGAGAAGCAGCTCGCTTATTAAAGACCCTAGATGATCAGCAAAATAAGGCTGACGGGCCACATTATGGTCCACAATAAATCTGGCTGTGCCCATTCGTTTTCAAATTGTCTATGGCTGCTTTCATGCTGCAGTGGCAAACCTGAGTGGTTGCAACAGAGATCTTATAGCCCACAAAGCTGTATTTGCATTTACTATCTATCTGGATATTTACGGAAAATATTTGTCAACCAGCCAGAGTTGGGTTCAGGAGGAAGAAGTATAAACTGAGAATTTTAGGTCTGCTCTGCTCTAGTTCTTAGTTTTTTCTACTTCGGTTTTTCCTTTGGGATTTCCTTTGCTTTTAGAGTGAGAAAGTCTACATGCTCTGGCACAGACTTAAGGAGAAGTGAGAGAATAGGCATACTTCTAGTCTTGACATTAAGTTAAGCACGCCAAGTAAGGTCTTAGACTACATGTGTAGTCCAGCATATTTACCAGGGCACAGACTGCAGGGTATTTAGACAAAGCCCTTCTTACGTAATAATAAAGGGAAAATTTGCCCAGCAGTCCCTCCATGTAAATCCCTCACGGATCTAGAGTACAAGACTCAGAGTCCAGCCACACATTCTAACATCAGTGATCTGACTAACGGAACACAGCGCTTCCAAGTGAAAATCAAAGGGATCTCACATATCCTATCTTTCGAGTTTGTTTTCAGAATAATAATAAAAAAAGGTGAATGTGCTTTGTAGTAGAGCTTTAAAAATATGTTAATAGCAATTAGAGTTTTTTTTTTTAAAACCTTGACATAGCATATTTTCTTAGAACAGAATCCAGCTTAAGTTGGAGAACTCCTTGTGAGGTTTTCTTGGTTTTGGGTTTTTCCAGTTATTCTCTCTCTGCAGCGAGACTGGAGATCAGTACTGTTTTGACTTCAGGCTCTGTGTACTGATGGTGTAATTTCTAACAGCCAATCCGCAACAAACCCATAAAACTTGTCTTAATGGGATTTTGCCTTGAGCACCATCTGTAATTAGGTAGGGGGTTACCACTGCAACTCCATTACTGTGATTTCTAGGTGAGTCTCTTGGGGTCCCTTTGGCCTCTGGGCTTCCAAGCTTTACAGCGTTCACTGAGCATTAGGTAAGCCTCTGCTGATGCTCAGGCACACACGCACAAACAAACATACATGCACACACACACACACACACACAAAGACACACACCGCACAGTAGGTTCATATCCATCAGGAGTTCTGCAATTAGTAAATGTGTCTATGCTGAAAGTTTTGTTCTTATTTTATCACTATTTTCTTTCTTTTTGCACATACTGGCTCTTTTGGTGTAAGTACAATCCAATCTAGAGGCACAGAAGTAACCGCAGATGCCACGCCAGAAGTGTGCTGTTGACACCATCTGCTTTCTGCAATTCTCTCTTGGTCATTGATTTCTCTGGGAGATTTTCTTCAAAATAGTTGGACAATCTGATGGCATGTTGTGTGACATATGGAGTGCTTTTTCACTACTGACTTCAGCATGCTATAGTCGGGGGAGCAAGGGATGTGGAATCAGAGGGCCAGATTTACAAGTCTGGGTGGGTTTCCTCAATGGACAAAGTCATGTGTTCCTCCTGTCCTTAGTCTCTTAGTCTGTAAAATAATGATCAGTGATATATAGCTGCCTAAGAGGTGCTGTGATGAATAAATGAGAAAGCAGTGAAAATGCTTGATAAATTAGAAAGTGCTGTTTAAAAATAAATCATAATTTTATTTTTCTGACAATTTCTTACTTGCAATCAAATCATTTCTGATAGCAAAGGAACTTTTTCACCCCAGCTCTAGTGATATTTACAGCACTTCTGTCAGCGCTGATTGATTTGCATAGAGCCTGTTGGATTTTTGAGGTACTAGACTTTTGTTTGACGAATTTGTACAAATTTGTTTTATGGCAGTATGTTTTCTATGTAAGCAAAAGGCTATAGGGTCATGGAACAAAAGAAATGAGAGAGAGGGGAAAAGAGACAGGGAGAGCGAGAATTGAGAGAAAATTTATTTCCTTTAAAAATAAAAATGAAGTAAAAAACATTGAACTTCTTTGTCAAGTACAAAATCCATGTTAATGTGGTGATAACTTCAATATCCATCAAATAAATAAGGAAGCTATTCAACAAAAGTAATTGTTTGCATTCTGGACATTTTTTGGGAGAAACGTAAGCTACGTTAATAAATATTAGCAATAATACTCATGGCTATCAACATTATTTTAAAATCATCTTCTGTAACAAAATGAAGAAAAATAGGGAGGGGAAACCATTTCCTTACTCTCCCATAATTCCTTGTATTGACCTTTTGTTGTACCGCCCTCCTTGATAGTCTAGTTGATATTCTCTTGGCAAAGGCCTTTTTCGCTTCATGCATGTGGGACAAGGTTCCCCGGTGTGCCCATAACTTTCCCGCATGTGTTCTTTCTCTTGTACTCTTACTCTGGCTTTCTCACTCTCTACTACCTCCATCACCTAATGCCTCCCAGTTGTCCTATTGATCAGGACAATTCTTCCTTGCCCTCAGTGTCAGATGGACAAAATCCAGTTGGCTAGCTAGGTACACATGTTCCCTAAAGATCCAACTGCCTCCACAGATGGATCATAAGGGCTTGATTTAAAGGAGCAGAGTATAAGAACTCCATTTGGACCTCAGGTCCAATGCACTTTCTTCAGTCCAAATTTACCAGCCATAAAGCTGATATTTTGATACCTATCTTAGTCTTATTTTAGTTTTCAAGTGATTCAGAACTATCAAGTGAGGGTTTTACGATTAATTAGTACCCTCAAAATTCCAACAAATAATTTAATATCAAGGTAGTTTCATTAGGTTGAGAGAGAGAAGGATGGGCAGAGCAGAGAGGCTAGTAAGTAAAAAAAATAAAGTCTTAAGACTCAAAAATATGTCTCCACAAGTTGTTTGGCTCCAGTTACTTTAACCTGGGAGCTGATCACAACAAGCACAGTGACTGCTGTGCTATCCTCATTTCTCCCTGTTCAAACTGAATTTTATAGTGTTTATCTTGTTTCTCTTTCACACTGTATATTGGCTGAGGCAGAAACAGGTATCTCGTGGCATGAGGCATCACATCCAAATGTGACCATATCCCAAGTGGCTAGACTTTCTGATGAAAACATGAATTGACTGCAAGCTTGAGGCTAAGTCCCTTAGGAAGGGGACAGATATGTTCATATGTGAGAAGAGGGGCTCCTACCATTATTTGAGTGGTGTTCTCCCATTCTTTCTCTTAGCAATAAAATCTCCGACTTGTATCTGGACACAGAGCTGCCCATAATAAAGATATTACCTGTCTTCATCATAGCTAAGTTTGACCACTGTACTAAATTGTGGCAAAGGAATGTGAATGGAAGCAATGAGTGCAAAGGGTGTCCTTAAAGGGAAGAGGGGCACATCCTTCTTTTGTATTCAGTCCGTACTCTGGACCTGAGTTGTCTCATTTGTATATAGAAAGACATTTTCTGGATGATTACCAGGATTGAAAAGCCTATCACTTTCTGATAACCCTCTAAAATCTGCATCAGACAGATACAGCCAGAACTTGCCACGGGCAAATTTTAAAGTAGATGAAGTTTGTTTTTAGTCCAATGACTTTCTTCTTCTGGCTTTATTCTCTTTGTGAAGTGTCACTTCCCCTATCAGAGAGAAAAGCTATAAGTTATTTCTGAGAGTGGCAGTGGTGGAGGAAGTAAGCTCATTCATACTAATATGTCAGTCAGTCAGCGTATTAATCCTCTGGAGTCTTTGCCTTTTGAGAAAAAGAAATACACATACACACACCAACATATACTTACACATATACACACACTATACACACACACACATGCGTAAAATCACTCTATACATATATGTGTGTATATGCACACATACATAAAGACAGGAAAATGCTTACCATAAAGAAATTAATTTCAAATGACAGAACCTCACACATCAGTTGAAGGATAGAGAAAAATACTTTGCGATACTTGCATGTCTTTAGTTCCTCAAATCCTATTTTTATGGACATAAGCCTTAGCCAAGAAGATAAATATCATTGAATGCAACAGTAAATCAACTTACAATAAATGACAATAAATATATCTAAATAGCACATTTTGAAAAGCCATGAAATAACATCAGTTCTTTTCATGTGAATCTCATATCAAAGTAATCAGTGAGTAATCAATGAGAGACATGCTTTCTCAAACAATAGCGTTGCATGTTATCCCATTCAATACTGCATAACCTGCCAGTTGCTATATATTAAAACTGTTTCCCTGTGTCTAAAAGTAGGCATTCTTTCTATCCTCACAAATAGCTACCTACCCAAAGAGGCTGGTCATTTTTCTAGTACTGTAGTACGAATCACATTTTGCCTATTTATCTGTAGCAAAGAAAAATTAATATAACCGAGGTGTGTAAGAGGAGAGGAGTACTTATTAATTTTTTAGAATTTATTAGTAAAATTAGCCTCTGGCATTAATAATTGAATTCCTTCTAGGGTATCATGACTCGACATAATAATAATATGCAGGGTTTCATCCATTGGTGTGTTAGTAGTATCCATTACACTGATCGAAAGCTGCCAGGCAAATCTCTCTTCAGTTACAACATGTTGACTGGATCAGAGACTGATGATTTACATAAATAAAGAAGGAGAAAATTCTGGGCACAGCATTAGTGTCAGATTCAATGAATGATCTCTCCCGGGTGTTTATTAGTGTAGCTAGAAACACTAGCTTTAGAGGCAGCCATGACATTTCTGGGAAAGTGGATGAAAAATTTAACCCTTCATTCCAAATTTACATGCTTCCCTTTCTTACTCTATTTGAATATTAAAGGTAGAAATTTAAAAATATATTGATAATGGTCTGCCCTTCACAGGGACCCCTATGCTGAGAAATAATATCTTCAAGTCAGTGGCCAAGATGTCAATAATATTCACATTGATTTACCAGTGTTCACTTTGCATCATGATTCCAGTTCTCAAAGCAAGATTCTACATTAAATGGAAATAGAGAACTACACTTTGCAGGAAAATCTCATGAGGATTTAAATAAACTCATATCTCTCTCCTCGTCATTCAGAGTTTCTTCAGAAACGTCACTACAAGTAATTATGTTAAATACAATAATAAAATAGAGACTGTGCGTGGTATATATGTACATATATATGTGCACGTATACACCGTGTAACTTTACCATAGAAATAAACAATATTGGAAGACTTAATTTTTTAGTGATACAGAGTAACAACTGTGGTCAAGGGTGAAAAAAGTAACTGAGTTAGAGTCTGAAAACCTGCATTTCGATCTGATTATATACATGACAGTCAAGCGATGAGGAACGAGCCAACTAACATTTTGGAATCTCAGACGTCTTAGCCGTAAAATTCAAATTGATGTATCTTTCTCAGATAGTTAGAAGATATGTATTTAGTGATGTGCTGGTAAATGTTTAACAACCAGTTCTGCAAGCCAGACAATGTCCTGATCTGTAGCAGTTGCTGAGTCGCAGAGAGTAATTATTCCCACCATAGTCAAATTCAAGGCATCAACACAATGCCACTGAGCATGGAGTTAGAAAGAGATTCACAGAATCTCTTTTGTAAGCTGGTGTGAGCTGGTTCCAGCACACACTGTTCCTATTGAAAAACAGGTGAGCTGTAGTGTGACTCACAAAAAGCAGATGCTCACTAAATGTATGTTGAGTGAATGTGTGCATGAAAGAATCCTATGGTCATTTACTCAGATGAAAGAAACAAGGAATGTATTAGGTTGTTGAGTAGCTTGATCTTAAAACCCTGTAAAGCTACATTTGTGATAAAAATAAAATTCTGGAAAGTAATTGGAGATTTTCCCTTCTGAATTCAGTATCTTTAGGAGTAAAAAAAAAAAAAAAGATATGGCTGTAGATATGAATTTTACTTAAATATGTTGATTACCAAACTTTCTGAATTCAATCTCATTTCACCAAAAATAGACAAGAAGATGAAAGTAAGAATAATATAACCAGTGTGAATGGTCTCAGTACCCACTTATTAGCATTCAAAACCAGGAAAGACAAAAGATAAAAATGGCATTGAGTAGCTAACAACTGAAACGCAAATAATGGGAAACTGTCTTTTTCAGGTCAGGTTGTACTTTGTGTGTGAAAGAACTTTGCAGTCACAGTCTCTCTTTTACTGGTAAATTTCCCACTCTAGGATGCAATTAAGAAGCTATGAAAACACTATCTTGTCAGTAGATCTATGGTTTCAATAACAAAATGAAGCTACGGAAGAGCCTTAAAAAGCAACATCTGAGGACTGAACACAGATTTATAGAAACACAGTGCTTGGCGTGGTCATTGTATTGCTCAACTCCAAGGGGGAAAATACACGTGGCACACAGTGTGAATGATGCTCCTGACTTATAAACCAACAGTTAACTTAAAAGTTTTCAGCCATAACTATGATGCACATGACAAAAATATTCATGAAAGTGATAAACTGATGCAAATCAAAATCTCAGTCATCTAGCTATAAGACAAAGCGGGGAAACAAAGTTTTTTGGAAATTCCAGTGAAAGACACCTAGCATAAAACTTTGATAACTGCTTTCCTTATATTGGCATGATGGGAAAAAAGTGGCACCAGAATCAGTGGGGTATTCCTTCATTTCTGATCTTTGGATGGAATGCTCATTTTTTTAAACTTGATTTTGTTTATGCATCAAATAATTCTTGTATTTTAATTACGTATTATGTAAGATAGTGAGTACGTCTAATTGAATTTTATCAATTGATTTTTATCTAATTGATTTTTTAGAATATTTTTAAAAATACGTCAGCTCTAATACCACTTAAGTAGTAAATCATTGAATCAAAGTATTACTTAGAAAGAATGAAGGAGTAAGGGAAACGTTGATTTTGTTTAATATGTGGGGATTTATGTTTTTTTAAAGATTGGCACCTGAGCTAACAACTGTTGCCAATCTTCTTTTATTCTCTCTACTTTTTCTCCCCAAATCCTCCCAGTACATAGTTGCACATTTTAGCTGTGGGTCCTTTTAGTTGTGGCATGTGGGATGCCGCCTCAGAGTGGCCTGATCAGCTGCGCCCAGGATCCGAACCAGCGAAACCCTGAGCCACCTAAGCAGAACGTGCGAACTTGACCACTCAGCCACGGTACAGCACCAATATTTGGAAATTTTTAATTGGCTTTTCTTCATTAAAATTCTCCTAAGTATTTTCCCTCCCCAGAATTTTAAAAATAACCAATAATGTGATTTTCCTTCCAATTTCTATTATTTTATAAAATAATTTCTGGTGAAGAAAATTTCTACTGACTAGTGGCTGCATGTCATCAGCTCATTTCAACAGCTTTGATTTTTTTCCCCCTAACATTCCTCAGTTCTACATCCACCTAATTGGCAAGTCCAGAGAGAGTGCAACGATTAGCCTTGATGTTTTAGACTAATCAAAAAGGCTTCATTTGGCCCTAACTGTCTGGCAAGGTTGGGCATTTGGCAAAGAGTTTCATACTGATCATATTTTAGAAATTGTGATAAAGCCATTATGACATTTCTTAATTTCAAAGACAAAGGAATATAAATTATTGTAAAAATTCTATCTCAAATTATAATGAATCTTTTAGAACAATTTTGCTCATTATGGATCATGTACTTTTATTAGAAAGAGCTTCTTCATAACTGATTTTTATTGTTTGTAGTTACGTTTTGGGAGATGTGACTTAACACATGGAATGTTTGCATGTATGAATTAATGACCTCGATTATAATAAGCTTCACTGAACAGAATGAGATACTACATTTTGAATGACCTAGAAATTTTCTGTAATATTTTCCTTATTTTAGACAAATTGTTCAAACAAGTTTAGATTTAAAAGCTAAGTGACTTTTTGTTTTTTGCAGAAAGTGCTCTTAGAACAATTTTTTGTTTGATCACAGTTATATGCTAACAGAAAGGCTATTATGGAAACTGATTTTTGAAATACATTAATCTCTTTTATAATATTATATAATAAAAAATCAATAGGGAATACAAAGAGCAAAACATTTTAAATTAGTCATATTTTATTTATCCATATCATAAAAGGTCTTATTTTCATCCTGTGTTCTTTGTATTTTTTAAAGTCTGTATATACAGTCCTATACTAGTCATAATGTTATAAATCCAGTCTATACCACAAAGGAGTCTAGCAAGGAAATGACCAGGGAAGGAAAAGAAGCAAAGTGGATTTAGTATTCAATAGTTTGTGATTATGTAGCAAAGTTATTCACTATAGATCCTTTGGAACTATGGATTATGTTTGGGAGTTTTGTTGGCATCAACTATTGTTTAAACACATCTTTGATATTATTGATAAATAAAATTATTTGTGCCACAGACACTATGAGGATAACACATTTCTGTAAGGCTAATAGTAGAGAGAACAGATTATCATCCAAGAAATTATAGCCAAGAAAACTTGGAATCAACCTACATGTCCTTAATCAAGGGAAGGGGTGAATAACGTTTCCTCTTCTCCATTAATTCCCATTGCCCCTTTTCCATCCGCACTCTTGGTAGGAAGGGGGTCTTTGAGCAATATGATGCAGTAAAATTAAGTCACATGAACCAAGTTAACAAGAGAACTATCTTTTTGTCCTAGATATATGCCTAGACTAAAAAAGGCACTGTCATAATGAAGTGGGACTTGCAATTTGCAGAAGCCAAGCATTTGAGCCAGAACTAGAGATTCAAGGAATGACAGTATGAAATAGAATGAGATTGACAATGGGATTAAAGGATGAAGCCAAGTGTTGGAGTAGATAAGACACACTGACCAAAGGCAGGGGTGAGGGAAAGGTAAGTGCCAGTGTTAAGCTAACTCAGTCAAGAATAAAAAGTAACCACGGAGGAACTGTGAAGAAATCTTTGCATTATCCCTTGGACTCCAGGTAGATTAATAGTTTAGGAGTATCATGGAGTTCTTTATGATGAGGACTGTCTTCTGGTCTGTTCGAGTATTTCAGGGACATCTGTGCAACAGCTGCCTTATGTCACTCTAGAACTGACACCTAAATTCTGAGGTGAGGGAACTTCTAACCCTCTCAAAAGAAACAACTATAAATTAAATTTGCTTAATTCAATGTAATATCAATGAAGATGTATTATGTTTTGTTGTTACAAAAACAAATATGCCTAAAACCATACTCTTGATATTATAAAAATCCAATGTAGTTGCAATAGACCACTCAAATAATGAAGGATTCACCTTCCACTTGTCTTCATTAAATCGTTGGGTTATGTAACATATCTATTTTGTATTTATGTATGGTCAAAGGAATATTTCACTGGGAATATGGAGATCTGATGTCTTTTCATGTATTTATGACATTGTGAATACATTTAACTTCTTGTCCTCAGTTTGTTGATCTACAAATCATGAACAACACAACACTAGGGTCATTTCTCGGCATGAATTTCATGCCTTGTTGGGCTCCCTAGAAGTCCACTTATGAATTGACTTCACTTTGCATAAACTTTGACCTCAAATAGATCATTATGTGATCATAATTTATGTTTCATATATTTGCTTTAGATTTCTATAGGATAAACTATTAAAATAAACTTGTTTAAATGCCACTTACACATGTGCATGTGTCTACGCAAATGTATTCACTTATTTATACATAGAAAATTAAGTACTTATACAGATAAGGTAATATTCTTACATCTTTTTGTTTTAAGACTTTTGGCAGGCTGCTCATTTAGGCATGAACCCAGTGGAAATGTAAGGTGTGAAAAACCTTCTAAATAATAAAGTTTAAAACACTCATAAACTCATACATTTTAGGCATTGGGCGTAGAACACATCTGGCCTCAATTTGCACATGTGGTTCACTGGAAATAATTTATTTGCAACCTCAAGCATACTGTCTAGTGCGTAAAAATAGCACAAAAGTTATGTATAATACTGTTGATCATCATCATAATAATGACAATTTTACCATTATTTTATCATAACAAAATTTATCATTTCAGATACTTGTTGGCTTCTATGAAGAGCTCAAGGCTCTTGAATCCTGGTCATTTCATTCCCTGATCCCCCTCTACTCTAGAAATATTGATAACATTGGATCATGATCAAGGATATTGATTATATTTCAATCCTAAGTGGAGACCTTTTAATTTTAAGATCCATTACAGATCTATTATATTTAAATTCTTTGCTCATGGTCGTCTTCTCTCTCCTCACTAGTCTATGGGATAATTGAAGGGTCTGAATCTGCCTGCTTTCTGGGATAAGGCCCCATCTTAAGCCTGTGACAGACAATTCAGATGAACTCTGTACTAAACATTAGGGAAAATATGCATTTTCCTCTCCTTTTTTCCTTAGACTTTTCCCTTGCCATCAAAATAGTAAGATATTTTATAGATAAAATGTAGAGGAAAAGAGAACTCAGGAATCCACTAGGTCTATCAGCATATAGATCTCACACCTATCTTCTCAATGCAAGAGAGTTTTTATATCTATGGAGTCCAACTTAATTCAGTAGTGCCTGAGATTTAGGCCCATGTGGAAACAAGGAATAAAATGTCCCTTCTTTGGAGTCCTCTGTATCTACATATCCAGAAGAAACTTGTACTGTAATAGTTGTGTTAGGATAGATTTCAGGAGTGGTGGGTATGTGGTCTTTTCTGATAACCTCTTCAAAAGTCCCACAGATTATAGGACCTCATAACTAACTATATCCCTTCACCTATTTCAACCCATTAATGAGGACTCTATTCGGTAGCTAATCAAAAGGAGACTAGAGAAAAAAGCACAAATAAACAAAAAGCCCCCAAATATCAGGAATGGTAAGTGACAACAGAGGAGCGACATACCACTAACAAAAGAGCAGGAAAATCTCAATCAGAATAAGCTACTAGGTCTATGAAGTGTTATTTCTGAGGATTACAGCAGGAGAATATAAACATTCTAGAGAATCTAGAAACCCCACATATCCCACTTTCTAGGTGAATTTTTATACTCCAAAAACTTCTACATTTACTAGAATAGGAGATAATACCTTCTAGCAATTTTTTAACTGATAACTTGTCATTGGAAAAATTCTGGTGATTGTACTCTTAGGGTAAGGTTTGAAGCTGTAACAAACCTTAAATTTTCGATGACTTAACACAATAGACATTTCTGACTCAGATAACATTTCAGTGTGGGTTTTCCTGGAGACGTTCCTTTGTGTGAAGATTCCTGAACCCAGATTACTTTCATCTTATAGCTCCAGTATTCCCTATGGCCTTGGAATCCACCAGATTCAACATCAAATGAGGGAAAGAATAGTGAAGACATGCTTGCACCTTAAAAATTGGAAAATGTCTACCATATGACTCAGCCATCCCACTACTGGGTATCTATCCAAAGAACTTGAAATCAGCAATTCCAAAAGTCCCATGCACCCCTATGTTCATTGCAGCATTATTTACAATAGCCAAGACATGGAAGCAACCTAAGTGCCCATCAACTGATGAATGGATAAAGAAGATATGGTATATATATACCACGGAATAGTACTCAGCCATAAAAAGGATAAAATTGTCCCATTCAAAACAACATGGATGGATGTTGAGGGTATTATTTTAAGTGAAGTAACCAGATAGAGAAAGACAATCTCTGAATAACTCCACTCATACGTGGAAGGTAAATATGTAGACAAAGAGAACAGATTAGTGGTTACCATGGAAAAGGGGGGTGGCGGGTAGGCACAAAGGGTAAAGTGGTGCACCTACAACATGACTGACAAACAATAATGTACAACTGAAATTTCATAAGGTTGTAAACTATCATAATCTCAATAAAAAGTTTTAAAAAATTGGAAATTTCCTGCATCCCTTCCCCTCACTTTCCATGGGTGAAAGATAGTCACATATTCTTGTCAAAATGAAAGGGAAGCCTGGGAATGAAGTTCCTAGCTGAATACTCTCTCCCAGTGATATATTCACATTATGGAAAGTAAAATACATTATTGTTAGCTATCTAGCGGCCCTGTCTTGGTATTCAAAGAATGAACTAACATTTCACTAATGTTCTTATAGACGCTGTGCTTCTCTCCTGACCGTGTTAATCAACAAATTTTCTTCTGACCCTAAAATTGTGGAACAAATGTTATCCAAAACTATTACAGGTATTTCAGACAGTTAGATGGCCTGATTTTTAAGGGGTAGCATTTTAGTAACTCAACATTCAGTGGCTTCTAACTGCCTAGAGATCATCCATAATTCTCTGCATTTCTCAGCAGATTTAGGAAAAAAAATATCTTGGGGAATTTTCTAAGATATACTTGATTGATACTATGGATTGCTATATTCAAATGAATGTTTCTGACAAATGATTCATTATTTCAAGGCTAGATTGGGTTGGTTCTTCAAATATTCCTTGTTTCTCTTTTAGATGTGCGGATCTCAGATTATATTTGCTGTCTAGACCTCAGGAAGAGAGTTCCTGAAGTGGATGTGCAGATTAAATCTCCACTGACCTCGTGACACTCTGCTGACATGGGTACCATTCTTATGCCCAGACTTTAAGCTAAGAATATCCTAGCTCTGGCAAAAATCACTCTCTCAGTTAGGGTACTTTTTCTTTCTGTCTTCTCCTTGAAGTCCAGCAAGCCAAGCTTCATACAGCATTTCACTACCTGTTGACTTCTTACTGCTTTTGTTGTCTTCAGAATTGAGGTTGATTCTCAAAGCTGATATAGCAACTCAAATGTTTTTTTCTCAATTTTGTGGCTTGAATTGCATTTGTCTTTCAAAGGAATATAAGACAAGAATAAAAAATAAGTTAAGATGAAATACATGTGGAGATAAAATTAAATTTATGGAAAATATTATTTCCAAAATAAGACCAAAAAAAGAAGAAATGGTTTTATCACCGCAGCATTCACTAGCAGGATACACGTACACTATGATATCTTTTATACATTGAGCGATATTTGATTAATTTTCAGACAAAAATGACAGTTCTTATTAAACACATTCTAAAAGCATCCATGTAAGAGTCAGATGAGAGAATATTAAGATTTAGAGATAATTAGTGCATTGCTCCCTGAGGAGAACAGACAAAAGAATACATTT
The DNA here is from genome assembly GCF_041296265.1 of Equus caballus. Lineage (NCBI taxonomy): Eukaryota > Metazoa > Chordata > Mammalia > Perissodactyla > Equidae > Equus > Equus caballus. The sequence goes on along the minus strand of NC_091698.1, from coordinate 42,022,142 downwards.
TTCTGATGCTTAAACCTCTGTGTTAACTGTTCTTTGAAGTATAAACATTCTGAAACAGAGATTTTTCAGCCAGATAAAGAATGAAACGTATTAATTTGTATTACAAAAATGATATACTTGATAGATTCAACTCCAACTTTTATGGGCACTGGGTCTATGTGTTAGTATATTTACAATGGAACCTTGGGAAAGTAAGCAAGTTCTAGGATCCAGAGATTTTCGTTTACTCGCTACAGAGTAGTTACAGATCATTTAATATTTTGCTGTATGAAAAATTTGTATAGAATTCTTAATTAGAGTGCAGGAAACACTAGGTAATAAATACATATTAATGTCTGTCTTATGGATTCTGGCTCCAGGATGAATGCATCCAAGAAACAATATGATATTTTGTAAAGGTAGATAATTAATATTGCTAATAATTAAGACTATGTGTTGTAATAACTAGTTCTACATCATACATTATTTGGTCATAAAGTATATATTTACTGATCCTTTCTTTTTCCTTGCAAAAGAAGACAGGCAATAAAATTTTGAGAATTATAAATATACCATAAAATGATAATCAGTAGATAAACTCTACAATCAGTGGTTTTTAGCTCTGTCTTCACGTTAGAATTTCCGGAATGCTGTTACAAAACACCAATTCCTGAATTCCAAAATCCTCAAATCCCCAAATTTTGATTTAATTTTCTGTGATGAGGCCAGAATATCAACATTTTTAAAGCTCCCTTGATGATTAATATGCAACCAGATTTGAGCATCATTAAGTCAATAGATTCATTGGAAACAGTAATCATGCCATAAAGAGGTATTTACATTTAAGGTCTACACTTTCTCATTTCAATTTATTCCTCTATCCATAATAATTGGATTCTGCTATAATGGTCTCATGACCTCCAGGCTTCTACATCCAGCTACTTCTGGATGGCTTTAATTGTTTACCCTGCAGGAATCTAATTCTCAACATACCACAAAATGAATTTACTCCCTCTGTCTCAAATCTACTCCTTTTCCTCTATTATGTATTTCAATGAACTGCACTGAAATCCATTCGTTCTTTTTTTTTTTTTTAAATGTCTGTTCATATCCTCTGCCCATTTTTTTTTAAAGATTTTATTTTTTTCCTTTTTCTCCCCAAAGCCCCCCCAGTACATAGTTGTATATTCTTCATTGTGGGTCCTTCTAGTTGTGGCATGTGGGATGCTGCCTCAGCGTGGTTTGATGAGCAGTGCCATGTCCGCGCCCAGGATTCGAACCAACGAAACACTGGGCCGCCTGCAGTGGAGCGCCTGAACTTAACTACTCGGCCATGGGGCCAGCCCCGAAATCCATTCATTCTTTTAAGCCAAAATCATGAGTATCAACCTTCACGTCTTGCTTGTCTTCTTCCTTCACACACAATCCCACACGTCAAAACTCTGATAGCTTCTCTTTCTTATATATCTCCTGTATCCATCCATGTCTTTTCATACCTAGGGCCATTCCCCTGTGCCATCATCCTATCTTTCCTGGAGTGTTCCTAAACCCTTATCATTGGTCTCCCTGATTACAGTCTTGACTTTGCTTCTAGTCTTGGATCACCAATCCAAATTCTATACTGAGCCACCAAAAGGACATATGATAAGGACATATGACTACATCACTCTCCAACCTAAAATGTTAATGTGGCCTCTGATGCCCTTCCTGATCTCCTCCTGCTTGCCTCCCAGGTCTCATCTCTTTTCACACTCATACATTCCATTCACAGTAACCTTCATTCTGTTTCATGTATGCTCTTCCTTATTTCTTTGAACATGCTATCACCACTCTGAGTCATACTTTTCTAATTCCTCTCCCTTCTACTCCTGATTCATATGCCATGCCACCTCCTCCAGGTAGCCTTCCCTGACACTCAAATCTGGATGAAATTTCTTCTTAGGGACTCTTATCTTACTATACTTCCCTCCTCACAGTACTTACAACATTATATTTATTTCTTCATCTACTTGTTTGTTTAAAAATACTGAAAGCTCTCTGGTGGGATATAACTATCTTCTTTCCAGCTGTTTCTTCAGCAATTTTTCCAGTGCTTGAGAAGCAGTAATCACCCAATAAATATTTGATGAATGACGAGGAGAGCAGAATACATTGTTTACAAGGATGCAAGAAGACCGCTTATCATGAAGCTGGTGTGGTTAGTTTCACCTACAGATGGCAATTAGTGGGAGGCAAAAGAAGACCAAAAAAGTTCCATGTGATTGTCTTCCATTTTGTTCCAAAAGTATAATCATATTTATCTACTGAAAATATGATTATGATTGCAGGGTATTCAGTTAGTCAACTGAGAGGGGCTCTTCCAGGTATTCCTGGAGTTTATTTTGGAAGAATGGGCAGGAAATTTACCAAAGGCAAGTGAAAAGATCTTCACAGTGAAGGAAAAGATAAGTAAAATCACATATCTGTAAAGGTGCAAGTTTGTATTACTTATGTCCCTAAGTCCCCAAGCTTAGATATAAGAAAGGAGATGACAAATTATGAGGTTTCTACAGAGCTTACTTGGGAGGTCGTTATAGGTGTCCAGGACTGCTGTAAGAAGCCACACAGTTTGGAGAATGTAGAAATCATCCTGTGGAGTCAGGACCCAGATTTTAGGATTTGAAAACCTTAATTTAGGTTTAAGACAGGTGTGTGTATTGTCCAAGGTCATTGGCATAGTAAACAGCAGGATATTATGATGTATTGATTGTTATAAACAAAATACAATTAACTGAAGGGATTCTTACCCAATGTAATAATTTAATAGTTTTACTTTTGTCTTTGTTAAAAGAAGATAAAATATGCAAGTAACTTCAACTCCAAGAAAATTGTTCATAAGATAAAGCAACTAGTATATCTAAATGACACTTTTTATATTTTCCTGAGGAGAGTAAGTCTCACTTTAATGTATATTTATTGGTCTCAGAGTAACAACTTTTCCAGTGTAGAAACATTTATTGTGAAAATACCACCACCATAAAATGTATCATGTTTTATTTTAGCAGATTGAAAATGATCCTATAAGGCCTGGGGCAATATTGGTGGAAATGAAGAGTAAACTGCTGTGGCAAATGCTCAGTGTGGTTGGTGGCAGAAAGGGGATTCATGGTGTAATACGAAGTATTAAATAGCTTTCTGCAGAATAAGAAGGATTTTGATTACAAAGACGTTTTAACCTAAATATCCATTAAGGTTGTGAGAAAAGACCTGTACGTGTGTAATGCAATCCTCTTTTAAAGTCTTGCAATGAACCTCAACAACAAACAGAACAGGGAAACAAGAAAAAGTTGACTAATACAACTGGAAAACATTTTAGGGTAAAAAATGAAACATGTCAAGCAATCTTATTTTAAATGATGAAGAAGTGTGTATATTTTTTTTTCCAAAAAGAATTACAGGACAGTGGACATTTTTAATCACAACAGCAAAAGTAGTTTTTGACTTTGAAGTCACTCAAATGTGTAGCCATAATTACGTCTACAATTGAGAAATTGTGGTAAGAAAACCATATATCCGTTCTCAAGCTTCTTGTCCACTCAATTTCTTCTTAAAAATAGGGATTTATCTTAAATATAGTAGTGAGATTTTAACTTTTTAAATTTCTCCTGGAAATCTCAATGCAGTGCCATCAAAGTGTAGCATTTTGCCATAAATGCACATTGTGTCTTATCTCCACAGATAATGAATGCCTTAGAAGTCAATTTTTCCCTGCTTACATTCTTTCCTAAAAGATGGCAGAAAGTCTTCTAGGGGAGTAAATATTCCAAGAAAATTACACTTCTAAATCCTAAATGGGACTGATATAAACGTATGTTCATAAACTAACACACAATTTTTGTACTTTTGCATTATCTTTATAGCTTGCTACAGACTGAACATTTGTGTCCCCCCAAATTCATATATTGAAAACTCATCCCCACTGTGATGGTATTTGGAGGTAGGGCCTTTGGGAGATACCTAGGTCCTGAGGGTGGGTCTCTTGTGAATGGGATTAGTATTCTCAAAAAAGAGACCCCAGAAAGCTCCTTTTCCCTTCCCCCATGTGAGAACACAGTGAGCAGTGTGGTCTGTGAACCAGGAAGCAGGTTCTCACAGACATCAAATCTTCTTGTGCCTTTGTCTTAGACTTCAGCTTCTAGGACTGTGAGAAATAAATTTCTGTTGTTTATAAGCCACTAATCTATGATATTTTTGTTAGCAGCAGACTAAGACATAACTATAAAGGCAAATTCAAATCACAACAAATATATGAGAAATATAAAACCTATTCTTGCTTGCTTGGAAAGAAGACTTACAGGATGTTTGATTCTGTCCGAAATGTCCATAAGACATTTGGTCCACAACAAAAGATCTTTGAAATTTGGTCCTGTCTAAAATGTCCATGAGCATATTTTGTCTATGCCAAATGGTTTTGGATAGGACCAAGTATCAAGGAGCTTTTGGCATGGACCAAATGTTTCCATGGATGTTTTGGACAGGACCAAGTATGACCAAATATCAAGGCTCTTTTGGCATGGACCAATGTCTTGTGGCCATTTGGGACAAGACTGAACGTCTGCTAATCAGAAAGAAGGCACCCAGTGTTCTTGTATGTTTTTGAAAACACAGCTATAGACTAGATTTAAGAGCAAAGTTAAGACTTTAAGGTTTGAAGACATTTTAGGAGTGCAGTGGTAAAAAAAATACTCTAAAGAGTCATACACATTGGGTAACTCTCTCACTTGCTAGTGTTGAATGAACCTAGCAAGTTCGTATTTATGGACCCCAATTTTTCATCTTTAAAATTGGGATAATAATTTCTGCATTGCTAGATTCATTAAATGGAAGCATACAACAGCATACATAAAGCCTGGCCAATTTCAGGAACACAGTAGGCATGTAACAAACATTAAATGCTTCACTAACTCATACTTAGAGTAAGAATTTGGTCTAAAATCTTCAAAATTATATAACACAAAAAAGAGAAGTTAATTTTTTCTGTGAAGTTTTTCTAAAATTTTAAAATGTTATTTGAAGCATCATTCAGTGTACATGAATTTATTTATGCACTATTATTCAAAGTATATTTTTTTCTGCCAAATGAAGTACACCTCTCCTACATAGGTGGGGAACAGAACAAAGGACCAATTTCCTTCTTTTGAAAAGGAACATAACCAGGGAGGCCTGAAAGGAGAGAACACTTACAGACTAGCATATCAAGAAGTATAAAATGATTAGAACGATAAATAGAACTTACTTCATAAGTGTAAAGAAGTCACCAGTTTTGGATGAAGGAAGAAGGGATTTTGAACTCAGTTCCTGATCTGAGAATTTCGAGGAAACAGTGAGATTAAGACAGAAAAAACTGAAACTCTTGAAATGCCGAATGTGCTTGTCAACTGAAAATCAATCAGAACGAATACAAGTGATAAGCTGATAATAATAAGCAGCAGCATAATTAGAAGTAATATTTGTTGAATGCATTCAATGATCTCGAGTCTACACTGAGATACTATACGCTTTCTCTCTTTCAAGCCTCATAATAGCCCTATTACTTTTAGTCCCCCCACTGCAGAGATGAGAAAGTTAAGAACTAGATTGGATAGGATACATAACTTGCCCAGAATAACAAATCCAGTAAAGTGAACATGCTGAGATTTAAAGCCAGATTTTTCTGGAGAATGTTCATTATAAACTAAATACACTACGTTGGAATAATGACTTGTTTTGTAAAGCTCTAATTTATCAATATCATATCAAAAATATTCAAGCCTTACCTACTGCCTAACCCCTATTTAATTCACATTTGTATGTTCAAGGAATCAATTTAGATATTCAGATTTATCAATTCATCAGATAAAATTGAGAAATGAGACTACTTTACACAGACAGACACATAGACAAATGGATAGATATTTATACACACCCATGCATGCAAGCATGAAGACACATATATACACATACAAACAGCATCCTAATTTTGATAACCTGGTTGAGAGGACAGCTGCCTATTAGAAAGGAGCAGAGGTATAAATAATACAATACATCCACTAATCACAATATCATTTATGCCTGACTTTGAAAATGTGTTTTTTATTCTTGGGTTCGAGAGAATAGGCACGTTTACACTACATTCTTAGCAAAGACCAAAGAAAAGAAAAAAATTTCAAGGCAACTCCTCTAATAAAAAGACAAACAATTATTAGCTGCCCAGATATGCCGATCTTCCTCCCTCATGCCCTGACTGGAGCATCTTTTAAAATTATACACTACGAGTTGGCATTTGCATTTTTCTCTTTTTCCAGATCCTCAGTCCATTTTGTTCACAAGAGGATAGAGAAAAAGGAAACTTGGACCTAAGACAGACATCCCCAAATACTGTGAGAGCTGCAGGTTGCTGAGCAACAGCAAGTAACCCACATCACCGAGGGGAAAATCCATTTGATGACAAGAGAGACAGGCCTATCTTTTGTTTCTTCCTGCCCTCATTACTTACTGTTATTGTGAATAGCAAACTTTACAGATAGAGCTGATGACAAATACACCTTGCAGCTATGGTCCTATTGTACCCATAAATCCTTTCACCATTTAATTAGACTGGAAATGTGTGTAACCCACATGACTGAACTCTCTTGGGTTTTGTCACGTGAAGACAAACATCTTTGCATTTTAATCTTTTCTCGTTGAAGTCTATTGGACCTATTTGCAAAGGAAATTTAATAATCTTAGACTATTTAGAAATGTTTTATTTTAGGATGTCTCATCTTTCTTCGTTTATCTGGTTTCCGTTTCCAGTAGAACCAGTAATAGTAATTTCATTTGGAATCAATTCCTTGGTCTGATTATAATTCCGCAGGTGTTATATAGTAACTTAATAATTGTTCTTAGGCAGTTCAGTCACAAGAGCTAATTTATAGTGGAAATGCATATGGAATAATATATTGCTGCTCCACTGAATTTCAAAGGAATTCATTATGATTAACAATATTACAATAGCAATTGGAGGAAGTAATAATAATTTGCCACAAGTTATAAGGACTCATTGAATAGTTTTAATCTTACTATATTTAAACATTGAACTGCAAGTAAATTCAGCAATACTCAGTAATGAGATTTGAACTCATAATAATGTCATTAATCATAACTAGAGTTTGCACATTTTATGGTAATGAGTACATGATATTTGGTGGATTTGATCTGAAATATTTTGCTAATTTTATATTAAGCTATCTGTGTGAGATTTGAAGCCTGTGGTGATTAAGTCTTTACAAAAGCCACATTTGCTTTAAATGATTGATGGGTTTAATTCTCTCTAGTGAATATTCCATATTTACACCCAAATCCAACCGTTTCATACAATTAAGAGAAATAGAGTGCTTTGGGGAAAAAGAAACAGTGTTTTAGCTAATAAAAATGCATTAAGACCCATTTCTTTTTCTGAGGCATCCTGGGCTATTGAAGGCAACACTGAATCTGGGTGCAATTTTTAAAAATGAGTTCAGTAAATGAATAGTTATTAAGTTTCTGGCTGTGTGCTAAACACTTGGGATATAAGTATAACGAAGTCAGGCTGCTCACTCTCACGGAATTCCCAATAAAGCAGATGCAGAGCTATATACAACTAATATAATACAATGTAAAACCTGCTCTTCGAGGGGCTGGAACAAAGTATCCCAAGGAAAGAACAATTCTTTCTGCTTGAATAGTTCACAGAACACTTCATAGAACAGATAACATTTTCAGCCAGACTTGATAGATGAAAGGAATTTCAGCTGTTGGGGGTGGCATAGAAATCATGCCAAAAACATTAGCAGGGAAATGGTGATGCTCAGTGACCACAGGATGTGGAAAAATCTCAGACTCTTCTCTTACATGCAATCTCTTTGTGTTTCAGTTGACTTATCTGTAAATGTGTTACTTCCCTGTTATTGTGATAATTTGCTCATATCTAACAGAATTGTCATAATTGAACAACTTGAGATATTTGAAGTCACATTTGATTTTGCAAATATATTTATTTTTATATAAAATACTTATGATGATAATATTAGAAAAATGTAGAAAATGCAGTAACTCTTTCAACAGAAAAGAGGTGAGCAGTGTCACCACTGACTGGTCAAGATCATAGACTAAGTTTCATTGTAGCCAGAATTAAGAGCCATGGGAAAAGAAGTATGTAGGAAAAATGAGAGATAAGATAGAAAAAAAATCTAAAATTAGCAGACAGTAAAACGTCAGCAGTAAGAGCCATAAGCTTGACAGGAATGAGTGAGAGTGGAGGCTATGATGCAAGCAAAGAGAAGTGGATTCTAAAATGATGAAAAAAGTAGTCGTAGAGGCAACCCACAGGAAAAGACTCAAGCAAGCCCTCCCAGATTTCTGAGCATATTCACGAGAGCTCAGTAATCCTTAAACAGTCTTGCCACGAAAAAAGTAAGAGCAACTCATAATTCTAAAGAATAGCCTAGAAGTATATCATAAAATGTCCTCTGGAAGACCTCTATGGTATCACATTTTAGCTCAGATATACCTGAAGCCATTTCCACCAAACTCAGATATTGAGATGGAATCAGTCACAAGTACAACATAACCTCAAGCTTAAGTGGCTCAATTTAACCAAGCATATGGCAGAGAATCATCTCTGCTTATAGCTTCCAAACTCCATCTAATGCAAAGTAAAAGGAGTTATTTAAGAAAATCTATCAACCTCCAAAATTAAGAACATGAATATTTATTTGAATTGAAAAAATTAGGCAAAAAACTGAATCCTCTTATGGATCAAGGCAATAATGATTCATTTGCTGGATACAATATCTGTTGGATCAGAACAGATCACTCTCCAAAGCTTCAGATAATGGCTTTTAAAAACAGTTTAAAAAAAAAACACAAAATACTACATTCTACATATAATTAAACTGGTGCCCCATTAAGATTATTTTCAATGTAAAAATAGAAAATATTGAGCTATGACACAATCTTTTTTAAAAAAATTAAACAAACTCTTAAGTGCAGCTGCATATGAATGTGTTTTCAAGAAGTGGCTCTGTCATATTTAGATTTTAAACCATAGGAAGTCAAGAACTTTGTTTTGCTATTCTTTTGTTCATTGCCAATAAGTATGTGTTGGTTGAATAAATTGAAGTGCAGATAAAACATTATGAGAATAATTATACGTGAAAAAGTAGCCTTCAGAATAAGTGTGCAACTATCTCAAAGAAACATATTTATGAACATTATGCTTTCCTTTCAAAAAGCTAATAAAACTCTTTCTGTTCCAGTATCCCTAAGTTTGACCATAATTAGTACCTGAGAATCAGTTATCCTTATTTTGAAGCAAATATAAGACAAGCTGATGATTTTAAATGTGCCAATGCTGAAGTCCCTCATAAAATAAACCTTTGGTGATGAAACAATATGATTTTTCCACACCACTGAAAGCTATAGAACATTACTTTATTGCTTCCAGAGTTCATGTTTATGTTTTAATAAAAAATGACAAATATCCCTTAAGCGGTTGAGTCATATGTTTGTACCTTTACTAGCATATGCAGAATATAGTTTAGTACTTCTATTTCTGGATAATTGTAAAGCTTATCACAAGGTCAAGTCTCCTGAAAATATAAGATTTGGATTATTTAATAATAGTGTCCTCTGCATTGTTAATGGTTTATTGATTGGGAATTAATGAAATGCTATCTGGAAGTACATTAGTCTATTTGAATGGAAGCAATTCAGACTCAAGCAATTACTAGGGTTAGTGTACTTAGTGGCATATTCTCTTGCCTTCCTGGAAAGAGCTTTGTTATCACCATTAGTACACAGTGAAATTGAGTTATTCAGGGGCTGTTTTGCCCAATACCTAAATGTGCATCATTAATGAACCTGAAATGAACTTGAGTTTCCCAGATGTCAGGAAAACTTCATTGTTTTCCTGACAACGTGTCTCCAAATAGACCAGACAGATGCATTCACATGCAGCTTGTTCTACTTCATTTCAACACTTTGGAGGAGGAATACATCAATGTGATTTAAGAATAGATCTGCATATTAGCATTTTTCTATATTAAGGAAGAAATAAAATATAATAAGTATACCATGTATAATTTAATGATTTTTTTAGCCCTAGAGTATTTATACAAAAGTCAACTGATAGATTAGCTTTTCTTTGAATAATAACTGGAAAAAAATTACTAAGTGAAAATGCATATAAATAAATTACTTTTACTTGTCCCAAATTTTAAAGGTAATCTGACAAACATCAAGTAATAATAAAACTGAAGTTTTATTATTGATGGATGTTAACTAGACTTATTGTGGTCATCATTTCACAATATATACAAATATCGAATCATTGTGTTATACAACTGAAACAAATATAATACTATATGTCAATTATATCTGAATATAAAAATAAATAAATAAATAATATTCGTGTGATTAACAGACTAGAAGTGTCTGCTGATCACTATGCAGACAATTTGAATGATAAATATGTAAGTATATTGATTAGGAAAGTGAAGTTAACTTGAGTCTTTTCTGCTAGTCTGAAGGGTGGCATCTTTTCCAGTCACTTTTTAAGACTTCCCACTTTATCCACAAAGACAATTTCCTTTCAACTCTACTCTCCATAATAAGAAAATATTTCCTCAGATAATTGTAGGAAAACAGATCATTGGACCACATCTTCTTTGCACTGAAAATAATATTCTCTGGGCCTTTGTTCTCACAGTAGAAGAGACAAATTTTAAGAATTTGAAGGTAAAAAATATTGTTTTACTTCCTAAAATAACAAGCAAATGTATTAACTTTAATAGAGATTCTATTCACAATTTCAGCTATTCTCAGCTGTAAGCCTTGGACATCTTTGAGACAATAAGACAATTTACAAAGTGAAAAAGAGATGTCTCACTAAATACAAAATTCCATGGCTGAAACATTTCTGCATCCTTTCCCTTAATATGACATCAAATATTTATAGAGAAACGAACCACTTGCACCCACTGACTAGTCAGAGGGCCTGTGCCACCACCATATTGCCAAATTTCCTGTGACAATCTCTTCCCAGGAATCCAGAATGCAAACGAGGAAAAATTCTGACAGAACCTCTTGATGGATGGAAGTTTTGAGGCTGACTGTGGCTGGCTGGCATTATGTGCTGATGGACTTTCCAACTCAAAGTTGGACAATTGAGCCCCATAATCATCTGAAAGGGCTAATATTGTAATATACCCACCCATATCCAGAGAAGGGAAACTTATAACGAGAACACTGAATATTCCAAATAGAACCCTTTTAAACTCCTAGTTCAGTTGGTTTCATACTGCTTTAAATATTAAATACCATAAAAAATTAAACTTAGCATCCATTTCCATGTAAATTCCTTTTGGTTTGCAATGAGACCCAGAAGTCTCAACCTGCCCTCCACGCCCAGCCTACAGAAGACTTGAATCTCACCTATGTTCTTTGCTTTATTTGAACCAAGAAAGCAGATCTAGGATAGCTTTTCATGTTTCACTGAATATAAAATAAAACTATTGCTCTAAACTGATATTACACCCAGAACAAAATTATCCTAGACCTGGGATTGGTAAGACTTTTCTGTGAAGAGCCAGATAGTAAATATTTTAGGCTTTCCTGGCCAGATGGTCTCTACTAAAACTACTTAACTCTGCCATTGTCGCATGGAAGCAGCCATAAACAAAAAGTAAATGAAAGTGCATGGCTATGATCCAACAAAAAGAGTATTTACAAAAACAGACTGTGGTCTGGGTTTGACCTGCAGAACATAATTTTCTGGCTGAGGCCTAAACTGAAACCTCAAAGGCCTGGTGTTATTTTCTTGATCAGTTAATGGGCTCTGAGGAAATCCTACCTCTCAACTAGCTGTTTCAGACACCTTCTGCTTTTCCTCTCCGGGTTGCAGAGCTAAAATCTGATTCTATGAGGGTCTTAGAATCTCTTTCCCATCAAGTCTCAATAGCTGTCAGTTTTTCAGTTTAAACAAAGCTTCTGGATCTGACAGTTCATATCTATGAAGCAGGAGGAGAAGGCAGTGTGAGAAGATGTCACTCAGTAGAGAAATCTAAGACATAGCTGAGGATCCAGATTAAAAAATAAGCACTATTTGGTAATTTAGGTCAATGATTTTGAAACCTTAACAAGTGTAAGAATAACCCCAGATGCTGCTAAAACTTCAGTCACCACACTCCCATGCTTAAGATATTGCAATTCAATATGTAAAGAAATCTGAATTTATATTGAGCCACTCTGGCAATTTGGATATGAGTGATCCACAGATTAACTTTGGGAATTATCTCCTAGTCACTAAAATTGACAGAACGCATAGAAAGTCTGTCAGAAATTATGTCACATGCTTAGGAACTACACAAAGATTCTAAGTTCTTAAGGATTATCCTGTCATGAAAGACAGATAGATATGGATATTTCCATCTGTAAGGACTAATGACAGGTTTGCCACACCTTGGTGATGGAGTTCATAGGCTCCCTCAGAGATTCTAAAACGTAAAGAACGGCAAATGATTTGGAGGGTACACCCTGTACAATCTCTTCCTTTGTCCTCCCTTTCACTGAATCCTGGAGGGGAAGTGTCAGTATGCTAGCTTCTGGTGAACCTGATCATTGCCTAATCCAGAGCTGAACCCACACCCCATGCCTTCCAGTGGTTGAACAGAGCTTTTGAAAGGGCGTTCTAGGGAACAGTAATTTTATATATACTATTAGCTGTTAAATGAAAGAAGAATTACACGCTATTTGTGAAGGTAAAATACGCAGTATTCCTCAGGCTTCTTAATCTGGAAATCTCATCAACCTACTGCCTCAGCTAGTACCTTGCTGGATGACTTTTCCAGGCTTGTTGCTTAAAAAATGATCCTGTAGGCGGTGTAATACCCTGAGGTGGCTGTCCTTGGTGCTGAAAGGGAAACTCAGAGGTAGCCCCACACTGTTAGGGTTTTCCCAAGGGAATCTTCCCTAGAATATTGAACTATTTGTTGACTATGTCCAGCATCAAGAGCATCAGGCCTCTTAAGTCTAGAGTGTCCCTTTGGCTAATTATGACTTCTGATGCTTGGTGCTGAAACTTGAAATTTCAAATTTTCCCCTAATCTTTATCCAAAGTATTCTATTAAAATACTCTTTAGGCTCCTTTTGGTAAATTCTTAAACTTAAAACTATATCATTTGTTTGTCACAATATTAACTTTAAAATAAATGTCATGGTGGAGAGAACTTCAATTTGAACATGAAATCTAGTGGCCCCTTTCTGGAAAATCCTGAAATGAAGGTAGCACCATAAATATAGGAAAAGAAAAACCCACATCAGTATTAGAGGTGAGGCTTAGCCTGTTATCTAATAGCACAAACATCAAAATATTCCTGGAAATAGAGAAGACAAGTTGGAAGACATAAAAGAAATTGTCCACTTCTGAAAAATGAGTTTAGTTCCATTAGAAGTGCACATAAGAGAGCTGGGAAGAACAAATCTACATCCCTTAATTTGAATAGGGAAGGGACAGAGGAAAGAGCAGTATCTGAAACAGATAAGGCACACACTTACTGGAAAAAACTTAAGCAATATGCATGATCAACATGCAAAATAAGCTGTCCTAAGTATTTGATGTTGGCTACACAGAATTTAAAGACAGCATGTGAAGCAACTCTTCTTTTTCTTAGTAGGCTTTGGGGCATGATTATAAGGGTTAAGAGCAGTGGCATACCAAGGGGTGTGTGTGGGGTGATCCACATTCAGGCAGGGAAGAGTATTGTATCACTTAAATTGTTTTAAATGAAAGTTCATGGTGATTAAAGAAAAAAGCCAGTTCATTTTGTTTTATTATTATTTTAAAAATACCTACAGACAATGCATCCCATTGTTGCTGGCACTTGGAACAGACAACTTCCATTGTTACAACCTTCATGGCCACTAACTTGTTGTGTATTAGAGATAAAAATATAGCCACGTGGGGGCCAGCCCCATGACTGAGTGGTTAAAGGTCTGCACACTGTGCTTCAGTGGCCCAGATGTGTGGGTTTGGATCTCGGGGGCAGACCTACTCCACTCATCAGCCATGCTGTGGAGGCATCCCACATACAAAATAGAAGAAAATTGGCACAGATGTTAGCTCAGGGCTAATCTTCCTCAAGCAGAAAAAGAACAAGATGGGCAATGGGTGTTAGCTCACATATATTTATACGGCCAAACAGAAAACTAGCTATTGAAAATTGCCTGATGCCACAGTGATTTTCCCAGACTACAAGCAGAAAGAACATAAAAATCAAGTTATCTCATGAGGATAGCCGACCTCACATCTTCCTTTCCATTCTTCTCATTACCAAAAAATAGGAAACTAATCAACTTCTAACATATTCAAAGAGGGAATAATATATCATATTGAAAAAAATATGGAAGATTATTTCATACTATGGATTCATGTTCCAAATACAGGCATACCTTGAAGATATTGCAAGTTCAGTTCCAGACCACCTCAATAAAGCTAATATATCAATAAACTGTGACACACAAAGTTTTTGTTCCCCAGTGCCTATAAAAGTTATGTTTACACTATACTATAGTCTATTAAGACTGTTAAAGTATTATGTCTGTAAAAACAATGTGCACACTTAAGTCAAAAAATGCTTTATCACTAAAAAATGCTAACCATCAGCTAAGCCTTCAGAGAGTCATAATGTTCTTACTGGTGGAGGATCTCGTCTCTAGTTGATGGCTGCTGAGTGATAAGGGGGTGGTTACTGAAGGTTGAGGTGGCTGTGGCAATTTCTTAAAATAAGAAAGAGAAATTTTCCTCATTGATTGACTCTTTCTTTCAGGAACTATTTCTCTATAGCATGCGATGTTATTTAATAGCATCTTATCCACAGTAAAACTTCATTCAAAATTGTAGTCAATCCTTTCAGACCCTGCTGCTGCTTTATCAATTAAATTTAAGTAATATTCTAAATCCTTTGTTGTCATTTCAACAATCTTCACAGCATCTTCACCAGGAGTAGATTCTATGTTTAGAAACCACTTTCTTTGCTCATCCATATGAAGCAACTCCTCATCCATTAAAGTTTTATCATGAGATTTCAGCAATTCAGTCACATCTTTAGGTTCCACTTTGAATTCTAGTTCTCTTGCTATCTCCACCACATCTGCACTTATTTCCTCTACTGAAGTCTTGAACCCCTCAAAGTCATCCAAGAGGGTTGGAATCAACTTCTTCCAAGTTCCTGTTAATGTTGATATTTTGACCTCTTCCCATGAATTACAAATATTCTTAATGGCATCTAAAACGGTGAATCCTTTCCAGAAGATTTTCAATTTACTTTGCCCAGGTCCGTCAGAGGAATCTCTATCTATAGCAACTAAATCCTTAAGAAATGCATTTCTTAAATTATAAGACTTCAAAGTCAAAACTACTCCTTGATCATGGGTTTCAGAATGGGTGTTGTGTTAGCAGGCATGAAAACATTAGTCTCCTTGTACATCATCAGAGCCCTTAGGTGACCAGGTGCATTGTCAATGAGCAGTAATGTTTTGAAAGGAATATTTTTTTCTGAGCAGTAGGTCTCAACTGTGGGCTTAAAATATTCAGGGAACCATGTTGTAAGCAGATGTGCTATCACCCAGGCTTTGTTTTTCCATTTATAGAGCACAGGCAGAGTAGATCTAGCATAATTCTTGAGGGCCGTAGGATTTTCAAAAGGGTAAATGAGCATTGGTTTCACCCTAAAGTCACCAGCTGTATTAGCCCCTAACAAGAGTGTTAGTTAGCCTGTCTTCTGAAGCTTTGAAGCCAGGCAATAACTTCTCTAGCTATGAAAGTCCTAGATGGCATCTCCTTCCAATATAAGGCTGTTTTGTCTACATCGAAAATCTGTTGTTTAGTGTAGCCGCCTTCATGAATTATCTGAGCTAGATCTTCTGGAGAACTTGCTGCAGCTTCTACATCAGCACTTGCTGCTTCACCTTGCACTTTTAGGTTATGGAGAGGGCTTCTTTCCTTAAACCTCATGAACCAGCCTCTGCTAGCTTCAAACTTTTCTTCTGCAGCTTTCTCACCTCTCTCAGCCTTCACAGAATTGGAGAGAGTCCAGGGCTTTGCTCTGGATTAGGCTTTGACTTAAGGGAATTTTGTGATTGGTTTGGTCTTCTATCCAGACCACTAAAACTTCAAATAAGCAATAAGGCTGTTTTGCTGTCTTATAATTCACATGTTCACTGGAGTAGCAGTTTTAATTTCCTTCAAGAATTTTCCTTTGCATTCACAACCTGACTAATTATTTGGACTAGCTTTTGGCCTATCTCAGCTTTGACCTGCCTTCCTCACTAAGCTTTATCATTTCTAGTTTTTGGCTGAAAGTGAGAGACGTGTGACTCTTCCTTTCACTTGAACACTGTGAGGCCGTTGTAGGCTTATTAACTGGTCTAATTTCAGTATTGCTGTGTCTCAGGAAATAGGGAGGTCCAAGGAGTGGGAGAGAGACAGAGACAGGGAAACAGCCAGTAGGTGGAGCAGTCAGAACACACAGAGTATTTATGTGTTAAGTTCACTGTCTTACATGGGCATGGTTTGTGGTGCTCCAAAACAATTACAATAGAAACATCAAAGATGACTGATCACAGCTCACCATTACAAAGACAATAATAAGGAAAAAGTTTGAAAAATTGTGAGAATTACCAAAATGTGACACAGAGACACGAAGTAAGCAAATGCTATTGGAAAAATGGTGCTGATAGACTTGCTCCATGCAGGGTTGCTACAGACATTCAATTCACAAAAAACACATATCTGCAAAGCACAATAAAGAAAGTGCAATAAAAAGAAGTATGCCTGTATATTGGCTAAGTAAAACAGTGTTACAACAGACTATTTATAGTGTGATCACCAGTTTGTTAAAAAATAGAATTAGTGATCATGCTATAAGTTCTCCATTAAATATATCTAATATTATGTATAATATATAATATATAATATGTAATATACATGTGTTCGTATAGAAAACATGAGCAGTGGAATTACGTGAGATTTCTATTTTTCTATTTCCTGATTTTCTATTTTTGAACTTTATAAAAATAAACACTATTATTATTAAAAAAAGAAGATAGTTGAGATTTTAAAAGTATAAGTTGTTCCATCTAAAGGAACCCTAAAGCAATATGAACTTGCATGGTCTCTTTATCGATGATTTCTAGTCTTAAAAATTATATCATAAAAATACAGCCAGCTATAAGTGGTATTTCCATCACAAATTTTCACATTAGCAGGTATACACACACACTCACAGGAATACCAGATTTCCTTTTCACGATCGCAGTCATTTAAGAATAATTTCCTGATGGTCAAGATAATATAAAGGTTAAGAGGACTCTAGAATCACGTGACATCGATTTTAAACCTGACTGCATTTCCTGGTTGTGTGACCCTAGGCAAGCTTTTTTTCTCTTAAAATAAAATCTCTGTAATTTTACAATCTAGTCTCAAATATCTGAACTTATACCATTCTTAGGGGGTTTAAATTGAGAAATATATTTAAAGTGCTTAGTAGAATGTTTGGCATGTTGTAAACAGTCAATAAATGCTCACCATTTTTATTGAATAATGGCTGTGCCTAATATACTATGCTAGGACTGTGGGGGAAATAAAAGTAATGTCACAAGATGATTTATTTTTCCAACGTAATTTTGGAATCAATACTTGTAAAAGATCAGAGAATATAAAATCCTATTTTCAGTTTGCTTGTCAGCATCCCTGGTGCAAATCTATTAACTCATTACATATTTTCATTTTTATTTATTATGATGGCAGGATAAAAACATTTCCCCTTATTGGATGGTGTAATATACTGACTTTTCTGATCATCCAACGTTATAGACAGTGGGGTTTATTTTCAGGTGGCATATGTGAATAAATATCTATTCAATATAATTGGGAATCTTTGGACAGAGAGAGGAGATGCTACCCAAACATGACAGATTTGTCCACATTATCATTTGTGAGTCTTGAAATTCCCAACTCCTATCATAAAGCTTAGCTGCAACATTAGATGCAGAATTTCAAAATATGTTAGCTTGCTAATATTTTTATACATCAAGGAAAGACCTGTAATTGTAATTCCAGACTTTTGCCCTTGCCAATGTGACAAATACTTTATCAAAGAACGGCTACCTTAAATGACCTTTCAGAATCTAATTACACATTTTCTTTCTGAGAGAGGTGTGTAGTTGAGTGATCATCAGGAAACAGGACTTGACCGTCTTCCTAGTTGGGGCACTTTGACTGCCTTGTTCTTTTCCAGAGTGTGGAAAAGGGGCTGGGGGAGGAGATGGGAGAAGTGATGAAACAATGCATTCCTATATAATTTTGTTCTTGTTGATGCACCTCTCCTGTGTCTTGATGACCATTACAAAACATTATCAACTGCTTGTGAAAAGGAGATTAACATGTTTTACAAGATTGTGAGGCAATTTAGAGATTGAAGAATGGCTTGATATATACATGGATGTTCAGTAAAATTTTGTCCTCTGATTTGAAAGATTAAGTTTACGTAATGCAAGTTCTACTTTTGCCTCCGCTACATGAAATTTATGATATCCTATAGATTTTCTTGATCTCTTTTCTTTTAAATAAGATTTTACTTTCCTACCATGGGAAGTATTTTGAATAGCTATCATTTTCCTGAAATTGGCACCAATACCAGAGTTTTAGAAACCAGTTTGAATTAATTACGATTACTTTTTAAAAATCTTGCCAAAGTAATCATCCTTAAGACTCTCCAACTCACCACCACGTCTCAATAAGGAAACTGTTTTCATTTGTAAATCCTCAAGTGTGAATTAATAGCTTTGAATTATAGAAAAGTAAATAGACTATGCCAAAACATGTGTAAAACCAGAACTAAATATAAGAATGTGGATCAAAATCCTTCCTAATATTTTGCGGTATAGACTTTAATGAATAATAATAGTGATCTTCATTCCATAATAGCTTGAAACAATGAACCATATTAGCAAATTTTGAGGGATATGATATTGACATATTGTCCCCCTGGAAAGAATCACTTCCAAGTTTTCTTGCATTATTACTAAAAGCGGCAATTTTTAGGTGCACCTAAGTATCATTTAGTTGGTGAGTTATTCAACTACTTGAGTTAGACCCTACTGAAATGAAAGAATCAATATTGCTGTAAACACAGTATAACATATTCTATATATTTACAGAAATAATTACCATTAATTACCATTTTACTACTTGTATTCTGTGAGGTGGTTGAGAAATAATTAAAGATTTTTACAGAGTTTGGTACTCCAGGGAATGCTCTCAGCTTTTTATATCCAAATTGGAATTACCACTATAAAATCTTGACATTTTTAAGTTTGGATACTAAAAATACTTTTGTTTAATGTGTGAAATTTTTCCTACTAAATTGACCTTATATTTGTTGAAAAATAATCATGTTTATATTATAAATGTGTTGCCAATGCAGAAATAAACATTAAACAGTTGAAGATATTTACCTCAAACAGACATCTTTGGTTAAACGTAAAAAATGGAAGAGGTAAGAATCTAGAGAAGAGACTTGTTTAAAGAGAAAAATGCAACAATTTTACACATTTTTCTCCAAGATTTATAACAATTTGTTGTTAGTGCCACTGAATCAGTCTTGACTCCTAGTGCCCCTGTCCTGCTCCATCTTTTTGTGCCATCGGCTCACCTTCTGGTGCTATATCAGACAGTGTTCTGCTGCTGTTCATGGGGTTTCCATGGCCAATTTTTTCAGAAGTGGGTGGCCAGGTCCTTCTTCTTGGTCTGTCTTAGTCTGGAAGCTCCACTGAAACCTGTCCACCATGAGTGACCCTGCTGGTATTAGAGATATCAGTGGCATAGCTTTCAGCATCACAGCAACATAGAGCCACCACAGTATTAACAACTGACAGATGGATGGTGCAGTTCCCTGATGGGAAATGAACCAAGCGGCAGCAATGAGAGTGCCAACTCTTAACCACTAGATGGCCGGGGCTGGCTATTTATAATATTAGGCCCTTATCTAGTCTGTGCAAAAATAATAAAGAATGTTAGTTTCTCAATTCAGAAACAAAATAAAATAAAACAACAAAACCATGCCTCTTGTAATTAACAGAAATGGATTCTGTACGTGAAAAAAGACAAAATTTTTGCCTAGATCCTATGTTCCACCTTTCAGTAGGCTTGTAGTACACTCGCTCAGTAAGATTGAGTTGGCCAAATGGATAGCCACAAAGATTTCATTTGATATTAGCAACTTCTGTGTCTGGGCAATCCAAGTCCAGTTTTTGATGTTTCCCAGAGAAAGGTCTCCTTGTTACTTAGCGACCTAGATGTTCCCAGTCCTCCTAAATTCCCTATAAATAGTTAAAGCAGCACCATGGGATTGAGGAGTTATGGCAGGGGGAGGGAAGATGCAAGGCACTTTCTGTAAATTCGCTATGTTTCAGGTCCAACACCTCTTTCCACAGGATAATAGTAGGACTAAGGCCTTTGCACCCTGCTGTCATTCTGTCTGTGACTTCTCCCCAATAAAACTTGTTTTAAGCCCATTCTATATTTTCTGGTGTACGTGTGCATTGCAGGGTAAGTGTGGTGTCCACATTCCTTGCACATCAGTATGACGACCAATATGGACATCAAAATTCCTAGCTTAGCATCATATTAAGAAATAGTAAGACGCATATATGGCAATAAAGAGGATTTTTTTTTGAAAAAAGAATGATTCATCATAGATTTGTAGTATATTCTTCTCCAATTAACATTCATCTTTTAAAATGTGAAACCTTTTGGTGCTTATTTTCCCTAAGTTCTTATCTTGTTCCTGAACAAATTTTATCTAAGGTACCTGACTATATGATAATCCGTTGCCAGGATTGGCTACCATCACTAAAAAGCATCAATGTAATATAGTTTCTTCATTCTATCGTTAGCCAAAATAGTTGAGGAAAGAAGTACCCTGGGTAACCTAAGCAGCTGAACAGAGAGATCTATATGAAATGGACCACATGTTAGACCAACATTCTAAGAAACAGTGTGATATCGGTGGAGTCATTTCAGATTCCTGAGCGTCAGTTTCTTCGATTCTAAAATGAGAGTTTATCAGCAAATAGAGACAGTGCAAAAATCTATTTTGGTTCTCAGACTCTGCATGATACATGATACACATATATGTGTATCTGATTTTGAACACATTTTATGTCAATGATATACTTTTAAACTTTACTTAAGGCAGTTTAATCTTTGATAAATTAGCAGATGTATTAGAGTAAGACACAACCTTAGAATAATCATTATGAAGTTACTTTATTTATTTTTGTAACAGAACTTTGAGTATAGACATTGTGGGAAATGGACCAAATTTATGTCCTACCCATATATAACCTGGACTTCATTTCTGTAGCTCATAATTTCTAGTAAGTTCTACAAATCAAATATTCACAAGGCAGTTTCTTTTACCTTGGTCTTCTTTATCTTGGCTTCTCTCCAAATTCCCTTTTTATGGTCTTTGACTTTGCTCCATCAGTCCTCAAAGCTTTTGTTAAATCTTAAGGTTAAGAAAGAAAACAATCATTACTCTTGTTTGAACTTGGTTACTCTGCAATTAGCCATCTACTCGGTGAAGTCCTTCCAGTCTATGGTATAGTATTTCTGGTTTTCTGAGGTTTTCTCCTTGATCACTCACATACATTGGAGATAACCATGCTATGTGAAATGCATGTGTATGTGTTAACTCTAAGCCCTCTAATAGCCTTATGGAGTCTCTAATACAACTTCGTTTTACAGATGATTGAACTGAGGCTTAGAGTGATACAAAATTTGTGTAAGGAAGAACATTTTAAAACTGAGGGGTTGAACCTGATTTTGACATCACTACAAATCACTAGTTAGAGATTTGAAAGAGAGTAACCAAATTGAAATATCTAAGAGGACAGTTTTGTACCAGACAGTTTGTACAAGATCAGATTAATATGACGTAGTATATATTGGGGGATAAATGGGTGGTGGTGGTTATAAATGCTGTACACTCAGGGTGTTGTGTGATTATACTACTTTCCACCTCTCCTCCCCCATCTCTCAATTTTTGTTGGTTATATAACAATATACTGTCTAGATTAATAAATCAGATAAAGAGGTATAACTGAAGTATTTAGAATTATGCTAATAACCAACAAAAGAGTGTTTTTCTTTCTAGGGAGAGGAGCTGAATATGAAGTATTGAACTTGTAAACTGACATGACTTTTACTGTTCCTATTTTTTAACATGTGAATGTCTTAACTTCTCAAAATAAATGAAATAAATCTCTGAACAAATTCATAGTAATATAATTGAAAATTTTGTTGAAGTGAATGATTTTCTAGTATAATGTGAAATAAAACATTATTGCTAGAAGAGTTAGAAAAATCTAAGAAAAGACAATTATATTGAAAGAAATCCTAGAAGGTGTTATAGGTTAGCTCATTCAATACATCAAGACACAGACAATTGTAATGCTATTGAATATTATCAGAGTATTTTTAAAAATGTCAAATTTTTCAATATATTTCTTTTTTTTAAATACGCTTCCTTATGGTGAGGAAGATTGGCTCTGAGCTAACATCTGTTGCCAGTATTCCTCTTTTTTTCCTTCCCCAAAGCCCCAGTACACAGTTGTGTATTCCAGTTGTAGGTCCTTCTAGTTCTTCTATGTGAGATGCTGCCAAAGCACGGCTTGATGAGTGGTGTGTAGGTCCGTGCCCAGGATCCGAACTGGAGAAACCCAGGCTGCCGAGATGGAATACGCAAACTATGCCGTCTTGACTCTGAAGTCAAAAGATGACTAAAAACTAGTGTATACGTACACGCAGATACACACCCTCAGATCATCCCAATTACAGATGTAAATGAAAAATCCAGTTTAGGATTCTAACAAGATTCTAGCAGTATATTAAAATATAATACACACAGTCAATCCACCTTTCTTCTAAGGAAGCAAAAACACTTCAGTATAAATATTGTTTAATAAGATCAAAGAATGAAAATTTCAATATTATTACCTTACTCGAGGTAGAAAATGTATTTAAAAATTCAATTATCATTTTTGAAAGAGCAATTATTACTAAAAGTGGATTTTGAAAATATAATTGATATAACAATTATGTATATTACAAATCAAGGATTAATATTAAATTAAGCAGTAAAACCCTAAATACTTTCTTCTTAAGTCAAGGGCACAGTGATCTTTAGGATTAGTAGTCATTGTTCTGAAAGTTATGGCCAATGAAAACACCACCACAAAGACAAGAGTGTACATTTTGGAATAGAGGAAAAAATACATATACACACATCCACAGCCATACCTGCACCCACCCAGAAAAAGTAAGGGAAAAAAATCTGAAAAAATTTTATTGATATAGTGATTATTAAAATACATTTCTAAATAGAAAATGAGCAAATAACATGATCAGGCAATACACAATGACCACGTATGGGCAAGAAAACTTTGCAAAAACATTTTGATTCAAAAATAATTCAAGAAATTCAAATTAATAAACAATGAAATCCACTTTTTCTTATCAAATTAGAAGCCATGTTTTAAGTATTGAATAAGCTATAAAATGAAAACTCATACATTTCTAGTAAAAATATCTTTTTGTTTTTGAGGAGGAGGAAGAGGGGCTGGGGAAATTGAGATTTATGTTTCTAAAGCCTTCGGATTTTGCATACTAATTGATACAGTTTTCCATATTTCAGAAATATCACGAGAAATATTCATGAATATTGATAAAGGCCATTGCCATGTTTATAATAGCGAAGATTGTAAACAATTTAAATATCTAACAATAATCACATAGGTTAATGAAAGATGAATATTTACTGAAGCACTTTTAGCCCAAGCATGTGACCAAAATTACATGATTTAAAAAACTCATTGATGTATTAGTATTTAAAATTTCTGAAATAGTGTTATAAAATGTAGATTTTTCTAATATTTCAGTAATTAATATGTTTTATTAATATTTTATTATAAATTCTTCTTTCTTAAAATTATCTTATAATACATTAAAAAATGTATTACAACTATGAATGCTATAGCATTTTGGATAAGAGAAATAATTTTAGTCAATAGATATTGGATAAAATTCCATGGATGTCCTCCAAATTGATCTGGAATTAAAAAATAAACCCTTATAAACCAAACAACATGAATGCCTATAGCTGTGACCAGAATAGTAATTCAGTTTATTTGGAAATAGAGGGGGGATGGTAACATTTTAAACAGTAAACAATCCAACTAGTCATATATTTATGATTTATTAGTTGCTCTCTAGGGTCTGTTTCCTCGACCACGTATGACATGAGATATTTGGAGGAAATAATTTTATAATAAATTCCAGGTCTACCATACAGAGTATTTCTATAAGATCCAAAGTCAGAGCATCTGAAATTTCCCTCCTATCCTTCTGCACCATCCTCCAACAAGAGTGTTGAAACTTAACAGTTTTTCCCTGTGCCTTAATCTAACACAATAATCCTGCAGGCATCTGTACCACTTGTCATAGACTTAGATTGTTTGATGTATTGAAAACTGAAATAAAATTATGCTTTTGGAACGGGCTGAGTAAAGCAAATATTAGAAAAGAAGAAATATCTAAAATTAAAAATCTGAATTTCTAATTTATGACACTAGAGTACAAAGGGCAATTTAAACTTAAATCAAGCAGAAGAAAATAATTAATAAAAATGAGAAGAGAAATTCATGAAATTGAAAACAATAGAGAAAATCAATGAAACCAAAAGCTAGGTCTTTGAGGAGATCTATAAAATTGATACATTCTAAACAGGATAACAGAAAAAAAGAAAAGACACAGATTACCAATGCCAAGAAATGAGAAAGCAGTTCTCACTATTTATCCCACAGACATGCAAAGAATAATAAAAAAATACTATACCCACAAATTTGATAATTTACATGAAATGAACCAGTTCTTTGAGAGACACAAACTACTAAAATTCAAACAAGTAGAAATAGTCATCCGAATAGGCCCATATTCACTAAAGAAATTGACTCAATAATTAATAACCTTCCATTAGGCCCAGAGGGTTTCATTGGTGAACTCTACCAAATATTTAAGGAGGAAATGATACAGATTCTCCACAATCTATTCCAGAAAACAGAAGCAGAGGGGCTACTTCCTAATGCATTCTATGAGGCCGGTATTATTCTAACACCAAACCAAATTAAGATATTACAAAAAGGAAAAGAAAACCTCAGACCAATATCTCTCACGAACATAGATGCAAAAATCCTTAATAAAATATTAGGAAATCAAATTCAACAGTGTATAAAAGGAATTATACCCCACGACCAAATGGGATGAATTTCAGCTACGCAAGGCTGGTTGAATATTCAAAACTCAATTCAAAAATCCAGTACATCAACAGATAAATAAGAAAAATCTTATGATCATAACAATTGGCGTATGGGTCTCAGTGTAAATATCTTAAATTCTAACCATTTACCTTGGGGCTATCTAATGAAAACTGTTATCGTGTTTTAGGACCTGAAGTAAACTTGTATCTTAGAATCTTAGAATATAGTCTTAGAATTATCACAGTTTGCAAATCAAAAATCATTATTCATAACTGACTTGGATCCTCGCATTTGAATTAACATTTAAGTAATGCTTCACTCTACTACTTAAAATTTTTATTAAGCATTTCAAATAAACACCATAATGTAATTGTAAAATACATAGTATTTGAAAACAAATTTGCATAAGAAAAATATTTGATAAAATGTTATTATTATATGAATTATGTTTGCTCATTTAGGATAATAAACTACCTATCCAAATAAAATTACTAATTATCATCCCTAAAAGTACAGCAGTAAAGTAGAAACAGAATTTAAAATTACTTTTCTACAAACCCCTCATACCATTCTCTTAGGAATGGCTGGTGTCAGATACCCACCGCTCAGCTTCAAAATCAAACTGCAAAGTGGTTTTCCAGCAACTGCTCTCCAGTGACAAAAGGCTCCAAGTTGTCATGACTGTGAACATGACAACAGTGTTAGGAAAGGTGAAATCTATACTAGGATTGAGGAAGGATTCTAAAGCATCAGTGACAATTCCAAAACCAAGTTCTCTTGACAGATTTTATAGTCAATGGCAATAAATATTTTGCACTCTGTAACATAACATTGAACTGCGAACAAAAAAGAAGGAGAAGAAAAGTGGGGGAGGAAAAAGGAGGAACAGGAGCAGCAGGCGAAACAGGAGAAGGAGGTAGAGGAGAACTCGGGGAGAGGGGAGCAAGGAAGGTGGAGGGAGAGGAGAAAGAAGAGAAAGGAGATAGAAGGGACTGGCTTGGGAGTAAATGCAAGTATCTTTGCGTCTATTGTGTGTTTTTGCTCCAGATTCTGCCTTCGTATTTATGGTTCACTTGGCAATATAAGGGGAAAAAAAATCATTATATCCTTTTCAGAAGCTTCTAAATATGCATAAGCCTCTTCTACACCTAAAAAAACCCCATTCAAGTGAACTACTTGTTTGTTGTAAACACATGCAATAAAAAATCGTCTATTCTGTATTTGCCCTTTTGAAACTATTTTTCTCTCTCTCCTTCCTTTGTACCTAATTTTCTTGGAAATGTTGCCACTTTCTCATCTTCCATTTACTTCTCCGTCTTACTAGAATCTCGTTCCAACAAATTTGCTCTACAGAAAATGGAAGTCTCATGCTTAAAATGACAATTTAATTAGCGTTTCCAAAGTAATTTTTTCAATTCTTATATGACATTTTATAGTGTTTGACACCATTGGTTAATCCTCTTTGGGATCCTTAATAAGATTCTCAGCTGATTTTCCTCCTTCCTCTCTGACTACTTTTCAGGTTGCCTGCATTGTCTTTCTTTTTCATTTGGGTTCTTAATTATTCCCCTAATATGCCTACTCAGCCTTCTCAATTTTTGCTCTAACATATTTCCTTACATAATAACATCCATATTTTCAAGTTTTACAGCTACCAACCCAACTATTTATCAAATAAATGAATTTGAAAATGAATTAACTGACGTAATTTTCTCTTTCCAACACGTATCATCTGTGACTCTCTTAACTCACATGTTTTAGTGTCTTCTGGACAGCTTCACCTATTTTGTCTAATACGTCTCTCCTCTCAGAATGAGTACTTCTCATTGAATTTATCGTTTTTAGGTGAGGCACAATCATCTACTTATTCAACCAAATCAGTAACTAGGGTCTCATTTCGGACACCTTCCTCCCTATCATGCTCCAAACTCAATTAGACAGAAAGTTTTCCAGATTTTACCTCCTAACTCTGTCTCTGATCTATTCCACTCTAGTTGCATAGTCTATTGACTCTGATTCTAATAATGTCATATATAGTTCCACCTACCAATCCATTCAACACAACTTAATTGCTTTGTTCTCTCAATGTGGCAATTTTGATCATGTCACTTCCAACATAAGGCCATTCAATGGCTCCTCAATGCCTATAGAACACATTTTAATCCTCTTAATCTTGTTGGAATGTGGGCATGGGTGCTTTTTGACCTATGGCCTAACTCCTTTTGTACTCTTCTCAAATAACCTTTCCATTGCTTAGCCTATGTTCCATCACACAAATAATTTATAATTCATCAAACTGGATACGGTTATAAACACTTATGCCTTTGCCCATGATGATTCCTCTTCTTCGAATATCCTTTCTCCTCAGCTACATATATTGTTTTGTCAAATTTCTACTAATTCTGTAAGGCTCACATTGCATTTCATTTCCTTTGAGAAGTGGGTTTCCCCATTGGGTTTTTTATTTTCTTGGATTTATTTCTTGGTGAGAAAGATTGTCCCTGAACTAAATTCTGTGCCAATCCTCCTCTATTTTGTATGTGAGATGGTGCTACAGTATGGCTTGATGAATGGGGAGTAGGTCCACACCCGAGATCCGAACCCTCAAACCCTGGGCTGCTGAAGCAGAGCATATGAACTTAACTACTATGCCACTGGTCCTGCCCCTGGCTTTTCTTTTTAACAACACCTTGTAAATACTGATATTACTATTATTTACTTTTTAACACTGGCCCTGCGCTAACATCTGTTGCCAACCTTCCTCTTTTTGCTCTTTTTCCTCCCCAAAGCCCCAGTACATAGCTCCATATCCTAGTTGTAAGTTATTCTAGTTCTTCTTTGTGGGTTGACATTACAGTATGGCCTGATGAGTGGTGCATAGGTCCTTGCCCAGGATCCAAACCAGTGAACCCTGGGCCACTGAAGTGGAGCACAAGAACTAACCATTCTGCCACAGAGCTGGCCCCCTGGATATTATTAATAGTCATTAGATTCTCCTCCTGGGTACTAGACTCTAAATGAACAGACACTATGTCTTATTTATATCTCTATTCCCAGCAACTAGCTCAGTGCCTGATGCATTGTAGTTGTTTAACAAATATGAAGACAAATGAATGTTGATTGAGGACTGGCATGCCATTGTCATCTATTTATTTGATTAAAAAGCCAGGAAGGGATGATTAAAAGATTAAAGACATAAGTAAGCAAAATGAAGAAACTCAAATGTCAATTACATCATTCATCTATCTGTCATTAACATTTTGGCGCATATTCTGGTATTCATTTATGCAAACCTTACATAAGAAAAAAATATGGCTCATAAGGCATATGTAAAATCTGTTAATTCACTAATGGTAATCAAATAAGTGTAAATGAAAACATATTGGGGATTCTTTTTAAAAGGAAAATCAAATCTGCCAAAGGATCTAAAATCTAATAATATATAGGGTAGGTAAAATGTAAATATAAAGGTATATAAATCAAATTGACAAGGTACATAAAATCAGATTAAATCTTTCTCTTTTGCATGTTCTCTCTCTCTCTGCTCCTCTCTTTATCTATCTATCTATGTATGTATATATATGTATCTATCTATTTATCTATTTCTTCTTTCACTGGATATATGTAAACATTCAGAAACAGTCACTCTTCCACAGTCAACCAAGTCTTCCCCAATAGTTTTCTTTAATCCTTAGCTCATTTTGCCTTTAGCTAACTTTTGTCTCCTGAGTTGGCCAGAGGAAGAGAGGGATAAGGACTTACAAAGGAGGAACAGGTAAAGAGGAAAAGACAAGTGATGTGTGCACAACACCTGGCAAATCCACATGACCCAGTAAGGATCCTCACCCTGTGAAACCACTCTTCTCTCAGTCCAGGCTCCTGTCCAGTCTTTCAGAGTTCAAAGGTTCTGCTCAGTAAAGCAATTAATGTAGATCCCCCGACTCATCGATTTGTGGCTTATTTTTAAAAATCTTGCAATCCCAGAGTTTTGCTGTCAATGTATTAAATCAAAACCTAGCTCTTCCCTGCCACTGCCTGGGGAGATGTCAATTTCCTTGCAGTCATTTAGCCTTTGCTAATTGCAAAATAAAGAGACCTAGAGACCTAATTGCCCTCCCAAAGGGCTTTCCTCTCATCTTATAGTACATCCAAGGTTTTGCTATTATTGCACTTTTTAAAGCTGAAGGAGTCTGATTGTTTTAGAATTTAGAAACATGTTTAAGGAACAGCGTTTGGTCCTCTTTAAAGATACCCTTCTTCATGTGAGCAGTCCACTAAATAGTTAATTAGTCCCTTGTGAGAACAGGTCCAGGTGCCCAGGGAGTAGAACCACAGTGCCTGCTTCTTACCCAGGCATTCTGCAAATTAAACCTTATTCTATCTTGAAGAAGTTCTGGTATCTTTTTTATCTATCTCATCGTTTTTGTTTTCTACCTTCCGTGTTTCCAGCTGGTGCCAGATATGGAGATGCAAAATGCAAGAAAAATGATGTTTTTAGTATTTGCCTCAATTCAGGAGCAGATGTCCTAGAATTCCTCCAAGAAACACAACTCCTGAAAAGTTGCAAGTGCAGCTCTAACTATAGAGAAATTTCAAGCCTTTCAGGTAGACACACAGATAGCTAAAAACTCATTCCATGCTGAACCAAAATTTTCCAGCAGTAACAAAATGCCGTAACAACAAAATAATAAAAACAATACCAGTAATAATATAGTTGAAGACGATGACATTGGTAATGATGTTTGAGAACTTACTGCATTCTCAAACTATATTATGGACCATTTGCCACTTGTTTTTAGCTTTTTTGTCTTTGTTAAACTTCACAACAACTGCAAGAGCTCAAATTGTTCTATTTTATTCTTTTAAAAATGATAAGAAATTAAGGATTAGACAAAATTAGTAGTTGACCCAAATTTTCAAATCTGTCTCTCCTGGTCTGTGTTTTCTTCAAAATATTTCTATTCTGCTGAGATTTCTGATAACTTTCATGTAACTTCAAATCAGAAACAATTTTAGAGGTCACATGGTCCCACTCACTCATTTTAGGGGGAGGAAATTGAAACTCACAGAGTTAAGTGATGTGCCCAGGGTCATTCAACAGGGGAGATTCAAAACAGGCCTCAAAATTTAATTCCATGATACACAGTAGAGTGTTCCTTCCATGACATCTAAAATGGCTCCAAAAATTAGGACTTATAATCTGATAATTGTGGATAAGTGAACAGGGTGAAAGTGATAAAATATTCAAAATCTCTGAAAAGCCAATGTATAGATTCAACAAATACATTATGCTGCCTATTTAGTTCATACACAAAAGTGTATTTCACACTGTTCAATTCTGTAAATCTTTCTTCTTCCGGCATTCATGATAACTAATAGGATTGTAAATAGTGAAAAAATAATTTTTATTCTATTGCAAATTCCCAAATGCCCCTTGTTGGTTTCTTATCTATTAAAATGATAAGCGCGTTGGTGTGGGTCCTTACTCTTGAAGTAGCCTATTGATTCATGAGAAGTTACATAAACTCAGCAATATTCGTGGCATGACATATGAATATTATAAATATTGTAGAATACCTATTATCCTTAGCTCTACAACTCCTGAAAAATAATTGGTTTGCATTATGAAACCTATAATTTCTCACAAAAGGAAAATACCCCGAAGCAATTTCACACCATCTTCACATATGTTCTGCCAAAAGTTATATAAAGCCAAACCTCACAGCCTAGAGCGGTAGCAATGTAATTAGATTTCTATTTTACAACTGAATATGCTGATTTCATTAGAAGGTGTTTAACGATGTATTTTGCTTATTATGCCAAAATGTGTCAGTTAGAGGTTGAGAAGGTGAGTTACAATTAATTACAGTTTCAGGAGATGACTTTGGGACCAGATCAGTATGGAGTGTCCCTTGAGATGTAAATGAGGCCCACTTAAGTCTCAGGATTATTGATTTTTTTGCTCTTTAGAACCCACCTCTCTTCTAAAAGTATCTCTAGGGCTTACAGAATCAAAAACATGAGGACAGCACAAAGCAGCATGAGAGGTGGGGTAGATAATCTGACGGTCGAAACACTCCAAGATTCTTGAGATGGAGACAGGAGCAAAACTCTCTGCGGTGGGGCTGGTGCTGAGGAAAGAACAGTAGCCTGTGGAGAGCAGTCTTCCCAGACAGATAAGAAAGACTCAATAGCAACTTTCTCAAAGTCTGTTGTGAAGATCATCTGTATCTGCATCAGGCTGAGTGTTCATTAAAAAGGCACCTTACCAGCCAAACCTACCCAAATCAGAATGTCTTGAGTAGACGTCCTGGAATATGCACCTCTGATAAGCTCCCTTGACAATTCTTAATGCACACTGAACTTTGACAACCATCAATCTCTAGCGTTTGGTGACAGGCAATTGGTGAGAGGCAAGCACATGATTAACAGCCGGTAAATCCCATAAAGGGTGTCAGTTGAGTTTCATTGGGAGGACCAATCACTACATCAGGGGCATTGGGAGAGATTCAGACAGGTAATTGGAATCAGAGGTGTCTGTCAGATAGAACAGTAGCAGGACTGCGGTCTCAGACTTAGGCAGACTTCTGATCTTAAGGAAGAAATAGTTATCAGTATGACCCCTTGTTTGAGGAATATTAGTGCAAGTCTGGACAGTAAAAGGGAAACAAAGAGTCAGCTTGGAATTGAGAATATGATACCAGAGTTTAATTGTGTTAACTGTATTTAAATGTATTTACAAATACATTAAACCATTCATTTGTGGGGTTTCTTTTTCAAAGTTCCATTGACATATAGGAAAATAACCCCCTCCTCCAGAAATACATGGATAAAACAGAGACCAAAAAATCAATAACATTTAAATTGTACTGAAAATTTATGAATGGTTATTTACTTTTCTATAAAATGAGTACAAATGACGATAGTGAGAATGTTCTATTTCATCCCATAAATCGTGCTGTTTCATTGACCTGCAGGGGAACAGAAATCTTTAGTGTAATGGCCATAATTCTTCTTTCATGGCCTCCCTTTAAGATGCAGTACGGAGCCTGGTTGTTCTTCTAGCCCTTTCCCAGAAGTCAGGCACTCAAGTGAAAACTCAACCATTCTCAAGTGATGTTTCCCCAGAAGGGTTTGTCTTAGTGAAAAAGAGGGGAACAATAATATTTTCCTGAAAATTCTGGTCAAATCTGCTCATCCAGTGAGATGAGAGAGGACTGAGGAGGACAAGGAGATGAGAGAAAGTGACAGGACATGTGGGTGTGACTAACACCCATTGTGAGCCTCAACAGAGAGAAAATCTCTTCCTCCTCCAAATATATGCAAACTCCTAATTAATAGCCCTTCAAAGTCACCTATCACTCTCTGCTTTGTATATATCTTGGATAATTCATTAATTGACTGAACACTTTTTTTAGCTTCCCTCTGTGTGCCATATGGTAATCTAGGCACATCCATAAATAAGAATGTTGATGTCCCTAACCTCATGGCATTTGGAATCCCCGATGGCAAGCTTTGTGTCTGATTTATCATGTCACCTCTCATGAAAAACGTTTGCTATATGAAATCATGGAACAAGTACAACGAAAAGGCTTTCTAGAGTTGAGTGTGTGTTTCCTTTTCTTGAATTCTCTTTAACAGGCAGGCTAGCATATTGTGTAAAACATTTTTTCTACCAATGTTTGACAAGTTTGCACTGTTTTGACCAGATCAAAATGAGAATGCCTTCTCTGATACTAAAACAGTGAACTCAGGTTTTGATCCCTTGAGGTGAATTGGAAACATGATCTTGTGAGATAGAAACTAATTTTATTGCATAAAAAGTGATATATTTGATGGTAGTTGGAAGGAGACTTTGACAGCTGACAAAGAAATTGTTGAGGGATCAGTGGCGCTGAATTAGGGTATGATTTCCATGATCCTAAAATCATAGATTAAATGATGAAACGTCTTGAAAATTGTAATTACAAAGTGTTCTACATCAATTGACAATGTTTTCATTTTATTATATTTATAAAATAACAGAGTGCTAGTTTCCCTACCTCCAATTAGATTAAATTGTTGTTTTTGTTGATTTTTAAATATTTTTAAGCAGAAGAAATATTTTCTCAGAAATTTTAGCTCTCTAGGGTGTAATACAGAAAATAGGTATTACATTTGACATGCACACTCTCCTGAAGGTACGTGCTATTTACTTTTTCCATTGTCTAAGTCTTCAGATGGGAAGAACTCTTCAGTGGTATTTGGAACACTCTGCCCAAGAAAATACTGTCTTTCCTATGAGACAAGGGGTTTCGCTTCTGATGAGCTCTAATACATATTTTTGATGGTAACGCTCATTTCCATTCTATCAGTGCTAATACAACCGAATAACCCATTTATGCAATTTTCCATCTTTCTACAAGATGGATGAGTAAGCTTAATGTATAAAGGATGACAAAATGAAATATAGAAGCCTGGACAGAACAGAATAACCAAGGTAGCACATACAATTACTAGCATCTGTCAATCCTGCTCCATCATTTGTCTTTCATTTTGTAACTAATTCTCACAGTTGAAATTATGTGTCATGGGATAAATGTGATGGAAAGTTACTTTTCAGCTTTTCTTGAAGAAAGGATCAATGAAACATATATTCAGAAAAAAATGTAACTGGTATTGCTTGTCATTTTCACATTTTCAAGATGGAGGAAAATGTACTCTCCATCTCTTTTTGGAAAAAAAGTAAACCGGTTAAGAACATAGTATGTAAGGAGAATAATTTCCAGTTTCTTAGAAAAATGTTTTTCCATCTGTTCAGATAAATGTATGGTTTCTAATGCTGAACTACATGATTATTAATACATCATATGTATTTAAGTATATGTATTTTTTATTCTGACATACCAAAACATTAACAATGATCTAACAGATTTTTAAATGTATTTTGAGATTGTTACTCCTGAAATTTTTTTAAGAAAAGGTTTTTGAGAAAGTAACACTTATCTTCTGAACACTAGAAAGCTTGAAAATACCAATGATTGTATTATTATTAAAACATATGGTGTATTTTACAAGAGTAAGTAAACCCTCAGT
Organism: Equus caballus; assembly: GCF_041296265.1. Taxonomy (NCBI): domain Eukaryota; kingdom Metazoa; phylum Chordata; class Mammalia; order Perissodactyla; family Equidae; genus Equus; species Equus caballus. The sequence continues at coordinate 41,987,672 of NC_091698.1, read as the reverse complement.
ATGTCTACAAAGTTGTAAGAAATAAAATAGTGCAGGATTTCCATTGGGATACACATACAGACATAATGGAAATGAAAAGAAAGGCCATAGAACAATCCAGGTGTATACCTACACATTAGTTTCTAATAAAAATGGAATTTCAAGTGAGTACAAAAAGTAGATTTTTCAGTAAATTGTGCTAGGGTTTAAAGGCAAATTTAGTTATATTTTAGAGAATAAAGTCAAATGAATATTTTGACATCAGAAATTTAACTTTCCAAAAATATTTCTGAAGTATATTACACAATGATTTACAAAAGTTCTAAAAATGTACATTCTTTTATCATTTTAAACTATTCTACTCCTTTTATAATCTAAGAAAATCATGAGGGGCATGCATAAATGGGTGTGCTCAACAATGATCATCTTGGCATGTGTTTTTAAAATATTTTTTCTTTCATATTTCTGTATTTTCCACATTTCCTGACATTCAAAATTGATGAATCAAGTGGCACTTTGGAGAGTGGCTAGTTATTTGTGTCACAGGAGCCATGTACCGTGGTACACTAACAAATGTTTAGCAAAAACAAGCAAACAAACAAACAGCCCTAATTGGTAGTATTGGCTGATTATTGTGGTGTAAATACTACTGTTATGGTTATGGTGGGTTTAAAGCTACCAACGTGACATCATTAAAAGTGGAGATGGGAAGAGACAAGCATTAATGACCCTATCCGTGAGCTGGTTCCAGCATCCCGCTAGACCCATTTATGAAAACAGTCTATCACAGGCTAGGGGGACCCCTAATTTGTTTATGCTAATTGAATCTCTCTTCCTCGCAGTGATTTCCTAAATAGGACCCTTCTTTGACCTGCATGTGGTGAGAAACAGGTCTCTTTGCTGCTTATCACCTAGTTTAGGCAAGGAGGATGCAGCCTCACTTACTCACTAGGAGCTTGAAGACAAAAACCTAATAGGAATAGAAGAAGTGCATTTTTCTGGTCTAATTCTCTGTGATTTTCCAGGGAAAATCTGGAAGTAGAAAGAGGTTGTTTTCAGAAAGGACTAACAATGGTGTAGAAGATATTATGTACCCCTAATACTCCTTTGGATTCAGGACATATTTAGCATCACTGCATCTCAATTTTCATAAAGCAAAAATAAAAGAAGATAATTATACCTCCACTAACAATCAAAAGAGGATCACGAGACGAATGTTAGGAGTTAATTGTAGAAGTACTCTGCTAAGCAGAAAACATTAGACAGACATTAAAAAGATTTATTGTTGGTCCATTTTTGGCAGAGCAAGTCCTTTAGAAAAAGCCCTGAAGTGTGTTCATGGTGCCACAATAACTGGCCAAGCTTATAGGAAGTAATGAGTCGAATCAGTACCTTTGTCTCTCTTGTTTATTTATTTTGTAGCTAACCAAATAATTATTAAGTTATTTAGAAACAAACATATGAATTTTGGAGATATAAAATAAAGAAGTCAGAAGAAAATTTTGAGGAGAGATCACTTCCTGTTTCTTTTTTTTCCTAACGAAATAAGTAGATTGCATTCCTGGTCATTCATACCATGTGCACGGATTTTCCTCTTTTCTTAAATCTAATTCTTTGGGGAAAAAATGTGTCTTTTCATTAAATTGTAACTCTCTTTGTAATAAATATGGTCCTTCTATTGAAAATTGGTTTGTGTGCATTTTACATTGAAGGGTTTCAAACTTCTTTGCAAACTCCAATCCATTTATAGACATACTCTATAAACCTTTTGGATTTAAATGCATAAAAGATGTTCTTCTAGAAACTTTCGCTCTGCTTGCTTATCACATTATTAACCATGCAAAGAGCCCTTCAAGAATAGCAGAATGTGTTTGCATCAAATATATTTTAAATAATAATATCAAGAGAACAAATAAAATCAAATTATGTCCTAATTAGACCCAGCATCTGTGGAAAGAAAAACATATTGGGCTTTGTATAAAAAAACCCATGTTTAAATTATGAGTCCCTTATTTAATGGAACAATTTAATTAAGAAAAAACAAAAACATATGAATAATAAGTTTGACTAAGCTAATTATTCATTATGAGACAAATAGTTAGATTGTATATCAGTAGTTATTTACTCTCTTGGTTCCTATATAATTCACTAGTGTCTCTTTTTAAGTCTCCTTGCTGTCTCTGCCTTCTCTATAGTCCTCTGAATGTTGGTATGGCCCAGGCTCAGACAGAATTGTTTCTCTACCCACACACACCCTTATCTGATCGCATCTGCTTTTATGGCATTAAAAGGCATCAATATGCTGATTGTATTGTGTGTTTGTGTGTGTGTACACATGTGAACATGTGTGCAGGCGTGGATAGTTCTCAGACTCAATGGGAACCTTCCCTTTGAGCTAATAACTTGGTCCTTCCCCTCGGGTGTTCACTAATCAACATCAGTATTAATAAATTCAAAATGGAAACTTTGCTTCCGCGTCCCCTGGCATTCTTAATGACAACAGCAAATATCCTTTTCTTTTTATAAAACACCTAGATGTTATACTGATTTTCCGTACCCACCCCCTCAATTTTGTTTTTGCATATTTGAAATCTTTTGCTAAGGTTTTCTCTTGGGAATAATATGTGATCTTTAATTTTTGATCAATTTAGGTGCAAACACCCATAACCTTACCCGCCTGGTGGCAATCACAATTTCCTGCATAGAGTACACGCAGCGTGAAGACATTTTACTGCAAGCTAACTCTAAAAGATTGCAAGTATTGGCTTATTCTCAATATGAAACTAAAGTTTCAGAAGGCGGTAGAGCATTAACCCACCGCAGTCATTCACACTAGAACCAGCAGCCTGTTGATTTGCAAAGTGTCTAAGGCAGCCTCTTGATGCCCAGGGCATAAATGCAATAACCATCACCAACCATCATTTGATTCCTAGGTCCTCACAGACATAACTCAGTGAAAGGTTTATTTCTTTTGGAATATTGATAGTGTTGAAACCAGGAAAATGTGACATTTCATTCTTCTTAGTATAATGGTTGTCAATTGGTGATTCTTTATTATATTTCAGACATGAAAGAGCAATCTAAAGCATAGGAAATGTGTTTTCTCTTTCAAAAACCTATTAGAAGAAAACAAATAAGGATTAGGGTATAAACTTTTTTTTTTATCCAAATGTAGTGAAAACAGTGGGATGCCCTTTTATGCTAACTACGTCTAGGAAAGAATTGAAAGGCTTGCTGAGCCAGAAACATAAATGGCTTTGATAGCACTGGAGTTGAAAACCTTTATTTACACTCACTCAGTGTGAATGTGAGCTTCCATATGGTCAAACCCATGGCTTATGAGCCTTATGGGGAAGGTTAATATGTTATCTGGCTCTTCTCACACAAATTATATTCTGATGGCAACCATTAGCCCTCTCATAGTTTTCTTTCTTTTATGAGGCTTCCTAAACTCTTCTCCCCCTTGGCCTACAAACCAACTCCCTCCTCCACCAGGCCAGTCAGCATGATTGACTCTGAAGGCAAGGTCCTTTCATTTCTGCTAGAGAAAAGTAATGATTTGCAGAGGCACTTCTTTCAGAATCATTTAACTGTTTGAAATTTAGATATGAGAAAAAAGAATGAAGGTACATGCTTGGCTTAATTTAGAGGATTTTATTGCTTAGCTATGTTGGTGATGACGAATGGTAATGGTTGTAGACTTTTTTTCTTACATAACATGAAAATATATTTTTTCCAATGTTCCGCTTTCACATTTATTTTCTGCAATCCAAATGCTCAGTCACTCATGTAGCCTCTAGCTTGAGATTCTTTCATTCTAAGCAATGGATGAGATAGACATAGAATAAAAATAAAACTGGTGAGATATCACACTGCACTTAATCATTCCTTCATTAAGTCTGTCATTTATTCAATCAACACATATTTACAGAGGTTACACCTATAAGATGTACTTTCAGCAGAAATTGAAACTTAAACTTGCATGGGAGTGCCTGGTAAACTGATAAACAGATCTTCAAGTAGCTGGTTTTCATGAAGACTTATTTATTTTGGTAGAGGTGAAAGGGGAGATTTTTAGATGCCGACACTTGGGGACTGAGATAAGGATGGGGGTGGTGCAGAACACTGCAGTGTCTTCCCTTACCTTGCAGAATGGACTCGATCTAAAGTCTGAGGAGACAGACATGAAGGGGAAGCTGCATAAGCTATTTTATGTAGCCTGATATTTGACACCGAGAGACAGTCTGAAATCCTTATGTCTCCAGACAATAAAAAATGAGGTGTTGCCCTCTCTTCCACACACAACATGATATTAAAGTTGTTGTATCATGTGGACTTTCATGGTGATTCTCAGTGATCAGAAAAGAGCCATAGAGACCAGGAGCTCAGTGGTCAATGAGGATGCCTGGCCTCCGCTGAGTACTCAGCAGTTGCTCACCTAAGTAATAGCAAATACCAGTGTTATCAGATGCACATGTGATCACATATCCGACACCCCCTGGGGACTCCCAGAAATGCTTGGAGTGTACATTTAGGTCATTGAGATCCTGCAGGAGCAGGAGCAGGCAAGAACAAGTGGAGTTTTCTGTTACTACCATTAATTTGACCTCACCTCTGCCTGCAGATTGCTGAAGCCTAGGAAAGAAAAGTCTTACTTTCTAGGGTACTTCAGATTTTAGGTACTGAGCATAGAAAGGAGATATCCGCATAACAAGAGGCCCAGGTGCTCATATGCTAGTGGTAGAGATGGACAAATAAAGAAATAATAAGTACAACCTAGTGTGAGATGACGTGATAATTGAGAGAGAGAGTGATGTGGGAACACAGAGAATGGGTATACAATCCAGACTGAAAAGACTGAGTTTTGAAAGATACAGAGAAAAAAATAGAGGGAACATAGAAAGCACTACAGAAAAAGGATTATCAAGACATTTTAAGGTATATTCATGGACCTGCAAAAGCTTGGTTATGTTTAAAGCACAGGTTTCAATTAGTGCATGAGATAGATGGATAGATAGATAGATAGATGATAGCGAGATAGTGATATAAAGAGATATGTAGACAGAATTTAGAAGATAAGTAGGGCCCATGTCTTGAAATACCATCTGTCCTTCCCTGGTGCCAGGGACCATATCTGTCCAAACACTGCTGTACCTCCAACAGCAGCACGGTGACTGGTAAGCAGCAGAAACTCAATAAATAGTTGTTGATTGAATAGATGAATGCATAGCAACATGGTCCAAGCTTATCCTCTACACAGTGGAAGTCACTGGACCATGGAAGGTAGAGAAAAGTCTTGTGAAGGGAAGAAAATAACATGGTTAAAGCGAGACATAAATTTGGCTTTCTTTGTTTTCTTTTTAAGGTGATAGAGTTAAGCATATTTATGAGCTGGAGAGAAAGAGCCAATAGGGAGAACATGGATGAGCATTCAAAAGAGGAAACGATTGTTGGAATAATTACCTTAAGAAGAATGAAGAAATAAAGGCTAAATGATAGGAGGAGGGATTTGCCTTGGATAGATGCAGGATACATGCTCTGCTGAGAGAGAAAGGAAGGTGAAGGTGAGCACTCATGTTGGTAATATGACTGGGGAGAAGAAGTTGGGGGAAGATGGGAGGCTGAGAAAGAACCCTCCTGATATCCTTTATTTTCTCTATGAAGATAAAATAGTCTTCTCAGAAGGGCAGGAAGAGATTAAAAAAAAGGTCAAAAGATCAAGTTGATCAGATCAGCTTGATGGATGGGGAGAAGGCTTTGAATGTTTTGGCTGAAGCTGGAAATAGGATCAGTGCCAGCAAGCAATTGTATGTTTTATTCTCTTCTGCCAGTTTTATTCTTAAAGGAGTAAATGAAAAGGAAGTGGCTCATTGTATAGGGAGCATGCATAAGAAGCAGAACAAGCTTTCCTTTCAGAGTTTATTTTGTGTAGGTTTATATAAGAGAGTGGAAGTTCTAATAGGATAAAGCAATATCTCTCATGACATTGTACGTGGGTGTGAATTTCCTCTCCTCAAGTTGACTTTAAGCTCTTTGAAAGAAAGGAGTTGTAATCTTACCTAAACTGTAAATATCACTGCATCTAATCAGCTGCTTGACGACTTTGGACATGTTACCATCTTACTTTCCATTTCCTTAATAAAGAAGAACAGTGCTGTAGTAAATAATGTTTAAGATCTCTTTCAAGTTTAAAAATATTCTCAGTCAGGGAATTCTTCTCTTCTTTTTTTTTTTTAGCAGAGTAAATGTTTAAAACTAACGATGGTATTATGAGATATTGAGACATGTCTTACAGTACCTACTATGCTTTTGTGACAAAGGCTAAATCAAGGTGACCACATTTTATACCAAAGGATACTGTCCCCAGTTGACTTGATAAGAAACAGGCACTGAAGCCAAGAGTGACCATCCAAAGGTCACTCAGCAACTCTTGACTTGTCACCTGACCCCAAATTATGAGCAGGGCCACTCATATTCTAAGTCTCATCTTCTATAACCAGGGACTACTGAGAGAAAGGGTAAGTTAGGTGTGGGAACTGATGCTCAAAAGATTCCTTAAGAAAAGTTATAAAGTATCGCTGGTTTCATGATGGGCCAAGCACAAATTGAACATATGAGAGAGAAGAAAACATGAGCAAATAGAAAAACCCAAGCAGAAGATAAAATAAGATGAGATAGTAGCATGAACCACAGAGAATGTGAACAAGACCACATGCTGTCTAAGGGAAATAGGAAGCAAACCTCTAGAGTATGTCCCCACTATCATCTTATTTTCATTCTGCTTATGAATATTCTGAGAGTCAAAGGCATAGGCTATAGAAACAAGTTTTTGGGTTTAAATCAAAGTTCTACTATTCACTAAATTTGTGATCATTGGAAAGTTAAAACTCTCTGGCCTCAGTATCATCCATAAAATAGGCATAATCATAGTTATGAAGATTAAATTAATTAATAGAAAACACTCTTGAGAAAATCCCTCAGTAAAAAGTTCTTGCTATTACTATTTTAATATTCCTTACAGTCAATTAGATTTATCTAAAATCAGAATTTCCATTTCCCACCTCACCAATTGTTGTATTGAGCCATGTCACAATTTTGACACTAAATAATTTAAACCATACTTGTATGCTCAAAACGTCTTTGAAATTTTTAAACATAGAAGAGAGGGAGAAGATCTTGAAGATGTGACTCTTTGAAGATAATTTAAGAGCACAGCATCATGACTATATATGAAAATAGTGAATTAACTGAAGTAATGTCTAGATTCCTAAACCCATTATTCCACTTATTATGGTAACTTTCTTCCCTCATAATCCTTTCTTCTGGTGACCCAACCCTTCTGATGCCATTCATCTCACATTGTATCCAGGTATTTATATTTAGAGCCTGGACACAGGTGATTGGTCCACGGTAGTGTGGGGGATGGGACCCACAATCAGACAATCATTCCCTTCTCTGGATTTTAGATGATGGAGAGTGAGATTAGACTTTCTTTAGGTAACTATAATTATAATATGACAGCATAGGTAACCATTGCTGCTCTGCAGACTGAGAAGCCTAGAAAGTGACTCTTCAGTAAGACAAAAGAATATTACAGATTCCCAGAGAATGATAAATGTAGAAAATGTGCTAATGACAGTTGAGTACCTGGGTGGTATTGTTGCTGAAGTATGGGCACCCATATCCTCAGTTTCCATGAGCATTTCTGGAAAGTGCTATGGTCTAAATATTTGTGTCTCCCCTTGCCCTCCCACCCCCATCCCCCATTCACATGTTGTAATCCTAACACCCACTGTGATGGTATTGGAAGGTGATTGGGTCATGAAGGTGGAGCCTTCATGGAAGGGATTAATGCTCCTATAAAAGAGAGCCCACAGAGCTCCCTAGCCCCTTCCACCATGGGAAGATACAATGAGAAGTCTGCAACCCAGAAGAGGGCTCTCAGCCAAACATACTGGCACCCTAATCTTTACTTCCAGCCTCCAAAATTGTGAGGGATAAATTTCTGTCTATAAGCTACCTGGTCTGTGGCATTTTGTTATAGCAGCCCGAATGGACTAGACAACAAGTTACACATTTGTTCAAACTAGTTTGTTTTTAGCTTCATAAGTTGCCAAAAGGGGGAAAAATGGTTCTGAACAATAAATCTACATTGTTTACATTTTTCAAGTATATTAATTTTTATAAGAAAATTAAAGGTGGTAGGAAAAACAAATGGGATATCTCTACGGCTTTATGTGTCTCTTGCAGAAAAAGTCAAGTAAAGAGAAGATGGATAGTTACAGAAAGAAGCCACTCTCCTAGAAGACATGTTCCTGGCACCAGGATTATTAAGACAGATAACCCCTAGCCAGGTATGCTAGCAAGTGAATGAAAAACAGCAGGCACTTTTTAAGCTAGTAACTGATTAAGGTGTGGTGGGGACTTCTACCCCAGTGCCTCGAGTTCCAGAGTAATGCCTCCTGAAATAAGCATAGTCAACATTCGATGACCATGAGAAAAGTTTCCAAGAGTTTACGCTTAGATCTCAACAAATGCCAGAGGTAGTGATTGGGTAGAAAGGCCCGTTAAAGGATTAAGGGGAGTGGAGGAACTATCACTTTATATTTTTGGATTGTGTTTTATTTCTCATAATTTTTCAAATGTTCGTGGAAATCAGAGAATTAAGTCTCCCATGGTTACACACTGATATTTAAGTGTTCTTATCTTGGTGAATATGATAGGCTTGTTCTTTAACACTGGCCTTCAATTTCTTTGGGGCAAAATTGTAAAGAGATGATTAATGTAGTTATCAGATACTGTTTCGCTCAATTGCAAGTGCTTGCCATCATAGTAAATGCTATAAAAATATTCAGATTCAGTGAATAAATATAATCGTTATTTATCTTGTTACACTAAAAAAGTGGTAGTGTTCATTCATTCCCTAATCAACATTTATTGACCTTATTTTAGGCAACACATACAGATTACGTGTGGGAAATACAGAGATGTGAAAATGAAAATCACAGTCTCTGTCCTAAAAGAGAAACTCAGACAATAATAAAATATAGAAAAAAGTTATCTCTCAAATATTCCTCACTCAAGAATACACAGTTGGGAAGAGCACCTAGGCACCATCAACAGAAAACTCCATTCACTTTGGGGCATTTACTCCTACTGCATAGGTTCTGCCAAGGCAGAGCCAGTAGGGCTTAGCACATCGAATGCTGTTTTAAATACAGAAATTTAATATTAATACTATTTGGAAATATATTCTAAATTAATTTTTAAAAATCAATTAAGAAAAAGTCTAGGCTTCCATGTACAGCAATGGAACACATAATGTGAGTTTTGCAATAGACTTTGGGCAAAGGGTAAATATAAAAATAAGGTAGTTTGAGGAGTCTCAGTGTCTGTACCTTGATCAATCTTTGGGAAACTGAAATTCAACTGCCCAGGAGGAGGTTTATTGACCCTTTAATAGAAGATCATTCTTAAAAAACTTAGAAATATGTTTGCTAAAAAAAGGATTGCGTTCATTGAGTTTCTATTTTCTTATGTCATCAATCTTGGGTCCTACTGCACTATATGTTCATGAATATTGTTATGATCTTCCATTTGCCATATTTCCTCTACTTCTCTCTGGTTATTTGACCTTTAAAAGAAAGTATGCTATCAGCCTCCATTGATTCACTGAGTCTTGTTGTATTTGAAAACAAAAATCTAAGAAACCCTACTGAGTAGGAAAGTCATCAAAATAATATGAATTCCTAGACTATTTCTAACATTTATAATTTCACTCCAAACATCCCAGTAATGCAAAATGGAAAATATTTTTTAACCATGTAAAGATTTTTACTTTCAAGCAAGTAGGCTACTTTCTTTGGGTTTAAATTAAATGGAAAGTAGAGAAGAATCTGAACTCCATTACCTTTGTTTCAGGGATGATAATCAAAAGGTAAATTTACATGATTCTTTATAATTTTCCAAGCATCTTGGCCCCCTATGGGTGACATAGGGTGGTGGAGGAGTTTGTGACCAGCTGGGGGAAACCAGGCTGAGTGATGAGATGTGACCTATTCCAGATGCTGCAGCATTTGGGGACCAAGAGGAGATCCAGAGAGCCGGGAGGGACTTGGGTGCAATCCAGAGCTGTACAAATGAGAGGCTGAAAGCCTGAGATGAAAGGGAATCAGGGGTAAAACAAACCCCAAAGTAAATTATTAAAGCCAGTGTTTAAATAGACTTGTAAAAATAGGATACACTTGCAAATTAAGTGAAATGAGGGGTGGAAAATTGCAAGTTTTATTTATTTTTCAATCTTTTTCCTACAGCCATGGCTCTTTTGCCACAAGTATAAAAACATTTCTTAAGCAATTTTTCTTATGCCTGAAATGCAGATAAAAGATTTACTCAAGGTCACACATCAAATTAAATAAAACCTCATATTTAAGTTCTCTGACTATAAATCTTGTGTTCTTCACACTATATAATACTATAATATCAAAAAGATTTCAGTAGTACTTCATTTAATTTAAGAATAAGCTTAAAATGATAAAGACCACTCATTTCTGCCAGCATAGAAAAGTTGCTGTACGATTCAGGAATGTTTTAACAAACCTAAATATGCAAGATAATGATATAGTTAGAATGGAGCAGAGGGGTCCAAGTTGGCCTTAAGATCCAAACCCTTTTTCTAGACTATAGGCAATACATTATTAAACAGTAGTATTTCTCAGTTTGACCCTTGTATTTATATTTCATTCTTCAAAATCATTCATGAGATTGGAAAGGAAATGATCTGGGGATCAGTCCCAATCATTTTCACATAATCCAACTCTGTAAATCATTTCAGCAAGAGAAAAAGATCATACCATAAAATATTTTAAAATTCATTTAGCTTCATAATGATCTATTTTATAGACAAGAATCCAATCAAAACAGTGATACTGGGGCCACAAGGAAGTTGTGCTCTTGGATGGCATGTAGCTATTTCTTTGTGGACTTTTTAAGACAGAAAGTATCGAAAATTGAACAAATGCTCATTTGAAAATGAGCAGGGTAATTCCCAGTGTGATTGCCTGACACCTGCTGTTTGTCATCATTATCTGAATTAAGATTCACCACATGGTTACCTAAACAATTATGAATTATTTATAGTTTTAATGAAATTTACCATGTTAAAATGTTAGTAATCTCATTCTAGAAAAATAGACATGTACAACACAAAGGGATCATGTGACTGAGAATTAACATACTGTGATTCATATCCGACATGTTTTCTCAGCTTGAAGATGCATTGTTAGTATAATAGTTTCCTTTTGAGTGTAAAATGTATTTAATATTAGTACACATTGACTGATAGTGGTTTCTCAGATTCAGAAAAGTTTCGATGTGAAAAAAATGTGTAGAATTTTTTTCTGGTAGAATTAAGGAACAATGGAGTATCTGGTGGCCTTTACACGTTTTTCTCACAGAAAATAAGCATCAGAGACTTGTAGCATCGGACACTGTTGTGTAGCGTTAACTGTTCTACAACCGCAAACCCTTCTTTCTGAGATAACTTATATGTGTGGTGGCCATTTGATGTCCTTTTGGCCTATGAGACTTAAGGGGAGGTCATCTGGATGAGACTCAGTCAGAAGGCCCTCTGCAGCCCCTTCATCTTTCTGCCCTAAACTGGGGTGTGATGCTGAAGTTGGAGAAGACTTCTTGCAATCTGAGACCAAGGGCCAACACATTAAAGTTGGAAGATCGGAAAAGCAGCAGAAACCTGAGACGTTGCAGATGTCTTGGAGCCACTGAATCAGCACTAACCTGCACTCAGAATTGTTTCTGTAGGAGGGAAAACGTCTACTTGTTTAAGCTCGTGTTAATTGGATTTCCTGTCCACTTGCAGCCCAAAGCATTCCTAACTATACTGCTCCCTCTCAAGTTAACATAGTTAAAAAACTGAAATAGGCATAACATATTTAGATTTGCATAAGTAGGAAGTAAAGTGGAGGTTTGTTAAAAATTATTAAGTTTCAAAAAATATAAGGATTCTTTTTCTGGGTTTTGGAGGAAGTCAGAGGATAAACGTTTCAATACTTTAACATTGTAGATATTCAAACTAAAGTATTTTGAATTTGGAATGAATTTTTTGTGATTGGGTCTTTCAAAATCCCATAACTCAAAGCAATTTCTCTTATAATTTTCCTCCAAAAATAATTCTTCACCTTTTATCAAACATAGATACTCTTCAGGAAATTCCTTAAACTCTCATTGAAAATTATTTTTCAAGGAAAAAAAGATACATTCCCAATTAGAAAATTCGGTGAAAGGATTTGTATTAGAAACATGTAAAAGTTGTGTATATTTAAACAAGTTCCCAGCTGTGAATTAATCGGGGAGATAATGTTTCCCTAAGAGCAAATTGAGAAATTGCCTTCTCTGTATTAGAAGAACGATTCCCAGAGAGATTTGCTTTCAGCTTAGAGCCCCAGTGGGGTAGCATTTCCTTTCTTTCTTCTGCCAATACTATAAAAAAGGAACAGAAGAATGAGAAGGAAGAGGATGCCCCTTCCAGAGACCTTGAGTGACAGTAAGGCAAACACTGGTTATCACTTTAATTAGCTTTAATAACCCAAAGCAGGGTGAGAGATCCCCTCCTGAGACAAAAGTTGCCAGCTGCTGAAAGGATGTTAGTGAAAATTCTGTTATGTCAAAAGTCTTGCTGCATGATTTGAAGTTTTTATTAAGAAGTCCAGGAAGTTAGAGGCTTCTGGGTAACACATGAGAGGCAATCAAAAAAGGAGATGAAATTGAATGCCTTTTTTCTTTTCCAGCTAAAAGCTGGCTTCTTTTAATGGCACAGTCTTAGTATATTATGGTAGCTTTATTAACATACCATACACTCATCACTTTTAATGAGAAAAGAGAATACTGAAGGAAAATATGAATCATTAATGAACAACCAGGAGAAAATGAATCTGCCTCACTTCACCCCACTAACCCACTTGCCTAGAAGTTTCAAAGAGCTGAAAACAAACACTTCATCTGAACCTCTAAGCTCTCAATTCACAATCTTTCACTTGGCTGGTTCTAGTAAGGGATGGAATCCTTGACCCTCTATTCACACTGTGACTTTGAATTTTATCCTCTGCTTTGCCATCCAGAAATATGACTGATTAATCTAGTTGTATTTTAAATGACGTTAACTCTAGATTTTCACTGGACTCTGGTCGTTTGCCTTTTAGCAATGCTACATGTTCTAACATGTCCCTTCTGCATATTGACTTAAATTTTCACTGCTTGACTTGAACCCTTAAAGAGCATACATTTAAAAATCAGTTCTTTGTACAGTTAATCATGATTATGCCCTTTTCTAGTATAATTAATAAACACACTGAGCTACAGAAGATTTAGCATTGCAGGTGATTCTCATAGTCTTCAACCAGAAATATAGTGGATAAATTCCTTTTGCAGATATGATGGGGACATGGATTGCAAAACTTAGATCAGAGGTCCTCCCTGCATGTGGCAGATTCTGTTCATTTACAGGGTACTCGTGTCTTTTCCCTTTGGAAGTTTCCCCCTTCTACAAAGAGACCAATCATTTGTTTGTACTTCTAGTTCAGAGGAGTAGACATATAATCTAGTGTTGTCTATCTGAATGTTTTTGGTAGGGAGTAATATGCAAGATATGTCTTGCTACTAAAATCTCAGGAGTTGAAGACAATGGAAGCCCAGAATGACCTGGCACCGCTATTCTGGAACATGGGGTAAGTTTGCTTGAGGATGAAATCAACAGACAGAAAATCTGACCCAAAAGATGGAGGAAAACAGATAGATCTCTAATTATATTCTTTACCCTGCTGGATCAAGCCATATTTGGAGTAAGTTTTGCTTCTTGGACTTGGCAGTTTTATGGGCCAATACATTTCTTCTTTTGTTTTAGCTAATTTGACTTTGGTTTTTATCATGTGCAACCATGATAAACATGACAAGTAATCTGTCCCATCCCCAGTTTGTAAGGTAATTGCTAGAGAGAAAATTTCAAACAACTACGTTGCATGAACTGTTTTGATGCCGTATTTATCTGAAAGTCAGTAGCCACTGGTGGGAAGAAACTGGCTCCAATTAAGTCTTCCCTTGCTCATTCTGTACAAAGCAATAGAAAAAGATCAGATTCATATTTGGGAAGACTGATATAGGTTAGTCACAATGAATCCAATTTCATTTATCTGGTCATCTCTTCTTTGTAAATTCTGTGTAAGAATTGTCTTTAAATAGACCATTCATTATTATTTTTATTTTTTATTTTTTTGGTGAGGAAGATTGGCCCTAAGCTAACATCCATTGCCAATCCTCTTCTTTTTGCTTGAGGAAGACTGTTGCTGAGCTAACATCTGTGCCAATCTTCCTCCATTTTGTAAGTGGGACACTGCCACAGCATGGGTTAATGAGCAGTGTGTAGGTCTGTGCTCGGGATCTGAACTTGCAAACCCTGGGCCACTGAAGCAGAGCACATGAATTAACCACTATGCCAGTAGGCCAGCCCCAGCAAGCTCATTATTACTTGCTATATTTTCTTTGTATTAAGAAGTGACATTTCTTTTTACAACCAATGGATGCATAAGATTTGGTTGTAGTCAGAATACGACAGCTCATTACATGTGAAACAGGTTCCCACACTTCACCTGGTGACAAAGCGCAAATTCTTCAGTACTAAGTGATGTGACACATAGATTTACTCTTTAACAATTAAACTCCAAAGAAGAAGTTTCACAATTGAACATGCATGTCTCTCTATTCTCTTGGTTTCATCAGGTGATTTCTAAAGCAGTGATTTCCAAAGAACCAATGTACCCCAGGGAATGTTTATAATCACACAATGGAGTACAGAAAGAAAATGTAAGTTTCTGTATGTTATTTGGTATTCATTGTTCTTGAGTGATCTAAGTCATGATGTGGGATCAAACAACTCTGAAAGCTCAAGGGCTTAATACCATAAAATATACTTATCTCTCATGCTCTATGTCCAGAATAAGTTGGCTGAGGGCTTTGTTCCATGGTTACTAAGAGACCTAGGATGACAGAGTCTCCACTATCCTGTAGATGCGCCCATGTGAATACATGGCCTCCTTGATTGTGGAGGCCTGGACAGGGAGCACCAGGAGAGTTCTGCAGGGCTTTCCACTGCTTCACTGCCTAACTAGAAGAGGGCCAGAACATACAGTCGCTCATATGCCCTCAAAATTGGTGAGCACTAGTAACGCTTCTGACAGAGTATATTTTTTCTATATACAATGTATTTGCAGAATAATATGTGAAGATAATTTTTGAAAGGTAAATATATAGTGTAAATGCTCAAAAAATTACCAGTATTGTGTGATAAAAAATATTGCTAAATCAGTAAGCTACTCATAGATTCTTTCTTCGTGCTCTATCTTTTGTTTCTTTTTTCTTTTGCCTACTTTATTTGTTTCTATGATTGCTTCCAATCATTAGTGGTTTTCCGCTATCTTCTAGTCTGCAGTCAACCTAGTTTCTCCTAACCTTTCCTCTTCCCAGCTTCTGTCATTGTTGTATTAACTACTTGAACACATGAACCCAATAATTTTGTAGCAACTCTTCTTAAATATAAGGGAAGAATGGAATAAAATGAGTGTTTCACACGTTCACACTGTGTCAGCAATCTATCAAAACGTGGTGAAGATACCTCTAAGACCTAGATTGGGGGCATCGAGGTAGTTGAGGATAATAGTGTCCTTGACACAACTGTAAAGTCAGAGAAATTTATTCTCCATTAACTTATGCTGATGGAATAATCCAGTCCACATGAGAGTCCAATTTTTTTTATTGTACCACAGACTCCACTAACTACCCTGTGACTACTGAAATCACATATTTCCACAGCCACCTCTTCAAATTCCTCAAAAAGGAAAACCAAAAACTTTTAAAAGCCAAAAATTTTTCACTAAATATTTTGAAGAAAATATAAAATGCAATGATCACATGGCACATGTCACAGTGAAATAATGTTAAAAATCCTCATTAGATATTTCTATTCTCCAAGCCCTCTCCTCAGTTCCACAGGTAGTATTTTCTCCCAGTTAACCCTTCTACATGAAATACTGAGTTATGCCAGCAGCTATCACTTGCCTACCAAAATTACTACCAGAAAACTTCAGATTTCCCTCTGTAAAAAAAAAGCAAAACAAAAAACAATTCAGCTTATCAAGAGAATGATAAGACCCGCCACAGAACGCCAGAAAATATTTACAAAAAACACTTCTGATTAAGGACTGCTATCCAAAACACACAACTAACTCTTAAAACTCAGCAATAAGTAAACAAACAATGTGGGACCAGGCCTGTGGCATAGTGTTAAGTTCAGCAGACTCCACATCAGCGGCCTGGGTTTCTGGGTTCACATCCCTGGTGCAGACCTACATGACTGTCAGCGTTGCTGTGGCAGTGACCCACATATGAAATAGAGGAAGACTAGCACAGACGTTAGCTCAGGGCTAATCTCCTCAAGCAAAGAAGAGAAAGATTTGCAACAGATGTTAGCTCAGAGCTAATCTTTCTCAGCAAACAAAAACAAAAACAAACAATGTGATTAAAAAACGGGCCAAAGATTTTAACAGACACCTCACCAAAGAAGATATACAGATAGCAAATAAGTATAGGAAAAGATGCTCCATATCATATGTCATCAGGGAAATGCAAACTAAAACAATGCGATACCACCACACATCTATTAGAATGGTCAAAATCCAGAACACTGACAGCAACAAATGCTGGAGAGGAAGTGGAGCAAGAAGAACTCTCATACATTGCTGGTGGGGATGCAGAATGGCACAGCCACCAGTTTGCCAGTTTCTTGGAAAACTAAACCTACTTCTACTGTATGATACAGCAATCATGCTCTTTGGTATTTACCCAAAGGAGCTGAAAACATAGATCCACACAGAAACCTGCAAAGATGTTTATAGCAGCTTGATTCATAATTGACAAAACTTGGAAGCAACCCAGACGTCTTTCAGTAGATGAATGGATAAAATAAATTATGGCACTTCTAGCCAATGGAATATTATTCAGTGCTAAAAAGAAATGAGCTATCAAACCATGAAAAGACATGGAGAAAACTTTAATGCATATTACTAAATTAAAGAAGCCAGTTTTAAAAGGCTATGTACTGTATTATTCCAACTATAAGACATTCTGAATAGGGTAAAACTATGGAGGTAGTAAAAAGATCAGTGGTTGCCAGGCGTTGGGTTGGGAGGGATGCATAGGTAGAGCACAGAGAATTTTTAGGGCAGTGAAAATACTCTGTGTGCTATAATGATGGATGTGTGCCGTTATACATTTGTTCAAACCTATAGAAGGTACAAGACCAAGAGCAAATCCTAATGTAAACTATGAACTTTGGGTGATTACGATGTGTCTATGTAGGTTCAGTAATTGTAACAAATGAACCACTCTAGGGGGCAATGTACTCTGGGGAAACTATGCCAGGGGCTGTATGAGAAGTCTCTGTACCCTCCTCTTAATTTTGCTGTGAATCTAAAACTAGGCTATAATATGTATATATATATATGTATATAAAGACTTAAAAAAAATAAAACAATGCAGCTACTATCTGTAAACTGGTAAAATATATCCTATCATATTGTTTAGTGAATCAAATGACCTCAGGCATACCCAGTTAGAAAGTAGTTTAGCCATTATCAACTCTTACAGAGCAAATGTGTGTCTTTTGTTCTTAACTCCCACTTCAAGCATCTTATCAAAACATTTTTTTTCCCAACAATTTCACTGCTTCCCCAATAAGTATTCTAGCGAATATAATTTCTATATATTATTATATTCACTGTAAAGTTTTCATTCTGGTGTCTCTATTTCTGGAATGCATTAGATATTGTCAGTCTTGTTCACAGACCTCCCTCCCCCTCGAAAAAAGTGATTGAGTGGCGGAGTAGAAGGACAGATTTGAAATGTGACCATTTATTTAATATGGCATCCACAATGGTCTGCCCAGTTTCCATTCTCTTTATGTTGCTCCCAGTTTCCCACAAAAGCTTATGATGGACCTTAGAACAAAGATCTTTTAATTAACTATCTCAAGATTTGAAGCGAGTAGTTCATTTTTTTCTCCACTAAAACAAATTAATTAATATTTGGAATCTGTAACTGTATGAAAATAGCATAAACAAAAGTTGCATGTGTTGGGTGTAGTAGGAAAAAAGGGTCCTTTCATGAATATGAAGCTATAATCATTTTTTGACAGACAAGATGGCAAATGGATTAAGAATACATATTCTGGAGCTATACTTGTTCTTCTTGCAATTACTCCTAGTCTCGGAAACTTATTTAACTTCCCTAAGTCTCAGTATTCTTAGCTAGAAAATAGCAATAATGAACCTCAGTGTGTTATTGGGAGGATTAGATTTTTAATAATCTGTATCTGGCATATAAAAGATTATTATTATTATAGTTGTTTTATTATTATTTTGTAAAAATCACTCCTAAGATATCTCTAACCTTCCCTTTTTTCTGTCTATATTGGCCTTGGGCAAGTGACTTAAAATAGCTAAGACAGTTTTCTTGTCTCAAACGTGGAGTGATTAAAAGTACAAGAGGGGAGATGATAGAAGGTAATTCAGACAAAGTAGCTGAAGCCCCCGGCACCTTAGTTAGCAACTGTTGGCTCTTCTTTTTTATTGTTGATAGTATTATTCTTTAACTGTCTAATAAGGGTTACACAATAGCTCTTCCTCATCTGGTTTGGAGAGAGGCAGTCCTCCATGAACCCTAAGCCTCCCCACAAGTTCCTGCTAGGTAAACCAAGAAGGCAACAACACCCTAATCGCTCTTTACAAGGACTATTTCTCAGGGTTATGTTCCCAGGGCAATCTGGATTAGGTAACATCTCTTCCACCCTTTCTCACATCTCCTCTCCCCATCTGTCTTCACTCAGACAAAGAGCGGATGTGTTTCTGCTTTCAGTAAAGATGGTGAATCCCCTAACTCTCATCCCCTATCCTGTAACATAACTATTTCAGGGGCAAGCATCCATAATAGGTCCTCTGCATTTCCTCAGTAGCATTTGGGAGGCATAGAGAAGTGATGAAAACCAAGATGAAGCTCTGGCTAATGCTGCTGTTGTGAGAAACAAAATCCTTGGTCTCTGACCCAGGAGCCTCACCACTTCTGCCAGCATTCTTGAAATTGTGGCAGGCCAACAAATTAGCTTGCAAGTAGGGTAAAATTTCAGATGCTGCACAATTCTTGACATAGATTGATTCCAGAAGATATTATGAAACATTAGTTTCCCAAGGAACATCAAAATAAGGGAATTATTTAAATAATTTATATTTGATACACTGAAAATATAATTCATTATTATATGAACACAGCACTTAAAGGAAAATAAACTGTATTATCTGCTATTAGTTGATAAACACGTAAAATTGATTTCCCCATATTATCAATAGCAATGCACAAAAAGTTCTATTCAGAAAAAGTTAGGAAACTCTAATATATGGCGTTCCATCCAAGTTAAATGATTACCCTACCTAAGTAGGAAAATAAAATTTTTGCTCAAACCCTCTCCTGACATTTTGATCTAAATCAAGAGGAAAGTTCCAAGGGTAGAGCTCAGAGTTGAATCTGATAACTGACAAGTCTGTCTTATTATGACTTGAGATTGTAAGGTGAAATATGACCTGTGAAACTGAACTTTTAAATTTTAGTCTTTGGTATATGGAAGTAAAGTTCATAAAATGCATAGCGATAGAAAGAAAGGTAATTCAAATAATTTTGAATTTAAAGAGCTACCTAGATAATTCCTTGTTTTAATGTTCTTTGTGAGTTAAGTTTATACATATTTGAAAGGCAGCATATTCAAGAGCAAAGTATTTAATTTATCTCTTTTTGTCCTTGAATTTATGTTCAAAAGAAATGTGAATGCAGAATGTTTATCCTTGTGAATTCTTGTCAAGATACTGCAGTGACTTCATCCGGAATCCTTCCTACCTTGATTCTAAACACATAAAAATGATAGTTAAAGTATTTTTACACCATATAGATATCCCTATGGAACTGAAACCCACAACAACAAATGAAGTCTTAGCTACAGTTCTTTGAATTTCCAATATCAAAGGCTGGTGGAGGGATTGACTCTATCAGGTTAAGAGGTACGAAACTATCCTGTGTGTGGGAGAAGATGAGAGCCATGTTCAAATCTTAAAACACAAAAGTAGACATAAAAATGTTATAATCACTGCCTGGCACAACTGCCCAGGAAAGCTGGAGGGAACAGATGTCCACTTAGTTAGCACCAGGGCTAAGGCCCCCTAGATTCAGGAGTTAGAGTTGTGACACTCCTGCAGGATGACAGCCCTGAAACTCCAACACCAAAAGTGATTCTAAATGTAGGATCCCAGTTTGCAGAGTGGAAACCACTAGACATAGATGGATGATCAAGAGAAGTAAAAAATAGATGCTTGCACATATTCACAAGAACGCTTATTCACTATGAATTGACATATCAGAGTCCAAAGCACAAAGAAAAACTAGTAACTTAAAAAGTAGCCAGAGAACTCAACAAATGAGAGAATTAACTTATGAGGATATGCAGATAATGCAGCAGTATCTTCTGAAAAGGACCATAAAATGAATCTCCTTGAACTATTTGGAGGGGTAAAGGAAGAAATAACATTCATAAATCACCAAAAGAAAATTATGAAACAAAACACAGGTAGATATGAAAGAGATGAGGTATAAAAGTACCAATTAGAGAGCCTGGAAATTGAAAATGTTACATAAAAGGAAATAGATGTCATAAATCTTGGGTGAGTCACAGGCGTAGAGAAAATTATTGAACTGTAAGGTAATAACGAGAAAATGGCCAAATGGAACATAGAAAAAAAGGTTAAGAGAAATGGAAGATAGTTATAGATTCTTCAACATATACATAAGTTTCAAAAGAAGAAAAAAGAAAATGGCAAAGAGGTAATGTTTAAAGAAATAATGGCAGAGTTGTTTTCTGAATCAATGAAAGACATGAATCATTGGCCGTATAGCCAAAGAGTATTGATCAGGATAAATAAAATTAAACACACACCTAAATACTTTGTGAAATTTCCAAACAAGGATGAAAATCATTCTTAAAAGCCACCAGGGAGAAAAATCAGAATGTCTATACAGGAATCACAATTACTGATACAGGCCTTTCATCAGTACCAATAACCACCAAAAGACAAGGGAGTATTTTCAAAGGTCTGAAAGAAAATCACAGCCAACCTCAAATTTTACACATGACTGAACCACCATTTCCAGATGTGCTTTAAAACAAAACATCAAATTTCCAATGCCAAAATGATTTGTCATAAACAAATGCTCACAAAATGAACAACAAAAGATATGATAAAACATGAACCCAGAAAGAGGACTGTAATGATGGGAGTAAAAGACTTACACCATTGGGAAAAATAATGTATATTTTGTAAAAGATGAATTCAAACTTCTAAATAACAGTAATGTTTAACGTAGACGGGCTACCTAGAAAGTAAAGTGTAAAGAGGCCATTGTCTAGTTCAGGAGGAAGATAGATAATATAAATAACCTTAGATTTCGATAGAAAAGCATAAAATTAAGCATGTATAAAAAGGCACCAAATGGGATTGATTAATTTATTCAACACATATCTATTTAGTAATTAATATGTGCCAGGCAGGGTGCTAAGTGCAGAGGAACTTCAGCCAATACTCTTAGTCGAGGAAAAATTGTGAAATGCCAAATATTCTTATTAAGATAGTCACTAGCCACAGAGGGACAACAACATCCATCAAGGCTTAAGGGCCTACTTTGACCTCCTTGCTCAACTTCTAACTTCCCAGTCCATACAAAAAGAAGTGAAAAAGTTGGGGGAATTCTTAGGAGTGCAGTGATCATGGGGAATATTATTCCACCCATCCATTAAGCAAAGTGAAAGGAGTTTCAAAAGAAGCATTTGCAAAGATTTGGGATCTCTTCCAGAAGGATGAGACTGCCTCTTTTCACCTGTCAATGCTCCTGAAGCTGCAGAACATCTAAACCAAACAGGTGCTGCTACCAGGGGACCTGTGAGGGTGATTCTGAGTCCTATGAAGCAAAAAAAAGGAGTGATTAATATATACTTCTGAGGTTTGGGTTATATTTGAACACGGAGCCTGATAACTAGTTCCAGTATAGAAATTTCTATAGAGATTTTTGGAATATCCCATACTGAAAGGACTTGAAAGAAACATAGTGCAGCGTACCAAAGAAGAAGATGGGGCATTTCTTGGTAAAACCTGGTGGATCCTTAGATCCAGATGAGAGAAAGGAGCCATAGGGCTGTCAGGAAAGCACTTAGAAACCCTGAATCTTATTTATGTTCTAAGATACAACCATGCTCTGTTGTAAGATTATTTTCACTTCTAAGAAGAGCTCCTTAATATAATATTGTATATATTGTATTGTTTAAATGGATGTTATGAATAGTTCTCATATAAAATTGAATTCAATAATGATTTGTATAACTAGCAATATTCTGTCAAAATCTGATCATATTTAGTTCATCATGAATAGACTTAAGGAAGTGTGAGTTAGAAGAAAGGTCATGTGCGTAGGCATGGGAATTTCACAATTAGGTAAGGACATGATATGAAAGAGATCACATGTGACCATTGCTACTTTACCAAAAGTTGACTCAATGTTTTCTGGTCTATTGCCCTTCAATGCATTTCTCATTGTTTCTGACGGAATGCAGATCAACAAGCTGAGATTTCCTCAATCTAAGAATTATACATTACCCCCTACACCAACCAACAAACAAAAGATAGATAGCTTTGTTGGTTTAGATAAACATGACTTAGAAAGCTCATGGAGTTAAACTAAACCTTGCCAAACCTCAACATCACTAATCACCAGGGAAATGCAAATCAAAACCACAATGAGATATCACTTCCCACCTGTTAGAATAGCTATCATCAAAAAACAAGAGATAAGTACTAGTGAGGATTTGGAGAAAAGGGGACCCTTATGCATTATTGGTGGGGATGTAAATTGGTACTGCCACTAAGGAAAACAGTATACAGGTTCCTCAAAAAATTAAAAATAGAACTACCATATGATCCAGCAGTTCTACTTCTGGGTATAGATCCAAAGGAAATGAAAACAGCATGTTGAAGAGATATCTGCACCCCATATTCATTGAAGCATTATTCACAATAGCTGAGAAACAACCTAAATGTCCATCAACAGATGAATGGATGAAGAAGATGTGGTATATATATAATTCAGCCATGAGAAAGAAAGAAATCCTGCCATTTGTGACAACATGGATGGACTTTGAGAGCATTATACTAAGTGAAATAGACAGAGAAAGACAGAAACTGCATTGATTTCACTTATACGTGGAATCTAAAAAGTCAAATGCGTAGAAACATAGAGAAGAAAATTGTTGCCAGGGGCTAGGGGGTGGGAAATGGCAGCTATAAGATGAATAAGGTCTGAGGCTCTAATGTAAATCATGGTGACTATAGTTGATAATACTGGATTATATAATTGAAATTTGCTAAGAGAATAGAACTTAAATGTTATCACCATAAGAAAAAAAGGAAAAAGAAAAATATGTGAACTGATGGATGTGTTAATTAACTAGATATGCTAGATACTAGATGCGGGGAATCCTTCTACAACATACACATACACCAAATCACCACGATGTATTCTTTAAATATCTTACAATTTTATTTGTCAGTTATACCTCAATAAAGCTGAAATTAAAAAATTAACAAAATTAAATTAAAAACAGCAATGACACTAAATCATGAGACTCCCAGTGTTGTATTAATGAAAGCTGTGTTAACTTGTGTAGTTTTGCTTAGCGTCCTGGAAAATCTTCTTTTTTTCAGCTTACCAAAAGAGAGAAAAATATTTCAGAATAAAAGAATATGAAGTGGGGCTATTACTATGAAGAATTATGGAGAAAAGTCAACTCTTTAATGATTGTTTATGGTAAAGTAAAATTTTGTTTAAAACATATATCACTAAAACTTAACAGGAATAAACAAGGACGGCTATAAAGCTGTACTAATTCCTGAATGCAGTCCTAATACAAATGATCTCTTGCCTGAAAAACAAAATGAAGCGTAGTTCTAGAAAACCAAATTTTTTTTTTGCGTAACTGAATTATTAGCCTAAGATTCATACCTAATACAATCTTTTTCTTAGCAACCCCTTCCTGAAGATGCTTTGTAGGAACTTTTCAGTGTTTGAATATATCCAGAAAGCAATCACTAGCACATATCAAGACTGCTAAACGCACCTGATGGATTCTGGGAAATGTGGGTTCTGGTCGAGGGAGATGGAGCCAGAGCCATAGGACAAGGTATTGTCAGGTTATTTTCAGTAATTTTGCAGAATACGACTTTTCTGAGATGGATTTCTCAGAATGTCTTATTCCAAAGCCTGTAAAATTTTAATTAACCCTCCTTCTGATTCTATGCTCCCCAAGCAACTGTCAACTTATGAAGCTCAATAAAATGGACTTCAATTATTTATGATTTCCCTGACAGTGATTTCTAGAAGTGAATTATTACTCAGTCCTGATTTTGTTTTTTGGTTCCCCTGCGGTTTGCATATAATAACAGAGTTTCTTGATTGTAAATATGTTGACACACCTGTCAGTGTAAATGTTTTATTTTTCACTATAAATTTGGTGATTTAGCAATCTCTTGTTTACCTTAGTTTTTTGGATATTTTATTTAGCATGCACATTCCTCTGGCTCAGACCTCATCACTCATGAACGGGAATGAAATAAGAACCTGGGAACCCAAAATGATGTTACCAAATTAAGGTACTATCTCATAAGATCCAACAGAGTTCAGACCAACCTTCCTTGAGACCACACTGCTTCCACTTCCTGACTCACTCTACTAGTTTGTATAATTCCTGTTTTACAAAGAAAACCCCATGAAGTCAGATGTGAGGATATATGGATGGTAACAGAGCTAGAGGAAACAGAACTAACATTTCATGGAGTATCTAACTACAAGTCATATGCTGTGCCCAATATCTTATGCAGATTGTTCTATTTAATCCTTACTATTTCCTGCATAGATTTAGAAGGTTGCATTGTCTGTTCCACTGGAGAATAGAGGGATCATACACACAGCTGGCAAGGAGTGTCTTCCCAGGGCGTCTGTGAATGGGGTTGATATTAATGTGTGGTTCCTCTACTATTTATATCAGAGTCAGCTTGAGTGTTGATTAAACGTATGGATCCCCTCCTCCCACACACAAAACACACACGCATAATACCCTCAACCTCCATAAAATAACAGCAAAATGATGAAGTCAGAATCTCCAGGCTGTGACTCTGGAATCTGTATAATTAACAAGTAACCCTGGGTGAATTCTGTACACATTTAAGTTTGACATTCACTCTTATAATCAGCTGTCCCTTTGGAGAAAGAACCAATGTGAAAAAAAGAGGCATTGGCACTATCCTTGGTTACTCTTTCTTCATTTTTCTTTTGTTTTTTCTTCTTTTTGTTCTTACCATCAGGCATGAGTTAAAGTTTCTTTCGCTCAGTTCTGACTTATAGTCCCTTTGTGGTTATGACTCACCCCAAACACTTTGAAACTGAACTGCAGCAAAATCAATAAATCAATGTAATTAAATCAGAGTCATAAAGAATATTACTCAACAGTATAAGAACTGTACCTACTTGCCCTAACATGTGTTTCTTTCCATTTCCTATCCTGGGAGCAGACACAATTCTCAAGTGAACAGTTTCAGAAAATATCTTGACAGAATCTCGAGAGGTACTTCAGTTGCTGGTGATGCTGACTGTGACTTAAGGCTCCCTGGGGGCCAATCACAGAGCCGTAAAAAGGCGTAAATCCAAGGAAGAAAACACAAAAGGAACCAAAGAAGGGCTGGTGAGGAGTCTGCAAATAATAATGGGAGGTACATAAACAATTTCTCCCGATTTTATAAAAGCAACATATATACAACTTAGGCAGGCTAAACTACCCTGTTTTGAGTCGTGAGAACAACAGAAAGGCACTTGAAGTTTCTCTACCTTTTCTCGACTTTCAGACTTTAAAACTTGAATTACTTAAGTTGTTAACACAGTATGAGCAATCTGCATATATGTGGTGCATTGAATTTTCTTCACCAGCTAATACTGGATTCAGTTTTGTCTTCCACAGCATGCCATTTAGAGTTTCCATGGCTGTAGCCATTTTTCACTTGTCTCAGGGTCTCCAATAAGAAAGCACTCGAACAATTACATAACATAGATTCCAAACTTTTATAAACTGCTTCAAAATGACATTTTCAGATGGTTTCTGTTGCACCAGAAAACTAAGTTGTTATGGTTTAAAAGTGTACAAGGGCAGTATGACAGTTCTATATACTATAGAAAA
This sequence comes from Equus caballus, assembly GCF_041296265.1. Classification (NCBI taxonomy): domain Eukaryota; kingdom Metazoa; phylum Chordata; class Mammalia; order Perissodactyla; family Equidae; genus Equus; species Equus caballus. Next base: position 41,961,259 of record NC_091698.1, on the reverse strand, counting down.
AACTAAATGGACAATGATAATAGCTTCTTTCAGCCAGGAAACTACAATAGATCGTTCTTCTTTACACATTACTAAAGGTAGACTGAAAAATATAGCCTATGCGATTTTTTTTGGTTTCTGAGCTTCATTTAACTTGATGAATTGACAAAAACCTCAGACAGCGGCTGAGACGGAGAAAGACTGGGAAAGCGTGTCCATAGGTGGAAAAGCGTGACCCTGAATCAAACTGTGAATGAGCCTGTGGGGGCAGCTGAAGAACAGGAGCATCCTTTGCCCTCGTTGGGGAGTAATTTCCTCTTCGGGACTGAGAAGACAGTCTATCTTCTTTTCAGCCTTAAAAGATTTCTAGGAGAAATAAAGTGTTCGCAATTGCATGGTCTTTCGCATAACACAGATGCTGACATTTCAAATTCCAAGGGCTATCAGAACAGATAGCTTGGGAGAGAACGTGACAGGTTGAGTAGGCACACCTGCTAATAGCAGGGCAGAGCATGGTTATGCTCTGGGTCTTGTTGTTTGTATCTTTGACGTGTGAGGGGTGGAAGGATCACGGGGACAACCTGTAACTTAACACTAAGTGTCCTCAGGGACAGCAGACTGCAAAGGTGCAGTATTGTGTCTTTGTAGAAGGGGATGCCCTAAGTGAGAAGAGGTAGGAGGCATCACTTTCCTGTCCCATCATTGCATAGTTTGTGGGACAAGAAGAAGAAGAGATATGCATCTTTGGGGTGTCCTGGAAACGTGGCTCTTGAGTAACAGAATAACTAAGATTACTCTGGCTGTTCCTTCATCTTCCTCTTAGTTTTCTCCATAGCTATGATTTGGGCTCTGCTCTCTGTCTCAGGAAGCTTCCATTTTTTCATTCCCTAAAATCAATCCATTTCCCTCCACGGTACAGTGGAGGAAAGTTTTCATGGGAAACCCTGATTCTCATGCCCTGGGAACTGCTCTGTCCTTGAAAAGGCACTGTCCCCTTTAATACCTGTTCTAAGAGAAGCCATCTACTGCCTTATATTGCAAAGAACAGTTTGAGACATTTAAGCAAGGACAACACCAAAATTAAGCCACAAAAACAGAATTCTCTTCCCACACCCAAGGGATAACAAAAAGAATACATGTGAAGTATATTTAAGCTGACTAATAAGTGTTATCCTGCCTTTCTCTCTGAGGCCATAGGCCCGGCCCCATCAACGTGCCAACTCACTGGGCTGTGACAGTTATCACATTAGCAGTTGCTTCAGAGAAGCCTACACCTGCCACCCTCCTTGAAACCTATGTGCAAACAGTGAGGCCCAAAGAGAGAAGAAAGCTCTTCACCAGCCTGCCTTGGGCTTACCTTGTGGGGTCTGATTTTTCTGCTTAAGGATCACACTTTTTCCCTGAATAATTGGCAAGGGATCTGGAGTGATTACTATATTCAATGGAGAGCCTGGGTCCCTACTCCCAGGAATGTGATCTACTCTGTTGCCTCAGTAAGATAACCTTATCAGAATGCACTAATAATATTCCTAAGCCAAAGGTGTATATGTGATAGAGTGTTTGGTGGGTAGGGAGCATCACTGTGGATAAAACATTCCCCTCCTCTGCCTGAGAGAATTTCTCTTCTTTGGGGATGAGAGGTCAGAACAGAATCAATAAACAGCCAAAAAAAGCAAAGCAACATCTTTGAGCTTTCTCGTCCTTAAGATCTGTTTCTTTTGCCCTCATGGCCACTTCTCTCCATCTACTAACCACAAAATGTCCCCCTTCCATAGCCAACAGAAGCCAGGTAAGACATCCTAAAAGTTAAAACTCAATGTGAGAGACAGTGAAGGATTGAGAATTGTCTACAGCACTTCTCATGACTTTGTCTTTCTCCCACCACCTCTTGTGCACGACCTCAGCTCCTAACTGCTAACCCCGATTCCTCTTGACACAATACATATGGTATAAACAATAGCTGGTGATCTGCACAAATAATATCTTCCTTTCCTAGAACCACCCTTACTAACTATTACTGAAATCACTCAATCAGCAACTCATCCGCCTGCCAAACCTCCTTAAAACGTTCTACCCTCATGACCCAAGTGAGCATGTTCTTTTGGAGCCTTCTCATGCCTGGCATTTTCAAGTAAAGATTTGTGTTCACGGTGCTTGACTGATTTTCTTGCACACAATGGATAAAACATACACTCAATATTTCTTCCTCTGAATCAAATCATGCTGCCTTTGCACATCTTCAGCGTCACACCCTGTGTTCTCAGGTAATATTGTGATTCTTCTTATTTTCCAATGTACATTTGGCCTCCTTTCAGCTGTATATGTTAGTTTGCTTTTCAAATAGCTTTTAAAGTCTATTTACTGGGAACCCCAAAGCAACTCTTGGAAAGAGGGGAAGTTGGGATTCTACCCGTGTACGAAGCAGAACTGTAAAAGCGATGTGCTAATGAGACATGTCGGGTAAATGCCCAATTCCTGGCTGGAGGGACTCATTTTCTTCCATATGCAGATCCTCAACAAATACCAAAAGCCCTATTTCCAAGTTTCTGGTGTGTGGGCCTTTTTTCTCATAAGCACCACTGCTGACTTTGTCCCAGCTGAAACCATCACTCCTTTGAACTATAACCATTGCCTCTTAAGTGGTAGCCCTGCTTCCATACTAGCCCCCTGCAATCTATTTATTTCATTGCAGTCCGAATACTCTTTTTTGAAACATACAACGGAATGTGCCACTCCTCTGCTTAAACCCCCAAGGCTTCACACCACACTGCTCTTTGTGTTTCCTGGAAACACTGAGCTCATTTTTCTCTACCCTTGATGTGCCCTTGGCATCTTTACTCTCACATCCTCCCAAGACTGGCTTCTTCTCATCATTCAGGTCTCTGCTTAAAAGGCCCCTCATCAGAGGTGTCGTCTGGAATATTGAATCTGAACTCTCCCTCGCCCTTCCGTCACTATTTACCACATTAACTTGTCCTATTTATTTAGTTGACTTTTTGGAGCATCTTTAAATATTTTATTTTGTTCATTTTTATTTGTTTAATAGCCATTTCACTCACACTAAGAATGCATGCTCCACAGGGCCAGAAACTTGTTTGTCTTCTCTACAGTGGGAATTTCAGTACCTAGAACAGACTTGCCATATAGTGGCTACTCAGTTAAATTCTATTCATTTCTTAATTTTTTCATGTCTAATCTTTACTTTTGCAATAAGAATATACCCAATTTTTCTTCTCTCAGAGTCCGTTAGGCAGTAACTTCAGCTTCTTACGTGCTTATTTATGTTATTTTCTTCCTGTTGATGGAATTTTCTCCCTGTGTTTGTTTTTTTTAAGCAAATTATTTGTGATAATAGTAGATTCCAGTTTATTTTTATTTGATTATTATTATTATCATTATCTACTCATACAGAGCTTATAATATGCCAGGAATTATTCTAAGAACTTTACAAACATTATCTCATTCACTAACATCCTTGTGTGATTACATAGATACTTTTATTAACCTTATTTTACACACAGAGAAAGGGAGGCACCAAGAGGATAAGTAGTGCTCATGACCACATGGGTAGTAAACAGAAGAGTCAGGATTTAAACCCAAATCCAGGTAGTCTGTCTCCAGAGTCCAAGTTCTTAAATGAACAAATAGATCAAAACTCAAAGCTGACATATGTTTAAAATACATTCTCATATATGTTCATTCCTTTTCAATCATGCTTTTCTGAGAATTTCTAACTCTTAAACAAAGGGCATCCATTCTTTCAGGGGAGAAAAAATATGGCCTGAAATAAAGGTTTACTCATCATTTTTGAACCTCATACCTAATGTTTTGGGAATCCCAGTAATTACAATAATTTTAAACCCAGGCCCTGCTGAGAAAAAGATTTTTTCTAATTCTCAGATCTCACTTTTACTCAGATCAGATGTCAAAGAGATGATCATTGGGCAAAGGTAAAAAAAGCAGTTGAGGATTATCACCTAAGAGTATTCGCTTCCAAAAGTAAAGCCTCCGGAAAATTTTATGTTGAGGGTGAGGTAGGGGGAAGAGATGAAAATCTCAACATTAGGGTCAGGGGCTATTGCCCTTAGCAAAGTCCTTTATTCTACATGGTGTTCTGAGGTCTAGAGAGGTCGGTTTATGGAAGGTATCTTGGTTGTTGGACTGTACAGCAGACCCTCAGAGACTGCAACGTGATGCAGAAAAATAAGCTGCAATATCCTGGACTTTGGAGGCCATGGAATACCTGAAGGTAAATGATGGAGTATAAAAGTCTAGGATCAGAATATAGGGGCTGAAAACCTCTTCACAGAGGTCTCTGGCATGTGGCAAAAAGTTACCCACTAGAAACAGGCAGGACCAACCAAACTCAGTGGACACCAGACCCTGACACAAAGAGAAGAAGCCAGGGCAGCCCTGGACCCTGTGAAGATCAGTAGAAGTCCAAAACACAGCTTTTGGACCAACTGTGTCTCTAGCCAAACACATTCATACAAACTTTCTCTTACATTCAGATTCAAGGAGGGCAACAGGTAAACTTTATAGGGGGGAGAATACGCAGTATGGCTTTAAATGTTGATTATTTTGACCTTTCAATGACTTTTTATTCAGAAGAGTTTGAGTTAATCTGAAAGACCCACTTAACTTGGGAAACCTGGGAGACCTTGGGAGAAAAATGGAAGCTCAAGAGAATTAGAGCTTTTTCTTATAAAACATAAAGAGAAATATTGTTTTTTGAACACCTAAGATATAGTGTACGCACATTTGCAATTCTGTTCCCTAAGAGAAGTAAAACTAAGAATTCACAGATGAGATGTGAGTGAAAAGAGGAAGTGGACATCCAGGCTCCCTTGTGTATTATATTAAAAGAAACATTGAGTGCCTTTAGGCACAATGCAACATATTACAGCAATTTTAAAAGATCAATATGAAGACAGCAGTCATGCATGTAAAATCTTCTGAGATATATTGGCTATATGATCAGATTCCATTCCCACGTGAAAGAATATATTTGGAAAGCAGTGAAAGCCTATAAATAGAAACAGGCATTTCCATCCATAGGAGGGCCAAGGAAAAATTGATGCCAAGGTTCAAGGAAGCATTGATCTTCCAGAGTCCTTTCTCTGACTAATAAAATGGCAACACGAATGTGTGCATAAATTGTACATTTGGCTGGCACATTAGTGAATATTTTTACAACTAAATCTCACCACTCAGGTCTTACTTAAGGGTATGGAATAGAGCAAGGTATTTACAACACTCTTGCAATGGGTCAGTTGAAAAGAAAGGCTGCACATGTTTTATTCTGCTTCAGAGAGAGTTTCATGAATAGCAAATTGGCTCTTTTCCTAATTACTGTCCTGGAATCAGCTGCGGAGTGCAACACCATAACCTACACCATCCCACAAAAGACATGGCAGAGGTTAAGCGATTTTGTCGTACATCCAAAACAGTCTTCATATAGCTTCATTGTTCCTTTAATGAATTGAGGCATTCACTGAAAATGCACATTTTTACTATGTCCAAGATACATTATCTAAAGTGTTAATTTTCACTGCCCCAAATTGAAATATGGAAGGAAAATATAAACCATACCCATATGAACAATTGTAGAGTTCTATTGTTTAGCCAACCACTTATTAGGTTTGGCCAGATACACTGATGAAGGAGACAATGAAAAGAAAAAATAAATGAAAACTTTGAACGTAGTATGGTGTTAACGTAAATTAATGTCATCCTGAATGACTTTCTTTACATCATAGTCATATGACTAAAGGAACAACTACTTGAATTGGTGGTCCACACTTTTATGTTTATCCCAGACACTAAGGGAAAACTGATAAGTAAAACCTCTAATCTTGGATGCCTGATAGTACAGTCTCGTCTGTATTACTTTTTTCTTAATCATTCCAAGAAGCAGAATTACAGAGATGTCATAGAATATAGGGGTCCAATCCAAAATAATACAGCTTTACTCAAAAGCCAGCATAACTGTGGGCAGTTTGACTTAACCATGGAAGTGACATTGGTTAAGCTTTCTGAATGAGATTGCTGCTGTTGCCACCACGAAACAAATGTTGTAGGGGCTGGGGGAATTAAATTCACTACGTATTGGCAATGAAGTGCAGAACAGCAGTATATTTGAATCACATCTGGGTACCAGACTAAACTCTTGTCTTTCTTGTTAAAGTGTGTTTGCCATATAGCTCACGCTTACATCAGTAGTCAAATCATGTACATTAACTCAGTCAATTTATTGTTTCTGCCTGGAACATAGTGATTTCCAAATGTACCATTTTTATAATTGTTTTCTAGGCCTGAAGGCATGGCAAGGCGTCAGCAATGTCTTTCCAGTAGCTTATTGCTTCCTCCTTGTCAGATTCACTGTTTCTGACTGGGTTAGCACTTTCTGTCTAACACTTTTACTGTGTTATACAGTATGCCATGTCTCAAGTCACACTGGAGCCAAGAAGGAAAAAAACAAAATGAGGAAATGCAGCTAAACAGTTTTGCTGACATATTCTTGTCTCGTTTCATTCACAGAGTGTGAACCCCTGGAGTTTTACAACCATTTGAAATTCAAAGGCAAATGCTAAGAGCACACCATCATAAGAATTGGCACCAATGAAAAAGTTTCTCAAAACTGCTTTGGCACTGCCCCACTGAATGTTTTCGGCACAAGTAGAAAGCTGACACCATTCATAGACAACTCATGGGTCCACCCAAAAGAAAGATGCTGGATGCAACGAATTTCTTCCCTTGCGATTACTGTATAAGCATAACCTTGAAGGTTGTAAGAAGTATGGTTTTTCTCTCAAGTGTGTTTTGTGGCATCCCTTCTTTATCATGAGAGGTTTGTCGTCTCATATTTTCCCTAGAACTTGAACGTGCATTTTGGAAGACTGCTGGTGATTTTAAATTTCAAAAGAGATAAACATGATTCATGTACTATGACTCATCCCTCTTAAAAGTTCTAATTGTATGAACTACATCCTTCAAAGCCTCCTACAGACACATTAAATATTAATAAACATATTTAAAATCTCCATGAGGTACAATTCCTTCATACTCACTAATAAAAATATATCTGATCTTCTACTTTATGTCTACAACTCAAAGTAAAGCTAAGAAACTGGTAAGCCTTGCATTTTTCACATTAAACTTGAAAACATCAGCTCTAACATCCCAGTAGCCATACCTTGTGTATCAATGGCAATCAACTCCACTTGCATATTCATGGTTTTCTATAATTTCCCCTTTGTCGCTTCAAATAAATAAAGTTGAAATTATTTATTGTATTTGTACACTTATTTTATTAATAAATTCATTCCTTTTAAAATAATGTAAGCTTTCATCTTGTAATAATTGAAGAAAGAAGTGATCATTGTCTGAGCCATTTAAAGAAAACCACTCCCAGTCACTGTCTGTCGTATTATTCTCTCATTTTGCTCAGGATACACCTCAAACTCTCTAATCATCCTTTTGGTTAGTTTACCATCCGTCTCCCCTCATTAAACTCAAAGTTCCATCAGGGCAGGACCCTTTTGTAACATGCTCAAAACTGTATCCCTTCCACCTAGGACCTAGACGAGTAACTGATACTCAGGTGGTATTCAGAGAATATTCATTGAATGAATAAATAAATGAGTGAATCCACTGTTCACAGTGAGATTAATCAACTAAAGTCTTATCCACAGGAAATTTTTAAGGTTGAGATTGATTGTATTTTGGGGCCATGGAAGAGAATGTTCCTTCACCATTCTCACCACGTAAGACCAACATTCAAACAGAATTGATCTGCTGGACATAAAAATCATTTTGGGGACTTTCTATAATATTATTCATCCATTGGGCAACTGGGGATATTAAAATTAATGAATTAGTCAGCTTTCTATGAGAATATCATAAGTGTTATGAGTAATCTAGAATAGTACTACCTAATAGGAATATACTGTGAGCCACACGTGTAATTTAAAATTTTCTAGTAGCCAATTTTCTGGTCAAACTTTTACTTTTAAAAGAAGGAAGAAGAAAGATGTTATGTGAATAACATGATGATGAATGATTGTGTCCCCCTCAAAATTCATATGTTGAAACCCTAATCACCAAGAGATGGTATTGAGAGGTGGGGCTTTTGGGAGGTAATTAGGTTTAAATGAGGTCATTAGGGTGGAGCCCCCAGATGGGATTAGTGTCCTTATAAGAAGAGGAAGAGACTAGAGCTTTCTGTCTCTCCTTCATGTGGGGACACAGCAAGGAGGCTCCTCTGCAAAGCAGAAAGAGGGTCCTCATGAGACACTAAATCTGCCAACACCTTGATCTTGAGCTTCCCAGCCTCTAGAACTGTGAGAAATAAATGTTCGTTGTTTAAGCCACCCAGTCTATGGTATTTTGTTATAGCATTTAGAATTGACTAAGATGGTAATGATAGAATTAATTTTCATATATTTAATCTAATATATTTTCAAAATATTTTAGCATACAATTACATAAAAATATTATCAGTGAGATTATTTACATTCTTTTACACTAAGTCTTCAAAATCCAGTGTGTATTTTATACTTACAGCACATCTCAATTTAGACTAGTTACATTTAAGTGCTCAATAGCCATACATGTTAGTGTCTATCATATAGGACAGAATAGAACTAAAATGAGGAATTTATTATTGGGGTTAGACCCCATATAATAATAGGAACTGATGGAGGAGTCCATGCAAGATTTAACCTCTGTGTTTAATGTTGACTCTGACGTCTCTAAAGGTTAGCCTGATTGGCAGCTAGAGAGGAAACTTTCTTTGTGGACAAGAACGTAAAGTGGAGCACATGGGGATAAAATACCACACGAGTATGTTTCTCACCACCTCCAACCTAGATGTCATAGGTGCCTTGTTTGACAGGCTGGGGCCCTTTACCATGGATCTACCCACTCATGTGGTCCAAAACTCAAGAGTTGTTGAAAGAAAAGAAACTGGTGGGAGGTGGGGAAGCTACAGGTTCAGACTCTGTCCCGCACTTAGAAGGTGAGGTAACAGATCAGTGACAACAGGTGCCAGTTGCCACAGTGTTTAAAGCCCTGCTTTAAACTTTAAAGCATAAAAATATGGTTATTGCCTTACTTCTGCCTTTCAAATCTTATGCAAAATGTCTTTTATGGCCAATGCAAATCTCAACCTCTACAGGGAATGAATTCTGGGAAATGTAGTTCAGGCTTAACTAAACCGATACAGTATCAACGCATCACAGGCAGACAAGAAAGCTTACTCTACTCTTTCTAAGTCCTATCGAAATTGAAATTATTCTTCGAAAATATCATCTCAATAATATTACAACATAGGGGTTTTCAACAGATGTTCTAATGAAACCTCCTGTGGTGCACAAAACGTTTTTACGCTGAGAAATTAATGCCTGCAGAGTTTGTGTTGGTATATTTCTCCTTTCCCTGCTTCTTCTTTTTTTTAAATTGACATGACAGATACTGACACAAAATCACTTCAATGCCGAGATCATGATGAGTATAAAGAATCACCTACAGAGCCCAGGCAGAATGGATGAGTGCTAATTGCACTTGAAGTCAAAGTTCTAATGTGATTTTTAATGTAAAAGTATCATAGGCTTTTAGAACTAGACATGGTTTTTTAAAATTATCAGACTGAATTTCTAGATGAGGAACTGAGACCCGGAAACATGAATTGAGTAACCGCAAATCATTTGATTATGCCCCTATTCAGCAAAAACTAGGGCTCTGTTTTGCAGAGATCTAATATACAATAACTGAAGTAAAATGAGAAAAACAAATAAGGTTATTCACTGAAACAAGGATTGCTCTCCTAATTGAGTCTCATTCAACGCAGATACATAATATCTGTTTGTAATTACTACTCACAATACCATTAATAACTTACCTATATAAATGAGTGCAGGGCATTTTAAGTGACAGGTAAGCTTAAGGCACACCTCACCAAGGAAAAGATAAATGTTCAAGCGGAACACTCTTAATTGCAACAGAATTAAATAGAATACCTTATGAATGGTTAAGGTTAGATAACCTTCTCCCCACTTGCCATCATTCTCGTTTTCCTTTCATTTTATCTTCTTTTTTCTCTCAGCTTTCCTATTGAGAGAGATCTTCAGAGGTCTTTACTTATCCAACGTTGGGGTGCATCTCATTGGGAAGAAGTGGAACTACTTGGAGCACTCGAGATAGAAGCGAAGAGAAGGAGAAGGTGTGTACCTTGACTCCAGTTTGTTTTTTCTGCTCCTGTGAGTTGGCTGCCTAGAACAGATGCTGTCTTCTGACACGTTTGGCAAAGGCATAGCCTGAGGAAAGTGCCTGCCATTCTCACTCAGCTCCCAGGCAGTACAAGGGGGTCTTCCTGTTGAGCAAGCTTGCCTGTGAGACCCCCATTGTGAGAGAACAGTGGCCTAGCAAGGAACATTTCAGGGCAAACTAGAAGTCAAATAGAAGTCACAGCCAGGCCTGAGAGGCTCTGAAACACTATCAAAAATTGAAGCAAGAATATCCATATCAATGGCGACACAGAGAAGATCTTCCAAAACAATTGCCTCCACAGCCTGTGCTGAGAGAACAGAATATGAATAACAAAGAAGCCTCTGACTTCTTGTCTTTGGTGACAACAGGGGCAGAGGTCAACATCACCCCAAAACCAATAGTGATAGCAATCTTCCCAATAAATTTATGTATTCTCTTGTGTGGAAGAAGGGGAAGAAAAACTCTGTGTGATAGGAGAAATAACTCAGGCAAGAAATTTGAATTTTGAAATAGTTATCTATTTACCCCAATGAGATCACATTATCTATAAAGAGGCTGTTTTAAGCTGAGAGAGTCTGTTGCTTTCAAATGGGTGAGTTAATTGACTTCTCAGTGGGTAAAACGGGTAAAATGAGGATCCTTGTATCTATGATGAAGGGAGTTTGAAGTAAGATTAGGTTTAGTTATGGAAAATAACCTTACTTTTTTTTTCTTTCCCCCGTGTGGGAATTTAAGTGAGTAAATTCTCAACCTTGTGCTGTGAGTATGATGAGGGAATGTGATGAGTAGGATCAAGTTTGCATGGTGAGTATGAACATGAAGAGTTTTTTGTTTGCTTCCCCTTCAGGCTATGGATTAGCAAAGCTTGTTGGAGGGAATGGATAGACAGAGGTGTGTGAGGGCAAATAAGACTGAGAAGACCAAATTTGGAAGAAGCAATGAGAACTAGGCAAAAGCAGATGGTCAAGGGATAGACCAAGTACGAGCATAAGTATGTTTAGAATGCAGGGCTATATGAGTATAAGTTCTATTTATAAATTAAATGCTAACTTGTTATAAAAAGAATACCTGCCCACTGAAACATTTCAAATCTACAGAACACAAACAAGACAACCCCATCCTATAATATGAATCATGTCCTGTGCCTCTTTCATCTAAGAACTTTGCCATAGTTAATAAACACCACTTATATAATTGACTATTCTTTTTCTCAATAACATTGCAGAAGAGGCATTGATGCCATCTCATAACACTTTTTATAAACATTACTTTTAATGACGGTACAATAATGACTATATCCAATAAGATAGTTGTACTATGATTGACTTTTCATTTCTTTCAAAGAACTTGGTTATTTAGAGACCATGATGGTCTTTTGATGTGTCAACTTGGTTAGGCTACCATCTGCAGTTATTTACTACAGGCTAACCCAGTTGTGAGGGTTATTTTGTAGATGTGATTAAAGTCCATAATCAGTTGACAATCAGGGAGAATATCTTGGATAATCAGGGTGGGCTTAATTTAATCAATTGAAAGGTCTAAAAAATGGAGCTGAGGCTTCCCCCTCTAGACCTAAGGTTCCCCTGTGCCTGGAGTTCCAATCTGCCTTTCCTGCCCTGTGAACTTCAGACTTGCCTAGCCAGCTCCTCCCAACTGCAGTTGTATAAGCCAACTCCTTGCAATATCTATTAATATGTATTTCCTACTGGTTCTACTTTTCTGATTGAACTGTACTGACACAAGAAGGACATTTTACTTTTTAGAAACAACATTGCCATGGAATATATTTTGAAGTAGGAAACAAATGATGAAGAGAAGCTCATCAGCCTAGTGAATCCATGAAGTACATAGAAAAAACAACCCAAAACTGTAAACTTGAAATCTCTTAGAAACATCTGTAAATACTAGATCTGAAATGTCAAAGAAATTGAAATGCAGAGGTGATGGCTAACCATGCTAACCTAGCCTTGCTTTTTGGATGATGAGGGAAGAGTGAGGAAGAAGGGGGAAAAGAAACAAGTTCTAATTGATTAACATAACAAGTTCTTCAAATTTAGACTGTGAGAGTAACCAAAAGCTGAGATTTTCCTCCTGGTACCATAAAGCCTGAAAAGTATTGCAGCCATGCTGATGTGCTAACTCAGCTGGAAAGGTTTCCACATCCGTTCACAACTGGAACACATGGATTGCCTCTCTCCTCTCAGGCTGGCTTCCTATTTCTGATGAAATGCAGAATATCTTGTCCCTGAAAATGCAAATAAACTTACCCCCACAGAGGCACCTGCACACAAATGATAAAGGGAGGCCATGAAGTATTTCCTTTGGTGAATTACATATTAGAATTACACTTTCCATTTCTAGGAACTTCACATTCTTACCTATTGCCTTCTTCAACATTTTCTGTGTCTGGCTGCAGAAACTGATTAGGAAGCAAGGCCAACTGGAGATTTGAAATGATACTGTATTGACTTTAAAAAAATATATATAAGGGAGACATAGCCAGCAGAGAAATGTGTAGTAGCACTCTATTTGATTGTAGTTAAGATCATATCTTGTTTTCTCTGTTTCAGGGTAGCAAACCATGAATACTCCTTGCTTCCTTCTCAATTACACTCAACTAAAATTTATTGGATGTTACTCATTTTAAAGGGCTGAGGGAAGAGAAGCAACACTAGGCTGTAGGGACTTTGTCCTTTGTTTGCTATCCCTTAAATTCTGTCAAAAAGAATTTTCCAAGATAAGTATCATTATAGATGAAGACACTGATGCCACAGACAATGAGTATCATTTCCAAGGCAGAAACAGGATATTAACCAAGGCCTGCTCTCTTTTCACTCTGCTGCATTGACACTGTAAGAAACATGTGTATTCTCTAAATGTCACATTGAAATTAAATCTCATTTTAGTAAATATACTTATGAACTATCTACTAAAAAGAGCTATCTACTGGAAGCTCCTTTTGTAGAACAAATGTCATCCTTACTGACTTTACTCATCCCTTTTTCCATTTACTTTTTCTTTTTAATTTTGAGAAAGATATAAATGAATATTTTCTTCCTAACCTATCCTCTCCATTAACTGTACCTCCTAGGATTTGATAAACACAAGTAAAGAGATCATTTGCTGAAGCTAAGCAAAAGTGTGCCCACAGCTCTCATGTGGCTATGGACCATCTACAGAGAAGCAATTCACTACCAGTACGGACAGTTAAATCAGACCCATGAAGGGTCCTGAACAACTTATACCAAATACATTATCTATGTAAATAACTCCTGTCTTCCTGTTCCTCTTCCCACAACCCAGAGTAATCATAAAAATATTTTAAAAAATAAATGGTGAATATGAAAGACAATTTTAGGAATGACTATCTACATAGTCTTCTCATCACGTTATTTGATTAATTTTAACTTTCAATAAGCTTTTGGAATATGAGACTCCCATCCATTTATATTCAGGAAGTTTGCATAATAGTCAAAGGAGTATATATCAGGAAATATCTTTATTTAAAATAGGAAGTGTTGGCTCAATAGAGATAAGATGTGAACAAATATTCACAATGAAATATTGATATGTAAATAGATTTTGTATATAATTAATGCAAATCTAACTATCTGGCTAATGTACATGTATGTTTAAATCAATACGTACTTGACCTCTTGTAGACATGACATGCAAATTGTTTAGCGTAAGAAATAATTGAAAGAACTATTTTGCAATTTGATGTTCTTGGAATCAACTTTCCATTTCAAACATTTAATTTCTATTATGTGATGAAAAATAGCTCCCCTAAAGAAAAATGCTTTTGTTTTCTTTGTTCAAAAGTACGTTTCATTTAGCCATAGAGTTCTGAGCTCTCAATTGCTTTTGTTTTTTGGTTTTGCTCTTTATCTGACTGAGGGCAGATGAAAAGAGAACAGGAAGGGTGTAAAGTCCTCTTTGATACCTGAAGGATTCCTAAGTGTTCTTTTAGTTGTTGATGGCTGGGACTTTCTCATTTACGTCCTTTCGGAGAACAAACCATGTAGCTGCCATAACATACCTGTGTCTGGGTAACCTTTTGCACTAGACTGCTGTGTATGGATTAACTCGTGATGGTTATTGACTCAGAGTTCTCACAGCAGCCCTCTGAGCTGAGGGCAGAAACCAACCTCTTCCACTTCTTATTATAACAACAGCACCTAAGCCAATTTCTAGAATCATTAGATATTAATTATGATAAGACATACATACACTTTTCTTTCCTGAAATTAAATTCTGAATTGCTAATAGTTTACAAGACATTAGGCTGAAGGTTTACCTTAGAAAGCTTACTAACTAAATAAGAAAACACAATTGCTAGGACAAGGTCTAAAGCCCTTTAAAAGGTGTAAGTCTTCTGATGCTGTGCAAAAATTATAATTTGCATATAAAGCATTGGCATGACAATTAGAATTATTTTCTTTTCACGAAAGCAAATGAAGGACTTCTAAGGGGTAGCAATATTTTAGTCTAATTTTAACATTGGTTTGTGTTTGAATGTGGTAAAGCATAATTTCTTTAAATATTTTTAATTCTGATCTTTTTCATTTGCACCCCTGCCCCCCTTCTCAGTCTCTATAGGAAAAAGGAAGAAAATCTTGTCACAGGAATAGTGAATTTGCAGCTCAAATCTCAAATCTCACTGCTTGGACAGCCACAATCTGCTGTTCATTTCATAGTGCTATGTGAAAAACTTCTTGAATGCAATATAGAAACTCAATTTTTAGGCTTGTTACAAAGTCAGAATATAGCTCCTCTAACAAAGGATGATATTGAGGCTTACACCCTGGTATTTATTCAAGAACATACTACTGGATACTAAGCTTGTCCCTTTTGTACAAATAAAGAAAACGTAGTGTTTTGACTCTGATTATTGACATCTTTGGCATTATTAGGTCCCCAAAGGTCTTAATGTCAGACATGCAATATTATTTAGGCAACATCACGTAGTGTTTAAGAGTACTCTCTTTGCAGTCAGAATAATAAGATTTGAATCCCAGATTTATTGCTTTCTATGTGACCTTGGGAAGGTTACAAACTTTTCCTAGGCCTCACTTACCACACCAGTGAAATGATGCTATGAATCTCACTGAAGGAACTGTTTTGAAGACACAATGAGGAAATGAATTTAAATCTTTAGCATAATGCCTGGCACACAGTAATTGCTTAAAAGGGTTAGCATGTATTCCTACTGCTAACCAAGTGATAAAAATTAAATCAGTTGCAGATAAAGCCAATTTCTTGTTTCCAATACATGCAAATCAATTTTAAGAAGGTAAACTTGGTCACAATTATAGATTATTACATTAATGGTACTCATTATGCAGCAATAGATAATTGACCAGAAAATTTTATCGGAAGTGGGGCTCTAATGTAATAGAAATTTTAAGAGATGTAGTACTGGCTTTGGTACTGGGTAGTAGGCAGAGACTAGAAAAGTGGCAAGGAGGCTATTGGTGAAGGTTGGGAGAATGGCAGACAAATGTTAGTGGAAGCTGGAAAGGAAGTGAAGAAATTATTATTGGAGGCTGAAAAAAAAATTATTTGTGTTTTTCGTTGTGAAAAAATTGGCAAAGCCGTATCCTGTGGTTACTTGGAAAACATAAAATGTACTCAATGAACTTGTGACTCTAAGATTTCCAGACTGGATGTTATAAATTTGCTTCTTTTAGCTGTATGCAATAATCTGCAGGAAGAGAAAGCTGAACCAAGCTAGAACATTTCGGTCTATAAGAGGTGTTAATAGAAATATAGAGGGTCCTCCTCGGTTTGAAAAGAAAACTGCATTTTCTCCAGTCGTCCCCACTAGTAAGATTCTCAAAATAAGAAATGGCCTCACAATAAGGATTAAGTCTAGCATAGCTTTAAGATCCTCTGCTAATACTCTAGAAACATTATGGAGGTACCAAGCAGTCCCATCAGCTACACAAAATTGTTTCTAATAATCTTAAAGGCTTTGGTCATCCCAACACTCTACCCAAAAATAGAGAGAGGTTTATTTCAGAAATAATTGTAGATATGGCTTTGGAGGCATAATGCAAATAACCATTACGTGCATACGAAACTCACCACGTTTCTAAGGGAGTGCTAGCAGATTGAAGTAAAAGGGGCAGAAGCAATTCAAAATGAAAAGATATCCCTATGCCCACAGTTTTCTATGATCATGAATCAGCCTGAAAAGATAATCAGCTTCAAACAGTGGTTTGTTTCTTAAAGAAAAAGAAGTATATCTCCTAGCATAGAGCCAAGAGTCACCAGGAACAAAGATCTGAGAATGACACTCCTAAGGAACAGAGCCACATCACAAGCTAGGAACATTCTCTGCCCTTATAAAAGGGAATCCTGAGAACAGACAGACAGCTATTTTCAGAATTGCTGTAGATCAGTGACTGCCTCTCATTTCTTAACTTTTTGAACAGGGGTGTCTATTGCAGTTATCCTGTGCTTGTCTCATCACTGTATGTTCGCAGTATGAAGGTGTATAACTTGTCTTTTTAGTTTATGGATTCCTGGAATAGCATGAACACACTAAAGGAACTGCAAATAAGAAAAATGATCAATATTCAGAACTAATACATGTAAGGAACATGAACTTCAAGACTAATGCTTTGGATAAGATATTGAAGTTCTGAAGATATTGAGGTTTGGGAAGGGTGTGAGTATATTTTGCAGATGGAGTAGGGCATCAATCATTGGACTCAGAGAGCAGAATAGGAGAAAGTGTTACATTAGTGATTCTCAATGAATCATTCCCTCTGGCACCCATGCATTAAGGGAATGCCTTTTCACATTGACTCTGGGCTTGTCCATCTGAAATATCATGGTCAAAGGGACATCAATACACATTACACAAGCAAAGACATGATAAATGATTATACACCTGGGTTTGCCAGCTGTCACTATGTGAAGAAAAGAACACACATGTGGAGAGAGATCCCCGGTTATGCCAGCAATCCCAACTAAGCCCAGCCTGTAGCGCTCCTTGCTAGCTGAATACAGCTGTGTGAGTAAATCCAGGTGAGATTAGGAGAAAGAAACTTTCTTTCGACCCGCAAAAATCAAGAAAAATTATATTTTCTTGTTTCATTCTCTAAATTTTGAGAACAGTTATGCTGCATAGATAAAAAATTTAAATATTAATGCCACAAATACTAACACCAATACCTACCTCACAAATACATGCCATTGATCGCAAAGAGTCTAGCAAAAAAGAATAAGACAATTCAAGTCCTTAAAAGAAGGAAGGAAAAGAAAAAATCCAAAAGAAGGGAAAGGAGGAAAAACACTTCTTTGTTACTAATTAGTTGGATGACTACAAGTAAGCCGTGTAGCCTCTTCTCTTTTTGTTTTTAGAACATTTTTCTCATCTAGGGAGTAGTGAAACACATTTTACTCATTTAATTTTTTTCCCATTTGAGGATTAAATGAGACAATATATATGAACCACTCTGAAAAATATAAAATAACTAGATTTAAAATGCTTGTAAAGATAGATAGTAGGAATTCCATAATTGGAAACACGTTTTAAGCACTGAGTCTAGAACATTCTTCTCTATGGCTGTGTCAAAAGCCAGTGAGGTTTGTATTTTGTTTGAAATGCAATGAGCATTTTTACTGAAAAAGCCGGCAGATAATATTTTTGCATTTTTGCCAAAAGTAATAAACTTGAGAAATTATACCTTTCTCTTTCAAATAGAATGAGAAAGACCCTTGATGCACATTTTTGAAATTCTAAGGCTTTCAACAACTCAAGGCATGGGTGTTTTCAGATTTCACACTGTGATGAGAGAACCAGTTCCTCTATAGTTAGTGAAAATTTATGTCACATTATAAAAGTTAAAAATCTCAACTAACAAAGTGATCTGTAATTCTTTATTCCCCTTGCTAAACTCATGACCCCTTAATAGATCACAACTATTTTGCTGGAAAAATACTATGAGTTCTCTCAAATGTATGTCATGAATAATCCTTTCAAATAATCTCTTGAAGTAGGTTGAGTTATAACCACAAAATCCAATTTCCCTTTTCTGCTGCTAATCACAATATCTAATCTTTCCTGTTTGAATATCCCTAGGCCCCTGTACCTCTAAGGAGCACAGAAAAAAATCTTGGAGGGAGTCTTGTATTATGTTTAGGTTTAAGAGAAACCTAGCCCCCACCGCCAGATGGATGAGCATTAATCTCTTTCTTCTTTCCTACAAAGCTCATGTTAGAAATAGCGAAGATTGTTTCTCCTCCTCCCTTTCCCCCTCGCCCTCTGTTTCTTCCTCCCCTTCTCCCTCTTCTCTCCCACTTGCTCCTCTTCCTCTCTTCTTCCTCCTCCTTCTCTTCTTTCTTTTTAATATTCTAAATCTATGTTCTGTTTTTCCTCAACAATCAGAATGCAAATAAATTACACCAATATTTCAACAGGTCATGTCTTTCAGAATTGCGTGCTAAGAGACTGGAATCTTTTCCCTCTTCTCCATTGCACAGTAGCTTAGTGAATAACTGCAGGGAAAAGGCCAGGGAGGAGGGATTATGGTAAAAAGGAGACAGGATAGATATGGAGCCACTGAAGCAAGTTAGTTTAGGGAGTAGCATAATATCCTGAACCCTTAATCACCTCTACGGTACTTCATAGACACGGTGCATGACTTTTTTCTTGTTTATTCCTTATGTTAGATGCCATTTCATCAACAACCATTTCTACAAGTACTCGGCAGGAGACCCTAGTTAGATCAGTGCTCCAGAGATTGAAGTTAGTTACCACAAATATTCTTCTCACAAATATTGATAAATTATCTAGCTAAATAAACAAGCGATGAGTACACATGCCTTCTATTTAAGTCAAAATATAGCCTAGGCAATGGGGGAACAACACACAGCTCTAACATTAAATCATGCATTATAAACATTGAGTAAAACAAAATTTCATTTGCTTTGCCTTGGGTAAGCAATTTTACTAGAGATTAGATGACACTGGGGTATACTCTGTGGGATGCTCTTTAGTGATTAGCACTACAAGAGAAAGCACCTTTTGATTTATTGCAACGAGGATAATAATAGCTAACATTTATGTTCTAGGGGCTGTTGGAAGCACTTTACGTGCATCTCCCCATCTAATCCTCACTAAAACGCTAGGAGGTAGATATTATACTTTCCTGATTTTACAGATCAGGGAAATGAAGCCCAGAGAAATGAAACATTTTGTGCAACTTGGAAGGTGGAGCTGGGAACCTTCTACTTGAATGCCACATTTGAAATGCTTGGTTTTTAAACAAATCAATGATTATGGGACTAGTTGCAGCCCAACATAGGCATTTTAAAAAATCTAAATTTTTACAATATTTATAGTGAGTTTCACTACTTTTTAAATTATGTTTCAAAATTACAACCAAAGTAATACTGACTAATCTAATTTTTTAAAAATCTTTGGTATCAGACTCTATTATAATTATTATACCATATATATGTAAATCCTAATACAACACCTGAAAAGTAGTTTATTGTATTACAAAAATTAAAATTCTGAATTTAAAAAGTTTTATTTGAATTTTTTTTTGCATATTATACAAATACACACACACATGTATTAACCCAAGTATTGTTTTTGTGTTTTTTTTTTCTGCTGAGGAAGATTAGCTCTGAGCTAACATCTATTGCCAAGCTTCCTCTTTTTTTGCTTGCAGAAGATTAGCCCTGAGCTAGTATCTGTACCAGTCTTCCTCTATTTTGTATGTGGGTCACTGCCAAAGCATGGCTGATGAGTGGTGTAGCTCCACGCTCGGGATCTGAACTTGCAAACCCAGGCCACCAAAGGAGAGTACACCGAACTTAACCACTAGGCCATGGGGCTGGCCCCCCAAGTATTGTTTTATCTGAACTAAAATTATATTTTTAAAGAGATTCGCAATATAATATTAAACTGTAAGGATACATAAGTATTAAAAGGAAGATTTCAATATCTATAAAGACAATGTGAGTAAGTATTAGGTACAGCTGTGAATATTTAGTAAAATGTTCCAGGAAATGTTATTTTGAAAGAAAATATATAGTATGATTTAATGAAAGATAAGGAGAGGCAAAGGAAAAAAATCTCTCCTATCAGGTACAATTCTGGAATAAAATTTGAATTGCCCCAGCCACCACCTTGATCTTCTGATATCTGCCTTATTACTAGGACCTATTGAAATTACAGTAATGTTTGTAGTGCCCATATCTCACCCCTCCCCCACACCATTCCTTCCTTGCCTTCTCCCCTGCATTATTTATGGACTGTTTCCACCACCAGATGTAAAGCTCCTTTCTGACACCGACAATGTAAGGTCATCTCTTTTTATTCCATGCCTCTTCATATCAAAAAGAAGTGCCATGTAAGAGCAAGGTTCAATTTTTAATGGAGAAATAGATGCTTTAATCTGAGGATTGTTTTTTTTAAAATTATACAATTGAAAAAGATGGATTGAATATCAAAAGGAAATAATAAATGCTTTTTAAAAATGGCTGATGTAAAAGACTGAGTCGTCACAGTATGCCAAAATTAATTTGCAGTATATGCATGCACCAGTGATTAAAAGGTTTTAGAAGCATTGAAGAGCTCCTAATCTCAATAGCCAGGTGGCAGGGGCAGAATGGGTGGGTAGCCACTCAGGAAGCTCATGCTAAAAGCTATTTACTAACCAGAGTACAAGCAGTTTAATATTGTAACAAATGGCATGACTGTACCAACTCTACCAGTGGAATATCAGCTCTGAGTGCATAATGTGCTTTCTGAATTACTAAGAACCTTCTAAACAATTATAGTTAGAAGTGGATTGTCTAAAGGATCATTCCATCTAGTTTAATTTTTTATTGACTGTGTCTTTTAAAATAACATGTAAAATATCAAGACATTTGAATTACAGTGTGCACTGCATTAATTTTATCATGTTTGCCTGATTCATACCATGTGGATTTTATTCTATTTGTAATATCCAAAGGATATGTTCACTAAGGTTCTATTTGAGAAGCAGCTATACTGCTCTAAAGAAGAATAAGAATTATCAACAGATTTAATGGTGAATCATTTTTTTAACTGCTTTCTATCCCTTTTCCTCTTTTTTGGTAACAGTCTCCAAATTTTAAAGAACATAAACTTGCAATAATGTAAAAATATTGAAACAAATTTGTGACTTTTCACTTCAAACCCATATCAGCTTTGATAAGATTTTACTCAAATGAAAATAAATAAGCAATTATTTATGGTGCTACCTCTATTAAGCTCTGCATGGATAAAAGGTATGTTAAGTCAAAGAGTTTAGCATTTAGTTCGGAAAAGAAAGGGCAAATATACTTAAATCTAAAGTCCAAACCAAGATTTGAACAAAGAAGAGATATCAGAAGGTAACTCACTGACTCACTGAGAAATGAAAGGTACATAGATCAAGAAAGTTGGCGAGTGTTCAATGATACAAAAGTAGAACGTCAGAAGCCAAAACCATGAATGGAAATCAAGTGTCCGAAACCACTTAAAAACATGAATCAGAGGATTTCCAGGAAAAATGTTGAGTTGAGGTCAACTTTGTAACCTTTCCTCACTCCATTAAAAGACTTTTGGAAAAGCCCAAGGGAACATAAAATGAAAAGGAATCATCCACATGGCTAAATCTTGGAAAAAATTTTCCTTGGATGTTAGATTCTACGAGTCAAGATTGAGTAAAGATATGAGGAATCACTCTCAAGTCATCCTGTCTGTAATTTCAATGAGAATGAGGAAAACATAAATTCTGAAAACAAGGGGGAAATATCAAAGATGAAACAAAAATACCTGCAATGATTAAAGAAAGCAGACTGCAAAATAAACACAATAAAAAGTGGATGGTGATATTAGGAAAGATTAAAAGATAAGGAGAAACCACGAATGAAAATATTCATAAGCAATAAAATCATGGTCACCTATGCAGACAGTAGAATCTTTGATTTCATATAAAGTATGAAAAACCCCAGTATTCATAGGCAAATGTCCGAGGTGAAGACTTTAAAGAAGATTTTTTAATAAGACAGAAAACAGAAATCTCATATATGAAGAGAAGAGTTCCTGAAGAAGAGAACGAATAAATTGTGAACAAGCAATAATCAAAGACGTAATAACATGAAGGATTCCTGAACATTAGAAAGATTTGTATCTAAATAAAAGGAATCATCATCGACCTTGAAATATTAGAAAAGGCGGCCAAGTGTCATGAGACAAAATCCGTAAATAGGACAGGTTTCAGTGGTGACCAAGAAATTAGAGACTCGAGGGGGAAAAAAAAAACACATCCAACAGAATGAAAGGATTTAAATGAACAATTCAAGAGTTATAATACTCTAGTATAAAATGTCTAGTAATGAGTGCTGCAATAATTGGGACATAGAGTTGAGTACGAGGAATTTGTATGTCCATAAAACAATCTTAATTTCAAATTGCATTTTCATTGAAAAAATTTATTTCATTTCATTAAAAATATTTAATGTGAAACATGAACTCTCATACACAAAGTCAGATATCATAGATTTAACAACAAAACAATAACAATGCAAATATTTGCTGAAAGTAACTTTTTCATTACAATGTTTAGAATTTAAATTTATAAAATCTTAAAGGTGGTGAATATAAATATTTAAAACAGGATGTATACTTTCCAACTAATAGAGGATGAGGAAAAAAAAGACATCTGTGTCCATATATCAAAATTTTTTTAAAAAGGAAGCAAACAACAACAGAAAAGGATGAATCCTTGATAGTGAACAATTTCATACCTTATAAAAATAAAATTAGATGAATCAAATGCCACTATTTAAATAAACTCATTATTTCCTTGCTGTAAAGTCCAAAAAGATTTTTTCTAGTCCACACATTATTAGCAATCTTTAAAATTTTGATCACTAATGCCAAATTATGTCAGAAAACTTGTACCAACATCCATTCCCATTAGCAATGCTATAAACTCTTCACCCTGGCAAAGCTCAGATGCTACCCTAGTTCTAATATTGCCATGTGCTTGGGCGGGCATGTCTCTTAATTTGCAATTTGTTGATAACTATTGATGAAACTATTTTAAGAGGTTAATTGGACTGTGGTATTTATTTCTTCCTTGGTAAATAAACTACTAATGTTCTTTATCCATATTTCTATTGAGGTGTTCTTTTCCTCCAGATTTGTAAGCGCAATTTATAAAATGTAGAACATGAATGTACAAGCTATTACTCTTTTTCTGTTATCTATAATGCAAAGCACATAGTTCTAATTTGCCATTTATTTTCAATTTTTTGGTGTTCATTGACATGTCAAATTTTTTTTCAATTTTTATGTAGCTACATCTACTATGTTATTAATTTACCATTTCTTCCATTAAGGATTGACTTTCAAATGCTTGCACCACTTTGAGATCAAATAAACATTTTCTCATAGCTGCCCTATGGTTTTTATTACATCTTCATTGAAGTGTTCAATATACACATGTATTTTGCTGTGATATCTGAGGTAGGGATTTAACTTCCGTTCCCAAGTGGATCACCATCATTCCGGGGCCATTTATTTGGTACATTCCAGTTTTCCCACATGGTTAAAACTAGGCATTGTTCCAGCAAAAGGAATTGAGAAAACCACAAATTATTACAGATCATGGATTACCCTGGGAGGGACAATGTATTGGAGAGCCCCAAGGTTTAGTCTTCAGACCTCTTTTTAGTGCATATTTATGTGAGGGATCACATGTAGTCTCATGGTTTTAAATATCATATACATCTGATGACGCGCAAATAAATTTCTCCAGACAATATCAGACATCATCCCATTCATAACACACTGTCTCTCTGCATAGATATGCGTGTGTGAATTAATATATTATGTTTATTTATAAGAATTAAATTTAGAGATATTTTTGTCTGCCTACTTGACATCTCTACTGGAACATCTATCTCCCCTCCCTTCTTGTCCACTTTAGAACAGCATCTCTGGCCTTCCAGTTGCTCAGGCACAAACCCTAGCATGACTGTCAATTCCTCGTTCTTCTATACCCGACATCTCATACCACAGCAAACCAAAATACTCTTTAAAGATATCAAGAATCTGATCTTTTTTTACCTCCTCTACAGCAAGCAACTGCTTTTGTGGAAACCATTACTTTGGTCCTGGAATATTGCATTTGGCTCCTACCCAGGCTCTGCTTCCACTCTCATTCTTTCTCCCCAACTCTGCAGTATTATTCCTTACAGAAGCCAGAGTGAAACTTTTAAAACACGTCAGATCAAAAATTATATCTTCTCTTTCAAAATTTCTAACACTTTCCCATCTTCATGAGGGAAGTCCAAATTCCATAGCATGCCCTACCATGCTCCACAAGTTCTGTCCCTTCTTAGCCTCATCAGCCATTATTCCAACTGCACTTGACGTTCTCATTGTTCCTTAAATGCTGCAGGGTCTTAATCACCATTTCCTCTTTCTTTTCTTTTCTTTCTTTCTTTCTTTTTTTTTTTTTGAGGAAGATTAACCCTGAGCTGACATCTGCTGCCAATCCTCCTCTTTTTTGCTGAGGAAGACAGGCTCTGAGCTAACATCCATGCCCATCTTCCTCCACTTTATATGTGGGATGCCTACCACAGTATGGTTTGCCAAGCGGTGCAATGTCCACACCTGCGATCCAAACTGGCAACCTGGAAGGTGAAGCAGAACGTGCAAACAGCTGCTGCGCCACTGGGCCGGCCACTCACCATTTCCTCTTTCTGATGCTTTTCCCTCAAGGCATATAGCTAACTCCTTCCTTTACTTCAAAACCCTGCTCTATTTGCACCTTATCAGAGACATTGGCCTAATCACCTATTGGCCTAATCACCCATATAAAATAGCACCTCCCAACCCTGTCCCATTTCCCTGTTAATTTTCTTTAGTTTCCTTCACAGGACTTACCACTGGGCTATTACATATCCATTTCATGGCTCATTTCTTTCTCCTCCCACTGCATTATAAAGTCCTTGACAACATGGACTCAGTTTTGTTCGTGTTGCTATGTGCTGCAGTAGAGACTGGCACAAAGTAGTTCAATGTATTTGTTGAATAAATAAATAAGTGATTGAATAGACGAAGGAAAGCCTGACTCACTAAGATCTGTTTGTTCCTATTTTCTTCCATTTCTTTTATAAGAGGTGTCATTTTAGAGAAAGTTTATTACTTACATATGTTTCATAGTCATACACTCAAGTGTTAGTCATTATTATGTGATAAAGGGCTGCATCAGAACCTTCTTAAGTCTTATCTGTTTAATTATTTTAACATTTTTCTGATTTGTGAATAGTATTTGTTTACAGTAATTATATCTCAGTAATGATAGGTTTGAAAATACTCATCCATTTTACCATCAGTTTTATCATATTGATTTGCTAGGAATTTATAATATATGAGGTTTCTTTCTTGCTGGGATCTAATTGCTTATCATAACATAGAACATGTTTCTCCTAATTGTACTAAGAGAGATCCACCAATAACATGTTTTATACTTAATAATATATTCAAACTCCCAATAGAACAGCATACAGATGAAAACGAAGAAAGATCTTTCGAGACAATCACAATCTATGGTTACCTGGTGTTTTTAAGTTAACAAGTAACTGAAAGCTGCAACAGAGATAACGTCTCTTGGGAAAAATGGCTTTAAATTCCAGATTCAGTGAAAGAAGAATAATTCCCAGGAACCAACATACATTGTAATCTATTCAGTATTTAAAACTCATATGTTCTAAACAAGATCATTGTCACATGCATTTATTACTTTAAATGGGCTCTCTCAAGAAACCGTTAAATTTATATTTATGAAGGCATTTATTGCACACTAAATGCCAAGTAAAGATTATAAAAAATATCTTTATTGGAGTCTAACAGCAAAGAAAGACATTTTGCATTAGTAATATAATTATCTCATAATTATGTAAGCAATAAATGCATAATTAGTTTTTTTATTATTAATATATTAATATTGTCTACAATATTGGCCATGGAGCTGTAAATAATATTGACAAATTGAATCACCGTTTCCCTGTATACTGAATATCAATTTAATTGAAGGAACAGATATTTTTAAAACATAGAAAAGTTTAAGAATTCTTCAACCACAAATCTACATACAACTCTTCTCGTGGATCTGAAGACAGATTATATTTTCCCATATTTGAGGAGGAGTTGGAGGAGGATAATAATCTAGGCTACACAAAAATCAAGAGTGGAGATGGGACTTAGTATCCTTTTCATTTGCTCTTCAATTTTTTCTAATATTAGCGGGGCTCTTTAGTTTTATACTATAAAACTGGCTTCCTGTTTGTCTCAGAATGCAATAATGTCTCATCAAGTAGATTAATGTAGAAAAATAAGCAGCTTATAAAGCATGAGATGTATTGCTTAAATGTAAAAGAATTACACTACAAATGTTCAGGTCATAATAGTTTTATATATTTTTACTTTGTAAGCAAAGGACCAGCATGTCTGAAACCATAACAGTCAATATTTCAAGATCATTTTTTAAATAAAAAGTATGCTTGCCGTACCTTTATTAATCATAATTAAAAACTAGAAAGAACACAAATGTCCTGGTATAGCAAATGATTATATAAATATTGTAGATCCAACAATGGTATACTGTAAAAATTTAAAATAAGGATTTCAAAGTATTTTTAAAATTTGGGAAAAGGTTAGCTACAAATTCCTTTCTTAAACCCTTAATCAAAAAATAAAACAGGGGGCCAGCCTGGTGGCACAACAGTTAAGTTTGCACATTCCACTTTGGCACCCCGGGGTTCACTAGTTTGGATCCTGGGTGCGGACCTATGCACTGCTTGTCAAGTCATGCTGTGGCAGGTGTCCCACATATAAAGTAGAGGAAGATAGGCATGGATGTTAGCTCAGGGCCAGTCTTCCTCAGCAAAAAGGAGGAGGATTGGCAGCAGATGTTAGGTCAGGGCTAATCTTCCTCAAAAAAAAAAAGAAAGAAAATGTATGTAGAGCTTAATGAAATATTATAAAGTGAGCATCCTTGTAACCATAACCCAAATCAAGAAACAGAACCTGGCCAGCCCCCTGGAAGTCTTATCCAAGTGTGCCCCTTCAATCACAACTCCCTCCTTCCCTGGAAAATTTCGTGCTCTCCTGACTTCATAGCAGTTGCTTTCTTGTGAACTTTTCTAGTTTTAATATCAACATGTACTTCCTTAGACACGCCAGTTTAATCTTCTTCATTTTTAAAAATATGATGTGTCCTTTAAGTCACTGTTCAATCTATAGATTCTCACTCCATCTTTGATTGTTCTGTTGCTCTCTGGGGTACAAGACTCCGGGGCATCTCACAATCTGGATTTTGCTGATTTCATAATCATGGTGCAGTCCAACATTCTTTTGTCAGCTGTATTTCCTGAGAATAGGCAGCTGAATCCAGAGGCTTGATTAGACTCAGCTTTATCTCTTTGTCAAGGCAACAGATGATGTTTTCTTCCTTCAGGAAGCATATTATATCTGCTTGCTAGATGAAGGATAAAGGCGAGATTTTTTTCCCCATTATTTATTACTTTTCGAGAAAATGAATTGGTTCCCTGTTGTCCTCCAAAGGTGACAACTAAGCTTTTTCTTTCTTCTTCTTTTATAAGCTTCTATTTTTATAAACTTCTTATTTTTAGATAATTTTAGATTCATATGCACTTGTAAGAAATAATATAGGCAAATCTCATCTACCCTTTACCCAGTTTCCCCCAGTGAGAACATCTTGCAAACCTATAGTGTAATATTACAACCAGGCTGTTGAGGTCCATAGGGTCATGATACTGAGCGTCTCTATCACCACAAAGGTCCTTCTTTGATACCTTTTTAAAGCCACAGTCACTGCTTTCACACTCCCAGCCTATCTGTAAGCTCAGACAACAACGAATTTGTTCACTACTTTCATAGTTTTGTCATTTCAAGACTTTCATAAAAATGGAATGATACAATAAGTAATCTTTTTGAATTTGCTTTTTTCATTCAGCATAATTCTCTGTACATCTAGGTTGTTGTGTACATCAATAGTCCATTCTCCTTTATTTCTGAGTAGTATTCCATGTTATGGACGTACTGCAGTTTGACAATTCAACTGTTGAAGAACATCTGAGTTGACTCTCATTTTTACCTATTAGAAAGCTGTTGTTAAAAAAAATGTTCCCCAACTACTAAATATGTGTTAGTTTTGTAACATCGAAGCGCATTTCTTATTAATTTTCATGGCATTTTAGAATTTTAATAAATACTAGATGTTAAAAATCATACACTATTGGTGAAAACTAACAACACTATAGCACGAATATTTTTTTAATTAAACTTCTTATTTTGAGATAATTGCAGATTTACATGCAGTTGTAACAAATAATACAGAGATCTAGTGTCTTATTTGTCCAGATCCCTCCAACAGTATATATGAACAAGGATATGAAAAGAATGTGTATAGGTTTCCTGTGAACAAATATTTTCATTTTTCTTGATAAATCCTTAGTACAATTGGTGGGTTCTACGGTATTTGCATGTATAGATTTTTAAGAAACTGTCAAACTGTTTTTCCGTACGGTTGGGCCATTTTACATTCCCATCAGTGATGTATGAGTGATCCAGGTTCTTTATATCTTCAAGTATTTGGTGTTGTCACTAATCGTAATTTTAGCCATTCTCATACATACAAAGTGACATCTCATTGAAGTTTTGATTCTCATTTCCTTAATGGCTAATGATGTTGAATAACATTTCATGTGCTTATTTGCAGTCTGTATATTTTCTGTAGTGAAATGCCTCTTCACGTTTTGCCCATGATGAAATTGGCTTGTTTACTGTTTTACTGTTGAGTTTTGAGAGTTCTTTATATATTCTAGATGATAGTCCTTTGTCAGATATATGGTTTTCGAATATTTTCTCCTACTCTGTAGCTTTTCCTCTCATCCTCTTAACCAGACCTTTCACTGGTCGAAGTTTTTAATTTTAATGAAGTGCAATTTATCAATGGTTTTTGCTTTTATGGGTCATTTTTTTTTTTTTGGTCAAATCTAAGAACATTTTGTCTAGAATTCTTTTCAAAGAACTAATTTCTTGTTTTATTGAGTTTCTCCATTGCTCTTTTGTCTTCCATTTTATTGATTTCTGCTTCTATTTTTTTTTCTCTTCTTGGTATAAAAGAGCATAGTTTATTGCACAGAAATGATTCTTCAAAAAAGATGATAAAAATAAATAAAATGCAAAAGGAGTCACTCTTACTTCTACCCCTTGATTTCCAGACCTTCATATTCTGGCTATAAAGGAAAGAGGAATATTTATTGTAGATTCAAAATATACACTGGTTCTTATGAGATCGGAGTCCAACATTTCTCTGTAGTCTTTGTGTACTGCAAGTAAATCTTTAGTAGGCTATTACATTGTCCCATCAGGAAAGTTGAGTGCATAGACATGAGTCCAGTGTGGGCTTTCTTGCAGTGTGAAATGCATGTTTTTTTACATTTGTTGCAATTGATGAACTTACATTCATTACATTGACAAATAATAGTCATCCAAATTCCATAGTTTACCTTAAGGTCTACTCTTGGTTTTCTGTGTTCTATGAATTTGGACAAATGTAAAATGACACGTGCCCATCATTACAGTATCATGCAGAGTATTTTCATTATCCTAAAAATTCTCTATGCTCTGACTATTCCTCACTCCTCCATCTCCTCCCAGCAACCACTAATCTTTTCATTGTCTCCATAGTTTTGCCTTTTCCAGAATGCCATATAGTTGGAATCATACAGTATGTAGCCTTTCAGATTGGCTTCTTTCACTTAGTAATATGCTTTTAAGTTTCCTCCATGTCTTTTCACGGCTTGATAGCTCATTTATTTTCAGCACTGAGTAATATTCCATTGACAGGATATACTACAGTTTATTTATCCATTCATCTTCTGAATAACATCTTGATTGCATTCAAGTTTTGTCAATTATGAATCAAGCTGTTATAAACATCCATGTGCAGGTTTCTGTGTGGACAGAAGTTTTCAGCTCCTTTGGGTAAATATAAAATAGCATGGTTGGTGGATCATACAGTAAGAGTATGTTTAGTTTTCTAAGAAACTGGCAAACTGTCTTCCAAAGTGGCTGTGCCATTTTGCATTCCCACCAGTAATGGATGAGCATTCCTGTTGCTCCACATCCTTTCCAGCATTTGTTGTTGTCAGTGTTCTGGATTTTGGCCATTGTTATAGGTATTTCCTGGTATCTCATGTTGTTTTAATTTGCATTTCCCTGATGACATATGAAGTGGTGCTTCTTTTCCTATGCTTATTTGTCATCTTTATATCTTCTTTGGTGAGGTGTCTGATAAGGTATTTGGCCTGTTTCTTAACCAGGTTGTTTTTCCTTATTGTTGAGTTTCAAGAGTTCTTCATATATTTTGGAAGTCCTTTATCAGCTGTATTCTTTGAACACATTTTTCTCCCTGTCTGTGCCTTGTCTTCTAATTCTCTTGATGCATTTTACAGAGCAGAAGTCTTTAATTTTAATAAAGTCTAGCTTATCAATTACTTCTTTCATAGATCGGGTCTGTGGTGTTGTATCTAAAAAGTCATCGCCTTATCCAAAGTAAGCTGGATTTTCTCCTCTGTTATCTTCTTGGAGTTTTACAGTTTAGCAGCTTACATTTAGGTCCTTGTTCCATTTTAAGTTAAGTTTTGTGAAGGGTTTAAAGTCTGTGTCTAGTTTTTTTTTTTTTTTTCAAGCGGATGTCCAGTCATTCCAGCACTACTTGTTGAAGGGATTATCTTTGCCTCATTGTATTGCCTTTACTCTTTTATCCAAGATAGTTGACTATGTTTGTATGGGTCTATCTCTTGGCTCTCTATTCTGGTCCATTGATCTATTTGTCTATTCTTTTGCCAGTACTGCACTGTCTTGATTACTGTAGCTGCATCAGTCCTCCAGCTTTGTTCTTTTCCTTTGATATTGTATTGGCCATTCTGGGTCTTTTCCCTCTGCCCATGACCTTTTGAATCATTTTGTCAATATTAACAAAATAGCTTCCTGGTATTTTGATCTTGATTGCATTAAATCTACATACAAAGTTGGGAAGAACTGACATCTTAACAATATTGAGTCTTCCTATCCATGAACATAGAATATCTCTCCATTATTCTTTGATTTCACTCATCAAAGTTTTATAGTTTACCTCATACAGATCTTGTCCATGCTCCAATTTTTTTTAGTTCTTTCTCTCTTCTTACTTTGGGTTTAGTTTAATTGTTCTTTCTTCTAGGTTCTTTTTTTCTAGGATTAGATTATTGCCTTGAGTCTTTTCTTCTTTCCTAATATAAGCATTTAGTAAGATAATTTTTTTTATAGCACTGCCTTTTCTATGTCTCATACATTTTGATAAGTATTTTCATTTTTATTCACTTTAATATAATTTATAATTTCCCTCCAGATTTCCTTTATCACCCATAAATTGTTTAAAAATGCTTTTTGGTTTCACAGTTTTGGAGGATTTTCCTATTATCTTTCTATTATTGATTTTTAGTTTGATTCCATGGTGTGAGAGAACACACTGTCTACGATTTTAATTATCTCAAATTTTTGAGGTTTTTTTTGTTCCATCTTGGTAGATGTTCAGTGGGCACTTGAAAAGAATGTGTATGATACTGTTTTGGTGGAATGTTTTATAAATATCAACTAGATCCCATCGGTTAATAATGTGGTTGAGTTCTTATACATCCTAGATAATTTTCTGTCTAGTTGTTCTATCAGTTCTTGAAAGGGGGTGCTGAAGGGCTGTCTATATTTGTGGACTTGTCTATTTCTTCTTTCAATTCGATAATGTATTTTGCAGCTCTGTTGTTTGTTGCATACATGTTTAAGATTGTTATGAACTTTTTGGTGGGTTGAATCTTTTATCATTACTAATTTTCATTTCTGTCTCTGATAACATTTTCACATGTGAAGTCTACTTTTTTGGTACTAATATATCCACTCCTGCTTTACTCTGATGAATATTTGCAAAAGATAACTTTTTTCTATTATTTTACTTTCAATTTTTTCATCAGTCTATTTAGTCCATTTACATATAGTGTAATTATCAATATATTAGTGGTTATGTCTGCCATTT
Source organism: Equus caballus (assembly GCF_041296265.1). Lineage (NCBI taxonomy): Eukaryota > Metazoa > Chordata > Mammalia > Perissodactyla > Equidae > Equus > Equus caballus. The sequence goes on along the minus strand of NC_091698.1, from coordinate 41,928,866 downwards.
TATTTTTTGTTTGTTTATTCTCTGTGTGTTGTTTCTCTGTTTTCTTTTTCTGCTTTACATAGGCTACCTGAATATTTTTTAGTATTATATCTCAATTTATTTATTGTGTTTTTTAGAGTTTCTATTTGTATAGCTTTTTTAGGGGTGGCTCTAGATATTACATTGTATATCTATATATGTAATGTGTATATATGTATATACAAACAAGACATATTACAGTTTCCTGGCATCATTATTGTACCAATTTGAGTGCTGTAAGAAATTTACCTTCCTTTGTATACCTTTATCTTCCCCACTTACAATAAAATCATTTTAAATATTTCTTCTACATATATTTAGAACCATATCACACCACATTATGATTTTTGCTTTGACTATCAAACCTAATTTTGAAAACTCAAGAGAAGAAGAAATTCTATTGTATTTATCCATATTGTTCCTTACAAACTTCTTGACGTTCTAAGCTTCCTTCTTTTATTGTTTCCTTTCTATTTGGATAATTTCCTTTAGCCATTAATTTAGAGTAGGTTTTCTGGCAAAAATTCTCTAGTTTTCCTTCATCTGTGACTATCTTGATTTATTCTTCACTCTTGAAGGATCTTTTCACTCAGTACAGGATTCTGGGTTGGCAGTTCTTTTCTTTTGGCACTTGAAAGATACTGTGCAACTTCCTCTGATGAGAAATCTACTATCAATCAAATTGATTTTTCCTGATAGTTAAGTTTTATTTTTCTCTTGCTGCTTTTAAGAGTTTTTCTTTGTTTTTAGATTTCTTAAGTTGAATTCTGATGATTCTTGGCATGGTTTATTTGGATTTTTCCTGTTTGGGATTTGCTTATCTTTTTCAGTCTGTAGGTTTATGTCCAGATTTGAGAACTCTTTAGCTTTTATTTACTTCAACATTTTGTGTGTGTGCCTGTGTGTGTGTGTGTGTGTGAGGAATATTGGCCCTGAGATAACATCCATTGCCAATCTTCCTCTTTTTGCTTGAGGAAGATTGTCACTGAGCTATCTGTGCCAATCTTCCTCTATCTTGTGTGGGATACTGCCGCAGTGTGGCTTGACGAGCAGCACTTGGTCCACGCCCAGACTCTGAACCTGTGACCCCTGGGTTACCGAAGTAAAGCATGTGAACTTAATCACTATGCCATAGGGCTGGCCCCAATTTGGACACTTTTCAACTCTGCTCATTCTCTCCTTTCATTCCAGGAGTCTGATGACATGAACATTAGGACATTTGTTATAGTCCTATAGATTCATGAATCTTTATTCATTCTTTTCCAGCTTATTTTATCGTTGCTGTTCAGATTGCGTAATTCCTATTGTTCTATCCTCCAGTTCACTGATTCTTTCCCCTGTACTCCACATTTGGTCATTGAACTCCATCATTGAGCTTTGTCTTTTGGGGCCATGGTTTTTTTGTGGTGTTTGGAGGCCGTAGAGCATTTATCTTGAAAAAGTTTCTCTTTTTTTCTCTCACTAGACTATCCCTTTCCTGGTCCCTTGGCTAGAAGTAACTAACTTTGCTGGAACTTTTTGTCTGTACATATTGGCATTTCTGGGTTACCAGCTTCTCCACCTTCAAGTCTGAAATATATGAGGCAAAAAGAAAACCCAAGGAACTCATCACTGTGTTGCTCCTTGAGTCCAAGATCTCTGGTGAGTATGCCTTCTTCTCTCCATCTTTCCAAGTCTTCCTACTTTTGATTTATATATGATGTCCATGGCTTTTAGTTGTAATTAGTGGAAAGAATAGGACAAAATAGATTTATTCCATCTTCTTGAGAGGAGACTCGTTTTAAAAAAAATATTATAACTGTCAATCATATTTTGGGGATTTCAATCAATTGCAATTTTTATCCTTGCTGAAGTTCCAATTCTTCCAATTTCAATCATTAGGAGCCTTATTAAGTTATACACTGACTTATTTTGACATGACTCTAGAACTCTTTGCCATTTAGTGTAATTATGCTTTCTTCCTCTTTTAGTCTTAAATCTATAAGTAACTGTACTTCATGTTCACCACCAGTTCTATGTCACTTTCTCTCTAGTAATTTTGGTCATCTCATGCTTGTTCTCTAATGGATTTTTCAGGAAGGTCTCATGGGAACAATATACCCTGAGTTCTTGCATATTGATAACAATTTGACTATGCTCTGCTCTATACTTGAATGTCAAGATGGGTAGATATAAAACTCTTGGCTCACATTTATTTTCTTTATTGTCTTAAATATGTATAGCTTTTCTCATGGAATAAACCACTGCCTTTGACCATTTTAATAATAATCAATTTTTCCCCTAAATTTGTTTTCTTTCTTTCTTCTTTTTTCTTTTTGGTGAGGAAGATTGGCCCTGACTAACATCCATTGCCAATCCTCCTCTTTTTTCTCTTGAGGAAGATTAGCTCTGAGCTAACATCTCTGCCAATCTCCCTCTATTTCTTTTGTATGTGGGATGCCTCCACAACATGGCTGATGAGTGGAGTAGGTCCACACCCGGTGTCTGAACCTGTGAACCTGGGCCACTGAAGCTGAGTGTGCCAAACTTTAACCACTCAGCCACATGACTGGTCCCTCATTTTCTTTTTTTTTTTTAATCAGCATTCACAGGTGATTTTCTTCTTTATTTTTTTCTTTAAAGTCTAGTAATTTTATTATAACTCTCTCAGTGTTTGTTGTTGTGGCTTATTGCCCTCAGGCCCATGATGTGCTCTTTTGTTATGTATGCCATTATTTACGCATTGGATTTATCTTTTTCTCTCTTCAATATTTGTCACTTTAGCTTGAATATTTTAGCTTTTTCTTCATCTTTTCTTGACATTTTAAACATTTTTATTTCTTTTAGTCTTGTATTTTTTAAGGCATTATCTGGTTCATTTGCTTTTATGTTTCTTTTAGTTTCATCTTTATGTCAGAAATAATTTTTTGTTTTGAATTTTATTGCTTTTCTGAGCTTATCTAATTTAAATTTTTAAATTCTGATTTATGCTGTTCTTTCGTATTGTATATTTTGATCTTACTGTTTTTGAGCTCACTTTGAAGAGCAAGTTGTAGTCATTATGGTTTTGTGGGTTGATCTGTTCTGTGTGGATTTGGATTTTTCAACTTTTAGGAGGAAAGAGTAGCCAGGATAGTTTTCTAACTTGTCACTGTTCCTTCCTCTGTTATTTGTCTATAACATTCAAAAATAAGGCAGCTTACCTTCTGAACCTTCCTGGCTTTCCTCTTTCCTTACTTTTGTCTGGAATGATCTTTTCTTCTATTTTTCTTCCCTGCTCAATTTTGATACCACTCCAAGAAGCTGCTCCTCACTAAAGAGAGCCCATGTTGGTAGGTGTTGAGAGTTCACAAGTAGTATACTCCTTCAATGCCTATAAACCTGAGCCCAGGACACCGCACTCACCCACCTCTGAGTTGAGTGAAATGCTTCCCAGTTTTATCCTGAAATCTCAGATTGGCCCATCTATGCTTTCTAGTAAATACCTGTTGCCTATTTTGGGGTTCTCCTATTCTTGGCTCCATCAGACACCTTATTGCTTTTCTTCTGTTTCTTCTCTCCTGAAGCCAATAGGTCTTGTGTCACTACCTACTTGAATTTGAGGGTCTATAGGGATTACCTTGTCACCTGGTTTTGTAGTAAACAGTATTCATGGGTTTTTAATTTAGCTGTACCATTTGTCCTTACTTATGTGGGGTTTGGGGGAAGTTCAAACAAACACTATACACATCTACAACTACATTTCCTCCCATCACCAAGATAATTGACTTTTAAAATATTTTTTTTGTGCTATTCATAATCCCAAGGAATATAAGCAATCCTCCATCTTTAGCCCTCTCTCTCACATAGCTAATTTCATCAAGGGAAAAAAAGAGAAAATAAAACTGGTATAGGAATCATTCCCATCTTGGCAGGTCTTTTCCTTAGAGGAGACTCACCTGTGAGATGAGGACAAATGAAAGGAAGGGTTTCAGTGGGTGTGGGTGGGATGATGATACTTTTTAATTTTTTTTACAAAATATGGAAAAATCCAACATTATCAGAATTATTATGGTACCCTGCACATTTCTGGAAATAAAAAAGTAGTCTTGAAATAAGAATATTTCCCTAAATAATTTAAATATATTTTAACACATCAAAATTGAAGGCTTTAGGAAGCAAAAGACACATTGAAATATGAAGCAAGAGGGGTGAATGAGATTGTCTGGACAGTCTTGAAGGCTAACTACAGAAAGAGAACTCCTGTTCCTTCAATATTTCACAGTGGAAGTCAAAAGTATTACCTATATCATGTACAGTTCAGGGTTATAATAAACTAAAGTGAAGGAAAGGGACTTTTATCTAAGAGCAAGACAGAAAAGGAATAGGAGTTCCTTCATGGTGAATATGAGCTGACACTAACTGAAGGCAGAGACTGGTCTAAAAAATTCAACTTTCACTTTGCCAATGTATTTTCCAGAATGGAAAATCGTTTGCAATTTTAAAGAGATGAAAGCATCAAATGAAAAAGCAATTCATAACTTAATCCTATAAAGGAGTAGTAAGTTGGCACATAAAGAGCTCATCAGCTAAATAGTTAGGGATACACATATAATAGCCCATAATTTTAAAGGAATTTGCTGACTCCTTGAAAAAAATTCCTTTCCAGAAATTGAAAAATGGGTTAAATATTAGAAAACTAGAGGTAAAGAAATAATGTTTAAACAAAGTATGAATTCTGGAATCAAGCTGAATATCTAGCTCTAGCAAAAGTTTAAATTGAGTTATAAAACTACGCATTTCTCAACTTCATAAAAAGTGCAACTATTGAATAAGCAGGTATACATTCAGTTAAAATAAGACATGTCAATCTAAATAATTTACTTTTCTGATGAGATTACTGGATTGACAGACCTCATCAAAAATGCCAAGTGCCCTGTGTCTTGATTTTCTCCAAGTATGACAATGTCTGACATGTTAATTCTGTGGAAATTGATGTTTACCTTGTGGACTTGATAGTAAGATTATCTAGAGTCACAGCTGGTTCAGTAATTACACCTAAATGGAGTTGATTAATAACTTTGTACCACTTTAGAGGGAGGTTTCAGGTGTCCCTTTATTAAGGATTTCAAGGAAATTATGGGAGTAAAGCTTACGAAATTTTCAGATGATAGAAGATCAACTAATAGAATAGTTCACAAAATTAACATTTAAAAAATGTTAACATACTTCCATAAATACAAAAATAATAACTAATTGTATAAACATTTAACTTCAAAATGGCACAAATAGGGAATAGGAAAGATCTAGCAGCCAACAGAAGTTTTAGGTGAGCATGAGCTTGGTAAGAATCCATATTATGATCCAGATTTTAAACCATTGTTGATAGTATCCAATAATGGGAGAGAAGCAGTCCCATAGACTCCACTGGCTAGATACACTCTGTGACATTAAGCTCAAACTAGGTGTATGCCTGAAAATAGACTACAAAAGCTCGTATGTGCCCAAAGAAAAACAACCAAAATAGTGAGGTTCTGAACACCATGCAATATAAGAAAGAGTTGACAGGAGTAGCTTGGTGCTATTTAACACATCTATATAGAGCAGCTGGTATATTACAGTGGTTGGCAATATATCCATGGGGCCAATCCAGCCCACCACTTGTTTTTGTAAATGAAGTTTTCTTGAAACACAGTCACTGCTATTTGTTCATGCATTGTCTATGGCTGTGATTTCACTACAATGGTAGAATTCAGTAGTTACTACAGAAACCACATGGACCACAAAGCCTAAAACATTTACCATCTATCCCTTCACAGAAAATTATTTGCCAGCTCTTTGGCTAGAAAAAAAAAGCCTGATGGGACACGGTTGACATATTCAAATATGAGTGTTTGAGGACCGTCCTTATATGAGGAAACATATTCATTTACTTTCAAAGCCATACATATTGGATATCTGGTAGGTGTCAGAAATGGTGATAGATGCTGTGATTCATCTGAGGTCTCTGTGGGAGAAAGGATCTGCTTGCTTCTCTTTGTATCCAGCAAATTACTTTGCATATGGCAGGTGCTCAGTTAATATTTATTCTGTGAGTAGATCATGAATGAGTCAGGTAGAGACTCTGCTTTCACAGAGTTTATATTCTGATTGGGGATACCTGTTACTAAAGAAATAATTACATAATCAATCAAAATTTTAATAAGTTCTATGAAGGAGAAATAGAAAGTGCTAGAAAAGCATGTACATCATTTCACTGATTTGAAGATTCTTCTTTTCCCTCCACATTTCTAACACCTCTGAAATAGAAATATATGTTTCAGTCGATATCACTTTACAAAAATGGTATATGTTATAATTGGTAGAATGTTGACTGGTTGGAAGGTGGTTACTTGGAGATTTCTCTATCTGCAGAAATAATGTTTAAACTGAACAAACAAGTTTTTCTTCATCCAGGAGGCCAAACTAGGATGACAATGGATTTAGATAGAATCACAATTAGCTGAAGAATTGTATCAAAACCTTGATAATTAATGGCGGTTGATTTTTATTTGTCCTCCTCATCTTGTCTTGACACTCAGGGGAAAGTTTCATGGCGGGAATGCTCGAGACTATTGACTTTGCATTCTATATGACTAAACTCTAGTAAAAATTATAATTATCCATATAAACGATGCTATCAATTGTCAGAGTTAAGTGAACACTAACTATTAATTTCTAAATAGACAGTTTTTATAGAGAAGGTTCATCTCAATAAAATGAAGAACTTTAAAAAATGGAATATTAATGATATTTAACTCATATAGCAGTTAATATGTCAAGAACCGTTATAAGTGCGTAGAGATAAGCTTTTTAAGATCATTGGGATTAGGTGGCTTTCTCATGGTCACTTGGAATGAGTTGTGGGACTGATTTGACAACCCAGGTTGTCTGGTTTAAGAAATTATGTTCTTAACTGCTACGCTGTACTACTTCTCAACTGAAACTATTCAAAAATAAAATGGGTTAGTCCCAGACCCCATCACTGTCAATCATTTATCACAGCGTGGACTTTATCTTCCAGAGTTATTGTAGACGAGATGTGTTCATTGAGTAGTTTAATTTTATAAACAATGGTGATCAACTCTAAGACAATGTGATTCTATAAGGGGTGGTCCTTTTCCATGTCACAAATAGCATCCTATGACAAGTATACATATATTCTCTTGTTTGTTACAGCTGGATCTTTATTCTTTCTCTGATGTACTTTAGATTCTGTTTTTGGTATCATCTAAAATCAACCTGTTCTAATTTTAAAGCAAACAGATTCTACAGGGTGCTTAGGAAAACGACTGACCATCTCAAGTTTTCATGCCATCTTCTATAAATTATGAGGAGGGATATTTTATGGTTCTGTTAATGTCATTTTTATTTTTAATTGTTTTTTCCACATTTAAAAGGTTCTGCCAAATTTTAAAATTACCTCAGAGTTCCTAGATAATTATGTTTGAGAGTTTAAGAGTATCCAGGTGCTCTGATTTGGCAAAAAGAAAACATAAGTTATGCCAAGCATATTAACCATTTACCTTTACTAAGCATGTGGTATTAATTCAGCACTAGAAAGCAAGAAACCAGGGCTATATACATATCTTAGGAACTTCTACAAAGATTTCTACATATATATATACTTGTATATACATGAATGTATGAGTGTGTGTAAACACACAGGCTAATTCCCATCTCATTTCCTGTCCCTTCCTTGAGCCCCAGAATAATACTAAAATGTCCAAAAGAATATTAAACTAATAAAATGCACCACAAATCTAACTATATCAACTTTTATTGAGTTGAATATTTAAAAGTGCTCTAGAATACTCATGAGGGTAATACATAGATACAAACTGATTCAGTCTTTCATTTTTAATTAAAAATCATTAAAAATTATATACTAATAAAATTAACACTAGAATTATGTCTTCTAAATTACAAAAAAGAAAAATAGCATCCACAAAAAGATATAGGACATGTAAACGACATATTCCTAAGATAAAATACAAGGTATAAATTAAAACTAACTTGGACAAAACCATCTACTGACTTGAGGAAATGTTCTTGATTCATTTTTAGGTAGTAAAAGCTATAATATTATTAAACAGTATATATAGTATGAAACCTGAATATTTAAGAAGAAAAAATAAATATGAACATAAAGAAGAAATATTCAGATTATGTATATAAAACATTTAGGGAAATTTCTAAATTTTTAATTTATTCTTTGTGCCTTTGTGCCTTTCTGCACTGTGTGTGTGTGTATGCATGTATATACACATTCATATGCATATATGATGAATGAATGAGTATATGCATATATTCTGTAGAAACTATAATCACATTTTGGGAAAATATGAATATTGTCATTAGTATTTTATCCTGACAGCTTTTCTTTGAGTGTACATGTTAAGACTTAACTATTTTTGAAATAGTTATTTTGAAAGAAAACCAACTCTATTTGAAGGAAAGTAAATAATGTCAAAATGGCAGCTAATGAAAAGTTGTGGTTATAATACACAAGATGTTCTTGGAGATTTTTCATAGAATGTTAGACTTATGTGTTATCTTGTCCAGCACTCGATCAGATGACAAAACTAATCAGATTTATATCTGCATAGCATCAGTCAATGGAGTTTCACTCCCTTGTGAGGAATACCGTTTGAATGTGTCTACATTGTTTGTCACATTCAGGCCAAAATTTGATCCGTCTCTTTTGAAATTGGGGGCCAACTTGCTTTAACTGTACTTAGTTGCCTGTTTGCAAATGTAATAGAATAATGCATTACTAAAGCCCACCCTATAGATAACATCTCTGACCCTTGGGTCACCATGGTAACAGATGGGGTGCTCAAGTTTTTCAGCAACTGAGAGTTGATTCCTTGTCTAGTTCAGGCCAGTTGAGACCACGAACTCATCAACTAGGCCTGTGCAAATGACCAATAGGTGACCTCCTGACCTCAGGGAGCCAAAAACTCCACCCTCAGATGACGCAAACACCACTATTTTGTAAACATGCACCCTATGAAGAGCCATGAAGATTAACTACACTTGTGTAGATCATCAACTACCTCACTTCTCCTTACCTCCAATCATCTATTCCCACACTTCAGACCACCCTGCCCCTCTATCCCAGAAATATCCCTAATCCCCATTTTCAGGGAGGCAGAGTTGAGACATTTTCTCCATCTTCTCACTTGGCTGCCTTGTGAATAAACTCTTTCTCTGCTGCAAACTCATCATCTTGGTGATTGGTGTACTGTGCGGCAGGCAAAACAAGCCTCATTCAGTAACACATTCACTATTCTATTTCCAAAATCCTGTCTTAAGCCTGATACATAGCAGGCTTTCAGTAAATATGCATTTAATTAAAATGATATTAAATATTAAAATGATATTAATATTAAAATAATATTATAATTATTATAAATTAATAAGCTGTTTCTAGTCATAAAGAGATTAAGCATATAATCAAGGCACAATTGATATGTTAAAAAATTACCTGATATTTAAAAACTATATTGAATAAGAAATTACAGGTAAGAAAGAGAAATGCAGCACAAAATCTTGAGAACTCTTCTCTCTTTCCACAAAACTAGAGATCAATTAAGAGTTGAAGTGACAGCAAAGGAAACTGAGAGTCGATTTCCAGGGCACAGGAGGAAATCTAGGAGATCGTAGTGTCTTGGGTTCAATAAGAGAAGAAGGAGGGTGATGTCAGCTTTGTTGAAGGCTACTGAGAAGTAGGTAAAATGAGGAAAGAGAAATGTCAATTGTATTTAGCCAAATGAAGATCATTTGACCCTGGAAAGAGCAAATTCTGTGAGGCTGGGAGGATTATTTTAAATCTATTTTATTAGTGATAAAGGTCATTTTAGTCTTCAGATATGGTGGCCTTGTGTTTTTAGAAGCCAGATTTGGAATAGGTTAGAGACGTATTAAGAGATTGGAAAAATGTTTTTTTAAATAAAATAACAGATGGATATTTACAACTTTTTACTTTTCAAATTATCTCACATACTTATACTCATGTGATCCTCAAGAAACCCTGTTGGACTGAATGCCCAGATAATATCTTTTTTCTTATGAGAGGGACACCTATCATATAGTGTAGCACAAAAGAGAATAAATTCCAGCTCTTCTGATTCATGACCCAGTGTTCTTTTCACAAAAAAATGCAATACTCTCTGAAATAAACCTTGACTATAAGATAACATGAGCATTTAATACTTTATAAGAATTTGTACTATTGTTAGCAGTTAAACAAATCTAATCAATAATGGCATCTTCTGACTATTATCAGGAGGTTTTTTGAAAATCTGTCTCCTTAGAATTTGATTTGATTAGGCTCTGAGGAACAGGCTAATGGTTTTTAGATTCTAGACTTCAACTGTACCTCCCCAGGGTGTTAGAGTGCCTTACTCTCAAAGAATTAGTTTGGACCTTTAATTAATTAAGACATATTATTCCCATAGTGGTGTAGACATTGCCACATAAAAGCTAAAGAATACAAATTGATAGCTTATTCATATGCACAAGTAAAATTTGATCACTTGCTTAAAAAATAATGAAAATTATAACACAGAAACATCAGAGGAAAGCGTTATGTTGACATGAGAAACCAAAGTGAGAGAAAATATTGAAGAAAAAATTATAGATATGGGAGAAGATAGAAAAATAAAATAATGGCAAAATAAAATTCATTTGGATCGTGGTAGCATTTCTGGCTTTATACACAATTCTACATACAGATTTCATAATTTCATTAACTAAAGTGTTATTATTCCAGTATAAATTCTTTGTTCAGGCTGATTTTCAACTCCTGTAACGTTATTAATTTTTCTGGCAAACAAAAATTGATCTCTTAAAAATTCTGCTTTGAGGATCCTGCTCCGATATCCAATTCTCAGCAGAGTCCTTCCTGACTAGCCCAGGTAAGGTGGATCTCTACCAATGCTTAGGTTCCTGCAATCCAACCATCCTTTGAATTTTCATTGCTTGCTAAATGTTGCATTTTCTTTTCACACGAATTTATCCTATCTCTTAAATGTATCACGTATACTGTGGAACATTGACGATATTTCTTTATAACTTCCTAAGTACTCAGTACAGAGACTTCAAAATATTGGAAATATTGGACTTGATAAGTCTGGCTTTGGGGTAATAAGCATAAATATTGATGAAACTCTAGAAGAAAGAAGAATCTTTTCCAGTTGACCCAATAACAGTGACTGAAGCAGGAAGATGGTGAGAGAGGTTTTATCCACTCCCCTCCCACCTCAACTAGGAATTTCTTAAATCTTCAGTAGATTCATGTAAGGCAAAGAAACTTCTTACTAATCTGAGGCTGTGGGGAAAGTACCTAAAAGTTTCTAGAAGTGATTGAGCCCTATTTAACCCTGCAGAAACTGTTGGTTACTCAGATGCTTAGCATTCTAGGGACCCCAGCCCCCCACTACCAACTCTGGCATTTCCCCAGGTGGCCTGTCAATGGGATGAAACTGTGAGACAGAATTTCCCTCAAATCAAGTCGCTGAGGCAATGGGATGGGGATTCCACTGCTAGGCTAAAATCATTGAGGAGGCCAGGACAATGCATGCGTTTATATTTCTTCACTATAGAAAGAGAGGATATAAGCTTCAAGGGTCGTGGCTTCCCAGCAAAGGTCTTCATCCAATTCAATGAGTACTAAAATGACTTATATAAACTGTTTTAGAGATAAAATTCAGATTTGTCATCAAACAATATGGTCTCCTGTTACCATTTTATGAACCTTGAATTTATAAGGAACTCAGTCACTGAAATCTCTGTAGGCCATAATATTTCCCTCTACAACCATTGTTTAATCTTGCCTTGCAGGCAATTTCAAGCACTACACAGCTCCTAAATGTTCTGTTCGGCTCTCAGTGCTTGAAGCATTACTTGTAAATATAACCTCGTCAATGACTTCTCTCATAGCTGTTTTCTTTCTTCCTAGACTAACCAAAGAAAAAGCCTCACACTCACTTAACATGTGGTGTCTCATGTGCATAGGAAACACAAATCTCCATTTGTACAAAATGCAAAGACTCAAATCATGAGAAGGAATTCTCCAATTATTTTCTAAGCATGCAATTTAGATATCTCTGTCTGGTCCCCAGTAGACACATTTTGTTTCTTTGTTTGTTTTCAGTTGGGAGCATCTACAACTAGAGTTTATTTTTGCCCATAATTAAATTTTTATAGATTTTAAGTACTCTCTCAATTTTAATTTCATAATTTAAATTGGTTTTATATTATGCCCTTGGTGGGAAGTACACATTTATCTGGTCTACTCTCTCAAGGACTTTAGGAATAAAAGGTGTTCGAAGGAGGCTAGTGGCCAGTGAAACTGTCTGAATCCACAGGCTCACATTCTTTGCTGAAGTCCAACTGAGACTGGTGGTCTTCAAAGTGTCCCTATAATTACAGTTAGCAGATTTTCTCTCCAGTGAAACATCCATCTGTTCCTTTTTTTACATCAGTTATATTTCCTTCCTGAATATTTATTGATAAATATACACTATATTTCCAAGGAAAATCTCTACGGACTTTTGAGTAGAAAAATTGCAAGGACTAATTCAATATCATTACTGTGGTTTTCAATCATTCTTTACAAATCCTTCAGAAAGAGGCAAATGAAGACCACGGTTTAATCACTACATTGCATTAAAAATTCATCATTGGAAATTCGCCTAATAGATTGTTATTTGCTGTGCACAGTCAGGCACAGCTTTGCTATTAGAATTCACTTGACCTTAGGCATGCTAACTGCAATCCTAAAATAGCATCTATTTTGTTTTGTTTTGGTTTGGTTTGGTTTTCATAAGTTAACATTTATATTCTGATGGCTAAACTTTTAGTTTAAAAAACTTACAAAGTATTGTTCAGACTCTATGAAGTCATGTTCAGCATTATCTGTCATATTCCAAATGCTAAAGTGATGCAAAATTCTGGGCTCCCTTCGATTTCATTTCTACCATCATCTCCAAGAGCATCTGTTCTTGGTTTATAAGATTTGTGCTACTGATAGACCTGAGTTGTTAGCAAAGCAGTTTTCTGTACCCCAGTTTTGCTGTCCTTCAGCCTTTTGCAAAGCCGATCCTCAAGAACTCATCCTGAAAATACAATTAATTAATGGTTTTCTTGGCGACTCAATTATCACGCAACACAATGTAAATAGAGGAAGTCAGTTGGAGAGTTTCTCCTTCACTTACCCAACTGTTCATAGGGCTAACCATTTCATTTTGCATTTTATTTCTTTGCACACCTGATTCCTATATCAGATTAAACAATAAATGAGTTTAGGAACTATATTACATGTGGCATTGCTCCTGTTATATAGTGAAATATAGTGAGTGTTTTAAAATCCGTAAAACATGCAAGACAACATTTGCAATGCTGGAAGTCCCATGGAGGTCAATAGATTTCTAAAATCTCGTTCAATTCATAAGAAATTCGAATTAGGCTATACATTTGCAGTATAGCAATGAATGCAATTAATGAAAAAAATAAATCAAAATGTTTTCATTGCTCAAGTAGAACAAGAGAAGTATTTAATTTATAAAATGCTAAGAAAACAAAAGTTATGACCTATTTATGATTTAACAGATCTGTCATCTTAGAACAAGGGCATCACGGAACCGCTTCTGAGAGTAAAGAGATCAATGGCAGCTGAGTTATCTTTTTGACAGAGACTTTAAGTCTGAGCCAGGGGGCACATGGTGAGATGAGTCCAAAACATCTTTCACCCTATTTTTTAAAATTAATATAATTAGTGTTTTTTTAATGAAGAAAAGCCACAGAATAATATGAACTGAGATGCAGGTGTATTTGTTTTACACAAACTTTGTTTTTTTCATCATTAGTGTCCGTTCCTTCAGTGTCAATAATATACATATATCTCCTCATGTTCTGTCATCACTAATATATTCATTCAATTTGAGAGGATGTATTTAGAACTAGCATGCAGAGGCAATTTTTGAGGCTAAATTATATGTCTATTTCTACAAAACAACTTCCACTACACACACACACAAGTTTGTCTTCTAGTTTTTAGGAAATTACACTATTTTGAAATAATAAAAAGCAGCCTTCTTTTTATACCATATCAAATATTATTAATTGAATGCCATCTTGTGTTTGTTTACACACACAGATAGGATCTTTGCATTAGAATATTCTCTCTTTTTCATGTTATTCATTTCCAAGAAACATTGTTTGATTGCTTTTATATTTGCCTGGGTCTTTACACAAAGCCAAAAACTATTGCAAATTCCGTTAGAACAACACGGAGCTCACAAAGGGGAAGACTATCTTTAAATTATTTTAATAGAATAATTTTGCAGAAGGAACCAAACTTGCCCTAGTAATTTTCTCATTAGTTAATATTAATGAATTATTTAATAAGTTATCTATTAATTACGTGAAATTACAATAGACCCTCCTTATAAGCAAGAGTCTATGGATTTTTGCTGTATCTTGTTGCCTAAATTAAGTTACTTTGATGCTTAACTTGATGTTACTGGACAGGTGGGCAGGGCAGCAGAAAACATAAAAACATACTAGTCTGAGTGATGCTGTCACAGATTCCATTGTGGTCCAAATCCATGAAGCCTTATAAAACTGTAAATATTTTGCTAGGGTTTTTTCTTTCATTTGTTATAATACTAATTAACATATAATTGCTCTTCCCTTCAACAAGACATATACCTTGCATCTTCTTTATGTTCTATACATTACACATAATCATTACGTACCCAAATTACAGCTCTTTATTTGCTAAATGCTTGCAGAGATTTTGACAAATGCTATCCATGTAATAACTAAAAATAAACAGGTCTTGTTTAATCTACTGAGAATCTAAATGAAGCTTGAATAAGGTCAAATCATATGAAGCCGAAAGAGATTGTCAAATTGATAAATTTCAACCAAGCTTCAGTAAGTTCAGTAAAAAGTAAAAAGAGAAAAAAGAAGAAAATCATCAAGCTCTTTATTTTGGAGCCCTACTTAGAAGCACTATTAAATGGGTTTCTCAGTGGATCTAAACACTCTGGAATCTTGGCATATGGCAAGTGTAGAGATTAAACACTCAAATACAAAACCATATATGTTTCCCAATATACAAGGCAGGAAAGGTGACATAGCCCACTGTACTGAGAATGAGATTAAGAGAACAAAGGAATAGGTATTTGGACATGAAACCAGTCATTATTTTATTTTATTTTTTTGTGAGGAAGAGTTGCCCGAGCTAACATCCATTGCTAATCCTCCTCTTATTTTTCTTGAGGAAGATTAGCCCTGAGCTAACATCTGTGCCACTCTTCCTCTACTTTGCGTATGGGCTGACAGCACAGCATGGCTGATGAGTGGAGTAGGTCTGCACTGGAGTAGATCCTCGCCCGGGATCCGAACTCACGAACCTCAGACCACCGAATTGGAGCACGTGAAACTTTAACCACTGGGCCACGGGGTGGCCCACTACTCATTATTTTTATAGTCTTAGAGAAGACAAACTGTGAGTTCACTTTCTTTATCTATATAGTGAGACTTAGGACGTGTTTCAAACTGAAAGGAGACCAAAGAGAAATAACAACTGAAGGCAATGTGTGGCCCTGGATTTTTTTTTCTATAAGGACATTTTTGGGATAATTGGAAAATTCTGAATACGGTCTATGACTTAGATAATAGCATTGTATCACTCAATTTCCTGATTTTGACAGTTACACTATGCAGATATATAAGAGAATATCTTTGTTTTGTAGGAAATACACTGCGAAGTATTTAGGGGTAAATAGTCATTATGCTCTCAAATGGTTTAGAAAAAAATAGAGAGAAAGAGGAAAAATGATAAAGCAAATATGACAAAATGTTAAAATTTGAGTAATAAGGGTGAAAGATATATGGGAATTCTTTGTTCAATGTACTTTTCTGTAAATCTCAAATTATTTCAAAATAAAAAGTCAAAATTAAGAAAAAAAGTTATGAAAAGCACTCTATCATGAAATTTAATTTGATGTATGAAACATAGTAGTTACTTAATATCTGTTTTTATTGTACTCAACAAAATCAGAATTATAGCAAGACTGTAAATTACATATATAATAGAGTCTAGAATAAAATATGGGGTCTGTTTATTACACAGGAAAAGTTTTTAAAAATAAAATCTAATTTTATGCAATCCATATGATCATGTGTAAATCATTTATGTGAATATAATATAATTTAATGTTCCTAATGTAGTGTTTATAAACTTATATTCATCAAGAGCACTTCCAAGGATGGAAGTGTAAAGGTGTAATAATAGCACCAGCAGCCTCAGGGACATTAGGCTCCTCCCCTTTCTCCTCCTCCCCTTCCTCCGACCCCTCCCACTCTCCTTGGGCAAAGCCTTTGGAACAGACCATAGTGGTGAAGGGCAGGGTTTTCTCTGTGCCAAGCAAAGGAATTAAAGCTAAATCTGGTGTTGTGTTGGGGGGTGCTCATTTGGACTCTGTCTCCCTTCTGTAAAGATGCCCTGTTCGCTTGGGAGTTCCTCAGGCCTAGAAAAGCTTGTGTGTGGTTTTGTTAGCCCAGCTCTGCCCTTGTTCTTGGGGAGTAAGCCTTCCTCTCTCATTCCTTGCTTCTTTGTTTCCTGTACCCACTTTTCATTGATACCGATATCTAAACGGGTGTGGTCCTGGGAGGAAAAGAGGTCACTTGTTTATTTGAGTTGTAGGTCAGAGGCTGCCTCTAGACTAGGCATCCACATTTGGGGTTAATGTTTCAACTGACAGCTGACCTTCTTCTGTATGCTTAAATTTTCTCAGTGTCTGTCAGAAGTGTTGTTTACAGGAGGATAGAAAATGAAGATTCAGGCATCCTGGCTTCTCAACAAGCATCCTCCAATTCTAACACAACATACAACATAGCAACAAGAAGCACTTCCGAGAAATTTCTAATTTCCTGAAGGGTCTTCCTGTAATGCTTGCACAAGGGTTTTTAAGAAGCCTAAATGAATGCTGCTATGTTCAATTTATGTAGTCTACTGAAATCAAATTCAAGCCGTAATCAACAGTGACACCGAATGAGAGAAGAGAGAGAAAGAGTTAAGCAAGTGCTGTCTTATTTGAAAGGTATAATATGGGATCATTTAATCATAACTGGAATATTATCATATAAATGTGCAGATTACAGCCAAACCTTATGAAGGATGATGAATCAGGACCAGTCTAATGATCCTATAATCTGGCAGAATTCCTCTTGCAAACATCCTTCATCTTAAAGCAAAGGATTTCTACTGGAATAATAACGAATGGATGGTAAGCTCTATATGTCAGATAAAAAGGAAATCAATTATAATTTATTTGCAATTAAAATAGCAAAACAGTCAATTCTGCAGCCCACAAACAGGCAAAAACAATTTTCAACCCAAATCCTGGGCAGGAGATTAGCGAGCATCCCAGCTAAGGAGACTCCTGCACACTTATTCCAGGATGCACAGTGTTTCAATCAGGAGGATTTCCTCATTTCCTCCTTCATTTATGTTATCTTTCTTCCTCATCTTCTTCTCAGGTAATAACAATAAAAAAAACACTGAAATCACAAATGCGTTAAACCTTCTAAGCAAGTTCCTGTGGGTATTTTAATGACTGCCCTGGGAATTAGAACAGCCTTGCTCAGTCCTTGCTGTATGGGAATACACACCTAAAGGACAGATTGTCCTTTACACTTGAGTACCTTGAACACATTTGAATATAAAGTGCATGAAATTTGTAAAGGCAATATTATTTTAATGGAATTAAACATATAGTACTAAAACAAAATAGCTCAACTAAAGATTATCTGTAAAATATGATGCTTAGAATATTTATTTGAAATTGTCAATTACATCAAAGAGTCCAAATATTACTTTGTATGGAAAGCTCAAAAATGCTATACTTGATCCTGCTCTCTTGGAAGAGGGAAATATTTTAAAAGAGGAAATTCATACAGATTTCAAAGTTGTGATAATGTATTTTTCTAGACAAATGCAGATATTAGCTAAGTGTGTTGGAGGGGATTTGGGTATGATAACTGGTTTATTTGATGCTCTTTCCACATTTAATGGTTTTTAGCATTACACACAAACACATTAGAGGTAGTCTGGCACACGTGTGGCATGTATCTGCAAGAATATTTCAGTAGTGAAAATACGGTGACTATAACACATCAGTTACAAAACACTAAGTATGTTATGTGCCTACCCATTAAATATATCAACACAAATCATCTTTACATAAAAAGGTCACATGGCACTTAACAGAATATGCGAATAGATTAGAAAAGTTAATAAATTAACCCAGCAGAAAACTAGTAAAGTTTGAACCAGGAATTGTGGGACTCTAAAGTTGGTATTCTTACTTTTTGCATGTGTGCTGCAAATATTTTCAAACTTCACAAGAAAGGAGAGAACAAATGAACTCTCACATGCCCATCACTCAGTTTCAACAACTATCAAGATTTTTGCCTCACTTTGTTTCATTTATCATTTATTTTTATTTTAGTTTCTTTTTGTTGAAATATTTTAAAGCTAATTCCAGGCATCATGTCATTTTACCTACAAATTACATCTGTATTCATCTTTTTCAAAAATATGGACCAGTTTTACATAAGAATAAGTCCATTTTTATACCTAAAACAAAATTGGCAATAATTTTTGTATTATCAAATATCTAGTCCATGATCAAATTTCCCTGATAGCTTCAGAAATGTTTTTTTAGTTGGTTTGACTCAAGATCCAATCCACACATTGCATTTGGTGCTCTCTCTCTTAAGTTTAGTACAGAACAGCACTCTTCGTTTTTTTCTCTCTGTCATTGACTTCTCAGAGAAACCAGATTAATTGTCCTATAGAATGTCCCACATTCTGGATTTGTGTGTTTGATTCCTTTTAGTGTCATTTAAGTTGTTCCTCTATTCTCTCATATTACCTCTAAATGTAGCTAAGTCTAGAGTCTTAATTTGATGGTAGTTCAACTATTTAGGGAAAAATACTTCATAGCTGGTCCTGTGCGCTGTACATTGCATTAGAGCTCGCCCTCCAAGCCTAGAAGAAAAGGTATCTGATTCTAAAATGATACTCTTTCCAATAGGACACATTACCTTCCTTTACGCGCGTCTATGAACTTTATCTTTGGGGACAATTGTTAACACAAAAGGACAACCAAAGTCCAAAATGTGCAATGGGCAGATTTTTTTTCTAGGAAAATAGTTATAAATTTTTGGTAAATGGAGGTCTAGTGTCAGCCTACAATTTTTATCACTCCACCAAATAGTACACTGGAACATAATCTGATATTCAATTGCCACAGAGCCCTGGCAGACAGTCTCAGTGACGGAGTTCCTGGAGAAGCCTTTGGCAGAATGACTAGAGCAGATACTGCTCAGCAGGGAGACATTGACGTGTCTGACACATGCACACTTGAGGTTGCAGTACCGAGTTATCCATTTTCTTCCCAGGAAGCAGATGCCTCATTCACGCTGTGAAAAACGATGGAAGGAATAAGATTAAAAAAATTGAAGCATAGAGCAAAAGGCAGAAGGAGATCTGCTCCACAGTATAGTCACACACGCGTATATCTGCCTGTGCACGCACACGAACACAGAGTTTTTGTCATCTAGGGAAAGACAGGATGACTTTGAAGGGTTTGAAGTATTTAAGTTGGAGTGATCCTCAAACTCAATGAGGTATCGCTTGCTGGATGAATGAAAGGGAAGAAGAAGCTTGATATGTAGAAATGCCTTCACAAGACAGAGAGATTTGTAGAAAGAGGGAAGGGCTTGAAGTCCATCCATCAGTTCTTTATTTTGATTGCTAGCATTTTCCTGCACGAAGAGGTCCTGCTCCTATCTCAGAACAAGCATCCAAGAATAAAGACACATTTTGTCACAATTTGGGAGTTAAAGTGTGTTTAGTGTTTCAGAAATATGTTACATCTCAGGCTGGGAGAAACCTTTACAAGAAGAAATCCTTGTTCTTGGCATTCCTACTGTGCCTTGGCACCACTTTAGCTAAATATTTGTTGTCTTTGTTTTGATTTCCTACCTAACATTGATTTAAGTTCGGTGGGTGCATTGCTAAATGAACTGAGTCTTAGTCAGTCATTGCAGGCACAGCTTATTTTGTTACTATTATTTCTTTTTCACACCTCTTCCTAAGCAGAATCTTTAAGTAAACTGAATAGTAACAGAGAAGTTAAAAGTGCAATGTATTAGTTTGCTAGGGCCACCATTATAAAGTGCCACAACCAGAGTAGCATCAACAACAGATATTTAGTGTCCCAAAGGTATAGAGGCCAGAAATCTGAGATCAAGGTGTCAGCAGAGTTGATTTCCTTCTGAGGGCTGTGAAGAAGAATCGGTTCCATGGTTGTCCCCTAGCTTCCAGTACTTTGCTGGCCATCTTTGGCATTCCTTGCCTTGTAAAGCATCACTTTGATCTCTGCCTTCATCGTCACATCATGTTTGCCTGTGTGTGTGTCTGGGTCCAAATCTCCCCTTTATTAAGGACACCAGTCATATTGTACTAGGGGCCCACCCTACTCCAGGGTCACTTCACTATAGTTTAATTACGTCTGCAATGACCCTGTTTCCAAATGAGAGCACATTCTGAGGTGCTGGGGATTAGACTTCAACATATAAATTTGGGGGGGACAAATTTCAACACATATCACCCAATAGATCAGTCATACTTACACGATAAACTATTTGGGTTTCTCAATTCAGCACTGTTGACTTTTTGGAACTGCTGATTCTTTGTTGGGGTAGAGGGACATTATAAGATGTCTTTAGCAGCATCCTTGGCCTCTACAATTATATGTTATAGCATCTCTATTCCCAGCCATGACGATAAAAAAACATCCTCAAATATTACTAAATGTCCCAGGGCGGGAGGGGCACAGGGGAGTGGTGGTACAAAGCAGTCCCAGTTGAGAACCACTGAATGGTTAAGTGGCTTTCAAATTATTTCTGTATATCCACAGAAACCTGAACATTATCATAACAACAGAAACAAGTTAACACTAGTTATTCCCCTCAGAAATAGATATGAAATGAGTTAACTTTTTTTTTTCAGTGATACATTTGTGTTTTTTCAATAAGGTGATTATTTTTATATCTATATACAAAGATATTTTGATAGAAAACACATTTCTCTCCTGTCTCATCCTGTATCTCTCTGCATTTTTATTTCGTTCTCTTATAAAAGCCAATTGCCAATGAAGTCAGGTGCGGGTGATGGAAGGTCCTGTGTTAATAGAGAAAGATAAAGTAGCATATACTTCTGCTTACGCACAAAACAATCATTATTTTAAATAGATAAGTGTGTATGTATGTGTGTATGCATAATTTTCTTTTATGTGTGTGTGTAGGGGTATATTCAGATTGGCCTGCCAAAACACTGGCATGAAAATTTGTTTTTATGGTAAAGTGAGTCAAGAGAGGTGGAACCATACATGTATTTGGGTGTTGTAACCCCTTTTTAATGAATTATTTTATTTAAAGAAAGCACATGGACAGTCAACATAGATCAATTTTTGGAAATTAGCCAATAAAGTCAGTTTGTGTTAAAGCTTCTTAATAAAACCCTCTAAAAACTGCAAAGTCAACTGGAGAATTTCTATATGCCTATGATTAAAACTATGCTTCAAAAGAAAAGTCTAAGTAAATTCCATGAATTTGAAAGAAAAAAAATTTACTGTCCTTTGTACATTTGCCTTTGAAGCCGTTTTTAGAGTATCTCGGTAAATTTTGATGACATGAGTATAATATTCCTTGCTTGCCTTGAACAGGTGCAAAGTAAAAAGAAACGTAGACGTTGTTTTGCCAAATAGTCTCAATATCTCTTACCTAACTGACTCTCTTACAAGACATATAACAAATTTAGATTAGTTGAGCAAATCTTTTAACTCTTTAGTTTTCTTTTCTGTGAAACAGGCTCAATATCCTCTAAGATGGCAAAATTATTCATGAAAATTTAATGATACCAGTATTTAAAAAGTGCTTCGTAGACTTCTAGAAATGATCAGTGAGTGCTTCTAGAAATGATCAAAAAAGCAGTGGAATGACCAAAAGTTTATTAATTGAATAAGTGTGAGAGCAATAGTCCTTTTTTCTTTCTTTCTTCTTTTTTTTTCTTGTTTTTTTCCTAATAAAGAATGGACCCCATGATATGGTCTAACTTAAAGACACTTATTTGGAGCAGAGATCAAAAACAGTGGCCAATGGACTGTACATGTCTACAGCTGTGTTTTGTTGGACCAAATACTTTCCCTCTTCTTTTCTTTCATTTTAATTAATTATAAGCATTAAAATCAGAAAATTCCATGTAAAAATCAGAGACTTCCGCTTTTTTTGAGAAATCAGCAGATCTGAGATCCCTGACCTCACATTCTCGCATGGCAACTATTAGCTGGAGCTCAAAAGCTGCAGCTCCCTGGGCTGGGCAGTCCTCTTCTACAGCAGGCCCTTGGCCCCACCAGTTTCTTTCACTGAGCCCTAATGCCAGATGCTATTTACATTTGTGTTTCTTTGTTTACACTTAGCCCAATCCCATCAATTTTACGATCTTGTTAGGTACCATACTGATTTACCATCTCAACTTAAAACCTCAATCTATGGAAATCAACTAAGTTTAAAGAAACAGGTATCAAAGGAGTAGTGTAATAAATTTAAGGCACCTTTATGAAGGCTCAGAACCTGAACCCACAAGGGTTTGTGAATTCACATATTCAACAAAAGTTATCATCACTAACCGCTTGACACTGTTAGAATAAAACTAGGTCTCTGATCGATATTGATATCTTGAATATTGCAACATGAATCTCTTACCTACGTTTTTTTGTAGCTAGGTGGTCTTGACATTACTTAACCTGTCCAAACCTCACTTTCCACTTCTATAAAAGGGAAACAGTAATTCTATTTATTTCATAAGCTTAAGTGCGTATTTAAAAAGTTAATACACTTTAACTGCTTAAAATTGTGTTTGCCATAGTAAGTACTCATTAAATACTATCTATTATTATTATTGTTACTGTAATTATTTTGATAATCCACTCACCCATTCTCTAAATAATTGCCGTGCCAATGTCTCATATTCTCAAATGATTCAAACAAATGGGTAATTTACTTGCATGTATCTAGGTCAACCAGACCTTGAAAAAAGACAACAGGCAACACTAAATTTTAGAGCAATGGTTCTCAACCCTGGGTGATTTTGTGTCCCATGGGACATTTTGTAAGGCCTACAGACATTTTTCATTGTCAAGATTAGGAGTATGTGCTATTGTCATCTAATGAGTAGAAGCCAAAGATGTTGTTAAACATCCTTCATTGTTTAGCAACAAAGAAAGATCCAGTCCAAAATACCAGTGAGGGATTTGAGAAATCATGCACTAGAGATATTTACTAGAATTACTGTTATGACGTGGGAGAAAAGATAATCAAAAGGAGGCTATTTCGAGAGAAAGGCCAAATGAGAGTCATAGAACTATTTCAATTCTCACCATATACTCCTCAAAGAAGAAGTTTTTATTGTCAAATGAATTAAGTGCTTCCCTCCAGACTCCAGAAGTTTGACTTTCAAAAGAAAACTTTTAGGATGAGGATAAATCTATCATCTTAATGCCCAGAACTAAACTGTTGAAACCAAAATAAATGTATTCCCCCAGTGGATCACTAGCCATGTGTGCGAGTGTGCTCCTAAAATTAATACATGTAATGTCATGGCTTGAAACTACTTTCCATACTTTTTCTCTAGGATAAATAATACAACAAACTTTTAAAGGTCCCCAGACATCTATAAAGCCAGTTTTTGTGTAAGGCTGTCATCTGTTAGCATTAACTATTTACATAAAGACTAAATTGATTATCAAATTTGCAATCTGAGCACCTGGATAGACTTCACTTTTTTTCCCCACTCTTTGTCTCCCCTTATCAAACAGGAAACTAAAAGCAGTGGATGGTTTCCATGACAGTGGAAGCATCTATGAAAACCAACCATCCATTTCCCTCCAGTATGCTACTGTTTTTAGGAAATGTAATTGTTTCTTGGGTCTTAAATGCTTGCATTTCCATTTTTCCTTAAGGACCTGCAGTAATTTGTATATAACATTTAAAAAGTGTATTTTATTTATAGGTGGGAGGAAGGTTATATTTGGAGACATTCTTTACATTTGACCACAAGAGAGATCAATAAAGAAAAGCAACAGAGCCATCACCTTGGAAAAGGCACACAAAAGGAAACAATATTACATCGCCCTTTGCACAAAAGAGAGAATGATGCCCTTTATGGCCATATCACTCATCTAATAAGTTACAAATTTTCCTCCTGTCTTTTACTTCATTTTTTTAATGAATTGGAGGAAGAAGCCATATGCTACCAAATTTTATAATGATATTGTGCTCAGAATCTACACAATAGGTTTTATTCTGGCATTTTTATAAGCATTGCCTTTTCTTCTCTATAATATGGCATTGTGTGTGTCTGCATGTGTGTAAATATCCTTGTGAAAGGTTTTATTAATTTTCTATTTTAATTATTTTCTTATAAGACTAAGGATGCTGACACAGAAATTCAAAACAAAAGTGAAAAATGCGCTTGATGTAAAGCTTAGCCTCATTGATTTTCTTCAGGGCATATACAATAGAATAGCTTTCCATTTGAATTCACGAATATAATAAGGTTTCAGGCCCCATTCAGTAATTTTTGAAAAGGAGCTGGGAATCCCAAGATAGAAGGTAAGAAAAAAGGACCAAAAAAAATCAAATGAAAATAAAGTGATATTCTACTGACATTGTTCAGGAGAAACAGAAAGCTGTGTGGAATTTGAGAGAAAGAAGAGAGTCCTTGATGATAACTACAACCTCACTGGTTCAAAGAAACCATAAGGAGAAGATAAAATGCAAATGTATCATTAAGACAGAATTCAGATGCAGAAATGATATGTTTACAGGACATTTTACTTTCAATTGTAGATACACAATAACCCGTTCTCCTAAATTTCCACGACTGATCACTGTGTGTGCTTAAGTCCAAATAAGATATTCATATTTAAAAGTATAAAGTAAAGGAACAAAATTTAATAGTTCAGGAAGACAGAAAAACAGGCATAGTGAATGAGAAAAACAGCAGATAGAAAAATTAAGTTTCAATATGAAGCTTAGTGGGTCGAAGTATTTAAAAATCAATATATGTCATCAGGCACCAATGATAACAGATCTGTGGAAATGGATATCTGAAAGACAACCATAGGCATATGACTCTCAATTTTAAAATAATACACTTAAAGTTTGCTTTGTGTTTTCTGCAGATTTATCCCAGGCCTAAAATGATTGCTTACAGCTGACAGCTTGCTAGTCTCCTAGCGATTTCAATAATTATCTCTATTGAGTTAGGGTATTGATCTGTAGCTGCTAGCCATTTCAAAATTCCCCTTTTATCCTGCTAGAGGTAATAGAATTAATGGGTCTCTTTGCCAAACATAGCAGGAACATTGGGTACACAATTAGGTCACACTTTGAAACTGAAACAACATAAAGAAAAATTAAATGGAAATTTTGATCTAAGGTAAATTTATATATGATCAGTTTTTTCTGTTTAATTTGTAAAATATAGGAAAGATACTAAAACAATAGCCAAAGAATATCAGATACATTCACTAGTGCGTCTTCAAACTAACCTTTCCTAATATGATTGATTGGTAGAACAGTTAGTTCAAATATAAGTGATTTTGAGTTAGAAACATACTTAGTGACTTTTTAAAAAATAATTCCATGGCAGCTAATGTATGGTAAGGTTCAGAGTTCCAACTCTGAGTCAGCGTGCCTGAAATGGAATCTGGCTGTGCTTACTTTCTAACTGTGAGACTGCCTCAGTTTGCTTGTCTGTAGAATGGGAATAGGATGGTACCTACTTCAGGGAGCTCTTTTGAGGAATCAATAAGAGGGCAGGCCATGAGAAAGGTGAACCTTGGGAGAGGATGCCTACATAGAGCATAGATTCTGCAAGTTCCCATCCAAATGGACAAGTGGTTAGAAGCCACAAGGAACGGTTCCAAGTGAACTTTTAAAAAATATATTGCTCATTATTCAAAATTACAAAGAAATGGAATGTGCATTTATCCAATCACTGATTTTAAAACATTTTTCCAGAGGCATCCACTTTACTTGTCAAATAATTAGGCAAACCAGGGGATAGAGATGACTGATAGATGATGAGTGAGGAGGGTGCTAGACAAATACTTCTCAAGGTAAAGAAATTTGTATTTATTTGCTTCACTGGGCATCTTGTTTCTTTATAAGAAAGACTTTACTGGGGCTGGCCAGGTGGCATAGTGGCTAAGTTCATGTGCTCTGCTCCAGTGGCCTGGGGTTAGCCCGTTTGAATCCTGGGCACAGTCCTACACATCACTCATTGGCAGCCATGTTGTGGTGGCATCCCACATACAAAATAGAAGAAGACTGGTACAGATGTTAGCTCAGGGCCAATCTTTCTCACCAGAAAAAGAAGAAAGAAAAACTTTATCAAAGCTATTTAATAATAAAAGAACTAAAAACTATGTAGGATAAATGAAGTAAACATGGCTAAACAGTTAAAGTAGGTAGTATTCAGGGGAAAATTCCAAAACTAGATATATCTCATTAATCTGGCATTCCTAATAAGTATAGATATTATTACAACCTTTGCCTTAGGGGCACCCATTTACAATTAGAGAGAGTTACACACTTAATTTGAAGACTCATGATTTGTAAAACTAGAGAGGTTACCACTGGCTGACCACTGTCTTTAAAAGAAGAAACAATCAGACTGCTATTTCTTTAGTATGAGTAATTGCTGTTTTTAAAAGTAAAGCAGGCATCAGTGACTGGAAAAATTGCAAAATCAGTGACTGGAAAAATTCATTTTTGACCAATTTATCATTTCAACAAGCTTGTTTTTGACTTATTTATTTGCAAACTTTTCCGTTAAACAGTTTATTTGCAACCAGATCGTCCACTTTCCACACAGTAGGATTGAGCAGCTGCATTTATTTTTGCTCTGATGGCAAGGCTGGGCCAAGACCAGGGGCCTGTGATGGCTGGCTCCCAAGAAACGACCAGTGCTGGCACAGAAGGAGTTCACTGACTCCACTGGCTTAGAGTTTCCACAACAAACACAGCAAAGGAGCTGTCCAGCACAGAGCTGCTCACCCTGCCGGGACGGCCTCCTGCTCTGCTTCCCTGCACTACCTCCATGGGCACCTAGATAGCTGAAGAAAAAAAAATGACACAGCATCTAAGTTGCTCCTTTTTCTTGTGAGTGGGCCTGACATACTCAAGAAAGAACAGGCCCAAGTGCTGATAAAAATCAACTATACTCTATTTTCTGGGCACACATCTTGTTATTTCTAAAACCAACTTGAGAATAATCATCTGGTATATGAAAAGATAAGGCAGTCTAAAGGAAAGAAAAGCAGCCAAAGCATTTGAGATGTCCTCCTGTGAAATCAGCTTGCTTTAAGAAATGAGAAGATTTTTTGAAAAGAAGTCTTAAATTTATATTTTCCACTAGAGTCAAAAGTATAGCACCTCTATACGTCACAGAAATGTTCACAATCTGAGATCAAGGACAAGTACAAGAATAAGACTGACATAAATTTCAGATACAAACTAGGCAATAGAAAGCAGATTGGCTATAACAGAAAACAGAATACAGTCATGAGTCTCTTAATGACAGGGATATGTTCTGAGAGAAGTGTCATTAGGCGATTTCATCCCTGTGCAAACATCATAGAGTGTACTTACTTGTGTACACTCTAGAAGGTATAGCCTGCTACACACCTAGACTATATGGTACTAACCTTTTGGGACCACTGTTGTACATGTGCTCCATTGTTGATCTAAATGGCTTTATGTGGCACATAACTAAATAACATAAATAAAGGCTGAAGATCAATGGAAAATAATAAAAAGATTGAAGAACACATAAAATGTATGAAAAGGCTCTCATTGATAATTACACATAAAATAAGAATAGAGTAAAATATTTTTTAAAAAAGTCATTCACTGAGAAAATGTTTAACATTTCATATTGCTGTGAATATATGCCAAGTTTGGAAAGATAATGATTGCAGTACAAGAAATGTTTATACAGCTCAACTATAATTCGTACAATTTTAAGAGTTTGGCAAATTTTGGCCCATGTGCCAAATCTGGCCCACGACTTCTTTTAGTAAATAAAGTTTTATTGTAACATAGCCACATTAATTCATTTACCTGTTGCACATGGCTGCTTTCAGACTACAATAACAGAGTAACTGCAATAGAGACTTTACAGTCTTCAAAGTCTTAAATATTTACTATTTGGTTTTCCACAGAAAACCTTTGCCAACCCCTGATACAGAATTTGCTAACTCCTGATCAAAAGGATATATAATGATTCAGATAGATTACTACACATTTTATGCTTCCTATAAAAATATTATATAAATTAAATTTGAGGGCAATATCTATACAATATGGGGTAAGGTGTAGATAATTTTGATGCCATTATGAAACCTATGGATATGTAAAAATTTTCTGGGGGCCAGCCCCATGGCCCATTGGTTAAACTCAGCATGCTCCATTTTGGCAGCCTGGGTTCAGTTCCTAGGTGCGGACATATACCACTCATCAGCAGCCATGCTGTGGTGGTGACCCACATACAAAATAGAGGAAGATTGGCACAAATGTTAGCTCAGGGCAAATCTTCCTCAAGCAAAGAAGAGGAAGATTGGCAACAGATGTTAGTTCAGGGCCAGTCTTCCTCAGGAAAAAAAAATGGTAGAACAGAGTAGGCTAACAGTATAATTTATACTTACTGTTGAAAGCAATTCAGATAATGTGTGTGAAAATGCTTTGAAACCTGGAACAAGCTAAACAAATTAATTGGCTTATCATTAGCCACAAGAAGACCATTAATTAGAGGAATAGCTAGTTCACAGTATAGTAACATACAATTTAGTAGTTAAATCATAGTGTAGCAGTAGTTAATTTTACCTTTCCTTACTATTAATAACATGAATTTTAGTCAGGCTGTTTTGATTTCAAGGAATTGAGAACCAACCAAACTAGCCCAGTGGTTCTCAATTTGGCTGCTCATTCGAGTCACTTGGAGAGCATTCATACAAAATCCCAGTGCCTTGCCCACACTCGGACCCATCCAATTAGGACCTCTTGGTAATTTTAAAAAGCTCCCCAGACGCTTCTAATGTGCAGCCAGGGTCAAGAAGCATGGGCTATAAAATAAACAATAAAATACAATAAAATAAAACCTCTTTTAGCGTGGATTTAGAGTGAGGGAGAGAATTTTATGGAAAGCTAAGAATAATATTCATAGTAGGCTAGGGGTTCGTGGAACCTGGAGCTGAGAGAGTTCCCACAAGAATCTATATGCTCATAAATGTGAATCAGTCCCCTTTCCTGTGCCAGCTTTTCCATAGCTCGCTACCCACTGGCTTCTGCAGGTTTCTGTTCCTCTATAAATTTTTGGTCAATAGTTTGAATTTTTCACAGGCCTCTGGTGTCAATTACACCCTATAGCAACATTTCACAATGATATTTTTATTTTCCCATCCCTAATTCCTTCAGTTGTCTAACTCAAACTAGCTAACAAAAAATTTCAAGGAAAGATAATGTGTTTGAACCTATTCATATCTTACAGCAGATTGTAGGTCACAACCAGAGGTCTTTAGTTATGGGGCATTCTTTTAAATTGTCTGTGTTTCGTTGTATAATTAAGTCTTTCTGCCTGAAGGAGAATAAAGTGAAAAGTGCTAGGGTCAGCCAAAAGGTGGATGAAAAAGTGCTCAACATCACTAGTCATCAGGGAATGCAGATCAAAACCACAATGAGACATCACCTCATCCCTGTTAGAATGGCTATTTTCAAACAGACAAATAACAATTGTTGGTGAGGATGTGGAGAAAACAGAATCCTTGTGCACTAATGGTAAAATGTTGTCTACTATGGATAACAGTATGGAGCTTCCACAAAGAATTAAAAGTAAAACTACCATATGATCTAGCAATTCCATTTCTGGGTATTTATCAAAAGGAAATGAAAACACTAACTCAAAAAGATAGGTGCACCCCCATGTTCATTGCAGAATCATTTATAACAGCCAAGATATGCAAACAACTTAAGTGGCCAGCGATGGATAAATGGGTAAAGAAAAAATACATATACAATGGAATATTACTCAGCCATAAAAAAGAAGGAAATCTTGCCATTTGAAATGGCATGGGTGAATCTTGAAGGCATTATCCTCAGCTAAATAAATCAGAGAGAGAAAGACAGATACTGTATGATCTCACTTACATGTAGCCTCTAAAACAGAACAAAACAAGGACTAATCTCATCGATGCAGAGAACAGATTGGGAGAGGGCCAGAGGCAGGAGGTGAGGGTGGGCAAAATGGATGAAGGTAGTTAAAAAGTACAAACTTCCAGTTATAAAATAAATAAGTCCTGGGGATGCAATGTATAGCATGGTGACTATAGTTAGTTGATAAAACTGTATTGCATATTTGAATGTTGCTAAGGAATAAATCTTAAAAGTTCTCATCACAAGAAAAAAACATTATAATTACGTGTGGTGATGCATGTTAACTAGACTTACTGTGGTGATCATTTCACAAATATACAAACTTTGAATCATTATGTTGTACACCTGAAACTAATATAATGTTATATGTCAATTATATCTCAGTTTAAAAAAAGTGCTGGGGCTGGAGTGTGGCCAGTTAATGTGACCTATAGCTGGTACCCACCAAGGCCAGGTCTGTGCTGAGTCCGCAGTCCTTGGGGGAAAATGAGGAGAGGCAGGCCCAATACATCATCAGTGCAATATGAAGCTTTAGTAACCTCTGTAGCTACAATCCTTCTCTCCTCAATTTCTTTCTCTTGTGGCTCTTTATTTCTTTTCTGCTTCCTTCCTTTCTCGCTCAGAATTTTTGCATCCCTACTTTTATCTCTTCTTCCATTTATTCTTTTGTTCTCTCTAAAAAAGTAAAATACTCTGTAACCATCTTTAGGTTTTTAATATATATCAAGTGGAATTAGAATACTGAGTTCTTTTGATTAAAACACATATTAATACAGGAACGAATTTTAAATAATTAAAATATACCAGCCATTAATGAAAACTAGTGTAAATGTATAACAAAGCAACAGGTTTTTGTTTTTCTTTTTGCTTTTTTGCTTCTCCACATTAGGCATAGGATTCAAACAATCTTATTTAGATAATTGTTTGAAATAGGGTTCTTGGATCAATTCAATATGGGCAATATTTAACAGTTCATTCTTTTGAATCTAAAGATGTTAAGTCCTGGCTTTCATTACCTGATTTTCTTTCTTTGAATGCCTATAAATATATTTAGGAATGAGACTTTCCTGATTCAGTGAGTATTAAAATAACCATTTACCGAGCAACTTTTATAAATTCCTTCATTACTCAAGCCCGTCAAAAGTTGTCATTTTGAAAACAAAGTCTTTTTCTTCTTCCACTAAACTTAGTCAGATGGTCTTTTTTTTTTTTTATCTGCTAAACTTGGCAATGGTTTTCTGAATCTGAATCTGGATAATATTTTAATCATGGTTATTTAGCATACTTGAATCAAAGACACTAGACTATCATCCTAAAACAATGTACTTTAAAATAAATATATTGTGTTTGTCTCAATTTTTTATTTCCTGACAAATGTCTTGGGATTTAGGAGGCCATTTGTGTTTCCATCATAAACCATTATCTTGTCACAGTGGATAATTCCTTCGGTAGAGTTGTCTAAATATCCCCAAGTCTTTCTATTTTTCTTTGTATTCACTTGGGTAGCTTCGGCACTTAGATATTAAAATGAAATAGCAAGAAGCTAAACATAATAGCTTATGTTTTGGCCTAGAATCAACACAAGCTCTGCAAGGAGGTGCCAGTTCGTTCTCAATCATCATTTGGAACACATTCGATCTTCCTGACCAGCATAAGTTATTTAGGATCAAGTCACTGGCAAGAGACTCAATAATTTTGTTCCCTTTTCAAATGAATTATAGGGGATTTCTTAAACCAGAAGAGCATTTTTCTTTTATGGGCCTGCTCTATACCAAGTGACTAACCCATGTACAGTGGCGGTGCGTTAGGCAGTCATAAAGGGCGGTACATTCTTCCTCAATGGTTTATACCTGTCCCCTTTTGGGAGGAGTGGAAAGGTAAATCAAAAGACATTTTTCCAACATTTTAAAGTCATTCTTTATATTAAATGTATTTTTTCTGCTTTATGCAACTCTATTATAACCCAAATCATATTTCCAGTTCTTCCCAATTGATATCTCCAATTGATTGTCAAACAGGCATCTTAAGGAATGAAACAGTCAAAACAAAGCTCATTGTTTTGTTTTGTTTTTGAGAAGAAGAGCAGAGTAACAGTCAAGAGCAGTGGTTGGCAAACTATGGCTCATAGGCCCAGTGTGGCCCTCTGTCTGCCTGTCTGTCTGTGTGTGGCCCTTCAGTTAAGAGAGTTTTCCACATATAAACACATAATCTATTTGATTGTAGGGAACACTGGAGTCAGTTTGTCTGGATGGAATCTTGGTTTGGCTATATGACCTTGGGCCAGTTATACAATATCCCTCTGCCTTAATTTCTTCATCATGTCAGCTTAGATAAAAAGTCTGTAAAGGCATATACCTAAATGTTAATTATAATTTTTGGTGGAAAAATTATTGATGACTTTTTCCCATGTGATTTTTTGGGGAGAGGGCATTTCCCAAAGTTTCTGTGGTCAATATGCAATTATTTTATAATAAAGATGCTATCAAAATCATTAAGCAGTAAATGGGAAGAGTTCAGATTAAGGTCCTTGGAGAAAATGGATCAGCATCTTTTGGAAAAGAGATTTAAGTAAATATGTTTTTGGAATTTTAAAAACAGTGTTTTAAGGAAACATGGCTATATATTTCCTTATTTGTATCAAAAATAATTCAAATTTTTTTGGGAAAACCAAGCATGAAAACATAAGATTATACTAGATAATTTAACAATTATTTTAAGTTCATGGTAAAATACAGAAAGTCTGATATCAAGCAAAGGGAATACTATATGCGGTATACACTCTATTATAAACACTAAACAGCTCTGGATCTAGAATTTATTTATGATTCAAATCTGGCTTCTGCCATTTAATAGCTCTTATCGTGGGTAATTGGAATTTATCTAAGATGCAGTTAATTTTTTGTTTCCCAATTGAGGGAAAACATAGTATTTTCTTAAGAGGGGTGTTTTGAGGGCTATGAAGGATAATTCATGGAAAGATTTTAGCATGATGCCTAGCACATAAACGTTTAATTATCACTTAACACAATTTATATAAATTTATTCTGTGTGTGTGTCTATGTTTTTCAATGTAAGTAGAAGTAGAAACAAGTGCAAATCATAAAGTTATATTAAGAAGCAAACTATGTTTTACTATAACATTATAAGGAACGCATCACTTAGAGTCAAAAATATCACCTTAAGTCTTATTTTTGCTGCTTCCTTAATTTATAACTTTGCAGATGCCATTAGTTTCTTTTAACCTTAGTTTCTTTACATCTATAAAATGAGTCCTCTTTCTTATATCACAATGTCATAATGAGAAGCAAATTAGATAATACAATATCCTTTAGATTATAAATAACAGTAGCAATTATCATGATTATATTTGGCAAATCTTAAAAGTAAGCTCCTATTGCTAATGTCAGTAATTCAAATGTTACATCCAGAGTCTTCAGGCTGCCCTCATCTCTTCCTTAATTTACTCCAGTCTACAAGAATCTAAAAAGAGTGGTCTTCAAAATCAAAATAATAAACCCACTGAGATTCTGAGAGCTAACACGTTAATTGCTTCTTCACTTAACGTGAGGCCGAAGCTGTCGAAATGGCATCAGCTCTGCTTTAGGCTGGTCTTCTGCATCAGTCTGAGGGTTTATGACAAACATCCTAATCCCTCCAGGAAGAGAGTTCAGCGTGAGGGCCTGATAGGCATGATTAACCCTGCTTTGTTTGCAGCATTGCTAATTCTCAGATTGGTATAAAATATCATGTTCTTATATATATCAAACCAACTCTCAAATATAGTTTTCCATTATCCACCATTTTGAATGATCTACCACACAAATCCTATCCATTAAATTGTATGAAACTAAGATTCATTAGTGTGAACAACCATGAGTTAATTAAACTAGCTTTCTCTCTCATTATATATATCCAAACTAGTCACTCTGTGTTATCATCATTGCCTAACGAACAAATTGAACCCGAGTTGACTTTCAAAGTCAACTACACACTACTTAATAGTTGATAGCTGTTAATGAGCCAATTAAACAAAATATTTGATGAAAGCTCCTTGAGAATGTATAAAGAACAAGTGACCTTATAAAGCATGCTACAATGAAAAATATCTACTGTTCCAGGATATGTCTGTGAGAGATGTGTGAAGGGGATAGCAAGGTGAGAGGAGTCCAACACTTCTGTCTCACTGCTCAACTTTGGCTTGAATTAACCCTTGGAAAAGACTTACTTTCTCTTTTCCTGCATAACATTCTGCATATTTACATTGTTGGACATACCTCCAATCTGGTAAATTTCTGCTCTCATTAGGCAATAACTCCAAGATCTAAACAAAATGGGAACATCAATATTTGCAGTTTATTTTAGCTTCTGAACTACAGTAATCAAAAAGCACAAGACAGGGAGAAAAGCAGATAAGAATTTCCCCATTTAAAATACTAGAGCCCTACAGAGCAGAATTTCAGTCTGCAGAAAAATGATAAAATTCAAGATTTGAGGAGAGGAACTAATACTTGCCACCGAATGCAATCAATTCAAATCTAATAAGAATTTTAATCAGTGTTTAAACTGATGAGCAATCTGATCTGGCAATTATTGCAAGTTTTCCAACTCAACAAAGCCCTATCTGGAAAATGACCTGGTTTTTCTGTCTGCTCAACATGCATAGTGATTATGCTGATATTTTATTTATTTATTCATTTTTATTGCAGTATAGTTAACACATAATATTAGTTTTAGGTATACGACATAGTGATTCAGCATTTATATTCATTATGAAATGATCACCATCATAAGTCTAGTGACCATCTGTCATCAAACAACTTACTACAATATTATTAGCTATAGTCCCTATGTTGTACATCATGTCTTCATGACTTCTTTATTTTATAATTGGGAGTTTGTACTTCTTACTCCTCTCACACATTTTACTCATCCCCCCATTCCTCTCCCCTCTAACAAGCACCAGTTTGTTCTTTGGATCTATGAGTCTGTTTCTGAGTTGTTGGTTCATTTGTTTTTTAGATTCCAGATATAAGTGAAATCATATGGTATTTGTCTTTCTGACTTATTTCACTTAGTATAATACCCTTTAGTTCCATTAAGGTTATTGGAAATGGCAAGATTTGAAAATGGGCAGAAGACCTGAAGAGATATTCTTCCAAAGAAAACATACAGATGGCCAATAGCACATCAAAAGATTCTCTACATCATAATTATCAGGGAAATGCAAATCAAAACCACAATACGATATCACCTCACACTTGTCAGAAAGGCTATTGTCCAAAAGACAACAAAAAACAAGAGTTGGCAAGGATGTGGAGAAAAGGGAACCCTTGTGTACTATTGGTGGGAATGTAAATTGGTGTAGCCACTACAGAAACAGTATGGAGGTTTCTCAAAAAATTAAAGTAGAACTACCATATGATCCAGCAATTCCACTTCCGGGTATTTATCTGAAGAAAACAAAAACAGTAATTCGAAAAGATATGCACTTTCCACGTTCATTGCAGCATTATTTACAACAGCCAAGATATGGAAGCAATATAAGTATCAACTGATAGAAGAATGGATAAAGAAAATGTGGTATGTGTATACAAGAAAATATTATTCAGCCATAAAAAAAAGTGTGATAATACTTTAAAAACTGGGGACAGAGGCAGGACTCAGATGATAACTCAGGTATTCTCTTTTCTCTCTGTCTCTCTTTCTCCCTAACACAGCACAGTGTTGGATCTTTCATGATGTCTTATTCTTGCCTCCAATAAAGTGCAGCTGGGGCAGGTGGCTTATGAATCTCCAAAGCTTAATCACTCTTCAGCCTTCTGTGATGCTGGCACAAGACACAAGGTTCTGCAGCACAGATGCAGGAAGGTAGAGGTGGGCCTTAATTGTCAGTGTGAATTTTCGGGCTCAGATGTTCTTCTGATGATTTTTCTTCGATGTTTAGCTCCCCTTGTCCTTTTTATGGTAGCATAACCTGCTGGTCATTGTTGTGTTCACATTTTAAATCACAGCAAGATCTCCAAAGACTTATTTTACATCTGTTGAGTTCATTCTATTTAGAATAATGTAATGTTACCTCCTTAGCCTTGTGTGTTTGCAAACCATGGGGCCATTATATCATATGCTTTTGTATTTCCACCAAATTATGGGTACAATTACTGTCCTGGGAAGAAAAAAATATAAAACAGGAAAATAATGCCTTCTCTTTTTGGTGATAATGGTTCTATCAACAGAAGATCTGCGTGTAGTCTTTTCCAAATTATACTTTCTTTTCCAGAAGTCTTTAAAAGATGCAATTGAACATAAAGGGCAAATCTGTCATTCAAGTTCAAAACTAAACCAACCCACTTTATAACAACTCCAACTTCAACAACATTAAAAATTGTCCATTATTTTTGGTCAAAATTAAGTTGAGTAGAATTTGGAAACACTCCATTTCAATATTGCCCATAGTGTCAAATGCTTATTATAATAAACAAAAAATTCTGACTTTATAATAAACATGTTTAATCCTTCCTCTTCGGGCTCTCCCCAATTCAATCAACTCCACTCTGCAGTTACTGGAAGTCTAGCACGTCATTAAAATAAAGCTTCTTGATGATCTGAATTACTTTTCTGAAGGAAACTAAGGCTATTTGGGAAAATAGATTCAAAAGTAAAAGTATGAGTGGGAGGAAACATTAAGTGTGTGTGCCTGTGTGTGTGGGGGGGGCATGCTCACAGCATGACTGTAAGGAACATTACAAGTTGTTCCTTGCTTTCCTTAATGTACTCATGAAATGTGGAAACATAATTCAAAAGAAATACATTGGGAAAAAAGGTTAATATTTTCATCTCAAACCTGATTTGGCTTTGGTTTAAAAAAAATAAAAAGATTTGGGGAACCCTAATTTTATCCAGTAAGTACTCCCACCCTAGATAATATTGCTTAAGCTTAAGCGAGTGATAACAGCCAAAGGATGTGTTACAACAGTATGATTACGTATTATTTAAAATAGGTCATCAGTGGGCAACCTGATAATTGTCCCATTTGCTGCAGTATGTATGGTAGAGAAAGCATTGAGGGCTCCAAAGGAAGTTAAGAAAGGGTATGTTAATAACTTAATAAAAGTAGATTTCAAAGTAAGTTAAGAAAGGGTATGTTAATAACTTAATAAAAGTAGATTTCAAAGTTGACAATTTCTTCCTCCCTGAGATCTTCAGACAAAGTGTGACAGAAGACACAGATAGATCCTTTGAAAGGCACGTGCCAAAAATAATTTCACAGAGCAGCTATCCACCACATCTCCAAGCCAGTGAAGTACGTGTGGACCTTAGAGGGGCCCATCTCACCTTCAGGTCACTCAGGCCAGAATTGTATCATTGAGCACATTGTTCCCATGAGATGAATGGCATCTTAGATCTGCTTGATGCATTTCCTTCATATTCTCTAAGGAATACATACCTATAAAATTATCCAGCTCTTTCGGGAAAAATTTTTGTCATAGAGGGAAATTTTGAATATTCCATCTCGGCTGTGGTTTTTTGGTACCTTCCTCTCCCTGCCTTTTCCCATTGGCAGATTTTATCCCCTCTTGGGGAAGCTACCTAAGATGTCACCTCCATTCTGAAGGCTGCCTATTCAAGCACAACTAGTCCCTAGATATCCTGTGATCTGATAAAACTTTATAATTAATTTTGCTTAATGTTATAACACCTATTTCACTCTACTGTGGTTTATTCAACACATCTTGATTTAACACCTGTAATAATAATTAATAATATTAATGTTTTATTGAAAAACTATCACATGTCAAGTATTACAGCAGGCAATTTGTAAGCATTATTTCTTTTAATTCTCACTAAAATCTTTTCAAGTATTACTACTACTCAACAGGGAACTTTATTATTTTCCTACTGCTAATTAGGCGACAGAGCTGTTTTCCCACACATCTGCTGGACTTAGAGCCATAAATTTTCCCATCTTTTCATTAATTCCCAGTGATAGATTCAGAAATTACAGAGAGAAAAAACACAGCCCTTGCACCCAGAGAACTCGCATTACAATAGTAGAGATTACTTGTGAAAAAATATATTTAAAAAACAATGCAAAAGTAATGCATGTCCTGCACTTTGCTGATCTTTTATTACTGGGTCTTATCATCTTCAGCCTCTCAACTTTCCACTAGAAGATGCTAAATACGTGTTTGTTGGACGAGTAAATAAATAGTACTATAAGCTACTAAATCACATTTTGTAGCAACAGAGTCTGACACAGTAGCATTCTGGATTACATGAAATGAGATTGCTTGTAATCCTGGGAAAAGCCTGAGGCTGTGATTCAGGAGAAGCATACTCAATATCAAGAATCTGGGTGTAACACAGGAACAAAACATTTGGCTAAAGCTCAGTAAATTCGTGCTCTAAAATCAGAAGGCTCTGTTCATCTTATCATTAGAT
This sequence comes from Equus caballus, assembly GCF_041296265.1. NCBI lineage: Eukaryota > Metazoa > Chordata > Mammalia > Perissodactyla > Equidae > Equus > Equus caballus. The sequence goes on along the minus strand of NC_091698.1, from coordinate 41,890,046 downwards.
TCTCCTCCCGTTTGATAATAGCATAGAGTTTATTCCCAAGTTACTTATCAACCTTTTGCATGGTTGACATGAATTCTGAGCCTCCATTTTTGTATTAGTAAAAAGAAAAATGATGCCACCTTTACACATTTCATATAAATTAAATCATATGTGTGAGATACTATCTACAGCTCCAGGTAAATAGTTGGTGCTTAGTAAATGTTTGTTTATGTGAAATGGGATCTAATATCCTTCCTACACCATCCAACAATCTCTACAAAGTAAATCCAGGATGGTGTGAAAGAAGCCACAGTTTTTCAAAGAAGAAAACTGTTGTACTATAGCTTTCCCTCTTGGATTCCACAACGCTAATAGTTACAACTTGCATTAGTGAAAGGCAGAACAGCACACTCGCTAAGAGCTCAGATGCTGGGGCCAGCCTGGTGCTGTAGCGGTTAAGTCTGTGCGCTCCACTTCAGCAGCCTGGAATTTGCCAGTGTGGATCCCGGGTGTGGACCTACACACCGCTCGTTAAGCTCTGCTGTGGCAGCATCCCACATAGGAGAACTGGAAGGAGTTACGACTAGGATATACAACTATCTACTGGACTTTGGGGAGAAAAAGAAAAGGAAGATTGGCAACAGATGTTAGCTCAGGGCCAGTCTTCCTCACGAAAAAAACCCAGAAAACAAAATCCAGACATTTAGAAAGTGACCAATGGTGTTGTTTGTAAAAGAAGCGCTCAGACACTGAGCTGGATTGCTTTTTCCAAATCCTGGCTCTATCAATTACTATTTTGTGACTTTCAATACGCTACTTAAGTTTTTACATATCTCGGTTCCTCCGTCTGTAACAAGGGGTTAATAGTAGAACTGGACCTGCCAGATCTGTTTTACTAAGTGAATGAAACGAGGCAGGGACTGAGAAAAGCAGGGGCATGTTGTAAATATCGTAAACATAGGAGACCAAGGGGCGTTGTCTTCTTGGGAGGAGGCACCTACAGCTGTAGAGTCATGCTATGAAGTCCAAGTTCTCTAACTTGATTCATTTTAAAGTTCAAGTTGTGGCAAAAGAGTCACTAAGGCACAGGGAGTCTATTACTAGATGGGATTTCAGAAGCTTAACGTGAAAGCTCAGCAGTTTCCCTTTATTAGGACACCTACTGTGATTAAACCCCAACATGAAAAAGAATGGAAGGCTGTCCTTGTCACACAGGAGATTGATATGTAGACAAGTACACAAGGAAATATATACAAAAGGAATGCATGAAATGTTAAAATAATATGAGACCACTGAAGATTGGCATTTTATTAAAAAGAAATTAAAGAAGATGTGACGTTTAGGTTGAGTCTTAAAGAATTACTAGGAGTTTACTCAAACAAGGATGACTGGTAATGCTGTGCATGTTATGTCCAGCATAAATGCCTGGCTGACAGGGTAAGTGGGGGCTGAATTCCAGACCATGATCTGATCTAATCACAAACCTATGAGCATTGCCTGAGTTCTCCTGGGGAGAGTGCCAAACTCCAGATTTACTCAAAGGCAATGTATTGGGGGTCTAGGGGCAATTTTGGAATTGCTGGGTCATCTGGTAACTGTGTTTAACTTTTTGAGGACCTGCCGAACTGTTTCCCACATTGGCTGCACCATTTTGCACTCCCACCAGCAACACACAAGGGTTCCAATTTTCTTCACATCCCAGTGAATGTTTTTTTGCTTTTCTTTTTTTTATTATAGCCATCATCATGGGTGTGAAGTGGCGTTTCTTTGTGGTTTTCATTTGGAATTCTCTAATAACTAATGATGTTAAGCATCGTTTCATGTGTATATATCTTCTTTGGATAAATGTCTATTCAAATCCTTTTCCCATTTTTCAGTTGAGTTATTTGAATTTTTTTATTATTGTAGTATAAGAGTTCTTGCACCTTCTTATTTATTGAAGCCTTATTTACAATAGCCAAGATATGGAATCAATCTAAGTGTCCATCATTGGAAATATGGATAAAGAAAATGTGATAATTATATGTGTACACACACACACACACACACACACACACACACAGAATGGAATATTATTCAGCCATGAAAAAGAAGGAAATCTTTCCATTTGCAACAACATGGAGGTAACTTGAGGGCATTATTTTAAGAGAAATAAGTCAGGCAGAGAAAGACAAATGCTGCATGATCTCACTTATATGTGGAATCTACAAAAAAAAAAAAGACAAAAAAGACAAGCTCATAGATATAAAGAACAGACTGACAGTTGCCAGAGGCGGGGGGTGCATGAAATGGGTGAAGGGGGTCAAAAGGTACAAATTTTCAGTTATAAAATAAATATGTCATGGGGGTGTAATGTACAGCATGGTGATTATTTTGCATATTTGAAGGCTGATTGGAGAGTAGATGTTGAAAGCTCTCATCACAAGAAAAAGAATTTTGTAACTATGCGTGGTGACAGATGTTAACTAGACTTATTGTGGTGATCATTTTGCAATGTATACAAATATCATATCATTGTGTTGTGCACTTGAAACTAATATAATGTTATATGTCAATTATACCTAAATAAAAATAATAAACAAATAAATCAATAAAAATGTGTTTCTGGCAAAAAAGAGAAAAAGTTCTTGATATATGTTGGATAGTAGACACATCAGATACATGATTCCATTATAATTGTAATTTGGCATTAATAGAACTGGAAATATACCCTGTCCTGGGCTTTTCGCTGCCTATTGCAACACAATGCAGGGAAATAGGCAAAGGGAATGTCTGTCAGGAGACAATCTGAATTCAACACCAGTTTTTCCTAATTCCTATTGAAATGACTGAAGGAAGAAAATAATACAAAACATATAAATCTCTTACAAAACTTAAGAGAAAATCCTAAACGCTAAAAGGAATTTCTAAAGATAAAAGGCAGAGCAGACAGGATGATGGAAAGGGCTGAGGGCCTCACGGTTCATTGGAAACTAGAGAAAAGTATCTCTAGATAATAAAACTTGGTACTAAGGTAAGGCAACAACAACTTCTGATTAGGATCCTGGGCTTCACAAAAAAGAAGGACCTCAAAGTAAGCAATGGGGAAGTGGAGTAAGGGGCCATGGGGTCATGTCTTGATAGAACAAAGCAAAGTTTTGAAGCATCTCTTAAAGATTAGATGAAATAATGTAGAAAAAGGTCAGTACATTAGAAGAGAAGAGCAAGAATTCCTCCAGAATTCAAGGAAAGAATAAGACAAATATTATGAGAAATCCGTAAAGAGAAGAACTAGGATGGTTGAATTTCAAGACACATATATATAAAATAGGGACTTTAGAAAGAATGAAGAAAACAGAAATTGGAGGAGCAATAATCCAATACATAGTAAGAGATATTATCCCTAAACCCAAAGATAGCCTCACTTTAGAGAGAAAACCTCCTGCTGAGTGCAATCAAAATGAATGAAAAACGATATGCAACTAGATATATAAGCATATCCAAGTCTTGATGCATCTCAAAAATGGAAAGGAAAATCATGACAGAGTTTCATTTCATGTCTTTTAAATATCATAAAATAAATTGTAAACAAAATGAAAAATTGAGACACATAGCATCAATCCATAGGGAAGCTAAATGAGTACACCTATGAATAGTTCTTACAAATTAATACACATACTAATAAAAATATATGAATACTAGAGGTGACATAGGAACGAGAAATATATAGGGAATTTGTTGTTTGTTGTTTTAGAAAATGTAGACGCTGGTTTATCTGTGTATAATCTATTGTGGAAATAAGACCAGAAACTTCAAATTATTGATATATGACTTCTTGTTTCCTAAACAATTCTGCCTACAAAATGAAAAAGGAAACAACTGCCAGCCAGAAACTGGTTGACTATTTCACTTTGGCTCTTAATGCTTCAGCCTTTTTGTTTGTTTGTTTGCTTTTTAAATTGAGATATAATTCACATACCATAAAAGTCACCCTTTCGAAATGTACACTTCAGTGATTTTTAGTATACTCACAGTCATGCAATCACCACTACCCAATTTCAGAACGTTTTCATCTCTCCAAAAAGAAACCTCAAACCTGCATTTCAGTCATTCCACATTCTTCTTCTCTCCCAGCCCTGGCAACCACTAACCTACTTTCTATCTCCATAAATTTGCCTATTCTGGACATTTCAAAGAGGTGAAATCAAACAATATGTGAACTTTTGTATCTGGCTTCTTTCACTATTTTCATATTTTCATGGTTCATGCATTTTTTTTGTAGCATGTACCAGTACTTCTTTTCTTTCATAGCTGAATAGTATTCCAATGCATGACTATTTATACTGCATTTTATTTTTCTTTTATTCAGTCGATAGACATTTGGGTTGTTACCACGTTGGGCTATTATGAATAATACTGCTACTAACATGCATGTGTGAGCTTTTGTGTGGATATATTTTTAAATTTTTTGAAGTGTATAGCTAGGAGTGGCATTGCTGGGTTATATGGTAACTATATTTAACTTTTAAGGACCTGCAAAGTGTTTTCCACAGTAGCTGCACCATTTTGCATTCTTACCAGCAGCCATTAGCATCCCAGTTTCTCCACATCCTAGCTAACACTTGTTATTTTCTATTTTTTCTGATTACAGTCATCACAGTGGGTATGAAGTAGTATTTGTGGTTTTGATTTGCATTCTTCTAATAACTAATGATGTTAAGCATCTTTTCATGTATTTCTTGGTCATATGGATATCTTCTTTGGCTAAACGACAATTCAAATCCTTTGTCCATTTTTCAATTGGGTTGTTTGTCTTTTTTATTACTATATTGTAAGAGTCTGTGATACATTCTGAATGTTAGACACTTATTAGATATATAATTTTTATATAAGTATATTTTACCATATAAATATTATAATATATAAATATATGTTATATGTAATACAAGTAAACATTTTTATAATATATAAATATTTCCCTTTGTTGATTACTGTAGTTTTCTAATTATTGATGTCAGGTAATATGAGTGCTCCAAATTTAAAATTTGTTCTTATTCTTTTCAGGATTGTTTTGGTTATTCTGTGTCCCTTGCATTTCCATGTGAATTAAAGGATCAGCTTGTCCACTTTTGCAAAAACGACAGTTGGAATTTTGACAGGTATTGCCTTGAATTTGCAGATAAATTTAGGGAGTATTTAATCGTAACAATATTAAGTCTGCTAATCTATGAACACAGGATGTCTTTCTATTTATTTAGGTAGTCTGTAATTTCAACATAATTTATACTTTTCAATGAAAAACTCTTACACTTCTTTGATTTAATTTATTCCTAAGTATTTTATTCATTCTGATGGTCTTATTAATGAATTGTTTCCCTTAATTAATTTTCAAATTTTTCATTGCTGGTGTGTAGAAATACAATTGATCTTGTATTCTTCGACCTTGCTGAATTCATTTTCTTGATCAAGTTGTTCTTTGTGGATTCATTAGGGTTTTCTATAGGTAAGATCATATTTTATGCAAATAGAGGTAGTTTTACTTCTTCCATTCCAAATTAGTCCCTTCATTTTATTTTCTTGCCTAATTACCTTGGCTAAAACATCCAGTACAAATTAGAAGTGGTGACTGTAAACATCCTTGAATTGTTCCTGTGTTTTTTTACAGATGTGGTAGAGTGAGCCGTCGAGTGTTTATGAATAAAATGTGAATATTTTCTCATTTGAAAATGTGAAAGGATTTCACAGGTGAAAATGAGAGGATATTGGATTTTGTCAAATAATTTTTCTGCATCTGTTGTGATGATCATGTGGTTTTTGCCCTGTAGTCTGTTAACATGGTATATTACATTGATTAAACTTTTATTTGTTGAATAAACCTTGTATTCCTGGGATAAATTATACTCCACTGTGCTGTATGATCCTTTTTATATATGGCTAGATTTGATTTGTTAGTACTTTTTTAGTAACTTTTGCAGCTAAAGCATATTGGTGTGTTTTGTTTTTGTTTTGCTTTGTTTTGTTTGGTGCTGCTTTTGTCTTGTTTTGGTAATACTGGCCTCACAGAATGAGTTAAAGTGTTCCCTCTTTTAGTTTTTGGAAGATTTTAGGAAAGGTTGGTTTTAACTCTTCTTTAAACGTCTAGTCAAATCTCCCAGTGAAACCAATTGCTTCTGGGCTTTTCATTGTGGGACGTCTTCTGGTTACAAACTCAATTTGTTTACTTATTATAGATCTGTTACTTCGTGGGGTATTTGCGGCAGTTTGCATCTTTCAAGAGATTTGTCCATTTCATTAGGTTGCCTAATTTGTTGGTACATAAGTAGTCATAGCATTCTTTATAATCTTTTTTTATTTCTCCAAGGTTGGTAGTCATATCTTCCATTTCATGCCTGATTTTTGTAATTTGAGTCTTTTGTCTCTCATTCTCTATCTTTCCTTTTTTTTTTCTTTGTTATTCTAGCTAAAAGTTTGTGGATTTTCTTGATATTTTCAAAGAATCAAATTTATGGTTTTGTTGATTTCTCAATTGTATTATTTATAATTTGTTTTGTTTCTTGCTGTAATCTGTATTATTTCTTTTCTTCTATTTTCCTTGAGTTTTATTTGTCACTCTTTTCCTGATTTCTTAAGGTATAAGGTTAGGTCATTAATTTGAGATCTTTTTTTGTAAGGTAGGCGTTTACAGCTATATATTTCCTTCTGAACACTGCTTTTGCTACAATACGTATTTTTTTATACGCTATTTTTTAATTCATTCCAAAGTATTTTCTAATTTTACTTGCAATTTTTTCTTTGCTCATTTGTTAATTAGTAGTTTGAGTTTAATTTTCATACATTGGTGAATTTCCCACATTTCTTTATGTTATTTATTTCTAACTTCATCCTCTAGTGGTGAGAGAAGATACTTTGTAGGGCTCAATCTTTTAAAATTTATTAAGCCTCGGTTTATGGCCTAGCCTATGGTCTATCTTGGAGAACATCCCACGTCTACTCAAGAAAAATGTATATTCTGCTGTGGTTGTGTAGAGTGTTCTGTATATAGAGCTATATGTCTACGTGTCTGTTCTATAGATGTCTGTTAGGTCTAGTTGGTTTATAGTGTCTGTCAAGTTTTCTATTTTCTTGTTGATCATCTGTCTAGATGTTCTCTTCATTGTAGAAAGTGGGCTAATGAAATCTCCAATTATTATTAATTGTTTTATGCTCACATCAGTCTGTTAGTTTTCACTTCTGGCATTTCGAGGGCTCTGTGGTTGGGTGAACATGTGTTTCTAACTGCTATATCTTTTTGATCTAACAGAGTTTGTTGTTGTTACTGCTTGTAGTTGTTGTTTGTTTAGTGACTTTTCTGCACTAATTCTGCAAAGTCTATTTTTTTTTTATATGTGGCCACTATTGTTTCTACTCAGTGTATTAGTTATCAAATGAATGGACAGAGATTTTCTTAAATGCTTGCAACTGATAATTTCCTTCTTTGCCAATGGTCTCTGTGCACTTGTTGGGTTTGCCTTCAACACTCAGCCAGCTACTTTACAACTCTGCCTCAGCCTTCACTTCCTGGTGTGCAAAGCCTCATAATCAACCAGCAGTGAGAGCTTAGGGCCTTTTTTTTTTTTTGGTGAGGAAGATTGGCCCTGAGCTAACATCTATGCCAATCTTCCTCGATTTTGTACGTGGGACACCATCTCAGCATGACTTGATGCATGGTGCATAGGTCCATGCCCAGGATCTGGATCTGTGAATCCTGGGCTATTGAAGTGGAGTGTGTGAACTTAAACACTATGCCACCAGGCTGGCCCCAACTTAGGGCCTTGTTAAGTCTTTCCTGAGCATATTCACAATCCTACACATATGGGTGATTTCTTGATTCCCAGGAATATATAGTAGTTTTTCAAAGCCCTTATGAGCCTTGCATTCCTTGGCTTTTTCTTTTGAGCTTTTTGGTTAGTCTACTCTTTGCCCCAGCTGTATACCATTGCTCCAGGCAGTTGTAAAGTTTAACACAATTGCCTGCAAATGTTTTTGGATACACCCCTTGGGAGAACCTTTTGGCCTTGGCAAGCTTGAGTCAGGACAAATAAAGACAAACTTTTTGAGTAGAGACTTCTAGGCAACCGGCAAACAGATTAGATAAGAACGATTCTTTGAGAATGAAGCTTTAAAAGAGTTCCTGCTTTTTTCTGCTTCTTGTAGTTTCTGAAATGCAGGCCATTTTATTTTTATCAAGACTACTGACAAGCTTAAGAACACAGGATGGGACTAGAACAAGATAAAATGCCACAAAGCTCACTGCTGTTACTGAGAGTCAGCTGGTTTTTCGTGAATAAATGCTCTATAGGTAGCTCAAGCCTTTGGTTAATTTCAAGAGTCAAGAAAACATGGCTTCAAATAATTTTTGCCAGTTTTTGAGTTGATTTTATGATGGGACAAATGTTCAGAGGTCCTCACTCTGCCATTTCACTGATGTCCCTCTATATAGAATATTTTAAAGATAAAATATAAATGACCAATGACGTATTAAAAATATTCCTACTATTATTTACTTCTACTAAAAATACCTTTCTATTATGCAGAAAAGCAAACTAAAATGATAATATTGTTTCATTTATCACTAAAAATTTGGCAAGTGGTTTTTATTTACTCATTTTCCTGTTTTAATTTTCTAAATTTTCTAAAAAATTATACAATAGTATCTTTTTTAAAACATTAGCAAAAACTAAATTTTTTTAAGAAGTTTTAAAGTGCAATGACTACATTCCTTCAGTCTTTAGCTTTAATCCTAACCAGAACCTGGGGATTAGTTTCCATTCATGCCTAATATTTTATTCTCTTTACTATCTCTAGAGGTCACATACACTTTGGGAATAATGCATATAAGTAAATATAGGAGCATGAAGAATATTTCACGGAAATTCTTGAGATCTATATCTTCAAGACCAGAAACAAACCATCAAAATCTTCACAAAGGATGTAAAGATGACACATAAAATCCCACTGTGAACCTTAGAATCTACATAATAATTGCATAACTTGAGGTTTGATCTCCTTTGTGGATCAGAAAGTTCCAACAACAAAAATTTCCCCAATGTAAACTATTATTGATGTATTCCTATATTGCAATGATTTCCTAGAGACTACAACTGCTTATTATATTTATGATTTATAGTATTTTAATATAATTCAATGAAAATTGAAAATTCATGAATGATATAAAGATAGCTTTCTCATATTTCAAACATTCATTTAACTATCGTGCCCCAATCCTAAATATTTGAAGTGTAATGGAGCATACCCTACTAGAACATTTCTTCTGAATTTGCCTCACAACAAGGAAGATGAGAAATACACAATCAGTTATAACTACGGCCATAGTGGCAAGAAAAGAGAAGCAGAGAATTATTCTTGCAACACAAGCTAAGCCTGAAAAAGACTGTTAAAAATCTCAAGTTCTAGGGGCTGGCCTGGTGGCACAGCTGCCAATTTTGCACATTCTGCTTTGGCGGGCTGGGGTTTGCCTGTTCAGATCCTGGGTGTGGACCTCTGCACTACCTGTCAAGCCATGCTGTGGCACATGTCCCACATATAAAGTAGAGGAAGATGGGCACGGATTTTAGCACAGGGCCAGTCTTACTCAGCAAAAAGAGAAGCATTGGCAGCAGTTAGCTCAGGGCTAATCTTCCTCAAAAAAATAAATAAATAAATAATAAGAGGAACTCAGGTTCTAACCTTAGAAAAGTTATGAACAGGTAGAACAAATCTAAAATTAATTGTTTTATTTTGTTTAATAACCACCTGCTGAAGAATTTGTTCCCATTCATAGGGAAGTATGCTATAGACTTTTACAAATAGTAGAATTCGAGAATATCATACCATATTTATTGTTGGTAAATAAAAATCTTCAAACGGGATCCAATATCTAGCAGTTGTAAAAGAAAGTTGGGGAGAGTAGTGTCTCAACTTCGTGTATATAACACCTACGCTGCAGCCCAGGCAGCATTAGGCTGGATGATGATACAAAGTATGACGACTGACTGGCATTTACAATTTTCACTTGGTAGGACTTTCTCATTTTAGTTTATAGCACTGAACGATCCAGTAGTGTTTCTACTCTCCCTAACCCCTCAAAAATTGTCACTTGATTTTGCCTAATAGGAAAACATACATTATTAATAATATATATAGTATTACTTTATATATGTAATCTTTTATCTGGAAAACTCAAAGTTGTTATTAAAGAGTCATCTCTTTACATTCCATGATGTCAATTTAAAAAGATCAGATTGGGAACTAAAGCCTCCTGTCAACAGCATAACAATAGAAGAAAACTAAATCAACTAATTATAATGCTGACTATATTTAAAAATTATAGGTTAATCTCTTTTAAGTGAGTGGTCTTTAGCTGAATATCCAGCTGACTCATGTTGCCATAGTTATAAACAAATTATTCAACAAGTTTTTCATTATAATTGAGGCATTATTTCCCTGGAAAAAAATTGATGGCCTTAACGCATAAATATATTTGATTTCAAAATAAATGAATCCAAAGGTTTGGGGGATATGATTTTTAAGATTTAAATATCCCACATGGATCACTCAAGACTGCCTTACCAATCTCTTCCACAATATCTAAAATTTATATGATTTTCTGTTATCCAAGTACTTGTGTCTGTCAGATCACAATAGAAAGCTTTGGAAAATATGGTTTGTCAAGGCAGAAACAGCTTTGCTAGCTTGCACTAAAGACTACAGAGAAGGAAGGAGAAAATGTATCACAAATATTCTGGTTTAAATTTCATTATGTAAACATTTCTGATAACATAATAAATTCATCAGCCAGACCTGGCGGTCTAGTGGTTAAGATTTGGTGCTCTCACCTGGCAGCCGGGTGAGTTTCCAGTCAGGGAGCCACACCACCCGTCTGTCATACTGTGGTGGCTTTGTGTTGCTGTGATGCTGAAAGCTATGTCATCGGTTTCTTCAAATCCCAGCAGGTTTCAGCAGAGCTTCCAGATTAAGACAGACTACAAAGAAAGACCTGAGCACCCACTCCTGAAAAAAACTGGTCACAAAAACCCTATGAATAGCAGCAGAGCATTGTCTGATACGGTGCCGGAAGGTGAGAGGATGGCGCAAACCGACTGGGCAGGGGTCTGTTCTACTGCACACAAGGTCATTAGGGGTCAGAATTGATTGGATGGCACTAACAACAGTAAATTCCTCATACACAGAACTTACATATAAATTTATTATGTAAAATAGAATAGAATATATTATTTATTGCTAAAAATTTTGATAATACAGAAAAGCATGAAGAAGCAAAAATATTGTCTTGAAGCAGACCATACAGATCCCTGCTCCCTGAAGTGTGGTGCTCAGATCAGTCACATTGGCATCACCTGGGAGATTGTTAGCCAAGTAGAACGTCAGTCCATAGCCCAGACAGCAAAATCAGACACTGTTTTTAAACAAGACCCCCAAGTGATTCAAGTGCACATTATGGTCTGAGAAATACTGATAAGGAGGCAATCACTATTAAAATTTTGGTAGGTATCCCAGGGGTTTTTCTCCCTCAAAATATTATAATTTACATATTCATATAATTTTATGATACTATATTATAAAAATTTTCTTATAGCATTGAAATTTAATATTGTTTTCTAATTTTCTTATTAAATATGACTTAGTTATCGCAAAAAAAATTTAGCAAAATAGGGCAGAAATGGAAAACTATCCAATTCTTATCACATAGTGTAAAATTTTCATGCATATTGTTCCAGTCATCTAAATAGATTTATTAATATATTATTGTTTATTATACATAGAATAAGGGGTTATAGTGTATATAATGTCTGGTAACATGCTTATGTCAATGGCACTTTTCTTGCTATTATATATTTCATTTCTACGTTATTGTATCTCCTATAAACACGTTTCCAATATTACACTCCATAAATCATTAGCATTTTTTATTTCCTTAAGATTTAATCTTTAGGCTATGAAGATCAGTCTATTTCTACCAAAAATTACCCATTATTGATTTTTAATTTTGATTTTCATTTTTTAGTGATATTCAAATACACTGTAAAATAGAGTATAAAGGAGTGAATGTGTATTACTATGGAAAATATAATACTGATTCCAGTCTTGTATTACAAGGGAAAATTGATTTTCCTTCCTCTATAGATCGTTTGTTTTTTTATGTCTGGATATTTGTGTATACTTTTTCTTTTTATAATACTTAAAAATTAACCATGGCCTAACATGTGACCTTCTGCAAAGGTTTATTTTCTAGGACTGCGGCACACCCTTTTCATTTGTATTTTCCTGTCTTCTTTTCAGGTGAGGGAGTTTTATTAAATTTACGTGATTTACCATTTGTACTTATGAGATATACATTCTTAATTAGGTCTACATTATATTTCTTATGAATGTCTTGTCATTGTGTACATTTGTGCTTCTGCATTCTGAAAAATTTTATAGTTTTCCCTTCATATCAATAATTCAATATGGCAGTGTCTATTTTATGTTTCATTATCTTTACTGCAACTTTAGATGTTTTAATGGATATTTTAATTGCCCCAGATTCACCTTTATCTATTTCTTTTAATTTTATTCTGTTTTCTTATTGTCTCAACTTTTATACTGTCCTCAACATAGAACATCTATTTCTAACCAACCTTTGCTTACAGTGTAGGTATGTGGATTGCATTTGTTTGCACAGCCTGTATCCTTGGGCTTGGTTGATCAGCAGCTTCAAATTTGTAGCTGGAAAGTACATCCACAATCTCTTGAATACTTTATACTGTTGAAATTGACTTCACCATGTGGGAATTAGCAGTAATAAAAGAGCATGTTCTCTTTCCCCTACTGCTTGGAATTACAGAAACACATGACTAAATGTTCAGCATTCCTGGATTCTTTATTTCTCTTATTAAGCCTATAGCATCCTACTTGTGGTGATTGAATCTCCAAGATTGCACTTTCCTGAATTTGTCCTACCCAGTTATATATATCATCTATCGATCTATATCTGGATGGATAGATTTTATGGCTGTAGATTAGGGTCACCAACTGGAAGTGGAAAGAGAAGTCCTGATTTTGGAACAGAGGTAAGGAGGGCTGTTTTAGAAATTAGCCCTAAACTCTAGAATGATGGCAGGTCATTTGCTACCCATCTGGACTTTTTAAACTAAGAGGTGGAAAAGCTGAGAATAGATTTTCCTGTAATTCCTAGTTGGCATTGCAAAGGTACACCAGCATTTGAGTTAATCAAATAAGTTCCATCAAATTATGGTTTAAAGGACAACTAGACATATCAGTGGAAGTTTGACTTAAGTTTGTCTTTTTTCAGAACCCAAGAAGATTTTTCTGTTTTGTAAGTATTTCAGTGGAAATGTGGGTGACAATATTCCAGACTGCTAATTAGTTGTCAATTTAAACCAAAAACTATCTCTAGGTCGTGGAAACCAGATCAACATTCTTGAATCAAAATTAACATTTTATTTTATTTTATTGTTTTACCATCAGTGATGATTTCCTACAGAGTAAAGAGTAAGTAAGATGCCCCCACCAATACATGGCAGATCTGAATTTGAAACAGGCTAACATAAAGAATATATAGTATATCCTTCCAAAACTTATCCAGAATTTTGAATTTGAAGGAAAAGTGTTTATTTAATTATTGTTCTTTCTACTTGTAAACGTCAGACAATCACAAATAAGCAGGATTCCCTGTCAGTTTGTTCATTAGTCTCAGGAAGGAAATCAGCAGTTAAATTCTTTTAAGTTTCTTCAGACTAAATAGAGCCTTGGGTTTCTAGTGAGTTTTTATTTGACAAAAATTTGTGACATGCTTTACAGAGATTAAGAGGTTATAGCTGTGGTGGCAATAACATTAAATACTGCTTAAGATCCTTTTATGAACTTGTCATAAAAATAAGTTATATGTTCTCTCATACATGCAAATAGGATTCAAATATGATAATAAGAATCAAAATTTAAAGCCAATTTTCAACTTTGTTATAAAAGGAGTAGGATGAGGAGTTAAGCTGATTTCTCATAGGGTCCTTCTAAAGGCTGATACAGATTCTTTTCCAAAAACTCTTTCCATTTATTTCAGAATTTTGTTCTGGCACTCTGTTGATCGGTGAGGCTCCTGACATTTACATAAAGCAAAAAGGCATTTTCATTCTCTCAGAGACATTCTTCGAAGAGAAGGATACTGCAGCTAGGGAAAACATTAATTAGAAGCACATCTAACACAAACGGCTTGTCACTGAGTTACAATACTTAGCAGAACTCACCCGTCCTTGGAAGATCGAAAAAAATTCCTTTAGCGCCGAGTTTAACTTGAGAAGTTAACTACTCTAATTTGTAGCGATACATATTATGCACAGGCTGCAATGTATTTGCATATTTTAAATACTTTAAAGAATATTTCACCAAATGAATCCCGAATGGAATGTAATTTAATTCACAAGTTGAAAAATGGGATAACGGTTTCAGCCCCCGTCACTCTCCTAATGCTTGAAGGATGGCTGGAGAATAAAACAAGCAGTGCATAAAAAACAGATATTATAGTAACAACTGTCATGATAATGAGAAGGATACACTGTAGTGTTTTGCTTATTTATAACAAAGGAACATGAATATCTCCTTGTGTTTCTTGTGGGAATAGGAGTAATTCTTTTCGCTACATTGAAACAAAGCATGGGTAATGTCATTGAATGTGTGTCTAAATGACCCTAAAATGTTACATTGGTAGAAATGATAGGATAAAATTCATGCAAATGAACATAATGTTTACGTTGTCCATATTTGCTAGTTTTAAGTTGTGTGATTTGAGATCACTCTTTCATTGTCCAAATTATCCATGAACAGACACTTTATTTGTAAAAGCAGCCTTTGAGAAAACAGACTGTGAGTATTTCCTTATTATTAGATCTATGCCGGATTTGAAAGTACTAAAATTTACATCATTTATCCCTTTTTCAAGGAATATTTTTTCTCTCCTATTTACCCTAACAATAAAGACATTGAGCAACAACAAAAAATGCAGCCACTCTAAAATGCACACTGCAACTAGTGCAAGCAATTCTCTTCTCCAATAGATGATTTGTTGAGTGGTACCTAGATGGTCTGAAAACCATAAGGCATTTTCCTGTGCATCAGTATGTACATGGAATATATCACAGTATGAACAATTATATACAAATAGAAGAGAGGATAATATATCGATTTATGTGAATGATATAAGGGCTTCTTTTCAAACGTGTAGCAAGTCACCTTATCACTTATAACAGCAGCATCAATAAATTGCACCACAGATTTCACTAAATGACTTAAATCCATCCACTTCTTAAATAACTATAATCAACCTGAAAATGTGAGTGGAGGAAACTTGGCCAGTACTAGCTTATTCCCAGTCTGGGAACATGATAAGAATTACTACATCCTAAGAGATACCACAGATGAGATATGTCAGAGATATTTTCCAACTCTTTCTGGAACTATTTGGAATTAGGTCAGAAACTTTGGAAAATTCTGGTATGACAGTAGACATTTCTAACTCTCCAGAACTGCCTCTAGACCAGAGTGGAACATCTAACTCGCTGGGGCTAGGTAAGGTGATCTCACCTGTCTTTACCAATTACAGCCCAGAATCTTGGAATTTACTGAGAACACTCCAGCATGCAAGATCCAGAGGGACTTCTAGCAGCATCAACATAGCTCCTGTGAGATTACAAGGACTAGGAGTGATCAGGCTAGTAAAAATCCACAGTATGTTCTGGAGGAATAAAAAAAGTTTCTTAGTCTGTCTTTATACGTGTACAATACACTCAGTACCTTTAAAAATAGTACACTGACCGAGATTGAAGGAGCTTGCATTTTGATTAATGAGAAAGTTACATGAAGCACATTCATAGTACTTAGTATATGTCAAATAATTAATCTTCACTGCTCTCTGTAACAAAAGGAGCATTGCATTTTTAAGTAAAGACAGAGAGATACAAAGAAGTAAAAGGATGTGATTCCTTCCATTTTAATCAAGAGGTTTCTAATCCCATTTTCCCAATACTTATAGTTCATGAACTCCAGATTTCACTTTCTTTTTGAGCTAGTGGAGCCACTCTTTTGCTATAAGGCAATAAGCAACATTGAGATTAATTTTTTGTTGTTGTTATATACTCCCATGAATCATCTGAGATTCCTTAAAAATTCCATCATCTTATATCTCTGTATCTGCCAAAATTAATCCAATAGGGACTGGCAATGTTGAATTGGTTCTAAGTGTTAGCTTCTTATGTTAGTATTACATTAGTATTTTATTTTCATACGCAATTTCTTCTAAAACAACAACAAAAACAAGGAAAGAGACCTTTCCTATTGAAGAAAAAATATTTTATTGAGGTCATATTGGCTTATGACTGTGTAAATTTCAGGTGTTGATTATTATATTTCAGTTTCTATATAGAATGCATCATGTTCACCATCAATATTCTAGTTTCTATCCATCACCATACATAGCTGCCCCTTTACACCTTTCACACTCTCCCTACCGCCTTCCCCTCTAGTAACAACGAATCTGTTCTCTTTATTCATGTGTTTGTTCATTTATCTTCCACATATGAGTGAAATCATACAGTATTCATCTTTCTCTGTCTGACTTATTTTGCTTAGCATAATACTCTCAAGGTTCTTCCACGCACCCATTTGTAGATGAATGGATAAAGAAGATGTGGTATATATATTGGAATACTGCTAAGTCACATATATATATATATTTTTTTCTATATATATTCATATATGCATTTGAATATATATATTCATTCTATTCCACTGCTCTGTGGTCCTGCAAATGGCAAATGACGGAGGAACTAGCAACAAAGTAGAATAATAATGATGTTGCCTGAGCTGGCCTTGCTCTTCATTTATTATAAACTATATTTTTTCTAATCAATATTTTATTAACTTAGCAAGTCAGAAAGTCTTTTGTGTGGATGAGCTGTCATGATATATGGTAGAACAATTGCCATTATTTTAGGGAGCTACTTATCTTTAGGGACTTTGGTAAAAATCTGATTGTCTGATACACATATAATACGGTGGCAAACCTTGTACAATAAGCAAAAGGCTATGGAAAACATGTAGAGACTTCTGTTAAAATTGACTCTAAAGAAAAAAATTTAACTGCTTTATCTGGGTATGATTGACATACAAAAAGCTGTAGATATTTAACGTATACACCTTGATGTGTTTGGAGATAAGTAAACACCTGTCAAATTATCATCACTATCAATGCCATAAACTTATCCATTACCTCCAAAAGTTTCCTCCCACCTCTCCCCGTTTTTTCTTTTGTGGTAAGAGCTCTTAATATAAGATTTACACTCTTAGTAAATTTTTAAGTATACAATATATTATTGTTCATCGTAGGCCCTATGTTGTATGGTAGATTTCCAGAACTTATTTATTCTAGCTAACTGAAATTTTGTACCCTTTGACCAGCACCTCCCTTTGTCCCCCTCACCAGCGCAACCACCATTCTCTGCTTCCAATTGTTAGACTATTTTAGATTCCACATATAAATGAGATCAGATAGTATTCGTCTTTCTGTGTTTGTCTCATTTCACTTAGCGGAATGTCCTCCAGGTCCATCCATATTGTCACAGATGGCAGGATTTCCTTTGTTTTAAAGCTAAATAATATTCCAGTGTATGCATATAACACATTTTCTTTATCCATTCACTTGTTGATGGACAGTTATGTTGTTTCCATATCTTGGGTATTGTCAATAATGTTGCTGTGAACATGGGAGTGCAGCTATCTCTTGGAGATCCAGACTTCAATCCCTTTGGATATACACTGAGATGTGGGATTGCTGGTTCAAACGGTAATTCCATTTTTAATCTTTTGAAGAACTTTCATATTGTTTTCCACAGTGACTGCATCAATTTACATTCCCACCAACAGTGCTCAAGCATTCTCTTTTCTCCAGATGCTCGCCAACACTTTTTGTTCAGGGAAATGCTTTAAAATACATTAAAAATAAAGAGAAGTACATTGACAAAAGAAAAAACTATTTTTTCTGTCAGTAATGGATTTGCACTTTACAAATATGAAACATTTCAGCTTTTAATGGAGTTAAAGCTAGGGACTGGAATCTTAAATGCCATGATAGTCTTGCACAAGGACTGGCAAACTATGACCTGCAGGGCAAGTAGGGCTCAATGTCTGCTTCTGTAAATACAGTTTTATTGGAACACAGCTTCACTTATTGATTTACATAGTGTTTGTGGCTGCTTTCGCCGTGAGTGGAACTGAGTAGAACTGAATAGTCAGGGCAGAGACTGTCTGACCCACAAGCTTAAAAGACTTACTACGGTCTCCTCTACAGAAAATGTTTTCTGACCTCTGGTCTTGCTGTCCCATGAAACTTCATAATTATTAATTAAAATTTCAGTAAGTATTGTTTATTGAAGGATAGAATAATGGTGGGTTTTATTTCCCTTCGTTTACTGCTTTCTTTCCAGTTTTCTGTATGTTTCAAATTTTTTGGAATGTTAGAATATAATTCCCATCATAGAAACACATTTTAAATTTAATTTTATTTTAAATATACATTTTACATAGGAATATATTTTCAAATGCACTTTTAAAAATTATTATATTTGTTTCCTCTCTTTTCCAGCAAAATTCCTCAAAAGAATTATTTATATTCAGTCTCCAATTCTTTAATTCTCAGTCTCTTTAAACTCATTCCCATTTGGATTTCATCCCCATAATGACTTTAAAATTGCTCTCATCAAGGTCTTCAATGACCCTACACTGCTAAGTTCAATATTATTTACTTCTCACTTCTCATTTTACTTGACCCATTAGCAGCAATTGAAAAGGTTGATCACTCTTTTCTCCTTGAAATGCTTCCTGCAGTTGACTTCTAGAAATCTATCTTCTCTTGGTTTCCTCCTACATAACTGGTTGCTTGTTTTCATTCTCTTTTGCCAACTTCCTCTTATCCCCAACCTCCTTCTAATTGTGGATTGCTCTAGGACTGTCCTTGATCACCTTCTTCAGCCTACACTCACTCCCCTGTGCATATCCCATCTCTGGCTTTAAGTCTCTTCCAAATACTAAGCACTCTAAAATGTATATTCTGGGGTCATTCTGGAACACCAGAAGCAGATATCCTGCCCTCTTGACATCTCTACTTGGAAGTCTAACAGACATCTCAAGTTTGACCTGGCAAAATTGAATTCATGACCACTGCTCTACCCTAAATTGGTTTGACCAGCATCCATTCCATTCGGTTAATGGAAACTCCATGTTTCCAACGATTCAGGCCAAAATTTTGAAGTCATCCTTGACTTCTCCCTGTCTCTCACAGCCCACTTGAACAAATCATGAAAGCTCCACTTTCAATATGTCCAGAACTTAAACCTCACCCCTTTTGCCACCAACACAGCTAACACCCTGCTCTGAGTCATCATCTCCCATCTGCAAGGTATTTACAATGCCTATAAGGCCTCTGTGGTCAGCTCCTGGGTAATGGGTAACGCTCCTCTGCTATTACCTTGCTCCATTTTCATCTCTCTGGACCAAACTGCCTCCTTCAAGTTCTACAGTTAAATGGAAGAACTCCAGCCTCTGGGCTTTTGTACTTGCCATTCTCTCTGCCCACATCCCCAGCTATAAACTTGGTGATTCTCTCCATTCCTCCAAGCCTTGCTTTAGTAGAAACTTCTCAAGGACTCCCACACTCCTATATAACAAATCCTCTTCACCTTGATCTACTTTTTCTTTCATTCATTGCATTTCTTATCTTCTGTCATAGTCTATAATTGACTTTATGCTTATGTTTATTTTTATTTATCTGTCGCTCTCATAGAAGCCACATGAAAACAGTGATCCTTGTCTTGTTCCCTGATACATTTCTAGCACCTAAAATCATACCTGACAGCAATCAATACACATATTTAAATAAATATATGAGAAATTAACAAACGTGTGTGTGCATAAAGACAAACATGTCTACCTGCCACTCACACCAGAAGAATTCAGGTTTCCATCACTTTCAACTGGTTTATTGCAGAGAAGTAATTTTCTTCCCAACAAATGCCAGGTATATTTGAAAGATTTGGATTCTACATATTTTTCTCAAATCTTACATTTCAGTAGTAGTTTATCAGTTTGGAAATGCGTTCTGGATAGGTTTTAAAAAATGTCTTAGACCTAATTTTCTGATAATGTGATACCCTGAAAAACTGTTTCACTTTTTTGTCATGGGTGATTGTTGAGTCGACTAAATATCTTCCTCGACCAATCAGATGTACTCATTTCTGGAAGCAATGCCCCAATAGTGACAGTCACAAAATCCATTAGGAAAGACTCATTTAGTAAGCTTTTTGGTTTTTATTTCCAAATAATCAAATAAATGAAAATTGTTATCCAAATCTCATCCTAATGGGATTACTATTTTATAATCCACATACATTCTCTGAAAGATTTAAGGTTAACAACCTTAATTACACCTATGTTTTATCTTTGTTTTGAATTTTTATTTTGCTGTTTATTTATTCCTTGTTATCTTTCAAGAAGATAAGTAGATCCCAGAAAAATACCTCTTCTCTTGAAGGCCTTTTTTCATCAACTTTTCTTTTATACTTTTCACTTATCTTTATGCTTCATGTAAAATTTCAGGAATATTGCTATGTCCTTTTGGATTTTGATCCTGAGGTACAACTGATTCCTGTTTTCCCCAGTTGCTTGTGTTGATTCAATGTTTTTTTTTACTACAATTTGATTTATAGAACATCTATGAGGTGACTAATTTTAGACTAAATGCTTAGAGGGAGCCAGATCCCCAAACTTCCCATCTTGCTTTATTTCCTTCTTTTCAAGAGTTTTGCCACAGAAACAGTTATTAATTTCAAACATATTTTAGAAATTAATGTTTAGAGTGAATGCAACAGTTTCCACTGTTGATGACAATTTTACAATTTTACTTAAGGACAATTTTACTTAAGAAATCAATTCAAAAGGGCACCATTCATATACAGTCTAGAGGTCAGGGCAGAAAATTGTTGCTGACTTAATAAACTGAGAACTCGTAAAGACAAACAAAATGTGGACACAGATACACGCACATATTTGTGTTTCTCATCTTACTTTTTAAAAAATCAATATAAAGTATAAAAAACAAAAAATTACACTCACCTCTTTGGTTCTGACATGAACGTCAGAGAAAAATATCTTTCTGTTTTGAACATGTTTGCCCTTTTCTTACAAGAACTTCATTACTTCTTATGATATGTTGTACATTTTTTCTTAAAGAAGAAACACAAATGCCTCATCACAAATACTATGTACACAATACAAGGAATATTGAGTCATTTTAATTTTTCTTTATATTCTATTGTTTTAGGAGACCAGCTTGTTATGTGCCTTATATTTGGAATAATTCCAAGCCTTTATTCATCCTCAAGAAGGGAAAAATAAGTTCAGTGATGTGCTGATATTTTCAGGGCTGTTGTTCTTTAATTTATAGCTTTTTTAACTATGTCAATTACTCATCTCATTGATACAAAATGATATTAGTGTACACATGTGTTTTTGGTAAATATGTCCAGGTTTGTTCATTATTTTCTCTGTAAGTGGAGTGGAAAATTCCAAACCATTTTATTTCCCATAAAACAAGAATCAGGATGGTGGGAAATTCATGGTGCACAAAAGGACACAAATACTATATAATACCACTATACTACTACTATAATACTCCTTTTACTCACTCTGGTGTTGTGTTGACTATAACCCATCTTCTTTAATTCCTAATTTTTAAGTGGACAGAAGCATTCTTTTAAATAAAAAGTATGACTAATCTCTCACCAATGGTAAATAAACATAAAAGTACTGGGAAAACATCCAATGAACATTCCTTAAAAGAAAATTGACTTTGTCTTTTGCCTAGCTTCAAGTAGCCTTGCATTCTGATGCCTGTAGTATAGAATGTAATGGCTGGATTACTAGCAACCATCTTGAATCTGGAAACAAAGACCACACCCTAGGATGGAAGGGTGGCAAGCTGAAATTAGCTTAGGTCTGGAGGACTTTGCAAACTGAATTTCCATAGCAGCCTCCAGAATTTTACTTGAGAAACTAGTGCCTCTCTTGTATAATCATGTTTAATTTGATTTTCTCTTACAATGTATCTAATTCTATCACATTTACTAATTCCAAATTTACTGTGATCTTACCTATACTGAGTCACCTTGTTTATGTTTTAGCTTCACAGGTGTTTCAGGAATTGTCTACATCCTCTATTGTCTATCTAGAAAGAATGGTTAAGTGCATAGTCACCGGAGCTTGACTGACTTTGATTTGCCATTTACCAGATATATCCTCCAGTTATTTAACCTCTCCAAGCCTCAGTTGACTTAATCATAAATAGTTACAATAAGAGTGCTTACTATGTAATATTGTCATGAGAAAAAATTTTGATACTCTATATAGGGATTTATCTTAGTTGAGAACACATTTCAAGCACTCAAAATTTGTAATGTAGATAAATATGCATATATAAAATTACAGTTATATTTTTTCAAATTATTAGCTATAGGACAGGCACTGGACCATTAATGGTGGCTAGATTTTAATGCTTAATAGTGGTGGTGATAATTTTATACACACACACAAATGCACACACATACACAATAAATTTTAAATTCTAAAATATGTATTGTAAAAGTCAAAGTTATCTTTTATATAAGAAAAATTTTAAAATATCTGCAATATAACAGTGAATGCCTAAATATCCACTAAAGCTGAGTTGATTTTAGTAGTATAATTTCCAAAGCAAACTTCTTTCTATTGCTGAAAAGAAAATACTTTTATGTGTTAGATGGACTAGCTTTAAGAATTTTAGATACATCTGAGCTAATGAAGAAATATTTTATGGAACTATTTTTTCTTTAATATCACATTTATCATTTTAATATATATATATAGATATATATAGTAAATAAATCAGAAAATTTTTTCAGCAATATATGAAAATATTCTTATAGTCAGCTTTCTATTTTTTGACATTTCTTTATCTGCAAGCATGATAGGCTAACAAATAGCTTAAGAATCATTGTTTGGAGCCAGCCTGGTGGCATAGTGGTTAAGTTTGCATTCTCCACTTCTGCAGTTCAGGGTTGGTGGGTTTGGATCCCAGGCGTAGACCCACACACTGCTCATCAAGCCATGCTGTGGAGGTGCCCCAGGTACAAAACAGAGGAAGATTGGCACAGGTGTTAGCTCAGGGTGAATCTTCCTCAAGCAAAAAGAGGAATATTGGCAACAGAGGTTAGCTCAAGGCCAATATTCCTCACACGCACAAAAGAACTGTTGTTTGAAGAGTTGGAAGAAGTACCTACATACATACACATTTCTTTTGTTTGTTTTAAGGATATTGTTTACAAATTTAGGGAGGCTTTTGACTCTGACCTGATTCTCTCAGTAAAAGATAGATTAACTTAAACTAAAATTATTAAAGACTTATATAATTCCCTATTCTCTACACAGAATTATGTATTAAGAAAGAATAGCTTGGCTTTGTATTCTAGGGAAAAACGAAGGTGCTATGTGCTCATTTTCAGCAAATACTATATGAAACACAATTTTCTGCCTGGCAAAATTCCTTTAATTTTTACCAAGAAAAATGTGTTCAACTAAAGAGAATAATCAAATAATTTTCTATTTTGAACTGATATCATATTCTCTTTGTGTATTTTCAGCATTTTGTACATCATATAATGATTTTCTTCTTGTTTAAATATGGCTTCTTATCGCAAACTGATTAGCCAATGTAAAATAGATGAGGCCAAATGGTTTATAAATGTTCTCTGTTCCTAAATCTTTTAAATATTTCCTATTGGCATGCATATTCCTATCCACACAAAACTTACGTGGATAGGGGCCAGCCTGCTGGTGTAGTGGTTAAGTTCGTGTGCTCTGCTTTGGCAGCTTGGGGTTTGCAGGTTCAGATCCTGGGTGTGGACCTAGCACTGCTTGTCAAGCCATGATGTGGTGGCATCCCACATAAAATAGAGGAAGACTGGCATAAATGTTAGCTCAGTGACAATCTTCCTCAAGAAAAAAAAAAGAGGAGGACTGGCAACAGATGTTAGCTCACCACCAATCTTCCTCATACACATACACACAACCTACATGGATAATGAAGAACCAAAAGGAGCAAACTCTTCTATGCCATTGTTATTATAATGTAAGCCAGTTTTTGAAAAGGAGTGAAAGCATGTGAGTTAAATTCAGGTTTAAAACAATCTGGTGAAAGACTACCTTGATCAAATTGATTAAGTAATTCAGAATTGCACCAAAAGTGGACAGTAAAAAGCAATAATAATAATAATAATAGGAAGTATTCATAGAGCATTTTAATGTGGCAGGCACTGTTCTACACACTTTTCCTATATGAATTCAGTTAGTCATCACAGCCATCCAAAGAAGTAGATACCGCTATTCGTGCATTCATTTTGTAGGTAAGAAAAGCAAGTCAAGGAGATCGGTGACTGCTCCAAGGTCTGACACTCCAGAAGCAATGGAATCAGAAGTTAAGCTCAGGCTGTCTGCCTCCCAAGTGTATGTGTTTCACTAACATATTTTGTTGCCTCTTAAATGTTGCATTTCTTCTAATTTTTCAAGCATATTTCATGTTTGTTAGTCTTTAAGAAGTTAAGATTAGAGGCCGTATGTAATAATTTTAAAAAACACTTGGTGCAAGGCTGCTATGCTCTAGCTCAGTGAATTAACACCATAATTCAATGTTAGAGAAGAGACTTCTGTTTCTAGCAGCAATGTTATCTAAATAACCTGAAAAAGCAACTGACAAAGCACACCTAGACATTCTGGATAAAATATAAAAATACAACTATTAAACATTGTAGCTGAGGTCACAACATAGTATTACAAATTACCAGAGGCCCAAAAGAAGAGGGAATTAGAAATGAGAATGAAGTTAATACTGAAACTAAAGCAACCAGCGTATAGTTGCTGATCTTATTCGGCAAAAGCCTTGTTTGTTGGCAGCTTGAGTTTTAATAACGGCTCTGTAAACAGGAAACAAGACCTTAGGCTAAACAGCATCAAAGAGATGTGTGTGCACATACACACACACACACAGTCAAGTTGAACTCTCAAAGGCTTACATCCTAAGTGAACTGGTGGACTAGAAAAATTCTTCCTGCTGGCAAAGTCAAAACCATTAGCTAATTTACTTATCTTGGCATAGGATGTGGTAGGAAAAAATCTCACCCATAAAAATTCACAATCACAACCTACTCTCAGTAGTTAGGAATCTGATTTTATAATTTCTGAATGGTCCAGGAAAAAATGCCACTCAATAAGTTCACTTAAAATTTTCCCAGGTTGACAATAACCTAGAACACCTGGCTGAATTAAGCCTAAATATTCTCCTGATGCACAGACCTTCAACCAACCTTCACAGAGTCTCACAAAATAAATCTTGGGAAACCTAAGCTCACCATTTAAAATTATCAAGTACATGAAGACACGAGCCACAGTGAGTGAGAATCATTAAGAACATTAAGAAATAGAACTCAAATACCAACAGCATAGGCTAAAGATAATAAAAATAATTGGATAAAGCTTACAAAATGAGCATGTTTAAATATAGTATTGGCAACAGTAGAAAGGCACATAGTATTGTCAAAAGAGAATGGGAATTTATGAAAACAAATGTACAAAATAAAAATATAATCATTTAATTTAAAAATATTTCAACAGGGCCTGGTCTGTGGCCTACCGGTTAAGTTCAGCATGCTCTGCTTCAGTGGCCCGGGTTCAGTCCTAGGGCACGGACCTACACCACCTGTCATTGGCCATGCTGTGGCAGCAATTCACACACAAACTAGAGAAAGACTGGCACAGATGCTAGCTCAGGGTGAGTCTTCATCAAGTAAAAAGAGGAAGATTGGTAACAGATGTTAGCTCAAGGTTAATCTTCCTCAGTAGAAAAAAAAATCTTAATAACTGTGCTGAAGTAAATAACTGAGGAGAATTAATGAACCAATAGACATATTGCAGAAAATAAAGCAACAGAAATATAAAACTACATAAATATATGTCTTTTTCCAGGTTCCCATTTTCCTGAGGCAAAAGACCATATGTTAACACTTTGTTGGGGAGTGCAATCTCAGGGAGGCAAAAGTGAGTGGAAAAGGGAAGTGAAGCAGGGAAGCAGGGACAAAAAATATAACTGAATGCGCTGAGTGTGTTACTGAGCTGGTCACAACTTCATGACCAGTTGAATGATTGGTCTTGCCTGAACCAGAAGAAGAAAGAGATAAGAATTGATCTTGACCACTGATTTTCTTCTCCTATTTGTCAAAGTTTACCACCTACGAGGTTAACTCCATACACTAACAGCTTGCACATGGGCAGACATCAAATAGATCCCACAGTGCCTCATGCCTCAGAAGCCACTGGAAGCCCTAAGGTGAAGGGGAAAGGTGCATGGTGCAGGCATGAAGCTAGTCCCAATTAGTACTGTGAGTTGACTCATTGAGTGGCAGGAGGGCCTAGGAGCAGTAGCCTCAGAAGATCCCTCAGCTTATAGTGACACTGGTCACAGTGAACTGCCTCCAAGACAGAGAAGCAGCACAAACCATTGATAGAGACTTTGGGAAAAGCATAGCCTGAATCTAGCTGTCTACAAACAGCCTCTTGCTTACTAATACCCACAAATATACTGTATTAGAGGACAAGGAAAGTCTACCATTCATCTAATTGATGTTTCAGGTGGATATAACAGAGAATGGAAGAGAGGTAATGGTAAAGGAGATAATCACTAAATATTTTAGAATTAAGGAATGATGTAAATTAGAGAATTAGGAGATTTTTCAATGGCCGTAACAGAATGGAGAAGTTAGGGAATAATGCCTTCAAAATGTTGAACAAAAACCTCTCAATTTAGAATTGAAATATGTTTATGTATCATGCAGTTATGAAGAAAAAAATGACATATTCAAATAAAGAAAATTTATTACCAAGAGATTTTCTGTAAAGGAGCTCTAAAACGATGTTTTCCAGGAATAAGAAAAAAATATTTTCAAAGAAAGGATTGATATATAAGAAAAGAATAGTGAGCAAGCAAATTGATTAACACATAAATATATATAAAGAAAAATAGAGTGTACAAAATAATAAAAATGTCAATAACGGAATAAAAGACAAAATGAAAGTTAAATAATATCTGATTACAAGATCTTATAAAATGGAATAGAGTGATAAAAGATAAAATACTATATATTTTCTGAATTGCTTTTAGAGTGGGGTAGAGATAAGAGATATAGATATTGTCAAATCAAGTATGAATGTTAGCATGTTGAGAGTAACTATAAACACTAAAAATAGACTATATAATTTCTATTACCAGGAAAAATTGAATAAATTTTTAATCAATCCAAAAGGAGGAAGAATTTTAACATATGAAAATAAAGCTCAGAAAATCAGAATAAAGAGAAAGCCCATATAAAGTGACAGAAATAACTCCAAATATATCAGTTGTCAGCTTAAGATAATTGGACTAAATTCTTCAGTAAAAAAGAGTGATTTT
Source organism: Equus caballus (assembly GCF_041296265.1). NCBI lineage: Eukaryota > Metazoa > Chordata > Mammalia > Perissodactyla > Equidae > Equus > Equus caballus. Next base: position 41,862,454 of record NC_091698.1, on the reverse strand, counting down.
CAGGCCTTATTCAAAATGTAAAATTTGTATGCAAACATATTTACATACAGATATTCTTACAGTATTTATAAAGAACACAGTACAAAGGTAGGATAATAGAACATTGGAAAACAGAAGAGAAAATACATGGCAGGTGAATATTAATTAATAAGCTGACAGAGCTACAGTAATTTCAAGAAAAAATATTCTAAGGTTAAAAACATATTAGATATAAAGAGAATTTTTATATAATGATAAAAGTGACAACTCTCGGAGTGACATCAGCATCAGGGTGGAGTGAGCTTGCCCAGGACTATGTCCCCTCCAACATACAACAAAAAGGAGCAACCATATTCCAACAAAAAATATCCTAATAGCACAGGAATCCTTGGAGACCCAAAGCAGCCAAATAACGGAGGGCAGAGAAGCTGCAGCCTCCCTTGGAGGAGCTGGAACAGGGTAAGAGAGATCTTCACTCCCTCCCCTAAAGACTGGGATCGCTGTTGCAGGAGGTTCCGTGAAGGAAGGAGTTGGGGAGGGGCCACGCATCTGCGGGAACACCAAGGACTCCCACTGGCACGTGCAGCCCAGACAGAAGCCCTCTAACAGGGTGAAAGCTTTCCAGTGGGGTGACCTCAACAGGCCAAGATGCCAGGAGAGTAGATAGTGAGAGCTGATAGGGAAATCGGGTCTGTGCTCAAGAGAAAGTGCCTGCCCTCCCCCAACCCGCACTGTGCCGCCCATCTCCACTGAAGGTGGAGGGCTCAGAATATGCGGCTCTTGACCCTGATCTAGTGGCAACAGGCTGTAACTGCAAGAGAATAATAGCACTATGCACAAAAACTGTTCCTCTACCATCCAGCAATTTATAAAGCTCCAGACCAGAAGGAATACAATAAAAACACAGAATTATGTCCTGAGGACATGGAAATAGGTAAATTAAGTGATAATGAAATCAGAATACCTATCATTAAAAAACTCAGTGAGGTAAAGGAAAATATATAGAAACAAGTCAATGAGTTCCAGAGTTACTTCACAAAAGACATTGAAACTATAAAGAAGAATCAATCAGAAATACTACAGATGAAAAATACAATGGAAGAAATAAAACATAATATGGAATCCCTGAATGTGTGTGTGGACGCCATAGAGGAGCAAATCAGCATAATCGAAGATAGATAGGTTGAATGGCTCCAGACAGAGGAAGAGAGAGAACTAAGACTAAAAAGGAATGAAGAAAATCTCTGAGAAATAGCTGACTCAATGAGGAAATGCAATATAAGAATTATTGGTATCTCTGAGGGTGACAAAAAGAATGAAACAGAAAGCGTGCTCAAAGAAATGATAGCAGAGAACTTCCCAAACCTAGGGAATGAGAGAGAAACATGTGTGGAGGAAGCTTTCAGGTCTTCTAGAGGTCAATATAAAAAGAGCTACTGCAAAGCATATAGTAGTAAAACTGGCAAAAGTGAATGACAAAGAAAGAATACTCAGGGCAGCAGGGCAGAAGAAAATAACCTACAAGGGAACCCCATCAGACATTCAGCAGGTTTCTCTGTGGAAACCTTACAAGCTAGGAGAGATTGGAATGACATAATCAAAACTTTAAAAGATAACAATCTTCAGTCAACAATGCTCTATCCAGCAAAACTATCCTTCAGATATGAGGGAGAAATTAAAGCTTTCCCAGACAAACAAAAGCTAAGGGACTTTGTAGCCACGAGACGCCCCCCCCCCCCCACAAGAAATCCTCAAGAAGGCCCTCATACCTGAAAAAAAAAAAAGGGAGAAAGGGGTCACAAAACACAGAGAAGGAAACAAACAGATAGTATCAGAATAGGATAGCAAATATACTGCTATAACATTAGCATGAAGGGAAGGAAAACACCAAAAACAAAGACAATATTATGACTTTAACTACAAACTCACAACACAAGTTGGAATGAGATGACAATAATAACTTAGGAGGGAAGGATGAAAGGGACTGAATCAGTTTCGGGTAAGGAAATAAGAGGCCACCAGAAATGGACTATGTTATACATGAGATTCTGAATACAAACTTCAGGGTAGCCACTAAACTTAAAAACAGAACAGAGACACAAAAAATAAGTAAGGAAATAAGAAACTGCAGAAGTCAATGGGTAAGCTAAAACACACAGGATGAGAAACAAAGGAAATGCAGGAAAACCAGAAAACGAGTGACAGAATGACAGCATTAAGCCCTCATGCATCAATAATCACCCTCAATGTAAACAGATTGAACTCTCCAATAAAAAGACACAGAGTAGCAAGATGGATTAAAGAACAAGATCCAACAATCTGTTGCCTCCAGGAAACACACCTCAGTTCCAATGACAAATACAGGCTCAGAGTGAAGGGGTGGAGGATGATAGTCCAAGCTAACGGCAAACAAAAGAAAGCAGGTGTCGCAATACTTATATCACACAAATTAGATTTCAAGATAAGTCAGGTAAAGAGAGACATAGAGGATCAGTATATAATGATCAAAGGGACACTACATCAAGAAGAAATAACACTTATAAATATCTATGCACCCAACACAGGAGCACCAAAATTCATAAAGCAACTATTAACAAACCTAAAAGAAGATATTAAAAATAACACAATAATAGTAGGGGACCTCAACACTCTACTCACATCATTGGACAGATCATCCAGACAGAAAATCAACAAGGAAATGGTGGAATTAAATGAAAAGATAAACCATTTGGACTTAACAGACATATACAGAACACTCCATCCAAAAACAGCAGAATACACATTCTTCTCTAGTGTGCATGGAACATTCTGAAGGATAGACTATATGCTGGGAAACAAGGCAAGCCTCTATAAATTAAAAAAAATTGAAATAATACAAGCATATTCTCCAATCATTATGCTATAAAGCTAGAAATTAATTACAAGAAAACAACTGAGAAAGGGACAAAGATGTGGAGACTATACAATATGTTATTAAACACGCAATGGAGCATTGAAGAAATTAAAAAGTAAATCAAAAAATATCTGGAGACAAATGAAAATTATAACATGCCATACCAACACATATGGGATACAGCAAAAGCTGTATCAAGTGGGAAATTCATCGCAATACAAGCACACATTAACAAACAAGAAAAATCCCAAATAAGCAACCTCAAATTACACCTAAGTGAATTAGAGAAAGAAGAACAAACAAAGCCCAAAGTCAGCAGAAAGAGAGAAATGATAAAAATCAGAGCAGAAATAAATGCTATTGAAACAAAAAAGGCAGTAGAAAGGATCAATGAAACAAAGACCTGCTTCTTTGAGAAGATAAATAAAATTGACAAACCCCTAACCAGTCTTACAAAGAGAAAAAGAGAGAAAGGTCAAATAAACAAAATCAGAAATGAAAGAGGAGAAACAACAACAGACTCCGCAGAAATACAACGGATTATAAGACAATACTATATGCCAAACTCTTGCTGTTTGCAGACGACATGATCTTATATATAGAAAACCCCAAAGAATCCATAGGAAAACTATTAGAAATAATAAAAAGCTACAGCAAAGTTGCAGGGTATAAAATCAACTTACATAAATCAGTAGTATTTCTATACTCTAATAACGAACTAACAGAAAAAGAACTCAAGAACACAATACCATTCACAATTGCAACAAAAAGAATAAAATACCTAAGGGTGAATTTAACTAAGGAAGTGAAAGACCTATACAATGAAAACCACAAGGCTTCCCTGAAAGAAATCGATGATGACATAAAGAGATGGAAAGACATTCCATATACATGGATTAGAGGAATAAACATAGTTAAAATGTTCATACTACCTAAAGCAATCTACAGATTCAATGCAATCCCAATCAGAATCCCAATGACACTCTTTACAGAAATAGAACAAAGAATTATAAAATTCATATGGGGTAACAAAAGACCCCGAATTGCTAAAGCAATCCTGACAAAAAAAGAGCAAAGCTAGAGGCATCACAATCCCTGACATCAAAACATAGTACAAAGCTACAGTAATGAAAACAGCATGGTACTGGTACAAAAACAGATGCACAGATCAATGGAACAGAACTGAAAGCCAGATATAAAACCATTTATCTATGGACAGCTAATCTTCAACAAAGGAGCTGAGGGCATACAATGGAGAAAAGAAAGTCTTTTCAACAAATGGTGCTGGGAAAACTGGAAAGCTACATGTAAAAGAATGAAAATTGACCATTCTTTTTCACCATTCACAAAAATAAAATCTAAATGGATCAAAGACCTAAAAGTAAGACCTGAAACAATAAGGCTTCTAGAGGAAAATGTAGGCAGTACACTCTTTGACATCAGTATTAAAAGGATCTTTTCAGACACCATGTCTTCTCAGACAAGGGAAACAATAGAAAGAATAAACAAACGGGATTTCTTCAAACTAAAGATCTTCTTTAAGGCAAAGGAAAACAGGATTGAAACAAAAAACACAACCCACTAATTGGCAAAAAATATTTGCAAGTCATATATCCCACAAAGGGTTAATCTCCATAATATATAAACAACTCACACAACTCAACAACAAAAAATCAAACAACCCGATCAAAAAATTGGCAGGAGACACGAACAGACATTTCTCCAAAGAAGATATATGGATGGCCAATAGGCACATGAAAAGATGTTCATCATCACTGATCATCAGGGAAATGCAAATCAAAACTACACTAAGATATTACCTTGCACCCATTAGAATGGCAAAAATAACCAAAACAAAAATTAACAAGTGTTGGAGAGGTTGTGGAGAAAAAGGAACCCTTATACACTGCTGGTGGGAATGCAAACTGGTGCACCATTATGGAAAACAGTGTGGAGATTTCTCAAGAAATTAAAAATAGAATACCATATGACCCAGATAACCCACTACTGGGTATCTATCCAAAGAGCTTGAAGTCAGCAATTCCAAAAGTCGCATGCACCTCTATGTTCATTGCAGCATTATTTACAATAACCAAGATGTGGAAGCAACCTAAGTGCCCACCAACTGATGATTAGATAAAGAAGATATGGTATAAATATACAATGGAATACTACTCAGCCACAAAAAAGAATAAAATCGTCCCATTCACAAAAACATGGATGGACCTTGAGGGAATTATGTTAAGTGAAATAAGCCAGATAGAGAAGGACAATCTCTGTATGACACTGCTCTTATGAGGAATTTAAACATGTAGACAAAGAGAACAGATTAGTGGCTACCAGGGGAAAGGGGGAGTGGGGGTTGGGCACAAAGTGTGAAGGTGTGCACCTACAACACAACTGACAAACAATAATGTACAAATGAAATTTCACAAGATTGTAAACTATCATAAACTCAATAAAATTAACTTTAACAACAAAAAAGTGACAACTCTCCTGGAAGATATTAAAATTCTCATGCTTTACGGACTTATTTACTTATTGACATTGGCAAATCATTTATAAGGCAAAACTGTCTAAATTATAATGAGACATTGACCAAACTCACCATTATTTGGGAATATAGATGTTAAGAATAGGAGACTTAAATAATTGTAAGAATCAAAAAAATTGAATAATGTGATTAACACAGCTTATTTGTGGTTATTTATGAACTCTCTACTAATTAAAAAATACAAATTCTTCTTCACTTGGAATCAAGCTTATGCAAAACAAAGCAATGTTCAACAAATTCAAAAATTTCATGTCATATAGATAGTATTCACAACATATTAAATAAAAGTAAATACAAATATATCTAAAAATATCAAGAAAGGTAAAAAGTATGTTTCTAAATTACTCATGAATTAAAGGAGAAATCATATTGGAAATCTGAAAATAAAACTAAAATAATAATAAAAACATGTAACATCAAATTAAGCTAATGTCATACTCCGATGAAATTTTCAAGCTGTGATGTTCATTTTGGGGGGAAATAAAGTGTGAAAATTGATTATCCAAGCACTTAAGTTAAGGAATTTAAAAAGAATATGTAATACAAGGCTGTAAAAGAAAATAATGAAGAAATAAACGAGGAAGGAAAGAAATTAATGAAGAAAAAAAGACACAATAAGAGGATCAATAAAGAAAAGAGTTGTTTGAAAAAGTTAAAAGATTAAATCTTCAAGCTCTTTAGAGAGTATTCATGATCAAAAAATAACAAATAAAAATGTTGAGTAAAAAAGCGAAAAAATTACATATGTAATAGAAATTTAAAAGTTAATTAGGGAATATTATGAACTATGTTGTGACAGTAAATTTGAAGACTGAGGCAAGATAAACACTTTTCCATAAAAGGAAAATTACTGTTCTTACTCAAAATCTATAGAAATCCTAAGTGGATCTAAAACTTGCGTCTAGACCTAGAACTTGATTCTTAAATGTATGTGGAAGACAAGGCCACGGTTAATCAACTTTGAAGAAATCAACTTGAGAGAACCCAGCCTATCAAATATCATTACAGCAATGTGATAATCATACATGCGCGTTGATAGAGAGATAGACAATTAGACCAAAGAAAGGTTGAGAATTCAGGAAAAAGGAATGATAGTTATGTATGGGAACTTAATATGTAACACAGATGACACTGAGATCACTTGGGACAAGATGGAATATTCAAGAATAATATCTGGGAAAAGGCTATTCCTATGGGAAAAAATAAAATTAGATATCTACCGCTTACCATAGACACAAATTTATAGTTGCAGTTTCAAGACCTAAATGTAAAACTTCAAACTTTAAAATGTGCAAAAGTAAATATAAGACTGTATTCATAAGAACCTCTTAGTAAGGAAACTACTTTAACAAGATGTAAAGAATACAAACCACAAACAGAAAGATTGATAAAATTGATCATGTTTAAGTTTTAAACTTCTGCGATGCAAATGATTCTACTAAAAAGCGAATATACAATTTACTGACTAGGAAATACAATCTGTATAACATGTAATACCCACAAAAGATTAGCCTCTAGAATATGTCAGGATTGCTTACTAGTCAATAAAATAAAGACAAATGGGAAAATCAGCAAAATGTGTGAAGAGGCAATTTACATAAAGGAAACCAGAAGAACCAATAAAAAAGGAAAAATTATTAAACCCCACTACTAAGCAGGGAAATTAACATTAAAACCATGATGATATTATAAATCCTACCATTTCACATCTACTAGGCTGGCAGTAATATAAAGGTATGATAATGTCAAATGATGGTGAGTGGATGGAACAATGGAAACTCATACATTGTGGTGGTAATTTAAATTGATCAAGAGCATTTTAGGGTGCAATTTGGAATTATCTAGTAAATACATAAACTCCTAGGTATAATCAAGAGGAACTTTTGCACCAGAAGACATACATAAGAATGTTCATAATAATACTATTATTTCTCTAGCAGAATAATTATATACCAAATACTGTCCCTTTATAGGAGAACAGAAAAATAAAGTGATGTTCTCATGATTAACTATTGCATAGTAGTGAAAATGAATGAATTAAACATATACATGTCAAAATGAATGAATTTCACAAAGATATTGTTATGCCAAAAGCTGAAGAATAATGCATATATTCTGATTTCATTTATATGCATACTAAAGCTCATGTATCCATATTGTACACGTTTAAGGATCTGTATGCGGCTCGCCCTCGGTATCCACAGTTTCGCTTCCACAGATTCAGCCAGCCTGGAATCTTGTATGTACTGTGTTTACCATCCGTGGTTGGGTGAATCTGAGGATGCAGAACCCTCAGGGACTTGTCCATGTCCCCTTTGGTATCCGCGGGAGTCCTGGAACCAACACCCCTCAGATACTGAGGAACGACTGTATACACATCTATGGTTACCCTTAGCGGAAAGAGAATGAGATGCAATCCGGAGGGGTACCCAAAAGACTCCAACAGAGTTTATAGTGTTTTATTTTATTAGGTATATATTGGGCACATGAATGTTATCCTTTATGTTTTTTGTGAATAAGAAATAATTTATGATAAATGTTAACTAATAGAACAATCAGACCAACATGTGTAAATGTCTGTTTCAGTCAAGAAGTTGGAGAAACAGTTGTTTGCATTGATTATGATGATTAACTGAAACCTCTGGAATCTGGGTAATATTCAAAGTATTTGAATATAATGAAATTCATTGAAATTTAACACATCTGAACATAATTTTTAAAATACAATATTATTCACTGTCACTTCTGTGTTTTTCTCAAATGTCATGTGCAAAAGTGCAGATGCATTACTTCCTAGAGACCATGACTTACAGGTATTTTATAAATAACATAATTATTTTATGAATAGCTGAATCATCCTTTCCACAAATTATTCTTTTCTTTCCCTAAGCTGCTCATTGATTTTTTTTTCTCTTCCTTTGGTGTCTTCTTGGTCGTTTGACGAAGATGCGATGAATTTTCTGTCATTTCTGCATCATTTACACATTAACCTTCTTGTCAGCCTCCTCGCACTCTTTTGACACGTTTGCATTAATAATGTTGACTGTGATAGAAGAGGGAGTATCCATCACTGGCTCAAGAATTTACGCTAACTTGGGCGAAGAATTTATTTTATACCATTAAGCACTTCATCAGATGACACTCACAACACCTTGACGTACTTTCTAAAAACTAAATTTCGTGTTGGACATCTCCCAATTCCCAGCCACTAATATTGTAAAATTTCATACAACGTAATAGGAAATGCACAGCACCCCCCATAAAGTGTTCTTGCTGCAAAAGCATTGCTGCTGAGTCAAATCCTACCCTTAGTTTTAACACTGGCTTACAGGAAATAGTAAGGTTAGAACATCAAGTTTAACCTCACCACACGGAAGCAGTCAACCAAATCCAGAATGTGGGACATTTTACAGGATACAGCCTGGCTGCTCCAACAATGTATATCATAAAAAATAAAAGGAAGAGTTTCTTAAAACTTCTTAAGAGACGTAATATTCAAATACAGTGGGCAGCCATGTTTGGTGTGGTTTAAAATAAACAAAATATTGGGGAAAAAAATCACTGAGGCAATCAGAAAAGAATATGGACTGGGTATTAGATGATGTGGAAATATTTTTATTTTGTTAAATTAATAACGGTAAGATAGTTATTAAAAATGTTATCACTAAGAGGTTATACTAAAGTACATGCAAATTTGGGAATTGCTTCCAGGTCTCACTAAATTAGCTCCGATTCTTTTAATTAATTCTATAACCCAGAAATTTTATTATTTAATTGCAAGTTTTAAAAATATTATTTTGCATTTCCTTAGGATTGAGCACAGTGTTATATGCATAGAAGACACTGAAAAATATTTAAATGAATAAATGCGGTAAACAATCTTTGAGGTAATCAAACAATCAATGAGGTAAACAAACTATTGGTAAATAAAGCATTTGCTTCTCAAGAAACAGACACATGTATACATTTAGTAATTATATAAGATATATGAAATATATGCAAGATACATAGTAATAAGATCTATTTATGACTGTAGCTTAAAATATATATGACAATATATATGCTAATATATATGTTTTTGTTTCTTTGTTTTTGGTGAAAGGATTGGCCCTGAGCTAACATCTGTTGCCAACATTCCTCTTTTTGCTTGAGGAAGGTTGTTGCTGAGCTAACATGTGTGCCATCCTTCCTCTATTTTGTATGTGGGATGCCACCACAGCACGGCTTCATGAGCGGTGTGCAGGTCCGTGCCCAGGATCCGAACCTGTAAACATTGGGCTGCCAAAGCAGAGTGCATGAACATAACCACTATACCACTGAGCTGGCCCTTATATGTTTTATATATATATATATTTAAGGTTATATATATATATAAATATATATATAAAAAAACCTTAGAAACCTAGGAATAATGGCATTCTCAATACCACAAGTCTTCCTTATATGAAATGCGGTTTGACCAAAAGTGTTTTTTTCAACAAACCATGGAGAGTGAAGATTAGGCAAGTACCATCAAAACTGAGTAATGCTGTTAACCTGACAGCAAAGTTTTTAGATTTTTGTATATATTCTGATAAGCAATATTTCTAAATATGGCATTTGTACTATTCCCCTACCCCACACCCAAACATCATAGTTAGCCTATTAAAACCCTAAGGTAAAGATGTCTAAATTCAGTTTGTGCTGGTTATTTACCACTGTCTTGCAGCCCAAAGCTCATCTTTATTTTAGAACCTTCTTTTCACGTGATTCTGCAAACTACATTTCCCACATTTCCTTAGTCAGTTAGCATTCTGTTAAATAATGCTAATGGCAGGAACCAAGTAGAGATTTTGCACAGGCAAAGGGACTTCCTTCTTCCTTTCCAGTTACTATTAATGTTCCAGCAGTGAACAACTGGCTCCAGCCTTCAGCTTTTTTCTGTCCTCAGATCCCAGGTTTGCCATGTCTTCTAGGCAAGTAGTGTATCAGGCACACTGCAGCCTCCTATCCCCTCGCCATGCACCTCCTGTGGGTCCAAGTACCAGTCAGCCTCGCTATTTTCCTCAGAAGCCCAAGCACCTCTTAAGTGTTGCTCCCCCATCCCCCTCCCACATCAAAGCCCTGTATTCATGGATAGCCATCTCTCTGCTCCTAGGTTTAGTTAATTCCGTCCAGTCCCACTTCTTTCACCAGCCCTAGAGGTGATGGCTGCTTTCAGCAGTTATGAATTTCTAGATTACCTCAGAGTTCTTTTAAACTCCCATCACTGGGGTAAACAGTCACCCTTTGTTTGAAACATTTAATATGTTTTCCCAACTAGAGCCAAATGAAACACATTCCAAGATGGAGATCTCAGCACATATTTAAATTTATTTTATCAAATTATTTTTCAAATGATCAAAGTTATGCAATAGGGGCATAAGGTGAGTGGCAAATACTGTTAGCCCCAAAACAAGAAAATTTTCTTTTAGATTTTGAGGGCAGGAAAAAGACTGAAGGAAGGGCTAAAACAATACAAAATTCTGGAGTTCTTGGGCTGACTTGGGAAACTCTGAAGGCAAAGGAAATGCTTTCCCATGAAATCTCGGTAATACCACGTAATGGGGGTCAACAAATTGTGACTAGGGTGACAAATCAAGCTGCTAGTTGCTTTTGTAAATAAAGTTCTATGGGAACATAGTCACGTTTATTCATTTATGTATCGTCTATGGCTGATTTTGTACTACAAAGGTAGAGGTGAATACTTGTGACAGAGAACATATGGCATGAAAAGGCTAAAATATTTATAATTTATCCCATTACAGAAAAAGTTTGCTGATATGGTAGACAGTAGATCCAAGGGTAAATATGCTATCATCTGTACTGAACAAAGTTCAACCTCCACATTAATTCCAAATATTAGACAAGGTGCAAGAATTCACACAGATAAGACACTGCATCATTTCATTCACTCCAGCTTTCATTTACGGCTGAGGGACAGCAGGCTGAACACTAAAGGTAGAGGCCACTGCCAAACGTAGCTGCTAATGAGGGAAGTCATGACATCTGAAGAAGGAAGGTATCACCAAAAAAAAAAATTGGGTCACCACAGAACATAAAAGACACATTTTGGCCTCCAGAGATACCATAGATCTGAGCGAGATGGCACAGACAATTGAAGATTTAAATTGGCAAGTTGAATCCAAACTTTTTCCATGTCTCTTATCATGAAAGATTTAAACAGCTCCATGCAATCTCCAAGAAAATCCCCAATAGGATAAAAAATAGCCATCCATCTGTGAGAATAAGAAAACATTTGTTCACTGGGCGTGTGAATAGATTGAGCAGTTGAAAACAGGCAACCAATCTTTGAACTCTATACGAATATCCTCTTAAAAATAGATGTACAATGTGAACTATATGGTGTTTTTAATTGGCACTCTCAATTAATTCATAAGGGTATTATATATATTACAACATAATAGGCAGTTAGAAAAGGGTAATACTCCAAGTGAGGGAAAATCTATTCAGAGGGAAATGTTGCCCTAATTAAAAATATAGTGGAGGCAGTAAATGGCAGATCACAAATTGCAGGAAACTCAACTGTTAATTAATTAAAGGAATTCTCCTGGAATTTAAAAAAAAAAAGGATTCAAAGAAGAGAAAAAGGGAGGCTAAATCAGATGGATCTCTGTCCTTAACTGTCACTGGAACTCCAGACATGAACTTATTTGACAACTCTGCTTGAATATCTAATAAGCATCTCAAATTTAACAAGATCAAAACAAAATTCTTTATTTCTATTGCTCAAACCTTTTCCTCTTACAATCTTCCTCAACTTACTTAACATCAACTTCCTCAAGGCCAAAATCTAGAAGTCATTGATTCCTCTCTTCCCCTCACACCCAGAAGGAATCCATCAGCCCAGTCTGCCTACATTTACCTCTATATCGCTACCATCTTCTGTGTATTCCCTCCACCTCTGACTCACTGGTCCAGGTCAACATCATCTCTCACCCGAACTGATATGAAAGCTTCCTTGCAGGCCTCCCTGCTTCCACTCCTGCTCCCGGAACCATCCATTCCCCACACAACAATCAGGTGATCTTTTAAAAATGAAAACCAGATCATGCCACTTTCCTACCAGAATCTTCGAATTACTTCTCTTTGTAAGAATAACCTATAGGAATTTGAAGGCAATGGTGGGGTAGGTTTTTAATTTGCTGGGTGCTCCCTTAAAGACAGATTGTACCACTAGGATAGCAAAACCTCAAACTCACACACAATAGCTACAACAAAACTAAATATTCCCACAAACCTCAAAATATAATTAGGTGGTGAAAAACCACTAAGAGCTAAAGACCCAGATTTATCAACATTTGTGCAGAAGGCAACACGGGATCAAATAAACGTGAAAAGAGAAGAATCTCAAAATAGTCAAGAAGTGTTCACTGGAAAGCTTGGTGAGGACAATTTGACGACAGCAGCTGAAACAGAGATGGGTGTAGCTCAGTCCAATTCAGCGGTGAGTGCCAGGGTCCTAATGTGAAGATCTCATGCAGGCATGGTTTCCTTCAGATTAGCAGAATATCAGATAAAGAATATAAACTAACATGCATAAAGCTGTTAAAGACAGGAAAGGAGACTCAAAACACAAGAGCACAAAAGCCAAGGAAAAGTAAAATAATAGCACTTTTTGAGTTGAAGAAATAACTAAAATTAAAAGCAAAATAAACGTTTGAAAGAACTGAAGACAGAATTAGTAAATGGATAAATGTGAAGAAATTACCCACAGTGTAGCACAAGCCACTATAGAGATAAATATATATATATGGAATATATATAAGGAAGGGAAAATACATATCTAATTGCAGTTCAAGAAATAAAGGGCAGAGAACATGAGGCGGAGATATACATAAAGTCAAAGGGCTTCATGTTTTTCATAACTGAATAAAGATGTGAATAATTAGATGCAGACATTGCAAGAAGACCTAACTAGGATAAAGCAAGTGAACTCCACATCTAATCACGTGGAGTCAATCTCCAGAACACTAAAGCAATGAGGAAAATTGATCAGTAGGAAACTAAGCACATATGAAGAAAAGACAACTGGACTGACTCCTTAAAATACTGGGAGAAAAAAACAAAACAAATCACAAACAACAATGACAAAATACTAGGAGAAAATAGCTGGCAACTTAGAATTTATACTCAGCTAAACTATCATGTAAAAACCAATTAATCAAATCAAATAAAAATAAAATCTTCAGATAAATCAAAATCTGCCAACAGAATTTTGTTGAAGTATCTCTTATAAGATAATAATTATAGAAAATAAAACTGGATCCAGTAAGGATTGTTAATGGAATTTTAAATTGATACAAACATAAATTGCTATTATACGTTAAATTTTTTTAAATGTTCATGCCCTTTGCATGAGGAATTTCTTATCCATAAGATTCATCGTAATAATTTTGTTATGGATATGTGCAAATATTTGCCCACAATAACATTTCAATTTTGTTCATAATATTGAAATCAGAAATATTCTTGACCCCAAAAGGAAGGGATGTGAGAAATACCCATGAAAAATTGAAATACTGTGTTATTGTTTATCATGTTTTCATAGAAAGACATTTGTCAAAAAGCATGTATAAGTATCAATGGTATATTATTTTCAGGAGCAGCCTACACTACTATCCACAGTTTGAATACAATTTTGTTGAAATACTACTGGAGACATGTCCTCCAAAATATTAAGATTAGTTAACTCTGGCCATGGAATTGTGAGCACTTTCAAATTGCTTTTTCACGCCTGACAATATTTTAAAACTATTTCTACCTTAAACTTTTGTTTTGGTACTCAGGAAAAAATATTATTAAAAATAAATTCTGGGGGCCGGCCTGGAGGCATATTGGTTAAATTTGTGCGCCCTGCTTCGGCACCACTGGGTTCACAGGTTCAGATCCCGGGCATGGACCTAGCACCACTTGTCAAGCCAGGCTATGGTGGCGTCTCACATAAAATAGAGGAAGATTGGCACAGATGTTAGCTCAGCGACAATCTTCCTCAAGCAAAAAGAAGAAGATTGGCAATAGATGTTAAAGAAGGATCAATCTTCCACACACAAAGAAAAAAAATTAAAAAATAAATTCTGTCTCTGGAGATGAATAGGGCCTCAGTTTTTGAAAGCTTGTAAATAAAGAATTCAAACAAGGCATGTAGGAGAATGAAACAGCTGCTCTGATTAGCTCATGACTGAAAGGAAGTATTGAAAGGGTTCTTCTAGGGGCTGGCCCCGTGGCCAAGTGGTTAAGTTCACGTGCTCCACTGCAGGAGGCCCAGTGTTTTGTTGTTTCGAATCCTGGGCGTGGACATGGTACTGCTCATCAAACCATGCTGAGGTGGCGTCCCACATGCCACAACTAGAAGGACCCACAATGAAGAATATACAACTATGTACCAGGGCGCTTTGGGGAGAAAAAGGAAAAATAAAATCTTTAAAAAAAAAAAAGAAAGGGTTTTTCACCACTACCTTTAGTCTCATACACTTAATTTAGACAATGTGTGAGGCAGGAGGAGGAAACATGGAAGGAAAAGTACCCATGGGAATCTGAGGCTGTTTCTAATGCAACCAGGCTCATTCCAACCAATCTCAAGGTACAATCACTTATCCAGCAGTCTGCAGCATAAGCATATGAAAACTGACTTTTCATAAATGTGTTTGGTGATTACTACTGTTTATTTCTATTTGTTTAAGTTTTCCTTGCAAATTGAACTTGTAACTGGCTATTTTCTTGAATGACCAATGAAGAAATTAAGCTACCAGTTTTCACTGAGACTATAAGTGGATTATAAAGTGGCAAAAATATGTGGTATCTTATTACCATATTTATTTGAAATGACTCTATATTAATACAACTCTAGGCATGGACATCATCCTGAAAAGTCATTACTGAAGTTAAAGGAGTGTTTTTCCTTTTTATGGGTTTTGCAATTAATAAATCTGTAATAGCTTTTCAATGTTACACAAAACATTTTATTGATTGTTAAGTGCAATGCTCAAGAATCACTGATGAAGGATTTAAACAGATGGGAAGTCATATAGAAATGGTGTGTAACAAGCTTTCCCGGAGGTAATGCCTACTGGATAAAGATGAAGTGGGCATGAATCTGAGGCCTCTGAAATTACCCCAATAATCCCACTAAAGTATCTTGCAAAAAAGCAAAATACAAGTTATACGTATAACACAGTGAGATTCAACAACAATATGATTTATTAGACAGATTGGAAGATGTCACTTAAATTTTTTTAAACGTATGTAATGTAACATGGTCAATCTAGAACACTGACTTTATTCACTAACATTTCTAATAACAGAAATGTAAGAATCAACTCCAATTTAACACTAAAGCAGTCTATGTAGAGAAACCCAAAAGAAAAAAATGTAAATATTTATTGTGTGTAATTATTGACATATATTATTATTACAGTTCAGGGAGGGCTAATCACAAAAGCTTGCAGGTTATTTTTAGTAACTTAATATTTTAAATTCAGTGTTATTATCCACTCACTTTCTAACCGGGAGGAAAATAGCCAACTATACTTCATTTCCTTTTACCTGTATGTAGCACAGCATAACCTGCTACGTTTTGTTCAGAGGATCGGGAGAATTTCAAAGGCAGACAGTATAGTCCTCCAAAGCCTGACAAGGGTCAATACTCTATTTTTCACAGAGTAAAGACTTCCTTTTTTCATTTTATGCAAAATATAGAGTTTCATTCTGCTCCCCTATGTAGTCAACCTCCCTTTCTATTTTCAAAAGAAACCAAGGTTTTTATATATCATGTAATTCACCCAAGTAAAAAGTATCAAATTCAATGATATTTTAGTAAATTTACCAAGTTGTGCAACCAACACAAGAAATCACTCTTAGCACATTTTTATCACCCCAATAAGATTCTTCATGCACATATACTGTTAATACGTACATACACACACAAACACACCATCCCCCACACACACACCTGCGCCAGGCAACCACTGTCTCCATAGATTATCCTTTTCAAGGTGTACCGTATAAATGTAATCAATAATATATGGCCTGTTATTTATGGCTTTTATCACAGGGTATGTTTTCGAGGTCCATCCATGTCATAGGATGTATCTATAGGTTCTTCCTTTTAGTTGCTGGGTAAGTATTCCATTGTGTCGATATGGCTCATTTTATCTATCTAGTCATCAGTTAACGGACATTGAGGGGGGTTATTTTGTAATGAATAACGTTGCTATGAACATCCATGTAATAAGCCTTTGTCTGAACATGTTTTCAAATATTTGTGTAACTTTAAGGAATCAAAACTAAGATGGGAAAAAACCTTGGAAAATATACAATTTCAGAATTACTCAATAGCAAAAAATGTTACTTTCCTTTCATTGAAAAGCTGTTTAAATATTATCTCTTACATGTTTTAATAATACATGCATCCATTTTTCTTCATAAGAATTGAGGAAATACATTACACACTATATCTAATTCTCAATTATAAATTCCAATGTCAATTTTTCCTGAGGTGATATCCTTCCCTTTTTTACCATAAATCATTTGCTCCATAAAGGAATGGCAAGTATATGAGAAGTATTTCTCTATATCAGCAATGATCAAATAAATAACCTTGCCAGTCACAACTTATTTATGCAGTTAAGTTGCTGCAAAAAATATAATTAGCTGATCCAATTTAAAAAAGAGTTTTAATCATATGGGAAATCCACAAAATGTGTGCACACACACATAAATATACATTTTTGCTATGTATTTAAAAAGTCTTATAGGCGGTTTAATTTATTCAAACATTCAAAACCATTTATAGAGTCCAGACTTGTTTTAGGTGCTGGAGCTTAATCGTGGGTTAAAACTTCAAGGGTTAACTGGGTTTAAGTGTCTGTGTGCTGTTTGAGGAGACATGATTCCAGCACTATGGAAGAACTTATTGTCCATCTGCAAAACTCCAGCATTGGGAAGTTCAAAATTTCTACATCGTACACAGAAAATGTATTATTGTTACAATCTAGAGTTTATGTCACAACTAAATTATTATTTCCCATGTTCATTGACTTTAGAAATTCATACTATAACAAAAAGTAAATTTCTTCTCTTCAGAAAATGTTCCTCCTCCTCACCCTGACCTCATTTATTTGCATAAGGCCATGACTTTTATCAAATGCTGTCACTGCTAGAAATTGGTAAATTTTGTAGACACTGCCACCGGGAGTGAAGCCCATTTCACGTCACCTTGGTTAGGAAAAAAACTGATAAAATATCCTTAAAAAATAAAGTGCTAGTCTTACTTCCAAACATTATTAAATGATAGCTTGGCTAAGGAACATTGAGTACTGATATTGATGTAATATCTAGAAAAAACTACTACCTCAAACTCAGAAGAGTATCTACTTTCTTCATGAAAGAAAATTATATTCTCGTTAGTAACATCAGGCAGCTGATAAGTCATCGACTAACTCCATTTTTATTATTTGCTGCGGTTTAGGAGTTGGCAGGCACACAGTTTCTTTCAATCCTGCTTGCTCATTATTAATGTTCAAAATCTCTCAATGATGGATAGAGCATGCAACATTGCTAAGGCATCATTACGCACATTTATTTCTGAGATTCTTCAACTTTTGATAAAGTAAAATTTTGCAATCTAGTAAAATTGAATCAATCAAGGTGAATATTTATCCCTGAATGCAATAGACATGTTCCTGATAACTGGAAGGTGGTCAGGGTTAGTAGTTAGGGACATGCATTTATGGAGCCACACTATCTGACTTGTTATTTATTAATCATATGAGAGCTAGGGACAAGTTACTCAAACTTTTAGGCCTTGGTTTTCTCATCTCTCAAATGGGGATAATAAAGGTGTAGAGATTCCTTGAAAATCAAATAAGAAAATCCTATAAGGCTAGGCAGATCACACATTTTTATTCTAATCAGGACATTTTGAGAAGAGGCACTATTCGCTGAGATAACACACACACAACAAGATTTCTTGAGCCAGCTGGACACACAATTATTCTATATAAAGCACGCTTAGCACAGTGCTTGGCACCTGGTTAGTGTCCAATCAATGCAAGCGAAGATTACTGTTATTTTCACTTTTATCTATTCACCTGATATTTCAAGCTCAAATCTCTTTTTAAAATGTTTTGATTGAAGAGCAACTAAGATCAAAATTCAACCCAACTATTGTCCTAGGAACTTTACTCATAGGCATAGCTATCAAGCAACCATTCATTCCTGTAAGCCGTGTTGAGTATGCCTACTCAGCTCCAAGTACTGGGAAAGATACTGTAGACAGACCAATAGAGATAGTCTCTGCCCCTTGGAGCTTACTTCCTAAAAATACACTCAAGAGACAACAAAATTGTTTAGGTAATCTTAAAAAGGGGGGTAACCAATGGTGAAAGTCTGCTTTTGTAGCAGAATTTCCAAATGAATCTTGGCTTAGATCTCTAGAATTTTAAATATCCCTGCTCTGGGTAACTTACTCCTCTCTTTCATGTTTCTTTTCTACTCTAGATCATGACTGGAACTGAAGTATACAGATATTCTGGGTAGTTGGTCTAGAACCTGCTGTGTCTAAGAGCTAGCACTCACTTATATTAGTAAGGATGACCCACATTTATGCATAACCCTCAAATCTCAATGCCTTAACAAATAAATGCCTGCTTTTACTCAAGGAAATTTTGCTACCGGCTGGACATATCTCTGCAACAACTTCCAAATGGTGACCCTGTGATCCAAGATAGTTCTCTCTTGTGAATATTCTACTTTGGCCGCCACAGTCATTGCCAAAAAGGAAAGAGGTGCTGGGAGGTTGAAAAATGGCTTTAGTCCAGATTGGTTTCACATCACTGCTCATATCCTATTGGCCCTCGGTATTTGCGAGAGGTCTGGATATGTGGTAGAGCATATAGATATTCAACTAGCAGCAAATGTATCATCCACATGGTTCTACATGTTTCTAGAATGACTCTAAGAGATTTAAGAAAATGTCACGTGGCGTGTAGGTCTATTTGGAGAAATACTTGTTAAATTCAGCCTAGGACCTGAGCAGAAATTGAGGTGAAGGGTGGTGGTGAGAATTTCAAAAGTGGTGCTTTATTAAAGAGTGAGGAAGTGTTTCAGGAAGAAAGTCATCAAAACTACTTAAAGCAGAGCTCTTCTCCAATATTAGTTCAATAACATAAAGTAGAATATTAAAATGGATCATTTTAAAGTATTCTGAAACTTGAGGTACATAAGGTTTTCAAATACTTCACTAATTTTCTAGGTCAATAATGTAATTTCATGCTTCTGATGCTTCATTTTCAAAACTAGATTGAAGCATCTGTCTTTCATAAGCTCACTTTCTTAGATGCAAGTCCATTGAGAAATGCCTTGAGAGTGCCAGGAAATATATATATTTCTATAAAGGACTGTCTTTATTTTGGTAGGAAAACAAAATCTGCACATTCAAAAAATGTCTTTGACATCTCTGATAGAGCCAAACACGGCATCCACTTCACCAATGCATGGTATTGGTGTCAAGGGAGGAAAACTTTTTTCTATCAACACTTCTTGTTCTCTGACAATCTGAGAATACGTAATTTAATTTGAGTTTTTAACAGCAGTCTACAGCTCTTCAGTGCAGAACCTCAAGTGTTTAGAATGATTTTGAAGCAAATCTGGAAAAAGAAATACAGGAGGTGTATGTGTCTGTGTGGGGTGTGTGTGTGTGTGTGTGTGTGTAGGTGTACTGTTTAGAAGATAATGACAAGAGAGATAAACAAGACAAGAGACAGTTTTAGTTTCAAACCTTCACGTCTAGGTGAAAGAATTCGTTTTTTGGAAATAGGATGGAAAAAGGAAAGTGAAAGGCAATTAGGAACTCACCATTTCATTTAATGCTTTTGACACCTGTAGCACTCTAAATTTTGTTTTACATAAGAGTAAATATCTGGGGGTTGGCCTGGTGGTGTAGCAGTTAAGTTTGCACGTTCCACTTCAGCAGTCAGGGGTTCGCTGGCGCAGATCCTGGGTTCAGACATGGCACCACTTGGCAAGCCATGCTGTGGTAGCAGTCACACATATAAAAAGTAGAGGAAGATGACATGGATGTTAGCTCAGGGCCAGTCTTCCTCAGCAAAAAAAAGGAGGAGGATTGGTAGCAGATGTTAGCCCAGGGCTAATCTTCCTCAACAAAAAAAAAGAGTAAATATCCAACTTTTCAAGACTAAACTATACATGATGATTTTATCATCAGCTCCTCATCTTAATATCAATACGAACATTCTTTTAAATGAAACTGAGCTGCACTTAGATAAGAACACAGCATAATAAATTACTTCTCCCAGACAGAGGATAAATGGTGTTGTGTCTCCTCGATTTAAGGGAAAAAAAAGTGCTAAGAAAATATATATTTATTTCAATGCTTCACATTTAAAAAACACATATCTAAGACTAAAACCGAGAAACTCGCTTTAGAAAATTCTGCAAAGTTTGAATTTACAAAGTGGACAAGACATACAAAAAGTGAAAGATTCTTATACCATGGAAATGAAACAAAATTATAACAGTTCAGAAGATGAGAGGAGGTTCTGGTATGAATAAATTTCCACAGAAAAACAGCAGAAGTATTATTATACAACCAGAGATTCATAATGATGTTACAGATTTCTCCTTTAATTTGAGGGTTGATTTTAGTCCAGTTTCCCTGAGTAGATGATATTAGCCAACCACTTTGCACCACTGGCTATAAGTAAGTGAGATGATGTTTAAGGTTACTGTCTTTTGGGGAAAGATAAGAAGGTAGCAATAATCTAGACCACCCTGTGGTGAGCTCCCACTACAATGTGGAGTCCTCAGATGTAAGAACTTAACATAAACCTGATTAAAATTTACATTTTGGAATAATATAGGAGATTGAAGACCATTGTAAAATTCTGCAAAAATTTGCAATATAATTATCAGTAATTGCTTAATATGTTGACACTGCTATTTTTGTTTTAGAAGGTACAGACATGTACCTTATTTATATGTTTATGCAGAAATATGCATCCCATATAGCATACATTATTTTATAAACAAATAGAAAATGCATTTAACAAGGTTCTTGTTAACAGCTAGCAATTTAAGCACTAGTTCATAAAAGGCAGCTGTGCAAAAATTCCCTGAGCAAAATGACTGAGTTCAATGGGAACTATTCGCATGCAACTCTATACATGAATCAAATTATGAGATTTAGTGCCATGATAAGCACATTAATTTTTTTTGTTCAGCAAGATTAGCCTTGAGCTAACATCCGCTACCAATCCTCCTCTCTTTGCTGAGGAAGATTGGCCCTGAGCTAACATCCGTGCCCATCTTTCTCTACTTTATATGTTGAGTTGCCTGCCACAGCATGGCTTAATAAGCTGAGCATAGGTCCATGCCGGGGATCTGAACTGGTGAACCCCGGGCTGCTGAAGCAGAGCACGTGAACTTAACTGCTGCACCACGGGTCCGGCCCCTTAAAAATATTTTTGTAGTGTAAAAATAAGTGTAATGAGCCCTGATGATACATTTTTATCTTTGGTTTCTTTTTTAAGTACCTTACTTTGCAGAAAGCTTTCATGATGTAGGATTCACTATATATTTATGTATAAATTTAAAAGGACATATTTTGGACAGGCATGCAACATTCTTTAAATTGCATATGTGCAGCTCAGGAAATTTGATATTGGGCAATTGGATGTTAATATTCTACTCTAATGCTCTACCATCCACATCCATAAATGTACTTTTCCCCATGGGAGTCTGCTCACTGACTTAACTGAATAAATGATAGAAAATTACCCAAGTAAAAAGCTTCTCTCAGATAATAAAGGACAATAAGCTCAACGAGAGGCAAAACTCAGAAAATCTGGCAATCTGTAATGAGTGAGAAGTAACTAGCTTTGCAAATATTATTTGTGTGACTTTATCACTCAAAGTGATTCAGCAGTCCCTCAGATTTCCTCAAGGTTTTTATTTATTTAGGACATGTCACATTTTATATGTATCCACTCTGAGAATCAGAAAATGATGAGACCTATAATAAAAATTTCTGGCATGGCTCAATGTGTTAAGAACAACAAACAAAATGGATTAGAATCAATTCAAATATGTGGAAAATGGTTTTTCTCCCTCTAACACAGAGTACCCGAATTAATTTGCAGAGTGGAAACCTGTTATGCAAGCAAATGGATGAACTGAGGAGAAACAAGTTAAGCATACAAGCAAAAATTTCCCCCCTTTATATACAACCCCAATCCCACATGGAGAGAGAATGACAGAGAGAGAAGGAGGAAGGGGCGGGGGAAGTTTGGAGGAAGCAATGTGGTTCATAATTCAGTCTTTTTACTTGCTATTTTGGCATGCTTTTCATATTCTCACGCTAAAGTAAATTAACCTTCCTGTTGAACTCTAATTAAATTTTTTTTCTGTTTTCTGGCTTACAGCCTCAAGTAAATAAACAGAGGAGGAAACCCCGACTAAACCGTGTAGGAACCTAAATAGCAATGCTGCAGTATTTCACCCACGTTCATTAATTTCCATGCATTTTGTGTGGGATCGGGCCTTTGCAAAGAACAGCGAGATTAAGAAACACACATGGGCAGAAAGTATTCACAATGGCCTAAGTTCATGAATCCCATACCTAGGCCCTGACCTTAAATATCATATTCACTACAGAGATAAATGAAGGAAAAAAAACATTTTTGGAATGAAATTTGGATGAGAAGGAGAAGGGTTATTTTGTCTTTTGGTTTTTTTTTTTTTTTTCTGTTTTAGAAATTCCTAATTTCATCTCATTTTATTCCTTCACCTTCTAAAGGAACAATGATGGAAACCATTCCCTAGTTAACACAAAATATAGGTTTTTAGTCTTGTTTTCATGTCAGGGGTTGACATTTGCTATATTAATGCATGTTGGATGGCATCACAGTGATTTTCATGGCATGCACATCAGTATTCCAATTAAAACACTATCATGAGACTTCACCTGTTACCTTTTCCTACTTGACAGTAATCTAAGTACCTCTTCCTGGGTACTGGTGAGGGACTGAGAAAATGTCACACCTGATGTGGCATTGCAAACAGTTTTAGACAGTGGAAATAAGGGAGATCTAGAAATTGCTGAGGCAAAGAAAGTTTTCCACTATGGACTAGTGGAGGGAGTAGTAGAGGTTGAGGATAGGGAATGCCTACTGGCAGGTAAAGCAGTGATTTACCCAGCTGTCTAGGCAGAGCCTCAGGGGTGTCTGACGTCAAGGAAAATGAAGCCACAGAAGTTAGAGGTGGGGACAGAACTTTAATCAGACTAGACATGGGGAAAGTTCGAATCAGAGTCCTATATCTGGAGGAACTGGGGTGAAAGGTAAAGAGAACCCAAACATGAGGATGAGGAAGAAGATGAGGGCAAAGAGTAACAGAATGTGGAAGGGGCCTGGGGCTGTTCAGAGCAACAAAAGCAGGAGGCAAGGTTAAAGACATTCAGGACAGTGTCAAAGAATCGTGAGACTGACATGATTCTTTCTACGCTGTGACATTAAAGACAGAGAGAGAGTAACGTTTAGAAAGGGGTAAAGGGGCACATATGTATGTTGACCAATGGCAATGAGACTTTTGGTGGGGAACACAATGTCATCTATACAGAAGTTGAAATATAATGATGTATGTCATTTATATAATTGAAATTTACATAATGTGATAAACCAATGTTACTGCAATAAAAAAGAAACAGTAATGTTTAAGTCTCTCTACTTTAAGACAAAATTGGTCATAAATTTTGGCACAGAGCAGCACTGGTTCAGAAGATTAAAACAAAACTTCAGTGCCAATGAGCCAAATTTGTGCTGGAAGAAAGCTTTCAACAAGGTCCGATGGAGATCTCTTTCCTATCCAAGTCACAGATCTCACCAGATGATCCATGCCACCTCTGTGACTCCGTGTCAGCCTTTGATTAAATTGGCAACATTGGAGTCACTCTCTGTGTTTCCAGTTCCCTGAAGGGAGTGCTAATATTTTTTTATTCCATTTTGTACTGCTCTGGCCATCAGCACAGATTTAGGTAGCATGTTTTCCAGACAATGCAGCATGGCAGGAAGACATTTTGCTGACTATACTGTTTTTCGCTGTGATGTAGTTCATGACATCCATCTTCTTCAGGTTCATACATAACATTATGCTGACTTTTCAAAAACATTTCTATTGCCCAGCATGTCTTGCAAATGTGTCTCCAGGGAACAGGAACCAGCAAGTAGAAATGTGTAGCTTTCATAGTATTCTGGGCCTGGGTGAGCAGGACACATTTTGAATAAGTATCAAGAGTTTGGCTGTTACTCCTTTCTCAATTCTCCTAAACAGAACTCCTCAAAATCCATAAAAACAAATGACTATTCCAACTGAGATGTGAATCTGATTGAAAAGGATCCAAAGTCATTGCCAGTTCCATCATGGATAGACTTTAGCAGGATTTCCTTCTAAAATTTTTGACCGTGCACATACAAAATTTGCTGGACTCTGACTGTTCTACTGTATTGTAAGTTTTTGCCCTCACAATAGAAAGCCATATTTTAAATGTCATCTGTGAAACAGTTGTTCTTGGTCGTAAGATGACATTTAAAGATTCTGTAACCAGTTTTACTATAAGTTTAGATGACATATTATATGAAGACGAAGAAGATATTCTAGAAAGCCTTCCATTAGAGATAGAGGAGCATGTGAACGCGGTCTGTGCCAGGTCCAGCTTTCTCTCCTCCATTATAGAGCAGGTGAAGACTGGCACAAATTTGATAGATCAGGCTTTGCTTTTAATCTCCTGCTCTTTCCCACCCAAAAGCCCCGTTGAAGTCAAACCTCCTTTATCATTAGGATTGAGGTTATTGATAATTACACCAAGGCAACAGAAGTTAACCGGGACTGTCCTGCACTAATAAGTTGACCATATTTTGGATGATTCCCTGAATTTTCTTTCTTTGACATTTAACAGTATTTATTGTCTACATACCAATAAAATGCAAGTATATTGCATATCCCTAATGTGTGTGTGTGTGTGTGCATGATTTAAGAAAGATATAAAGATATGGACATTTTAAACCTCTACACTGAAAAACATAAGAGATATCATTCATAGTTTATATGATTTGACAAACCATTGCACATATTGGAAATTTCATTTGAAGTCAGTAACAGAGCTCCAACTCCAGTGACTTAAGCAAGTAAAGGATTGGACACATACATACACATGTTTGTGTGTGCATATATACATATAAATGTGTGTATAGGTAGGTATATGTGCATACACATACACTGGATCATATATATGCATATATGTTCTGGGCTATATATATATACATGCATGTGTGCATATTCTGAGTAAAAATAAAATTGATCTTCTAGAATAAGAAAGTAAAATAACTAAGTTATTAAGCTCCATAGATCCAAGTAAATTACATTTACAGAATCCTTAGTTGCTTACTCCCATTCAATTGCTTTTTTTTCCAAAACACTCCACGACTTTATGTTGTAAAGCTAACTTGCCTTGATTGTTGATCAATTCAAAGTGACATGACCTAATAAAGGAATACATTAATAAACAGTATTCTTAGAGATAAACTGAAAATTGGAGAGACAAAAGGTTATATTTAAGCATCATTAACAATGACAAGTCAATGAGGGAATAAATGTAGGAATTTCATATTGGGATCATGGGATTTACAGTGAAGAGCAGGAGAGAAAAGGTTTGGGTGATGGAGGTGGGCAGATCATTGTTCTAGGCTTCTGTATCATTTCTTGTATCTTCTCCTTGCCTGTGGTGTAGTATATTTCTCCCTGTGCAATGAAAGGAAAAAGTTCTGCGTCCATGTCCCAAAGGTAAGTAAAATGGTGATTCCATTACAAGAGAGGCTATTTAAGTAAGAAAGACGGATTCCTTCATGGGAAATCAATTCTCTAAACTCACTTTATATGGATTTCTCTCATCCTACAAGTGAAATGTGGGATGAAGAGAGAAATGTGAAATGACATAAGG
Source organism: Equus caballus (assembly GCF_041296265.1). NCBI lineage: Eukaryota > Metazoa > Chordata > Mammalia > Perissodactyla > Equidae > Equus > Equus caballus. The sequence goes on along the minus strand of NC_091698.1, from coordinate 41,835,976 downwards.
GTCTTGTCAGGTCATTCCTGGAAAGGTTTGGAGCTGTTAATGGGGTCCTCTGGGGCTTGACTTAGCAAGACCTAAAAATGGAAGAACAAAGTAGATGATGAGTATCAGGATGGTAAAAGGAAAATCAGGCATATAATCCTTGCAAGGTGTTTGGATCACTGGCTTTTTCCAAGAGAGGGTTGTATTTCTTTGAGTTCAAAGATATTTACCCTTCTTTGTTTTCTAGTTTTCAGAGGGCACCTGAGAATTATAACATGCAAACTTAGGCTTAGTGAGAGGCCCTGGAATTTATTTTTTATTCTACTACTGGTTTTCTGCAGGTTTTTAATTATTTTATGTACAAATCCATCTTTCTCCCCTTCCCACTCAATCTATTATTATCCTCTAAATATACTGAAAAATTTACATGGTATGCCCTGGTTTCTTACTTCCCTGACATTTTTATTTTACTTCTCTCCTCCTCAGTTTAGAAGTTACTCAGCTGTTTGTCTTCCCTGGCCACCCAGACTCTAGCACTCCCAAGGACTCCTGAGCCCACCCAACTCCAGCTTTTCTCACTTCCTTTTTAATCTCCTGTTATGTGGCTATCTTGTAAGTTCCTTATGGTTCATGGTATGTAATTAACAAATATTCAATGAGTAAATTAATCAAAATTATTCATTTTGATTTAAGCAATTAAATCAAATTAGTTTAAACAAACTAACAAATTATATTGTAGCTAATCTCTAAGACAGCCCACAATGATCCCTGGTTTTTGATATGCATGTTGTGTGTAGTTCCCTTCATGTTATACCAAAATTGGTCTGTGTGGCCAATAGACTATTAGGAAAATTATGATATGTTGTGTTTGAGATTAGTTATAAATGCCTGCAGCTTCCATCTTAATCATTCTCTCTCTCTCTTTCTTATCACTTGATCTAGGGGAAGTGATTTTGTAGGTAACCTCATAGAAAGGTCTATGGGGCAAGAAGAGAAATCTCCTGCTAAAAAACCACGAGTGATCTTGGTGCCAATCCTACAACTCCAGTCACGTCCTCAAAGATGATAGTCACCCTGATGGAGAATTTGGCTGCAACCTTAGGAGGGACCCTGAGTCAGAACCATACAGCTAAGCAGCCCCCAGATTTCTAAGCCTCAGGAACTATGTGAGGTAATAAATGTTTGTTGTTTTAAGCTGCTAAATTTTGGGCACCAGAATCGGATTATTTTAGGGGAAAAACCCCCCAGAAATCAAAAAGTTCATGCATATAATAAATGACATTTCTAAGCAATCAGTAAGGTTTGGATATTTTTTTCATCCGAAGCTTGACATCTGGATTTAGAGGTATGAGACAGCCATGAAAGAGCCCAGATATGAAATTCTGCAAGTTACAAACACGTTAGTGTGTATCTTCAAATTTAAGACTAAAGCTGTTCCCATTGATGTTTGGGCCTATGCATTCGTGATAGTTAGACTCAGACACAATGAGTAACGCTACCTTACAGACAAATCACTTGAAGATGTCCCACCCGGTAACACCATGTAAAACCTTTCCAACCCTGTGCTTCTCTCTTACAGTCAAAGACAAGATTTCATTTTGCCTTATAATGAGAAAGGAGAATAGTGCCAACATTTTTATACTTGAAAATTGTACTGAAATTTGAGTTTTTCATATTTTTATTCACATCATGTTTGATTTTCCACTTTGTCCTTGCAAACATGTGCTCCCAAACAAACAATATGCATTTGTGTCTCTGAATCTCCTTTGTTTTCTTGGGCTTCTCATTCTCAAGGCATATTTTCAGGGATCCAGCTCCACAGCCATGGCCTGAGAGCATTGATTTGATGTAGGGGATAAAGCGAGTAAGAAAAGAGCAGCTCACTCCCCTCTACAGCTCACAGGACTGACTGATCTCTTGGTTCTCCAGTGGTCTCAAATAATGAGCAAACAAGACTTCCACTGAATGCTGATACCAAACACTCTTATAGGTGAAGGTGAGGGAAAGACAACACTGCCATATCCCCTGCACAAACAAATGCTTGCAATGCAGAGGTGGGTGCCTAAATTACTGGACACCTCCTGCAAGGAAGATGAAAGTAATTAATTTGGTCTGGGACAGTGCAAAATCAGAACTGTGTGGAGCACAAACACAAAAGGCCCCTCTTAATGAGTGGATCCAAGCTCTCTGTTGCTTTACTTAACACAAATTTTCTTTGTATTTCAAGTTGGTTCTCTCAAACTTTTACAATGTTTGATAAGTTGCCTGACCCAAAACCCACTTGGCCTAACTTGGATTTCTGGTTTCGCTGAGGTATCTCAAAGAAGTGTTGCAGTTGCTCCTTTGTGGCAAGAATCAAGCCTTGCCAGACATGATCTTAAGTAAAGGGAAGGATAAAGTGTCCTCCGCAGATAGCTAATCTGGGGTACACAAAGTTTCCGGGGAGTCTCTATAGAAACCTGGTTGGCAGCCCCACAGAGCCTTGTATATGTCAAGTAAGTGATTGTCTGCACGGTGTGACCATCAGGCCTTTCAAATAATTGTCACTGTCTACTATTAAGTGAAATTCAGTGGTTTATCCGTTGAGATAAGGCATTGCTTAAGGAAAGCAACTATTAGTAACCTAGAGTGCTCATCGATGATTTCAAGTTTCCTGAAATGTTAAGGTTAGAATTCAAATTACAACAGCATAAGTAGTCACAGAGATATAGCTATCATAGTCTTCCTCCAAAAAGCTTCTAATATCCCATTTGGAGGTTCTTATTCATTAGGGTAAGTCGTGATTTATCATCTTTCTATAAGTTGTTTGAATCTAGTAATCACTTTGCTTTCAGAAAAGGCAGTTACCAGAATTTCTATAATATGCCTCATTTTATCCTTGTCACTGGTTTTGAGAATCACCTATTGTATATGTGAGAAAAATACATATTATCTTCTTGTCTAATTAAGCTATTTGCCTCTAGCTAACAAATGAGAATAATAAAAGTGAGAACCTAGGCTCAAATGCCTTGATCTACAAATCTTCAATTTGTGTTTGTTCTGGAAACAAGTCCAGGAGCCTTACCATTCCCTCTATGTTTCAGACCTATATGGTGCATTCACAATTAAATTCTCCGTCAAACACTCTCTGGCTTCCCCCATATATATCTACCTCATTATTCTTTAATCTAGCTCTTTACCATGAAAGGTATAACTTTAGGAGCAGAGCAAATAACTGGGTTGTTAGAAAAGCTAAGAAAGAGGGATATTTGTTTCTTCATATTCAGTGTGCGTGTGTGGGAGAGAGAAAGAGAAGAGAGAGAGACCAAAATTATCAGTAAAAACAAATTTCTTATTTCTTTTCTTCTGAGTAACTTGTATTCTGTGCCTGAAAGTATTGCTCAATGCAGCTTTCAGTTTGTGATATGCAAGACTTAATCCATGTTTGTTATCCAAAGACTGTGAAAAAGAACACAGAAGTTTGAAGTGTGGCGTCGGGCCAAGGATATGAGTTATTTGTCATAGCTGTTTTTAATGTGTATCAGTGCTTTGTAATGGATTTATTACTAGGGAAATTAGTTAGAGGGAAAGACTTATTGAATTTCACAAAAACATGAGCATAATTGAATGTATTATTCACTTGGTGTAAATCTAAGTTTATCAAGAAGTAGGCATTATTCAATTGTTCAGGTTTTCCAGAGGTCAATATCCTTTCCTCAAGGCTAGTAAAAGTTATTAGTCTTCCATGCCATTATTTGGGTTATTTAAGGCTGTGACAGACTGAGAGTTTTATTTTCTTTTTCATCATTATTTGTAAAGTGTGGAAAGTGTTGAAGAAATTTCCAGAGTAAAAAATAATAACAGTTATTATCTTGGATGCCAGGCCCTATGCAATAACATATAATTATTTATGTTTAATTTTTCTTCTATTATTTTATTTCCCTATGTATCAGACAGGCAGTGGAGCCTGATATGGGAATGCATCCTAAACAAAGCTGCAAGTAAATGTTTAATAGGCAAGTAATCATCACGGCAACCTATGGGGGAGGTAATAATGTTGTTCCCATTTTACTGACAAAGAAATTGCGATTCAGAGAGGTTAAACAAGGTCAGTGCCGTTGTTAGTGTCAAAGCTGGAATGAAACATCAGCTCTTTTGAAATCCCAACTCTCTTAGCTCCAGTATTTCCATCACTAATTGGTCATGATAATCTGGTATGTTAAATGCATAAAACTGAACTGACGGAGTTAGCTTGTCTTTTGCTCAGCAATGTAATACGTGGGTTTAGGATCTTAACTGAACCAAAATTGTGGTTCATAATATATTGTGTGTTATCAGAATGTAACTTACTTTAAAAGAGTGGTGCATTGCATAGGAAGGTGGGAAAATGCCAAACGCAAATTTCTCTATTAGTTCATTTTGTCAAAGATCTGCCTGATCTGGGCTGTACAGGATGGAGGAAATGTCAATGGTGAAGACACTGGGGAGAAATTTAGAGTAATGTTTTCAAAGATAGGGTTTAAAAGCCCCCCTTGGGGCTGGCTGCTGGCACAGCAGTTAAGTGCTCATGTTCCGCTTCTTGGCGGCCCGAGGTTCGCTGAATCAGATCCCTGGTGCAGACATAGCACTGTTTGGCAAAAGCCATGCTATGGTAGGTGTTCCATGTATAAAGTAGAGGAAGATGGGCACGGATGTTAGCTCAGGGCCAGTCTTCCTCAGCGAAAAGAGGAGGATTGACAGTAGTTAGCTCAGGGCTAATCTTCCTCAAAAGAAAAAAAGCCCCCCTTTCTCAACAAACTTTCTGTGAATACACCTGACTAGTAAATACATAGGAGGAAACATCTCTGAAGGATTCATAAGCAGAATGATCTAAACTATTTCTCTGCATGGATGTTCATGCAGCATGGTCCTGTGGGTACCATGAAAAAAGAGCAGAATGATAATTGCCTCCTCATTATATTACCACTATGCCATTAAATGTCACCCAGACTCTTGAGGCATGGGTTACCACCGTCAGTTGGGATAAAAGTATGCAGTTGTACTTTGTTTTATTTTGTTTTCCAGATGCATATTTGAGGAATTATAAACCACTCATTATTTAAATACAATAAGAAGAGATTTTAAAAATGAGTTATATATGCCAAATCCAAAAATCAATATTAATATACTCTGCCTTGGTAGCTAACATTGAAAATAGCAAAGATTAAAAAGTACTAGAAAAACTCTATGAAATATTAATATAAAATATATCCGCATCTATCAATATATCTATATTATACATACTCAAAATCTATATTTAGAGAGTTCATGAGTAAAAATCCATAAACATCTAGAATCAAGAGATAATAAAGATGAAAATAAGCACATTTTTGTTTTAAAGTAAGATGCTAGCACTTCGAAATTGACCAAATTAAATTTGTATGAAGTTAAGATCTTATAGTGTCATGGCTTGTTTATAAGATGCAAAAGGTATCCCAGCTGGGGCCAGCCTGGTGGCGTAATGGTTAAGTTTGTGTGCTCCACTTCAGCCACCCGGGGTTCGCAAGTTGGGATCCCCAGTGCAGACCTACACACTGCTCATCAAGCCATGCTGTGGCAGCATCCCACACACAAAATAAAGGGAGATTGCCAGAAGTGTTAGCTCAGGGACAATCTTCCTCATGCGAAAAGAGGAAGATTAACCACAGATGTTAGCTCAGGGTCAATCTCACCATAAAAAAAAAAAAGTATCCCAGCAGGTGGCTTGCAGACTAGGGCACTTTGCCCAGTTTGAGGTGATTGCTTTTAGATTGATGACTTTGTCCAATATTCTCACACGCATTTTTTTTCCATTAGGAAAATAGTTTTCATTAGCGTTATGGTAACCACAAGAAGTTCAAGGTTCAGGAGACATTTGTTATTTAAAAATATGTTAAATATATTTGTGCTAGTTATGCATCTTGCTCTCCTCTTAAGGGACACCAAAAAAGTGGACTCAATGCTTCCATTTTTACGTGACTAAATGAATCAAATTTCTTGTAACTCACAAATGTAATGAACTTTTTTGTTTCATTTTCAATTTGTTTTACAATTTTAGTTCTTATCTTCCTATCTATTGACTTTATAGACCTGAAAACATCATTTCTAGAGAAAAAGTTCACTGAAATCTTACAGAGCCCTGGGCTTACAGAGCCCTGATAACATGTCAAGTGAAGAAAACTCATGAGAATATCTTTTTCATCATGTGAGGAATTAATCACAAAGTGAATTAAATGACATAAATAAGTCCTTTATTTACTGCATCTATGCTCAGGTTACAACGTAAAGGGGGAATGTGCGCATTTGAAGATAAGACTAACTAACAGTAAATGGCAAGTTTATTTCTGCAGAAGAGGATTGAGAGACCCTTAAAGGCATTCAAAAATTTCAGAGGCATCAATGATTTTATTTGAAAGATATTGCAAATAGAAATTCTGAAATTACTCTGACTGAAAATTATAGGTGAAACACAACAGCAATGACCAAAAATGGACTGGGAAAAACATCCAATCTAAATTTAGAAAATCCTGGATCAACAATCTCCACCCACTGCAGTATCAGTGCCCTGGCCGACAGGAGCCAGTGTGTAGGCCTTGTACCACTAGCCACAGTCTTAATAGGGTTAAAGGACTCTAGAGCTTTCTCTGCATGAGGCAGGCCCATGTGTCCCTTTTCAGGGAGATGGATCATTCTTCCTTTGAGGGACATTCATTATGTCCAATGGCACATGCTTTCTCACTTCTGTCCTCATCATAGCCATGGTACACAGTCATTAGTGACGAGTTCTACCCTCTAGTGAGGACAAAGTCTTTACAGAGTTGCTTAGGGTCTTCTGAGATTATAAAGCCCCTACAAGGTATGGATTAGACACCAATATGGTCAGTGACAGAACCACATAGACACAATAAAACTGGTTATGGGAGACACTGATCTAGAAAATAAATGTTACATTTTCTTATTACAACAACTCATTCTGATTACTCTGCATCATTTCATTCACAAACATCTCATAAATCTGCCATGAAGGAGAAAGTTATTGATAGCTTCTGAAAATTCTCAATAAATGATTATGGGGAAGTCTACTGTTATGAAAATTCTTTGGGTTTTCTTTGCAGCATTATTTCTGAAGGCTTTTATATACATATAAAATTTGGAAGCTAGCCCATTGAAAGTAACCACTACAAACATGAGAATTACAAGGAAATACTTTCCAGTTCTATGTAAGAAGACTTACAATATAGTAAAATGAGTAAATCGATAAAATTTTATTTTTTAAAGTGAGTTCCAAAACTCACTTGACATGTGTTAGTGACTCCTAATATTGTTATTAATTCTATAAACTTTTTTTGACTATTATATGCTGCATCTACTGGTTTATATTATGGCACAACAGCCCTAAGTATCACAAATCATCAGTTAAGGAAACCGAAACTCAGAAAAATTTCATTGCAAGGAGGTAACAGGGAGAAGATACAAACCCAGGCTTCAACTCCAAAGTCTCTTATCTTAATCTTAACGCTGTTCTTTGCTGATTATATTTGTCTCTAGAATTCATGTTTACTATCTGTGCTGGAGCCAGTGCTGAAGCAGACAGAAAACTCCACAGTTACCAACACACTGATGTCTAGACAGAACACATATAAGAAGTGTACCTCACACTAAAGATTGTGGGTTTTATAGTTTTGTCACAGGCTTGACAATTCTAGAAAATGATTTCTAGAAGTCTTCCTCAGTGATCTGAACATTTAGAATTAATACCCTTCAACACATGTGAAGACGTTTACAACATCAAATTGCCTTGCCCTTTGTTCAGCATAAATTTTTGAGATTTTTTCACCAGGTTGAAAATCTTCTATTTTGCACCCTGTGACTAAGTTTTTATTCTTGTTTCCATGGTTTCCTGGGATGTTTAGGCCAAGGACTAGACTAGATCGAACACCTAATGAGCCATTCTCCTTTTTGTCGCTGCTTATCACCATCTACACACACACACACACACACACACACACACACACAGACACACGCACAAACTCTATCTCTCTCAAAGCTTCACTAATTGAAATAAAAGTTGATAGTTCTATTGATAAGTATGTAAGATAATATGCACTTTCAATTTAAAAGTCCAGTATATTAACAATTAATTCTTGAATTTAAAGGTTAGTTACTATCACATTCTAGATGTTTGTCCCAATAAATAAGTCAGGTGAATCAATTTTAGTAGAATAGCAAGACCGTCCCTAACCCCTGAACTTTATAGTGAGAACCTTCTACCAACTTCAGGAAAGGATATTGACAAAGATAGATTGAAGAAGAGAATGATGGTGATGATGTCTTCCATGTTTACAATACTAAAACGCTTTCAAGATGGTTTTCGATGTATCCTTTAATCTGATTCTCATAACACGTAGTCTCCGAACATTGTAATATACCAGTTTTGTTTTTTTTTAATTTGCACCTATGGACGAGAAAACTGGGTGACATTGATGTCAAAAAAATTTCACAAGGTCTCACTTCTCTTGTGACAAAGCCATGGTACGAATCTAAGTTTTCAGTTCAGGGAATCACGTTGTATCAAATAATTACATTTTACTTCTATTCACGTTATCTGTCCTCACACTCAAACAAAATTAACATCAACACCACCAACACCAATCTCGAGGTAAATATATGAAAGATCCAGCATTCAAATCCAGATTGGATGATGGATGATTTTTAAATCTATACTCCTAATCCCAACTATAACTATTCTGAGTAAAGCAACCTCAACTAGAAATTTTTTGGCAGCTCTTCTCTTATTTGAACCGGCAGATATTTATAATCAAAATGATTGTAAGATAATTAACTATATCTTAATTTGACCTTAAAATCTCATTATGGTGTATAGGAAAAAACACTGTCATATCTATTCATTTTCATTTTTGATAAATTTCAGTGCTGTTTTACTTTCCCTCGCTGTCGTGGTGAAAGACATTCATTCTGATATCAAGAATATGTCAGGGGCATCTGTTTCAAGATGGTGATATGAGCTCACGCTTATAGATTTCCCCTTGTCTCCAAAACTTCAGTAACAATAACCAATGGTGTACATGAACAGAGAAAGCAAACAATCAAAGTGTGAGAATCTAGGACACTTGTATCATCCAAAAGCCAGAAGCTTTTCAGAATTTCTTCAAGATATAAAGGAGGAGAGGCTGGATTGAGGAAAGAGCCAATCAATTCATTGTTCACAAGATGAAAGTAAGAGCCCAGAGAGAAAATAAAGGGGTAAAACCAAGAGAAGATTTCCAATGTCAACTGCTAGCTTAGAGGCAAGGGGTGGAGTTAAAAGGGAGACTGGGGACAATCAGTTGAGACTAGATCTAGATAGTGTATGTGTCCTCCGTAAATTCTCACCGTTGATGAGTCCACACCACTGAAATGCCCTGAGGTCATTTCCATATAACTAGTAAGTAGTCCCACGGTAGGTTCCCTTGGAAGCAGATTCAAGGACAGGGCTTAATATTTAGGATATTTATTAGGAAACACCCTTGGAGACAACACCTGTGGAAGTGGGGAGAAGGACAAGAGATTAAGCAGAAGGAGAAGCTGAGCTGTAATGAAGGTCCAGTGATAGTTTCAACCAACCCAGTGAGAAGCCATGGAGCTGGCATGGTCCTTCTGAGTTGTTCCAAGGTGAGCCAAGATGGTCAGGCCTTTATGACCCCAAGTCAATCAGTCACTGAATGTGTATCTTCCTGGGAAGGGCTGTGGCCTTGGATAAAGTGGCTTTCTATAATTAAGGCAATTCCTGAAAGAGCTAATACCTGAAGGCTGCCTGCTGACAGCACTTCCAACAACTAGGCGACAGGCCGATCCTTGAAGGGAGACATGGGAACACGTCAAAGTGTTCACCACACTTACTGAGGGCATGACAAGATTACTATATTAAGTGAGAACAAAAATACTACTATTTTCTCATGACAGTAGTCATGCTGGTTAGAGAAGGTAACACAGAGTCAGCTATGAATTACATTGAGAGGAACTGGCCCCCAGACAAGATTATCTGCCATAGCTGCCTCCATCTGTCTCTATCTATAGATCTGCTCTGCTGATAGAAGCAATAGGACTTCAGCCCTAGAAAAATAAAACTTCAGAAGGGCTAATCTTTCCCTTCTCTTTTTATATGATATTAGTAAAGAAATTAGAAGAGAGAGTCACAAATATGACAGAATTCCCCTTAGCTCTCAAATTGTATGATAGTCTATAGACAACCACATGGAAGATGATCAAAGAGAAAAAACAGCACAAGCCACCTAAAGAGATTCAGTAATTCTAAAGAAGAGAAAATATGCGGGGAACAAAAACAAATATATAGTGATGCAATAGAGTTTCTGGAAGGACCTCTAGAAAATTCTTACTTTCAAGGCGATTTGAGAGGACTGAATTTATCAACTGGGGAAAGAGTGACGGTGGAGTGTGTGCTTTGATACAAAAACATGGTTGGAGAAAATTTGTTTTTCCTTTTTATTTATTTATTTCTTAAGGAAGATTAGCCCTGAGCTAACATCTGCCGCCAATCCTCCTCTTTTTTCTGAGGAAGACTGGTCCTGAGCTGACATCCATGCCCATCTTCCTCTCCTTTATATGTGGGACGCCTGCCACAGCATGGCTTGCCAAGCGGTGCCATGTCCACACCCAGGATCAGAACTGTCGGACCCCGGGCCACAGAAGCAGAACGTGCGAACTTAACCACTGCACCACTGGGCTGGCCCAGAGAATTTTTAAAAATAAAATAGTAAAAATAATGTGCAGCAAATAAAACATGTAGAAAACCAATTTATGGACTTGTAAGGAAAAGTATTCATTTCGGCATGAAAAAATGGCAACATGAACAGGAAGAGATAAAGATAATGGGTAGAGCAAAAAGCTGGGAAGGATACCATAGTGATGGAAGAGAAACTCCAAAAGTAAAGAACAGAGCAACCAACAGAGAAATATTAACTAAATAAATTGTTTCAAAGATTACCCTGCTGCCAAGAAAATTTAAGACCAGAGTTTTTCAAATTCCATCACTGCTACAGTCCGTTCAGTATGTCACCTTTAATCTATAGTCCTCCATCTGCTTGAAGTTTTGTAAGCAATTTTAAAAAGGCAGCCTTTAAAAAATCTATATTCAGACCTTCTCAGTTGATGGTATATATTTAACTTCTTGTTTCAGTGTATATTAACTTATTTTTGCTCTTAAACCCTACTTTTAGAATTAATCTTCAAACACTATATCATTGAACACTTGTTCCTACAGTTCTAAGTTGCTGTCTCCATATTATTCTGTAATGATTGAGAATCTAAGGACTGGGAATAGAATTACAACAGTGAAAGGGTTCGAGTCTAAATTTGACAAGGATATTTGCAAAAATTCTTCTAACAGTTTGTATTTTCAACAATCTTCATTTCAACCCAAGCTTACCAACTTTTTCAAGATCAGTTACTCCGCTCACCTTTGTTTATATGGGAAAAATGGCATAGATGCTAGAGATATGGTACTAGGTTCAACCTGTTTTAAACTTTAGAACTGAAAAGCCAAACTAAGCCAACACAGCAAATTTATAAGGAAACTCGTGAAACAAAGGGCTGTGTTTCAACTGAGGGTCTTTGAAAATTAGCAAGAAATGGAAGGCTCTGAATTTTAGGTTAGAGTAACTAGAATTAAAACATTCTTTTTCTCTAGCTGCCCTTTCTCCCTTTTAGATCCTTTAAAAGCCAGAGATTTCTATGAAGTAGAACCCAGAGACTCCAGAAAATAAACCATGTGTTTCACTAGTATTTTGTTGTTTCACCCAAATGGACACATTCCATTTTGGAGTGTTGGAAGCAATTCAAATCTCCAAGCAGTCAAATCAATCTTAAATAATTTCCTTTACCCAGTTAAGCAACTTATTCCGACAATGTAAACAATGAAGGATCTTTCCTCTTTCCCTCATTCTCCTCTTCTCTGATCAAAAATTACTTGAGCAATACTGTATTCCATTTAGAAAAAAGAATTTAGAGGGAGCCAGTTTACCTGACAAATGAATTCAGATTAATTTAATAATGAAAGCTGTGGTTATTAGTGCAATATCTGATTTCATAGAAATCAATACAATTTTCAATTTTAAAAACTGTACATCTTTCCTAGAGAAAAATAAGAATACTACATAAACGTAAGGATGAGTGGACTTAAGGTATTTTTTTCCATACATATATTTCTTTTCCACTAATTCTATACGCATACAAAGTTCAAAGGATGATTTCAATGTTGTTGGTTCTTATATTTACACCTGCTGTTTATTGCCAATACAATATGATGCTAAATACCCTCTGCTCAGGGAAGACGTTGATACAGATATAAGCTCCAAGCGGGATTTCCCATTCCCAGATGACACGAGTCACAAGTATATCAAATCTAACAGCACAGCTCAGACAATAAAACATATGTTCTAGGAGCACATTCAATTAGGACAGGAACTGTCAGTGTGCATGAGAGCAGAGCAGAATTAATGGCACTATGCTTCTCTCTAGGCTCTGAGGGGTTGGTTTTCATGTGATTAGAAAAGATCTGTCACGTACATTACTCCATCACCTTTCTATCCCCTCACCAGGACCCTCTTAATTTGGGTTTCCATCTCATTAAGACAAGTTTTTCTCCCATGGCTCTCCACTCTCCCACTTACAACTGAAGTTCTTTTATTTTCTCCAAATTCCTAGTTATTCTGTTGTACGGCTGCAAACACTATTTAGAAGAAAACTTATTTGCTAGAATTGACAGCTTCAGTTAAAGCTCTCTCCTGAACTTAATTGAGAAAATCCAATATAAAATATACATTTAAAAAAAGAGCATTCATATGAATTGGGATGATTTGTAAGGAGGTATATACTAGAGATTGTGTCAAATGATTAAATAAAATGGAAAGATTAACCTACTTATGGATAGAATAGGTTTTAGGCCATTTAAAAATATTTTTAAACATGGATTCTTCTAAATATTTATTCAAATAGAGCTTATTTCACTCAGATTTTGGTGCTGTGAAAAATTGTTCAATTTATTATTAATAATGAAATGAATGTTACACTTGTTATCGTGGGAGATTTCCTCCTAATTTATATAATCTGAGCACACTTTGCACTCAATATGAGTGATTTTTATTAGCCACTTTTACAAGATGGCTGCGATGCCGTGGCGCCCAAATCTATGGCTCCATCCCTTGGCATGAAACCGCTTCCTTTATAGCATCTACCTTCTTTTCTAATTTGTACCTCATGAACATGTGTAATTAGCTCTTCCTTCGGTTGCTATTGATTTCAGCCTGGCAAATGCATTCTGAGAATGGCTTGGATGTCTTGCAAAATGAAAATTATTTGGCATACCTTGAACTGATGGTGGAAAACAAATAAGGAGATAAATATGCGAACTAGCGTGACAACTCAATCGAGCTGGAACTTTCATTGAAATTGCTATGCTAAGAATGTGAGGAATTTAACCTCAGTGCATCTTATCATTTTCCTTCTTTTCTAAGAACTAGACAGATAACTAGTTGGTGTTGCCCAAAACACAATTCCCCACATTAGTCAATTTACTTTTGTAAATGGTAATTCTGTTGCATTTGAATAATGGAAATGAAGCGAAACGTCATCTAGTTCCACCTGCTGCAACATGGGAATCAGGCTGACATAGGAAGACAGAAACATGACAGGAGAGGAGGAAAGGACTGGTTTGGAATTAGAAAAGAGGTGAAGAAGAAACACCTGCAACTCATGGCTCCAGAAGCAGTTTTGTTTGGGTAGATAGTTATAGCAATTTACAAGCCATTCGTCAACTACTATCAAGAATTTTCCATATTCATAATTCATTGAAGAAAAAAAAGATAGGCAGTAAAGGATAGTACTTTTATAGCAGAGATTCCTAATTCCGTCTGCCTTTAGTTTTTTATGGCTGTCTATACTCAGGAAGATTTTTATCCTATGCCACCTTAAAGATATCTCTTCAATTCCAAAGAGAAATATCTTTTAAAAGAAACATTTAATAATATGAACAGAAAATCTTAATTTGAGGTCCAAGGAGTCCCTGAAATTTTATTCAAAGTTGTGTTTGTATATATTCACACTATGTTTTTCTGAGCCTAGAATCAAGAGTTGTGTTGATAAGTATTGTAGACCCAGCCACACAAGGCTAGTGAGCACTTGAAATATGGCCATCCTGAATTGAGATGGGCTGTAAGTGAAAAAGTACACACTGGAGTTCAAAAACTTTATATGAAAAAAATTAGAAATATCTGAATAATATTTTTACTGATTATATACTGAAATATAACATTTTAGCTATATTGGTTTAAGTGAAACATTTTTAACTTTTACCATTTTAAAAATTTGTTCAATGAGGCTAAAAAATTTTAAATTCTAGAAATTTTAAAATTCTGTAGTGGCTCACAGGTATGTCTCCCATTGTATTTCAATTGAAGACCATTCATCAGGAGCTTTCACTAATTTCACAGATTCCTTGGTCTATTAAAGAAGAACTTGAGGCTCACAGAGTCTCTTGAAGTAAAGAAAGAGTTTGTCAGAGTGTGTGTCCTGTTGTGGATGCTGAATAAATACCTGCTAAATGTATGTGATCTGTGAAAAATGTGGAAATCACTTTGTCAGGGAGCATAAAAAACCTGTTGGAGTTTTCATTAAGGAGATTGATTTCTGACATAGGCTTTTCGGGGAGGATTTAAGCTACTGAGGGAAAATTCTCTATGTGAAGGAAGAATCATGTAAGAACTTCTGAATGTGGCTTGGTGGAGGCACATATTCATTAGGGGCTGTATGCCTCATTGGTGAGCTCTAAGTGCCTACCTGCCAGCATCTCACACCTCACTGAGCTTAGACTCCCAGGCGGCCACCCCAATCATTTGCTGTCTAGCTCCCCTCCCGACTTGATGGAGCTCTCTCCTTAGGTTTGCCCAGGAGTTCACACAGCCTCGCTTACATACATTATTGACTTGATGAAGACAAGCAATGTGGTTCTTTGGAGCCATTTTTTTTTTCTCTAAGAAAGGCTGAAAATTGGTATTTACTCCTGGTTAATTTGTACATTAATACTTCTCCTAGCTGCTTCTTGAATGTCATCTATTTAGTAGAGAGAAAAGATCAACTACTTTGCCAAAGAATTTGAGCCTTAAATAATGGAGCTGAGCTCAGTTGTTAGATAAGCCTGTGAAAACTGAAAGAAAATTCTCCTACCGGTTTGCTGGACTAGGTAATAGGAATAATGGGATACCCGAACGTTCATTTCTTTTGCATTTTTCCTTATCTTTCGAAATGGAGTACAAAAGGCCCAGCCTACCACAATGTCACCAGGCAAACTTGGATATAGCTCTATTGGTCTATTCTTTCTCTCTTTTCCTCCTTTTTTTCTTTTTTTAAATAAGAATTATTTCATAACGAAATGAAGATTTCAACATCTTGCTAATAAAATACCGCATTTGCAGTCCCGTAAGCCTGCTATATAGCAGGAACTCAATTACAAACAGACAAATTGATTGACTAACTACATTTATAGGAATGACCCAGAAGCCCTCACTCATTTTATGTTCTCATTTTTAGTGAATTATGCCTGGTTTCAAGTGGCATTATGCTTTGCATTTACATAATCACACACACATATTATATAAATATACACACATACACTATATATATACATACATACATATATGTCCCATTATATGTATAATGTGCATAGATGTATACACATATATGCATAGACGTGTATACATACCAATATACATTTATATATAATGTTTTTCCCTAACTGAAGAAGAATATTCCAGAAACTAATATAATCGTTGTCTGTTAAAAGACAGCCTGAGGGGCTCTGAAACTGAGGTGACTGGATATCACTTTCACTTTTTAAATCATATACCATATGCTTATATTATTCAAAAATAAATAAAAATAATATTTCTAAGTCAAATCACTGTATCATACTTTCCCTCCCACACCACCCCTCAACAAATATATCCACTTCCATTGACTTAATCCTTCTTTACTGGAGTCTTTCCCCATTATTGTTTTAAAATGAGTTTTCTCCTTGCCTCACCTTCCATTTATTCAACAAATTGAATACATTTACACACTTAAAAACATAGTACAAGAGGAAGCAGATTGGCATTCATTTAAGCATGGTATGTAAGGTTAGGAACAAAAAGGTTTTATTTTCTTTTTTGACTATAACCCCGATCAAATAACTTTTCATAAAGACTTTCTATCCCACTCATTATTTTTCATATTTAGGCTCATTAGTTTAATTTTTTTAAACAAGAAGATATTTACCGCAATAACGCTTTTCATGGAATTTTACCCAATTGAGTATAATAAAGGGATAAGCATGTAGACAAGGTGGATGGAAAATTTAACCAACATTTGGAAAATGCAAAGAAGAAAATTAGACATTAGATGTAACTTGTTTCTTTGCGTCACATCTTTAATTGATGTCTTGACTACATGCCACCTCATTCACCTAACTCTTTTGGGAATTTGGGCTATAAAGAAGCCTTACTGGCATCTTCATGGCCATCATATGAGACTGCCATTTGACCCCAGCAGAGACCAGAGGGCACGGTGTTAAAGCGCTCACACTCGAGCCTCATGGCCAAGGTTCACCCCACACTTGACATGGCACTTGGACATATTTTTTCACTTTTTGTGTCTTAGTTTATTCGTTCATAAAATAGAGATAGCCATTATACTTCAAGGACTTGCTGTGTGAACTAAATGAGCTAATACATGAGAACATATAATAATGAGTGAGTAATCACTCAATATGTGCCTCTTATTCATTATTTTTCTCCTATTCAACTTTCATCCTTCTTTTTTGATATTTACTGTAAGATTTGCCCTGTCTTGAAATTTGCAACAATGCAACTTGTTATTACCTTTAACACTCACAGAGGACCTCCTCCACATTAGAACCAGCACCGAAACTTCTGGAGAAAGAGGTGCTGAGGCGTCTCAGATGAGTGCTGTGCTGTTCACAGGCATCACTGTGCCGTAACTGTGTTGTCTGAAGATGTGGGGAAAAGGTCCATGCCCACTTTTTCTGTAATAGTTTTTCAGATGCTTAGGGCTGCCTTGCTTTCTAAGTCCATAGTCTTCACTCAGGTTAGCTCTTTGAATATTTTGCACAGCTCCCAATTTAAAAATCTAAGAAATACTAACTCATGTAAATTTAATGCAAAACGTAAAGTGAGTCAGTTTCTCCCTCTTGAAAAGCCAAGACAAATACAGTTTTTACCATAAAAAGGGATGCACAATTTCTTTATTTATTATGTCTCAAATTAAAGAGTCTCATGCCTTATTTGAAATGCTGAATTTTCATCTCATGATGAGACATATCTTTATATCAGTTTTCCAGGTGGAATATTCCTTTGAGCTAAAAGGGTGTGTTTAGGGCTAATGGCTTCTGTTCTCATTAATACTAAAACTTATGAATGCTTTTAGATTTCACCTAGGGGAAAGTAGCAAATGCAAACTGTCAACTCATATGTATGCATCCTAAAATCTCAATCAAGCACAGTGAAGGCTTGTCAGGAAAAATAATTATCCTCTTGATTTAAAGAGTGCATTTTTTTTGTCCCTGGTGACAGAGGAAGCATTTAATTATTAAAAGCTTATAGCAGTCCACAGTTGACATCTAATTTATTTTATCACACTAAATGTGTTGTAAGACACTATGTTTAAGATACATCGTAGAACTTTCAGAATTGTTTCACAAGAGGTTAGGATAAATTACTATTACTCTCAATATTTTTCAATTACAAACTTTTCAACTACTAAAAGATCTGATCAATTTCAATTAACATCAAATTCAGAGGTGTTGTAGGATAGTGGAAAGTGTCCTGAATTGGCTTTGTGAAGACTTGGGTTCTAAGCCTGCCACTCCCACAAAAGCTGTGACATTAGCAAAGCTATTTAGCTTCTTCTCCTTATTTTCCACATCTCACAACTATAGACATTGGCTAAAGATGCATTATAGTTCCTTTGAGAGACAACCTATCTGAGTTTTCTCTCTTCTCTTAGTCAACCTCCTGTGCACTTGATCCATCAATAAAAAGAAGAATTTTACAAATTGCAATCAAACAATTGAAAAAGTAATCAACCTAATCCCAATAATTAATTTTAAATAAAAATGCATTTTGTAGTTTTTAGTTTTTCACAATGCAACTGGTGATTGGCAAAGACACAAGGCTGATTACAAGCATATTGGCATGAACCTAGGGAAAAGGCACTTTCCTAAACTGTTGAAGTAAGTCTGTATATTAGTAAAAACTTTATGGGTGGTAATTTGCAAAAATGCATTAAAAGCAATAAAAATAGCCATTTAATTCAATACTTTCACTTCTAAGAATTTATACTGAGACTAAAGGTACCTTTTGAAAGGTGGATTTCATTTATACTTAAGAACATTTAGCTTATAGTTATTAGTGATAGCAAAGACAAAATATGAAACAAGAAAACTTAAACATTGAAAAATAGGAGTTAGTTACATGAATGTTGATGGGACTGTGCACAGTGTAATAACAGTTAGGGACATGGGCTTTGGAGTCAGAGAGCCTGTTTGATTTCAGGACTCTGAAACTTCTTAGTAATATTTTCTAGTGAAAATTCCTCAACCATTGTAAAACTCAGTTTCTGACCCTTTACAATGGGAATAGTAATAGTGTCTTCATCAGAGGATTGTTGTGAGAACTAAATGAGACATGATTTGTTTTGAGCATTGTGCTATTAACCTTCAGTTAGTATAAATCTACATGATGGGTTCTCTTAGGCATTCGTTAACAGGGATGAGGCAAGCTATGTCAACTGACATGGGAGATAATTATTAATTACTTGCTGACTTAAAGAAAACAGTTACATGGCAGCAGAATAGTATTCAAGTAAAATTCTGTTTTAAATACAAATAGGGAAAGAGAATAAAAAAAGCTTGCATATAGGGGCCAGCCTTGTGGTGCAGGGTTAAGTTCGCACATTCCGCTTGGGTGGCCTAGGGTTCACTGGTTGGAATCCTGCATATGGACCTACACACCACCTGTCAAGCCATGCTGTGCCAGGTGTCCCACACATAAAGTAGAGGAAGATGGGTAGGGATGTTAGCTCAGGGGCAGTCTTCCTCAACAAAAGGAGGAGGATTGGCAGCAGATGTTATCTCAGGGCCAATCTTCCTCAAAAAAGAAAAAAGCTTGCATACAATTTCTTTGTTTATTTATTCTACTTTTCTATGATATTCAGACATTATTGTTTAATTTTTACAGGAAAAAAGAATTTTACCCTTTGCTAAGTCTTATATAAATCCAAGGTTGAGTAATACACTGATATTAAATGAGTTTTTTTAAAGTAGATTTTTTCCAATTTATCTTTAAATAATAAAAAATTAGTTTCTTTATACACATACACACATATAATTATTCATAAATGTGCACATATCCTACAGTAAAAATAGAATTTTTAATTATACTTAATTACACCAAAATTACTAAAAGATAAAGTATATATTTCCTAATCCAAACTGCACTTATATGAGTTTGAGAAGTCACCAGAGATAGAATTAAATGAATGATAAAATATATATATTTTTAAAGATTTTATTTTATTTTATTTTTTCCTTTTTCTCCCCAAAGCCCGCTGGTACACAGCTGTATATTCTTCGTTGTAGGTCCTTCTAGTTGTGGCATGTGGGACGCCGCCCCAGCGTGGATCGATGAGCAGTGCCATGTCCGCGCCCAGGAGTCGAACCAACGAAACACTGGGCCTCCTGCAGCGGAGCGCGCGAACTCAACCACTCAGCCACGGGGCCAGCCCCAATGATAAAATATTTTTAAAAAATTTGGACAACATGGGGATTGTGATAAATCAAAGTGATACTAAATTTGGCTATAAACACATAAAAAGTTTAAAAAATATTACATATATCTTTTAACACATAGCTGATCTAGGAGGGACAAACGGTGCCAGAAATGAAGAAAGAATGCAAAGGGAGTGCAAAAGTGGGATCGGACACCAAAATTTAGCATTTGCATATAGGCCCTCGGCGCTGTCCTTGATGGCTTCCACGTGGAGTGGAAGGTGTCTCCACGTGCCTTGGATGCTGGAGAAGGGTTGAGCCCCTTGTGTAACACAAAGTTTTGAAGTGCTGATCTATAATTGAAGAGAAGACTAGAAAAAAATTCTTTCCATGAGCCACAAGAAGCTTAACTTCTAAAGAAACAGACCCTCAGACTCCCTCTCTAGTGCACAGAGCACTCCCCAAATTGCATGTGTCTGTAGAAAGGCAGGGGGTTGTACTGAAGATGAGAGCTCAGGGACAAAGAATCATAATTTACAAACAACGTGAAGAAACTGAAGGTCTACGAGAGAGAAAGCTTAGCAAATAGGAAACCCAACTAGGACAGGGTCAGACAGAAGACTACAAGACAAGGATTTTCAAGTAATTTAAGAAATACAGGTAAGAATAACAACTATAAAGAAAAGAAAGGGCACTAAAAAAAGAAGCAGGCAGATTTGAAAAAGAAAAGTTCTAAAAATAAAATGAAAGTCTTTGAAATTAATGTCCAGCCCTAGGAGAAAGGTTAAGTAAATTATAGTATATTCAAACAATGGGAATTCAGATAGAAGAAAAAAGAAATCAATTCAAGCTTTATTTATTAAAAGGGCCATTAGTTAAAAAAAAAAAGGATGATAAGAGGATGTATTCAGAATGGTGCCAATAATATAAGACTAAAATCAACCCACACAATGCCATATATTATTTAGAAATATATGCGTAGTATCAGTGCCAACAAATGCATTTAAACATAAAATTCAGGGTGACACAGGAAGACGGCAATTGGAAATGGACACAATGGGGCCTTCAATTGCTTACTAATGCATTTTTCCTCTCCAGGTCATTAGTGGGCATATTGCTCTTTAAACATTTCGTATTTCTTAAATATTCCACAATAATCTTTGTTAAGTTATTGTACAGGGTTCATAATAATTTAACACTTTAAAAACAAAATCCATGAACTAAAAGATATATCTGAGAGAGATTACTTAATATTAGAAAATCTAAATATTATATTGTTCACTGATGCATATCAAAGTCTACTATAGTAGGAACTTTATACGTATTGGTGGAAGGGAGAAAGAAAAAGAAGGTAGTGATGAGGAGTGGAGTCTGTCAATAAGATGTCAAGAACTGTGTGAAGGGTCATTTTAGTTAGTATAAATTCAATAGAATAAGGATATCAGCAAAAGGCCAAGAAGATACGTTTTTGAAACTAAAAACATGAACACATGTAAATCTGATGTTGTAGAAATCATGATAATGGACTTATCTCTCTTGTTCTCGACTTTAAAATTAATGTTTCTATTTCATCACTGTGTGTGATATTTGATGCATTTTAAAACGATAACCTTTTCTCAAATGTATGAGTATAGTTATCTTTTTCATACTGATGTTTAACTTGATATCTTTGTGATCAGAGAGTGGAGCAGCATTGTACATTTGACTACAGATAGGCCTGTGATGCAAAAGTCCTGTCATCTTATTGAATTTTTAACTACCTCCTCTATCTATTATTAAGAGATTGATGTTTGAATCTCCCACTAGGACAGTAGATTTTTCAATTTCTCCTCAAAGATGTATCAAATTTTACATTATGTATTTTAAAACTATATTATTAGGTACATAGTAGTTTAAAAAATTCCAGGAAGCCATAGCTATAAATGGATGATAAATAGATTTCTAGATTAATTAATTACTATTATGATTAATTAATAGATTAATACTGGCTCATGCAGTAGCCACAATGAAAGAGTCTGTTACCAACCTAGCTGGTGATTTTCAAAAACTTGATGTTACTAGGATATAACTGCTTTCCCTTCTCTTGCACTTTACAAATTTTACAGGGATGCATTTCACTGAGAAACTCTTATCTTGACCCATAAATATAAAGAAATCCTGGAAAATGTAGTTCCAGGCTTCCGGAAAAGATTTCATGTTGGGGTAGCATTGATACAATGTTTACAATAGATAATTCAGCACAGTGTACTTCTTTGTTTACTCAGCATCTATAGACATCCTTCTACCTTCATTTAAATGTTTACACTGCAATAGACAAACAACAGTATTCTTTCGTCTAACTTGGTGTAACTACTCATCACACAACTAAAATTTGCTTACCCTTTCCCCAAAAATGTGACGACAGAAATTCTCAGAAGTGATCTCTGCATGATAAATATCTTGTGATATTTATTCCTATTCTAGATCAGCCATGATCTCCCTGTGATGTATCAGTGAGGATAGATAGGGTTATGGTCAAGTTACAAGTAAACCACAAATACCAGTAGCTTAAAATAAGAAAGATTTATCTGCAAGGCATGGTGCATTTCCATGTTTATCAGTGAGGCTCTCTGCCCCATGTCCTCTTCACTTTGGGCATCAGACCAAGAAAGGCTATCTCAGCTAGAATGCTTATAGTCAAGACAGCAAACGGAAGAGAAAAATGGAGAATTGAGCACCCGTCATAAATGCTCAATTCAATAAGTCACTTCGGTCAACAAAAAACACCTTAGCTACCCCCACAAAAACACTTGTTACTATTTGTCATTCTATAATTTTTAGCATCATAAAGTATGTCTTTATTTTCAACATTTATCTTTTTATTCACCTAGATTGGACATTTTGCTATGAAAAAAATGTTACAAGATGGTTGCTTTTTCTCTTCCTCTTCTCCTTAATGAACATATGAGTTTTTTTTCATTTTTGTCTCTCCAACATTATTAAGTAGAACTGGAGACAGTACTACTCCAGCTGTGTCATCAAGCTATTGTGGAGGTAAAGTTATGTCTTAAGATATTTTCTGCTTCACAAAGAAAATAATAAATAAGACCAGTTGAGCAGTCATTCAATTTGATATTGGCCTCTTATAAGAGTTTGGCTGAGATCAGTGATTTGACAAATGTTCAATTTTATGAAAGAATTTGTCAAGAATATTACAAAACTTTAAGAATACATTTGAACATCTAAATAAAGTTTAACCATTTAAGTCAAAAAATAATTTAAAAATTAAAAAGTAGCAAAACAATACAAGAGAATTAGACAGTTCTTGTCTAGAGTCAAGAAGAGGTGTGGGCATATGCAATGCATGGTAAGACACATGTTCCACAAGCCATTTTTTGTGCGATATATAAGGATTTAAGGAGCCATGAGAATATTCTTGAAGAAAAACAATAATATCATACTATTTGTTTTTAAGCAATATAGTAATATGCTTCAGAAAATGGAGATGTCTTCTGAAACCGTTCCTTCAGTCATAGTTTATGTTTTCTACTAGCTACTTCAATTTAATTGATCTCCTCTGCCTATTTATCTTTCTCCTCCTCCCTCATACGACACATATCTCCAAATATCTAAGAAAAGAAAGGAGAATATCTTTCACATATTTGGACAAAAACTTTGAACAGAACTTACTTGTAAATGTATCTGTATCTTGCCTACCAACAGAACTATAGGGACAGATATTGTAAACCTTTGACAGGAAAAAGCAATCAATATGCAGTAATCTCATCTCTTTTAACTTTGTAGTTTGTAACGTGTAGACTACTCATTCAATATACTTTTTAGGAAAAGGGGTGGAAAGAAATATCATAGGTTGTCAGGGCAGTAAGATCAAATAGAACACTTTTTATTCTAGATGAGGAGAATTGAACATATTAAAGGCAGAGAGAAATGTTCTAAAGGCAGAGATACTTCAAATGGAAGAAAATTAGTACAAATTTTGGTCAAGGTTTCTTAAGTACTTGGAAGGGGTGATAAGAAGATATCACAGCTTGAAAGACAGCAATCGATTTCTCTTCTAAAGTGAGGGAAAAAAAAGGTTGAGAAGATACGGTAAAAATATAAGTATATTGAGATCAAAAGAACAACAAATATGGGATTTCTTGTGAGATCTTCCAAAAGTCTAGTAAAGCAAGGAATGATATGATCTGCTGGGAATGATGGGTGATTTGTTCAATAGAGGACAGTACAGCAAAAAGGAAGACATGATCCTAATTACCTGGAATGAAGAGTTTGCCATGGAAATAATCATAAATAAATCCAGGGATCAATAGCTAAGAACAGAGTCTCAACTGAACTTATAGGATCTAAAATTGAATTTGGTCATGATTTCATTTCCTTTTGCCAGATCATATAGAATCTGAATTAGTATTGTTGAATGAAGGAAAAATGAGTAAAGTGTCATCCCAGGAAAGTAGTCAGTTTAAATACGAAGACAGAAAATGCTTCCATTTTATGTTCCTCTCCGTGGTCTCTTCATAGAATCACAGAATGTCAAAGTTAGGCAGGATCTTAAGGTCTAACTCTCAATTCCAATATCTTCTACACAATTCCCCTGACACACACATTTAAATATATTTAGTCTATGCTTAGGAATCTTGCTTTAATAATAGGAAGTTATCTACCTGAGCCCTGAAGCTTGAAGGTAGTGGGTGTAGGCAAATTGGGGGGTCTGAATGGTGTTTACTGTTTTAAGCCAAAAATCAAGCTCACTGTTTTCCCACTGAATCCTTGACTGTAGTGACAGATTGCTTTCTTCCTCTTTGATATAAAATTTCCTTAGATGTTGAAAGTCAGCTATCAGGTTAATGTTTCTAGACTTGTGCAACCACGTTCCAGTTTGTCAGTGCCTCTTCACATTTGTCACCTGTCACTCTGGATATAATTCTCTACCGGTGTTAAAGTATTTATGCAGATGATACAATTGGCATGACCAAAAGCCCTGCTTTGCCTGAGACTAAGGGAGTTCCCACAATACCTGACTTTCACGAGTAAAACTAGGTGAGGACTATGCAAATTGGGATGATGTGGTCACCCCTGTGGTCACAGGAAAATATTTCTACATCTGGTTTCAATTTCTTTCCTTTTTCTTTATAATTTCTCTGGAAAAGACACTCATGATCAAATTAAGAGTCAGGCAGCAGGAGGGTGATGAAATGGGGAACAAACAATTTAAATCATTTACATTTGGATTGTCAGGACCAAAGTGATAAAAAGTAATAGGCTCCTGGGGGCTGGTCCCATGGTGTAGTGGTCAAGTTTGGCATGCTCTGCTTTTGCAGCTTGGGTTCATGGGCTCAGCTCCCAGGCACGGACATACACCACTCATCAGCCATGCTGTGGTGGTGACCCTCAAGCAAAATAGTGGAAGATTGACACAGATGTTAGCTCAAGGCTAATCCTCCTTAAGCAAAAGAAAAAACAAAAAAACAAATTACACTGCTTTGTATTATGCTATGAATTGAGGTGATTAGGAGACTCATTTGATCAATTGAGTTTATGATATTTCAGGCCTTCTACTACTCCAAATATCTCCAAGCCATAGTCATCTGCATTACAGTCATAAGGCATGGCCAGTAACAAATTATTTAATTCATATCTCAGAATTCTCTTAGTACCATGTTTAGAAAGCGAGAGCATTTTTTTTAATCCAAAATATCAGGAGGGAATCTATGCGAATGCTCACTGCTTTCTCATCTTCCCACCATGTTCTGTCTCTAAGCGTCTTCCACCTGCCAAGTACTTCAACATTTTGTCCAATCTCTTAAAATTTCTCAGGGTGCAGAAATCGATCTATTTTAACAAAAGCATTCTTGTTCTGAAGTCTGCTCATTCTCATGAAGTGAGGCTTCCTTTTTTTTTTTTTTAAAAGATTGGCACCCGAGCTAACATCTGCTGTCAATCTTCTTTTTTTTCTTCTTCTCCTCTCTAAAGCACCTCCCACTACATAACTGTATATTCTAGCTGTGAGTGCCTCTGGTTGTGGCATGTGGGACACCACCTCAGCATGGCCTGATGAGAGGTGCCATGTCCGAGCCCAGGATCCAAACCAGCAAAACGCTGGGCCACTGAAGCAGAGCATGCAAACTTAACCACTTGGCAATGGAGCCGGCACGTGGGGCTTCTTGAAGATAAACCTGCCAAGTCAGAATCCTTTCCTAGGACTTCCACTGTCTAAAGAATTTCCATGATTGAGGTCTACATTTTCAAATATGCACAAGAGGCCCCAGGTCTCAGGTGACACTGGAACTGGATTTATTTCTTAAGGACTGGATTCTTTTCAGTTAACACTTGAGTTACCACCCTCATGAATTTATCCCTCCCCATACATGAAGGCAGCTGACTCCACTGATGTTCCTGATCCCCTCTCAGAACTTTCCCTGACGCTTCCATTTTGTTCCCTTCCAATCGGAAGTCTCCAAAACTCATGAGAAGATTTAGAGCCAGTTATAATTCACAAAATTCCTTTTTGAGAGACTTTTACTACAATAAGTGACCCAAAGGAGAAAGATTCTTTTGTATGCTTAGCAATGTCAACAACTTAATTCATGCTAAATCAGTTAATACATGTAAAGCTCTTAGAAGAAGAATGCCCAGCACAGAGTAAGTGCTCAAAACATGTCAGTGATTAACTGCTATATCTTAATGTTATATTGTAATGAATAAATATTTTCTTAAAAGAGAAGTAGTTCAAGCATCTTAAAAATGTAGAAATTGGGCCAGCCCTGCAGTGTAGTTGTTGAGTTCAGCACACTCTGCTCTGGTGGCCCAGGTTTGTGGGTTTGCATGCCTGGCACAGACCCACACCACTCACTGGCCATGCTAAGGTGGTGACCCACATACAAAATCCAGGCGAATCTCCCTCATGTGAAAAATAAAATGTAGAAATTGCATGCAGGAGAATATAGAAATCATCTGGAATTATTCTGCTAAGAGAAGTATTCTGCTCAGTGATAACATATATATTTGAAATTATACTATGCATAAATTTTAAAGCTCTTTTTTCACTATTTCACTATTTTATATATTCATTTAATGACTGCACAGTCTTCTATCATGTAACTGTTAAACGGTTTAATTAATGAATTCCTTAATAATAAACATCGATTTTCCCTTGTTTTATTTGAACAAATCTGTTGCTATATATTTAACTAAACTTTTCAGCAAAATATTATTTCCTTCAGATCAAATTCTAGAGGAGAATCTTTGAGCCAAAGAGTGCACTTTTAAAACATGTGACTCATATGGTGAAACTGCTCTCAAAGAAAGTGTGGCCAATTTCCATTCACATAAGTAGTACCAAATTTCCCACATCCTCTCAAATCCTTATAAATGTATGTAGATATCCATATCTGTGTATGTGGATTTATATTTTTAATTTAATCTTTGTCAATAATTGTATTTTAGTTTTTGTAAACTGCATTTTCAAAATTCTTTTTTGAGGGCATTTTTGTATAATTCAAAAAATCTTTGTAATTCTGTGATGAAGACAGGGTATGCATAATTAAGGCACAGAAGTGCTCCGTCAATCTATGGGTTGATGATAAAGTCAGCAAGTGGAAAAGGAACAAAACCTAGGTTTCTGAATGCCAAGCCAAAGATCCTTTCCATTTTAGCGAGCAGAATTAACATGTCAGTAAGTAAATTCCTGAAATATAGTGCTAGCAGCTAGGATTGCTCACTCTATTTTAAGAAATCTAATTTGGCATTGTACCTAGAGTAAGTCAAAGAAGTCAATGAACGAAGTCAGAATAAATGTACTTACAGATGTCCTGAGTCAGTGGTCTTTGAAATATTTAACTTTTCCTCCTGTGGGTTGCTTGGGGTTTTGCTCAATAATATGATGTGAGATTTAGCAATTGTTTGTTCAGTTGATTGACAGGCATTACATTGAGTAAGTAATTACTTGTCATTCATCAGTATTTCAAGAAGGCTGTGTGGTTAAGTTGAGAGTAAAGTCATTTAAGGTTTAGGGGTTTAATGTTCGATTTTCCACTGATTTATGTCAGCTTTTACTCTATTAAAAAAATTAGACCATAAAACTGTCCTAATAAGGATGATTCGGGCTTCAGCTGGAAGAAAAAAAATGAGAATAAGAGCCAACTCATTTTATTACTAAGACAAGACTGATGTCTTATCAGCATAATCATCTTACATCCAGGATGCACGTCTCAATATAGTCAAAAGTGAAGTGTCTTGGCCATAGACATAGAAACCCAATTCTTCTAAATCACTAGTTTCTCTGATCTTTAGAAAAACATAAGTAAAAATTCACCAACAAAACAAGACTATTGATCAGAATATCTAAATGTGTTGAATAATGTTATAATGGAATTAAATTTTTTTAAGAACTGAAAGCTTATATTCAAGAGCTGACTAGAAATTCTAATGAGAAAGTGGATGGTCAAAAAACAAGACAATTTATAAGAATTGCTTATAAGATTAGCTCTAGTCTTGGATATCAACATCTAAGAAGTTAGCATCTGCAAACTCGTCAGAAGCAATGTAAGAACACAGAAGAGTTTGATGCGAATCTAGCAGGCCGCTATAGTCTCTCTTACATACAAAAGAATTCACAACTTTAGCAGCATTAGACAGAAATGACAGTACCCTGATTCTGAACCCCAGTCCAGTCCTCTGGTAAGACAGTCTATCTTTCAAAAAATGGAGAATACTAGTTCATGGCAAAATGAGACCCTAAAGCATGCCTGCTGGCCCGCCTAATCTCTCTCTCTCTCCTGTTTATATTTTGTATACGCAGAACCAATATCACAATATTAATATGTTACAGAGTATGGCTATACAGTCTAATGGTATAGCTTTAAATCCTGGCTCTTCCACTAATTGGTTGTGTGAATTGCGTTAGTAGTGTAACCTCTCTTTGCGTCAATTTCCCCCAAAATAAAATAGAGATTTAGTACTTCCTAACTAATAGTCTAGTAGAGAAATTCATATAAAACACTTGTTTTAAAAAAATATAACTTTCACTATTCTTTTCTCCAGAAAGTCTGTGAAAAATCATGAAAATTATTTATTAATGTCATGATGTTGAATATATGTCAATTTCACTTCTATTTGTACTTGGAAGAAAATTCTGATTGTCTCATTTATGCCAGTGTACTGTAAGTTAATAATATCCATTTGTCGTAAAAGCTATGTCAAAAAGATATCACAAAAATCAGTTGAAAAAAAATAGTAAATCCAGAAGGTTATGGAACACTCTGTTCCAATCTCTCCAGACATAGTATAAATACTTTCAGAATCAGGCATGAATAATAACCATTAAATTATATAAAGTTTAAGGACACTTATATTTACTATACTAATTCTACCCTCTAATGTTTTATGTTTGATTCTGATATAACTCTAATCTTTTCTCTTTAATAGACTTAAAAGAATAAGACATGAGGAATGGAGACTATAGTTTGCATCCATGGATTAATCTGTCCATTCCTAATTCCTAATCCCAAATCATTTTACCGAAGAAGTATAATAATGAGTAGAAATTGTTTCTAGCATAGGATGGCATATAGAACAGATGTTTTGAGAAATGTCTTCAGGTTAGACTGGGTTGAGGGCAGGACCAGTGATTTACTGCTTGAAGGAAAATCCTGCCTGGATATAATGGGCAGGGTGTCCAAAAGATCCACGGACAAATCTACCTTGCACCAGCAATTTGATGTCTGATGGTGGAGCAGATGGGGAAAAGGGAATGGAGGAAAGTTGAGCAAATAACAATATTAGTAAAGACTTAGAGAAATGGCCCAGATACCAGAGGCAGCACAGAGCATTCTCATCATAGTGCCAGGGATTTGCATTTGACTGAATGGCTGGTGGAGAAAACAAGACAATGGCTTAAAATGGCTTCAGAAGAGCGCAATGGTGCCTGTCAGGAAAGAATTAACTACTATTACACTGACACACAACAAAAGGAAGGAATTCGAGCTTTCAGGTACAAAAGCAAAACTTCCTGTAAAAATAGCAAACAACAACAAAGAAGATAAATTACCCAGGCATATATTTTTCAAAAAATGAGCCAGAGTATGAATGCTAATTTAAATATTCCCAAATAGCACAGAAGAATAACAGATGGACAGTCAGCTCAAACTGTGAGGTACAATGTTAATTCTCCCCATGTTAACTAATAAATTTAATGTAATGCCAATAAAAAAAAGCAACAGGGTTTTTTCTTGGGGGGGAGTGGCAATTTAAAAAGATTATTTCAAAAAACACGTAGAAAAAGTAATCAAAGGATATCTAGCAAAGTTCAGAAAAATAACAATATGGGGCACCCGCCTTACTATACAACACAATGAAAAATCTCAACAAAGTGTAGCACCAGTACAAAAATAGACAAAAAAAAAAATCTGTCAATAAACATTAGCAAACAACAAAAATCACAAAGTTCATAAAAGAAAACGTATCTGTTTGATATCAAATTATAGCAAAATGATGATATAAAAGAAAAGATTATGAGCAATAAAACCAGTCATATTCATATTTAATATCTAAACAATTACTGGTGACATGGCTATGAAACACAATCAATGGAAACACACTGAAGTAAAAGACATATTTTCTTTCAAAAAACCGTTATCATCCAGAGGCAAAATCCACAGTTTCTCACCAAAATAACTATGTGATATTTCAATGGGGGGAAGAAGCTTAATGGGCAAGGAAGTAAAAATACGCAAAAAATTTTCATTTTACATCAGAAGAGCAAAGGATTCAGTTTTATCTATGATTTTAGTAAGAATAATTAGGTCTGACATTTTGTTTCTTACTAAAATAGAACAAGTATTCTAATAATCTTAGGATATACATCTTCAAATCACCAGAGGTGACAAAAAAATAGAGAAATCAAAAATCTTTGTTTTACCCCAAAAGTCTGATAGTGGTGCAGTATTAGGAAATGTGATAATAAAAATTCACCACATTGAGAGGTTTAAAGCAAAAGAACATATAATCTGGAGCAATGTCCCCTAAAAAGCATTGGATAAAGTTCAACATATGTAGATGGTTTTTAACAAAATATAACACTTTTACTAAATAGAAATGAAAGGACAAGTGAATACCATAATAAAAATTGATTATCTATCATAAAGAACAGCTAAAATTCTACATAATGGAGGCCTTCTCATTAAGATCAAGACAAGACAGAAACATCTGACCTCTCCACTGTTATGAAAGGACTAGCCAAGGTAATTGAATTAAAAAGAGTTTTTAAAAAGGAGTAAAAAATATTAGAATAAAACATTAAAGTAATAGTGATAGCTTACCTTGAAACCACAGAAGAAACAATTGCAAAAAGATTTGAATGGTTTCAAGTGTAGTATGGGTTGCCAAATATATATATAGCTAAATAAACAAAGATTATAAAGTGAATGTTATTTTCCTTGTCTCCATTTTGTGCATCTAGTTCTTAATTTCTCTTCCATCAAAAAATATTTTATTGGGGGCTGGCCCGGTGGCCTAGCGGTGAAGTTTGTGTGCTCCACTTCAGCAGGCTGGGGCTGGAGGGTTTGGATACTGGGCATGGACCTATGCTCTGCTCGTTAAGCCGTGGAACGTGGTGGTGTCCCACATGCAATACAGATGAAGATTGGCACAGATATTAGCTTGCAACAATCTTCCTCAGGCAAAAAGAGTAAGACTGGCAACAGATGTTAGCTCAGGGCAAATTTTCCTCACCCCCAAAAATATATATATATATTTTATTAACATGTTTAATGAAAGTTATTATGAGAATATATTAAAATAAACTCTATGTCTAAATAAGAAATTAGGGTCACTTCCATAACCTGCAGCCTAATGAAACACTAAAATGCCTAAAGTTTTCAATATTTTTCTTGAATGTTTACAAGTATTATTAATATATTGTACCTCATTCCACTTAACTTACTTATATGAAAGTAATCTGCTTTCCCATGGAGCTAGAAAATTATGACCCAGAATTCTTCAGCGGGAGTGAGTTTATTAGAAGTTTACCTTATTCATAGTTCCTCTCTTTTCTTCTCTCACTTTCTCTTTCACACACACACACACGTACACCCCTGAATGAGCTTTACGTGCATTAGTAATTTCGTATTCATAATGTCTTTCCAATATATGAATTATTATCTCCTTGTTTAAAATGGGAAAACACAGCCACAAAAAGGACAATCCTGACCTGCCCTAGGATTCCTGGGAAGGAAGTGACAGCATTGAGACTCATGCTCATTACTTACCTCTCAAGTCCCCACAGAGAGAGATTATTGAAAATTGATAAGTAATTCCTTATAAAAATTATATTCTAGTGAGAATATCTTTAGCAATTGGTTTACATATCTAAAAAAGAAACACTACAAAGGAAGTGGAATTATCGTTCCTGTCCTGACCCCCGAATGCTACTAGTATAGCTAGGCAATGCCAACAATAACGTTCAGACTATTAGAATTATATATAAAACATTTTTTCAAAAAAGTTCCATTTAAAAGTTTGCTCTTGGAATGATTCTGGGTCATCTTCCATTTCACTCTAGTCTTCTCTTATCCCAGCCATAAATACTAAGAAGACTTGGGGGATGTTGATTTCCACGTGAATGTTAAATTTGTACCTCCTTATGTAAAAGTGGAAATCATAATTTTCATCAGGAGAAATATTCTAATGTTTGCTTCCTTGTTAATAAAACTGAAAACGAGAAAGATACTATGTAGTTTTGTATCTTATTGGTCAATGTATTTGGGAAATAAAGTGGCATTGATTTGGGGGAGGTTTACTCCTCAGGCTCTTTATTTTTTCACATGGAGGAAATTGCTAGTGCCTGAGCCTCACATCAGATTGATTAAGGAAACTCCTTGTTGGTGGGTACTACATAGTCCACAGTATAGCCTGGGATGAAAACCGTGGACCTAAACTGACACTCGTGGGCTTTAACTCCCCACTGGCCATTCATTCTCTCCTGTGGGAAGAGGAATGGGGTATTGATTTAGTTATCTTTGGAGAAGGAATTGAGCATGTTTGACTCAGCCAGGCTGTCCTCAGATCCACATGTTCTGGTCTGCTCCCTGTCTTCCGGTAAGGAGGACATTCATGATACGGAAAATCTGTAGTTGTCCAGAGCTTTTGGGATGAATCACCAGCAAGCCCACACAACCACAGATCTAAAGTAATTTTCAAACCAACTGTATCAGTGATAAAGGTCATATTTTGACCATATGGGGAGTCTCCAAAATGTATCTCTTTGGTCTGATTATTTTTTAAGAAGAAAAGACTCTGGAAGAAACTCTGATCTTCTGCATAACCATCTAACAGAATTTAAGATAGAAGGCCTGTTCCAAGAAGCAGCTATACCATAAGATAACTATAGTATAATATAAAGTAGATGTGATAGACAGGGAGGAACCCAGTAATGGCCATTTAGTTAAAGCCCTCTCTGTCTCTCATTGTCTTTACAAGGCATGGTCATCATTTGAGTTTTTTTTTTTTTTTTTGAGGAAGATTAGCCCTGAGCTAACATCTGCTACCAATCCTCCTCTATCTGCTGAGGAAGACTGGCCCTGAGCTAACATCCATGCCCATCTTCCTCTACTTAATATGTGGGATGCCTGCCACAGCATGGCTTGCCAAGCGGTGCCATGTCCACACCCAGGATCTGAACCGGTGAACCCTGGGCTGCCCAATTGGAATGTGTGAACTTAACCACTGTGCCACCAGGCCAGCCCCAGCATGGTTATCATTTGTTTATCCAACATTTTCTTTTCCATCTCCATGTAAATTGTCTCCCTCCTCTTTGAAGTCCCAAACCACTACCCCCAATGTCTTCCTTTGTCTTTAGCTGAAGACGATACTTAAGGTAGTGGCTTCTGCCATTTTGGTGAATTACTCAGATTTCCTGGGTTTCTCTCCCATATACATATAATTAAACTTTGTTTGATTTTCTCTTATCATTCTGTCTCATTTCAATTTAATTCTTAGATCAGTCAGAAGGATCTGGAGGGTAGAGAAATAGTTCTTCCTCCCCTACAACCAACACATTCATGCATTTGTCACTCTGTTGGATCTGGAAATGGATGAGTAGAGGATCTGTTACTAAAATATCACCCACCCCACACAATTTGGAGAAGAGAACTTCCATTTTACTTTACCTTCACAGCTGAGTGCTTCACAGCTGAGGTCACTTCACAGGGAAGTGACCGAAGTCACACAGCAGTGTGGTATGTTTGCACGTTTGGGGTGATTATGGTGTAAGAGTTGGAGGTGGAGAAATCAAACTAAAATACAAACAAGAAAAAAACTGTAAATTACATGCCGAGACTGTTTCTCATTCAAGATTAAATAGGTGCCCACAAACCACACACATCTTTTAAAACTAACCTTCACTCTGAGAATTGGACAAGGCAGATAGTTGGAGGTATAATGCCATAGTTAGGGCCATGGAAACTGAAGTCAAACAGGCCTAGTTTGAATTCCTGTTCAGCCATTTACGAGTGGCGTGACTTTAGGCAAGTTACTGAACCTCTCCAAGCTTTAGTTGGCTAAAATGAGAGTTCACCTATGAGCTTTACATGAGGATTATGTGAGATAATCTTTGTAAAACCTTTAATTAAGTGTTTGGCATATAGTAATCAATAGATATTAGTTATTATTATCATTACTTGGTAAATGATGACCTGACACTTGAAGAAAATAGGTAATGTGTTTAATATCACAAGGCTACAAAGTGACAGAATGAAGCGAATATTTGTTGTTTTTAGTTTTCTTCAATATCAGACCCACAGAACTTCAGTCAAACTAGTTCCCAGGACCCTAAATTGAGATTCCATACCTTACTTTCTTTGCATATTCAATTCTGTGCTTGAGATAATCTACATCCAATCTTTCTGTTCTACAGTGCAATTTATCAGTTCTAATGTTATGAGATGTTATCTTCTCCATCATGCTCTCCAAGATCATCAGGAGGTGCTTGCTCTCTCTGTAACAAATATGGCCTGTGCTTCTCATGTGGTACTCATCAGAAATTTGCTTGGGTTGAAATGAATTGTGAATATCTCTCAGTTATCTTCCTGGATTTTATGTTTCTGGATAACAGAATTTGTTTCTTATTTCTTTGCTTAGTGTATTACCTTATACAAAATTTAAGCACTTAATAAGTGCTTGCCAAATGAAAAATAAATCAGTGAACATGCCAATATTCACTTAGAAAGCACAGTATTTCTCAAAAAATTTGAGATAATGAGATTGTATAAACAATGACAAAGTTAAATCCAATTAAAACGCCATAGATCTCATATGAGAAAAGTAATTTTCTAGGATGAAAATTAGTTGGCATGAAATAATTTCCCACCCAAATGGTGCTTCTATTATATTTGGGTATCAATTATATGATCCTTCCAACTGTTTTATAGAGAGATTTATATCAGGCAATTAATACTTGATATCCAGCTATGAGTTGAGAGAAGCTTGGTTTTCCATATTATTGCTAACTCCCACAGCAAAACCGCCAAGGTCTACTAATAAGTTTTGGAGTCATCAGAGGAGCTATTTAAAAAATGTATTACTGGGGCCGGCCCGGTGGCCAAGTGGTTAAGTTTACACACTCCAGTGGCTAAGTTTGGCAGCCCAGCATTTCGCCAATTCAGATCCTGGGCGTGGACATGGCACTGCTCATCAGGCCATGCTGTGGCGTCATCCCACATAGCACAACCAGAGGCACTCACAACTAGAATACACAACTCTGTACCTGGGGGCTTTGGGGAGAAGAAGAAGAAGAAGAAGAAGAAGGAGAAGAAAAGAAGAAGAAGAAAGGGAAGATTGGCAACAGATGCTAGCTCAGGTGCCAATCTTTAAAAGAATACAAAAATAAAAATAAAAAAGGTATTACATCATGATGAAAACATAAAATGGAATACTACTTAAACCTACTGGCAACAGGTTGATAGACTTGCATTTAAAAAGTTATTCCATTTTTTAATCCTTATATTGTTCGCTAAATAATATCACATCAGTACTGACACTTGTTTGATATAACTTTTAGTGTGTCTTTTTTTGGTCCAAACTTATGCTTAGATTCATGATACATAAATTTATACCTTTGCAAAGATGCCCTTAATCTCAGATTTTCCATAATATTTTCTTTTGTTTTTTATTTTCTAGACTAAGATCTAAATTCAATGCTTTCATTCTGCATGAAGGATGGCTGATTATCAACAGTTGTTTTCATACAGAACATCCTGGGCTCCTGAGCAGAGACAGGACTAGTGTAAGGTGAATGAGGAATTCATTTCAGATGCAAAATTTCAGGGATGACGAAATACACAGTGATCAAGATAATTACTATATTAACGTCACAGTGAAAAGAATCCAATCAGTAAACTCTGGCCAGTAAATTGGCTGCCTATTTTGTTAGCGAAGTTTTATTAGAAGTAGCAACACTAGGTTTTGTGTTCCACGTTGCTGGGATTTACGCAAAGAATCTTGCTGATACTGATTAAACCATGTCATAATAGAAATCAACACTTAGCACAATATGTTGATCTGCTCAAGTGGTATCTGAGGACCATAGAGTGAATCAAGGTTTTTGGGAAAGAGTGAAAAACAATAGTGATTATTACAGAGATTATAGACTTCGAACATCTTTCTCTTCATCCAACAAACAAAATGAGCCAATCACTGCACTCTCACGAGAACAAATTCTTTTAATTTCATTTATGCTACTTTAACTATGTTGATTATATGGCCTCTATAGACCTATAGTCAATGGGTGAGGCCAAGAAGAAGACAAGAGTTGTAAACCCTATTTTGATGAAAAACTAAAAATGGTTTTAGCAACATCCATATACTGAAAGCATACTGATAGCTTTGAATGGTGAGATTTTTTTACCTGAACTACAGAGACAAAGGTTATATAAGGAGGTAATGTATGTATTGTTTATTTCAGTAAATAATCTTTTATTGATGATGACTACATCAAGAGCTTTATTAGATAAAGCCACATAATTTGATTTAGGATTTATCATTCACATAAATTAAAAAAAATTGAGACCTGAAGTAAACTAATTACTGGTGGACAACTATTTGAATAGCTTTCTCACTCAAAAGTCCATGTTCTTTCTACCAAAACACATTGCTGAAAATAACCTTAGAAGTTATTTAACCCAATTGCCTTTTTCACTATGAATAAAATGATTCTTGCCCTGATTAAAAGCAGAATGAGGGTTAGACCCTAATCTTTTGACTTCCCTGGACAGGATTTTTCCATTATCCTTCATCGCAAAAGTGCAATTGTCTCACCCGGATCCGATTGACTGCAGACGTACCCATCCATGGCTGCTTAAATGCTTAGAGCTGTACCTTTTTCGACATCAGGAGCTACCATACTCAGAAACTCTAAGGGAGGGACGGAGGCCTGTAGCCCATGACTGACGGATGCAGGCCTATCAAGAACCCAGCCCCGCTTGCGTGAAGAACAGCTGTAGTGCCACTGATGCTCCAGAGTTCCTGTGGGATCCTGTTGTAACTGGACTTCAGCAGCACCGGGCATGGCTTCTTCCCTATCTTATCCTCTATCCCAGGGTTTTCTCTCAAGATGACTCCTTCAGCTACTCAGCTCTGCAAGAATTACCTTCTCAGAGCCTCCTATACAAAAGCCATTCTAAAATATCTGTGCTGTCCATCTCTTTTGATGATATTTCTTTATTTTTATTTTATTTTTTTAAATTCTCCATTCTTTAACAAGAAAATCTGTGAATCTTCTTAGCCTCATCTCTGAACTTGTATAAACAAAAACGAAAAATATGTCCTCCATAGAAGCATGTAAATTGAAAGATTTTGGAGAAAATCAAAAGAGAAATAAGTAAATTGGTTTAAAACTTTTTCTTTTGATTAAATAGTAATCCATACTTCTTACAAAAATATACGACTACATGAAATTATTTTTAAAAAAAGCAGTTGCAAACATTTTATATATTGTTCTGTTTTTTCTTGGTATTTTTTACAGTTTTTAATTAGATTTAAATTGTACTACATACCAAATTTTATTTTATTTTTTAATTTTTTTTTTAAAGATGGGCACCTGAGCTAACATCTGTTGCCAAAGTTCTTTTTTTTTTTGTCCTTCTCTTTCTTCCCCCCGAAGCCCCCCAGGACAGAGTTATATATTCTAGTTGTAGGTCCTTCTAGGTCTGCTATGTGGGACACCACCTCAGCGTGGCTTGATGAATGGTGCTAGGTCCGTGCCCAGGATCCAAACTGGCAAAACCCTGGGCTGGCAAAGTGGAGTGCATGAACTTAACCACTCAGCCACTGGGCCTGGCCCTGCATACCAAACTTTTAAATTCAGCTTTTATTTCTTAAAAAGTTGGCCTGAGGACTTTGAATAGATTGACTGTTTACTCCCTGAAACTCTTAAGCTATTTGTATCAGCCCTTTCTGCACTTCCTTTCTGTGACAGAGGACGGGCACCCTCTCCTATCAAAGGCCAGTGTCTGGCATGTGTTCTGAGCTCATCCCTTCTGACCTTCTTAGGGACTATACTGTGTCTTCAATCTCCAATCACTATTTCCATGTTACATGTGATCTCTGAGCACAATGATACAAAATAAAACCCTCCCTGGTCCGAAGGTTCTTCCAGTTACTTCCCTGTCTCTCTATTTATCCCATTTGACCCAGTCATTTGCTAATTCAAATACTTGCCTGTGCTCTTAGTGTCTTAGATACCATATGTTCCTCATTTTTTTCCCTATGTATTTGGTCAATTTTTTAAAAAAATTGCCCTGGTCCTTTCTCCTGTTTCCACCCTCTACAGGTATATTTCTAGCCCAACTTGCCTTTCTGGGCATTAGACTCCATATTATTGGCATCTCCCTTTAGATGCTTCACTCTCATTTCAAACATGATCTATCCATCTTGAAATCTCCTCTGCCTATCATCCATACTTCAGGGACACAAGCTGGACACTGTATTAAGTGCTAGAAATACAGACCATACGTGCACACATGATACATAATCACCATACAAAATTTTAATAAGTACATACGAGATAAATAGGGCCTCTGGCCTCACTGATATTATAGCTTAATATGGAAATATAATATTATATATAGTACCATTCAGTTGAATAAGTGCACAGTAGAGAAATGACAAGATACTATTGCAGTGTGTAGCAGGCGTAGCTAACCTAGTCTGGGATCAGGAACTGTGCATGGAATGCTTTCCAGAGAAAGTTCTATTTAATCTTATCTATGCTATTGGATTAAATTGACAAGCTTGGCTTAATAAAGATATATGAAATTTTGTACCTAGAAAATGGAAACTACATTATAGTATTACGATTTTTAAATATCATTGTTTAAGAGGCAACCAATAAAATCTCAGTAAGTTTCCAAATGTATACATAGGACATATTCTTTGAAAGCCATGCAGTAAAATGGAAATAGGTAATACAGCTTTAAATTCGTGATAAACTATCAAACTACTCGAAACTTTGTTTTTCAAAGAATGTTACTAGATAACTTCTCAATGAGGAAATAAAATTTTAAAAAGGCCAATAATAAAACAAGAACAATAAGAACACTGCATATGGAAGTTTACAAAATATCAGCAAAGCGCTATTCTGATAAATATTTATATGTAAATAAGTTTACTATATCAAGAAAAAAATTAAAGGTATGAATTTAAACTAAAGGTCATCTCACAAACATAAAACCAACCTATATAAGGTAAAAGGCAATATAAAGATAACTGAAATTGATTAAAAACCAGAAAAACAAAAATATGATTAAAAAAGAAACATACTTAGTAGACCACTGAAATATACATTTCCTTAACAAATTTCACTAGGATAAAAATCATTAAAATACTGATGATAAGTACTAAGGAGACTAAAATGATAAGAAACACTATATGCTAGAAATTTGAAAAATGTGTATAAAATGGAAAATTTTCTTGATAAAATGCAATTTGACTGAACTCAAGAAGAAGTATAATACTTGAATAAATAAATTACCATGTGGAACATCTGTTGAAACAGTTTTGAGAAAGGTTAATTCATTCCTTTACAATAGTAAAAATAACTTTTTCTACATCTCTACCACCTAGAACTACAACCATAATTTGGAGAATGTGAGGAGCAGGTCCACCTCTAACCTTTACAGGATGGGGCAATAGTGCAAATCAAGTCCTACCTACTAATTAATGTGTTTAAACATTTACAAGGTAAAAGTAAATATATCCAGCTGGTCAATAAGATATGATATACCTTCTACCCACAACAGATAAACTTTCCAAATATCTGTACATGAAACTAGAATTTTATACAACTGAAAATTGGTAAAATACCAAAGATAATTGAATTTAAGTGATATTGTACATGCTGGGTGTTGAAGGGCTGGGGTGTTTATAAGAAAAATAAAATAAAGGCATATATTTCTAAAAAATTGTATGTTTTTTATTCCATACATTTATGATCCTTACTTCCATTTCAGCAAAATAAATAGTTATTTAAATCAAGATTTTGACATAAATGTATTGAGCATGATGTTAAACTAGACGACCTTTCTGGAGTTATTCTAGTTCTTGGTTATTTTTAAAAATTTCCTCATAAATTGCTATTATATGACTCAAATTTTTTTGAGTAAAAAGTAATGTTTTCTAAAAAAATTTAAAAATAATTTTAATCTTTTCCAAAGTGAAATAGCCAAACTTAAATCTGTCTTTTTGTCAACCATGCCAAATAACTGTAGATAGCACAAGTTCAAAATTAATTTGATTTTCTTTCAAAGAACACAATTTGCTTCTAGTGTGTCTCATGTCTCATGAATATTAAATCAAATTGTTTTTACAGAATTTAGATGGCATTACCATTGTGTATCCAAGAGGAGTTTAAGGTCAAATTTTATGTGTGTTTCACAAGATATTTCACCTCTGGGCAGATTCAGAAAGCATCATGTATAATATTTGAATTATTCCAAAGAATATCATTGCTTAGTAAGACAAACCACAGACTGCACATGGAAAAAAGAAAGCTGATGATTTTCAGTCTAAATTGTAGCTTGTGCATTTCCCCCATGTTTTTGACAATATTTACATTATTCAAATAAATATAAAATTTTAATTTTTTGAAAATAAATTAAATATTGTTAAATATTTTTATAAAATATTTAAGAAGCTATCTAGTTGTAAGAATAAAAATTGCTCTCATGCCTTAATCATGCTACTTGTAGAACTATGTATATACAAATTTGAGAGAAATTTGTATTTTTAATATCACAGAATATTTTTCTGTCACCATGCA
The DNA here is from genome assembly GCF_041296265.1 of Equus caballus. NCBI lineage: Eukaryota > Metazoa > Chordata > Mammalia > Perissodactyla > Equidae > Equus > Equus caballus. Next base: position 41,794,856 of record NC_091698.1, on the reverse strand, counting down.
ACTGTTGCACACTGTTAGGACACACTAACACGTATGTGAGGAACACATGATATGAAGAACACATGGAGAAGCAAAAAATTAGAAACTCTTCTCTTCTGGGAAGAGATTATGCCAGAATCTACAGGACTCACACTCTTGAAGACAAAGGATTTATTAAATTAATTCATTTTCTTTCGTCTAAGTGCTTCTATTGCTTAAAATTTCACTGTTCTGGAAAGGACAGTGGCAGAACTCACACACCTTCCAGGCATTTGGCTCTAGTCACCTTTTGTTTTGAGGATTAGGGTGAGAGATGCAGAGAAATGTTTCACTGGTGCTGAGTGATGGTTGTGTCATGGGGCCCTCTTGCCTAGGTCTTGGAGTGGTAATGAAGAGAGGAGCCAATCTAAGAGAAAATGCCCAGATCTTCAGGATAGCGTGGAAAGAAAGAGAGAGAATGGGGTCTTTCACAATGGCATTGAGTCCCTGATATAATCACCTTAAAACACAGCTATCTCCAGAATTCTTATATCAGAAAATAAAAGTCCATTGATTTAGGCTACTTTTAGTTGGCATATCAGTCAGGATTCAGAGAGCAAAGCAGAAACTGGTTCACACATTTCAGGTATGAAGAATTTAATGTAGGGCCAGCCCTGATGGCCTAGCAGTTAAGTTCAGCGCTCTCCACTTCGGCACCAGGGCTTGGTTCCTAGGCACCGACCGACAAGGCTCCGTTAGTAGCCATGCTGTGCTGGTGGCCCACATACTAAAAAATAGAGGAAGGTCGGCACAGATGTCAGGTCAGGGTGAATCTTCCTCAGCAAAAAAAAAAAAAAAAGAAAGAAAAATAGAATTTAATATAAGAAGGATGAAAACATTTGAATATGTTGGGGAAAGAAAGTCAAGGAAGCCACTACCAAACATCTCAACATGAAAAGCTAAAGTGTGAGGTTCTCAGCATTCCACACATGGGAACTGCCATAATTCTCAAGAATCTGTAGAAGGTTCTACCAAGTACCCAGATAACATCAACAAATCAGGATGTTCTCAAGAGCTTACTGGTAAATTACTGTAAACCTCCTGACTACCCATTCATCTGGCTACAATGCACCCAGAGAACCAAGGCCTGTCCTTCTCTTCAGCTTTCCAAACCTTGCACAGTGGCCTCTCATTAGAAGAATCTGAGCCTTAACCTATGGGGAAGGGGACCTGAGTAACATGTACCCGATGCTACTCTTTGGCATCCACAGAAGAGAGTGTAGATGGAGGGTGTTATGATACCAAGTTGACTACAGACAATTCAACACGTTTGGGCTTTCTTCCATTTACAGCAAAACAGACTCACTCATCAGAGCACAAGTGGCATTCAAATTAAGTAAAGGAAAAAATAAGACTGTTTTTTAAGGATATCCATTATAGCATAGTTAAAAAATCAAAATATTTAAAATTCACGGTATTTTCTTTACTTACAATAGGCTGGAGCTATCAAAATGTTTGACAATCCATGATGCAAAAGACCCCTTGATATATAATTAATTAAATTCAATAATATTCCAATTTGTTTTCATAAATTTGCTATGTATTTATCTGAATTTTTACAAATTATTTAAAATAAGCATGTACTATATTCTAAGAAGTTTATTGGGTAGGAGGAATTAATTTTTTATCCTACTTGTTTTTGCTACAATGACGTGCCTCCGAAAATAGATTAGGATTGACTTACAGCTTGAAAATACATAGTGAATTATTAATATTTATAAATATTTACTTTGGCACTATTCCATAGAAATATAAAAGAGGTTAATCCTGGAGAGATGAATTATAAAGAATTTAAAAACCTAGGCATTTATAGATTAAATAACCAAGACCATTATACATCTATTTAATAAGCTTTAACAACAACAAATAGGAAAACTGAACACCTACTATAAAGAACAATATCTAAAACTAAGATCATTCATTTATTCAAAATTTATCAAGAATCTGCTAGCTGCATTTCAATGCACTGTATGTAAGTAAAGTTGTAAATATAGACAATGTCACATTTTTTGTCTTTAACTTATGATGAAAATTACATATATAATATACATAATACATTGCTTATATTATACATATATACGTATAATGAAACTATGACATTCTAAATTCCAAATTTAATAAATTCCAGAATATAAGCATTAATAAAATACTACAATAACAAAAAATAAAGATAATTTCAATTCTAATTTTCTGATTTCTAGAGTTGGTAGGTGAGCATACAATTTTCTATCCAAACGGGATATGAAATCTCAAGAGAGAATAGTGGGTGCTGTTAATTATGGTGAGTCTTCAGATTCAAACAAGAATATATGGCCACTGTATGGATAGGAAATGAATTCATAGAAGGGGTGTTATCTTAAATGGAGCCTAAATATTGAATCTTGTAAGAAACTTCCCTATGTGTAGAAAAGTCATTAACCTTCCAGGACAGGCAGAAATCACAATTTCTCATTATGGCTCTTGAGCACTCATATTAAAACCCAAATATATCACTTTCATGGATGAAAATGTTTAACATTTATTAATATACTAGAAATAATGGTGTATTTGTTTAGCTTGCTATTTCCAAAATGTTAGTGGCAGTGAAAAGGAAATTATATTTTTAGGAAGAGGATAACATTGGCCAGAGCTAAGCAGAGACCTTAAATAGTGAAAGGGCAACATGAGAACTCCAGACACACACACAACATCAAAATAGGACAGGGGAGGAGATAAAAGACAAATTGCTATTTAACAACTTTAAGTTGAACCTAAGATTTATGAAAGTGAATTTAAAAGCAAGAAAATATATACGAATACTTAATATAAGAACAATAAAAATAGGAGAAATAAACCATTTTAAAAAGATGAAGGCTGAAATTTTAGAATAATTGGAGAAATGACTGTAGCACCACAGATTGCTTTATTCCAGTGTTGGGTGAATACCAGATTTATTCTTTTTCATTCTATAAGTTTCTTGGTCTCTAACCTTTGGCTTCATCAGTCCCAATTACTAAATCTATTGGTAAATTTAAGCATTTTTTTTCCTTCCTCGTATCAATAGGCAACCTTTTAAAATTAAGACCTCCTAAATTTGTACCTCTAGCACAATGTTGAATAGGAGTGGAAATAGTGGCCATCACTGCATTGTTTCTGATCTTAGTGGAAATCTCTCGATAGTTTTCCCATTAAGTAATGGCAATGAATTAAGACATTCTAAAATAAATGTGTTCCAAGGAAATTACTTTTGAGAATATTGAGGTCATGTAAGAAAATAGGAAAGTGAACCTGACACATTGTTTATTCTTTATAACCTACACAAAGTAAAATAGAATAGCAAAATTGTCATTAGTTTCCCATACATCTGTGTTATATGAAATGAGGAAGAGCAGCAGTTACTATTATTTCAGATTGCTGATTTTAGAGATTATTAGACTTAAAAAAAACCCTCTTACAACTTCTTATTCAAATACATTAATGTAACTTTAATATAATGCTATTATTTGAAATAATTGAGGTCAATCTATTATACCTCTAAGATACTGTCCCGTTAATCTTTATGCAATAAATCACACACTGAAAATGCAAATGAGTTGGGAAGCAGCACACTGGAACTGGGCCTCAGTGAGGTATAATTTATGATTTTTCAACTATATTTCTAAGAGACCTTGGGAAATTGACTCATTTTAGCTGAATTTCAGTTACTTCATCTGAACAGGGAGCATCTCTTATGCCGTGCTCATTCTTCCCATCTATTTATCTAATATATCATTATGATAGGAAATGATATTAGGTTAATTATTTTTCTTTCCTTTATTGAAAACTTGATGTCTTCCAAAGACATAGAGAAAGTTCTAGTTCTTTTTCTTTGCATGCATTATTATCAACCAGGGGAAATACTGTGTTAAATTCTATTTTCATTTAAGTTTTCTTATTTACTCTTAAGAGGAAAAGGAATACACAGACACACATAAACATGATTTTATGTTGATAGATACGAGTTTCAGTTAGGTTACGCTAGATCATGTTGCAGGACAGTAACACTCTTAAAAGCTCCACAGTTTCCACAACAAACTTTTATTTATTCCCCATGTAACTTCTGCATTGAGGGTTGCTTTGCTCATTTCACCTTCACTAGGACCAAGGGCAACTGAGACCTCATCTTGACAACCTCCTGTTCACTGCCTCAGCAGGAAGGGGCCCCTGGAGGGCCTTGTACAATCTGAAGCTCTGGCCCGGTAGTGACACATGCCATTCCCTATGCCACTCACTGGCCAGAATTTCTCCCCATCTCACCACACAGAGCCCAGAAGGTTCAGCTTTCCTAGTGTTGGGTTGTCGTCAGAAGGAGAAAACCCGAGTATCAGCAAAGCAGCTCAAAAGCTCACATTAGCCAATGCCATTGGCTCAGAAATCATAAATATTTGCCTCCATTAGTTTCAGATGCAACATGGTCAAGCTGGTTGAGTGATTCTAACTCTTTAGTTATTATTAAAAGATGATTAAAATTAAAAGAAGTTGTAATTCAAGCAAACTAAATTGAAAATCTATTATTTGGAAGCAAGCAGGGGTGAAAGTTCAGAGAGCATTAAAAAAACCTGGAAATATCTGATACAGAACTTGTAAACCAGATTTTTTTAAAAGACTCGAATAGCTATAAAAATCAGTGAATTTAGTTATTTGCTTTCAACCATTGGCATTTCCCAAGCTACTGGATGATCTTCATTCTTACACTACAGCACAAATGCACCTCCTCTGTAGAGTCTTCTCCACTAGCTCCCTTTGGTTACTCAGGCGAGCATAGACCCAGGTGGTCTCTCTCTAAGCATTCTGCCTACTATCTTCTTAGCGCTCATCACGTTTCCTCCAGACACTTTTTTTTCCTTCTTACTTGTGATAACCACTTGCTTCAGACTGTGAGTGCTACATAGTCAGGGACCCCATCTGCCCTGTTAGCCCTTGTATCTTGGGAGCCTACCACACAGTGACTGTCCTTTCCAACTTCTGAAATCCTCTGTGTCTTTGGTGTCTGTACCTCTGCTTTGACACTTTGGACCCTTTATCACAAACCTCCTGAGGTCCTTTTGATTGTACTTATTGGATGGTAAATCATTGAATATTATTAAATATTCCCTATAGGGACATTAAATAGTCTTCTGAAGATACTTAGCTAGAAATCAGAGACTTGAATCTTAAAAATATTAACAGCAAATACTTACCCAGCACTTGTATGTAGCAGATAATAGCGTTTTACATATTTTAGCTCACTGGCCCCAAACAACCATTCTTTGAGGCAGGTACTCTTATTATGCTCATTGTACATATGAGGGAATTAAAAACACCAAAGGTGAGCCACTGGCCCAAGATCAAATGGCTAAAAAGTGATAGAGACAAGATTTGACCTCAGTCTCGTTCCGAGGCCCATGGTCTCCTTTGTCAAGCTAGAATGCCTCCTTAATGGTAGATTCCACCTTCACTAAAGTTTCTAAGTTTGGAGTAGTTGTTTTCTCCATTTTGTTTTGTTTCTCCCTTCTGTAAAAAAGGAAAAAAATAAAAGATTGAGACTAAATGATCCCCAGATCCCACTTTGCTTTTCCTGAGTCTGTGAGTAAGGTTAGAGAAAAGGTTTAAATTGCAAACCTTTGCATAGAAGAATCTCCACAATTTCTGCTCAAATGTAACTGACAGAAGTGACAGAAATACCATTTGTAACATCCTATGTTGTCATGTTGTTATACTTTAAAGACAAGGAACAATTATAGTTGTTCAATAAGGGAGGTTTACTCATTATAATTAATTAACAGCAAACATAAATTAGTTTCAGGAATACCACACCCAAGATAAGCGGAAGCGTCACATGTCATAACCAAGAGAAAGTCAGGAATCAAAAGCATTTGAAGGGGACAGCCTGGTGGCTAAGTGGTTAAAGTTCGCGTGCTCTGCTTCAGCAACCTAGGGTTTCGCAGGTTCAGGTCCTGGGAGCGGATATGGCGCCGCTCATCAGGTCATGTTGAGGCAGCGTCCCACATAGCACAACGGAGGCACTCACTACTAGAATATACAACTACCTACTGGGGGGCTTTGGGAAGAAGAAGACGAAGAAGAAAAAAAGATTGGCAACAGATGTTAGTGCAGGTTCCAATCTTTAAAAAAAAAGCATTTGAAGCAACCCTTCGTAAATACAGCACAAATTTCTCTGAAAAGTTCAAAACTTCTTTTTTTCAGCACTTCAGTGTCTCCAAGAAGTGTTTAATTTCATAATCAAAGGCGCAGGGGATGCTAGATTAAGCAACGTTAAGCAAATTTCTTAGAACCTCCTCTATGATGATAGAATCATATACTTCTTAGAAGAAACAGCCTTTCCCAACTCACTCCCCTATGGAAGCCCTATTTCTCTGATGAAGCATCTCATGTAATTGATGGCCTCTGAAACATCCTTTAGGAAATACTGATTTTGACGTTAAGGGAACATGAAATAAAAAATACTGAGTTTCTTTTAAATGTCCCAGGAACTTTAAAGAAACAATAACATTTTAGCTCTCTTAATAATGTAACTTTCTGATCAAAAGTTTAATTTCATATATACCTATATATAGATATATATATGCTGACAAAAATTATTCAATCTATGTGTACATATACATCTCTCTATATATGTATATATGTAAATATATAATTGTTGTAATATGTGTATATATATATTTATTTATTTCAAATACAAACCCTCTGAATTCAGTTCTGGACAAAGCAATTAACTTTCTAAAATGTTTATGAGCAACGTGACTATCCGTACTAGGAAACTCTCTTTAAGGGATATATCCCTGTTGTCAGAAGACTATTTTATAGGGGTGGGGGTTGGTAAGAATCACTTTAGCTAAGGTAAAAATGTTCAGTAAGATATAATCTTCACTCATATTTTTTTTCCCCAAGCTACAACTCATTGCTACAAAGGTCAGCAGTTATCATCCTCAGCGGATTCTTAGAATGTACAATGAGGGGGTTTGAAATGATTTGTTCTGTCACCTGTTCCCAGAAAAACTGACATAATTTAATATGATGACTGCTCTCCTTTACCTCATTAAACTGGTAAAGGAGAGCTGGATAGAATTCTAAGTTATTTATGACTCACTACTTATAAAATATGAGTTTGGGATTTTAAAGCCTACTTGCCACAACTGCCTGCCTATTCCCACCCAGTAGCCGAAATCATCTGTAGGCTTATAACAGAAAACTTGGGGCAAAAAGCCCTCCTAAGTCAGCTGAGGCAAGTGTAAATAAGCACATCACAGTGTAAATACACTGTACCACCTTGGGCTTTTAGTAAAAATTATTTGAGGAAGGTTATCGTTTATACTTCCATGGCTTAGACTCAATGGGTTATAAAAGAAGAAAAGAGAAGAGGCAGTTCAAAGTCTGAACAACATACTTCAAAGTATGAACAAATAGTAAAGACAAAGAAAGAGAGAAGTTCAAATAATGCAGTGGTTGATAGCCTGGATTCTTAGAGGTTAACTACACAGGTAGTAAGAGGGGCACTCAAAGAGTATTTTAGAATTACAGAAACCAGAATGGGAGTCATCTGTCATAGGAGGGTTCAAGAAAAACAAATTGTTACATTTCCTTATTTTTGCCTAAAATTACTTTAAGCCCATGTGCTTACTTTGGTTTATATAATGCTGATCTCTGGACATTGAAAATTATATTTGTGTTTAGGATTGAATTTTTGAAAAATGAAATAATTATCACTTAAAAATAATAGTTTGGTGGACAAAAATTTTTCAAAACCTGTGACAAATGGTGAGGTTTAAAATCACAGATCGCTAGGTCTTTATTACAGATAAACGGAGTAGATTATAAATAGTTAACCATGAACCTAACCTCCTTCAATTTGTAAAGTACTTATCAAATTTCTAAATATGATTTTTCATTATGCTTCTTTTCAGAGTTACTACTAGGGAGGGATGTCATGGATGCTATTTCAGATCTGTCATATGTAATCTTCTAATCTGCCAACTTTTTGCAACTAAAAGATGAGCTCATGTACAAGCTGACAAGAGGTGGTGATGAGTCTAGGCTTTCTTGAAGGTTGTTAAAAGTTTAAGTCCCCCCATTGTGCAGATGCTCTCTGAATTGGCTTGGCAATTTTTATAATGACAGCTGCTGTCAGGTGAGAGGGTAAATTACTCAGTTCAACTGGGAATGTTGTCAGTAACAGTAAAAGGGTGCTAGAAATAGAAGTGGTCCCAGATAGTGGAAAGAGTGACTTGTGTAAACTTATCAAATCTCTCTGGGAATCCTCGATGTTTCATTTTCCCCTGGGTATGCTTTAAAATCATCACTTCTGCTGATGATTACATTTTCTTTACACGGAAAGTGAAGTGAAAAACTTAATCAAATTAGCTAAAATGGAAAAAAAACCCAGACATGTCAATCTGGAGATCTGGGCACTAACATCCCCATCTGACAACTCCTTATAAATGATATTTCTACCAATTATTATTAATAGCAGTAGTATAAATACAGGCATCCCTCAGAGAGAGTGTGGGTTCAGTTCCAGGACATTCCAACAAAGTGAATGTTGCAATAAGGTGAGTCACACAAAGTTTCTGGTTTCCCAATGCATATAGAAGTTATGTTTACACTATACTGTAGTCTATTAAGTATGAAATAGCATTGTGTCTGAAAAAGACAATGCACACATCTTAATTAAAAAATACCTTATTGCTAAAAAATGCTAACCATCATCTGACCCTTCAGTGAGTTGTAATCTTGCTGGTGGAGGGTCTTGCCTTGATGTTGATGGCTGCTGACTGATCGGGTAGTTGCTGAAGGTTGGGGTGGTTGTGGCAATTTCTTGAAATAAGCCAACAATGACTTCACGCATTGATTGACCCTTCCTTTCATGAATGATATCTCTGTAGCTTCAACGCTGTTTGATAGCATTACCCATAGTAGAATTTCTTTCAAAATTGGAGTCAGCCCCCTCAAAACCTGCTGCTGCTTTATCAACTAAGTTTGTAGCATTCTGAATGCTTTGTTGTCATTTGAACAATCTTCACCAGGTGTAGATTCCATCTCAAGAAACCGCTTTCTTTGCTCATCCGTAAGAAGCAGCTCCTGATCTGCTAAGTTTTACCCTGAGATCGCAGCACACCTTCAGGTTCCACTTCTAATTCTAGTTCTCTTGCTATTTCTACCACCTTTGCAGTTACTTCCTCCACTGAAGTCTTGAGTCCCTCAAAGTCACCTATGAAGGTTGGAATTAACTTCTTCCAAGCTCTTGTTAATGTTAATATTTTGACCTCTCCCCGTGAATCACAGATGCTCTTAACGGCATCTAGAATGGTAAATCCTTCCCAGGAGGTTTTCAATGGACTTTGTCCAGATCCATCAGAGGAATCACTATCAGTGGCAGCTATAGGCCTACAAAATGCATTTCTTAGAAGAGAGAGTCAAGCACAGAAGTTTCATTCAGAGGCATTGGCTAGTCTTCACAGGAGATGCTTACTTTGGTACAGCCAGTGCATGGTAACTCCCCTCTGTCTAGCAACTTTATACTCAAAATGTTCTATTATAAGGTTAAGTTGAAGAACATTCTGTTCCACTAAGATATCTTAAAGAAGTTTACAATTCAAGGTAGCAATAATCCTAAACCTAGCAACCTGAGGCAGAGGACACTTTCCCTCTTGCTAGGTCATAAAGTAAGTCACTATAGCAACTCTACATCTGAATTGAAGCTACATGGTAAGTGTCCAGTGCCATTATCTGAAATGACCTGAAAGTCACAAGGTCAGTGTCAGATATGGAAACCAGGGCATTAAAGCACACCTTTTGTCTACATTGACATGCGACCGATGTTACCAACCAAGGAGAGCATCTCCCTAGCAAACTGAGTTCAATGAAGATATCACCGAGAGCAGCAGAAAATAGAATCACGTGGTACTGACTAGCAGGATGAGCTGGGGTAAAATGCTGGGAGTTTCACTCCCTCATATATAAAATAAATATAATTTTAGTACCTACTGCCAGGGTTACTATGAAGAATACTTGAATAAAATACATACAGAGTTTATAAGTAATTTTTCACTGAATAAATGTTGATGATGATGATGATGATGACATTGATAATAGCAACCAGGTAGAGTACATTCGGAAGAAAACTGAATTTAACACTGCCAGAAATAGAATGAAGCATTTTCAGAATTGGATTCCAGCAATTATTCTAGTTGATGGATCAGGCTGGGTGGTTACATGGTTAACTCTGACTAACTCCTATTTACCTTTCTAGGCTCAGGTTTGATGCCACTTCCTCGGGAAACCTTCCTTGACAGGCTAAGCTGAACCAAGTACTTCAGCTTTGTGTGCCCTTGGCATTCTGTCATTCCCTTATCATAGCACTTTTTGTGATTCATTCTAAGGAGCCATCTCATTGTCTGGTCGGTCTCTCAGTAAACTGTAAACTCCATGCAAGTTGGGGCCATTCCAATTTATGCCTTACCCCAAGCACAGCACTAAGCAGATAAGAGGTGCTCAATAAATACTTGCTAAATAAGTGAAGAAATTAACCCATCAATTGTCATAACCTACCTACGCACTCACCCCCCGACTTGGGTAAGAAAGAAATAAGTATAACCATCGGATATAAAGCCAGTAGCATCCAGAACTAGTGTGATTATTTCCAATGTAAGTCTAATGTGAAATCATTATTAAACAGAAGTATAAGGCTGTTGGTATTATGTAACTCCAGAACTAATTCGAGAGATTTATGATTCCTCATGTTTAGAAATCAAAAGGGTGATTAGTTATTCATTGGAAGGCTATGAACATTTTCCAGTTTGGAATAAGGCAACATTTAAATACAGTACATTACAGTACTCAATTATTCATTCATGGGGTAACTATCTGAGTAGCTCTTATCCTAGATTCGGAGGATGCAATAGTGAACATGATAAATATGGTCCTTTGTTTTCATAGAGATTATATTCAAGAGAGGACAAGAGAAAACAAAGAAACAAGAAACCAAGAAATGAGATCATATCAGATATTGAAAGGTGCCAAGAAAGAAAATAACATCGGATAAGGAGATTCAGAAGACTGGGAGGTAACGAATGGGGCTATTTTAGACTAGATAGTCATGACTCTTTTCTTCAGAGATGAACAGCAAGAAGTTACTAGCACTGAAAAGATCTGGGAGACACCATTCCAGGCAAAAGAAACAACATAGGTTAAGGCTCTCAGAAGAGAGTGTTGTGATGTGAGCAAAGGACCAGGAAAGCAAAGGAGGCTAAACCATAAAGAGGAAGAGAGACTGTGGAGTGAGATGAGGTCAGGGAAGTAGCGGGGTCTAGATCCTTTACGTTTTGTGCACCATGGCCATTTGGATGTTATTCTGATTCCAATGGAAACCCATGGGGTTTTTTTCAGCATTATTTGCATTATAAAAAACCATCATGGCTATTATAAGGAAAATGTACCCATTCTGTTATGAAGGCTGAATGAACACATTATGTATAAACTTCAGACACCATTAATAATGATGTTTCTAGAGATTTTGTTTCTTTTTTCAATGCTACATAATGATTGCAGCATCCTTCTGCCTGAACATTACAGTCCAATTGTTCTCTATTCTCCAACATCCCCCAAATGATTTTGTTGACAGATCAATAAAAATGGCCTTAATTAAGGCAGCGTGGGTCACATTTCAAACGAAATACAGCTAATTTAAATTGGGACCAAAAATTACCAAACTATAGAAAAGTCTCTGACAATAACTCCAGTTGACGGAGCACCACCACTCGAATCATCCCACAGAGGCCGCAAGGTTATCCATGGACAACTTCCCGTGACACCCCTTCAGAGCCTGAAACATTCCATGCAAAACACAACTTGCCATTTTGCCCTTTGTTTGCAACCGATTGAAATTCAGATTGAAGAAACTTAAAAAATTGTGTTTTTTCTGATATCATTTTATTTTCTCACCAGAAAACTTTTGGGACACACTTCGATGTTACCTTCTGCTCTCCTTGTGGCAAGTTGTCAGGGTGAGGTTATAATTGATGCTGTCTCTCAAGCTGGCTGTGACTTATTGTCCACTGCAGAGTTGAGCTCACAGCATTTGGCCATTTGTTATAAATTCATACAAAGTTTCACAAGTAAGTCTCCTTAATATCTCATTATGCTATTACCTTTAAATGCCTATAATAATTCTGGGTAATGTGGAGATTTTTACAGGCCTCCAGGTTCTCCTTAATATTTCTGGCTCATCAATAAACAATGTATTATATGTACCATAAGCTATTTCAAAATAAATCATGTTCTATTTTTTGCTCTCTGGATGGAAATGTTTCTGTAGACTCTATTCCGTGCTAGGTACTGGTTAGTGAAAGTTCAATAAGGCATGGTGGCTTCTTTTAAGGGGTATAGCACATTGTGTGCAAGACAACAGTTTAACCAATAATTGCACATTATATCTGGGGAATAGGTGCTATAAGGGACTTTAATTCCCTCCTGTTCTTTCCCTCCCAAACTAAATGATTGGAAGCCTCCTCTCCTGAGTTGAAGCTTCAACAAGTCTTTGAAGGATAGACAGAATCAATTATGTGAAGGAATTACTTCCATACATGAGGAGGCTGGCATGAGCAAATGTGAAGATTGTAGGAGGAAGACAACTTCCACTCACTGAGTCAGAAGGGAAGAGAAAAGGTTATAGGTAGAGATATTGGTCAATTGTTGAAGAAGGAGTTGGGATGGCCACACTTATGTCAGAAAGTATGCGGTTAGGTTATCTAGGGAGAAGGAGTGGAGTTAGGGGGGTTTGGGGAGAAGGATGACTGCTCATAGGACCAGGGTGGGAAATGGGAGGCCAGAGGTTTACACTGAACAATGAAACCATGTGCAAGTTAACAGCTTGTCAGAAAATGCCAAGGTCAGTGGCCTGAAAGTTTTGATGGAAAATTAGTTACATTATATACTAAAATATATATATTCGGGAGAAATTAACACAGTTGGCTATTTGTACTACACAAACAAAATAGAATTACAAGAAAACTGGCATGTTTTAGAGATGTCAGTGATTCTGTGATTCAATGCTAACGACTTATCTAGAATACTCTATCTGCCTGATCACCACTCTGTCCTCACGTGGCTCCTCAATTCCACTTTCCTATAGGACATAAGACCTTGATGATTGTCTAATTATCAAGGTTATAAACTCCTTATAGGAGAGAAATCTTGCCTTACTTTTTGTTTTTCCTTTTTGTCTCCTCACAGGATATTTCCCAACCAAGTTGCACATTAAAACATACTCTTGCCTCATCTCCACACTTAAACATGAAGTCAGAATTTCCTGGAAGTGAGGACTGGGCATCAGTGTTTTGGGAAAGTTCTCCAGGTCATTTCAATGTGCAGCTGTATCAATCACAGTGTTAATACCTCGTTGGCACTCAGAGAAAACTGGAGTGTTTGAGAGGCTTTTGTACATAAGAAGAAAACTAGCCAATTCACTACCAAACTGCAAAAGCACCAACATCACAACTGTTACTCCTCTTGCAATGGCAGTGTCAATGTCCTTTAAATCACAGACGATGTTTTAGAGCCAGGTATTATCAACAATGGTACAATTTAAATAAAGCCCATTTGTTGGAACACTCAAAGATGTTGTCAATCTGACCATTTACCTGTGTCTGATTTATTTAGTGGAAAAAAAAAAAGCATCAAGTGTTCTAGTGAACTGTAATCTTCTTATGCCATTTCCTGAAAGGAATAAAAGGCAACAAAAAACAATTACACTGAAACAATGCTCTGACCTCAATAATCACACACTGAAAATACTTTTATCTGGGAAAAGCCATTAGAAGAAACCATGAACAAGGTGAAACAGCTTTTGTGTGTTTTAGATAATAGTAACTCAGCAGGACCACAAAAGTAAAGCCCTATTAAATCTACTTCACATTCTACAATTCTTGCTTCTTTACAGAGTAACTCTTTACTCCTGGTTTCAAAACTTTCTGTTCTCAACCCAGAATGCAATAATATAGCCATCTATACAGACTTTATGAGCATTTCATTTTTCACTAGGATACTCTATGAGTCCATTACAAATATACCAAGGTGTATTTTACCGATAGAAATAATAACTAATTTTGTTTCTGATAATTTCTAACATGCCAGGGATTGACTAGGCATTTGAAGGAGGCCAAGAGCAAAGTTGTCTTGGCTTGAGCCCACCACCCCTGGGCCTCATGCTGCCCTTTTTCCACCCCCATTAGTTACAGCCTCTTCGCTTCTTATCTCATAAGAACACAAAACTCATCGAGTCCTGTCTTTTCTGGAAAACCGTGGCTCTGAAAGCCTCTCTTTCTCTGTATTTCCTTCCTCCTCCCCTCACAAAGCTTTCCTTTAGCTAGCTAACATCGGGAAAGAATAGAATCCTTTAAAATAAATTAAAATTCTTCAAAAAAGTCACAAAATAATATTAAAAATAATTGAGGAAATGAAGAGGAAAATTTCATATAATTCACCAGCCTAATAAAGCACGAATCATCATATTTTTTTGTTTGTGTCTCTGTGTCATATTCATGAATAGTTTTATGTATCTTTTCAATTGAGTCCCCTTTCCCTGCAATCTTTCTCCCTCTCCCCATAACCTTTGGTTATACAGCTGGTTAATGGTGAAAATAAAACTCTAATAATTTCAGATTGACTCCTAATCTGCCATTTTCCCCCCTTGCATTTTCAGTTTCTAGTTATGTCTTTGAAGTTACAACAGAAATTGAGAGCTTGTTTAGAGGTTCTACCTGAGAGCTTTCAGCTAATCATTTCACTAAACTGAAGAATGACCTATTCTATCAGGCAATTTCATCCTAATTTCCCAAATCTGCAGCTGAAAGAGGGGCACATATGGAGCATGGAAAGAGGCCTATTGCACTGTCTCTGTTGTGCAGTAAGGTCAAGAAACTCTGCTGAGCAATGGAGTAACAGATTTCGTAGCCCACCCATTGCCTGGGAGGCACACTGGATGTGAAAGTGTAGTCACTCTACACCAATGACTCCATCAGAAAAACATCCCTCTGAACAGCTCCAATGCTCAAGGTACATCCAGGAACAGAGGGTCCAGGGAATAGCATAGAATAATTCAATATGGGCAACTAGATACAGATGTACTGAAAAGCTGAACACTGAGGAAGGTTGGGCAACCCAAAGACAAGTAAGTATACAAAGTATTCTCAGCTCTAGAGCTAGAAAGACAAAGAAAGAATATTGCTACTAGAAACTAAGTGCTAGGAGCACCGTGCAAGAGCTTGAAAGACGGAGAGGGTTCACCCAACAGCTACTAGAATCGTGAAAGAGAAAGCAGATACTGCCTTAATCAACCCAAAACAGAGGGAGACAATGAGATATAGGCATGCTTCTCCCATTCTCTTTCCCTCAATCTCCTGTCTGTGTCTACATTAGGTGAAAATATTGGGCGAGGACACAGACAAAGAAATAGGTTTGAAAGCAAATGGGCAAGTGATTGACCCAACCTCCAATCCACTCACAACTTGGTTCCAAAGATAAAGTATTTAAAGGAAATCAAATACTTATTATCTTTATTCAGTAATATCCAAATGTATATATTTCTTTCTGGTTCTAATAATTATTATCATCACGGTCATTCTAACTCTACCACTAGTCTTTTCAGCAAAGTGCAGTGGGCAAATGAATTCACTTTGATGAAACACGGCATCAATTTAATGCCAGTGGGGCCATCAGAAAGATTCCAGTCACATGGCTATGTCTCTTGACACTTTAAAACCTACCAAAGAAGACACTTATGTTAAATCTACCATAGGCGTTCTCTAGATAATTCAAATTTTCACCACCCTTTATCTTATATTAAATGTAATACAAATAAAATTTAATTATTACATTATTATATGCAGCAGTATTCTCCAATTTTTCCATGGAAATAAAATTTTAGTGTGTACTATCATGTTCATTAATTCTTCGTGAAAATTTTCTTCCCAACTTAGTAATAAGCTTTCTTTCTTTCTTTATTTTTTTGGTGAGGAAGATTGGCCCTGAGCTAACATCCATTGCCATTCTTCCTCTTTTTGCTTCAGAAAGATTGTCCCCGAGCCAACATCTGTGTCAATCTTCCTCTATTTTGTATGCAGGAAGCTGCCGCAGCATGGCTTGATGAGTGGTGATATGTGGGTTCATGGCTGGAATCCAAAACCATGAACCTTGGGCCAAGGAAGCAGAGTGCACACTTAACCATTATGCCACCCGGCCAGACTCAGTAATTAGCTTTTTGTGGATAGGAACAATCAGTAATATGTCTGTTAGTACCAATGGCACCTGATCCAGTACCATGCATATAGTAATGAATTTCAGGATTAATGAAATATATCCTTCTTTCCTTATTACACATACATGTCAAAATGCATAAGGTATATGGGGGCTGGCCCCGTGGCCAAATGGTTAAGTTTGCACGCTTCGCTTTGGTGATCCAGGGTTTTGCCGGTTTGAATCCTGGGTGCAGACATGGCACTGCTCATTAGGCCATGCTGAGGCGGTGTGCCACATAGCACAACCAGAGGCACTCACAACTAGAATATGCAACTATGTACTGGGGGGCTTTGGGGAGAAGAAGAAGGAGAAAAAAGAAGAAGAAGTTTGGCAAAAGATGTCAGCTCAGGTGCCAATCTTTAAAAAGAAAAATGCATACAATGTATGGCATATGACCTAAGTATACAGGAAAAAAGATGCCAGAAAGCATTATTGAAATGACCAAATGATATTATTAGGTTTAGAATGTTTACCAAAAAGTCATTATTCTAGGTTGATTACTTAATAAAATACTAATAGTTATTATAATGATAATAGTAACAATATTATACAGAAGAGTTTCTGTAAAAATGTAAATCCACTTTGGAATTTATGGAACTATTAATAAATACTAAGTTGTTTATATTATCTTTATGTAATCTTGATAATTAATTCATGTGATAAATATGCGTATTCCTATTTTATAGATAAGAAAAATAGTGGTATAGAAATTTAAGTAAATTTTCTTTTATCAAGTAACTGGTAAATTATAATATAGTTTGAGAATGCAAATTTGTTATTTTGTTTGAAAATATGTGCCCTTTACTTTATACCATGCTGTGTCTGATACAAAAACCCCAAGGTGGTTAGTATATATATTACATCAGATATAATTTACTTCTGGTACAATTGTTTATACAATCTTTTTCTTGGTTAAAAAAAAGGTGTTGTATTTATTTTGTGCACTCAGTCTTTGAGAATAAAGTGAAATGAAACATTTTAGAAATGAGCTGTTGTTTTCACGCAAGCAATCTTATTTCTTTGTACCCACTGATCACATAATGCACTATATTGTATTTCATTAAGAATGCAGAAAATATACTATTTGAAGAATTTTATCTGTCAAAATTTTGTTTCAAGGTCGCAAATTGATCTACTAATCAAAGTTAATTGTTCTGAATCAGTGGCATAGCAACTCTCATCAACACAGTTAACTCCTACAAATGATACAGGGAAACAAAATATATTGGTAGGTCATTCTGTCAAGAATGACATTCTTAAATATAATTTTCATTTTGTTTTAAGTACTATCAATGATAACTTTAGCTTGCAAAGTGATGTCTTGGCAAGCACCTGAGGAACACTGCCAATCTGATATCTAGGAGATGGGCAGTGTAGACTAATGGTGAAATGCAGGAATTCTGGAGCTAGATGGACTGGCTTTGAATCTCAATCAGCTTCTCAAGTCACTGCATCATCTGGTCATGTCCCTTAAATTTTCTTGGCCTCAGCTTCCTCACCTACAAAATGGACTTCATGATAATAGCACTTATCTCATAGGGTTCTCATTAAGAACAAATGAATATATATTAAGCATATAAATGTAATACAAATTAAGCGTAATACATATTAATGTACCTGGCACATAGTACATTTTCAATAACATTAGCTGCCACCATTTTACTGTAAAAGAACTTGAAAGTAGGCCCTAGGTTATCTTCCACAGCAAAAAACAAAGACTTTTTCATGAGCTGTCCTTTCCCAGTGGGTGCTGAAATCTATAACATCCAAGCTCAGGACTCTCACAACCTATATGGGACTAATGGGATAGGCTGAGCTATCCTCTTCTCTTATCTGCCAGCTAGCTTCGGTTCAGATATGCTAGGGAGACTTGAGGGTTGTTAGGAAGGGGTAATCAATCCTTTGTTTGACGGCACTCCAGCAGAGAGAAAAGTGCTTTACTTCATCTATCCTTGTAGTAGAGTAGATAAGGAAGAGATATGTAACGAACATGGAACCAAAATGTCAACCAGCCATTCAGCTCCTCTGTTACAAGGCTACATCCTGAGTCTTAGAGGAAACTGAAATGTAGGGACTTAGTATAACATTGTGCCTATAGTTAACACTGTACTGTGCACTTAAAAATTATTAAGAGGGTAGATCTCATGCTAAGTCTTCTTAATCACAATAGAAAAAAATCCCCCTGTGGGATGAACAAGATGTCCCTTTGAGCTTATACACTGAGCCAAAGTGAAGACGTGGCTTTGTTCTAGCAATAAAGAATTAATTAAGTCTTACCTTTACTTAAGAGTTAATGATCCGATATGGAGACAATATCACAATATAATTTTAACATGCAAGTAAGGTAATGAAAACAGGGACCTGTGAAAAGGATGCATGGGATAAAGTTGTAGCTTGGGAATTAAAGAGACTCATGTTTATATCCCAACTATGCCTATTCTTTATTAATTGACTTTGATTGCCATTTAGATTCTCTTTATCTTTACAGCAGGCATGACGATATTTCTTTGCATTATTGTTAGTATTATTAAGTGATATACTGCTTGCATTGCCCAGTTTCATGCCAGATGCACAGCTGGTTCACAAACGAGGCTATTTTTACTTTATTTAGTTTACACCTTCAGTGCAATGACAATTATTCTGTACAACGGCAGAACTTAACTGAAGCTTCCTTAAATTGTCTCCAGAATAGTAAATTACTTTGCCATTTTCAATAGAAAAAATACCTATGAGAATATTTAACTTCCTGAGTTCATAGTTATTCATGTTACATGCAATGCTTGTACTATGAAATTTTCCCTTAGGTACAATATGAAAAAGAGGTAAGTGGCAAAATTAGTATGTTTTTATATAACTATTTTTTACCATTGCTAACACTCGCTGATATGGACAATCATTTCCAGCCATCTGTTAACTCTTTTGTCTGCAAACATATTTATTTATAATTCGGTCAGAGTATAGTCCTTCCTTGAATGAAACAGATGTTTTAGTGTTTGGCATCTAAAGAGATAGTCTCTCGTCTTTATTCCAGGGTGACATAGGTTTCTGTGAAGCATCCTCATATTCTTTTATTTTATTAAATAATCTAGAATCTGCTTTCTTTGGATTAAATAAAATAAAGTTTCCTGTGTAATTTAATTGGCTTACATTAGACCTAGTAACTTTCCAAATGCCTCTTTTTAGTAAATTGATCAAAACTATCCATATATTCCAGATGGGCCTTAATGTAGTAAATTTTGGATGGCTACTACTTTATCAATTAACATAAGCAAACCTTATGTTTTAACAATAAGTCTTCCTCATTTAACAATACAAGTATTCAAATTTCAACTACAATGACTTATGTATCAAAAGACATTTTAAGAAGGAAAAAATGCTACAAAAAAGGAAAGAAAGAAAAAGTGATTGTGGAAGAACGTTTTGAATGAAATAGGTCAAGGGAAATGCTCTCACTCTTAAAACTCGTGGCCTTCGTGAGTAGAAAGGTGTTTTAGATACTTCATTAATGAGAAGAGTGGCTTGACCCAAAATACACTTCAAAGTCCCTGGTACAATTGGACACTCGGATGCCCAGACGCATCACTTGCCTTTAAGAAAATGTCATGGGCTAATTAGGAGGTAGTCTAACACGATATCTTTAACAGGATAGAATTATGACCTATTTTTTTCTTTAACTATTCTTGGTATCTCCTCATTAAACACAAATTGGCTTATTCTCTCATACCCAGAGCGAAAGTGAATTGAAGCCTTACTTTTGGGTTGAAACTTGAACTCTCAGCTCCTATCATTTTCATTTGAAGTAGCTATGAGGCACTTTTTTATTCACCGTAGTGAAGCACTGCTTCAGAACTGGCTAAACATCCAGTCTTTCCCTTCTCTTACAGTTTACTTGAACTTTGGTCAGTCAAGTTTCTGCAGAATGACGGACTGGTTTTACTTGCCACTGCTGAACAATGTCAATTCTAGTAAAACCTCATAGATTTTAACTGCTTATGCATCTTAATTAGTAAAACGTTTGAAATAATGGGTATATATTTATGAACATCATTTTTGTTTAGAATTACCATTGCTAATGGCAACAGGGGCAAATTATTGGTTAACTATATGACCCCCTCCCCCCATCGCCTACATCATTTGATCCCTGCTCCTATTCCTTGCTATGCTGCTTGTAGACTGCTGGAGCTGGTATAAGAATAAAGAGGGGAAGCTTCTATTGCTTGTAGAAAAGCTAAGGGTTATAATGCTTTGAAAAGCCCTTCCACAGCAATGCAACTAGGACTTCTATAAACTAGAAAACATGATTTCTGAAGCATTTCCGGGATTTCAAAGTGGTAATGGGAAACTTCCTGGACAAACAATGAGGTGAAATGTGCTGGACACCACTGCCAGAATATGAAATGGAAAACTAGGGTGGACGTGGTTGCAAAGGAATCACAGATTTTTTTTTTCTTCTAAGTGAGTAAGTTTAGCCCTAAGCCAACATCTGTTGCCAATCTTCCTCTTTCTTTTTTTTTTTGCTTGAGGAAGATTAACCTTGAGCTAACATCTGTGCCAGTCTTCTTCCAGTTTATACATGGGTTGCCACCACAGCATGGCTGACAAGCAGTGCATGTCCGTGCCTGGGATCCAAACCCACGAACCCAGGCTGCTGAAGTGGAGCACACCGAACTTAACCACTACACCATGGTGCCAGACCTCCTAGATATTTTTAAATAAGTGAGAGCTTATAAGTTTTTGTGCATAGAGTAACTTGAAGGCAAGGCTAATAAAGGGTTTCTTAGGAGAAATAATAATGGCCTTACTTCAAGAAATATATGATGTATTTGTAAATAGTAGTATTTCCTTAAAATGATCCCCTTGAAGGTAGCTTATTCACTTAAGCAGGTAAAACCGAGTCCCCTAAATTAGTGTTTTCTATTTGAAAGGATAACATGTGACATAAGCACAGAAATTAGCCTTGTTAAGGCAGACATGTTTTAGAGGTTTCAAACTTACGTGTACCTAAGAATCACTTGAAGAGACTTTTGAAAACCTGGGAGGGCGTGTCCTAGGCCAGTGAATAAGGATTTCCAGGGATAGTTCAGGACTGGTACCCAGACATTGAATGTTCTCTCTTTTTCAAACTCTACAGGTAACTGATGCACAGCTATTGTTGGCTGCCATTTTATCCTCCTGTTGAGTCTTGTTTACCTAACCTGTTTATTCTAGGCACCAGGATTTTGAAGTCAACATATTAGAGATATTAATATTTAATAATACGTATCTGGTTTATATATAGTCATTAAGTTTATACTAACTGAATATGATGTGAGCTATATCACATAATGAACATATATATATTTATACATTAAGCCTTTAATTTGAAGATAATGTGCAAATCACACAAATTGTGTTTCTAGAATTGAGTTCAAATTACTCTTCACTTAAGCCAGAGCTAGAAGCGTCAAGGCAAACGTGACTGTTTTTTGGGTCATGCTGGTTCTGCTCTGCTGCTCTGTGATAGTGTTCCATGTCCCATCACGTCTATATTGAGATGGTTTCTTTACTTTCTAAGTGCTTTTATACCAATTACAGACAATTTATAAGGTTTTCTATCTGCAGTAACTAAAAATTAATACTTTTAGCATAGTCTACACTAATCCCATTTTCATATAGTAATCTGCTTTATCCTTAATTGCTCATGACAGCATGGAATATACATATCTTACGTACTTTGATTCCCAAAGAAATACAATGGGAGTGTCCTCAGATTAGAGACTGTATCTCCTTTGTTGCCTACTATCCTCGCTGTGAGCACCTAACACATGACAGAGTCCATAAATGTTAATTAAACAAAACACGGCTCTATTTTCCCTAAAATAATTGCTCTTGGTTGAGTTATTTTGGATATGCATTCAGATCTGTTATCGTCAATGTGAGCTTTCTGCAAGTAAAGAAGAAAAAGAGTAGGGGGAAATAGCTATCTTTTAGCCCAGAAATGACATCTCTCAATTCTCTACATCTCTGGGTTCTTCTGCTTTATTGGCTTTTTGATTGGCCCTGTGATACTGGAAATAGTTTTAAGGTCTGTCCCATGTTTAATGAAGAGCAAACAGTTTCATAAGTTGAAAAAGATCTGGAGATATTTCCCCTAAATATCTGAAACCATTGGTTCCACAATCCTTCCTTGGTAGTGTTAGCAAACATTTCTCCCAGCTGTAGCCACCTGGGCATTTATTTAATGCCACATATTCAGCTTCATATGAGCAAGAATTTCAATCAGCTTGGCTAAAGTGGTTTTTGCAATGCTATTTGTGCAAAATTCTTGATGCCTTCATTGAATAAATAGCACCAGTTACTAAGCAAAGAGTTATTGATATTGAGATAAAAAGACTGGACCCTTGCCCTCAAGGGGCTCAAAATAAAGTGGGGAGGCAGCCAGCATCATGGCATAGTGGTTAAGTTTGGTACGCTCCACTTCAGTGGCATAGGTTTGGTTCCCGGGCACAGACCTACACAACTCATCAGTAGCCATGCTGTGGCGGTGATCCACATACAAAATAGTGGAAGATTCGCACAGATGTTAGCTCAGGGTGAATCTTCCTCAGCAAAAAATAAAATAAAATAAAATAAAATAAAATAAAGTGAGGAAGATGACAATGCATCATGATAAGTGCTGGGCATTGCCAGAGTACCACAGAATGGCAGCATGGTGAAATTCCTATGAATAACATTAAATTCCGATTTTTACCATGGAATTCTTTCTTGAAAAACAATTAGGCATGGTTGTCATAAAAGAGGCAAGAGGATAGTTTTAGTCTGATGCTTCATTGAATTCTTTGGAAGGAGAAAAGCATCAGCTGTATTTCTCTCAATGTGTCTGGGTTTGTGAAACCTGATTCTGTGATAAGAGCAATTGGAGAAGCATAGAAAGGCAGAGCTTACATCATCAGGTCCTCTTTGTATTTACTTAGAACATCATAGATTTGTATTGGTCACCATCTAGAATTACTGATCAAAGAGCATAGGCTGTTGAGCTGCTAGAATGAAAGATCTCAGGAGGCCTCCAGTCCCTTCCCCTAGAATCTGAATTCCTGGAGCGCTCCTTCACAGTCAGGAAGTCTACAGGAAAAGACAGGGCCAGGATGTGATAAGTGGTAAACAAGTATGCAGTACCCTTGTTCACAGAGCTGATAACTTCTGAGAAGAGATTGCTATTTCTCATCTCTACAACAGGTCTAATAAAAATATTGGGAAGATCCTTGACACTGTGTAAATACTTCCCTGACATTTATTCATCTCAGGGTTGAGTATGCTGGCAAGTGAAGTTTGGCAGAAAAGAACCTGAGGATTTGAGCCACACCTTTGCCACTGGGCAGCTACGTGACTTCAGAGAGGTCACTTTAATGACAATAACAACAGCTAAAGTTTATAACTTGCCTTTGGTGTGCCTGACACTCCTCTAAGTACGCATATTAACTCATTCTCCTTTCTTCTGCCTTTCAACAAATATTTATTATTTCCTAGGCAAATAGTAGGGCACTTACTGTCTGTGCGTCCATGTTAGTTTAACATTCCCCATAAATGTTTATTGAGTTAATTGATTAACAATGCTTGTATACATTTTAATCATACACTGTACATAAATAATAATAACTATTTGCCTACACCTATATATGCTATGGTGAAAATACATAATACATGAAATACATAATATAGCCACGCCCTTGAACAGCTTAAATTTATCTAGGGAGAAAAATAAAATGTATATGAAAACTGATTTGAGTTGCCTAAATCATTTTGTCTTTGCTTTTGGTATAAAGTAGCACATTAAAAGATAATATTTGACAGAGAAAACAGAGCTAGCTCTTCTTATTCATCTACAGAGATGACACCAAATAGCTATCTTTGGAAATGAATAATAAGTATCTATTACTTCTGATAGGTAACTGATTCTTACCGCACGGCAGTAAAAATGAGTGAAAAACGTGTACATTTTTATTCAATATTTTTAAACATTTTATAAGCTGGATAAAGTTATATATATTTACATATAAAGTTATATTTTTATCTTGAAATATTTTTATTTTCTAAAGAAACACACATTTGCTTACTGTAGATCAGATGACTCTCAAAATCATAAAGAACCAAATTTAAAGACCAACTCTAATATTTTGTTAAAATGGTTTGAACAAGGCAATGTTCAAATTTAACCTGTAACTGTTTAGCCTGTAACTCTCAGAATTCTTTCCTTTCACTCCGTCTCCTACACTGAGTAAAATGAACTCAAGTAGTTAGAGGTCACAAAGCAAAAATAAAATTACTAATGATCAGATATAACTTGTATCCCTTTTCAATTTTTATTATAATAGTTCAATGTCTTTGTCACTAGAGCATAGAAATATTTAAAGTTCCACTTATGCTCCATATCCCGAATTAAAATGAATAAAACACAATTCTGTTGTTGTTGGTATTTCTCTCATCTTTCTATCATCTAAGATTTCTACTGATAGTTTATAACAGGATGATACATACCTTGCAATTGCCTAAAACAATTCCTTACACTTAATAGTGCTTTAAGTTTGTCAAATGATGTAAACTCTTTTCAAAAATCAAAAAAATAACATTCATTTGTTGAGCTTAATAAGCAAAACACAGGGGCTGGCCTGGTGGTGCAGTGGTGAAGTGCTCATGTTTTCCTTCGGCGGCCCGGGGTTTGCTGGTTCGGATCCCGGGTGCGGACATGGCACCACTTGGCAAAAAGCCATGCTGTGATAGCTGTCCCACATACAAAATAGAGGAAGATGGGCACGGATGTTAGCTCAGTGCCAGTCTTCCTCAGCAAAAAGAGGAGGATTGGCGGCAGATGTTAGATCAGGGCTAATCTTCCTCAAAAAACAAATAAATAAATAAGTAAAGCACTTGTTCTTAGATATAGGTTTTTCCTCTTAAGGAAAACATACATTCTATAAACCTGTTTTTTGATACACTTTGAATCTCTAAATAGGAACACAGTTGGGCAGACTATTATTCTGAAAATAAAATTGTTTGCACAGGTACAAGGGAGAATGCACTAATATTTGAGTGATTTTAGGAAGATGATGGATTTTAGACAGAGAGCACACACTATGCTTCTAAGACCTGAACTAAATTCATCCGTTTAACATCCAATACCTCTTTCCCTGTGCTCCAGGTTACATTTTCCATGTGTTGCCTCATACTCTACTGGATGGAAAGTTAATGAAATGTGTTCATTGACAGTTGTTCCCAGCCATATCTAGGAACAAGCTGAGGTTGGGTTAATAGCACTGCCACCTGGTTTTGTAGTTCTCAGTGCTAGTTCTTGCTAATATCTGCCTTGGTAGAGTAATGCTTCCATCACTTTTCCAGCCCCCACCCCCAGTTTTAGGAGTGTTAGCAGCAATCTGCCTTAAGAATTTAATGTACAGCCTCTGAGAAACAAAAGGAGAGAAAATTGCACTTTTATGAATTTCTAAATTGCCATAGCTCACACTCAATGTTTATTTTATTTTAATACTACTGCCAAAGAGTTTTGCCGACTGAAATAAATTTAGCACTAATGAGCATATTTTGAAAGTTTAAAAACACAGTTTAATAAATGATTCAATGTAGTGTCTACAAAAATGACACTAGAAGGCCGAGGAGTCATTGAGCAGGAGGAAAACCATGAGGAAACAATGGAGCAAAAAATAAATAGGTGAAAGCATTTATGATTTTTACACTGGCAATTAATCAAAGAGTCTTGTTTCTTTTCAACATCACAAAGACAGGGTCGTACAATGACAAAGCTAGGTCAATTTAATTATAAACATGTCCCGGACTAGTTGCTTGATTAAATTAATCCAACAGGGCCTAGTATAAGTAGGTCTTACATATGTTTGTTCTTTTTTAAACTCTATTTCTCTCTTGCTTTACAGTGTTTTAAATAAAGATGACATATTGTGGTCTAACTAATTTTCACAGTTAAATTTATAAATTATTTTGCCCAATAATTATTGTCTTTTAAAATATAATTAGTATTTATAATAAGAATTCTTTAAAGGAATACATTTTCTAGGTTTTAAAATATGGTTGTACTTTCCAGTCTTTGTCTTATACATGTGGCTAAATTATTATTTTTTTCTTGAAAAATTATATAGGTCTATTTTGTTTTTTATTATTACTATTTAAATAGTAATTAATTTATCAGTACCATTTAGGGATCTTCAGGAAAAATAAAATATAGGAGTCATAGAGACATTATTATATATTATTAACTATAATATTAACTAGATTTTGAACTAGAATACAATTATAAACTCTTATAGCACAATGCAAGCCTGGGCAGAGAAAATCTGAAGAAACGGAGAATCAAAGAGACTTAGTTTTATGCTTGCGTTCCATTAACAGGTCTAAGATTTTAATAATAGTGGATGCTGTTCAAATCCATGATCTTTCCACCAAATTTCTTTTTTCCCACATGATAATTTTCTGTTTACATTGTTAAGTGCTATCTAAACTCTTTACTCCACTTCCTGTCCTCCTCTTCTCTCTTGAATCTGTTCCAATTTGTTTTTGTTCCATTTTGACAGAGAAGAGATGACCCATCCCAGACTGATCTCCTGCAGACTGTCACCCAGAATAGGGGTACGCTTTCTGCAAAACTCAATGGAAACTGGAGAGAGGCCCACGAATAAGGTATTCAGTCCTGGACATCCTCAAAGCTGAGATTCAGCTCACCTGATCATGCCAGAGGAGGGTCTGATGGTTTTCCAACTGCACATCCTGATGTGGGGAATCTTGCTGCTGGCTTTTTACATTACACAGCTTCGAGCTCAAGACATGGATGCTAGCCCACTGATCACCCCAGGGAAAGGGCTGGTGCTCCTCCCAACCATTAACGCTGAGTAAGCAGGATTGGGCTGAAGCCAAGGTTCTGTCAAAATGTATGTATTCTTGCTGTGTCCTGCCCTTGTTCATATCAGGAGAAGAGCTAGTGCTTCCTTAACGCTGCATAAAATTCCCAAAGCCAAGAGTCAGGCTCCCTCACTTGAAATCTGATGTCCATTCCTGCTAGATACTTGGAGTTTACCTTAGAATGAAAGTGCATCATGAGACCCAAGTACCTGCTACTTCTGTCTCCCTGAGTTATCTCCCAGTGAACGAGGGGGACTAGTTGATGTGCTCTTTGACTATTTGACCTTTCTCCCTTTTTAATGAAAATCCCCATGATCCAATAAAAAAAAGTGCTAGGCCATCTCCATGTTTCCAAATCAAATAATCACTACTCTATTCTAATATTACTCATCCTAATAGCAGAATTTGACAGTGTTGATCCTGTTCCCTCTCTCCTTTGAAGCTCTTTATTAACTAGTTTCTGGGTTACCACATTCTTGATTCTTTTCCTAACTTACTAGTAACTCCTCCTTATTCTCCTTTGCTTGATTACACTTGAATTCACGAATTGTAAAATTAAAGCATCCTAGCCTTTGGTCCTTCTATATACTTTGCTATACTCATTCCTCAGATGACCTCCTCTTGCTCCATGACTTTGAGTATCACTTGTAATCAGTGAGTAACAACTTTATACTTCTAGCTTCAATCTCTACTCTAAACTATGTATTCCTTTACCCAATTGACTTCTCAACTTTGTAAGAGAGTCATAAATAAATGAGTTCTAACCTTCTATTCTCTGCAAGGAAATTTTCACCTAGGCTACTAATTAGTACTTCAAGTTTAGTAAGTCCAAATTTGTCCACCTCTAAACTTACTTCTTCCTCAGTCTTCCCATCATCACTGAATAGTAACCACATTTTTCTGGATACTTACACTAATTGACTTGGTCTTCTTGACTTCCCTTTCCCTAATACTCCACATCCAAGCCATCTGCAAATTATGTTGACAATTCTTCTGAAATATATCTAGACTCCAACTTCTGCTCCCTACCTCCACTGCTCTGCCCACAGTCCAAGGCACCATCATCGCTTGCCTGGACTTAACAATAGCTTCCGAGCAATTTTTTGTGCTTCCACTTTTGCCCTTCTAATGAATGTTCTCCAGACAACAGCAGTAGAGCAACGGTTTTGAGTAGAGGATTGATGTCACCTTGCTGCATATATGTCATTAGTATCATGACTCTCCCCTGAATACCCAAGTACACATCTGCTCAGGGGTTTTGCACTAGATGTTTCTTCTGCCTGGAATGCTATTTTCCTAAATAGCTGAATGGCTGCTTTCTTATTTTCTCCAAATCTTTGCTCACATATCACCTTATCAGTGTCGCCTTTTAAAAAATTTCTCATAAAAAATATCACATCCTCAACAATAAATTTTTATTGACTCATCTTGTTTTATATTTCTTCATTGCATTTACCACCATTTGAAATACTATGTCTGTCTGTCTTCCCCAGAAAAATATACACTATAGGAGACAGGACTATTTTACTCTGGTCATTCCTCCAATTTTTTAGTGCCTAGGTCCCTGTTTGGCAGCTCATAAAAGTCACTCACTTTGAAGTTTTCAGTATTTTGCTGTAAATTTAGTTTCACAACAGAAGATTTTAATATAAAAGAGTCACACCCTATGCATTCATTCAACACATACACTAGGCAATCACACCATTATTAATCTATAACTAGTACTTATTCAATGTTATTAAATTATTCATCAAACATACTTTTAAACCCATATAAATATAATAGATTGTGCTAAATACTGTTGGGAATATACATATAAATAAGACACTATTGTTCTCTTTAAAACTACATAAATTGGTGAGCATCATCAGAGAGAAAAGAATATAAAGACAAAAGTCTAGGAATGCTCCAAAGTGCAAAATGATTCTTGATGGGCAAAGAAGAGTAATAGAAAGCTTTGTTTCACAGCTGGCAGTTGGACTCACTCTAAAAATAATTTAAACATAAAAAGCTTGAGAAGAATAGGTAATTCCACCACTTGCTAATTACATGGTCTTTGAAATTTTTTTTCCTTAAACTTTTACTGATGTTTTGTTTTTAACTCTCTGATATTTAGTCTTCTCGTCTATATAACAGGGAATTTTGTGCATATTAAATGAGGAAAATGTTCATAAAGCATATATATAGTGCCTGGCACATAGTTAGTCCTCAATTATTACTATAAGAGTAAGGAAAACGTAGACTAAATGAACAGCATGAATGGTATAGCCATAGAATGGCAGAGATTATCTTTAATATACTTTTTTAAAATGAAATAGCTATTACTTTAATAACAAGGAAAAATAACACAGGCTATGATGAAAAGGTAGACAAAATAGTTTCTATTTTGTAATGGTCATTTTTGTATAGGACCAACATACTTGTTTTTCACTGTTCTTCACAGGATTTCCAATTAATTCCCCAAGATTTGCCAGATTTAGAAAATAAAAACACAAAGTTCTCAGTTAACTTTGAATTTAAGATAAACAAAAAATAATTTTCTGTACAAGCATGTCTCAAACATTACATGGGACATGCTCATGCTTTAAAATATTCAGTTTTTAACTGGACTTCATATTTAGCTGGGACACCTGAATTTAATCTGACAACCCTAAATACAATCCCTGCCTTTATTTTTACTTATTTTTGGTGAGGAAGATTGGCCCTGAGCTGACAACTGTTGCCAATCTTCCTCTTTTTGCTTAGGAAGATTGTCCCTGAGCTAACATCCATGCCAATCTTTCTCTATTTTATATGGGGGATGCTGCCACAGCGTGGCTTGATGAGTGGTGTGTAGGTCTGCGCCCAGGATCCAAACCTGTGAATCTCAGGCCACCAAAGCAGAGCATGTGAACTTAACAACTATGCCACCGGGCTGGCCCCTTGCTTTGTTTTTTAACTTAAACAGTATGCTGATAAAAAGGCTCATCAAACATACACACACAAAGACACACACACATACATGTGCATACACAAACAGAGGCCTTACATGCTGTGCTTGCCAGTTTCATGTATTGAGCTGGCAAGGACCAGCTCTGATGTACAACTGAAAGGGAACTCAGAAAACCAGAGATCTTAGAATGCAAATTAAGATCCATTGAAAACATAGAGCAGAGGTCTGCAAATCAAGTCTTGTGGGCTAAATCTCATCCATGGCATTTTTTGACACAGCCCGCAGGCTAAGAATGGTTTTAACATTTTTATATTTTAATTTATAAACAAAGAGTAATATCCAGATAGAGAATTTATGTGATCCACAAAGCTTAAAACATTTATTATCTGGTCCTTTATAGCGAACATTTGTCAACTTGTGAATACAGGAAGAAACTCATTCATCATTCATTCATTCAGGGAATAATTACTGAGAGCCAACTATGTCACAGGAACCCTGCTGGGTGCCCTCATGGAGCTTACAGTATAGTATGAAGAAAGGAAAAAGACATTTAATTAAACAAGCATTGAAATAAATCTATAAGCACTCGAATCTATATTAAAGTATAGAACATTACACAAACAAATGTTTCTAAAGTTAGGTATTTTGACTTTTTTATAATGCAAGCTAATAATTTAGCCCTGCCAAAAATGGAAATTTATTTTCTGATTTCTTTTTTATGTTTAGTAAGCTGGCACTTTAAATACTCGATTCAAAATTTACTTTTCATATACCTTTTGCTTTCCTTCAGAGTATTCCTTCGTTCAGAGTTTTCAAAGAAACTCTAGCAAAGCGATGTTACAACATCACCATGGAATGATCCTCATTATCTTCCAGGTCAACTTCTTTTATCTAAAATGCAAGTTTGGCAGGGCACATATTGAGTGGTAAAACATGAATGGGAGAAAACACTCAGGCAGACAGACGTGTCAAATCTACTCTGCTTATAAATGGGATAGTAGCTATCATTACCCAGTAGACTTCAGATCTGACCTTTGTCTTTACTCATCCCTAACACATTTCCCGAGTCATCTACTCTACTTATTTCTTTAAGATTTACTATTAAAGAGGAAGAATTGCTTATATAACATTAGCATTTCTGTCTAGGAACAGAATGTGAACCCTTAACTTCTACTTGATACATATCTTTCCATGTCATTCATGAACGGTGTGCTCTCCACAGAGCAAATCCAGAGAGTTGCTTCAGAGATTGATTCCAAATAGTGCCCTGTTTGGCTGGACTGGCCTCTTATGAGTCTCATGATTTTCTCTTGCATCTTTAGAACAAAGTCCGTCTTCCTTCCCCAGGCAACCAAGCCTAACTGTGCAGCCACAAGAGGATCTTACATGGCTGCTTTCATCTAACCTCTCACCCCATCAATGTGAACGGACTGAACTCTCCAATAAAAAGACACAGAGTGGCAAAATGGATTAAAGAACAAGATCCAACAATTTGTTGCCTCCAGGAAACACACCTCAGCCCCAAGGACAAACACAGACTCAGGGTAAAGGGGTGGAGGACAATACTTCAAGCAAACAGCAAGGGAAACAAAAGAAAGAATAAACAAATGGGACTTCATCAGATTAAAGAGCTTCTTCAAGGCAAATGAAAACAGGATTGAAACAAAATAACAACCCACTAACTGGGAAAAATATTTGCAAGTCATATATCTGAAAGGCTTAATATCCATAATATATAAAGAACTCTCGCAACTTAACCACAAAACATCAAACAACCCAATCAAAAAATGGGCTGGAGACATGAACAGACATTTCTCCAAAGAAGATATACTGATGGCCAATAGGCACATGAAAAATGCTCATCATCGCTGATCATCAGGGAAATGCAAATCAAAACTACACTAAGATATCACCTTACACCCGTTAGAATGACAAAAATATCTAAAACTAATAGCAACAAATGTTGGAGAGGTTGCGGAGAAAAAGGACCCCTCATACACTGCTGGTGGGAATGCAAACTGGTGCAGCCACTATGGCAAACAGTATGGAGATTCCTCAAAAAACTAAAAATAGAACTACCATACGATCCAGCCATCCCACTACTGGGTATTTATCCAAAGAGCTTGAAGTCAGCAATCCCAAAAGTCCTGTGCACCCCAATGTTTATTGCAGCACTGTTTACAATAGCCAAGACGTGGAAGCAACCTAAGTGTCCATCAACAGACGAATGGATAAAGAAGATGTGGTACATATATACAATGGAATAGTACTCAGCTGCAAAACAGAACAAAATCATTCCATTTGCAATAACATGGATGGACCTTGAGAGAATTATGTTAAGTGAAATAAGCCAGCAAGAGAAAGATAATCTGTGTATGACTCCACTCATATGAGGAATTTAAAACTATGGACCAAGAACAGTTTAGTGGATACCAGGGGAAAGGTGGGGTGGGGGGTGGGCACAAAGGGTGAAGTGGTGCACCTACAACATGACTGACAAACACTAATGTACAATTGAAACTTCACAAGATTGTAACCTATCAATAACTCAATAAAAAAAAAGTTTTGTAAAGGCAACATGAATATACTGTCATAAACATTCAATAATTACATCTTAGGGTCTTATCCACTGCTAAATTAGGAATTTAACAGAAAAAATTAAAATGTGCTTAACATCAGTGGTTCTTCAAGGCACGGAATCCATCTACACTTTAAAATCATATTATTTTTCATAATATGTTTGCAGTTGAGTGAAAATGTTTTTTCTAAGTTCTGAGGTGAATTGTCAGAAGAATATGATGAACTCAATTATTTGCCTTTAGAAAGCACGGCAAAACTATTTCAAGCAAAAATCTTTAAAAGAAAATTAAATTTGTACAATATAGATAGAGAGAAAGATAAAGAGAGTGCATTGCTTGAAATTTTTGAGTTTTCTGAGGTGAAAATGGGTAGGAAGTCTACCTTTTGGCGGTCACAAATCTTATGACAAATTAACATCTTAGACTTACTCCTTTTGCAGAAATAAAATAGTGTTTATGAAGTACTCAGAGGCTTGGGCTTTGCTAAAAATGATTCAAAGGTTAAAATCTACCAATTTCCTCTCCTTTCTGTCCAATCTTTAATATTCTTTGGCATAGTCCTCGGTTGGAGACTGGTTTTAAAGCTACTTTTTGAAACAACCCATAACTAGGCCTCAGGGAGCCTCATCACCGTTACATGGGTTATAACAGAAAAGTAGAAATATTAAAGCTACGTCTATAAAATTCAGAGTTGATATTTCTTAACTTGTTTTCTTTATGAGTATAAATCCTGGAATATCTTGCAATCACACTTGTACCTATGCTTTTTTATTAATTTGATGCTTCTATTTATATTTATAATGTAATATTTTGCTCCTTTAATTTTCTATATCACAAATTCTATACTTCAAGTTTTCTCTATCTCAAATTCTCCATAGTTTGAAAATTTCAATGTTTTTGTTCACCCATAAATTCATATATAATTAGATTGCCTAATAATTAAGAACATTTTATTAAAAATGTTCTTTTGTAAATCAAAACCTCAGAGGATAGCTCATGTGCATGAAACTTGCCTGGTAACCATTTGATTTATTTATTTAAGACTATTTTCTGAGTTGCAGGTGTGTGCCAGCTATATACTATATGATGTATCTGATGACATATGGTCACATTTATTGAATTGGGTCATGGAAAAACAGATCATATAGAGGAGACGTATGTCCTTGTTGTTTCTGCCTCCCTCCATATTTCTAATGTTCTGTGCAGACCATTCAAAGGAAACTCAGCCCATATCCTATCCAACCAGGACAAAAGAAGAGCCCAAGGGGGCTCATTTAACTCTTTAGAAAAGACACTTCTCTCCTTAGCTCACAAAATCAAATCACTGTAATGATTCACACAATCTGTGACTACAGTTTGGATATGACCTCAGGTAGAATATGTATCTACAAGTGTGAAAAATATGACCTTGGTTGGTTTCATGCAAGGAAGTAGAATTAAAAAGCCAATATCTTCAAATAATTTTTCAATTATAATAGATTTAAGAATATCATGGTACATTTGCTGAAATTTGTTGATTCACATACTTACAGGACCATTTAGGATGATTAGAGCAGTCATCTTAATCTTGGCTCTGCATTAGAATGACCTAGGTAGATTTTAGTAAACACCCATGCCTGGGGCTCTGCTCAGACCATTAATTAAGAATCTCTGGAGGTTGGGACTTGAGCATCAGTATTTTTAGACAATGTCCCCTAGTGAATCCTATCCGCACCCAGGGTTGAACAACACAGCATTAGAGGCCATGCATGGTACTCAAGTTTCTGGAGTTCTCAACTGTAATTGTATATTAGATACACCTTCTTAGCTTTTGTTTTTGTTGTTTAGAGCCTGATGCAGGAGTTCTGCTGCCATTAAAGATTCAGAAATCTGTTAAAATCCTAACTCTCAACCTAACAACAAGAAAAATCATACAGGGGCCAGCTCCATGGCCGAGTGGTTAAGTTCGCGTGCTCTGCTGTGGCGGCCCAGGGTTCGGATCCTGGGCGCAGACATGGCACCGCTCGTCAGGCCACGTTGAGGCGGCGTCCCACATCCCACAACTAGAAGGACTTGCAACTAAAATATACAACTGTGTACAGGGGGCGTTTGGGGAGATAAAGCAGAAAAAAAAAAAAAAAGATTGGCAACAGTTGCTAGCCTAGGTGCCAATCTTTAAAAAAAAAAAAAAAGAAAAGAAAAACCATACAGACTACGAAAGTTTAAACTTTCTTAAACCCAGATTGCAGAGGTCACAAGGCAACAACATAGCCTGAAATTGAAGAACCAACTCCCACTGCTACCCAATGGAAATGGTTTGCAAGCACTGGCTAAATTATTGCAGAGCATGAGAAGATAAGACAGAGTGTCCTACTAGCAAGTAAGAAATATTCACACCAGAATTTTAATGAACTTCTCAAGGTTGAGCATGAGCCACAATGAGAGTGCAGAATCACTGGGAGCTATAGACACAAGGGAGTTTGCACTCACTCGAGGGTTCTTCTCCATGAATCTCCATCAAGTCCTCATGAATAAGATTTAGAACAGAATGGTAGACTGGAGAGAGCCTCATTCGGTGGGTAACTATGGAGGAGGGGACTGCTGCTAGGATAGGAAAGGCACAGAACTCCACTTAGACCCTTCTCTACTGTACAACAGCTCTAGAATGCCTGGTAAGGGGTAGCAAACCCTGTGGCCCCAGGGCATAGGTAAAAACCACTCTGTGATAGCTAATAGCAAAAGAAAAATAACCCTACCATTGGGGGTGGGGCAATTCTGAATCCAGAAGCTATACCAATACCATTGGCAGTTCCCTCACTTCGGAGGAGTGCAGGACATTTTCTCCCCAAAAATACCAAAGAAATAAGACAGAATTTGCTCCAGGAAGGAGGTACAGTAAGGGCAAGCAGAACTTCTAAGACAAAGACATACAGTGCCTGCCTAACACTGAATCTGGATCATGAAAACAGAGATCTGCCCGTGTTTCCCTGTGTCCTGCCACCCCAAAACCATGCTAACAAGCACAAAGTACCAAGAAATAACAGTGTACTTCTGGGAGAGCGTAAATTGTATGCAAACAGATCCAAGCAGAAGAAATATTAAAAACAAAGCAAGACATATTATATCCAAACTATTAGACATCTTATATTCAAACTGCTTAAAGCCAAAGGGAGTGAAATCTGTAGGAAGCCATTAAAAAATATTTATATATCATACACTGACTGAGGATGAAAGGCAAGAATTAGAGCTGACTTATGGTCAGAAACTAGGCGAAGCAGAAGG
This sequence comes from Equus caballus, assembly GCF_041296265.1. Lineage (NCBI taxonomy): Eukaryota > Metazoa > Chordata > Mammalia > Perissodactyla > Equidae > Equus > Equus caballus. The sequence continues at coordinate 41,758,859 of NC_091698.1, read as the reverse complement.
CAATAAAGTGACATGATTAAAATACTAAAACAAATAGAGAGTCAAAGCAGAATGATACACCCAGCAAAAATAATTTTTAAAATTAAAACAAATATATTTTAGACAAATCAATGCTAAGTAAATTCATTTCCAGCACACCGTCACTATAAGAAATGTTAAAGGAAATTCTTCAGACAGAAGGACTATAATACAGAGAAATGCGAAATAAAGAGCAAGCTCCAAAAATGTTCTAAATAAAGGTTAACAGAGAAGATGTTTTTATTCTTATTTTTAATCATTCTAAATACAATTGGCTGTCCAAATAAAAATAATAGTAATGCACTGTAGATTTATGCCCATGTAAAAGTAAAATATAGGACAATAACCATACAAAAAAAGAGAGGGATGAAATGTAAGTATACTGCTGGGCATACTTGTGCATACTGCATGAAATTGTATAATATTATTCAAATGTAGATTTTGATAAAGAAATAAATAAGAAGCCAATATTGCATCGGCTTTAAATGGAACAATAGTTAAAATGGAACCATAAAAAATATACCAAATCATTCTAGAAGTAGGCAGTAAAAGAAGGAAATTAGAACAAAGAACAGATGGAACAAATAGAAAACAACCAGCAATCCACTAGATTTTAAATCAACCATATCAACAGTATTAAATGTAAATGATCTAAATGAAGCAATTAAGAAAGAGGTTGTCAGACTGGATGAAAAAGCAAGACCCAACTATATGCTGTCCATAGAAAAGCCACTTTAAATATAAAGTTATAGATGGATTAAAAATGAAAGGATGGGAAAAAAGTATACCTCACAAACACTAATATAAAAGAAATCTTGAGTAGCTATAGTAACATTACAGGAATATCAACAGGGATAATGAAGGTCATTCCAGAATGATAAAGAGGTCAACACCTCTGGAAGATGCAATAATCCTAAACATTTTGCACCTGCTAACAGGACTTCATAATTCATAGAGCAAAAACTAATAGAAATGAAGGCAGATAAAAAATCCACAAATTGGGTTGGAGACTTCAATACTTCTCTCTCAGTAATTGATAGAATAAGTAGACAGAAGATCAGTACAAATAGAGAAAATCTGGAGAACTCTATTTGTTCTTCAATATATTAAGTCAATTTATTTGACTTAATTGACATTTATAGAATAATCCACTGAACAGCAGCAGAAGACATATTCTTTTCCAGTGCACACGGACCATTATTGTGTGGAGGTGAAGTATAAGGTAAAGCTCTGGAAGATGCTATTTCATCTTTCGGTGTGCACAACTACAAGTCCCAGATGGAAGGACTAGGGGTTAATTGATGGTTAACGTGATGGTTAATTTTATGTCAACTTGACTGGGCTAAGGGATGCCCAGAGAGCTGCTAAAATATTATTTCTCATTTCCGGATGTTTCTGTGAGAGTGTCTCCAGAAGAGATTAGTTTTTGAATCAGTAGTCTGAGTAAAGATCACCCTCACCAATGCAAGTGGGCATCATCCAATCTGGTGAGGGCCTAAACAAAAAGTCAGAGGAAGGGTGAATTCGCTCTCTCTGCTTGAGCTGAGACATTCATCTCCTCTCCTCTCGGACATAAGCATCCCTGGTTCAAAGGATTTCAGACTCAGACTATGACATACACCATTGGCCCCTGATTGACCATATGTGCAAGAGTTCATTTTGGGGCTTTTTATTCGGTTCCATTGGTCTATAAGTCTATCTTTACACCAGTAGCACACTGCTTTGATTATTGTAACTTTATAATAAGTTTGGAATTCTGGAAGTATGGATACCAGTTGCAGAACAATGTGATGGTACTTAACACTACTGAGCTATACACTTAAAACTGGTTAAATGGTAAATTTTATGTTGTATGCATTTTACTATGATTAAAAATTTATTTTAAGAAAGTGACAATTGATATCACAGCCTTTGAAATAAAGTATTTACATCACTTTTCAATTTTGTTCAATAGTATTTTAAGGTTATCATCCATAACAGATACCCATATCTAGATGTTTTAAAAGAAATTTGCAAGAAGGACCAGAATGGGAACAAACATATGGGGAGATTGGTAGAGACCTAACTATAGATGTTACAGTAGGCAGTTGCTGAAATGACTCCAATTATGCCCTCCATCCTGATATTCATGCCTTTATATGATCCTCTCTCCTTGAAGGTGGGCCAGATCTAGATGCTCACAATTAATAGTATATGGCAAAAGTAATAGGAAGGCATTTTTAAGATTAGGTCACAAACACTGTAATTTCCTCGGTGTTCTCATTCTCTCTCACAGCCTCTCTTCTCTCTCTCTCTTTCTGCCTCTCCTCACTTGCACACTCCGATGAAGTAAGCTGCAATATTTTTGTGTATGTGTGAGGAAGATTGGCCCTGAGCTAACATCTGTGCCAATTCCTCTACTTTATATGTGGGACACTGCCACACCATGGCTTGATAAGTGGTGTGTAGGTCCATGACCAGGATCCAAACTCATGAACTCCGGGCCACTGAAGCAGAGTGCATGAACTTAGCCACAATGTCACCAGGCCAGCCCCTAAGTTGCAATATTTTTAATTGCTCTATGAAGAAGCCCACAAAGAATTGAAGGAGGACTTTGGCCAGTAGCCAGCAAAGAATTAAGGCCCTCAGCCCAAGATACAAATCTTGCCAACGTCCACATGAGTAACCATGGAAGTGAATTCTTTCTCAGTGGAGCCTTGCTATGACCCTTACCTTGGCCATTACCTTGACTGAACTCTTATGAGAGGCCCAGAAACCCAGAGGACCTAGTCAAGCCAAGCTCCGATTCCTGATCCATCTAAATTGTGAGATTATGGTTTTTCAAGCCACTAAATTTTGGGGGTTTTTTTACACCAAAATAGTTAATTATTATATGATAAATGCCATTGAATGAGACAGAAATAAAAAGTGCTAAGGGATTATGAGAAAGTTCAAAGAAGGCAATAATCTCCAAGGGTAAGGAGACAGGCAGAAATAATTTCCTAAAAGGTGGAATTCGGTGTGTTCCTAAGGTTAGAAATTATTGATGTTCAGAATTAAGATTTGTTTAGGGGAAACAAAAACCAACTACACTTATTTTAAACACATTTTTGTCATAGCTTCTAGTGTCACCATGGGTTAGTCTACACTATTTCTTCGTCAAGTGAACTAGCTCTCAATTCAGCTTATGAGATAATTTTTGCATTAACACATAATGTCTGTTTTGGGGGTTTTTAAGCTGTGGAATGGGAAGGAATGAAAGAGATTAAAGTGGCTTTCTCAATCATTAGTAGAGATATCCGTTTCCAGTTTCCAAATGAACACTGGAGCTGTGAAGTAACATTTGGATTGCATGGATTTTATCCCTGGAACCTCACAAGAGAAAATTGGTCCTTGCTACTTGCCAAGAATCTACGTGGGTCAACCACATAACATGGTCAGCCAGTTCCATTAATCTTAAATGCCACTAAATTCTCTGCAAATCCTTAGCTCAATTCTTTATCTTCTCTGGGTTTTTCCAATGCCTAGTTTGAGTAGTCACCTTTAGAGCTGAGTAGGCAAAGCTCCCTTTAGTTTGAAATATGTGTGATGCAAGATAGAAACATTTAAAAGTGACAAAACAAATTATTTCACTAGACTCAGTGGCTCATCAACAGTTTATATTCTACAATCTAATTGCTCAGCAATTAAAAAAATCTCCATCTGAATGTGCTTTCTAATCACTGTTTCCCCATAAAGTGGGAATTAGGCAAGGTACTTCGCAGGCTCCATAATATGGTCAGTACGATGGGAGGACTCAGAAGTCATAGGTCCAAATCTGCTGCCATTTCTCCCATATATACATACTACAACGACAAATAAGTGAATCAGTATATAAATGAACAGCATTGAGTACCTGTGCTATTCAAAATTGCCATGTGTGACTATTAACATTTAAATTAACATACAATTAAATATTTCACTCCTCAGTCACACTAAATATTTTAAGTGCTCAACAGCCCCGTGAGTCCAGTGGCTAGTGAACCGGACAGCACGGGCACAGAGCATTCCCATCGCCACCGACCGTTCTACTCTACAAAGCTTCTTCAACCATCGCCCTTTTTGGTTTTCCCGGCTTTAAAATGAAGATGAAAATTCCTGCCTACCTCACAATATAGATGGGGTGATCCAATATAATGGATATAAAAGCTCTTTACAGACATAATGGCATATTATTATCATCATCACTGTTTCCGTTGTCATGATTTATTTTTTATCAATGACAATATCATACCTCTGGATGAAATTATAGGACTATTCTCACAGGCAAACATACCAGCTTATGTAAAAGTATTTGCAAAATGTGATGTTTTAGACCTACATTCATAAATCACTATTTTAAAATATTTTTAAAATCAAAAATTCACTATTGTAATCAATGCAATTTTTATTTCATTTTGTAAATAAACATCCTTCTAGTAGGGTGAGATTTTGAAAAATTATATTGATTGGTGTGCACATAACATTTTGATTAACGAAAGTGCAGAAGTGTGCCACATATTGTTTTTAAAAATCTGATAATAAGCACTTAAAATATGTTTTAAATTAATAAATCATTTAAAATTAATGAAACGTTAGCAGTAACTAAAATAAAAAGAAAATATAACTTCACAAGGGGAAAGTAATATACAATGTACAAACTTGAGCAGCTGTAATTCCTAGGCACTTAAAACTTGATATAGGTGAACCGAGTGATCACAAAATCGCATCAGTAGATGACTTATTGAAACATTTCCTTTTTCTTTCTATTTAGAGTTCTGAAAAATCTTCCCTGTGTTTTCTAGTTTCTAGCAATGGTGTCTTTTAGACAGGCATTTTAACAATAATAGGTCTATTTGTTCTTCACATACAGCTCTCAGAACAGAACTACTTTGCAGAATCCATTGCTGTTTTGAAGATCCTGTGTCTGAAAGTTATAAACCACCTAGTAACTCCATGTGGGCTCTGGTTTTTCATAACTTAGGTGCTCACCACATCTCCCAGTGCTCTCATTTCTCTGCCAACATGTTGGGATTGTTAAGAAGTTGGAGAGAAAATTTTGAGTGACACAAAAATGTGAGAATGAGGTATTCTTCCAATATGTGCATGAGTAATGTTAAGGAAAATCTATTAGGCTTACGTCTGTAAATAAGAATGTTGTCCACTGGAGGCCTGCATGGTGGTGTAGCGGTTAAGTGTGCGCACTCCATTTTGGCTGCCCAGGGTTCACTACACACTGCACATCAAGCCGTGCTGTGGCCGTGTCCCACATACAAAATGGAGGAGGATTGGCACAGATGTTAGCTCAGAGACAATCTTCCTCAAACAAAAAGAGGAAGAATGGTAACAGATGTTAGCTCAAGGCCAATCTCCCTCACCAAAAAAAAAGAGAGAGAGTATGTTGCCCACAAAAATTGATATTAATTAATATTTTGAAAGTATGCTTTTAGGTTTAGTACTTCCTATAGAAGCAATTGGTCATTTTACTACGATAGTATTTAAATTAATTATAAATTAACAATATTAATACATTAATTAAATTTATATATTAATATATGAGTTACATTAATATATATTAACATAATATAAATTAATATAATATGATACATAATATTAATTGTACCTACTATATCAATATGTTATTGGTATATTATTTTAACTTTGGAGACTGTTTTATTTTGAAATTCGGTTGTCCTAGGGCACCAGAAATGACTGTCATTGGATAGTCAAAAACAATTTTTGAAAATTGAAACATTTTATGTATACACATTAAGTAAAAATATATATTCATATATGAATTTATATATACATAAGTTTTAGGTGTTTTTATAAATTACAAAAATATAGATATAGGCAATCATTTGCAAAATAAAACATGGACACAAAAGAAGTGCGTATATTTAATTTGCAAATTAAAATATGAACCAAAATCAGTGTATATTTATATAGTTGCAAAGAAAAGCATGGGCATAAAATATTGATACCAAATAAAGATAATTTTTATAAACCCCTATCCAACTGGAATGAAAATAATTAATTTCTATGCCACCAAAACTTCATAGAAAATCAATTCCCAGTACCATTGGAGCCTGAAAGCCTTGAAGTAAACTAGAACACCAAACTTTATGTCACTCTAGCTGTCTAAGAACTATTAATAGGACATCACAAGTAATATTGAAATTATAGATACATTTAACAGGGAATGGAATAATCCAAGGTGAAAAGTTTGATGTACTGTTTTGGTTTATCTGAACAGCCAAAGAAACAAGCCCCCTTTTCAATTTTGTATTACTATAATTTTACTATCGTAGTGTATACCTAGTAAAAACAATTTCTCTATATTCTGAAGAAATCATAAATTCTATAGGATCCCAGTTAGCAAAAAGTAGATTTAAAAAAAAAAAACAAATCTATCAAAGTTTTTCAGAAAGATAAAAGCTTAAGCAGATGGATTTAAATTCTAGTTCTCGCCAACATTCCCACTGAAATGATGGAAGGCATAGATCCCGTATGGCAGGATAATATTTGTATTTTGTCCTTATGTGTTTACCCTTCTCCTCCCATTTCTAGAAAGTACCTGGGATTTTTTTTTCCCCCACAGATTTTGGATGACCAGACAAAAGCAAAAGTACTTCCTGTTTTTCTGTGCAATTTTAAGCTCTGCAAAGAGGACTCCTATGATGTCCAGGGAAACGGAGGAAGAAGGAAAATTAAGAAGCAGCTCGCTAGATAAGAACTAAGTGTGAGAGGGGGCTGACTAATCTCTGTTCTTGGGAACGCATAGCACCCCAGGGAGAAGGCAAGACCTCAGGGGAACCCCATATCAGGCATATATCTTGACCTTGCTGTGTGTGAGGCACTGTTCCAAGAACTTTGCCTGCACTTATTCATTCAATCCTTACAAAATTCCTTTGAGATCAGGTATTAGAATTTACGTTTTACAGAAGAAAAAACTGAGGCCAAGAGGTTATATGATAGGCAATGGCACACAGCTAGTAGTAGAGATGGTATGTGACTCCGAACTGCTTGGCTCCACCACCTGTGCATTCAGCCACTACACTCTTTTGCTTCTCATGGCTGCATGGGCTTCTAGGCTTCACCTCCATGGTATCTTCTTGGCAAATCCCTCACTGTCATGGCACTAAATAAAGCCCAAGGAGAGTTTGTCTCTTTAAGGGTGATGATATTTGAGTGCATGGTGATTGTTAGAGAATGAGAATTTCTGAAATTGAATTTTCTACCAGCTTTGTAGAATGGGGGCCCAGAGGCATAATTAAGTTAATTTAAAACCAAATTTTAAAAATATCAATATTCCCACACACTATCAGACAGATAAAAGTATGCAAGAAACTTTGAGGACTTGAGGCAAGCTATAAGACAGAAAGAACGAGACCAAATGAAAGGCCAACAAATTCACCATTTACCAAATTCAAGACAACCGTTGACCTGAAATATGTGGAGGAGATTCCAACAGATCCGCATTCTTGTTCCAGAATATCTGGGATCAGAGATAGGGAAGCTGCTAGAGCAGCGGGGAGGTGTAAATCTTGATCCAACTGTGGCCCTGGGGAAGGTCACAAATGCCTGAGATCACACAGAGTGGGGATCCTGTGTTGGCATATATTACTCCTTGCTTATACTTGGGGCAGTTTGACTTGCTAAGCAAAGAGGTTTGATTTTTTTGTTTGTTTTTCTAATAAATAAGGTCAAATGAGTCTCTGAGAGAAAAGGAACAGTGCCCTAACCAACTTCTAGGGGCTCAACAAAAATGGAGACAGAACCATGTCATGCTTACTATCATGGTTATCTAGCTTCCTCCCTAAGTCTTCAGATTTGAAGGTCTCTAAACTGGAACAGAGAATTCAAGTGAGTATGAATGTTTTGCTTCCTACCTCATTTTGGTGTAATCCATTCAAACCAAAAATCTGAGATGACCCTCCTGAAATTTTCATGAAGCACAAGCACAATGGGTTAGCAAGGAAAAAACCATCACGGAAACTAAAAGAAGGAGTCATAAGGAAGGAAAGAATTGGGAACAAGAAAACAAACGTTACCCACATGCTGCATGGAAACATCCCTGGCTTTCTTTTGGTGGTGGTGGGGAGTGGCTTAAACAGAAGTCCTTCTGTGCCTGATTCTACTCCCCTCCCCACCAATCTCGTAGCTTTCGGAAGTCCAAGGGTTCCCCAAGAATCTATGCCAACGCTAAAGAGATTACATACTTCTTGCTTTCTCTGTCTCTTGCATTACTTAATGGCCCTAATATATTGGCCCTAACATAAAACATGACATTTAGTACTTCCATTTTCAAACAAACAAACAAAAATTAATCACGCTGATTCACCAAATATCCACATGCTGAAAATGTGCTGAAGCTCCACCAGGGGAGTCAGGATGAGTGCCTCAGAACTTTCCAGGATCTCTTTGATTCTCTCCACTTCTCCTCTCACACATTACAATTCAGCAATCATTCTCGGTTTCCTAAGCATTCCCTTAGCTTCTCATCCACAAACAAAATATTTTTCCAATAGTGTTTTCTCTCTAAGAGGAATTCTTGCGCCAGCTGTTCAGAAAAACGAATGTTTCACCTCAGATGAAAAACATGATAACTGATGTAAAAACTGTAATAGAGGGAGTGTACAGAATGCTGGATACTGTGGAAACCCAAATGAGTAAATTAGATGTCAATTTTAAGAAATCTTTCACAAAATGCCTAAGAAAAAGGAAAAGAGAACATAAATTATGACAGCAAGGAAGGCACACGAAATGTACCCAGAAATACAATTAGTAGTCCAGATTGCGGTCAAGAATAAGATGAAAATCAGCCATCAAGAAGTAATAAAATGAATCTTTCTGAGATGAAGGAACACTTGAGTCTGGAGATCAAGACGGTTTAAAAACGACCATGCAGCATAAATACATAGACAGCCTTAACTTTCTACTTATCTCTGTAGCTAGTCTTAAATGTCAAAGATAAAGAAAACAAACAAAATTCTCTAAGTATTTTCAGAGGAGCAAACACAAATCCAATTCACAGTGAAACAACATTTTATGTTAATGGCAGACTTTTCTCCTGAATTAATAATGCCAGAGAGCTAGAAAACAATTGGATCCACACAATTTAGGGAAGAGGGACATACATATAAATATACATATATTTCTATACCTATGAGTAAGTATATATACATATGTATTTATTTTTAATCTTTTCATCTGTAATACATAAATCATGGCACCAAACAACGTTGCCAGAAATATAATAGTTTCAAAATGCAATGTAACCTAAAAAAAAACCTCCTAAATATGTACACCAGATGACTAAGAAATTAATCACATAAAACATTGGAATAAATAAAGCTAAAATAAACATGCAAAGATTTCAGTTTCCTAAAAGATGAAGCAGAGATAATTCTCCACTCTTCCTGCCAACTGCAAAGAAAAACACTAGAGAGGAGAAGGCTGACTAGTGAGGGAGTTTGGCAGGCAGGGTATGACCCAGGAGTAAGTCCTGTGGGTTTTCTTTTTTCTTCATATATGTCAGACTTGCTACTGCAAAAACCAGTAATCTGGAAACACCAAAGGGCATCGACAAAAAAAAAAAAAAAAGAAAAGAACCCTAACAAAAGCCTGCACCTCTCTAGTGTGACCAGAAAAGAGGCACTCTAGAAAGATAGAAAACTTTCAGAAAACAGCTACTTAACTCTATCCAAACACCACAGAAACAAGTGGCCCCATTTCCACCCACACCAGCAAATGCCCAGGGTGGAACCAAGATTTACACTCTCTACTGGTTATGAAAAGTTGCCTAACCTTTCTCTCAGTGAGGGTGGACAAAGAAGTATGAGTGATGAGCCAGGACTTTCATCCTTGAAGAGTGAGTGATGACTAAGCCGCCTTTCCCACTTTGGTGTCAGTGGAAACCATGTGAGAATCCTGCACTTCCATCCCCACCTGACAGTAACAAGGTAACCCGCTCCTTACTCTTGACTGAGGTGGTGTCAGAGGGGGCCTAGTGGAGAGTCAGGACTTTATCACTACTCAGTAGTAAAGAGAAGTCGCTCCTCCACTTGTGTCAAAGGAGGCTGAGTGGGGAATCTGGACTTTCACCGTAACCTGGCACTAATGAGTGGCCAGAGCAACGTCAGAGAAGACCAACTAAAATAAGATTTAAATGAGACCCAGAGTCTCATGCATAGCCCCTCAAATATCCAGAGTATAATAAAAAAATCTTTTGACATACCAAGAACCAGGAATATTTCAACTTGAATGAGAAAAAGTAACCAGAGATACCAATACCTAGATGATCCAGATGATAGAAATATCTATTGAAAAGAGTTTTAAATCCCACATCATAAGAATGCTTCTATGAGCAGTTATAAACATATTTGATGTAAATTTACAAAGAAAGAAAATCTCAGCAAAGAAATAGAAGATATAAAGTAGAACAATGAAGAGAGAACAATAGAAATTATGCAAATAGAACAGAAAGAAAACAATCTAGAAAAATAACACAAAAACAGAGCCTCAAGGATCTCTGGAAGTATTACAAAAGATCTAATACTTGTGTTATCAGAGTCTAAGTAGGCGGACAAAGGGGTAGAGCTGGGAGAAGTATTCAAAGAAATATATTCAAAGAATAAAATTGGCAAAAGACACAAACTTACGGATTCAAGAAACTGAGCAAATCCCAAACAGGATAAACCCAAAGAAATTCATGTCCAGGCTTATAATAGTTAACTTCTGAAAACTAAAGAAAAATGAAAATTTTAAAAACAGACAAAGAGAAACAACATCTTATCAGAGCAGAAAAATTTTCTAATAGTTAATTTCTCAACAGAATTCACTGAGGCCAAAGAAAGAGGCATGTTTTTAAGCGCTTATGCAGAAAAACTATCATTGCAGAATCTATAGCCAACAAAAATCTCCTTCGAGGGGAAATCAAGACAGGCTCAGATGATGGAAAATAAAACAAAAGAAGCAAAAGAGAAAAACAAAAGAGAATTGTTGCCAGACAACTTACCCTAAAAGAATGGCTTAAGAAAGGTAGCCAATTAGAAAAAAAATGAAAAACACCCCACAAATTTTGGAACATCAGGAAGGAAGAAAAAACAACAGAAAGCAAAACTATGGGGAAACATAATAGACTTTCCTCCTCCTATTGAGTTTTCTAAATTATATCAGATGATTGCAGCAAGAATTATAACACTGTCTATTGTACTTCTCATGAATGCACCAGAAATATTTAAGACCATTATATTATAATTGAGGGAAGGTGGAGTGATATAAAAAGAGAAAAGTTTTCTATGCTTTACTTAAACTGGTAACACGTTGACACCAGCAGACTAAGTTATTTATACATAATGTAATATCTAGAGCTAATATACAAAAATTCTACACAAAAAATACACTTAAAGGCAGGATAGACAAATTAAAACAGAATTCTAAACAATGTTCAAATAACCCATAGGAAGAGAAGAAAAGAAAACAGAAATGAAAAACGGAGAGAACAAACAGAAAACAAAAAATAAAATGAGTCATAAGCCCTGACACATCAGTAATCACATTATGTGTAAATGATCCAAATATAACAATTAAAAGACAAAGATTGAAAGAGCCAATAAAAATATATGATGCCATTATATGCTGTCTACAAGAAGCTCACTTAAAATATAATAATATATACAGGTTGAAAGTGAAAGTATTTATAAAGAATATGCAAATAACCAATAGAAGGCAGGGGAGGATATATTAATGTATCAGACAAAGTAGATTTCACAGCAAAGAAAATTACCAGGAACAAAGTGAGTCATTGCATAGTGACAAAAGGGTCAATCTGCCAATAAGACAGTGACACTAAGTGTGTATTTAGTTTTACTAAACAGCAGACTGCAAAATATGTGAAGCAAAACTGACAGATTGAAAGGAGAAATAGACAAATCCATATTTATAGTTAACCTTTGCACACCCATCTCTGCAGCCGTGATAGACAACTGGACAGAAAATTAGCAAGAATGTAAAATAACTCAACATCATAATTAACCAACAGGATCTAATACACTTTTATAGGATATTCCACCTAACAACAGTAGATGACACATTATGTCCACAGAACACATAACACAAAAAGACCATATCTTAAACCATGAAATAAACTCAAAATGTTAAAAAGAATTGAAATCATACAGGGTATATTCTCTGACCATAATGTCATCAGAGTAGAAATAAATAACAGAGCAATAACAGAACAATCTCAAAACACTTGGAAATTAAACACTGCACTTCTAAATAATCCCTGGGTCGAAGAAGAGCCTCAAAAGAAATAAAAAAATATTCATTTAACAGAATGAAAATGAAATTACAACATACCAATATATGTGAGATGCAGCTCGAGTAGCAATAAAGGGAAATTTATATCACTAAATGCTTACATTAACAAAAAAGAAAAGCCTCAAATGAAAAATCTAGCCTCCCACATTAAGGAACTAGAAAAATAAGAGCAAAAATAAACCCAAGGCATGTAGAAAGAAGCAAATAAACACAAGCAGAAATCAGTGAAGTGAAAAAACAGAAAAACCATGGAGAAAATCAATGTAACAAAATCTGGTTCTTTGATAAGTTTGATAAAATTGACAAACCTCTAGCACAACAGATGAGAAAAAAAGAGAAGCTATCAATGACATGAATGAAATAAGTGATATCTCTATAGTCTCTACAGACATCAAAGTGATAATAAGGGAATAATGCAAAAAACGCTGCAAAAATTAATTTGACAACATAGATAAAATAGCCCAATTGTAGTACACCTCAGCCAACATGAATTGACAATGTAAATAGCCCCATAACTATTAAGGAACTGAATTGTTTCTTTAACAAATTCTGAAAAAAAAATCTCTAGATTCAAAAGTTTTCATTGGAAAATTATACCAAACATTTGAATAAGAATTAACAATTTTAAACAAGCTTTCCTAAAAAATAAAAAATCCAGATGACAAAGACTGTAGAGAGAAAGCAAGAAGGAAACTATAGGTCAATATTTCTCATAAATATAGACACACAAATCCTTGACCATGTATTAGCAAAAAGAATTCAGAAATATGTGAAAGACTTTTACACCGTGACTAACTGGAGTTTATTCCAGGAATACAAGGCTGGATCAATATTAAAAAATCAAGAAATGTAACCTATCATATTAATAGGCTAAGAAAGAAAAATTACACAATTTAATAACTGATACAGAAAAAATATTTGGCAAATTTCAACATCCAATCACAACATAAATTCTCAGAAAACTAGGAGTAGAGGGACTTCTCCAACTTGATAAAAAAAATATCTATAGCTAACACCATACTTAATGGGGAAAGACTAAAGGGTTTTTCCTTAAGATTAGGAATAAAGCAAGGCTATGCAATCTCACCATTGCTATTCAACATAAAATTGGAAGTTCCAGCCGACAGGATATGGTAAGAAAAGGAAATAAAGGCATACAGATTGAAAAGAAAATGATTCCTATTTACAGATAGCTTGATTGTCTATGTAGAAAATCCAAAAAAACTACCCAAAAAACCCCATTTTGGCATTTGTGAGTGAGTTGAGAAATGTCAGAGTACAAGATAAACATAAAAATATCAGTTGCATTCTATATGCTGGCAGTGAACATATGAAAATCAAACTTAAAAATACAATACCAGTTATAACCCCTCAAAGAAGAGAAATAAGTATATATCTCATAAAATATGTATAACTCCTGTATGTTGTAAATTACAAAATGATCATGAAATCAAAGAAGGTCTAAACAAATGGAAAGATGTAACATGGTCAGGAATTCGAAGACTCAACATAAGAAAGACATCAATTCTCCATAAATTGACATCCAGAGTCAACATGATTTCTATCAAAATCCTAGCAAGATACTTTGCAGGCAGATATATGGAAAATCAAAAGAAATAAAATAGCTATAAAATTTCTGAAAAATGTAATAAAATTGTAGGATTCGTCAGTCTACCTCATTTTAAGACTTATTATAAATCCATAGTAGTCAGGACTGTGTGATATTAGATAGACATATAGATCAATAGAAGAGGATACAGAGTCCAGTAACAGACCCACAGAAGTACAGCCAGCAGATTTTTGACAGAGAGACAAAAGAAATTCAATGAAGGAAGAATTATCTTTCAACAAATTGTGCTAGAGCGATATTGATACCCACAGGCAAAAAAAATTAACCTCAGCTTAAACTTCAAAACTTATACAAAATTTAACTCAAAATGGACTGTAGGTCTAAATAAAACCAAAAAACTACAAAACTTTTTGAAAACATAGGAGAAAATCTTTGAGCCTTCAGCCTGGGTGAAGAGTTCATAAACATGACACCAAAAAGACATCCATAAAAGAGAAAAGAAAAGATAAATTGGATTTCATGAAAATTAAAACTTTTGCCTTGTGAAAGACCCTGTAAAGAAAATGAAAAAAATACTTTATAGACTGGGAGAAAACACTTGCAAATCACATATCTGATAAAGGACTTAGATTGAGAATTTATAATGAGCTCATAAAACTCAACAGGAAAAACAACAAAGTAGAAAACGGGCAAGAGACATTTCATTGAAGAGGATACATGAGTGGCACATAAGTTTGTGAGACGACATTCAATATCAACAGTCACTAGGAAAATGCAAATTAAGACCACAATGGGATATCACTACACATCTATTAGAACAACTAAAATCAAAAATAGTGACAACGCCAAATGCCAGTGAGGATGTGAAGAAACTCAATTTCTCACATGTCTTCGGTGGGAATGTAAAATAGAAGAGTCACTATGAAAAATAACTTGGCAGTTTCTTAAAAAACTAAAGCATACATTACCATAAAACAGATCAATTGCACTTCTGGAAATGTATCCCAGAGAAATAAAAACTTATATCCACACAAAAACCCACACATGATTTTTCACACCAATTTTATTTCTAATAGCCAAAACTAGAAGCAACAAAATTGTTACTTAACACATGAATGCTTAAACAAAGTGTTGTATCTCCATATCACGGAACATTAGTAACCATTAAAAAGGAACAAAATATCAATACATGCAGCAATGTGGATGGTTCTCAAGGGCATTGTGCTGAGGGAAAAAAGCCAGTCCCTCAGGGTCACATACTGTATGTTCCATTTATACAATATTCTCAAAATGACAAAGTTATACAGATGGAGAACTGATCAATGCTCGCCAGGGTTTAGGAATAGTGAGGAGTAAGGGATCTGGGCACCACCACAAAGAAGTAGCACAATGATGATCTTTACGGTGATGAAGTAGTTTTGTATCTTGATTGTGTATTGCACTGGTGGTTTCATCAATACACATATGTCATAAAATGATAGAACTATATTCACATTTTATGGTACTATCAGTTTCCTGGTTTTGCTATAAACCGGTAGCAAACCAGAGAACCAGTACTATAGCAATGTAAGATGTAACCTACGGAGGAAACTGAGTGAATGGCACCTGAAAACACTCTGTGCAATTTCCTGTGACTCTATAATTATTTCCGAATAAGAAGTCAGCAACAACAAAAAAAAGAGACCAAAAATAATTAAATAAAATAAGCACACAGCACTGAGATAGTAAACTAGGAAATATTTTGTGTTACTATTAAATGATTGTTTATGTTGTATTAAGGAAAATTATCCAAAACCTGAATATCAGACAAATAGATGGTTACATGTCCCCACTATCCTCATTTTTTAATATATAAATTCCACAACTCAAATGAAAATCTCAGTGGCACATTCATTAGAATGAGACCAAGTTCTCCTAAGGTTTACCTAGAACAATATGGGTAATATTTTCAAGAAGATATTGGGCACAAATTTTTAAAAAAACAAAACAAAAGAGTAAAAATGTGTGACAGCAGGGATTTGGAGAAGGGGGTCTGGAAGAGCAGGGAAGAGAGACTTGGACTAAAAGATATAATAAAATGATTATAACTAAATTTGTACATTATTGACCAGAAAGTATCAGGAAGACATTTGGCACTATCTAGAAAGTCCAAAGACAAACAGAACTTTAAAAAAGAATTTAGTGTCCTCCAGGGGGCCAGCTCAGTGGCGTAGCGCTTAAAGTCACGTGATCTGCTTAGGTGACCTGGGGTTCGTGGGTTCAGACCCTGGGTGCAGACTTACACACCACTCATCTAGCCATGCAGTGGCAGCATCCCATGTACAAAACAGAGGAAGACTGGCACAGACCTTAGGTCAGGGCCAATCTTCTTCACCTAAACAAAAACAACAAGAATTTAGTGTCCTCTAAAGTACTAATATTAGTGACAATACGCTGCATCAAGAATATGGGTATAGGAATCAAGTAAGCTTAGATGTGAATCCTGGGCTCTTACGTTAACTGGCTGTGTGACACTGAACAAATTATTTAACCTCTCAAAACCGTCTCTCAAACACTTGTAAAATAGGACCAATAATACTGATCTTAAGAATTTTTAAGTGTTGAGAAATAAACATGACTTGCAG
This sequence comes from Equus caballus, assembly GCF_041296265.1. Classification (NCBI taxonomy): domain Eukaryota; kingdom Metazoa; phylum Chordata; class Mammalia; order Perissodactyla; family Equidae; genus Equus; species Equus caballus. The sequence goes on along the minus strand of NC_091698.1, from coordinate 41,742,323 downwards.
AGTGCCTGACATATAGCAAATTTTCAATACATATTTTCAATACAAGTCATAATCATAATATTTAATTTTGAATTCATTCAACAGCAATTTTTTGAGGGCTACCTATGTTTCAAGGACTATGTGCCACATTGGTAAAGCAATAATAATCAAGACAGACGTATTCTATCCTGTAAGAAAAATGCAAGATGGATCTAGACAAATGGACAATCAGTTATGATACAGTGAGATAGGCTACACAGGAAGTATGGGGAATATGGCATCAATAGGTGAGAAACCAAATACAGGATTAAAACGTGAGAGTACCCTTTCTGAAGGAAGTGATTCCTAAGGGTATACATTAAGGATGAGTAAGAGTGGCCTAGGTGAGGAATGGAGAGAAGTGAATTAAGATTGTAAGCATGATTCAATACAGAGGGTACACCATTTGCAAGACTGAGAGGAAATAATTTATTCAACATTGATATAACTAGCTGACTTTTCATCGCTTCCATGTGTAACACTCATGTGTTTGATAAACAAAGAGGTTCAATAGAACAACCCATATCAAGAGCCTTGTAGGTCAAAATAGAGTCCTAACTCTTTAGTTAATTTTTGTGAATGGAAAGAGAAACACAGAAAGGAAAGGAGAGGGCATTCTATTTGGAGAGTGGTAAAACAAACAAAAGCTCACTCTCAGGAGGTTAAAGACGTGAACTGAAAGATCAGCTTAATAGATCATAGGCCTCCATTTGGGACAGCAGGAGAAAATTCTGTATGGAGATATTGTAGAAAGTCTGTCAGATTTTTAACAGAGAGATAATATTTTTAGAATTTACACAATATTCAGCTCTACAAAGTTACGGGTTACAGCACAGGTTACAGAGGGACAGAATATGCTCATCTGAAATTTTATGGAAGCAGCTGAAGAGATTGAAAACATGAACACAGCACAAGGGTATACAAAGGTCCCCTCCTACATCAAATTTTTCCCTACCACTTGACTCATCATTAAACAGATTGGAACTGCCAAGAAATTGTGTGTGTGTGAGTGTGTGGGTGTGTGGGTGTGTCAAGTTAGTTGAACGGTTGCTTTCAGTATAGAATGCAGTGTGGTCTGTATATCAGGGGTCAGAATATATTCTATAGAAGTGAGTTTCAATGACTAGTTGTGATTCATAACATATCACTGCACAAATGGGGAGCAGCATTGAGATAGCAAACCACGTCTTGCCAAAATTTGCTAATATGTTTTTTTAATAACCATTAACTACCACAGCATCATGAAAGAGATTCTAATTTGTCATCATTTAGTTCTTGATGTTATTAAGAAAGGTAAATATAAACTGAGCTTGCACCAGGATGCAAAAGCTAATTCGAGTATACTCATAGGCACAGATGCAATAAATGCATGTCAAAACATAGCATTTTCATATGCGATTGGGCATTTACATTTCTGAGTGGGTTTTTGGAATTATAATTATCCAATTTAGGAGGCAAGAGGACAATTTCCTTATGAAAATAAAGCCTCACCAAGCCTGATCAAAATGCAGTTGGGGACCTTATACTAATTTCTGACACTGGAAGGGGAGACATTCTCAGAGTAACGATTTTGGAGATGAAACATAGGGTAACTTGTACTTTTGTACTTGTACTTGTACTAGGCACTAACTTCAAAATAATCATCTCCTGTATTTACACATACACACATTTCATGTTTCTTTTTATTTCCATTGATAAGTCTTAAGTGAGCACAAATTGAAGGAAGCATGAGTATTGTGTTTAGTCTATAGGAGATGGTGGAAAATTGGAATCTGCAACGGGGTTCACCGTTCCTCTAGAGAAGGGACTGAGAGCACTGCGAGCATTGAAAATTAAGCAGTGTTCATAAAAGTACAGTTATCAAATATTTTGGAGGTAGCAGTAAAAAAAGGAATTGAATAAAAGTAAGCCAAGGAGTAGTAAAGAATGGGTGGTAAATTTACTGACCACCAAACATTCCATTTGTTCCCTACATTTCCCAGTCTTCTTGCAGCTGGCAGTTATTATATGACAAATTCTAGTCAATGGGCTGTGAGGGAAAGTAACGTGTCATTTCCAGACTAAGGCGGTGAAGAGTCCGTATGTAATTATCCAGGGTATCTTTCCTTGTTCTGGTGAACCTGAAAACCTTGTTTAACTTAGTGTTTTATGAAGCGCCCATCAGCCTTGGTCTCTGAGTAAACAGACCCCCTTGGGGTCCCAAACTGGAAATTAAACATGAGAAAGAAATAAACCTGGATTACTTTAAGTCACTTCTTTTTTAATTGCTAAGCCTAGCCTCTCCTGACTGACATACACTGTGCCCTGGATAGGGTCTTAGGATGCAACGTGGATAAGTGAGTCTGTGCAGGATTCCTAACAGCATTAGGACGACTGACCCTTGGAGAGAGGAGGTTCCCCATCCTGGTCTATGGGTCTTGTTGACTTTGAATAAAAGCAAATTAAAAAATAGCATCCCTTACATATACAGTTTTTAAATAAACTTTCTATTTTTAAGTACTTTCAGATTTACTGAAAAGTTGCTGTATCATACAGCAGGTTTCCATATATCCCTTACCCAGCTTCCCCTATTGTTAACATCTTACATTAGTATGCTACGTTTGTCATAACTAATGAACCATCATTGATACAGTATTACTAATTGAAGTTCATGCTTTATTTGCATTTCTTTAGTTTTAACCTAATGTCCTTTTTCCTGTTCCGGGATGCCATCCAGAACATCATAGCATCTATTGTTCATGTCTCCTTAGACCCTGCTACACTGTGACAGTTTCTGTGACTTTCCTCGTTTTTGGTAATCTTTGCAGTTTTGAGGAGTACTGGTCAAGTATTTTGTAGACTATCTTTCAATTTGGGTTTTTCTGGTATTTTTCTCATAGTTAGACTGTGGTTACGCACTTTGGGCAAGAATATCACATCATACCCAGAGTACATACATTAAAATGGCTTATCATTGATGTTATCCTTAATTACCTGGCTGAGGTGGTATTTGATAGGTTTTCCCCACTGTAAAGTGACTCTTCACTCCACTTTTTCAAAGTATATGCTACTGAAGGAAGTTACTTGCATACATATTTTTATACCTAGACAATTCTACCTGGAGTCTCATTCTGTACTGGTGGAATGTTCGAATATTTCTTGGTACCTTATCTTAATGGTCTCTATACAAAGGAAGACTTTCAGGTAAGAAAGGTTCTAACTTGTAGAAAGATATGTTAAATTCACACATCTTCAAATTTTTTCTATAAAATTTCATCCAATACTTACATACCTACTCTCATAGCAACTTCGAATATCAGTACTTCGGAATTGCACATAGGAGGCTGCATTGGTCTGTTCAGGCTTCCATAAAAATACGAGAGGCTGTGTGGCTTAAATAACAGAAATTTATTTTCTCACAGTTCTGGAGGCTGGAAGTCTGAGATTAGGGGCCAGAGTGGTTGGTTACTGGCGAGGGCCCGCTTCCTTGCTCACAGATCTCAGCCTTCTCCATCTCACATGGCCTTACCTCATTCTGTGTGCGGAGAGAGGGAGCCAGTGAGTTTTCTGGTGTCTCTTTTTATAAGGACACTAATCCTGTCTGATTAGGGCCCCACCCTTATGACCTCATTTAACTTTAATTACTTCCTTAGAGGCCCATCTCCAAATACAGCCACTTTGGGAAGTAGGATATCAACATATAAATTTTTAGGAGACACATTCAATACATAATAGAAAGGAAATCAAAGAAAACCCCAGTAATTAATAGAAAACAATATGAGAAATCTAATTTCTCTTTTATCCAGTAGGAATCAAAGAATAGCAAATTACTAGGAAAAAAAATGTCTTTATTAAGACTATTTTGCTTTGGGACAGCAGTAATATTTACCTTTCAAATATGCACTAGGTGTCAAGACGTGATTAGATATAAATCTATTCAAACCAACCCTAAAATGAGGCCCCTTATATAAACACACAGCACAATTAGAATGAAACGGTCATCTCAATCCTGCTCTACTAATGAGAATTGCCTCTATGAAATGACTATATTCATTTAATTATAAAGCCCATTATGGATCTCATTCAAAATGCTGTTCACTGAACGCTTCAGAATAAATCTAATTTGTTTTAGTGGAGTGTTTAGAAGTGTCATTTTTATTTGTTTTCAAAGATGGTAAAACAACAGGGTCTTGGAAAATATAATGAGCCATTCACCAGGAGAAGTCACAGGGAATGGCTTTTATAAGTTGAGAAAGCCTTAAAATCATGTCATCCTAATATGCTAATAAAAGGACAAAAGAGAGGTCTGCTTAATACAAGAGAGAAAAAATGGGACAATGATATAAAAAGTAAAGCTTTTCTCTGCTTTCTACTTGTTCAGCATATTTATAAAGCTGTATTTTCACTACTCTAATGATTGTACTGGAGAAGGAAACAGGACAGTAATATCTGTTGTATTAGTAACATGCTCAAAGTAATGTGCTACACAGTTTTCCATATAATTTCATTTGATTTAATACATGCAAAACCTTGAAAAAAGGCTTTTCAAACCCTGGAAAGTGTATATGTCTTTAGTCTATAATAAAGTTAGAATCACTAATTGATGAGAAAATAATGGATAATTAAATATATTGGGGAAGAACAACTGATTATTTTAGGAGAAAAAATGAAGAAGATGCTTACCTAATGTTACATCCAAAATAAATTTCAAGTGGAATAAGATTTAAATGAAAAATGTAAGCAAACATCAAAACCAAAATAATATTTCAACTGATTTTTGGAAAACAAAGAAGATAAAGGAGTTTTAAATTTAGCAGAGTGGAGGAAATTACATTCCAGGATCTACAGAAGGGATTCTGATAAGAAAAGGGCCTGGGGGCTGGCCAGGGTGCACAGTGGTTAAGTGCGCGCTCTCAGATTCTCGGCTGCCCGGGGTTCGCCAATTCAGATCCCAGGTGCAGACATGGCACTGCTTGGCAAGCCTTGCTGTGGTAGGTGTCTCACGTATAAAGTAAAGGAAGATGGGCACGGATGTTAGCTCAGGGCCAGTCTTCCTCAGCAAAAAGAGGAGGATTGGCAGCAGATGTTAGCTCAGGGCTAAGTTTCCTCAAATAAATAATAATTTAAAAATTAAAAAAAGAAACAAAAAAGGAAAAGGGCCTACCTGTCCCACCTGTCTCCCAAGAGGGTCTGGCAGGAATGATAGTGGATAGTGAGAGACTGGTGCTGAAATTATGTTTGAAAGGCCGAGTTCTCCTGACTGCAGGAAGCAGGGGGACAATTCTACAGATCAACAGAGCTGTAGACGCACCGGATGTGCAAGATGTCAGGGCTCACGGAGTGCAGGGACAAGGCATCGGGCTGAAACAGGGGTGCGTAAAGGTCGACGTGCTAAACTCAGAGCCCCGCCTCCGCCACTCTGCTCCCTGAAAATAGGTCAGAGACTCGAAGATTAATGAATAAGTTATACTATCCAGAGGAAACAGACAAACGAACAAAAACATTCAAACACTAATATTTGGCGGAGTGAGGGGTCTCCCCAAAAATGTTATACCCTGCTTTCCTCCTGATCTCTGTATAGTAAAGTCACCAGGAAACAAATGTCCCCAAATACATCTTCCAATAAGCTTTTTAGTGTTTCAATTATTATTGAAGAAATCCCCTAGAAAGTAGAAAATGAGGCAATTGAAAATAAGAGAGAATATAGTAGAAAATTTAAAATATTAATCCAGAAGATCCAACATGTCACTGATGGAAACAGTTATATATTCCAGTTTGCCCTGGTCAGTCCAGTTTAGAAGTTTTTTCCAGCATATTTATTGATAATACCACTTTCAAGCTCAAAAAATCCTAATTTGGACCATGAATTATATGATCACAGTATTAGACAATTAGAATTTCCAAAAAGAAAAGTAAAAAGAGAAAAAGTTTTGGTAGATGCTGGTAAATCATTGGAGCACTGATGTTAAATGGAGGATCCTAAACATCTGCAGAAGTGGAAAAACAAGACTACCTAATACGAAAATGATCAGGCATCTGAACAGCAATTTATGTACTTTTTCCTCCTGCATCTTCAGCTGTTACCTCTGTTTCCTTTATCAGCTCATACTCTTTTCTGTAAAGTTTTGTTTCCTTAAACTCAGTTCTAGGTCTTTTCATGTTCTCATTCTATACTTTTATCTTATGGGATTTGGTCCATACACAAAACTCCAAATTCCATCAATAGGGCAATGACTTTTCCATTTGTATTTTTGGCACGTTCTTCTCATCTGAGCTCTAGGTCCAAATATATCCAAATGCCCATTTGACACTTCCACTAAAAGAAATTCCCAATATCCTAAATCCACATCATAATTCCCTCTTCCTTTCATCACCTCCACCTCCAACCTGGCCCTCTTCCAGGAATCTTGCTCCCTGGATAGCACCATAAATTACCATTTGGTTTATCACCAAATCTTATTGATTTTTCCCTCCTGAGTATGCCTTGTATCTCTCTAAATCTTTGCATTACCGTTCCTATCACCCTGCCATCGCTTTCCTCTGAACCTCTGGAATAATATCCTAACTGCTCTTCCAGCATGCATTCTCACTTCCTCCTCAATTCATTCTGCACATTACATGCCAGTGATCATTTTAAGACAGATGTGATCATCTCAGTTCCCTGCTTAAAATACACTAAGGTCACACTCACTGCTCTTAAAATTGTGAAAAAAAAAATCTGTAGACCTCAATTCATCTGTGTTCTCTCTACATTTCTGTCTCCTCAATCATTTGTGCCATAGTCACAGTGGACTAACCATAATCACCTTTCTTCAATTTTGCCAACCCACTGGTTCTCAAAGTATATTCTTTGGACCAGCATGACCTGAGAACTTGTCAGAAATGCAATTAGCTCAAATTCTTGGACTCTGCCCCAGGCCTACTTTAGAATGGGACTCAGAAATTCATGTTTTAATAAGCCCTCCAGATAATTCTGATACACTCTAAAGCTTGAGAACCAGTGAACTTTGCACATACTGATTCTTTCATTGTTTTCCTCCTTCCGTTTTCTTACTTTCTAAATGTTTTCCATATTTCAGCTCAAATTGTATTTCTTCTGGGGCATCTTTCCTGTTGCTTCATCTTTCCCTATGTTGAGTTTATATTTTCTTGTTATAAACTCTCACAGCTTCCTGCATTTTTCATTCAAACCAACTGTTACAACATATAATTACATATTTTGTGATTAGTTGATTAAATGTTTGTCTGCCTAACTAGACTTTGCAAAACAGGAAGCCCTGGAAATGGTTAGATCCACTCATAATTTATCAAGAATCCTGGCGCATAAAAGAGGCTTAATAAATATTACTAAGTTATTGTGAATATGTTAAACACAGAGATAAAACAGTAGTGAAAAGACAAGGTAAAGGAAGGCAATTAGCATACCATCTTGTTAATGATGAGCATTCAGGGCTTTAAGTAAGACAATAGATTATATGTCATTATATGAAACTTACTGAATCAAAATGTCTGCTAGACATTCTAAGCCAGTACCATTTAAGAATATTAATGAAATTCAAATATACTAATTGCTGATAATCACTAATGACTTTAATGAAAGGAAAAAGGTGCTTAGTCACACAGAGCATAATTACATAGAACTCTTATAAACAAGGACCTTTGTTAAGTTTTTTTTTCTTAATTTCTTTTTCTCTCAGAGCACAAGGAGCTTTGTTTAATCTGTGCTTGTCTTGCATATGCTCTATACAAAAATTTTATAACATTCAACAAAAATCAAGTAATAAAAGAGACTGAATAGGTAAATGTTTTATCTTTGGGAACAGCGATTTATTGGAAAGAGCTTGAACTAAACTCCTGGAGCCCTGGTTCCTTAAATTCTGAATTACGTTGCCTGGTTACTAAGCAACATGGGTGCCTCATGGAGGAACATTCTTTCAACACAGATTTAGCTGGGACTTTCCTACCTGAGAGACATAGAAGTTGAGGTCATCTGGCCACAGGCATGCATGAAAGGAGAAAGATGATGACTTAAGATCTGAACTGTGACAAAGGTCTGGATTGACTGATAAGGCAGCACTTGTTCATCTGCATCCCTCTGCAGAGGCTTGGGCAGAACTAAAAACCTCTATCTTAATAAGTTATGTATTTAGGTCACTGGTTTTAAGAAAGAAAAGGACAGCTTAGAAAAGTGACCTAGAAAATCAAAAAGTTAGGGCTTAATTGGAAGAAAAAAATGAAAAAAGTAATAGGTCTTACTCTTGGTTTGCCAAGGAAGGTTGTGAAATTGCATCCTTTTGCCCTTTCTTTATGCCCGCTAAACGGAGATTAGATCCAGGTCTCTGTATGATGACTGGTATAAAAATAAGGTCACCCTGGCTTAGTTCTCCTCCAAACGTCCTTTTCTATGAAAAAGATAATTTAAATTTGATGTGGTAATATACATACGGTAAAAGACTCTGAAATTAAAATCTACTAGGGCATTTTCTGGATAAAAAATGTCTGTTCCTTTTCAGAAGCCTGACTCTCAAGGATCCTTATTTGATAATCCATGTTACTCTTCTTCCTCATTGTTGTTGGGCCATTTACATTTCTGATATCATCCCCACTCTCCTTTTTTTAGTTCATGCCTCATTAGCTACCTGGAGTCTAGACTGTGAAAGAGCCTCCTAAAAGATCTTGAGTTCTGCTGCCCCTCTAAGTGATGTGCCAGGCTACCACTCAGGCTGAAGTTTCTACAGTATCAATCTTATTATGCCATTTGTCTATCCTTCCATGGTTGGTTAATGGCCAAATCTCTCAGTCTAGGATTAAAAGCGTTCTGTAATCCAGTAACAGATTACTTATTTATTCTTATCTCCTACCAAAACATGCCTCCACCACCAAATCCTATGCATACTTAGTCCACAAGCACAGGTAGTTCAAGCATAAGTTATTCTTTAAATTTCTTTGAGTATATCATGTTGTTTAACACCTCAAGGCAATTATATTTGCAGTGATCATTTGCCCAGAATGTCCAATTCCTTCTCTAGAGTCTTCTGCCTGATTAATTCTTAGTCCTCCTTCAAGACAGCTCACGTTCCAACTCCCCTTTAAAACCTTTCCCAAACATCCCTCCCCTCTTCTCAATAAGCATAGTTATCGCTCCTTTTGTAACACTCTCGTTGTCTCTGTGCATTTGTCAACACGTAAGATATTATATAAATTTTGTGGGGTTTCAAAATTAATTTTCTAAAAGAACTATTTTATCTATGAGATGGTTTATGTAACCCTCATGGTAACCACAAAGCAAAACTCTGGAGCAGAGACATGACACATAAAGAAAGAGGAGACTAAGCAAAAACATCATGGAAAACTAGCAAATTACAAAGATAGACACAAAGAGAAGAGAACAAAAATGGAGAGAAAAAATAATCAGAAGGCAAAAGATAAAATGGCAGTAGTAAGTACTTACATATCAATAATCACCCTAAATGTAAGTGCATTGAACTCAGCAATCAAAAGGCACAGAGTGGCTTTATGGATAAAAAACAAGACCAACTATATGCTGCCTACAAGACATTTATTTCAGCTCTAATGATACACACAGGTTCAAAGTGAAAGGATGGAAAAATGATATTCCAATTAAACAGAAACAAAAAGAAGGTGAGTGTAGTCATATTTATATTAGAGAAAATAGACTTCCAACCAAAAACAATAACAAGAGACAAAGAAGGTCATTATATAACGATAAAGGGGTCATTATATATAACAACGGTAAATATATACACTCCTAACATCTGAGCACCAAAATACATTAAGCAATGAATAACAGCTCTTAAGATAGAAATAGACAACAATACAATAATTGTAGGGGGCTTCAATGCCCCACTCTCAGCAATGAATAGATACAGACAGAAAATCAACAAGGAAATGTTAGAATTGACTCACACTTTTGAACAAATAGACTTAACAGACATATACAGAATATTTCATCCAACAGCAGCAGAATACTCATTCTTCTCAAGTGCACATGGAACATTCTCCAGGATAGATCACATGATGGGCCACAAAACAAATTTTAGCAACTTTAAGAAGACTGAAATCATACCAACTATCTTCTCTGAGCTCAATGTTAGGAAACTAGAAATTAACAACAGAAAGAAAGTGAGAAGACCTACAAATATATGAAAACTAAACAACATATTTCTAAATAACCATTAAGTCAAAGAAAAAATCAAAAGGAAAATAAAAAATTATCTTCAAACAAATAAAAATGAAAACACAACATATTAAATATTGTGGCATGCAGCAAAAGTAGTTCTGAGAGGGAACTTTATAGCAATAAATGCATATATTAAGAAATTAGAAAGATCTCAAATAAACAACTTAAATTTACACCTCAAGGAACTAGAAAAATAAGAACAAATTAAGCCCAGATTTAGCAGAAGGAAGGAAATAATAAAGATGACAGTGGAAATAAATGAAATAGAGATTAGAAAAACAATATAAAAGATCAGTGAAACTAGGAGCTCATTATTCTACAAGATAAACAAAATTGACAAACCTTTAGCTGGACTAAGAAAAAAGAGAATCAAATAAATAAAATTAAAAATCAAAGAGGAGACATTACAACCAATGCTACAGAAATACATAGACTCATAATAGACTACTATGAACAATATATGCCAATGAATTACATAACCTAGAAGAAACAAATAACTTTCTAAAAACATGCAACATACCAAGACTGAATCAGGAAGACATAGAAAATTTGAACAGACAAATAATGAGTAAAGAGATTGAATGAGTAACCAAAAAACTCCCAACACAGAAAACTTCAGAACCAGATGGGTTCACTTGAGAATTCTACCAAACATTTAAAGAAGAATTAACATCAATTCTCCTTAAACTCCTCCAAAATATCAAGGAGGAGGGAACATTTCCAAACTCATTCTACAAGGCCAGGATTACTTTGATACAAAAACTTGATAAGAATATTACAAGAAAAGTAAACTATAGACCAATATCCCTGATGAATATAGATGCAAAAATTCTCAACAAAACATTAGCAAACTGAGTTCAAGAACACACTAAAAGAATTATACACTATGACCAATTAGGATTTATCCCTGGGATGTAAGGATGGTTCAACATAACAAATCAATAAATGTAATACATCACATAAATAAAATGAAAGATAAAAATCATATAATCTCAATAAATTCATAAAAAGCATTTGGCAAAATTCAGCATCCTTTCACGATAAAATCCCTTAACAAACTTGGTATAGAAGAAACATACCTTAAGATAATAAAGGCCATATATGACAAACTCACAGCTAACATTATACTCAATGGAGAGAAATTGAAAGCATTTCCCCTAAGGTCAGGAATAAGGCAAGGATATGCACTTTCACCACTCTTATTCTGTATAGTACTAGAAGTCCTGGTTAGAGCAATCAGGCCAGGCAAAGATATAAAAGACATCCAAATCAGAAAGGAAGAATTCATTATTTGCTGATGATATGACCCTATATAACAGAAAATCTCAAAGAATCAGTCAAAAAGCTGTTCAAATTAATCAGCAATTTCAGTTAAGTGGCAGCATACAAAGTCAACATGCAATCAATTTCATTTCTTTACACAAATAATTAAGCATCTGAAATAGAAATAAAGAAAACCATCCCATTCACAATAGCATCAAAAACAATAAAATACTTAGGAGTAAATTTAACCAAGGAAGTGAAAGATCTATACAATAAAAAGTACAAAAGTTTGCTGAAATAAATAGAAGATACAAACAAAAGGAAAGACATCCATATTCATGGAGTGGAAGAATTAACATCCCATATTCATGGATTGGAAGAATCAGTATTGTTAAAATGGCCATACTACCCAAAGCCATCTACAGATTCAATGCAATCCCCATCAAAATACCAAAAGCATTCTTCACAGAATACCAAAAGCATTCTCCAAATTCTTCTATTTGAAGAAACAATCCTAAAACTTGTGTGGAACTACGAAAGACCCCAAATAGTCAAAGCAATCCTGAGAAAAAAGAACAAAGCTGGAAGTATGCTGCTTCTGGATTTCAAACTATACAATAAAGGAATAATAATAAAAGCAGTATGGTGCTGACACAAAAATAGACACATCAACCAAAGAAATACAGTAGAGTTCACAATTAAACCCTGGTAAATACAGGCAACTAATATCTGACAAGGGAACCAAGAATATTCAATGGAGAAAGGATAGTCTCTTCCACAATTGACAGTGGGAAAACTGGAGAAACACACTCAGAACAATGAAATTGGACCCCTATCTCACCACAATCACAAAAATTAACTAGAAATGGATCAAAAACTTAGACATAAGACCTGACACCATAAAACTCCTAGAAGAAAATGTAGGGAAGAAGCTCATCAACACTGCTCTTGGCAATAATTTTTTGGGCATGATGTCAAAAGCACAAACAACAAAAGAAAAAAGTCAACAAATGAGACTATGTCAAATTCAAAAGTTTCTACACAGCAAAAGAAAACACTTAACAAAATGAGAAGACAATCTACAGAATGGGAGAACACTTTTGCAAACCATATATTGGATAAGGGGTTAATATGAAAAATGTATAAAGAACTCAGTCAACTCAATAACAACAACAAAAAACAATCAAATTAAAAAATGGGCAGAAGAACTAAATAGAAATTTCTCCAAAGAGGATATCATGGCCAACAGACACATGAAAAGATGCTTAACATCCTTTATCATTGGGGAAATGCACATCAAAACTACAATGAGATGACACCTCACATCTGTTAGAATGGTTATCATCAAGCAGATAAGAGAACACAAGATGCTGGTGAGGATGTAGAGAAAAGGGAACCCTTATATATTGATGGTAGGAATATAAATTGGTCCAGCCACTTAGGAAAACAATATAGAAGATCCTCAAAAAATTAAAAATAGATCTATCATACAACCCAGTAATTCCACTTCTGTTTATATAACCAAAGGAAATGAAAACAGGGTTTTGACAAGATATATGCACTTTATGTTTATCGTATCATTATTCGTAATAGCCAAGAGAGGGAAACAACACAAATGCCCATCAGTGGGTAAACAGATAAAAAAGATGTGGTACATATACACAATGAAATATTATTCAGCCATAAGAAAGGAAGATATCCCTCCATTTGCGACAACATGGATGGATCTGGAGCGCATTATGTTAAGTGAGATAAGTCAACAAAGACAAGTACTTTATGATATCACTTAAATGTGGAATCTAAAATGTTAAAACTGTAAAACATGGAGAGTAAAATGGTAGTTACTACGGCATGGTAGTGGGGAGGGTGGATGAGTGACAGTGTTTAAGGGTACAAACTTATAGCGAAGACTAAATAAGCATAGAGATCTAATGCACAGTATAATGAACATAGACAGTAATACTGTACTATAATTATGTAACATGATAAATATTGCTACCCCAGCTACCATATTATATTTAAATGTATCAATGTAACATGCTGCACACCTTAAATTTACATAATGTTGCATGTGAAATTTATTCAATAAAAACATTAATTTTCTGTCCTTCTCCCCTAGATTGCTCCTTAAAGACAGTAATGTTGTCTAACAACATTATGGCCAATGCCCAGCATAGGGAAGATCCTCAGTAAATATACTATGAATGAATATTTTTAAAATTTATTACAATATGATAATTTACATTGATAGCTCATTATTACATTAGACTGAACTGGGACTGTCATCTCTATCTTTCTATTTCCAATGCCTACACAAGGCCAATCGGATTACAAGTGTTCAATAAAGCAGTTTGAATAGATGAAGTGGTAAGTAAAAAAAAGATAAGCTAAACTGCTGAACTAGACGTAAACAATGTTGTAAAGAAGGAATAGTTTGCCTTTAGTCCCCACTCACTCTCCCTTTCACAAGCCGATGCTGTTAAACCCCGTTTTCCCTACCCCAGGTCCTATATTGTACCCATTCTCATTGATCTTTGCTTCCCCTCCCCCTTCTGATCAGTTTGGATAATCCTTGCTGTCTACGACTTTTATTGAGTTGCTGGTTAGTCGATGACTCAGGCATATTGGTACTTTAATAGGAGTGGCTTTGAAAATAAAAATCTTTTAAGGTCCAAAAGAATAAATCATTAAAAAGGAATTTCAAACAATCTAATGAACATAATAGCTATTTGTGAAGGTAGAGGATACAAACAGGAGAAAGAGGGAGGGGGAAGAAGCAGCAATTCACTGTCTCTGAGAAGGTACAGAGGTTCTACGAAATGAGGTCATTAACCAAGTGCGTAGATCACCATTTCCAATTCCTTGACCAGCAAAACAAAGTGAGCCTTGTAAATATCATCTTCTTTTTTTTTGCAAGACACAGATTTATTCAAAACTGTAGAAAGCCATATTTTTACATAAGATTCTATGACTTAGTTTTTAAAGTTATGTATTTTAAAGTAAAAAGAGCTTTTGACGGCCCTATTTTTTTTGGTGAATTCCATCTTAATATTTTCATTTTATGTGGCACAACAAATTATAATGGGACCACTTTTAATCAACTTGTTTTTTCATCCTGTTAATTTCCATGTCTATTTGGGACATCCATTAAAGTCAATATCCTTAATTTAATGGAAGATTTCCTTTTGAAGTTGCTACATTTTTTCTGTCTAAATTAACACTGAGGATATGTAATGGATGTGTTAAATAGATAATGCTATTAATGGGAAAACTGCATAAATTAAATACAAGCCAGATAATTTTCATAGCATCTGTTTTATTTTCAACAGTTTACATTCTCCCATGCAATGAACCAGCAATCCGAAGAAACCGACCTCTACCCTGTTTTGTCTATTACTCTAAATTTATAATCACTATGGCAAAAATTTTAGTTACTAAACTCTATTTTTCTTTTGATATGGATTTAACAGAAGAAAGAATATAAGCTAATGTTGAGTCTAACATGGGCAACACCTTCACACACAAAACACAAATAACCCAGGGATTTGGGTAGATTTTATGCGGCAATCATTACTTAAGAAACCTCTAAGATGAATAGTGAATTAAATTTTATGGGATGAGATTTAAGGTTTTTATAACGTTTAAAGGAGATAAAAAGTACAATGCTTTGTTCCAATTTTATACTTTCTCTTTAGAAACAAAACAGCAAGATCAATATATAAAAGAAGCAGTAAAAATTTAAGTTGTTTGTGGTTTTCTGTTTTGCTTTTGACATCCGAAGGCATTTAGAAATAGACACAACTTGTGAGATTCTTAAACTGATGATTATATATTTATAATGTATTGATTTTATAAAACATATGGCCAGTTATGTATCCTAAGGTTCTGTAACCGACATCGTTTTTCCTTACCAGTAAATGCAAGATGCCTATTTCTTACTTATTTTAGTAACAAGAAAACTCTTAGGAAATGGCCCTCACAAAACATGTTTTTAGTCTCCTAAAAATAGAAGCTAACAATGCTTGAGATTCATTAATTTGATTATTCTGGCAGTATTTATGTTCACTCGGGGGAAATAATGTTAATTTTATATTTCCAAGCCCTCATGCTCTTATTCTGTTTTACTTTGTGTCTTTCATATATGAATATACACACACACAATGTTAAGCTTCTTCTTGGCAATCAAGCAAGAGATTTTTCTGTTGTTCAATCTATATATTAAGAGACTAAACAATCTATCACCGAAAGGTTAATGAGCATCAAGATTAGATGGAACCCAAGGGTTTTAATGTTCACTCAGTGATTTTAACTGTGGCCTTGGCTCCTGGCTGTAACTGCACCTGTGGAAAAATATCTCAAACTGCAGAAGAGCATGATGAAACCACAGGTGCAATAAAGGTCACTGTGTTTGGATGATAAATGTGCTCACCTACCTATCCATATTTTTTTATGGGTAGAATTCTTTTAAAAATCAACAAAAATGCTTCCAATTTGGTGTCGGGAAATATTTTATACCTCTGTGGACTTTTCTTTTTTCAGTGTATTTAAAGACTAAAATTTAGGTACTCAATCAGTAATTTCCAAGTGACATCATTAATAAACTCAAATGTGCCAAAGGCTTTGACCAAAAACAAACAAAGAAGAAAGCTATTATTTCTGTTATATTAAATACATGATCACATGGATTGTTTTGGCTATATTAATATCATAAAATAGCTTTTGGATTTTTAATGTTACGACCCATTGACAATATCCGCTGAAGACCTGGGTACCTAATTGTTAAAATGGATATAAAAGGAGCCACAAACAAGTTAACTAAAAATGTGTCATTAGGTCCTCCCTTCTTTCTTAAAATTGCAAAACCCAGAAAGCTTGACAGAGTGTGTAGCTGGAAAAGAAACAAAGAGTAACAGGGTTTTGGTGGCTCACATTGTGCATGGGTTCCAGTCACTTAACCATGGATATCACTGCATGTGTCAGGCTCTCTGAGAGTCACTAAGGACACAAAGATAAGCATTAATGAGCGAGAACACTAGAATCCTAACAGTGATGGAAACCACATACTGTATAAAAGTCAAAGTTTAAGTCTTAAAAGAAAAAGAGAGAGAGAGAAGAAAGGAAAGAAAATGGTTGCTATGGACCATTTAAACCCACCTGACGTAAGCATAAGCCACTCTGGCTGCCTAAAATAATCTCTTCCACAGAACTTTTCTGTGCCACACATTTAGTACCCACCTACACTGATTTGCATTGTTATTTGTTCCTGCAGGGATTTCTTTATAACTTTTAAGCTAGTTTATAAAATCCTGTAAAATGAGGGTGGTTCTTGATAACGTTTTGATCGTCCCCTCTCTCCAAGGCATTGATCTGTCTCTTCCATAATTGGTGCTAAATTAATATTTATCGAATTTTTTATAGAACCAAATATAGCCTGAGGCAATCAATAGAAGCTTAGTACATGTTCTTGAATATAATTTAAAAATATAACTGATAATCAGACAAAATTATTCTGTAGACTATGTTATTCTGCAAAAATACCCCAGAAAATAAAATTGGGAGCATACAAATTGGTTCAAGGGGCTTAAACTAGTAGGGCTTTTAAAACTATTGTTATTTTTTGCCCAGCTTCCAGCAGATCTATAGGAGGAGATAGAGCTCCAAGCTTCTACAAAATGCATTCCTCCCCAGGCTGAAGCTCATCTGTGCTCACCTGTACTCAAGCTGAGCTACAATGCCTGGCTTGTAACCTGATATTAGATGCAAGCATTAGGAAGCTCATGGAGCCTCAAGGCTAATGTGATGCCAAATCAAAGAGACAGACAATATAGATAAAGAGATAGAAACAGATAAAGAGATAAATAAGGTAGTGAGAGATTTTCTTAGAGGTTTTTGCCTAGGAAAAAGTTGTTTACTTGTGTTCAACTTCTAGGATGAGCTTTCACTGGAGTTCTCCAAATGTAAAAAGACAGTTCTCTTTCTGTAAAGGCTTTAGGGAAGAACTGATTTTCAAAAATTAGGAGTTAAATGGGAAACAAGTCAGTCACTGAGTTGAGAAGAGTTAATTGACTTAGTTATAAGGGGTACAGGCAAAACAAGCAAACAAAGTTAAAAAAAAAGTATTAAATCGATCCTCAACTGCTGTTCCTGGAGTTGTCTGTTAAGTTAAGGAGCTACCATTATCACTAAATGATAATTCTAACCATTAGAAACGGGCCGATTTTTGGGGGGGGATCTGCCAAAGAGCCCCCAAATTGACTACTTCAGAGTTGCAAGGAAACGCTGCGCTGTAAAAATATATAACATGCTAAAAGCTAGAAAGACAGACAGGAAGATAGAAAGGTAGAAAGATGAAAGGAAGAAAGGAGAAGGGAAAGAGGAGAAAGGGAAGGTGGGAAGGAGGGAGGGAGGCATCTTGTCATAGGAAGTATATGTAGACATAACTACTGTAAAATGTAAATATATATATATATATATATATATATATATATATACTTTTTTCTAAAGACATTTTGTCTCTAACCTTAGCTGCTGGAGTAACTTATGGAAGGAAAAAGCTTAGAAGCAAGAAGCAACATGGGGGACTGAAACCACCCTTGTCTTCTAGCAGTGAGGAAAGAGGAGAGCTCTCTCTGATAAAGGATGAGGTGGGCTGGGGGTGGAGCAGGGCACTCAACAATGCCAAACAAAAATAAGGAGGAGGAGAAGTCAGATTTAGAGTCCAGGGAAGAGGGCAAGGGTGGGTAAGCATTGTCATTGGTTTATTTCACTTTCTCCCTGGCTTTATACCCTCCATCAGTATTCTGTGCTCTTACGTGTTCATTCTTTAAAACATAATAGGCAAGGCCAAAAGCTATAGAGCACATGTCAGGGCAGAAGGAACATCCAAAATGTGCATTTTGAAATAATTTTCTAGAATGTGGCACATACCTCTGTTCTATACTTTCACTTGTTGGAAACAGTTATATTCAAAACCAATTAAAGACAGCAACAATGGCACAGAGAGCATGATTCCTAAGAAAATAAATTTTACTGTTTTCAGTTTTCAGTACTTCTGTGTAGCAGTGAAGAATACTTCATTTTAGTTCAGTATGAGTTTAACGTTTCTCTCTCTGATCTGGCCAATTATATCTCATAGAAAATCATTGTTTGCTAATTGCATATAATCTCACAGAAAATCAGAACTTGTGTATTATGAAAACATATAGTATAGAGACATGAAATAATGAAGAGGTTAAACAGAAGAGAAACCCATCTGTCTTTTATTCATATACTCTTTCAAATCCACAAAATAGTAAGTTATACACATATTTTTCAGATTTTCCATTCTTTTTCTCTGCCAGCATTTGTCAAGAAAGGAGCAAGTGGTGAATATGCTCGTGGTTAGATTATTTGAACCCAGTCCACTGGAGAACGATAATTTGGACATCTTCTGGCTTAGACTGAGTTTAATGCACTGTTAAATGTCTCCCTTCCTATGTAAAAGCAGATGATCTCATTTTCTTAAGTGACAAATGGATTCTGTGCAGTATAGCTCATTCGTAGTGAACTTTACAAATGACTCACACCATATATGACTTGTGTAATTACATTTACATTTGCTTGTCATATTTACTCTAAAATGTCACTGAGTACTTTTTAAAGTAGCTCTATATGGCAAACTAAAGATGAGAAAACTGTAGCTATTCATTTCAGATTAATTCCAACCCTGATTAGGTCCCTAAGAAAAATAAATCAAATTCATTTGCTAGGGTTAACTGGAGTGGTTCACTTGGGAGTTTTGTTCTCTCCTCTCTCTCTCTGCTTCTCTCTCTCTCTGTTTCTCTCTTTCCCCCAGAAGAATCACTGCCTCAAAGTCACAGTGAAAGCCAATTACCATGTTGGCATTTCACTTGGAAAGGTCACATGGCATAGTGAAAAGAGCACTGAACTTATAATTACAAGTCCAAGGTTCAAAGCCTGGTTCTCCTCCTGTCTAGTGGGATGAGTATGAGATAGCAGCAGTATCTCTAAACTCCTGCTGACCTTCAACCAGCAATGTGACCTTGGGCAAAGACAGTGGGTCTCAGTTTCCTCATGCCACTTTTCTAACAGTTTTGTAATGATCAAAAGAGATTATACCTCTGAAACATTTACAAAAATTCTAAATCTATACATAAATGGGGAGGCTTAAATAATTACTAAACGAAAAACATCTTCTTTGCATGTAATACTGTCTTATGATAGCTGGAAGGAGCTTAAAAATTCACCATATGTGTGCCTGTGCACGCTTGATTGGCACCCTTGAAATGTGTTTTTCATTCTTCAAGCATCTCACAGCAATAGATAAGAGACTGAGATTGCCTGGAAAATCATGGTGGGAGAGCACTAAATGTCACTTGAAAAAAGATTTTCCCAAAATTGCATAAAGATATATGGGAAGAGTTGGCAAGAAAATTAAAAAGCCAAAAATATGAGTTTCAGGGCATATCTAGAGTGAGACAAGGGGACAGTTAACCCAATATAGCTGAGGAGGAAGGATCCAGATACGTGTGGGGAACATAGCTACCCCAGCCACCATATCTGATTTCACAGTTTGCAGAGGTCGGGTTAGGAAGTAGTGCATGCCATATAGATTCCACCACTTTCTGGCTCAATACCGTTTGGCAAGTATCGTTTTTTTCCTCCCATAACCACCCTCATGGATTTTAGTAAGTGCAGCAGTACATCCCGCTGCCCTCAGTCTTATTTGACTTGATCTTACTTGATGCATAGACAAGCCTTTGTAAGTTGGCTCAAAGCAATGAGATTTCACTTGTCTTGTCCAAATACTTTAGTGTGATTATAATAGGCAATGGTGACTGTAAAACTGAGAAATCAAGTAGAATGTGATGAATGTTTTTAGAGACTATTACAAACTAAAACCGTCAAAGTTTCATCCATTACCAAATTCTCAGCCTAGGTTAGAAGAAACCACAAACATTTGAAGTCCAACAAACAATTGCTTGGATCCTATTCATAGTGTCATTCATCTCACTGTCATTGAAGACAGCTCTTTCATCTTGAATAACTCAAATCATTATAGACATCAAAAACTCTTTCTATGGGCCTACTAAATATCTGTCTTACCAGCGGTCAGGGGAAATAAACCTACTTGTTTATTACTACGATGATTCTTTAAATACTTGATAATATTATAGCTTTTTTTCCCTTTGGCCAAGCTAAATATTATTCCTTCACCAAGTTCATGTAGATTATTATTCATGCATCATTTTAGCTACTCTCCTATGAACATGTTCCAGTTTGTCTACATTTTTTCCATTGTAATACTTGTAAGTGGATATCATAAGTCAATTGTTTAACCATTATAATACTGTTGAACACCTGCTCTCTTATTCTACTTATTACAATTCTATTATTTTAGTACATATCGCATTAGCTTTTAGATTGTTCTCACGATACAGCTGACCATTAAACCCGAGTCTATTTTTAAATTTTTATTATTAAATAATTTAAATATATGCAAAAGAAGACTAATGTAATAAATCCCCCAGATATCTATCACCCAGTTTCAACAATTTTCAATTTCCAGGCCATTACGAGTCATATAAGCTATGAAGTTGGTTGACTATTATCTATAATGTAATGAAGAGAGAGTACAAGTTTCTAAGCAAGACATATTAAACTAGAAATTGCACTAGCAAGCATATGCAAGCAATTATGGGAAGAAAAAACAATGCTTACCAAGTCACAAATATACGCTTGACCAGAAGTATGCTTTAGAAATTTCACTTTTGCTATAACATATAGACTATAATGAATTATGAGAAGAGTGGTAGACAGAATAATGGCCTACCCAAAGATATTGACATCCCCCTAAATATGACTATGCTAGGTTACACGACAAAGAGAATTAAGTTTGCAGATGGAATTCAGGTTGTTAACCAGCTGACCTTAAAATAGGAAGATTATCCTAGATTATTTAGGTGAACCCAATATAATAACCACAAATGTGGAATATGAGAACAGAAGAGAGTCAGAGAAAGATGTAGATATGGAAGAGTCACAGAGAGATGCAACGTTGTTAGCTTTGGAGATATAATGGGGCCACAAGCCAAGCAATGCAAGTAGTCTATAGAAGCCAGAAAAAAACAAGAGAACGGATTCTCTCTAGAGCCTCCAGAATGAATGTGGCCTTGCTGGCACCTTCATTTTAACCTGGGGAGACCTGTGTGGGACTTCAAGTATACAGAACTGTAAGACAATAAATTTATGTTGTTTTAGGCCATTAAGTTTGTGGGTATTTGTTGCAATAGCCATAGAAACTAACTCAGGGAGGCAAACTCTAATGTTAATTAAGTTGTCCAGAATATGCCAAAACTGATGACTGTGTCTTTTATATTTCCATTGGTATAATTAACTAAATTGTGTAAGGGTACAGAATAAATCACGTGGAGTATCACACAGTGGTTAAGGGTATGATTTTGAAGTTACACTTACTGCATTCAAATTGTGGCTTTGCCGGTTACTATCCACATGGCCTTATACAAAGTACTTAAACTTCCTTTGCTTCATTTTTCTAACCTGAAGAATTTGTATAAAATCTCATAGATTATGAGGATTAAGAATGTTACAGTATGCATGTAAAGCACATAGCAGTGGCTTGCACATAAAGTTATAAATAAGTAATTATCATTAGTTTAATATTATAAAATTATTTACACATTATCGTAACTTCTCTTCAAGCAGAAATTGCCCCTAAATCCAGCTTATTTTAATTACCTTGTCAACAATGAAAACATCAGAAGACTTGTCAAATGCCTGGCTGAAATCCAGACCCTCTCTGCAGTGTCTCTAATATCCCCTGATCTATTAAGCTACTAACCCCATTAAAAGAAGAGATTGAATTAGTCTGACATGACTTAGTTTGTGTGAACCCTTATTGAAGCTGAGTGGTGTGTGTTCCTTCTTGCAAGTACTCACTAATAATTTCCTTTATAATTGGTTCAAGAATTTCATCTGAAATCAATGTCAATCTCATTTGGCTAATGTTTGCCCAATGTCCCACTCTTCTCTTCCTTGTTTCATTCCAGAAACTCATGCTTAGTGTTTCTTGTGATATAAGATACTGTGAAAGCCTAGAAGCAGCTCACAGGCTGGCAAAGGTCATCCTCACAGTTCCAGAACCTCCTATTATCCATGATTTCTGGAGATCATAACAGTGTTTCCAGAGTTTATAATTTTTAGATTTTTAAAAAAGGTTTAAATATTTTAATAGAATGGATTTTCAGTGAGAAAGTTAACAACTAGCCCAGCTTATGTATCCAGGCTTTTCCATTTTTCCAGCCCTCTCTTCACCCTCCCAAAGTTACAAGGTCTGACTCACAATTGGAACCAGCTTCTGAAGCATACAATGTCACTTCCCTTTATTTTATTCTTGTGGTAAAAAACACACAAGATGAAACATGAAATCTACCCTCTTAATTTTTTAAGTGAATATACAATATTTTTAACTATCTGCACAATGTGGTACAGAAGATTTCTAGAACTTTTTCATCTTGCGTGGACGAAGCTCCATACTCATTGAACAGCAACTCCCTAACCCCCGACCCCAGTGCCTGGCAACCATCTTTCTACTTGCTGCTTCTGAAAGTTTGACTATTTTAGATATGTCAAATAAGTGGAATCATGCAGTATTTGTCCTTCTGTGACTGGCTTATTTAACTCAGCATAATGTCCTCAAGGTACATGCTTGAGGCATATGACAGAATTTTCTTTTTTATGCTGATTCATATTCCATTGTATTTACATACCACATTTTTTAAAATTTAGTTTTATTTTTTTCTAGCTTTACTAAGATATAATTGAAATATAACTGTATAAAGTTTAAGGTGTGCAATGTGATGATTTGATACAAAATGATTACTACAATCAGGTTAGTCAAGACATTTGTCGCCTCACATAATTACCATTTTAGTTTCTTATTGTTATGGTAAGAACATTTAAAATCTACTCTCTTAGCAACTTTCGAGTTTATAATTTTATTAACTACAGTCACCATGCTATGCATTAGATACCCAGAACTTAGTCCTCTTATAAGTAGACGTTTGTACCCTTCGACCAACATCTCTTTTCCCCCAAGCCCCAGTGCGTGCCACCAATCTGCTCTTTCTATGAGTTCAGCTTTTTTAGATTCTATATATATATACGTGAGATCATATAGTGTTTGTTTTTCTCTGAGCTATTTCACTTAGCATAATGTGCTCAAAGTTCATCCATGTTGTCGCAAATGGCAGGATTTACTTCTTTTTCGTGGATGAATAATATTCCATTGTTCATATATATCAGATTTTCTTTTTTTAGGAAGATTAGCCCTGGGTTAACATCTGCGCCCATCTTCCTCTACTTCATATGTGGGACGCCTGCCATAGCATGGCTTGACTAGTGGGGCGTAGGTCTGCACCCAAGATCCGAACTGGCAAGCCCTGGGCCACCGAAGTGGAACATGTGAACTTAATCACTGCACCATCGGGCCGGTCCCCCAGATTTTCTTTATCTATTCATCCATCAGTGGACACTTAGGTTATTTTCACTTCTTGGCTATTGTTAATAACACGTCAATGAACATGGGAGTGCACATATTTATTCAAGATCCTGCTTTCAATTCTATTGGATAAATACCCAGAAGTGGAATTGCTGGATCATATGGTAGTTTTATTTTTAATTCTTTGAGGAATTTCCATGATGGGTTTACCATTTTATGTTCTAGATTTGTTTCTTAACTGGAGCTTCCATCTATCACCATTTGGTTGACACTAGTACTTTCTCACGCTCGCTATCTCCAAACATCTGCCAAGGAACTGTGAGCCACCATGACTGAAATATTAATTACTTACTTAAACAAATAATAAAGGCAAATTTAGAATTAGTAGGAGTGAAACAGGGAATTTCCCATATCAACTTCTTATGTGACTGAGCATTGATAGTAAAAGAAACGGCTGATCTGATTTGTGATTTAGGTAATAAGGCTATCAATTTGCAGCTGTTCCCAACTTATAAATTCACAGTAGAAGAAAAATGGGATGGCAGAAATGATACGTATTACATTCAAACAGCTTCAACATTTCAATTGTGGACAGGTACATGCAAATGGGTGAGACAGGAGCCCTGACTTAAGTAAATGTGTTAAGGAAAACACACAAACGAAGTGACAAAAACAGCCAAGCGTAGAGAGTTCACTAAGAGAAAGCTTGACCACTTTAACTATGTCAGTTCTCTAGTTCCACCACGCTTCCTAACATATTTAAACATAAAATACAGGTGACACATCCAACAACTTTCATTCATACTGTATGTGCATGTGTGTTTTTAAGAGAGCACTTGTTTGTGTGTTGTCTCCTGCATATATAAAAATAATGCCTTGTGATTCCTTAGGTGGATTCTGAATTGTATTATGGTGTTCCTTTCTTTGTCCAACAAGCAATGCTCACTCCTTATTTAGGAGTCAACAGATAACAGCAACTTGTTGCCAAAGTGTTCCCTTGGGATGTGTGTCACGTGGGAAGGATGTTCACATATAGTTGTTGATATATCAAAGATGCACACAATGATCTGTCAATGATAATTCTCATGGTGTAGTCATTGTCCCAGGGAATAATTTTCTATTAATACTAGCTAAAGTCAGATAATAACACATATTAGAAATCCAAACTTATCTAAACTGGTGGAAAATTACATTTTATTTCAAATGTAAAATGTTTTTCTCTTTCAACCTAATGTCTTTTTCCTTAAACATAGAAAGTAGTTTAAAAAGAAAAATACAGCTATACTTAAAATTCCGTGTAGACAGGTGACATATTTCTTGTTAAGTGATAGCAAATCACTGAAAAGATGACTGGATACCCAGTATGCACTAAATACATGCTTGAGTAATCCCAACATTCCAAGTCAGAGGTCTCTGGTGCTGTCCTCTTCATTCTGTAGGTGATGAAGTAATTTTTCTCAGCATTTTATTCAAAGTTAATGAAGGAATTAGGAAAATTTGTTTTCTAAGTCCTTCTGTGTTCCTTCCACCTTAACATGGTGGTTGCTCCCACAATTTCACAGTAGTGAGAAAGAGATGAATTTTAAAGAAATTAGAAAATAAAGAAATCAAAGGAAACTGAATGTTGATAATCTCAATAGCCCTTGAAGTCTGTTTATCTACTACTAAACAGGCAATTCACTCAGAAGCTGGGGAAACCTTAATACACTCATCAAAGTCCTTTCTACAATTACGGAGGTATTAAGGAAAGTGCCCAACAGTGAGAGGTGAATCTTAAGTAGTTTAAAGATTGCATTTAGATAATGAAGATAAGAACAATAATACTTAATGCTACTATAGAGCCTTTATTCCTGGAGGCTCAGAGTGTTTAACTAAAGGTCAAATGATATAAACCTCTGATAGCAGTGAAACTGGCCGAAAAAGTTTATTCTATTAATGTTTTGCGGTTTCTCCTGCCCTTTTATTTTCTTGCAGTAGAAACACACCCAATACCTATCTGCGAGCATTCTAGAACCGATTCTCTTTAAAAAGCAATGGGAGTATTTTCAACTTGCAGTAAAAGGAAATGCCTTAGTGCTAAGTTTAAATAACTGTTGAGAATAATTGCATAAATTTAATTTCACTCCTAACACAACATTTTTTAAAAATCTACTTGGCCAACAGAAATACAAAAACATAGTGGCATGACTAATTGCAAGCAAACATTACAAAAATCCCATAAGAAAGGGGCTGGCCCCGTGGCCGAGTGGTTTAGTTCGCGCGCTCTGCTGCAGGCGGCCCAGTGTTTCATTGGTTCGAATCCTGGGCGCGGACATGGCACTGCTCATCGAGCCACGCTGAGGCAGCGTCCCACATGCCACAACTAGAAGGACCCACAACGAAGAATATACAACTATGTACCGGGGGGCTTTAGGGAGAAAAAGGAAAAAAAATAAAATCTTAAAAAAAAAAAATCCCCTAAGAAGGAGAAATGTTAAAACTTGCTCCTGATAGTGTAAAATAGAAGAGGACAAGCAACACCAGTATTTAGGTATTCTATGCCTTCTAAATTTTGCCAATTAGATATATCTCTATCTTCACAAGGTAGGGTAAAGCAAGCCACACTGGATGGCAACAGTATAAAATGAATGTAAATCTAAGCTTAAAGAAGTAATATAAAATTCTGCAGTGACAGACAAAATGATAAATCAAAATATTTTCCTTAAATATAAATAACTTTTTCTTATATGTAATTATAGATGTCTAAGTTTATATTTCATGGCATGTTAAACTGCATTGAATGTGACTGATGGAAAGACTATAATCTAATAAACCTTAGGAAGATTATAATCTTATATATGGGAAACTTGTATGTTTCCTGCTATTTACAGAATTGAAAGAATGCTGTGGATTGATTGATTTCATGAACCGTTTCAGTCTTGTAAATTCAGCTGGGGTATACAGATTAAAATCTAGATTTTTGAAGAGCTTAAGACTGTTCTTCAGACTCATTTTAATGAATAACTCAGTAAAGTAAAAGGGCGCTTTTAAGTACATAAAATGAAAGGTGGCCAAAGTAAACAGTAACAATCATTCTAAGCCATTTTTTATGATATTGATTTTAAAAATAGAGGTTAGCTAAGAATTTTTAATTAGTAATCATCATACTCTTTTTATCTAATTTAATCATAATGTCATAAAAACTAACCTAATTGATTAAAAACATGCTAAATGTTAACTAACATTTTGGCCTTTAAGCATCTGCTATGTTAGCATTATAAAATGCAAATGACTTTTTTCTCTCAATTGGCAGTTTTCTTTCACTATAAATCACCACCAACAAATATATATATAAAACTCCAGCAAAAAAGAAAGTCACGTTGTAGTAACCACACAGTGATATTTAAGACAAACAGTAGAAGCTAAGAAGAGGACTTCTATTTTAAATTGATATCTCTATAGGAGTTTCTAATTTAGTTTAGAGTAGATTTCATAAAAATACTCATTAAGACCATGGACAGAAATTACAACCAAAGAAATGTCTCAGAATTGTCATATATTTAGGGGAAAAAATGACACTAATTGAAGCTATGAGCTACCTGAAGGAAAAGCTGTTCGAAATTAATCTTGTAATTTTCCTGCCCAATCCTATCTCAGCCTCTCCATCTTTACACTAGTGGGAAAAGTAGATAGGGAAAATGAAGGGTAATGTGTTCACAGCGGGAATCCTAAAACAAGACCCCACTGGCCCATTTGGCGAGTCAGTGCTGATGAGCCAATGCAGCATCCGTGCACAGGTAAGCCTGTGTAGGTTACTCAGGAGACAAGAAGAAAGGGGAAGGTATTAGGAAAATTCAGGAAGGGACCTGTAGTTTGTTTTTTGACTTGTTTGTTTCACACGGTGGGTTTCACAATGCAGAGAACCAAGCAGTGCATGGAGAGGAAGGATACCATCCTAGAACGGCAGAAGAATTACAGTGAGTAGCTATTATAACAGGGAGCTCTTCATGGCTACTCATCCTTTACCTTGAAATTGTATACATATGCCTAGTTATAATACATATCCAAACACACGTGCAAAAAAAGGCAATCCATTAATATGAGAGCATTGGACAAGTCTGTTATCCGGACATTCTTTAAGGATAAGTAAAAACAAAGAAAAGACAACAAGCTACAACAACATTGGTCCTGTGATTGGAAAAAGAGGAAAAGAAAAGCTTCTTCATGATTCGGGGGATCGTCCTACCTTTGAATATGACCCAATAGAAGCTTCAGAAAGAAAACACAGAAAACTGACCTACCAAATCATAATAGAGCGTGGTCCCTATAGATCAGAGCAAAGCAGAAAGAATAGACAAATTTTAAAAATTAAAGTAATAAATTTAAAGGAGAAACACAAAAAGGAAGATAATAAAGAAAGTAAAACAACAACAACAACAACGGAATTCCAATACAATTTGGAGACAAATAACAAACATAATGTTGCAGAAACTGGTATGGAAAACAAACTAGCTTAAAAAGAAGTAAAAATAGATTAATGACATAGAGTAGGATGGATCTGCTAAAGAGAACAGTATCTGACAAGTGGATGTTTCCAACGAAAGATGAAAAGTAAAAGGAACAGAAGCGAAAAAGCAATGTCGTATTAGAGGATGATATTAATAAACTATTTAAAAAATGATACACACAGGTTTTAAAACCTCATTATTTTTCAGGGCAACATGTCCAATACATCAACATACCATTGCAATGTTTTTGAATTGTAAAGTTCATAGGCAGGGAAAAAAATACATACAAAGGAATAAAAATTTGCCTGCTTTCAAAATTTGACACTGCAAAATTTAATTTTGAGAAGGAAATGGAACAGTATTTGTATAGTTCTTAGGAACTAAATACTGTAAAAGGTTCAAACTCATCTTAACTGTCCTGTCTCCCATTTTCTTAGACTTCCTTGCAGCCAGCAGTGCTCTCAGGTTCTGTTCCTGCTCAATGGTATCTCAGTTCCGGAAGCCAGCCAGGGTGGAGCCACAAAAATAAAGTTACAAGTGTGACCACATTACTTCTCTTTAAACATTGGGAAAGGAAAACAGTAAGGAGGCAATTGATCAATTAATTTATTGCTCATCCATATAATGGAAAATCGTTGGCCATTTAAAATATTTTGAAAATGGGGGCCAACCCGGTGGCATAGTGGTTGGGTTCATGCACTCCACTCAGGTCTGGGGTTGGCAGGTTTGGATCCCAGGCGTGGACCAGGCTCCTTGGGCTGCAGTGTGGTGGCATCCCACATAAAATGGAAGAAGATTGGCACAGATGTTAGTTCAGCAACAATCTTCCTCAAGGAAAAAGAGGAAGATTGGCAACAGATGTTAGCTCAGGGCCAATCTTCCTCACACACACACACAAAAAGGAAAATTGAAAATATGTTTATAATTAGTGTTAGAGGCCCCAGTGCCCTAGTGGTTAAGTTCCATGCCCACCACTTTGGTGGCCCAGGTTCAGTTCTCAGGCGTGGACCTACACACCACTTGTCTATCAGTGGCCATGCTGTGATGGCAGCTCACGTAGGAAATAGAGGAAGAGTGGCAACAGATGTTCGCTCAGGGTGACTCTTCCTCAGCAAAGAAACAAAAAACATAAAAACAATACTATATGCATTAACTAGACCTTGCCCACATCACCAACATGTGAAAGCGGTTTGTTTACACACAGTGGTAGTATTATGAATATTTTTTTACTTCCTTTCTTAATTCAGTTCCTTTTTTCATTCCTTGCCATAACAACATGTCTTAATTTAGGCACTAATACAAAACAGGTGTTTTATTTTCCAAAGGAAAATTTGAAAGATAATGGATTTATAGCCCTGACCTTTCTAAACTGAGCTTACAGAAACAGTCTGTTAAGTGATTGTACCTTTCATTAACTAGATATTTACACTTGAATGGAAACAGCCATGCCTGCATTATGTGCTACACGATTACCATAATCCCTGGGGCTACTATCATAACCCTGATTAACATTTATATTAACCATGGGCTTCAGAATGCACAGTTGACAAAGAAACCTGGTATTTTATCTCATGCCAACAGCAATATATGCAAGATCAAGAAGGTGTGTTTGTGATTTTAGGAACTGTTGTTTGGAGGGCAATCTGGGTTGCTGTTGACAGCTTGGACTCTGGGGCTTGTACTCAGGCCTACTTCTAGCTCCAAAGTGGGCATGTTGATTGGATTTCATATTCATTGACTAGACGTTAAGATTTTTGTCTATTCGGTTCTGTTTGAAATCGAAACATCTCAATGTTTCCAAACTCTGAGGTGAATCTCTGTTTAATATGAAGAACCACACATTACTAATCTCTTTCGCCATTTTCCATATTTCTCAGAATAGTATTCCTTCATCTTTTCTCTTGGCCACTGGCTCCTAGTTAATTTATTCTTAATCCCTCAGGGAAAGCACATGAAAAACATCCAGGAGGAATTACTGCCCTATCATAATATTAGGAAGGGTTTTACTTTTTCTTTATCAGTTGACTTTGATTGCTTAATTTTTTAATGCTTTGTAAGCAACCTTAAATATTTTGTGAAGTAAAACAGGATGAAAATTAATGAAAACATGTACAAGACTAGAAGGAGAATCTTAAACTTCATGATTCATGAGACATGCTGGAGCAGATAAAAATCCCAGCCTACACAAACGTGGATGCTAATATCGCCGGTAGCAGTGACAGTCCTTTCCCAGTCATCACATGTTATTTACTGAAGCATGGTTAACATGCATTTGATAATTTTCCTTGGGTACTTGACTTCATCCTCAATGGTGTGCCATTGCTTTCAAAGTCCAAACTCTAGGATTAGTATGTAAATCTCTTCACATGGCCCTACCTATAATTCTAGCTTCCTTTATTCTTGCCTTTCCTACAGTTCCAGGATTTTTTAAATGCTCCAGCCACACTCAATGACTTACAGTTGTTGGAATTTGTGTTCTTCTTGCTGCATCTGCTGCCAGAAATGTCTATGACTCCTGACTTCCCAGTGATCAGCCAGCTCAGGCATCTTTCCATCTCACTTTAAGACATACCTCATACAGGAGGGCATTGCTGCTGGGGGACATGACCCTTTTCTGCTATCAGAGCCCACAGATAACTCCACTTTCTCTCCTAATTGGAAAAGGTAGGGACAGTGCCCTATTCAACAGTGTGTGCCCAGAGGATGGTATTTAGTAGCTGTTAGTAGGTTTTCTTAACACTAGAAAAATTATTTGTGATTTTATTACACAGGTAGGAGATGGAAGAAAAACAGTAGTTGTATGAGTGGGGATAAGTCTTTGTTACATCCCTCTGTTAAGCATATTGGGGTTAATTAAAATGCTGGCACGACCCAAACTAGTTTGGTGTAAAATGTGGACTTTTGTGAGTAAAAAATAAAGTGTTAAGTAATGTTAAAAGAATTGGAAAATGGAAAGTCAATAATTTTACTATTAATTTATACTATTTGTTCCTCAAATTCTACCTTGTATATTTTGATACATTCTTAATTCAAAAATACAGCTCAAATTTTAAGAAGCCATAAAATTAGAATTTCTTTTGTATGTACATAGGTGTCTTTTATTTATTTCCAATGAGATCAACTTAAATAATTCCAGTAAAGATCAAAAAGTACTATAACACTATTCACATACGAATACTTAGCAAAGTTTCTGTGTGTTTCAGGATTTCAGATAGAAAAATTTAGAGCAAGAGGAAAATAAACAAACAAACCTTCATCAAGTGGCCATTATATTTTACATGTGATCTATATTTTTTCTATTTAATAAGTCTTAGGCAAATCTGTTATTATTCCTTTTTTTTTGAAAGGTAAAATAAAAATTCAGCTCCATTCGAGTATTTCTCCAAAACACATCACTAGTTACTAGCAGAATTGGAAACTAAATCCATATCACATGACTTTAAGTCCAGTATGCTTTTAAAATATGCCTTATTGTGTCATGAGGAAAATTTTCAGTTTTGTACCAAGGTGCTACATTGAGCTTGCATACTTGATTACTTTCCTTTTCAAATGCTCATGGAAATCCAGAGGAAAGTATGGCAAGCTGGGGAAGTAGAACCAAAACGTAAAATCAGGAGGAAAAAAATGTCCTCAAATAAGAAATTGAGAAGTTTTCACAAGGTGTAGTAAAAATGGGACTCCAATGAAAAAAGTGGTGATTATGACCCAAAATAATAAGAGCTAAGATTTGTTAAGAACTTAGTGTGTGCCAAATGAAAACATATACAAGACAGGAGGGAGAATTTTAAACTATATGATTTGTTAGACACACTATCTGCCAAGCACTGTAAACACCGCATGGTTTAACCTATTAGAGAAAAACCAGGGAAGGGGTAAGTGGATAAAGTGGACAATTTTTCTACAAATCCATATAATGGAATCAGGGAGACACTAAAATGATGACATAGATATCTGCTTATTGATATAGATATCTACTTATTAACGTGCAAATATTATTATTATTGACACTATTGAACAAGATAAAAATAAGCTAAAGGTTAAGTTTACTATATATATATGGACTTTTGAGAGGCATAAATAAGAAAGAATAAGAGAAGAAAGAAGAGAATGAATATTTGTGCAGAAGAACACTGTGGGTGATCTTTCTAGTGCTTATTCAAAGCCATTTATCCTCTTTTCGGACATATGAGAGAGCACACTTACCCATCATTTGCCATTAGTCAGGGTCATGTGACTACCTGTGGCTACTGGACTACGGCCAAAACATTTGCTTGCTGCTGTGGGAGCCTGCAGCACCAGCCCCGCCTCCCTGCCAGGGTAAACCCTGACGCCTCACAATGAGATGGTGGAACTCTGCCCGCCTAGGGTCCTTGAGTAACCAAGGGAAGTAAACTCTTCCAGCTGACGGTGTCGAGCATAAGGATGAGGGAAAAATAAACTTTTGTTTTTTCAACTCACTGAAATTTGGTTTTGCTACTGCATCATAGCCTAGACTAGCCAAGTAATATGTGTGTCTATGCCACATACATGTTTATCAGATGTGTGTACCTATGTGCAGATTTATGTGTATGTGTGTACATCAAAAACATTAAAATTTTCCTTATTTCTGGATGGTAGACATTTATAGGTTATCATTATTCTCTGCTTTCAGCTTTTTTGTTTTTTGAGTACATTTTGTACTTCAGAAGGCTTGTACTATATGTAGGATAACTTAATGAATTATTCAATTACTAAATAGTGCTGATTGTTGGAGAAAAAAATGAGGGAAATGGTGCTTGAATATTTATTTTCAACTTATATGGAGTCATAATTAAAATCAACTTATCAAATGTAGAGATCTTTGATTCCCTGTAACACTAAAAATTAGCATTTACCTAATTTTCAGAGACATTAAGAATGCAAGCAATTGGCAAAACTTGTTCATACAAACTAAGTCTTTTAAGTTACCATTTAGAAGAATGATGACAGCAAGCAATATTTGAAAGGAAAAGGGTTAATAAATGCCACCTTTTTCTGTTTGACAAGATGTTGGAGCAACGAAAGCAGATATAAAGCTTAAAGACAGTCTTATATATGTCTTCAGAACCTAAGTACACAGAATTTATCTTTTGAGTGGGCAGGAGAATGCACATTAATGGATACCAGTGCGACACTTTTCTTGCCCTACTTGTAACAAGACTCAAGTGTGACCTGAATGGCTCCCTAGTGCTTGGATTTATATTCTTCTCAG
The DNA here is from genome assembly GCF_041296265.1 of Equus caballus. Lineage (NCBI taxonomy): Eukaryota > Metazoa > Chordata > Mammalia > Perissodactyla > Equidae > Equus > Equus caballus. The sequence continues at coordinate 41,708,625 of NC_091698.1, read as the reverse complement.
AGGCTTTGGATATTGTATTTCACTACAAAGAGCTAAAAACATTGCAATCATTATTTATAAATCTTTTGGAAAAACGCATTTTCTTAGCAGCAACTATGGCAACAGGGAACTCGAAATGACACTGGAAAAGAATTGAGCTCAGTTGCAATGGGTAATGCACACAGGATTTATATTTTACCAGCGTCTATATTTTAAAGCTGGAAAAATCAAAACAAACATTCAGTACATACAATTATTTCCTACATTTAACCCACGTGTTCCATTTAAGAGATATTTAAATGTTGTAATGCAAAGTACATTTGCTTAATGGTCATGAAAAATTTATAAGCATAAAATGACTCCAGGTGATCAAAATTGTCTTATTTCTAGGATACAGCCAACTTTACATATTTACAATAATACTAGCATTTCTAGCCATAGTGCTTACATCACTGTCACTTGTTATAAATTTAATAAACTATTTCTAGAATTGATGATATGGTCATTCTTTTTAAGTGTTTAAATTAAAGCAAACATGATTTCTTTTCTTTCACATATTTAAGAACATAACTACAGTATTCTCTTATATCACATTAGATACAGCAGAAGGAGTTTATTTCCTAACATTTGTTTCTCTCTATATTAAAAGCTCTCTCTCTCTCTCCCTCTTTTTTTTTTTTTTTTTTTTGGTGAGGAAGAGTGGTCCTGAGCAACCAACTGTTGCCAATCTTCCTCTTTTTGCTTGAGGAAGATTGTTGCTGAGCTAATAACTGTGCCAATCTTCTTCTATTTAGTATGTGGGATGCCACCACGGCATGGCTTGATGAGCGGTGTATAGGTCTGTGCCTGGGATCCAAATCAACAAACCCAGGGCTGCTGAAGCAGAGCGCACAAACTCAGCTACTCCACCACTGGGCCAGCCTCTAAAAGCTCTTTTTTAGTCAGAAAAGTTTCTGCTACTCATAATTTTTCTAAGACATATATTTTTTCCTTAAATTAAAAGCCTACGTAATTTGAGAAGTCAATTAGGAGTTCTTATGTGGATCAGCACTTTCAGGCTCATGTTAGCAGGTCCAGGGAAATTCCTTCTCCAAGAATAACCTTGACAAATTAATATATCCAATTACACGACTTGACCATCATTAGAGCGGATGGGTAAGGCTGCCGTAACCAGTAGCACAGATTGGGTGGCTTAAAGCACAGAAATGTACTTTCTAACAACTCTGGAGGTAGAAGTCTGAGATCAAGGTGTCAGCAGGATGGGTTCCTTCTGAGAGCTGGGAGGGAAGGATCTGGCCAGGCCTCTTTCTGTTTCGTAAGATGAGACCTGGAATCAGCACAGAAGAGACGTCTCTCTGCCCTTGAGCCTCATCACAGCTCCAATAGGTAAGGAATGGGTTTTCCTCTATACTCTCGCTTGGTTGTTGTTGGTGGTGGGTCTTTGTTTTGTTTTGTTTTTTGCCACATATTTCTTTTGCATCTATGTGGAGATTTTCCTCAAACATTCTAGCTGTCACAAGCAGGCTGCAGAAGCTCCTTTCTACCTCTTACTGTTAAAAAAATTCCTCTTTTATATGGCTTTTGCATCATAGTAAGTAAAAAAGAATAGACTGTTGGACCAATTTTGTTGTATAATAAGTTTGCTAAAATGTAATGAGACTGATTATTTGACTTACAGAGATCATTCTAATTATTCTATAGCCCCTGCATTTTATTTTACACCTGATGAGGTTAGTACCTTCTATTTAGATGTTTTCTCTATAAATCAAGTGTTGGGGGGAAAGGGAAAACTACAGACAGAACTTAGAAGGTTGATCTTAGGGACTCTCCTCGTGCATGCACTAGCCAGTGTTTTCTGCTTCCTTTCTACATCTTGGGCCCCAGGGCTTAAGTAAGCCTGGCTTGTTTTTTGGTCTATTTATACCTGGGGGCTCTTCTCTTACCAAGCCTGGCTACCATTTTTTCAGAAGCATCTAGATGTTGCCCCTGAAGGCAGCACTTCAGTGTTTTCCCTGTCCTTAGATCATCAATTTTAAGTTCTCCAAATTACCCAAACTGGCAGTACCTTATGATTACAATGTCACCTTAGGACTGACACAAGATCACGTGGTCAAAGGCTTACCCACTTAAAAAGAAAATGAGCTGCTGCTGCTGCTGCTTTTTTTTTAAATCTTGCATCATTCCCCAAAGCAGGTGATATGGTTTAAATTTCTAATTAGACACAAAACGCTTAGGAATTAAGTATGATGGATGAGCATGTGATCTGTAAGAAACTCAAAAAGAAGAGACTAAATTCTGCCTTTAAATAATCCAAGATCAAGAGACAAGTGGATTAACCAGTCATTGAGAGTAACATCGCCTAGAATTCTGTGTGGACCTATCACGAAATGAAGACCATCTAATTAAGATAGACAAGTGGTTCTAAAAATTATTTCAGACAAGAACCACTAAAGGAACTTTGTAAATCAATTCCCAGATCTTGCTACAACTGAGTAAAACAACATCTCAAATGGAATCTAAGAATGAATATTTCCTGAAAATTCTAGAAGCTGTTTTTATGCAAAACCGGAGTTGAAAACAACCAGGATAGGTGATGGACCAAGATCATGAACTGAAAATGCATTGGCCAACCCTCTCCACAAGTGAATCTGATGACATTTACAGTTGACTAATTAATTTTTTTTATAAAGTTTTTTTTTTTTTAAAGATTTTATTTTTTCCTTTTTCTCCCCAAAGCCCCCCGGTACATAGTTGTGTATTCTTCGCTGTGGGTTCCTCTAGTTGTGGCATGTGGGACGCTGCCTCAGTGTGGTCTGACGAGCAGTGCCATGTCCGCGCCCAGGATTCGAACCGACGAAACACTGGGCGGCCTGCAGCGGAGCGCGCGAACTTAACCACTCGGCCACGGGGCCAGCCCCTTGACTAATTAATTTTACATTCATCAGTGTCCTGCTGCTATCACTACAGAGGAAAAATAACTTGAGTAAAACAGTGCTGTGTTTGTACTATTTTTCCAAAAAGAAAATGGAATTTTGTTGGCACTTGAAATTACCCTACTACTAATTGTAACTCTAACTTAACAGTGATAAACCTTTGTTATTGATTAAGGTCTGTGAGAAGCACCTAACATGATTTCTAAAATATACAAAAGATGAGGTATAAAGATCTTTATATAAAACATTATATGTTCATATATTGTATAAAAGTGTTCTCTTTTTAGTGACATAGAGGGAGATTTACAATTTGGCTAAAGCAAAAAATTAGGAAAACAAATATAGGAATAACAGTTCAACTGTTAATTTGACACTCTACATGGTTGTTGGCAATGATGCAGACCAGCTTTGTTGACAAGGAAGAGGAATGCACAGTGGTTCTTCCTACTTGTCATAATATATCTATCTCACATGAGGTATACATATACATATATGTAAATATCACAATTACATTCCTTCATTACCACATTGTAAGTGTGAAAGATATTTGAATAAAACAATTCACAAAAGACTCCTGAACTAGACAATAGACTCTTCAAAATTCAGTCTCATGACTGGAAGAACTGGGAGACTGTTTCCTTTTTGTGTGGAGGCATAATATTTGCTACTTTCAGCCATCTAACTCTAAGATCGAGTGCAGGAAAATAAAAGCCTCTCTAAGTGAAACTGTCACATTATCCATTGTAAGATACACTGAGACTCTAAAAGGTGGGCAGAAAATCCAGAGGGGTTTATCCATTATAACTTATTGAAAAGAAATACTTTTAACCTTTCAAAGAAAACATGTTGACAGATATATGGAAACATAACAACACATTGTCACCAAGTGTGAGGACGTGATGTGAGATGACGATGATTTTTAAAAGTTTATTTGAAGCCCACATAGTCTAATAGACTACATAAAAGCAATGTCTTTTAGAAAACATGGCATTACTTTATATTTAATTTGTAGAAATCATTATTCACAAGTCATTTTCGTTAATCAGAACTGTTATCATAGATAGAAGACTTGTATGAATCTTTTGGTGCTACTATTTAGATGAAAAATAGAAATATTTTAAACCTTGATCAGATTCCTAAGGTATTTTTATATAAAAGGCAGGTGACAAAATAAGTGTTAAGACAGTTTAGCATTACAACCTAGGATTGTGACCGAGTTCTATCAAAGACTAGATGGGTAATTTTGGAGTAATTTGCTTAATATGTGGCTCAATTCTCCATTCATTATAGTTTATAATAAACAGCACACAAGGTTCTAGTGAAGAATAAATTATAACCATGCATACTATTTAGTACAGCATCTAGCACAAAGGAAGCTCTCACAAAATGGTAGCCATCGCTGCTGTATGTAAATCAGACACAAATAATATGCGTGCAGATCATTTATTAATGACTACTTCTTATAAAAGGATTTGAGGCCTATATTAAATGTGTACATTGCTATGTTCATTTTGTGCTTATCAATTATCCTCACCTACCTGATTAGAATATGAACTTGTATTCTGTGGTATCCTGTGCTTTCTGTGCCTTCATAGTTAAAAATAGGAATACATACTAAGTTAAAAGAAGGATGTAAATCATAATAAAAATATGGTTGCTGTAAATGGAAAAGCACTTTAGATGACTCTAAATAGAATTCTTCCTTTTTTTTTTCCTTAACAGGAGCCCTACAATGCCTTTTTTAAAGCTACTTGGACTCTCCAGTTTGTCTAGGGTTAACAGTACAAATATAAACCTATCATAGAAAAATATACTTTCCACATTTTCAGTATACTCTGAAATAGACACTTCATGAAATTTTTAGGATTGCTTTTTTGTTTAGCTTTACATATTTAAACAGGTTTGAAGGAAAATGGATAAGTTTTATCCTTCCAAATTTTATAACCATTTAATGTTGAGAATTTCTAATTTTGAGTTTACATACTAAAGTAATTAAATTTGAAAAATATAACACCATAGCTAAAGAAATAAAGCATTGCTAAAAAGAATTTAAGTTGGCACTATCAGCATAAAATATTGTCAGAAAATATTTAATAAACAAGAATGGCAGTTGAGGAGGTTTTACCCTGGAATGGTGTATATCCTGGGAAGATTTTTTTTATGTCATTATGTCACATAGACTATATTAAGTAGTAATTACTATAACAAAATGTAATATTGCCAAATTACCAGAGCCATTCTTTTTATTAACACAACTTTATAAAAAACGAGAAAGCTATTGCTAAAACTATCACATTAATATTCCTCTGAGATTTGAACTATAATTGCAGACACTTTTATTCTGTCCCACGAGACAGAAGGGGAGTGCAGGAGGCAGCTGGCAATCCACTCATGTAATTATATTTCTCCCTACTTTTGAATGGTTAGGCAGAGTTTTTGCTAATAGAACTGAAAATGAATAGTATCCTATTCTCTTCATATTAAACTTGGGCCATAGAGAGATTCAAACACAGGGTAGAAACGGCATATTGTGTGACCTCTACTCAAAATTTATCTGCAACACGGAGAAACTAAGGAATCACAAGAAATGAAGAAAAGTTAAGATATCGCTTAGCAACGCCTCAAAAAATGAAAGCTATGGAAGACTCACAGAAATGGGAACAGGTGAAATCATTTAAAAACTATTTTAGACATAGTTTCTAAGTGATCTAGGTAGAAAAAGAGAGCTAAGCAGAAATGGGCTCATTTTCCACGCATCAGAGGAGCGATAGAGGAATAGATGGAAATAAAGACGTACCTTTCTCCTCATCACTGCAAACTCACATCAGGGCAGCAAGATTTCCATCAGAAGTCACCAAAAATGAGTTCCAAATTTAAAGCAATAAAATATAAATCTAACGCAAAGATAAAGAATTGTGTCACAATATTATTCAGTCTGGATTCAACGTGGCATCCTGATATCATTTCTGGTTCTTTTCATTTATTTCAAGAAATATTAGATCAATTTAATCGTTGTCTTAAAAGTCAGTTTTGTTATATATTTACTTTTTTTTTTTTTTAAAGATTTTATTTTTTCCTTTTTCTCCCCAAAGCTCCCCGGTACATATAGTTGTGTATTCTTCGTTGTGGGTTCCTCTAGCTGTGGCATGTGGGACGCCGCCTCAGCGTGGTCTGACGAGCAGTGCCATGTCCGCGCCCAGGATTCGAACCGACGAAACACTGGGCCGCCTGCAGCGGAGCGCGCGAACTTAACCACTCGGCCACGGGGCCAGCCCCATTTATATATTTACTTTTAATTGCTAAGCTTGATAATTCACATGTTGATTTCTTTGCAAATGGCTCTCAAAAGCACTAATAGGAGGACTCAAGATTTCCTCTAAACAAATTATGGGGTTGGAAATCAGAAGATGCCTATCGGTATTGTTGTGAGGATTAAATGAAACACACAGATAACATTGTCTAGCACTGTCCCTACTTTATTGGGGAGAGGAGGTGTTTGCAATAAATGTTTCCTTACTCTTTCTCTGATTTGTAATATCCCATGGGAACTCTTTCAATAGCTGAGGGACTTGTGTTGGCAACAGCAGGTAGAGCTGCTATAATCTACCCCAACATCCTTGATGAGATTTCTTCAGTAATTTGGAGTGAAATGTCTGCACACACACCCTTTCCTAGGTCTGTGGAATGAGTTTGGGGGAAGTGCCATTAGAAAAATCTTAGGGAAGGTAGGAGACAGAGCCGCTTGTGTGCAGTTAATGTTGGGGCAATACAGTGTTTCTTAGTGGAACCTAACCTTTGGTTGAAAGCCACTAAGCGTGGCAGAGGTGGGAGGATAAAAGACGGAAATAGCTCAGGAAAGCAGGCAGAAGCTTCTAGCTACTGAATTGGGTAGAGTATCCATGCTAGGCCCTGTCACTGTTCAAGCCCTTGTTTTCCTGCCTATGTATCTGCCCTGCCCCCTCTGTAATGTTACCATGGAAATCTTTCTAAAACATAAAGCTGAAAATTTCAGTCACTTGCATAAAACCCCAAATCTTTTCTTCTTCTCCAGAATAAAGTCTAATTGTCACAGGTTGATCAATATGTATTTGAAAGTAGATTTGACCAAAGCCAGCAAATTTTAGCAGAGAAGGTGGTTGTAATTTATACTTCTTTTTGTTTTCCTCTCCAAAGCCCCAGTACAGAGTTGTATATCCTAGCTGTAGGTCATTCTAGTTCCTCTATGTGGGATGCCGCCACAGCATGGCTTGATGAGTGGTGCGTAGGTCTGCACCCAGGATCTGAACCAGTGAGCCCCCAGCTGCTGAAGCAGAGCATGTGAACTGAACAACTCAGCCACGGGCTAGCCCCTGTAATTTATCTTTTTAACATGATAAAGGCTTCTACCTACTCCTTTGGATAGAGAAGAAGGAAAAGTGATGAACTAGAACAAACGTGTCCACTGCAAGTGGTGAGCGGTGGGACCCTGGCACTTCTGATTGTGGCTCAGACTTTATCACAACAGGTTAGTGTCCTGAAGTCCACATCTCTTCAACCTCAGCACATCTTACCACGGTGCTGCTCACGTGGGAAACACTCAACAAAAATTCGTTGAATGAGTGAAAAGAGCTCTCGTGATAAGTGAGTGCCAAGTTCCTGAATCCAGAAGGAAGAAGTGTAGAGTTTAATGGCAAGTGGCCCATCATCTAGGCTACTTTAATGGAACTACTTTTATCCATGAAAATGATCATAAATGAATGAAAAAGAATAGTCAAATGATGTACCTGAAAAAATATTTGAGACATAGCATGAACAGAAGTCAGACAGACAAGTTAGACAGAGATGCCTCTTGCCTCTCTGGTTTATTCCAATGGCTGCCAGACGATGTGGGGTAATGCCACAATAATGAAGAATTGTGTTAATGTAATAACTATCATGTGCTGAGCAACTCCTATGTGATCAGGCATTATGCTCAGTGCTTTCCTGACATTAACTCATTTATTCCTTAAAATAACCTTGTGCAAATGGTATTATTGTGTCCATTTTTTTGTTGTTCGTACCATCCAGTCGATTCCAACTCTTAGGGACCCTGTGTACAACAGAGCGGAACCTTGCCCGGTCTTTTTGTGCCATCCTCTCACCTTCTGGCACTGTATCAGACAATGCTTCACTGGTTTTCATGGTCAATTTTTTCGGAAGTAGATGGTCAAGTCCTTCTTCCTAGTCTGTCTTAGTCTGGGAGCTCCACTGAAACCTGTCTACCATAGGTGACCCTGCTGGTATTTGAAATACCAGCGGCATAGCTTTCAGCATCACAGCAATATGCAGCTGCTACAATGTCTTTTAAGTTCCCTTTATAATATACCAAGAATTATGCAGTCTAAATAAGCCTATCCTTTCATTCTTTCATTGTGGATTAATTCTTCATACTAGCAACACCACGCCACGTATATATATGAAAGGAAGGAACACTTTTAATGCACATTAGTTTCTGAGAACATTGGACCATATAAAGTCGGGTTGAAAAGATACACATAAAGCTCAATTATTTGAGATTATTTAATGATTGTTTTTACAACTCAAAACTAGTTACTTCAACACCAATTGCCTAGTTTTCTTTGTTGACTTATATATGAATTAAGCTGTTTTGTTTACCTCCTGTCAAATTTCTTTTATTTTTTTGTGTTACAAATGCAAATCCTGTATACTACATAAAAGTAAATTGCAAATGAATTTGAGATTCCTGAGAACATGTTAAAAAGTGTGCTTGAGCTCAAATTATCAAAACATTCAAATGCCAATCCCACTTACAACCTTTTTCCTAACTTCACAAGTCTTAGAGACAAAGTTTCAGTACAGGTCGTAGCTAAAATAATTGATTATAAAACAAAATATTTTGTAGTCAACTTCTTTCTCCACCTTGCTCTTCATTTAATAAAATGAGTGCCTTTAAAATAGTTCTAAAGTTTATATATATTATGCTGAATGAAGAGGTTTAGGCACTAGCAAATTCAGGTATTTAATATTCAACAGGCATAGTCCTAAAAGTCAACGCAAGTTTTAAAATTTTCATTGCATATCCATGTGTTACTGCCAAGCTCTTAAAACCATTGCTTTGTTATGCTACTAAAAGTTGGCAGATGACTTTTTCATACGATACCTTAAAGTAAAAAAAGGTGGATGTTGTGTTTTCTGAAAATTGTGCAAAGTGATATCCTCAAATAGCATAACCAGAAGTATCTCTTTTATGCTCTCATAATAAAATAATAAGCCTATACATTCTAAGATTCTACAAATATATCTATAAAATCCTGGCTATTGATTCAGTATACATTATTCGGAAAGTATAGCTAAGCCAAAATAACAGTATGTGTGTATATTTGTGTGTATAAATGGATCAAATCATTTTTAAATCTACGTTTTCCTTAAACTTAACCATGTGTTATGACCACATCCACATCTTTTTAATTAATGGCTGCATATCATTCAGTGCATGGATGCATCACAGCTTGTTTATTCAATCCCAGATGTGTGGATATACATGTAATTAGGTTCAATTTTTCAATATTATCGCTAATCCTGTAATTTTCTTATTATGTACATAAGACAAATTCTTTTAAGTGAAATTGCCAAGTCAAAGCTTTGATTTCTTCTAAAAGAATTTTAATATGCATTGCCTTTGTGATATATCAACTAACAACGGAAATCAAATTTTGTGCACCTTTGCATCCTGCAGCATCTGACAGGTCACTCAACAATGACAGGTGGCAGGGACAACAGCTCACATCAGGATAGTATGGGACCTCCTTGCAGTAGCTCTCCTGCAATTTACCAGGGCTTTGGGATATTGTTGATGGCCTTGTGTTGCAAAACCTTAAACTCCACAGTTTCCATTAAGTCTCACCTGAGGCATTGGGAACAGATATATCCCAAAATGGTATGCAAATGTGACACCACTAGTATTGAAATGACTATTCAGCTTTTGCAGCTGATAAATCCTTAATCTCTCTCTCCTCCTCTCCTGCCCAAAGCAGTTAACCTGAGGCCAATTAGGGATAAACTTAATGCAATTTTCTGTGATGCAGTTACCTTTCCAAGTTGAGGATATGAGAAGCAACTATATCTGGAAGAGAGTTCAATACATGTGACCCTGACTTTCAAATAAACTTTTTTGTTCCTCGATCAGGTTATAAAGTGACAAAATAGAAAAAAAAAGTTAAATGCCAAGCAATGAACTGCAATTGATGGGATGAATTCCTAATGTTCTTAATCATCTTAAAAATAAATTAAAAATCTTTCATTTTATATACTTTTCTAAAATAGTAGCTATATTCTGCTTTTATACATTTTTCTAGTCTACTTTGGGTATTGAAATCTTATAGAATAAAATATAAATTAGTCAGAGACCAACATGAAATTTTCTCTAAAATATAAATTACTAGTTACTTTTTGCTTCCCAGCTGTGCTTATTATACTTTCATTTATTAACAAATGTGAGAGAGACTTTTTCTGTATATGATCAATGTTTCTGACTTGTGCTTGTTATAAAATTTAATAATTTAGTTTCATATATATATACACACACACACATATATGATTTTGGCATTTTATTTGCATCTGTATAGGAAAAGATTAAAAAGAAACAATAATTATAATACAATACCTGATGTTAAATGTGATGTTTCTTTCATTATTAATAAAATTCAATACAAATTCACGTTTAAAAGATTCAAATGGTGAAAATAATACTAAATGAAAGTTGAAAGACACTAGTACCTTCCTTTCTCAATTTTAGTTCCAGTCCTAAGAGAACTATTTCAACTCTATTTTGATTACTACATTGGTTCCTGCTATAACTCTCAATAACAGGGTACTACCTCAACTTCTGGACTTTTAACTTCAAACAGTATCAACTTACTAGCTCCTTTCAATTTGAGGAATGTAGTTCATATTTGCATACTAACTCCACTCTTCTTATGAGTTTTATAGATCAGTATTTCTTTGTTTATCATTTGAAATAAAATACATAAACCTCTATGTACTGTTCTGTCATCTTGGGACACTGTTTCTTAGTCCATACACTATATAACAGAGGAAATAACTGCCATTACATTTTCCCACCTGTCTTCCATCATCCCCACTTTTTGACATCTATCACCATGGCAATGCATGTACATCGACAAGGTTTCATACAAGACAAACCTATTCTCTTTTAGGTCAAACTATTTTCTTTTGCAGCAGTCTGTATCAAATTACACCATATTCGGGCATTTTGGGTATTGGGTAAGCACATCCTAAATCTCTGTGGAATGCACAAATTTTGACTTAAAAAAACACCACAAATTATAAACTCAAAATCACAAAATAATCGAATTTCAAATTCAGAATCTCCTGAGATAGACGATACAAATTGCAAAAACAAATGAAAAATATTCCTAAGAGGGATAGAAAAAAAGCCCAAATATTTCTCTTCATTAACAAATTCAAGAAAAAGAAAACATGAGTTAGAAACAAGAAGGCAGAAATAAAACCTTTAATGATGATTCTCTATTGACCATTTCCAATGCAGAAAGGCAGAAGCTGGCATACAGTTCAAATAATGCACTTTTAAATGACATTAGAATAGAAACATGTCCGGGAAAATCAAATGGACAGGGGGCTGCCCAGTGGCCTAGTGGTTAAGTTAACATGTTCTGCTTCAGTGGGCCAGGATTCACCCAATAGGATCCTGGGTGTGGACCTATGCACCGCTTGTCAAACCATGCTGTTGCAGTTGTCCCACACACAAAGAAGATGTTAGCTCAGAGCCAGTCTTCCTCAGCAAAAAGAGGAGGATTGGCAGTAGACGTTGGCTCAGGGCTAATTTTTCTCAAAAAAAAAAAAATCAAATGGACAGGTCTTGCAGGAGTCAGAATGACAAATGTCTGACTCTTTCTCCATCCCTTTCTTAGGACTTAGGAAACGTGAAAACATGAAAAATCAAGTTCATCATTCTTCCAAGCTATGTAAAAGAACCATGCAAATGCTGAATATTTTGCAGAATGTCTGCAAAATGATGTGCAGATATGACCATAATAAAACAGCACACCCATGAGATCCTGTCTTGTAATTAACGTCTCTGATAAAATGGGACACACTTGAGACAACATAGTGGAGGAAATCCGAACTCCACAGAAGCCCTCAGGCTGGGAAGGAGAAGGCCTGGAAGTCCAGCCAGGCTGGGAGAGTTTTTAATTAATAGGACAGCTGGCCCTCAGGGATACTAGCCACCGCACTGAGAGGAATGCCTGCAGGGGAATCCTTGGCAGTGCAGGAGTTTTTATAACAATAAAGGGCTGACAGCACACAGAAATCCCATGGGAGCAAACGGCTGAAATAAACCATACCATTTCCATATTATGGAAGCTTATGCCAACCTTATAATAATAGTGTAGGTCAGGGATGGGCGATTATGACCCGCATGTCAATTCTGGCACACTTCCTGTTTTTGTAAATAAAGTTTTATTAGAACACAGCCACACTCATTTATTTAACTATTGCCTATGGCTGCTTTTAAGCTACAATGGCAGATTTGAATAGCTGTTACTGAGACCATTTGGCCAGCAGTCTAAAATATTTTTTATCTTGCCCTTTACAGAAAAAGTTTTCTTACTCCTGGTAAAAAAGAGATATATTTATTGACCTGAAAACATTTTTGTGAGATAATGTTACATGAAAAAAGAGATTATAAAGCATGTATGCTAACCTCATATTTCTGTGTAGCTAAAAATGTGTGTTTCTGTGTGTGCATTTGTGAGTTTATAGGAAGGATAAATACGTTAATGTTAGCAAAGGCTATATCTATTTGATAGGATTATTGATGACTTCCATTTTGTCATTATTATCTATTCTTAAAATTTATCCATAAGGAAAATATATCACACAACAAAACAAAGATATTTTATGATAGAAAGTGAGCAAAATCATTGAGGCAGTTTTTATCATTGGTTGTACAATTATTGGTTCTAACAGCTGAATTTTCAGAAAAGGAATACGGACCCTTCTTGCGTTTCAGTAGCAAAGAGCTTGCCAGCCTCAAGGACTCTGCGGGCCTCATTCTAGTGCAGGGCAGGTGCAAATTAGTTCAAGGCTCTATGAGTTTGATAGCAGTTGTCTGGAAGGGGGACAACTGCTCATTTTCAACTGTAGTCTCACAAGCGTGGAGAGACTGTTATTTTCATCTGTGCTCCCTCAATCGAACATGGAACAGCTGTCACAAGACTATTGTCTGATGTGGCAGCAAAGGCTTCTCTTGATCTAAGAGCCCAGCAGCTGCTATGGATCAGACAACTACAGCCAATATGTCAATACCTGTATCAGGCAACCATGACTAATTAATTTTTTAATAATAATAAGCATCACAGTAATGGGAATAATAATCATGGCAATATAGGTATATATATGGTGTGTGTATTATATATATATATATATATATATATATATATATGTATACATACGTGCTTAAATGGTTTGTGTTTAGCCTGTCACTTGACCTAATATACTCATTCTTAAAGTAAAAATGTGATATATTTGAAATATTTAAATCTCTCCCAATTCATGATTTTCATTTGCAAAGGAAATTAAGCCTTGGACTGCAAAGTTTGCTTTTCATTGTCAACTAGAGGTTTGCAAATATTGCCACAGAATATCCCCAAATTATTTGAGAGTACCTAGGATTTTTTTTTTTTTTTTGGCAAAAATTGAGTTGAATTAAAATGCAACTGTAAAATAGTGCCCAAGATTAACAAATTAGGGTGCACGGTAGAAATCTGATGAACTTTATAAGCCTGGGCCTTTTTAAAAATGTTCTCTGTATGTCATTTTTGCATTTATTAAAACTCTCCCATTTTCTGCTGATTACAAAGAAGAGTATAGGTGTAATCTGGGGCTCAGACGGAATCACTTAATTTAGGGCACCTAAAGGGTGAGTGCTGCTGTGGAAGAAAACAGTATCTGGGTTAAAGGCATAATCTCTGGAGTCACAATAATTGGGATTGAACTCTGTTTACTGGCTGTGGGAAATTGGGCAAGTTTCAAATTCTCAGTTTGCTCGTTGCATCGTTAAAGTGTAGGCAATTAAGCTACTAGCTGTCTCTCTCATAAGGTTGTTTTGACAATCAAATGGGTTAATATTTGTAAAGTGTTTAGCTCAGTAGACAGCATATAGTAGTCCCCCCCTTCTCTGTGGGGGATATGTTCCAAGACCCCCAGTCGATGCCTGAAACAGCAGATGGTACCAAAACTTATATATACAATGTTTCTGCCTATACATACTTATGATACAGTTTAATTTATAAATTAGGCACAGTAAGAGAATATCTGAATTGTCAGCATCACTATTCTTGCACTTTGGGGCCTTTACTAAGTAAAATAAGGGTTACCTTGAACACAAGAACTGCAATACCAAGACAATCAATCTGATAACCGAGACGGTTGCTAAGAGACTACCAGGTAGGTAGCCTATACAGAGAGGATAGGCTAGACAAAGGGATGATTCACATCCTGGGTTCGATGGTGTGGGATGGCTTGAGATTTCATCAGGCTACTCAGAATGGTGTGCAATTTAAAACTTATGAATTGTTTATTTCTGGAATTTTCCATTTAATATTTTCAGACCAAGGTAGACCACAGGTAAGTGAAACTGTAGACAGTAAAACTGTAAAACCATGGATAAGAGGCAACTATTGTATTAAAGACTGTATGTGTTATGTATTGGTTAAGTAAATGGTGATCAGTGTGACACTTATTTGAAAAGCCATAATGGGCCAAAGATATAAAGTCACAAGAAAGAGTGAGCATGAATGAAAAGGAACTTAGGAAGGGAAGACAAGTTTGGTTGTAAGCTCAAGGCATAGGCCACACACAGACTTAAAAAACAATTCCAAAAGAAACAAGGCTTGAGAATTCTAGCTTTGTTAGAAAATGAAGATGGACTAAACATTGAAAGACAGTCTAACAAAATACTGAGTTGTCAGGAGAAATGTAAGTAAATTTTGTTTTAACCTTACCCTGGCAATTCTAAATGGGTAGGAGGCAATCCATGTGGGGGCCTTGGATTCTGATTTTTTTCTCTTTATTATTCCACAAATGACTAGTAGGCATAGTACATTTTGCCTTTTATCATCCTCAATGTTAGAGAGTTGGTGAGTTCCCATAACCTCCACCCATACCCCCAACTCCAACCTTGGACACTTAAGCTATTGAAATATGCGCTGCTTGTTTTAAAAGTTGTTTGACTTCAAACCATTCGCTGCCCACATATCCTTGTCATTAAGATTAGTTTCTCCCATTTATTTCTCAATAGTATGTTCTAGTCTACAAAAGTATATAATTTCTCAGTATTAATTAGATGTCACTTAAATCTTCTAATAATGTACAAGTGACCTGCTTATTCGTGTTGGATTTCAACCTCTTCTGGACTGTGATTGTTTCAATCAGTGAAAAATGCTGTTATTGGATCCCCTTCAGTAACATCATAAGGTATCAACATAATTATGTAAATGCCATTTTATTTTGCTGACATTACCAGTTAATTTTAGATCAGTACACACAGCTTCAATTATCCACTTTGAAGCCCAACTTAAAAATTTAACGTTTGGAGACAAAAATATTTCTAAATTTAAGTATTTTCTTGCTAGGTAATACATAAATATGCTTTCACTATGTTTTATAAAAATTGTACTTCAATTATTTCAGCTCTGCATAATTACCTGTGTGGTTCTCAAAACACACACACGCACACACACTTCTATAATGTGGCTTAAACTTTGTCTTTAAATCTCATCCAAGCAAATAAATGGAAATCCATCATCTGATAAGCCTGATCTACTCTGAAAAAAGAAAAAAATATTAATCAAATACCAACTCAAATAACTCTAAAACTAAAATAGAAATTTGATATGGCCCTTCTAGAATCATGCAAAGTTGAAGGAGAATCTTGAGTAGATAAAGTCACATGAACAAGGTCAAGTGAGTTGGTACCAACAACTCTTCTTTGATCAGAGTCCTGGAAGTGAAGGGGAAAGGTCTTCAGAAAGACAATGGTGCATACCTAAAGTTAGAGTAAATAAGTTTATAGAAAAAGTAGGCATCATCTCTTTAGGTTGTTTTATTTCCTTGCACCATTAGGAAAATCTAACCCAAATCACAGAGGTAAATTTTCAGGTGCTTAAATCAAAACACACCTTCAAAGACC